>NW_028327187.1:25425758-26675758 GCF_987537825.1 Furipterus horrens | reverse complement strand
AGTACTGCGGGTAGACCATTCCCCTCCAAGTGGCGTCAGCCTGAGGGGAAGCAAAAGCCCTGCCTGCAGGAATTAAGCTGCCACACCCACAGTCCTTAAGCCTGACAGCTAATCATAGATTGAATAGATTAACAATCAAAGAAGACAGACAACAACAGTAGATCCCTGGAAGTCTCCAACAGGCTGCCTAGGGCCAGACTGGTACATGATCTGACGCCACCAGAGGCAGATCCAGGAAGTGCAGATCATTCCAAGAAGCACCAACAAACAATAGGAGTCAAAAAAATGGGGAGACAGAGAAACAACCTCCCATCAAAAGGAAAGGTAGAATCCCCAGAAAGAGTGCTAAATGAAATAGAGGGGAGCGAACTATCAGATATGGAATTCAAAACATGGATTATGGAGAAGCTGAATGAGCTCAGCGGAAACTTCAAAGAACTCCAGAAAAACTACAAGGAACTCACAGAAAATTACGTGAGCATGAAAAAGGACATAGAAGCTATCAATAAGAGCCAGGAGGAAATGAAAAATACGATCTCTGAATTGAAGAACACAGTAGAAGGAATTAAAAGCAGGCTAGAGGAAGCAGAAGATCGGATCAGCGAGCTGGAGGACAACCTACACAAAAACTCCCAGACAATGCAACAAAATGAAAAAAGACTGAACAAGACTGAAGAGGTTCTAAGACAGCTGCAGGACAACATGAAACGTAATAATATCCGTATCATAGGAATTCCAGAAGGAGAAGAAGAAGAGCAAGGGATAGAAAACCTCTTTGAAAAACTAATGACAGAAAACTTTCCTAACATGACGAGAGAAAGAGTCACGCAAGTCCAGGAAGCACAGAGGGTCCCAATGAAGATGAACCCCAACAGGCCCACCTCAAGACACATCATAATTAAAATGGCAACATTCAAAGACAAAGAGAGGATCCTAAAAGCAGCAAGAGAAAAACAACTAATAACATACAAGGGTACTCCAATAAGGCTATCATCAGATTTCTCAGCAGAAACACTACAAGCCAGAAGGGAATGGCAAAAAGTATTCCAAGCAATGAAAAACAAAGGCCTACAACCTAGAATACTATACCCAGCAAAGCTCTCATTCAAAATGGAGGGTGAAATAAGGAGCTTCCAAGACAAAATAAGGCTAAAAGAATACATCTCCACCAAACCAGCAATGCAAGAGATGCTAAAAGGTCTGCTCTAAGAAGATAAAGAAACAGAGAGAGACAGAGAAGAACACGAGTACAAAGGGGAAAAATGACAATGAATAAGTACTTATCGGTAATAACCTTAAATGTAAATGGATTAAACGCTCCAATTAAAAGACATAGGGTAGCTGAATGGATTAGAAAGAATGACCCACATATATGCTGTCTACAAGAGACCCACCTTAGAACAAAAGATCTACACAGACTGAAAGTAAAGGGATGGAAAAATGTATTCCAAGCAAATGGACATGAAAAAAAAGCCGGGGTAGCAATACTTATATCAGACAAAACAGATTTCACAGCAAAGTCCATAAAAAGAGACAAAGAAGGGCATTTCATAATACTTAAGGGAAAAATCCATCAAGAAGATATAACCCTTATAAATATATATGCACCAAACTTAGGAGCACCCAAATATGTAAGGAAACTTTTGAAAGACTCCAAGAAAGATATAGACAACAACACACTCATAGTAGGGGACTTTAACACCCCACTGTCAACAATGGACAGATCTTCGAAGCAAAGAAACACCAAAGATATGGAGGCACTGAACAACACCCTAGATCAAATGGACTTAGTCGATATATATAGAAGTTTTCACCCCAAAGAAGCAAAATATACATACTTCTCAAGTGCACATGGAACATTTTCAAAGATAGACCACATGGTAGGACACAAAACAAGCCTTAACAAATTCAAGAAAATTGAAATTATATCAAGCATCTTCTCAGATCACAATGGCTTAAAATTGGAAATCAACCTCAAGGAAAAAACTCAAAAACATTCAAACTCATGGAGAATGAATAACATGCTATTAAATAATGAATGGGTTAACAATGACATCAAGGAAGAAATCAAAAAGTTTCTGGAAACTAATGATAATGAACACACAACAACCCAAAACCTATGGGATACTGCGAAAGCAGTCCTAAGAGGAAAGTTCATAGCAATACAGGCCTACCTAAAAAAGCTAGAGGAATATCTAATAAAAAATTTAACCCTACAGCTACAAGATCTAGAGGAAGAACAACAAGCAAAGCCCAGATCAAGTAGAAGGAAGGAAATCATCAAGATCAGAGCAGAATTAAATGACATAGAGTCTAAACTAACAATTCAAAAGATCAACAAAAGTAGGAGCTGGTTCTTTGAAAAAATAAACAAAATTGACAAGCCTTTAAGCAGGCTCATCAAGAAAAAAAGAGAGAGGACCCAAATAAATAAAATCAGAAATGAAAGAGGAGAAATCACAACTGATACCACAGAAATACAAAGGATTATAAGAAATTATTATGAACAACTGTATGGCAAGAAATTTGACAACCTAGAGGAAATGGACAGATTCCTGGAAACCTATAGTCTTCCCAAACTGAATCAAGAAGAAGCAGAAAGTCTGAATAGACCAATAACAGCTAGTGAAATTGAAGCAGTAATCAAAAAACTCCCAGCACACAAAAGCCCTGGACCGGATGGCTTCACAAGTGAATTCTACAAAACATTTAGGAAAGAACTAACTCCTATCCTTCTCAGACTATTCCAAAAGATACAAGAAGAGGGAAGACTGCCAAACTCATTCTATGAAGCCAGTATAACACTAATTCCAAAACCAGGTCAAGACACAACAAAGAAAGAAAACTACAGGCCAATATCGCTGATGAACATAGATGCTAAAATCCTCAACAAAATATTGGCAAACCGGATCCAGCAACACATTAGAAAGATCATACACCACGATCAAGTGGGATTCATCCCAGGGATGCAAGGATGGTTTAACATTCGTAAATCAATAAACGTAATACACCACATAAACAAAATGAAAGACAAAAACCACATGATAATATCAATAGATGCAGAAAAAGCATTTGATAAAGTACAACACCCATTTATGATAAAAACTCTCAGCAAAATGGGAATAGAGGGAGCATACCTCAACATAATAAAGGCCATATATGAGAAACCTGAAGCCAACATCATACTCAATAGGCAAAAACTGAGAGCATTCCCCCTGAGATCAGGAACAAGACAAGGATGTCCGCTCTCCCCACTCCTATTCAACATAGTCTTGGAAGTTCTAGCCACCGCAATCAGACAAGAAAGAGAAATAAAAGGCATCCAAATTGGAAAAGAGGAAGTAAAACTGTCATTATTTGCAGATGACATGATAGTGTACATAGAAAACCCTATAGACTCCACAAAAAAACTACTCGACCTAATAAGTGAATTCGGCAAAATAGCAGGATACAAAGTCAATATTAAGAAATCAAAGGCATTTTTATACACCAACAATAAAAACTCAGAGATAGAAACTGAAAGAAAAATTCAATTTACCATAGCAACAAGAAAAATAAAATACCTAGGAATAAACTTAACCAAGGAGGTAAAAGACCTGTACTCAGAAAACTACATAACATTGAAGAAAGAAATTAAAGAAGATACAAATAAATGGAAGCATATACCATGCTCATGGATGGGAAGAATCAACATCATTAAAATGTCCATACTACCCGAAGCAATTTATAGATTCAATGCAATCCCTATTAAAATACCAGCAACATATTTCACAGACCTAGAACAAATACTTCAAAAATTTATATGGAACCAAAAAAGAGCCCGAATAGCCACAGCAATTTTGAGGAAGAAGAACACAGTAGGAGGAATCACAATACCTGATATCAAACTATACTACAAGGCCACGGTAATCAAAACAGTCTGGTACTGGCATAAAAACAGACATATAGATCAATGGAACAGAATAGAGAGCCCAGAAATAAACCCAGGTTCATATGGTCAACTAATATTTGACAAAGGGGGAAAGAACATCAAATGGAGTGAAAAGAGCCTCTTCAACAAATGGTGTTGGGAGAACTGGACAGGGACATGCAAAAAAATGAAACTAGACCACCAACTTACACCATACACCAGAATAAACTCAAAATGGATCAAAGACTTAAATGTAAGCCGTGATACCATAAAAGTCCTAGAGGAAAAAATAGGCAGGAAAATTTCAGATATCCCACGTAGCAACATTTTCACTGATATATCTCCTAAGGCAAGGGAAATAAAGGAAAGAATAAACAAATGGGACTACATCAAACTAAAAAGTTTCTGCTCAGCTAAAGAAAACATCAGCAAGATGAAAAGGAAACCAACCATATGGGAAAATATATTCGCCAATGACATCTCAGACAAGGGATTGATCTCCAAAATATATAAAGAACTCATACGACTCAACACCAAGAAGACAGACAACCCAATTAAAAAATGGGCAAAGGACCTGAACAAACACTTCTCCAAAGAAGACATACAGAGGGCCCATAGACATATGAAAATATGCTCAACATCACTAGCCATCAGAGAGATGCAAATAAAAACCACAATGAGATACCACCTCACACCAGTCAGAATGGCCATAATCAACAAATCAACAAACAACTTGTGCTGGAGAGGATGGGGAGAAACGTGAACCCTGGTGCATTGCTGGTGGGAATGCAGACTGGTGCAGCCACTATGGAAAACAGTTTGGAATTTCCTCAAAAAACTAAAAATGGAACTGCCTTTTGAACCAGCAATTCCATTACTGGGATTATATCCGAAAAATCCTGAAACACCAATTCAAAAGAACCTATGCACTCCAATGTTCATAGCAGCACTATTTACAATAGCCAAGTGCTGGAAACAACCTAAATGCCCATCTGTAGATGAGTGGATCAAAAAACTGTGGTACATTTACACAACGGAGTTCTATGTAGCAGAAAGAAAGAAGGAACTTCTACCATTTGCAACAACATGGATGGAACTAGAGAGAATTATACTTAGCGAAATAAGCCAGGCAACGAAAGAAAAATACGTTATGCTGTCACCTATTACAGGAAACTAATGAACAACACAAACAAATGAGCAAAATTGAACCAGAGGTATGTAAACAAGGAGTAGACTAACAGTAACAAGGGGGGAGGGGGGAGGGAGAAAAGGGGGTAAGAAGGGGAAGTGTAAAATCAAAGAACATGTATAAATGACCCACAGACATGGGCAACTGAGTGGGGACTGAATGTGGGGGGAAGGGAGGGGCAGGATACAGGGAAGCAAGAAGGGAAAAAAAAAAGTGAGACAACTGTAATGGAAAAACAAACAAAAAAATTTTTTTTAGTGGGGGAAAAGGAAAATATGAAGAATGGAAATGCCAGTTCAGTGAATATTAGGACAAAGATTTTCCTTCACGTTGTATATTTTTCTCCCTATTTGATCTCTCCAGAGTTTGGCATTCTAAACAAGTAAGTAATGACTTAAGTTTCTTTGCATAGACCTAATAAGACCAGTTGTTAATAGAGGTTCCTTTTTCTGAACAAGCCTTTGACTGGAATGTCAAGCCTAAAGGAGACATGCTTGGGCTCATGTTGTTACCAAAAAGCCCTAAGGAACTGGGAATGACTTTCAAAGGTAATAAAAGCCCGCGAAATAAAAGGCCTGCTGCCATGGTTGGTTGTGCGGTCCACAGCAATCTCTCCAGGGAAGGAACGAAGGTTGTTTTCCTGAAAGATGGCTAGAAGGGACCTTAAGGCACAATGGAAAACCAGAAAGACTTGGAAAGGACAGGTGTGTACAGGCAAGGATGAATGCCAGGTATGTGGCCCAGCTTCTGTGCACTGAAGAGCAGACTGAGGGCCACCCTAAATGTTCCTTGGGTAAGTTCCAGCAAAACAGAACTAAAGATCATAAGTGATCATTTGCTGCTCTTGTTATGCTTATGCAAATGAACAGGATAAATTAAAAATGGACTTAATGTAGTCCCTTTAAAGACAAGGAGAGTAATCTTAGGGAGAAAAATCAGTATTCAAGGAAAATCACAATGATCAGTGGCAGACTGTAAAGTAGGGCAGCTAACCGTCTTAAAAGTTTCTTCTCATTTAAAAAATGGTTTCACTTGAAAATTAAACCATATCTGTGATATCACCAAAGAGATTCAAGTTGCAGGCAAGTAGAATGTCAAGTGCCCTGCAACTGTATGTCTTCCCAATAAGACAGTCTTACAGATTTAGAGACTTTTTTGTTGGTTATGTTACATAAATTAACATGTGTTTTCTGTTTTCAAAGGGCATAAGCCTATGACCGCATTACCTGAGTGATTGTCTGTACGCATAAGCCTCACTTAATCCTCTCTGCAGCGCTGCCTCCGGAGACTCAACAGTTTGACTGAACTAAATGGCTGAGTTGGTGAATAATGGGGTGGTCTGTGGGCTTCACTTTAAAACTGAATTCTCTTTTCTATCCTAATGGCTTGGACAGAAAGGGCCCAGAGGTCTGAGAGGGGGGAAACATAAACTATTTCCCTCAGCCCAAACTAAATAAAATGGGCAAAAGGGTTTTGGACAGGAGAGATGTGCCTAGCACACCTTCCTCCAAAGAAGCCCTTTTTTTTTTTTTTTTTTTTTCTCCTAATGTGGAACATTGAAAAATTAATCCCTGCCTTTTGCCACCTAGTAGTTATGGATTGAATGATGCTTTTTAACCCTTTTTGCCAAATCTGTTGCCCCCAGAACACAACAAGGATGCCAGCCTGCTAAACCAAGCACGCCGTTGTCCGGAGACAGCCAACTGACCTGGAGTCTGCATGATCCTTTCCCATGTGGGAAGGCCACCCTCCCCTCCACACCCCCACTCTTATTAGGGATTTCTGGACCCAAGGGTAGGTAGGACGACGACCATGTCCAGCTTGAAGCAGCTAGAGGAGCTTGAGACCTTCGCCCATTGTCCTTTACAAGATTACAAAGGGTCTTAATATCTGAGAGGGAGGGATAGTTATTTTTTACGAACCATGGGTATGGACTTGGGGGGGGATGCTGGGGGAGGGAGATACTGGGTGGAGGGGAGTAAAGGGGAAAAAATTGGAACTACTGTAACAGCATAATCAATAAAATATACTTTAAAAAAAAATACAGAGTAGAAAATAGCAAGACAGTAAGGGAGAGAGGAAAGAGAAAGAGAAAGTAGAGAAGAGAAGGGTAGGAGAAAGAATGCCAGAAGAAGGGGAGGAAGAAGAGGGGTGACTGATTTATTATTTTTAAAAATATATATATATTATAAAAAAGATTAGGAGATTAAAACATGATATAAAATTGCAAGATAGAGAGAAAGAGAGAATATATAGCGAGAGGAATATGAGATGGGAAAGCAAGAGGATGAGGGAGAGAAAGAACACAGAGGAAGGAAGGATATCAGGAGGAAGAGGAGATATTAGAGAGGGAAAGATTGAAATTGAAGAGCTGACAAAATATAGGATGAAGGAGAGAAATACAAGAGGGAGAGAAAGAAGTGAGGGGATGGGGTGGAAAGAGAGAAGGGGTAAGAATGGGAGGGTGAAGGGAGAGGGGGATAGATTAGAATTATAATTTGAATATTAAAAGATTACAATATAAAGTGGAATAGGGAGAGAGAAAGAAGGAGAGAGAGAATATTTATAGGGAAAGAAGGAAAATAAGGGCATGGGATGAAAGAAAAACGAATGTAGATTGAAGGGTGACAAAATAAAGAAAGAAATTTAATAAAATTGAAGGTGCTTAGTGCAGAGAAAGTAGAGAGAGAGAGAAAGGGAGAGAACTTAAAATTAAAAAATTAACTGAGAATAGGATGCAGGGGAGACATCCTAAGGGGAGAGAAGGGAGGGAAGAGGAGGGGAGAAAAGGAGAGAGAATAAGAAAGCACAGGGGGCAGTTAGAGAGAGAATGAGAAATAAAAGAATGAGAGGATTTTAACTCAATTCAACTTTTAGGCACAGTCTCTGGCTATTTTGTTTTTTTTGTTTTTTTCCTTCCTTCCTTCCTGAGTCCACCCCTATTCAAAATTCTATGAGTTTAAAATCTTTTCTGGTTGGTTGGCTGACTGTGGGAGGGTTCTGTTTGATTCTAGGATTGCTAGTCTTTTATTTGTGGGCCTACCGCCGCTCTGCAGTGAGCTGCGTTCAGTTGTCCCCTCCTTAGGCACCCTCAGCCCTCCTCAGGCTTGTCCAGCCACTCCCTCCCCCGTTGGTCCAGCCTGCGCCAGCCAGCAATCCCCGCCCTGCCTCTAGTCGTGTTTCTATTCCCAGGCCATAGCTTCTGTTTTCTTCCCTGTCTATATGCTTGCGCACCCCTCCTCTCTCCCTGTCTCAAGATCGTCCCTTTGTTCTGCAGGACTCTGGCACAGTCGGTCAAAGCGCCGGGCCCAGTGGCACTTTCCTGCCCAGGGCCTCTCCCCTAGTCTGGAGCTCTGCAGTGCCTTTCCCACATGGGCTCTTCTCCTTGCCCCAAAACTGTCTCTATTCGGAGCTACAGCTTCCGCTGGCTTCCCTGTCTATAGGCCTGCGCACTCTATCTTTCTTCCCGCCCCAGCACCGTTCCTTTGTTCTGTAGGATTCCAGTTTGGTCGGTCAGCACAGCCCTCTCCTACCCAGGAGTTCTCCCCCAGTCTGGATCTCCACAGCAGCCTTTCCCTTCAGGCCCCTCTCCCCGCCCTAAAACCGTTTCCACTCCAGAACCACAGCCTCCACTCTCTTCCCTACTTACACACCCTGCGCGTCCTATTTCTCTCCTAGCCCGAAACCCGTCTTTTGTTCTGTGGGATTCTAGCACAATTGCTCAGTTCTCCCCCTGTCCGGAGTTCCACAGCAGCCTTTCTGTGCGGCCCATCTCCTTGCCCCAAATCTGTCCCTTTGTTCTGTAGGGCCCTAGCACGAGTGCTGTGCACACCCGGAGTGCCGAGCTTTTGGTCGGAGGCTGCAGCTGAGGAGGTTTCCCTCTAGACTCAGATCACACAGTTTCTCCCAGCCCTGGTTGTTCACTGTTCTCTCCCTCCTCTGGCTTTTTTGGCCAAATCCTCTCCCTAACTCCCTACAAGAATTCACCCATTGGTGCTCCCCTAGCAGGGGGAGTCTCCACGCAGCTCTCGATTAGTGAATTCTCCGGTTCAGTACTGCAAACGCACCGAATCCCGGAATGACTCAGCCTGCAGTGTGTGGCAAACTCCTCCACCCCCCTCCACGCTGCTCCCATGCTCTCCTCCCTGTTCACGCTATTGGAGATCCACACTCACTCAGTCACTCCTCTTCGCATTCATTCCTGGAGTCTCTCCCTAACAGGAGCGAGTTGAGAACACTGTCCCTACTCCGCGGACATCTTCCCCTCCTACTGTTTCCAGAAACTTTTTGATTTCTACCTTGATGTCATTGTTAACCCATTCACTATGTAATAGCATGTTTGTTCATTCTCCATGAGTTTGAATATCTTGGAATTTTTTTTGAGGTTGATTTCCAGTTTCAAGCCATTGTGATCTGAGAAGATGCTTGATATAATTTCAATTTTCTTGAATTTGTTGAGGCTTGTTTTTTGTCCTACTATGTTGTTTATCTTTGAAAATATTATATGTGTACTTGAAAAGAATGTATTATTTGATTCTTTGGGGTGAAAAGTTCTATATATATCAACTAAGTCCATTTGATCTGGAGTGTTGTTCAGTGCCTCAATATCCTTGATGTTCCTTTGCTTTGAGGATCTGTCCATTGTTGACAATGGGTTGTTAAAGTCCCCTACTATGAGTGTGTTGCTGTCTATATCCTTCCTGAAGTCTTTCAAAATTTTTCTTATATATTTGGCTTCTCCTATTTTTGGTGCATATATGTTTATTAGAGTTATATTTTCTTGATGGATTTTTTCCCTGAAGTATTATGAAATGTCTTTTTTTGTCTCTTTTTATGGCCTTTGTTGTGAAATCTGTTTTGTCTGATATAAGTATTGCTACCCCAGCTTTTTTTTCATGTCCATTTGATTGAAATATTCTTTCCATACCTTTACTTTCAGTCTGTGTAGATCTTGTGTTCTTAGGTGGGTCTATGTAAACAGCATATATGTGGTCATGCTTTCTAATCCATTTATGTACCCTATGTCTTTTGATTGGTTCATTTAATCCATTTACATTTAAGGTAATTATCAATAGTTACTTATTCGTTGTCATTTCCCCCCTTTGTACTGATGTTCCTCTCTGTCTCTCTCTGTTTCTTCATCTTCTTATGCAGACCTCTTAGTATCTTTTGCAATGCTGGTTTGGTGGAGATGTATTCTCTTAGCCCTCTTTTGTCTCGGAAACTCCTTATTTCACCTTCCATTTTGAATGATAGTCTTGCTGGGTAGAGTATTCTTGGTTGTAGGCCTTTGTTTTTCATTGCTTGGGAATTTTTTTACCGTATCCTCTGGCTTGTAGTGTTTCTGTTGAGAAATCTGATGCTAGTCTTATTGGAGCTCCCTTATATGTTATTAACTGTTTCTCTCTTGATGCTTTTAGCATTCTCTTTGTCTTTGAATGTTGCCATTTTAATTATGATGTGTCTTGAAGTGGGCCTGTTGGGGTTCATCTTCATTGGGACCCTCTATGCTTCCTGGACTTGAGTGACTTTTTCTCTCCTCAAGTTAGGGAAGTTTTCTGTCATTGGTTTTTCAAACGGGTATTCTATCCCTTGCTCTTCTTTTTCTCCTTCTGGTATTCCTATGATACAGATATATTACATTTCAGTTGTCCTGCAGCTCTGATAAACCCTCTTCAATCTTTTTCCGTCTTTTTGTTGTTGTTGTTGTTGCACTGTCTGGGAGTTATTTTTTAATGTTGTCCTCCAGCTCACTGATCCAATCTTCTGCTTCCTCTATCCTAATTTTAATTCCTTCTACTGTGTTCTTCAATTCAGAAATTGTATTTTTTAATTTCTCCTGGCTCTTACTGAGAGCTTCTATGTTATTTTAAGAAAAAGTGTATTTTATTAATTATGTTGTTACAGGAGTCCCAATTTTTTCCCCTTTTCTCCCCTCTTCCTATTTACTCCTTTTTCTCAGCAAAGCCACCCCCCCTGAGTTCACGGCCATGGGTAGTGCATATAAGTTTTTTGGCTTTACCCTTTCCTATATTATTCTTAACTTCCCCCTGTCTAGTTTGTACCAACCAATTATGCTTCTTAATCCCTGTAGTATTTCCTCATTTCTCTCCGTCAGCCTTCCCAGCTAATAACCCTTCAAAATGATTCATATGCCTATGATTTTGTTCCTATATTGGTTAGCTTAGTTGGGTTTTGCTTTTATTTTTTTGATTTGGTTGTTGATAGTTGTGAGTTTGTTGTCATTTTACTGTTTATAGTTTTTATCTTCTTTTTCTTAAGTAACTCCCTTTAACATTTCAGATAATAACGGCTTGGTGAAAATGAACTCTTTTAGCTTTACCTTGTCTGGGAAGCACTTCATCTGCCCTTCCATTCTAAATGATAGCTTTGCTGGATAGAGTAATGTTGGTTGTATGTCCTTGCTTTTTATCACACTGGATACTTCTTGCCAGTCTCTTCTTGACTGCAAAGTTTCTTTTGAGAAATAGGCTGGTAGTCTTATAGGCACCACTTTGTCGGTAACCCTCACTTTTCTCTTGCTGCTTTTAAGATTCTCTCTTTATCTTCCACCTTTGGCATTTTAATGATGATGTGTCTTGGTATGGTCCTTTTTGGGTCTAGCTTGTTTGGGACTCTCTGTGCTTCCTGAACTTTTATATATATTTCCTTCCCCAAATGTGGGAAGTTTTTCTTCATTATTTTTTCACATAAACTTTCAATTTCTTGCTCTCCCTCTTCTCCTTCTGGCACCCCCACGATTCAGATGTTGGCACGTTTAAAATTGTCTCAGAAGTTCCTAAGCCACTCCTCACTTTTTTCAATTCTTGTTTCCTCATTCTGTACTGGTTGACTGTTTATTTATTCCTTATATTCCAAATCATTGATTTTGACCCCAGTTTCCCTCCCTTCACCATTGGTTTTGTGTGGATTTTCCTTCGTTTCAATTAGCATAGCCTTTACTTCTTCCCTTATGCATTTGCTGTACTCAAGCATATCTGTCAAGCCTGTGAGCATCTTTATCACCAGTGTTTTGAATCCTGCATCTGTTAGTTTTGCTATCTCCTTGTCTGTGAGATTGGCTATCTCCTCTTCACTTAGTTCTCCCAATGGAACCTTGATCTGTTCCCCCTTTTGGGCCATACTTCTCTGTCTCCTCATCTTGACAGGCTTCTGTGTTTGTTTGCCTCAGTGTCTTAGGTAGGGATGTCACTCCTGTTACATTGTAAGGGGCAGAGCCTTAGGTATTTGTCAGTACTGGGGGACCTGTTCCACCACGTTGTGGCACTGTATGTGGGGGAGGGATCAGAGAGGGAACAATGCCCCTTGCTCAGCACTTGCCCATTTTCCAGGCATATCTCCCACTTCCGTATGGGACTGGCACCTCTCTAGCTGTTGCCCTGGCTGTCGTTCCCAGAGTGGGTGGGTTTGCGGATGTGCTAGGACCACAAGGGCCCATTAAACAAGTGGACTCTCCTGAGGGACTGGCAGTTTCCTCCTCTGCTTCAACCCCCGCCCCCCCTGGTTTGCAGAGTCAGAAGCAATGAGGCTTAATTCTCTCTGGTGCTGGGACCATGAGCTGCTCGGTCCAGTCAGGAACTGGGAATGCTTCTCAGGTGTCCTTTGCCACTTTTTAAAATGTGTGACTGCCTTTTCTGCCAGCATGCCACTGCTGACCTTGCTGCTGCCACCACACTGCATCCGCTTTGCCCTTGCTCTGCCCCTCCTACCTGTCTGGATGAGTATTTCTTCTTTATATCTTTGTTGGACTTCCATGCAGCTTGATTTTCTGGAACTTCTGGTTGTCTCTAGTTTTGAGGTTGTTGTATCCCTTCTTAGTTGTAGAGGGAGACCCAGCGTGTCTGTTTAGGCCTCTGTCTTTGCCAGAAGTGTTGTTCCTACATTTTTGATGAAGGGAAATGCTGCTTCCTGAGTTTATTTACAGGTCTGAGTAGCGAAGATTGTTGAACAGAGACTAATTTCTTCAGATTCTTTGGACAAGTTGACCTGGGGGTTGGCTTCTGAAGGAGAAATTAGAACATAATGGGGATCTCAGTGGAAATGTGTGAAGTATCTAGGGGTGACCAAAATAGAGAGAAAATTTTTTTTCTTTGTTTCTCTTCCTCTGCCATTCAAAGCCCTGCAGCCTATAGCCTCTCAAACTTTTGAATATTCAGTTTACTTTTTTTTTTGTAATAGAATCTTTAGTTTTTTTCTAGTTTTTCACACAGAATAAGCCTAAACTTTCTTTGAAATTGCAAATTTTCATGTTTAGGATGGTTATTATTGTCCTTATTACCTAATATAGTGCCTGGATTATTCCGTTTCCTCCAAACGGTTTACCAAATTGTTACCTTTCTTTCTAATTTATCTTGCAAAAATGTGATACTAAGAGATAAGAAAGAACCCTTCTGTTCTATCACTTTCCTGCTCAAGAACCTAAAGTTTATCTTCACTGTTTATCCTATGTTACCCTTTTTAAAATGCAGGTCTATTGAAGTATTTGCCTCTTTAGGTATACAGTTTTTAGTTTCAACATACAATCACTTAACCACCACCACATCAATGTATGGAATATTTTCATCAAGCCTAGAAGTCAATGCTCACTACCCACCCCTGTGAGCACTAATCTTATTTCTCTGCCTTATATAACTATTCAGAGGTTATATAACTGTAATCATAGAACATAACACATTTTGTGTCTGTTCTCTTCCACATACCACTGTATTTTTTAGATTCATCCATATTGTGGTATGTAGCAGTAGTTTATCTCTTTCACTTCTGAAGTGTTCTATTGTACAAATGTACCCAAATTAAATTATTCATTAGCTGATGGAAAATGAGTTTATCTTGTTTTGTTAGCTCTTTTGAGTAAAACTGTTGTAAGTATTTATTGTAGGTCTTTGTGAACATGAGTTTTCATTTCTTCTGAATAAGTCCATAGGAGTAAACTAGCTAGGTCATAAATTATATATTTATTTATTTTCATTTTTAATTATGTTTTTTATTTCTTTTTTATTGTGTTTTTCCATTACCATTTACCTCCCTTCCCATTGCAATTACCACACTGCTGTCTATGTCCATGAGTTCTTTTTCCTTTTTTCTTGATCTCTCCAACCCCAACCCCTGCCCATAGCTGTCATTCTGCTCTTTATCTATGAGTCTCTCTCTATTTTGCTTGTTAGTTCAGTTTGTTCATTAGATTCCACATATCAATAGCAGCATAGGGTATTTGTTTTTCTCTGACTGACTTATTTCACTTATCATAATGTTCTTCAAGTCCATCTATGCTGTTACAAGGAGTAAAATTGTTTTTATTTTTTATGGCCAAGTAGTATTCCATTGTGTAAATATCCCACAGTTGTTTTATCCATTCATCTACTGATGGACACTTAGGCTGCTTCCATATCTTAGAGTTTGTAAATAATGCTACAATGAACATAGGGGCACTTATGTTATTTTGAATTAGTGTTTTGAGTTTCTAATGAATGCCATCAACAAAATAAAAAGACAACACATAGGATGGGAGAACATATTTGCCAATACATCTGATAAGGAGCTAATATCCAAAATGTATAAAAAACATAAAATTCCATACAAAAAAAAAAAAAAAACCCAAACAATCCAATTTAAAAATGGGCAAAGGGCCTGAATAGACACTTCTCCAATGAGGACATATAAAGATGGTCCATAGACATATGAAAAGATGCTCAATGTCATTAATCATCAGATAAATGCAAATTAAAAACACAATGAGATATCACTTCACACTGGTCAGAATGACTATTACCAACAAATCAGCAAACAACAAGTGCTAGCGAGAAAGTGAAGGGTTTATATTTCTGCACTGTTGGTGGGAATGCAGATTGGTGCAACCACTGTGGAAAGAAGTATGGAGATAACTTGAAAAATTAAAAATGGATCTGTCTTTTGATCCAGCATTCCTACTTCTGAAAATATATCATGTTATATATTTAAATTCTTTTCCAAAGGCTTCATACTATTTTGCTTTCCCCAAAACAATGTATATAAGTACCAGTTGCTCTGCATCCTTACCAAGTATTGTCAGGATATTTTTGTCTTGCTATTTAGGAGATGTGTATTCTATTTTATTGTGGACTTATTTTAGATTTTTCTAAAGAATAATTGTATTTGACATTTTTTTGTGTCTCTTTAAAGCTGCTCATATTTTCAATAAATTGTTTACTGATCTTTGACTCGTAAATTTTTGAGTACGAGTTCTTTATCAGACATGTGTTCTGAAAGATTTTTTCTTTGCCTGTTGTTTTCTTTGTGTTATTACAACAGTAGATGTTTTGAATTATAATAGTCAAATTTGTCAAAAATATATTTTTTTGTTTTCTGTGCTTTTTGTGTCCTTTCTAAGAAATATGTGCTTAACACAGGTTACATTGAATTTCTCTAGCAGTGTTATAAGTTTTAATTGTATATGTAGAATGGTGATAACATTTGAAGTTAATTTTTTAAAAAAATTATTTAAAATTTTAAATTTTGATGTTTTAGTTGTTCTAATTATTTCCCCCTTTGTCCCCCTACACTCAGCCCACCCCCAACTTCCATAGTCAATTCCCACTCTGTTGTCCATGTAAATGGGTCTTTTCATATCTTCCTCGA
This sequence comes from Furipterus horrens, assembly GCF_987537825.1. Lineage (NCBI taxonomy): Eukaryota > Metazoa > Chordata > Mammalia > Chiroptera > Furipteridae > Furipterus > Furipterus horrens. Next base: position 26,660,024 of record NW_028327187.1, on the reverse strand, counting down.
CTAATACCTTCACCTTCTTTCAAACATTCCCCTCTTCCCTCCTCCCCTCTTAACCCTGTCAGGCTGTTCCTTGATTCTATGACTCTGGTTCTATTTTGCTGATTAGTTCATTTTGTTCATAAAATTCCTCTTTCAAGTGAGATCACATGGTATTTATTTTTCACCAACTGGCTTATTTCACTTAGCATAATAGCCACCAGTTCCAACTATGTTGTCGCAAAAGGTAAGAGTTCTTTATTCTTGCTGTGTAGTATTCCATTGTGCAAATGTACACAGTTTTTGATCCACTCACCTACTGATGGGCCCTTAGGCTCTTTCCAACTCTTGGTTATTATAAATAGTGCTTCTATGGACATTGGGATGCATCAACTTTTTTGAATTGGTGTTTCAGGATTCTTAAGGTATATTCCCAGCAGTGGAATCATGGGTCAAAAAGCAGTTCCGTTTTTATTTTTTTGAGGAAATTGCATATTGTGTTCAACAGTAGCTGCACCAGTTTGCATTCCCACAACAGTGCACTAGGGTCCCCTTTCCCCCACATCATCACTAACATTTTTTGTTTGTTGATTTATTAATGATAGCCATTTTGGTAAGTGTGAAGTGGTATTTCATTGTGGTTTTAATTGGCATCTCTGTGATGACTTGTGATGTTGAGCATTTTTCCATGTGTCTATGAGTCATCTGTATGACCTCCTTGGAGAAGTGTCTATTCAAGCCCTTTGCCTATTTTTAATCGGATTGTTTGTCTGCATGGTGTTGAGTTGTATGAGTTCTTTATATATTTTGGAGATTAAAGCCTTGTCCAAAGTATCATTGGCAAACATGCTCCCCCATGCAGTAGGTTCCCTTTTCATTTCACTGATGGTTTCTTTAGCTATGTAGAAACTTTTTAGTTTGATGTAGTTCCATTTGTTTATTTTTTCCTTTATTTTCCTTGCTCTAGGAGATATATCAGCAAAAATATTGCTACATGAGGTATCTGAAATTTTACTGCTTGTTTTTCTCTAGGATTCTTACGTTTTCAGAACTTATATTTGTCTTGTATACATTTTGAGTTTATTCTGTGTATGGTGTGAATTGGTGGTCTAGTATCATTTTTTTGGCATGTCCAGTTCTCCCAACGCTATTTATTGAAGAGACTATTTTTACTCCAGTGTATGCTCATGGCCCCCGTGTCAAATATTAATTGACCATAGAGATGTGTCTAGTTCTGGGCTGTCTGTTCTGTTCCATTGATATATGTGTTTGTTCTTATGCCAGTATCAGACTGTTTTAACTACACTGACCTTATAGTATAGCTTGACATCAGGTATTGTGGTCCCTCCTACTTTGTCCTTCTTTCTCAAGTTTGCTGAGGCTATTCGGGGTCTTTTTTGGTTCCATATAAATTTTTGTAGTATTTGTTCTATATCTTTGAAATGTGCAATGGATATTTTAATAAGAATTCCTTTGAATCTATAGATTGCTTTGGGTAGTATGGACATTCTAGTGATGTTAATTCTTCCAGTCCATGAACATGGCATATGCTTCCATTTATTTGTATCTTCCTCATTTTCTTTCTTCAGTGTCCTATAGTTTTCTGAGTATAGCTCTTTTACATCCTTGGTTAAATTTATTCTTAGGTACTTTATTTGTTTATTTTTGTTGTTGCTAAGGTAAATGGGTTTTTCCCTTAATTTCTGTTTCTGATAGTTTATTGTTGGTTTGCAAAAAGGCCATTAATTTCTGAATATTGTCCTTGTATCCTGCTATTTTGCCAAATTCACTTATTAGGTTGAGTAGTTTTTAATGGAGTCTATAGTATTTTCTATGTACATTATCATGTCATCTGCAAATAATGACAGTTTTCCTCCCTCCTTCCCAATTTCGATGCTTTTTATTTCTTCTTGTCTGATCACTGTGGCTAGAACTTTCAGTACTGTGGCAAAAGTTGACACCCTTGTCTTGATCCTGATCTTAATGAAAATAGTTATAGTGTTTGCCCATTGAGTATGATGTTGGCAGTAGGATTTTTGTATATGGCCTTTATTATGTTGAGCTGTGCTTCCTCTATTCCCATTGATCATAAATGGGAGCTGTATTTTATCAAATGCTTTTTCTGCCTCTGTTGATATGATCATGTGATTTTTGTCCTTAATTTTGTTTATGTGAGATATTACATTTATTGATTTGTGAATATTGTACCATCCTTGCATCCCTGGGATGAATCCCACTTGATCATGGTGTATGATGTTTTGAATGTATTGCTGGATCCAGATTACCAATATTTTGTTGAGGATTTTAGCATGTATATACAACAGAGATATTGACCTATAAGTTTCTTTGTTGTGTCTTTATCTGGTTTTGGAATTAGGATAATACTGGCTTCATAAAAAGTGTTTGGGAGTGTTTTTTCTTCTTGAATTATTTTTGGTAATAATTTGAGAAGGATAAGTGTTAGTTTTTCTTTGAAAGTTTGATAAAATTTGCCTGTGAATCTATCTGTCCATCGCTTTTGTGTGTCAAGAGTTTTTTGATTATTGCCTCAATTTCTCTCGTTGTTATCAGTCAATTGAGGTTTTCTGCTTCTTCTTGATTCAATTTTGGAAGATTGTATGTTTCTAGAAATTTATCCATTTTGCCAAGGTTGTCCAATTTTTTGGCATATTTGTTCATAGCAATTTCTTACAATCTTTTGTATTTCTGTGGTATCAGTTGTTATTCCTCTTCTTTCATTTTGGATTTTATTTATTTGGGCCCTCTCTCTTTTTTCCTTGATGAGTCTGGTTACAAGTTTGTCCATTTTGGTTATCTTTTCAAAGAACCAGCTCCTGGATTCATTGATCATTTGAATTGATATTTTTACTCTCTATGTCATTTAATTCTGCACTGATCTTGATTATTTCCTTCCTTTGTTTTTGTTCCTCTAGTTCTTTTAGTTGTAGGGTTAGGTTGTTATTTAAGATTTTACTGTCTTCTTTAGGTAGGCCTGTATTACTATGAACTTCCCTCTCAGGACTACCATCACTATGTCTCATAGGTTTTGGGTTGTTGTGGGTTCATTTTCATTTTTTTTCCAGGTACTTTTTGATTTCTCCCTTGATCTCATTGTTAACTCATTCATTATTTAATAACATGTTATTCAGTTATTATGTATTTGAATGTTTTTGAGTTTTTTCTTGAGGTTGGTTTCTAGTTACAAACCATTGTGATCCATGAAGTTGCTTGATATAATTTCAATTTTTTTGAAATTTTTAAGGCTTGTTTTGTATCCTACCATGTGGTCTATTTTTGAAAATGATCCATGTGCTTTTGAAAGAATGTATATTTTGCTCCTTTGGGATGAAATTTTCTGTAAATATCAATTCGGTCCATTTGATCTAGTGTTGTTCAATGCTGTAATATCCTTATTGTTTATTTTTTGTTTGGAAGATATATTCAGTGTTGACCACGGTGTTGTAAAATTTCATACAATGACTGTATTGCTGTCAATCTGTTTCTTAATGTCTTCCAGGATTTTCTCTATATACTTTGGTGGTCCCACTTCGGGTGCATATACGTTTAGAAAAGTTATATCTTGTTTGACTACTCCCTTAAGTATTATGTAGTCACCTTCTTTGTCTCTTGTTATGGCCTTTGTTTCAAAGTCTATTTTGTCTGAGATAAGAATTGCTATCCCAGCTTTTTTCATGTCAATTTGCATGAATTATTTTTACCATCCCTCCACTTTCATCCTGTATGAATTTTTTCTTCTGAGGTGGGTCTCTTATAGACAGCATATATGCAGGTTGTGTTTTCTTATCCTTTCAGTTACCCTATGTCTTTTGATTGGGGCATTTAATCCATTACATTTAAGGTTATTATTGATAAATGTTTATTCATTGTCAATTTTTCCTTTGTTCCTCTCTCTCTTTCTTTTTTCTTATTCTTAAAGCAGTGCTTGCTTGATGGAGATGTATTCTTTCAGCCTTTTTTTTTTTTTTTTTTTCTGGAAAGCTCTTCATTTTTTTCTTCCATTTTGAATGAGAGCCTTGCTGGATAGAGTAGTTTTGGTTGTAGGTGCTTGCTTTTCATTAATTGGATTGTTTCATTCCAGTCCTTTCTGGCTTGTTGTGTTTCTGTTGAGAATTCAGCTGATAGCTTTATCAGAGCCACCTTGTATATTACTAGCTTTTTCTCTATTGTTGCCTTTAAGATTTTCTCTTTATCTCTAAATTTGTCATTTCTATTGTGATGTGTCTTGAAGTGGGCCTCTGTGGTTCATCTTCACTGGGAACCTCTGTGGTTCCTGAACTTGCATGACTTTTTCCTTATCATGTTTGAAAAGTTTTGCATCATTACTTTTGTAAACAGTTTTCTATGCCTTGCTCACTTTCTTCTCCTTCTTGTATCCCTATTATGTGAATATTGCTATATTTCACATTGCCCTGCATCTCCCTTAAACTATATTGTTTTTGAGTCTTTTTTGTTTGTTTGTTTTGTTGATCTGACTGGGTGCTTTTTTCTACCTTGTCTTCCAACTTGCTGATTTGATTCTTTGCTTCGTTTAGCATGCTCTTAATTTCTCCTTCTGTATTCTTCATTTCAGCTATTGTATTCTTCATTTCCACCTGGTTTTTATTCATAGTTTCTATGTTCCTTTTCATGCTGATGTAGTTCTCACTAAGTTCCTTGAGCATCCTTAGATCCATTATTTTAAACTCTATTTCTGATAAATTGATAGCCTCAATTTCATTTAACTTTTTTTGGGAGGATTCCTTCTTTCCTTTCAATTTTTTTTTTGTCTCCCCATTTTAGAGACTCTTTTTGTTTGTTTCTGTGTATTAGATTGATCTGCTTTGATTCCCTGTCTTTGTGGGGTGGTCTTCTGTGGCATCTCCGTCCCCCCCCCCCGCTAATATGCACTCAGCATGGGCCTCTTAAGCCAGGCTGGACTGTTACAGAGGAGAGGAATGGACACACCTGTCCCTTCCCAGATGTTTTTACTCTTCAGGGGGTGGGTCTGCCTGGCTGCAAAGAATCTCTGGCATTCTACTCTTGTCCATCTTACCCCCAACCCACTGCCTTTGCAGGAGACACAGTCCAGAACTCTGTGTTCTGCAAAGCCCCCCAGACTGCTAGGTGAGCTGGGTGGGGCCCAGCAAACCCCTTGTTGCACAACTCTCTGAATTCCTTGCCAAAGGTGGATTCAGTGGGAGTGAACTGTGCTTTCAACCTGCTCTTCTTGCTGGATGAAGAGCTGCATGCAGGGTCTTTGCCCAGCCCCCTTTCAGCTCCTTTTTAAAAAGGTTCTATGTGGTATCCGTACCACAGTACTGAGTCACTGTCTGGTTTTTTGTGCATATCCCCTCACACAAAAGCAAAATGTCTCTCGTGGTCATGACTGGCTGCAGCCTTCAGGGTCTTATGACAGACCCAGATGTGGTAACCTGATTGTTTTAGGAGATTGAATCCCTTTATGGAATTCTCCAGGTTGGCACTATTATTATGGACATGCTGCTTGCTGTGTTTGTGTAGCCTGAGTCTCCCAGACTCCATATATCTTTCCAAGTCTCTCCCAGTTAGGGTTGGGGGTCCCTGTGCAGGACTAGGGCTCCCTGCTCTGAGACAGGAGGGAGTTTCTAAGCTGTCGTTTCTGTCTGGTCTTTCTGCTGCTGCAGGCACCACACACAGCATATTTCCCCTTCAACTTATAATGTCTCCTTACTGGATGGTATGAAGTGTCTTCTGTACTCCTTGGCTTCGAAACTTCATAGCAGCTACGATTCTGTTGATTTTTGGTGTTAGTTGCCAGAAGAGCTGCTGAAAATCCAAGTTGGGGTCAAGAGCAGGTGGACTTAATTTCCACCTACTCGGCCACCATCTTCAAACCCCTCTGAAGTTAATTTTCTAATATGGTGCATTATATGAATTAAAGTTTGTTTAGCAGCCCAATTTGTCCTATTCTCAATTTTGAAAGAGTGCATGGTACCTCATTATGGATTACTTCAATCTTAATTCTTAGTCCCACCCATTAAGGCCCCTGTATTAATTTCATTGTACTGTTATAACAAATTACTACATGCCTAGTGGCCTAAAGCAACCCAACTTTATTATGTTATAGCTTCATAGAACAGAAGTTTGACTCAGGCTTCTCTGGGCTAAAATGAATGTGTTGGTGGGCCTGTGTTCTTTCTGGAGGCTGAAGGGGGTAGAATTTGTTTGCTTGACTTTTCTAGCTTCTAAAGGCTGCCACATTATTTGGATAGTGAGCTCCTTGCATCTTCAAAGCTAGCAATTGCCAGTCAAGTCCTTCTCATGTCATATTACTCTGACATTGACTTTTCTGCCTCCCTCTTCTATTTCTAAGAGTCCTTGTGCTTCCATCTGGGACCACTGGATAATCCAGAATAATCTCCTTATTTTAAGGTCACCTGATTATGAACCCAAGCTCCACCTGAAACCTTAATTTGTTTTTGCCATATAACATAATATATCTACAGGTTCTGAGGCTTAGAACATGGATTTTTTTTAATTTTTTTATTTTGGTTTTTTAATTACAGTTGTCCCCTTTTCCCCCAATTTCTCTCCCCCACCCAACCCACCCCCTCTCCCACAATCATATCCCTCCCCGTTGTCCAGAACATGGATATTTTTTTGAAGTCATTATTCTGCCTACCACAATCATGATGTATTTTCCTTTGTATATATTGCTGGATTTAGTTTACTGATATTTTGTTAAACCTTCCGTATCTATACTCCTGAGGAGTAGTTTTCTGTAATTTTCCTTATTTGTATGTCTTTGTTCAGTTTTTATATCAGAGTACTGGTGGTCTAGTTAGGTGGGGGGGACCCAAGACAACCAGAATTTATTTATAAAAATTGTGTATTTATTCTTACATGTTTAAACTTCAGTCACTTTCAAAGTCCTCTCCATTTGATGCAATACACCTATTGAGACATTTTCCCACCACTCAAAACAGTTTTTGAACTTGTTGATTTTGATGCCTTTTAGTGTTTCTGCCATTTTTTTGTTTCACTTCTTTCATATTGGCAAAACGTTTCCCTTTAAGAATGTTTTTCATCTGGGGAAAACCAAAAAGTAGTTGCTTGGGGTGAGATTGGGTGAATAAGGAGGGTGGGGGATGGGGATCATGCTTTTTTTGGTCAAAAGCTGATGAACACTCAGTGCAGTGTGGGCAGATGTGCTTGTAAATCACCCATTATGAAATGGGCAAATGTGTTGAAAGAGTATAAAATTTTTTCACTGAAGTCAAACTCAGCCTCTCACAACAATGCCAGCTGGTACACTGATACAAATGGGTTCCTAGAACACACATCTAGTGGGAGAAGCCTGCGATACACAGGACAGGCCCTTCAGAAGAAAATTCTGGGTTCTTTTTAAGTCCCTCCTTGTAATAATGTATTGGATAGTGTTTCTTATATTTTATGAATTTGTTTATAATTGATGTTGTTTTTGTTTGTTTTGAGATTTTTAACCATGTTTAATTTCTGTAATAGATATGGGAAAATTTAGGATAATTAATTTTTCTTCGGTAAGTAATGATTATATCTTTTAAGAAATTTGTCCACTTTATCTGATTCAACTTATTGACAAAAATTGTTCAAAACAGTTCTTCATTATCCTTTTTACATGGATAAATATTAAATTTAATTTATTCTTATTTTTTAGAAAGAATATTGGCTATTTCAACATTGTTTATGCATTATCTTTAAAATTTCTCTCAGATCTGTAGTAATGTACTTCCTTTTATTGTTACGTTGATAATTTATGTTTTTTTTTTCTTCTTGATCCATCTGTCTTGAGGTTTATAAATTTTATTATTATTGTCTCAGATGGAGGCTTTGGCTTCACTGATTTTTATTGTTTTTCATTTTTCTCTACCATTAATTTGTGTTGTTTACATTTTCCTTTTTTTTTTTTTTTTTGGCTTTGGGATTTCGTTTGCTTTTTACTACTTCCTTAAGCTGGAAGTTTAGGTTATTGATTTGAAAGCTCTTCTCTTTTCTGGTATAAGTATTAACTGTTATAAATTTACTTCTAAGCCTATGTTATGTCTGTTCTACATATTTCGATATGAAGTATTTTTATTTTCATTGTATTTAAAATATTTCACAGTTTCTTTTGTGACTTTTTCTTTGACCCATTGATTTTTTAGAATGGTATTATTTACTTTCTAAATAATAAGTTATTTTTCAGAATATTGATTTCTAGTTTAATTCTGCTATGATCAGAAGATACTTTCCTAATTTCAATTATTTTAAGGTATTGTGTTTCTTTAATAACTCAGAAAATAAATTATTTTTGTTAATGCATGTTGAGCACCTGAAATCGATGCATATTCTTCTGCTTTGTGGAGTGTTATATAAATATGAGTTAGATTAAGTTCTTTGCTAGTATTATAAGACCTTCTATATTTACCTTCTGTCTGCTTGTTCTATTGTTAAATGAAGGAGACATATTGAAATATCTAACTGTAATAGTATAATTGTTTCTGTAGTAGATAAATTGAAGTATCCAACTGTAATAGTATAATTATTTATTTATTCTTTCAGTTCTGATAGTTTTTGTTTTGTGTGTTTTGAGGTTCTGTTTATAGGTACACACATTTGAAGTTATGATGTTTTAATAAGTTGAATTATTTCTCTTTATCTTTGGTAGTAATATTATTTGTTCCAAAGTATTCTTGGTCTGATATGAATTCATAAGACATTCTAGCTTTCTTGTGGTTAAGGTTTTGTGGTATATGTAAGTTTCCTTTTTTAAATTTTCATCTATCAATATTTTTATATTTATAGTGCACTTCCTGTAGGTGTTAAGATTACTTACATTTCATGGAATTTTTGATATGGTTACATTTACATCTATATTTTGCTAGTCGTTGTGTTTATCTCATCTGCTCTTTCATTTTTGCTCTTTTCTTGTTTGTTTTGGATCAGTTGAGTAATCTTTGTGATGCCATTTTACCTCCTCTATTCGGTTATTTTTGCCTCTTTGAAAATTTTGTTTATTGGCTTCATTATGTTTTATAGTATACAACTTTAACTAATCAGTACAACTTTACATACAGTATCAGAAGCTTACACCAATAAGTTTCCAATTCCTCCCTCATATCTGTGTCCTATTGTTGCCATGCACTTCACTTATACATATGTTAAAGGCTCCAAAATACATCATTACTATGTTATTTCAAAATTGCTAATTTTCTCTTAAAGAGACTAAAATATTCAAAGTTTGCCCTTGACATCTATTTTTACTTTTATCATTCCTGGCACTTCTTATTTTTTCCTATAGCTCCAAGTTTCCATCTGGAATAACATTCTTTCTGCTCAAATCACTTCCCTTAACATTTCTTGCTGCACATGTTTACTAAGTGTAAATTCTCTCAGCTTTTCTATATCTGAGAAAGTCTTTATTTTCTCTTCTTTATTAAAAAAATTTTAAATGCATACAGATTTCTGAGTTAACAGATTTTTTCTTTCAATACTTTAAATATGTCACCCAATTATCTTCTGGCTTGCATAGTTTCTGATGAGAAGTCTACTGTGCTTCTAATTTTTGTTCCTCTGTATATATTGTGTCTTTGTTATTGACATTTTTTTTGTAGTTCATTTTCAAAAGTTTGACTATGATCTCTCTTGAAATATATACACTTATATTTATCCGTAATCTGTTTCTCTGAGTTTCTTGGATATGTAGTTTATAGTCTTTCATTATTTTGGAAAATTCTCAGTCATGTTTGCGAATGATTCCTCTGCCCTATCATTTTCTGCCTCCTTTTCTGAGACTCAAACTACTTGTATTTTAGTCATCTATATATTGTTTCACAATTTTTGGATGTTTTGTTCTTTTTTTCACTTTTTTTCTGTCTTTGCATTATAGCTTGGATAACTTATAATTTCCTATCCTTAAGTCTACTAATTCTTTCTTTGGCTGAATCCATCTATAAATTAGCCAATAAAAGGCATTTTTCATTTGTGTAAGAGAAAGAATACTGTATCGTATCGGCAGCCGTCCGTCTCGAGAGACGATGGTGTAGCTTCTTAAGAGTCTATCTGCACCGCCGAGAATGGTTGTGCAGTCCGACTCGGGAGTGACACGGTATCTGTCTCCTCCCGTGTTGAATCGACATCTTGCGATGACGCTGGAGTGTCCTCTCCAGTGAAGCTGAAGCTACAGAGCCTGGGCAGGGTGATATGGAGGGTCTGCTGTTGCCCATGCAGCAGACCCCCCCTCTCTTCGCAGCTGAAGGGTCCAAGGGAAAGACGGAGTCAATACAGCTTGGCTTCAGGTGCACCACAGGAGTTGCCGGTGTTGACTACAACGTCAAACCGCCTTAGGGACTCCGGCTCCGGATTTTCTGTCGGGGTTTACTCCCTTAGCCTTTCTCCTGAAGAGGTATGCCGCAAGGCAGTGGAGGTTTTTTGGAGTCAGAGTTTTCCTTCTCTGATGTGCCCTGACTGGAAGATCGAACCAGCGACACTTAGCTCGCAGGCCGACGCTCAATCCACTGAGCCAAACTAGCCAGGGTTAAAGAATACTGTATTACTTTGTTATTGTATATAATTTTAAAATTTATAGTATTTCCATTTTACTATTTTATGTAGTTTACATTGTTGTGCTGAAATTACCTATCTCTTCACACATATATGTCCATATTGTTCATATATTCTAGTAGATTATTTATCATATTCACCATAATTATTAAAAAGTCATTAATCATTCCAATATCTGCTACATCTCTGAATCAGGTTTGGATAATTGCTTTGTTTCTTGATAGTAGGTTACTTTTCTTGCTTTCATGTTTGTCTCTTATTTATTTTTAAATTTAATGCCAGATATGTGTTTAAAAAGATAGTAGGAACTAAGGTAAATAATTACATGGTGAAATGACCCTGCCTCTTCTATAAGGTCATTTAATTATGAAATTGAATCAATTGACTCAGTAGTTGAGCAGGCTTTATAATTTTGTGCTATCTTCACCATCAGTGCACCACCATTTTTAAATTTCTGTAGTGGTAAGCTGCTGTCATCCTATCTTTAGAAAGTGAGTTGTGCTACCAGAGGGTTTTTCTCAGTGTTCCCACTTCCCCCTCAGCTTTCAGTTGCCCTTTCATACTTGGGCCACAGAGGGGAGTTATTTCTATGCTCCTGCCCCTCTTCCATAAAAAAAAAAAAAAAAGTGCTGTTGCTTATTATTTTGAGCTTAGCTCCTCATGGGGGCATAGCATGTACTCTGTTTTCTTGGTCCAGTATCAGTCTCAGGCAGTCCCCAAGATTCGGGAATTGCACCTGAGCTTCAGGAAAGCAGTTCCCTAGTATTCCTTGTTATACTCACTGTAACAATAATACTTCCTTGTATCTGTCTTTGATCGTAGGCAGGAGTTTCCTGTCCCTCCTCCTGTAGTAGCAGACCTATGCTTAGTATGTTTTTAAAATCTTGCTCTTGCTTCAGAAGTAGAGGGTATTTTGTTTATATTATTCCCCCCAGGAGCAAAGGATTTTTCTGAGTTCCAGGTAAAAGATTCCCTATTCTTTCCTCAGAGGAAGGCATGTTTTGCTTTTCCTCTTGCCCACTGCCCTGTCCCTTAAAAGCAACAGATCTTTGCCTGTTCCATGGAACTGAGAAGATTTTTTTCTCTACTCTTAGCATCTTAAGGCTTTTGCTTCAAAGGAGAGAAAAATCTGAAGGAGCCTGCAGGGAAGCCCTTCTCCCCGTCTTTTCCATAAACACTCACTCAATGTAGGTACATAATATGGAAAGTAACATTTATATCAGTGTAAACTTTTCTTGTGCTGATAACAACAAGCTATTCCAAACTAATACACTATTTTGAATCCCTACACAACCTGTATCTTATATTGAAGTCAAGCCAGTTTTTTCCTTGCTCCCATACATGAATACCTGAATTTACATCTTTGCTTATGCTGTTCCTCTTGTATGGAAAGCCCTATTTTCTTCTCTATAAATTCCCAAATGCTTCCTAGTCAAGCTCAACTTTTATTTGCTTTTTGATACTCCAACCAACTTTAATTTCTTTTTTGGGCTTTTCCTTGTATTTATCTTTTAAAAATATATCATTACCTCCAATTTACAAGTGGACTTTTAACATATATCATTTAGTGCTTTATTACACTGTTTACATTATTCCATTATTATGTCATAATGTCTATCCAGGTATACAATGTCATGACAATAGAATTTAGTTATAAAAAATGTATTTAACTACTCTTGTGTCACACTGACTGTAATAATAAAACAAATACATCTGTTTCAACTTTCTTTTGCTAAGTGTTTGTAAGGTGTTAGGCCATTAGTAGATTAGTTTAACAAATTAGCTCTGAGTGGCAGTGTAATGTCATATAAAGAACGTAGGCATTGAAGCTCAGGGGCTCTGGATTGCAATATTAGCTTCACAATTTATTGGCTGTGTGAATGCTGTCAAGTTACTTAAGACCTCCTAAAGATGAACTGAAATAATATTATCCACTTGAGCATAGAGGAGATGGTACAGGGTGAAGAAATATAAAATACGTTAAGTTTGCTGGAAGAAGGGAGGGCAAAAGCCTGGGATGTTGCTTGAAAAAGGTAAAAACAGAATAGGGCCTTACTCCGTGTGTATGTTGGGCAGCATGGGGTATGCAGCAAGGAATGTAGTGCAATAGTTTTAAAAGCACTGGCAACAGAGTTATAAAAACATAGGTCTAAGACCTAGCTCTTACACCACTTAGCTCTGTGGATCTTAGGCATCTCATTTTACACTCTTTGACTTCAGTTTCTCCATCAGTAAAGTGCAGACAATAATTAAGTGTTCTTGAATAACTTCAGAGAGATGTTTCAAGGGCCAAAATAAAGTAACAAATGAAAAATGGGACAAAGGAACAATAGCACTTTGTAAACTCTAAGGAGCTCCCCAGAAAGGTGTGCAGTTTATAATGACAGAGATCAAGAGGGTGAAGCAAAGACAAGTTTCCTGCCCCTACTCTTGACAAAGTCATAATAAGTCAAGTTGCTACCAACTCAGTTCCTGTTCAGAAAGTGACTTAGGACAGTGATCACAAACATATGATTTAGGAAATCAACTTTCTGTTCTTTCCTTAATATCTCTCTCAAATATAGTGCTGCTTCAGAGAAGCTGAATATGAAGTTGTCTCAATAAGAGCAGGACTGGGGAATGGATTTGGAAAATGTCTTTTCAAAAGGAAAACATGGTTCAGAAAGCTTTGGCTTTGGCCAAGATATTCTGTGGACAATAAGGTGTAGTGTAGAGAGGATAATTTGCCATTTAATAATATAATAAAGTAGAAAAATTTTGTTTGTGTAGGTATTTTCCTAATTCCATCCCTCAGTTTTATCTTATTCCATGGAGGGGTGTTCTCCAAGTAAACACGTTTGAAGTTCTCGAAAACCAATAGCCAAGGAAAAGTGATAAATTGCATTGGGAGTTGTTACAAAGCTTTAAAAATTAAGAAAGTCAGGGAAAACCTTAATAAATGATGGGGCAGGTAAAGAGAAGGTTGGAAGTAATAGCAAGCAACCCTTTTGGGATCACGCAGTCAAGGAACTGTGACTAGTATGTGTCTGAAAGTGTGTGTGTGTGTGTGTGTGTGTGTGTGTGTCTGAGAGAGAGAGAGAGATTGGTTTACATATTTTCTGTATGATTTATGGATTTTTATCTGTTTGATCACATGCATTGGCTTGGTTATTTTTGTTCAATTTTGTATGTTTTATCTGTGCATTTATCCTGTGAACCTTTGAGTTTATGTATGTATGTATGTACATATTCAGGGTTCTGGAATTCTTTTAAGGCTTTGGTAATCTATGGACTACTTTATTGGGTAAGCAAGTGAACACAAAGTAGTGCTTGTTCATTCTGAAAAAGTTACAGACTAGAGTGGAATTTTCTCTAACACTTTAAGACAATTCCCTTGATCAGTGCCTCCTATCCATTCCCACCCCTACAACCCATGTGGCCCTTTGATTGCTCCCATTCCCACTCATACCATTTCTCTATGAGGAAAAGGATTTTGATGACAAATGATTGGAACCATTCCACACCTTTCCTTTGAGTGGGTGGCAGATGAACTGTCATCAGAACAAGGAGCTTTGTTCCTCATCTCTAATCTTAGATTATTGAGGAATACAGTTCTGACTACAGTTTTTTTTCAGGTTTGCTTGCCTCAGGTTCTGCTTACCCCTCTTTCTGGAAAATTTCAAGTCGAGGCACAGTGATTGGACTTTTTTACTTTTGGAAAAAGGCTCTGCCTCCTCCAAAGAAGGCCCATCTGTAGCTCAAGACTAGCAGGTGAAAACAGAATGAACCAGCAATGCCTACTGGTGGCTTTAGAACCTCAACTCTGTTTCAGTGAAACAACAGAAAGACCCCCCTAAGCAGGCCTTGATTCATTGATTCATTCACTCACCAAATATTTCTGAAATACTTGCAATGCACAGCACTGGCTTAGGGAACAGAATTCTTCGATGCCAACTCACTTGTTTGACAGGGATATTTTGGAGACAGCGGCTTAATTTGATCTGTGGTAGTAATTGCAAACCAGCCCATGGGAGAGGCCAGTGAGCTACAAGACTCCACAGAGGAAGTGGAATCTTGTGCAGTTCCCTAATTTCCAAAGATGAGGCTGTTTAGAGGTCATGGTTTTGCCTTTGTTTCCACCTGTTTCCAAATTGGTTATCCCAACATGATGAAGCCTGTGGACTCTAGAATTTTTTCTTTTCCTCCCTTCTTCCCATGTCCCAAAGCCATTTCCTGGAACCTCAGGGAGCTTCTACGACCTACAGCCACCCTGAGTCTGAATGTTGTCTTTCACTTCTGCTAATGCAAGGTTAGGAATAGCCTTTTCTGAGCCAACCCCTTTAAAGTCATAGGAGTATGCACATTTGGGAGGGAGGACACCTTGCTGCAGAACCAGTAATAAGTGTTTTTTTCTGTTCTATCTATTGAGGAGACAGACATCAACAATCTCTAAGGTCCCTTCTACTCTGCCATTCAATGATTACTTTTTAAATGATTACTTCAAAGCCTCTTCACATGTAAACTGCAAACTTCAAAAGCACTAAGGAAAACTATAAATAAATGTCTTCTTTGAAAACTTAAATTTTTGTCATTTCCCTATGGATATGAAAAGAAAGGAAGCTGACATTTATTAAGCGTGCAATAAGGTAGGCTCTATAAGCCAGGCAGTTTCTTATATTGTACATTATTATTTTTAAAATAATTAATAACTTGAAGAAACTTTAGGTAGATGAAGTGAGTATATATGTGAAGTACTGAGTATAATGCCTGACATCAATTATGCACTCAATAAATGTGATGGCCTGGCTCATGCTTCGGCTCCTCCCTACTCAGATTACCACTGTTTAAGATAAAAACAAACAAAAACCAGAAGCTTAGAGGATTAAGTAACTGCCCCAATTCACCCAGGTTTCCTGATCCAAAGGCCATGTATATCCTCTTACATTGCACTGCTTCATGAGTATGAAGTCTGCAGTTATTTCCCCTGTGAACCTGCTTATTAGCACTTACAGTTTGAAGAGTGTGCTTGGAGGCATTCTACTTTCCAGTCCAGTTCTTTATATCCAGGACCTGTGTTTAGCAGGCGACTGCTCATAGGTTTCAAGTGCAGTGCAGATTTCCTTATGCAGTATTATAACTGAACCTACAGAGCTTGAACCCTCCAACTAGGCCTCATTAATATTAGAGTTTCATTCTGGGCCAAAAATTTCTTAGGGAAGTCCTTGGGTCACCTAGGTAAAGATTCCCGGCACCTCTGATTTCCAGTTCTGTTCTGTTGATGCAGGTATAGAAAGATGGCCTTGATGGGAAGATTGAAAAGACCACTTTCAAATAAATGTAAAAGCAGATTTATTTTTTCAATATATTTTTTAATTTAATTTTTATTTTTTTCTATTACAATTGTCCTACTTTTCCCCTCATTGCTACCCCCTACCCAGCCCACCCCTTCTTCCACAGTCAATCCTGACCCCATTGTCCATGTGCATGGGTCATTTATATTAGTTTATTTACTAAACCCTTCCCCTACTTATCCCCCTCCTTCCTTCCCACATCACCCCTGATAACTGTTTATCTGTTCTTTGTTCAGTTTTGTTCATTTGTTTCTGTTGTTCATTAGTCTCCTGTATTAGGTGATATCATATGGTATTTTTCTTTCATTGCCTGGCTTATTTTACTAAGCATAATTCTCTCTAGGTCCATCCATATTGTCGCAAATGGCAGGAGTTCCTTCTTTCCTTCTGCTGCATAGTATTCCATTGTGTAAAAGTACCACAGTTTTTTAAGCCACTCATCTACAGACGGGCACTTAGGTTGTTTCCAGCACTTGGCTATAGTAAACAGCGCTGCTATGAACATAGGGGTGCATAGGTTCTTTTGAATTGGTGTTTCAGGATTCTTCAGGTATAATCCTAGCAGTGGAATCGCTGGTTCAAAAGGCAGTTCCATTTTCAGTTTTTTGAGGAAATTCCATATTGTTTTCCACAGTGGCTCCACCAGTCTTTATTTCCACCAATAGTGCACTAGGGTTCCCTTTTATCCACATCCTTGCCAGCACTTGTTGTTTGATGATTTATTGATGATAGCCATTCTGACTGGTGTAACGTGGTATCTCATTGTGGTTTTTATTTGCATCTCTATGATGGCTACTGATGTCAAGCATTCTTTCATATGCCTATGGAGCATCTGTATATCCTCCTTGGAGAAGTGTTTGTTCAGGTCCTTTGTCCATTTTTTAATTGGGCTGTGTGTCTTCTTTGTGTTGAGGTATGTAAGTTCTTCGTATATTTTGGAGATCAATCCCTTATCTGATTTACCTTTGGCAAATATGTTTTCCCATGTGGATGGTTCCCATTTCATCATGCTGATTTTTTTGTTGTTGTTGTTCAGCAGAAGCTCTTTAGTTTGATGTAGTCCCATTTGTTTATTTTTCTTTTATTTCCCTTGCCTTAGGAAATGTATTAGTGGAAATATTATTATGTGGGGTATCTGGAATTTTCCTGCCTATGTTTTCCTCTAGGACTTTTATGGTGTCAAGGCTTACATTTAAGTCTTTTATCCATCTTGAATTTATTCTGGTGTGTGCTGTAGGTTGGCGGTCTAGTTTCATTTTTTTGCACATCCCTGTCCAGTTCTCCCAGCACCATTTGTTGAAGAGACTCTTCTCATTCCATTTTATGTTCCTTCCCCCTTTGTCAAATATTAGTTGACCATAGAGACCTGGGTTTATTTCTGAGCTCTCTATGCTGTTCCATTGATCTGTATGTCTGTTCTTATGCCAGTAGCAGGCTGTTTTGATTACAGTGGCCTTGTAGTATTGTTTGATGTCAGGTATTGTGATTCCTCCTATTGCGTTCCTCTGTCTCAAGATTGCTGTGAATATTCGGGGTCTTTTTTGGTTTCATATAAAGTTTTGAAGTATTTGTTCTAGGTTTGTGAAATGCATCACTGGTATTTTAATAGAAATTGCACTGAATCTATAAATTGCTTTGGGTAGTATGGACATTTTAATGATGTTGATTCTTCCCATCCATAAACATGGTATATGTTTTCATTTATTTGTATCTTCATTAATTTCTTTCTTCAGGTTTATGTAGTTTTCCGAGTACAGGTCTTTTACCTCTTTGGTTAAATTTATTCCTAGGTACTTAAGTTTTGTTGTTGCTATAGTAAATGGAATTTTTTTCTAGTTTCTATCTCTGATATTTTATTGCTAGTGTACAGAAATGTCTTTGATTTCTGAATATTGACTTTGTACCCTACTATTTTGCCAAACTCACTTATTTGGTTGAGTAGTTTTTTAGAGGAGTCTATAGGATTTTCTATCTATACTATCAGTCATCTGCAAACATTGACAGTTTTACTTCTTCTTTTCCAATTTGGGTGCCTTTTACTTATTTTTCTTGTATGATGGCTGTGGCTAGAACTTACAATACTATGTTGAATAGGAGTGGAGAGAGTGGACATACTTGTCTTGTTCCTGATCTCAGGGAGAATGCTTTCAGTTTTTGTCCATTGAGTATGATGTTGGCTTCGGGTTTCTCATCTATGGCCTTTATTATGTTGAGGTATGCTCCCTCTATTCCCAGTTTGCTGAGTGTTTTATCATAAATGAGTGTTGTATCATAAATGAGTGTTGTATCATAAATGAGTGTTGTACTTTATCAAATGCCTTTTCAGCCCCTATTGATATGATCATGTGATTTTTGTCTTTCATTTTGTTTATGTGGTATATGGCATTTACTGATTCGTGAATATTAAACCATCCTTGCATCCCAGGGATGAATCTCACTTGATTATGATGCATGATCTTGTCAGTGTGTTGCTGGATCTGGTTGCCAATATTTTGTTGAGGATTTTAGCATCTATGTTCATCAGTGATATTGGCCTGTAATTTTCTTTGTTTGTTGTGTCTTGACCTGGTTTTGGAATTAGGGTAACACTGGCTTCATAGAAAGTGTTTGGGAGTCTTTCCTATTCTTGGATGTTTTCGAATAGTCTTAGAAAGATAGGAGTTAGTTCTTCCCTAAATGTTTTGTAAAATTCACTTGTGAAGCCATCTGGTCCAGGGCTTTTGTATGCTGGAAGTTTTTTTTTTTTATTACTGTTTCAACTTCACTCTTTGTTATTGGTATGTTCGGGCCTTCCGCTTCTTCTTGATTTAGTTTTGAAAGATTTTATGTTTCTAAAAATTTGACCATTTCATCTAGGTTTTCAAGTTCCTTGCCATATAGTTGTTTGTGGTAATTTCTTACAATCCTTTGTATTTCTGTGATATAAGTCATAACTTTGCCTCCTTCATCTGATTTTATTTATTTGGGTCCTCTCTCTTTTTTTTCTTGATGAACCGGGCTAAATACTTGTCGATTTTGTTTATCTTTGCAAAGAACCATTTCCTACTTTTGTTGATATTTTGAATTGTTTGCTTAATCTCTATGTCATTTAATTCTGCTCTGATCTTTTTTTAAATATGTTTTATTGATTATAATGTTGCATTTGTCCCAATTTCCCTTCCCTCTGCTCCCCTCCACCCAGTAGCCCCCCTCCCTCCAGTTGTCCCCCCCTTTTAGATCATGTTCATTAGTTGTGCATACAGTTCTTCTCAACCTCTCTCTGTCTATTCCATTCCCTCCTACCATGATTCTTAATTCCTATATCATCTCCCTCCCTCTCCCCCTTCCCCCTCCTTGCTGACCTCCCCCCAGTATGTTCCCCATACCTATAGTTCTTTTTCCACTCTCGTTGCCTGTTTAGTTTGCCTTTGTTCCAATTCCCTAGCTTCTGTTGTTGTTTCTTGTGATGCAGTTTTCATTTTAGATTTCATAGTTTTAGATCCTCCTTTTTCTAAACCAGTCCCTTTAACATCTCATATAACAGTGGTTTGGATCTAATGAACTCTTTCAGTTTTGTTTTGTCCTGGAAACACTTTCTCTGCCCTTCTATTCTGAATGACAATTTCGCTGGATAGAGTATTCGTGGATGTAGGTTTTGGATTTTCATTACTTTGAATATTTCTTGCAAGTCCCTTCTTGCCTGCAGGGTCTCCCTTGACAAGTCAGCTGATAGTCTAATTGGGACCCCTTTGTACATGATTCTTTTCTTCTCTCTTGCTGCTTTTAAGATTCTCTCTTTATCTTTAACTTTTGACATTTTGATTATAATGTGTCTTGGAGTGGTTCTCCCTGGGTCCAGTTTTTTTGGAACTCTCTGTGCTTCCTGGACCTGTAAGTCTATTTCCTTCCCCAAGTTTGGGAAGTTCTGCTTTATTATATTTTCACATAATTTTTCAATTTCTAGTTCTTCTTCTTCGCCCTCTGGCAAACCAATGATTCTCATGTTGGGCCTTTTATAGCTGTCCCAGAGGTTTCTGATCCTCTCATCATTTTCCTTGCTTCCCATTTTTTCTCTCTGCACTGGTTGACTGTTTGTTCCTTCTCTGTGTTCTGGTTTGTTGATTTGAACTCTGGATTTTATTTCCTCACCATCTGTCTCATATGTGGTTTTGTTCCTTTCATTATGAGTGTTTTTCGATTCTTTCTCATCTTTTTTCCAGATCTTTTGTTAATTCTGTAAGCCACCTGATAACAATGGCCCTGAACTGAGCTTCTGACAGGTTTCTTATCTGTTCATCTGTCAGATTCTTCATCTGTTGCCTGGTGAGCTGCGCCACCGGGATTTCTATAGTTGTCTGCTTCATTTTGACAGATGCGTTTTGTTTTCTTGGGCCGGCTATAGGGGGCAGTGCCTGTGTACTCATCACAACCCAGCAACCAGCAGCAATCCGCAACCTTTTTCGTTACGCTGTGGCCCCTTGTCGTCACAACCCAGCGACCAGCGCTGTTCTGCAACCTTTCTCGCTGCACTGTGGTGCTTTGTTGTCACAACCCAGCGACCGGCGCCTAACCGCAACCTATTTTGCAGCCCTGTGGAGCTTTGTGTGGGGGCGGGGGTCCAAGATGGATTCACACAGTTATTCCACTAGGAGACCGGGATCCGTCCTCCCGCCCTCTGGGCCTCACTGTTCAAGGCGATGTGGTGGCTGCTTTCCCCAGCGTTGGGGTTGCAAGCTGCCGGGGTTCAACTGCAGCTGGGATTGTTCTCCCTGCTGCTGGGATTGCTCTCCCTGCCACTGTCCCTGGTGCGACTGCAAACAGCACCACCCACTTTCGTTCTTCCTACCTGCCCAAAGGGCGCCGCTGGTTTATAACTTCATACATTGGGCTTCCGTGTAGTTTTATTTTCTGGAATTTCTAGTTATCTTTTGTTTTGAAGTAGTTGTACTCCTCTCTAGTTGTAGAGGGAGATCGAGCGTGTCCGTCTAAGCCTCCATCTTGGCCGGAATTCCTAATTCTGCTCTGATCTTGATGATTTTATTCCTTCTGCTCGCTCTGGGCTTTGTTTGTTGTTGTTGTTCTAATTCTTATAGCTTTAGGGTTAGATTTTTTAATAGAGATTCTTCTATCCTTTTTAGGTAGGCCTGTATTGCTATGAACTTTTTCTTAGGTTTGCTTTTGCTATGTCCCATAGATTTTGGGCTGTTGTGTGTTCATTATCATTAGTTTCCAGTAACTGCTTGATTTCTTCTTTCATGACATTGTTAACCCATTTATTATTTAATATTATGTTATTCATTCTCCATAAGTTTGAATGTCTTTGAGTTTTTTCGTTGAGGTTAATTTCTAGATTCAAGGCATTGTGATCTGAGAAGATGCTTGATACAATTTCAAATTTCTTTAATTTTTTAGTCTTGTTTTGTGTGCTACCATGGGGGTCTATCTTTGAAAATGTCCCATGTGCATTTGAAAAGAATGTATATTTTGCTTCTTTTGGTAAAAAGTTCTATACATATCAATTTAGTTCATTTTGTCTAGAGTGTTGTTCAATGCCTCAATATCCTCAGTGTTTCTTTGCTTCGAAGATCTGTCCATTGTTGACCGTTGGGTATTAAAGTTTCCTATTATGAGTGTGCTGCTGTTGATATATTTTTTGTAGCATTCCAACATTTTCCTTATACATTTCAGTGCACCTATCTTGGGAGCATATATGTTTATCAGGGTTATATCTTCTTGATGGATTATTCCCTTAAGTATTATAAAATTCCCTTCTTTGTTTCTTTTTATGGCTTTTGCTGAGAAATGTGTTTTGTCTGATATAAGTATTGTTACCTCAGTCTTTTTTTTCATGTCCATTTTTTTTTGAATACTTTTTTCCATCCCTTCACTTTCAGCCTGTATAAATCTTTTGTTTTGAGGTGTATCTCTTGTAGACAGCATATATGTGTGTCAATTTTTAATATCAATTCTGCTACCCTATGTCTTTTTATTGGATCATTTAATCCATTTACATTTAAGGTTATTATTGAAAGGTATTTATTCATTTCTCTTTGTACCTGTGTTCCTCTCCCTCTCTTTGTCTTCTTTTTCTTACAGCATTCCCTTTAGCATGTCTTGCAATGTTTGTTTGGTGAAGATGTATTCTTTTAGTCTTCCTTTGTCTGGGAAACTCCTTATTTCACCTTCCAGTTTGAAAGAGAGCCTTGCTGGGTAGAGTAGTCTTGGTTGTAGGCCTTTGTTTTTCATTGCTTGAGTAATTTTTTTTGCCATTGCCTCTGGCTTGTAGTGTTTCTGTTGAGAAATCAGTTGATAGTCTTATCGGAGCTCCCTTGTATGTTATTTGCTGATTTTCTCTTGCTTCTTTTAGGAATCTCTCTTTGTCTTTCAATGTTGCCATTTTGATTATTATGTGCCCTGGAGTGGGCTTTTTTGGGTTCATCTTCATTGGGACCCTCTGCTCTTCCTGGACTTGCATGACTTTTTATCTCATAAAGTTAGGAAAGTTTTCTATCATTACTTTTTCAATCAGGTTTTCTATCCCTTACTTCTCTTCTTCTCCTCTTATATCCCTATGATTCTAATGTTGCTTCATCTCATGTTGTCCTGTAGTTCTCTTAAACCCTCTTTACTCTTTTTCAATTTTTTTTTCATTTTGTTTTATTGTCTGGTAATTTTTTTCTACATTGTCCTGTAACTCACCGATCCAATCTTCTGCTTTGTTTAGTCTGCTTTTGATTGATTCTACTGTGTTCTTCAGTTCAAAAATTGTATTCTTCATTTCTTACTCGTTCTTATTGATAGTTTCTATGCCCTTCTTTTATGCTGGTGTAGTTCTCAATAAGTTCCTTGTAGCTTCCTTATAGTTCTTTGTGGTTTCCCTGGAGTTCTTTACAGTTACCCTGGACTTTGTTATAGTTTTCTTTGAGTTTTTCGAGTTCATCGAGCTTCCTCATTACTATTGTTTTGAATTCCATTTCAGATAGCTTGCTTGCTTCTATGTCATCTATCCCTCCTTCTGGGAATTCCTCCTTTCCTTTTGGTGCGGTGTTGTTTCTGTTTAGTGAGGTGTTATTCCGCCTCCCAATTTTGGGCACTGGTCTTGTTTCTGCTTCTTAGATTGATCTGCTTTCATTTTCTGCCTTCGTGGTGTGACCTTCTTGTATATAGTTTTTGAGCTGCTGCCTCCTGTTGACGCCGCTTGGAGGGGAGCAGTCTGCTTAAGTGATTTCTCCCATAGCACTTCAGATGCTTCTTTACTGGGACCTAGTCCGCTGCTCTCCCAGCTCTTTGTCAAGAGCCAGCACCCAAAACTTATTACAAAGTGCCTTTAGTTCACCTCACCCCCCTTTGTCCCTAACCAGGGGTGAATGCACTCCCTTGTGCAGGCCAGGGGTGCATTGACCTGTTGCACACTGGGGTGGGTGGGTACAAAGCTCTTCTGTGTGCTTGCATGGGCTGGCAGTGTGTGGACTGGTTGCTCCACTATTCCCATGGAGGGGGAGGCCTCTGAGCGCCATCAGCCTGGCTTATTGTGAGCCTGTTGGGGCAGGCTTGGGGTGCTTGGGCATGCTGGCTGGCAGGTTGGTTTCTCTCCTATTGTGTGGGCCATGGGCACCTAGGTGCACCAGGTGGCGGGTTTGTTTTGTGCTTGTTGGGGGAGGCCAGGGGCACCTGGGAGTACCGGCAGGCAGGTTGGTTGTGTGCCTGGGTGGGCGGACTGGGGCTCTACTCTGTGTGAGCTCGCGTGACCCAGGGGGAGGGTTAGGAAGTGGGCAAGTGCATTTCTGTGCCTTTGCTCCTCAAGAATCTTGTTCTACCCCTAGCCTCTCATACCTTTCCCACAGAAAACAAAAGAGAAAAGGAAAAAGGAAAAACACATTCATACACACACAGCAGTATGCTGTTTCTTGCCACTCAGAGCCAGATGCCACCTGGCCCACTCCTGGCTCTGCCAGAGGGCAGAGCCCTGCTCTCCTCCTGATTTCTCTCTGTGGAAACCTGGGGTCATTAAAAACTTTTTGCATACTGCCAGCTGCAGCTTGGGGAGCCAACCCAGTCAGAAATCCCATCTTGTCCCTCTCTCCTCTGCTATCCTCACCAAACAGGTCACTCCCAGATGGTCTTTCTGATCCAGCAGTGCCAAGACTCCACTCCTGCCAGTATGCAGATGTTAACTGAGATGTTCTGTCTGCAATTAGTTCAAAGTACAGACAGGTCTCAGGAGCAAGCAAGTGCAGCCTCCCCTTACTCCACCATCTTTCTGATCCTCTTGTTTGTTCAATATTTTATATAAAAATTGCATCTTTCGCAGGCAGAATATTGAGAATTGTTACAAAAGTGGAGGATATGAAAGGAGCTACAACCATAGATGAAAATGACCACTGACCCTAAGAAAGAAAGAAGATAGACTGAGGCTTGTCTACACAGAGCTGTGGGCATTGGCTCATAAAATAATAGGGTAAAACAGGATGTTGCTGAGGTAAATTACAGAAGACTGATCTTGGAGGTAACTTCATGAATTTAAAATAGTCTTCTGATATCCATCAAGTCCATTCATTCTATAGAAACCTTTCCTGAATTGTTTTTTATCTAGCAGAAGGGTCCACAGATTTCTACCTCAAGTGGTGGAGACAATTTTGCACAGAACACATCATGCTCTGGTCTGATACTCATGGTATGTGCAGAACAATCCTGGGTTTAGGATGGCATAAATATATTTTTAGTATGAGAGTAGGCACTAATCCAGAAGTGTTGTTGCACAAAGAAGACAGCTAGATTTCATAGTTTCTTGTGGTCTTTTTCACCTTCAGATGACCAGCATGGTTGAGCACTTCTCTCTTTCTCTCATTTTCCCACTTTCTCTGTGTCTGTCTGTCATAGGTTACAGAGGTCAGTTCACATTATACAGCCTTAGTGTTGAGAACCAACAATTTGGGCTTCCAAATGGTGTCCAAAATTATTCCAAACACTTTCCTTTGCATATAGGGTGAGTATAATTTTCCTTCTAGAAGAAGCACAATATTATGGAAAGAGTATTGGCTTTGAAGACAAGCAACTTAACATTTGATCCAGATTCTTCCATATCCTAGCTCTATGATGCGGAGCAAGTCAGTTTAACTTCCTTGAGCACAATTTCCTCATCTTTAAAATTGGGTTAATTCTGATACCTTTCTCCTTAGGTATGTTGTAAATATTTACTGAGATAATTCATGACAAGAATTTAGCTCAGTGGCTGGCACAAGGTATGTGCTGAAGACATATTTGTTGAGTGAATGAATGAATTGATACTAGTGTTATTCTTTCCTCCCTTCTCTATGATGAAGTGTTGTTAAAAAGGCTTTTGCTATTCTTTAATTAAATGGCAAGATCATGGAGGTATTAATTCAGTCAACTCAGGGTCTGAATTCTTAACTCAACTATCTACTAGCTGTAAAACCTTAGTGGTTAAAATTTTGTCTGAGCCTTAGTACCCATATGCATAAACTCTGGATAGCAAGCCCAGTGTGCAGGGCTGCTATGTAGATTAAAGGAAATAATATGTGATAGCACACAGCACAGAACTTGGAACATGGTACATGATCTATAACACTAGGTCTCTTTCTCTATCTCTCTTGAGAATGTCCACATATATGGGCACATTTAATACTCATTTAATTCATGTGAGATATGTATTATAATCATAATGTGATGATGTATGTGGAGGCACCTAATACAATACGATGCAGGTGGTCAATTAATGTTTGTTCATTTCCCTCTTTTTCCTTAATTAAGTCAATTATTATCCTTCTAACAGTCATGACTTTGCATAAACTACATGAATATTTTAAAGAATGAGATGATAATCTTATATTTTTTTAATTTAAAAGGCTGTCTGGACACCTGGCTTATAATCAGAATAATGTTGATTTTAATAAGATGACAAAAAATCAGAGAGTTGATAGATATAAAGTACTTCTTTAATTCTTCCTTATTATAGTGAGCTAGGAATAGTTAAATTTGTTATTTTTAAATGTAACAGTAATTAGGAAAACATTTTATAAAAATTATAGTTTTATATATTAATGTCATGCTTTTCTTAGCATCTGAAAATTCTGTTCTTTGCTCATCATGAGGAGAAGTTTTTTTTTTTTTTTTTTCAAAAAATCTGTTCATATAACTGGGATTGACTGGGGTAGAATTTTACTGACTTTAACCTGATCTATTAACTGGTTTTCCAACTTAACATCTCATCTTTACTAATTAAAGTGTTAAAGTATAATTTGGAGAGGGCCTAAGAATGAGTTACACTTGTGGTTGGAGCACAGAGCTTTATGCAAATATCAAGTCTGGTCTATGGTCACAGATCAGCTTAATTTACTCTGAATCACCCTATTAGCAACCATAGACAAATTACTTAACATATTTTTTCTTTTTCTTTTTTTTGGGGGGGGGTCAAAAAAATTTTTTTTATGTTTTTTATTGATTATATTGTTACAACAGTTCCAATTTTCTCCCCCTTGCTCCCCTCCACCCAGCACCCCCCTCCCCCAGCAATCCCCCGTAAGTCCATACCCCTGGTTCGTAAAAATTAACTATCCCTCCCCTCGCAAATATTAGGACCCTTTGTAATCTTGTAAAGGACAATGGGTGAAGGTCTCGTGCTCCTCTAGCTGCTTCAAGCTGGACATGGTCGTCGTCCTACCTGCCCTTGGGTCCAGAAAACCCTAATAAGAGTGGGGGTGTGGAGGGGAGGGTGGCCTTCCCACATGGGGAAGGATTGTGCAGACTCCAGGTCAGTTGGCTTTTTTCTTAATTTAATTATATTTAATGTAAATATAATATTAGTACTTACCTGATAAGGTTGTTTTGAGGATTAAATAAGAAAATTTATAAATAAATAAGTTAATTTATCTAGTCTTTATAGCATAGAGTTCACCATGTGATAATGGTTAAATGAATGTTAAGAGTGCCCACTGCTACTACTGCTACCACCACCATCTCTATAACTACAAGGATGATGATATGAAAAAACTATTGCAGAATGTTAAAGTACTGGGTATTCTGTCTCATACAGTATTCCAAATCTCTGAAGGTTGAGCTAAGACTTTCTTAATTTCAACTGCCATTTAAAAAATCTTTCCTAAGGGTCTGTGTCTACATTGCTGTTATTTAAAGTACATTTTATTGATTATTTTGTTACAGTAGTCCCAATTTTTTCCCTTTGCTCCCCTCTGCCCAGTAACCATCTTCATCCATTAATCCCATCCCCCTTAGTTCATGTCCATGGTCATGCATATAAGTTCTTTGGCTTCACACTTTCCTATATTATTCTTAAATTCCCCCTGTCTATTTTGTACCAAAAAATTATGCTTCTTAATTCCTACACCATTTCCCCATTTCTCCCCCTTCCCCCTCCCAGCTGATAACCCTCTAAAATGATCCCTATGCCTATGATTCTGTTCCTATTCTGTTTTGCTCAGTTGGATTTTGTTTTTATTTTTTAGATTCAGTTGTTGATAGTTGTGAGTTTGCTGTCATTTTAGTGTTCATAGTTTTGATCTTCTTTTACTAAAATAAGTCCCTTTAACATTTCATACAATAATGGCTTGGTGATAATGAACTCTTTTAACTTTACCTTGTTTGGGAAGCACTTCATCTGCCCTTCCATTCTAATGGTAGCTTTGTTGGATAGAGTAATCTCAGTTGTAGGTCCTTGCTTTTCATCACATTGAATACTGCTTGCCAGTCCCTTCTTGCCTGCAAAGTTTCTTTTGAGAAATCAGCTGATAGTCTTATAGGGCCACCTTTGTAGATAACTCTCTGCTTTTATCTTTCTGCTTTAAAGATTCTCTCTTTATCTTTCACCTTTGGCATTTTAATTATGATGTTGTCCTATTTCGGTCCAGCTTGTTTGGAACTCTCTGTGCTTCCTGGACTTCTATGTCTATTTTCTTTGCCAAATTTGGGATGATTTTCTTCATTATCTTTTCACATAAGTTTTCCATTTTTTTCTCTTCCTCTTCTCCTTCTGGCATCACTATGATTCAGATATTGGCACATTTAAAGTTGTCCCAGAAGTTCCTAAGCCTCTCCTCATTTTTTTCAATTCCTGTTTTCTCATTCTGTACTGGTTGACTGTTTATTTCTTCCTTATGTTCCAAATCATTGATTTGAACCTGTTTCCTTCCCTTCACCATTGGTTTTGTGAGGATTTTCCTTCATTTCACTTAGCATAGCCTTCACTTCTTCCCTTATGCATTGCCATACTGAAGCATATCTGTCAAGCCTGTGAGCATCTTTATCACCAGTGTTTTAAATTCTGCATCCGTTATGTTGGCTATCTTCTCATCTGTGATATTGGCTACCTCCTCATCACTTAATTCTCCCATTGGAACCTTGATCTGTTCTCCCTTTGGTCCATACTTCTTTGTTTCTTCATCTTGACAGGCTCATGTGCTTGTTTGCCTCTGTCTTAGGAAGAGCTGTCACTCCTGTTACATTTTAAGGGGTAGAGCCTTAGAGATTTGTAAGTACAGGGTGACCTTTTTCACCATGTTGTGGTGCTGCATGTGGGGGAGGGGTCAGAGAGGGAACAATGCCACTTGCTCAGCACTTGCCCCTTTTCCAGGCACTTCTTCCATTTTCATATGGGACTGGCACCTCTCTAGCTGTTGCTCTGGCAGTCATTCTCGGAGTGGATGGGCCTGTGGGCATTCTAGGACTGTGGGGGCTCTTTAAACAAGAAGACTCTGATGAGAGAATGGCAGTTTCTTTTCCACTCCAAACCCCACTGGTTTGCACAATCAGAAGCAATGAGGCTTGATTTTCCCCAGTGCTGGGACCGTGAGCTTCTCAGTCCAGTCAGGAGCTGGGAACACTCCTCAGATAACCCTCCCCACTTTTTAAAATGTGTGACTGGATTTTCTAAACGATGTTGATAGATTTCTAAATGATGTTCCATAAAATACTTATAGTTAAAAAGAAATCTGGAATGCTGGTTCTCTTTCTGTTTTTCTTCAGCCTTAAAATGCTACTCACATAGAGACAGAAAGATCTAAGATAGTGGAGGAGTAAGTGGAAGCTACAGTAACCTCCTCCCAGAGGCTGTCTGGACATAAAACTTAATTGTGGAGAAATCATCTGGAATAACCAACTGAACACTTGCTGGAGAGATGGCTTATAACCACGGAGAGACATAAAAGGCCACTTTATCACAACGTGACCAGTAGAAAGTGTAGAGATGTGAAAGGGCTGGCTGGGCTCCCATGAGTGGCAGCTGAAGGGACTTAGAAACAGCTTAACAGCCGGGAGCTCCCCCTGAGAAGGGCAGTGTCTAAACCCCCAATTGGGTTTCCCAGCCTACAGCAACAGAGTGGAAAGTAAAGTAGTATCCAGCTGTGAAAAGTCAAAGGCCACAGGGTTTCTTGCTGGCTAGAGAGAAACAGTTGGAGAAAAAGAGTTCTTAAGTGGATCACATACAAAAATATTTTGGCACCCACTTACAATGGGCTCAAGCAGAGGGAAGGCAGAGAGGATTGGAGACGCTTGGGGAGAGTTTGGTGTGGTGGCTTTGAGGAGAGAACTGGGGAAGCAGCTGACTGGGTCCCAGTGCTGACTCATCCCCACACTGCAGGCAGACCATTCCCCTCTGAAGGGCGCCAGCCTGAGGGGAAGCAAAAGCCCTGCCTACAGGAATTAAGCTGCCACACCCACAGTCCTTAAGCCTGATGGCTACTCACAGATTGAATAGATTAACAACTAAAGAAGACAGACAAAGGCAGTATATCCCTAGAAGTCACCAACAGGCTGCCTAGGCCCAAACTGGTACAGGATCTGACGCCACCAGAGGCAGATCCAGGAAGTGCAGATCATTCTAAGAAGCACCAACAAACAATAGGAGTCACAAAAATGGGGAAACAGAGAAACAACCCCCCATCAAAAGGAAAGGTAGAATCCCCAGAAAGAGTGCTAAATGAAATAGAGGGGAGCAAGCTATCAGACATGGAATTCAAAAGATGGATTATAGGGAAGCTCAATGAGATCAGCGAGCTCAAAGAAAACTACAAAGAACTCCAGGGAACCTTCAAGGAACTCCAGGGAAGCTACAAGGAACTTACTGAGAATTACACCAGCATATTAAAGGACATAGAAGCTATCAATAAGAGCCAGGAGGAAATGAAGAATACAATTTCTGAATTGAAGAGAACACAGTAGAAGTAATTAAAGGCAGGCTAGAGGAAGCAGAAGATCGGATCAGTGAGCTGGAGGATAATATATAAAAAAATTCCCAGACAGTGCAACAAAATGAAAAAAGACTGAAAAAGAGTGAAGAGGTTTTAAGAGAGCTGCAGGACAACAAAAAACATAAAAATATTTGTATTATAAGAATTCCAGAAAAAGAAGAGGAGGAGCAAGGGATAGAAAACCTCTTTGAAAAACTAATGACAGAAAACTTCCCTAATTTGATGAAAGAAAGAGTCACGCAAGTCTAGGAAGCACAAAGGGATCCCAATGAGGATGAACCTCAACAGGCCGACTTCAAGACACATCATAATTAAAATGGAAACATTCAAAGACAAAGAGAGAATCCTAAAATCAGCAAGAGAGAAATAGCTAATAACATATAAGGGAGCTCCACTAAAGCTATCATCAAATTTCTCAGCAGAAACACTACAAGCCAGAAGGGAATGGCAAAAGTATTCCAAGCAATGAAAAAGAAAGGCCTACAACCAAGAATACTCTACCCAGAAAGGCTCTCATTCAAAATGGAAGGTGAAATAAGGAGTTTCCAAGACAAAAGAAGGCTAAAAGAATACATCTCCACCAAACCAGTATTGCAAGAGATGTTAAAGGGTCTGCTTTAAGAAGATGAAGAAACAGAGAGACAGAGAGGAACACGAGTACAAAGAGGGAAAATGACAATGAATAAGTACTTATCGGTAATAACCTTAAATGAAAATGGACTAAACACTCCAATCAAAAGACATAGGGTAGCTGAATGGATTAGAAGGAATGACCCACATATATGCTGTCTACAAGAGACCCACCTTAGAACAAAAGATCTACAAAGACTGAAAGTCAAGGGATGGAAAAAAGTATTTCAAGCAAATGGACATAAAAAAAAAAGCTGGGGTAGCAATACTTATGTCAGACAAAATAGATTTCACAACAAAGGCCATAAAAAGAGACCAGAAGGACATTTCATAATACTTGAGGGAAAAAGCATCAAGAAGATGCAACCCTTGTAAACATATATGCACCCAACATTGGAGTACCCAAATTTGTAAGGAAACTTTTTGAAAGACGTCAGGAAGGATATAGACAGCAACACACTCATAGTAGGGGACTTTAACACCCCATTGTCAACAAATCAGAGATATTCCAAGCAAAGAAACACCAAAGATATTGAGACACTGAACAATACTCTTGATCAAATGGGCTTAGTTGATATATATATTGAACTCTTCACCCCAAAGAAGCAAAATATACATTCTTTTCAAGTGTACATGGAATATTTTCAAAGATAGATCACATTTTAGGACACAAAAAAGCTTCAAGAAATTCAAGATAATTGAAATTATATCAAGCATCTTCTCAGATCACAATGCCTTGAAACTAGAAATCAACCTCAAGGAAAAAACTCAAAAACTTTCAAACTCATAAAGAATGAATAACATGCTATTAAATAATGAATGGGTTAACAATGATATCAAAGAAGAAATCTAAAAGTTTCTGGAAGCAAATGATAATAAACAAACGCATCCCAAAACCTATGGGATGCAGTGAAAGCAGTACTAAGAGGAAAGTTCATAGCAATACAGGCATAACTAAAAAGGATAGAAGAATTTTTATTAAAAAATCTAACCCTAAAGCTACAAGAACTAGTACAACAACAACAAACAAAGCCCAGTGCGAGTAGAAGAAAGGAAACCGTTATGATCAGAGCAGAATTAAACAATATAGAGATTAAACAAACAATTCAAAAGATGAACAAAACTAGGAGCTGGTTCTTTGAGAAGATAAACAAAAGCAACAAGCCTTTAGCCAGGCTCATCAAGAAAAAAAGAGAGTGGACACAGATAAATAAAATCAGAAAAGAGAGAGGAAAAATCACAACCGATTCTACAGAAATACAAAGGATTGTAAGAAATTATTACAAAAAACTGTATCACAAGAAATTTGACAACCTAGATAAAAGCGAGAAATTTCTGGAAACATATAATCTTCCAAAACTGAATTAAGAAGAAGCAAAAAGCCTGAATAGACCAATAACAACGAGTGAAATTGAAGCAGTAATTAAAAAATTCCTGCCACACAAATGTCCTGGACCAGATGGTTTCACAGGTGAAATTTATAAAACATTTATGAAAGAACTAAGTTCTATCCTTCCAAGACATTCCAAAACATCCAAGAAGAGGGAAGACTCCCAAACTTGTTCTATGAAGCCAGTATTACCCGAATTCCAAAACCAGGTCAAGACCCAACAAAGAGAGAAAACTACAGGCTAATATCGCTATGAACATACATCCTAAAATTTTAAACATAATACACCATATAAACAAAACATAAGACAAAACCATATGATTATATTAAAAGATGCAGAAAAAGCATTTGATATAGTATAACACCCACTTATGATAAAAACTCTCAGCAAAATGGGAATAGAGGAAGCATACTTCAACATAATAAAGGCCATATATGAGCAATCTGAAGCCAACATCATACTCAATGGGAAAAACTGATAGCATTCCCCCTGAGGTAAGGAACAAGACAAGGATGTCCACTTTCTACACTCCTATTTGACATAGTATTGGAAGTTCTAGCCACAGCAATCAGACAAGAAAAAGTATTAAAAAGCATCCAAATTGGAAAAGAGGAAGTAAAATTGTTATTATTTACCAATGACATGATAGTGTATATGGAAAACCTTATAGAGTCCACGGAAAATCTACTTGACCTAAAGGTGAATCTGGCAAAATAGCAGGGTACAAAGTCAATATTCAGAAATTGAAGGCATTTCTGTACACCAACAATAAAATATCAGAGATAGAAACTAGAAAATAATTTCATTTACTATAGCAACAAGAAAAATAAAGTACCTAGGAATAGACTTAACCAAGAAGGTAAAAGACCTGTACTCAGAAAACTACATAACACTTAAGAAAGAAATTAAGGAAGATACAAATAAATGGAAGCATATACCATGTTTATGGATGGAATGAATCATCATCACTAAAATGTCCATACTTCCCAAAGCAATGCATAGATTCAATGCAATCCCTATTAAAATACCAATGATATATTTCACAGACCTAGAACAAATACTTCAAAAATTTATATGGAACCAAAAAAGACCTCGAATAGCCACAGTAACCTTGAGGAAGAAGAACACAGTAGAAGGAGTCACAATACCTGATATCAAACTACACTACAAGGCCACTGCAATCAAAACAGTCTGGTTCTGGCATAAGAACAAACATATAGATCAACGGAACAGAATAGAGAACCTAGAAAGAAACCCAGGTCTATATGGTCAACTAATATTTGACAAAGGGGGAAGAAACATCAAATGGAGTGAAAAGAACCTCTTCAACAAATGGTGTTTGGAGAACTGGGCAGGGACGTGCAAAAAAATGAAACTGGACCACCAACTTACACCATATACCAGAATAAACTCAAGATGGATTAAAGACTTAAATGGCAACTATGGCACCATAAAAGTCCTAGACGAAAACATAGGTAGGAAAATTTCAGATAACCCGCGTAACAACATTTTCACTGATATATCTCCTAAGACAAGAGAAATAAAGGAAAGAATAAACAAATGAGACTACATCAAACTAAAGAGTTTCTCCTTAGCACAAGAGAACATCAGTAAGATGAAAACAGAACCAATCATATGGGAAAATATATTTGCCAATGATACCTCAGACAAGGGATTGATCTCCAAAATGTATAAAGAACTTACACAAATCAACACCAAGAAGGCAGACAACCCAATTAAAAAACGGGCAAATTGTCTGACAAACACTTCTCCAAAGAGGATATTCAGGGGGTCCATAGACATATGAAATAATATTCAACATCACTAGCCATCAGAGAGGTGCAAAAAAAAAACCATAATGAGATACCACCTCACACTGGTCAGAATGGCCATCATCAACAAATCAACAAACAAACCTGCTGGTGAGGATGTGGAGAAAAGGAAACCCTGGTGCACTACTGGTTGGAATGGAGACTGGTGCAGCCACTATGGACAACAGTATGGAATTTCCTCAAGAAACTAAAAATGGAACTGCCTTGTGAACCAGCTATTCCATTGCTAGGGTTACATTCAAAGAATTCTGAAACACCAATTCAAAAGAACCTATGCACCCCTATGTTCATAGCAGCCAATTTTACAATAGCAAAGTTCTACAAACAACCTAAGTGACCATCTGTAGATGAGTGAATCAAAAAACTGTGGTACATTTACACAATGGAGTTCTATGTAGCAGAAAGAAAGAAGGAACTTCTACCTTTTGCAACAACATGGATGGAACTAGAGAGAATTATGCTCAGCAAAATAAGCCAGGAAATGAAGGAAAATACCTTATGCTATCACCTATTATAGGAGACTAATGAACAACACAAACACAAATGAGCAAAATTGAACCCGAGGTATGTAAACAAGGATTAGACTAACAGAGACAAGGGGGAAACGGGCGGGGGAGAGAAGGGGGTAAGTAAGAAGTGAAGGGTCTAGTCCAAGAACATGTATAAATGACCCATGGACATGGACAACTGGGTGGGGACTAACTGTGGGAGAAGAGGTGGGCAGGGTGCTGGGAAGTTATGGGGGAAAATGTGGGACAACTGTAATAGAAAACAAACAAAAAATTTAAGTGTGGAAAAAAAAGAAAATATAAAGAATGGAAATAAAATATTAGTGAATATTAGAAGGTCATGGATTTTTCTTCACACGTATATTTTTCTCCCTACCTGATCCCTCCAGATTTTGGCATTCAGAAGAAGTAAGTAATGACATAAGGTTCTTTGCATAAAACAAATAAGACCAGTTGTTAATAGAGGTTTTGTTGACGAAGACTTTGAGTGGCATGTCATGCGTAAAGGAGACATGCTTGGGCTCTGGTTGTTACCAAAAATCCCTGAAGAACTAGGATTGACTTTTGAAGGTAATAAAAGCCCACAAGAAAAAAGGCCTGATACCTTGGTTGGTTGTGTGGTTCATGGCAATATTTCCAGGGAAGGAACGAAGGTTGCTTTCCTGAAAGATGGCTAGAAGGGACCTTAAAGCACAACTGAAAACCCAAAGGATTTGGAAAAGACAGGTGTTTACAGGCAAGACTCAATGGCAGGCATATGGCTCAGTTCCTGTGCCCTGAAGAGCAGGCAGAAAGTCACCCTAAATGTTTCTTGCGTAATTTCCAGAAAAGAAGATGTAGAGATCATATGTGATCATTTGCTACTCTTGTTGTGTTTATGCAAACAAACAGGATAAATTAAAACTGGACTTAATGCGGTTCCTTTAATGACAAGGAGGGTAGTCTTGAGAAGAATCATGATTCAAGGAAAATCACAATGCTCAGTGGTAGACTATAAAGTAGTGCGGCTGTTTTTAAAGTTTATTTTCATTAAAATTTGTTTTTATTTGAAAGTTAAACTAGGTCTGTGGCATCATCAAAGGTGCTTAATTTACAGGCAAGAAGAATGTCAAATGCCTTGCAACTGGATGTCTTTCCAATAAGACAGTCTTACAGATTTAGAGACTGGTTTGTGGGTTATGTTGCATAAATTACATGTGTTTTCTGTTTTCAAATGGCATAAGCCTATGATCTCATTACCTGAGCAATTGTCTGTATGTATAGGCCTCACTGAATCCTGTCTGCATTGTTGCCTCCTGAGACTCAATGGTTTGGCTGAACTAAGTGGCTGTATTGGTGAAGAATGGGTGGTCTGTGGGCTTCACTTTAAAACTGGTTTCTCTTTTCTATCTTAATAGCTTGGACAGAGAGAGCCCAGAAGTCTGAGAAGGGGGAAACCTAAAATATTCCCCTCAGCCCAAACTAAGTGTAGTGGGCACAAGTGTTTTGGACAAGTGTGACTTGCCTGGCACACCTTCCTCCAAAGAAGCCCTTTTTTTTTCTCTAATGTGGGACATTGAAAAACTAATCCCTGCCTTGTGTCATCTAGTGGTTATTAATTGAACGATGCCTTTTAACCCTGTTGCCAAGTCTGTTGTCCCCAGAATACAACAAGGATGCCAGCCTGTTAAACCAAGCACACCATTTTCCGGGGACAGCCAACTGATCTGGAGTCTGAAGATCCTTCCCCTTGTGGGAAGGCCACCCTCCCCTCCACACCCCCACTCTTTTAGGGGTTTCTGGACCCAAGGGTAGGAAGGACGACGACCATGCCCAGCTTGAAGCAGCTTGAGGAGCATGAGACCTTTGTCCATTGTCCTTTATAAGATTATAAAGGGTCTTAAGTCTGAGGGGGGATTGTTGTTTTTTTATTGTTATAAAAAATTAATTAATTAATTAATTAAAAAATATATAAGAAAGTGTGAAACCAGAGAACTTGTATGCATGACCCATGGTCATGGACTGGGGTGTGGGGGTCGTATTGGTGGGGGAGGGGGCGTGCTGGGTAGATGGGAGCAAGAGAAAAAAGTTGGAACTATTGTAACAATATAATCAATAAAATATACTCAAAAAAAAAATGTGTGTTTGTGCTTTCCGCTAGCCTGCTACTGCTGCTGCTCCTGCCACTGCCACCACACTGCATCCTTTCTGCCCTGGATCCT
The DNA here is from genome assembly GCF_987537825.1 of Furipterus horrens. Lineage (NCBI taxonomy): Eukaryota > Metazoa > Chordata > Mammalia > Chiroptera > Furipteridae > Furipterus > Furipterus horrens. Next base: position 26,623,394 of record NW_028327187.1, on the reverse strand, counting down.
CCCCTCCTAGCTGTCTGGATGAGTATTTCTTCTTTATATCTTTGTTTGTTTGACTTCCATGCAGCTTGATTCTCTGAAACTTATTGTTTTCTCTAGTTTTGAGGTAGTTGTATTCCTTCTTAGTTGTGGAGGAAGAGCCAGTATGTATGTCTAGGCTTCCATCTTGTCCAGAAGTCCTGCCTTGCTTTAATCACTGTTGAAAATATGGAATCATCATTGTATTTTATTCAGAGACTCTTTCAGGGTCGTTGGGGTATCAGTCATACCCTTTGCTAAAATTTTCTGAAGTTTCAGTTCTGAAAGATATAAGAAACCTGGTTGAATGTATTTGAATGCAAGAGAGATTTTGAAAATTTTTAAAATTCTAATTTTGATGGCTTCTAATTTAATTTTTCTTTTTCCATTAAGAGCAGAATATATTAAACGATATTAGTTTTGTTGAGTCTAAACTAATCAGAATTTTACATAAACCTTTTCCCTGTCTCTAAATAAACCAGAGAGCCTGTTGTATAAAGATATTTTTATCTAAGTGCCATGCATATTTTCAAAATCAGGGCAAAGGGAATACAATTAGGTTGATTGAATTCTTTTTCTTTTGAAAATTGTCCAGTTACTTGGTTTCTCTGGAAACTAAATTAATACAGTTAAATTTCCTAAGTAGCACATTTATAGGTCAGGTGGAAATAGTGAACCTAGGCGTACAATCTGGAAATTTTCAATAAGTCACAGAGCAGTGTGTGATTGTGGCTTTACTGACAATAAAAATGGGAGGCAAAGAGAGCCATGGAAACTTTTGCCTAATGAATTCTCAAAAATGGAGTGATGAATGGTTCAGAAAATGTCCTGTATAAATGCAGAGGGCTGAAAACCAGGGTCTCGTATGGTCCCTTCTACCTCCAGGGCCTTAGAGTTCTAGAATGCCTTATCCCAGCACTATTCATTATTTAGATATGTATTTTTAGAAACTTCCTTTCTTCCTTATTTCCCTTATATTCCTTATATTCTTCCTTCCCAAAATGCATATCAAGTACATACTAAATGCCTAGGTGCTAAATGTGCTAGACATTGGAGAACCACATATGGGGTACAACATACAACTTACATAGTTGACATTTTATAATGTTCTGTGATATATTTGACTTACTGGTTGGAGAAAGATAGCTCCTCAGTCATGTTTGAGCTTTATGCTATATACAAGATGTGCATTTTCTCCCTTTTCTTTAACTTGTAGGATTTAAGGTCTTAAAAGGAAGATTTTTAGACTGGAGCTGATCAAGTTGAGTTGGCAGAGAGCAAAGACTAAGGTGGGACTGGAGGTGCCAATTTCTTGCTTCTGACATAGCTTCATAAACAGCTCAAAGGAATCTCCTTCTTGCTATGCTTATCCAAATTCTAGAGAAGAGTTGAGGTGTATATAGTTAAAACAAACTAAGCTAACAAACAACAGAATCACAAAGAAAAGCAAAACGCCAAACAAAACAAGAAAAAAAAATAAACAAACACTCAAAACTTTATAGTTGGCTACATAAAAAGTGCCTTTCTTTGGCTTTGAAAGGCTCAGTCCATTTTTCTTTTAGTTATCTGATCAGGGGTTGAGGCTGCAACATTAACACCTAGTAAACAAATAAGGTAGTCAATCTACTTGCTTTGTCTAAAAGAGAGTTTAGGACCAGGCTTCTGGATCCTCATCATCCCCTCTCCCTTACAAAGGAAAAGTAATTACCTTGGCATCAGTTACTGACAAATGGCCCAGGTGGCCCCAGGGTGCCACCAGTTTTTCAAAAATTTGTAAAATAACCTCCTGGAAGAATAGAGAGGCAAAGCCAGGTGTTATGTGAATGTGGGCTGGGATAAAGGCTCAGGATCCTGGGGCTTATCATGCTGGAGCCATGAGGCAGAACTTGGGAACTCTAGGCCATCATGTTAGAAAAATTTAATTGAGGACAGATTGTCATCCATTTGTTCATGTGCACATCAAAAAAGTATTAAATGCCCTGGCTAGTGGTGCTCAGTGGACTAAACACAGGTCTAAGAACCAAAAGGTCACCAGTTTGATTCCGGGTCAGGGCACATGCTTGAGTTGCAGGCCAGGTCCTAGGTTGGGGGCATACAAGAGGCAATGAGAGGCAACTGATCAATATTTATCCCCCTCTAGTTCTTCCTTCCTACTCTCTCTCTCTAAAAAATAAATAAAATATTAAAACAAAAGATATTAAATGCTTACTGGTACTGGGAATAAAGCAGCAAACTGAAACATCTTCTTTCACTTTTCCACTCAACAAACATCATTTCCATGTGTTAACAACCTCCAAAGGGGACAGTAACCATCAGTCAAGTAAACAATAATATTCAGAATGTAAGTGTGAATCTACTGATATTGTAGTTTTTCTCTTCTTTAAGAGCTTCTCAATTGATTAGTTTTCTTTTAGCCCAGAGAAGACAAGATCTAGGTGTGTGGGTAAAATGGGACCACAATATCTCTGTCCAATTATTTGAAGATAATATAGATTAAGATAGGACCTATTACAAATAGAAAAAGAGATGGGTTTTGCATAGAATCAGTGAGCAGACCAAGGATGTATGGGCACAATTTAAAAGGATTCTGATTTTCATTTATTTCTAACAGTTACAACATATAAACTGTGGAATATATGGTCCTGGAAGCTAAGAATAACAATAATTAGAATATTAATAATTGTTATTTTCAATGTACTTTATAACAGTACTTTAAATAATTTTTAAAATAGAGACTCACTTAATCCCCAGTAATCATTGTGTTTATCAGTCAAGATATATAGCATGAGTCCTATTTTACAGATGAAGAAACTGCTGCTCAGAGAGGTTAAGACTATTACTCAAGGTCACACAGCTAATATGGGATAAGCTGGAAATCAAATATGTATTTGCTGATTGGTCTTGAGGTAATGATTAAGAAAGGATTCTCTTACTTGGGTTCTTTCAAAGTGTGAAAAAGCTGCATTCAAATGGAAGAATCAAATGGCAGCTCAGACTTCCAATGAAGCTAGAGACATTTAGCAGACCAGAGTCCAGTGTAGAACTAGATTATGCAAATCAATCTGGATGAAAGTGAACTATTTTGTTTATTGCCATTTCTATTTTAAGGTTGTGTTTTCTGATTTCAGTGTGAAAATGTAGGTCTGGGCAGGTGGATGGTATCAAGTACACCCTCCTTTACTCACTGCAGCTACAATCAAACTGTCTCCCATGTGCACAGATTTATGTTTGTGTGCAATATGAAGTTACTTTCCTGAGCCTATGAACACACTTTGGTTTCACAATTTACCAGAAACCATAAAGGTTACAATATAAAAGAGAGTTGGGTTTTGAACTTACAATGAAAATTTATGCAGTTTCCTGCATAACAACAAATAATTTAGTTAATTTATTTGATTGACTTTTCCATTTTCCCAGTAATTTTCCTGGCATGGGGAAGATAAATTCTCTGTGAAAGCAGCTTATATGGCATGTGAGTGTGTGTGAGGACCACCCTACAGCACTGTTCTAAAACTTTTCCTTTTCTTAAGCATGTTTTTCAAAGTTCTGCCTGATAATTGTGGATTATATCTGGAGGCCCACTTGCTAAAAGCATGTTGAGTCATAGACAGGTTGTAAGAGTCCAGGAGACCTGCAGCGATGACTAAGAGAGTCATTATTTGATAAAAGGGAAAAAATAGGTATGAGTTTGAAAGGAAGGCTGGGGAGCATGAAGAACTTCTTGAACAGGGGAAAAAAACTTGGAAGCTAACTGGAATTGTGAGAGGGAGGGAGAAAACTGATTTTTCTGTGGTATGACTTGCTGCAGCATTTTAATCACATCTCTATGTGACTTTTTTTATCTTCTGTGTTTTTTTTTTTTTTTTTTCATCAAGCAAGAGAGGACACAGAGGGGATTCATCAGTAATCTAGCTTTTTAAGCTTTGTACTGTACTGGGCTCTGTTGTGTATTTTCAAATTGGCATCAAATTTCACTGTAAGTTCAAATAAGTACAAACGTTATAATTTCTTTCACTTTGTAAATATTGACAGTTTAAATTTAAATTCTTGCATCACTTTTTAAACATTTTCAATGGATCCTAAATGCTGTAGTATTTTGATATCCACTGTCACCTATTAAAATATAGTCCTCTAAGAGTCAGACACTTAATACCATTACCTTTTCTTCTTGAGCTCACATTGCAATTCTCTTTCCTCACAGAACTTTAACCTGTCATACTTGTTTTTCTATTTTAAAATATTCTCTTGATCATCTCAACAAAAATATCTATATATAATGAAGTTTTAGAATAAAAAAGCTCTTTGACCAGAAGTTTCAAAGTGTTAAAATAACTAAGCAAGCAAATACATAAATAAATATATAAATAGATAGATAGATAGATAGATATCACACAGTAAGTGACAGAGAATTAATTAGAACCCTGGACTATGCTCCTACAAGATTTTAGCCACTCTGTGAACTCTGGGACCTCAGAGAAGAAAATAAATGCAGCCATGGGTAGACCTTTCTCTTGTAAAGTGGGAGAAGAGAAATAGTAAAAGAGAAGTGATAAAGGAAAGCCAGAATGATTCTTTGACCTCAGACACATAGCAGGTCAGTTTTAGAGAACAGTAGATATATAAATTGGAAATAAATTTTCTTAAAACCTCCCTGTTTGCATACTTCCTTGGGAAGCCATGTACCTCTAGGACAGGGTTCCTCAAGAGCAGCACTATTAATATTTATTGACAGATAATTCTTTGTTGTGGGGAGGTGTACTGTGCATTATAAGATGTTTAGCAGGATTCTTGGCTTGTATCCACTAGACGCCAGTAGTATCTCCACTCCAGTTGTGACGACCATAAATGCCTGCAAATGTTACCAAATGTTGGGGCAGGAGGGCTCAAAATGACCCCCAATTGGGCACCACTTATGTTGGGCTACGCATACCACAATTTTAAGATTGTGTATCTAGCTTGTTGGAAATGTGAACAAGGCCCAAATCAGTCAAATGTGTTATCTGTGTTTTGTTTAGGAAAAGAAGCAAAATATGGCTGTTTTCAATTCCCTTCCTGTGTGAGTGGGTTGAGTCCATAGGGATAGGGAGTTGCTGAATCCACATAAGAAGAGGTTGGGCCTGACAAGCATTGGGTCTTGAGGAAACCAAAATGTAGTTAAGATGAAGCATTTAAAAATTCCAGAGATGTAATTTCTTTAGGTGGAAAGAAAAAAGGAACTCCTACCTTTTGTGACAACATGGATGGAACTGGAGAGTATCATGCTTAGTGAAATAAGCAAGGCAGTGAAAGAAAAATACCATGTGATATCACCTAATACAGGAAACTAATGAATAAAACAAACAAATGAGCAAAATAGAACCAGAGGCATGTAAACAAGGAACAGACTGACAATGACCAGAAGGGAAATGGGAGGAGGAAAAGGGGAGAAAGAAGGGGAAGGGTCTAGTCAAGGAACATGTATAAATGACCCATGGACATGGACAACAAGGTGGGGATTGACTGTGGGAACAGGGGCACGTGGGAAGGGTAGGGGAGAGCAGTGGGGGAAAAACAGGACAACTGCAATAGAAGAACAATTTTAAAAATTCCAGAGAAGAATGGAGATGAAGAATGGAGACACCAACAACAGAAATCATGACACTTGCCATTTATTTTTTGCCAACCATCGCACTAAGTACTTTATACAGATTGTATTGTTGAATAATCACTATAACCCAGGAGATGGTTATAGTCATTTATTACTTAGGGTACAGGTTAAGCTGTTTTAACAGAAAGACTATAAAACTGCAGTGACTTAGACAAATAGAAATATATTTCTCTCCAAAAAAAGCCCAGGTGGTTTGCTGAGGGTTACTCTGGCATACCATGCTGACTGGCCAGGCTGCTTCTCTGCTGTTGCTCTGTTATCTTCAATATCCCACTTCCATTTCATGATTCCAGATGGCAGCTGCTGATTCTGTTATTAAGTCTGTATTCCAACCAGTGGGTATGAAAAGGAAAAGGTGGGGATGTGTACTTTTAAGATCACAAACTAAAAATTATACAAAACATTTTATTCACACTCCATTGGCTTGACTCAGCTGCAAAAGAAACAGCCATGTATCCAGTTCCAAGGATTTGAAAACTACAGCCTGAGGTCCAATGGCCTTTCTTCTTTCTTTCTTTCTTTTTTTTTTTTTTTTTTTTTTTGGTAAATAAAGTTTTATTATAACATAGTCACTCCCATTTATTTATGTAATATTTATGCTGTTTTCTTGCTACAATTTCATTGTTCAACAGTTGTGATAAACACTGAATGTCCTGCAAAGTTTAAAAACTCTGGTCTTAAAAAAAAGTTTTGCCAACCCCTGCTCTAGAAGGAGAAAATGGATTTTGGAGGGCTTCCTAACCAGCTCTGCCACAATTCATATTTAACAGATGAGGAAACAGAAACACAGAGAGGTCAAGTGAATGTCTTTAAGGTGACATATTAAGTGGCACAGCTAAGTTTTGATCTTGGCTCTGTTTGGCTCCAAAAGCAAAGCATGTCCATTATGTCATACTGCTTCACAAATACATTCAGCAAATATTTATTGTCTCTACTCTGTGTCAGGAAATGTTATAGGTACTGAGGACTCAGTAGTGAATACAAGAGAAGAAATCCATGATTTAGTGAAGCCTACATTAAAGGAAACAATGACTAGAAGGGGATTATGTAAAGTATATGCTAGAGGTTATAGGTATTATTAATAAAAAATAAATGAAGAAAGAAGGGAAGGCAGTGACAGAGTTGGTATAGGTATTTTAAAAATAATTTTTTTAAAGTAATAGTTAACAACAGTCTCAATATTGGTGAAACCAAAGTGAACGAGTCTGAGCCATAGCTCCTAAGGATGAGTTGGGAGTCAGGACTTAGAAAACCCAATAAAAACTCTGAGTTTTTCCTCAAATGGGACAGAACCAAAGGTCAGAAAATTGGCAGAAACTGGAGCCAAAGTAATCAAGAAATCAGCGTGGATGTCCATGGCTTGTGTGTGGTGGGTACCTGGTGCAAAGTAGATGTGTAAGAAGACTTACTTAACAGTGTAAGACTATGGTGGAGAGTTTGGCTTTAATACTTTTGGACAGAATTCTAAAAACCATTTGCATATGGATAAAGATAAATACATGCACACATTTGTGTAAATAATAGCAGGTAGTGAGTCAGTTTTTGTGGCAGAATGATTGTGAATGTTGGAATAAGAGAACTGTATCTGAATCTCAGATGACACTGATTTGAAGACTTCAGGCAAATTGTTATTATTATCATTAGTCATGATTTATTGAGCATTTTCTATGTGGTAACGGCTTCATACTGATGATCTCATCTAATTGTTACATAACTCTATAGGATAAATATTAGTGTTATCTTAAGTTATCTTTAAGTTAAATTAAGTCGTGAAATTAAATGGTGATAGATAATGACTAAGAAGTAATGAGAACGACATCAAGGAAGAAATCAAAAAGTTTTTGGAAACAAATGATAATGAACATACAACAGCCCAAAACCTACAGGACACAGCAAAAGCAGTCCAGAGAGGAAAGTTCATAGCAATATAAGCCTATCTAAAAAGGATAGAAAAATCCCAAATAAAAAATCTAACCCACATCTACAAGAACTAGAAGAACAACAACAAACAAAGCCCAGAGTGAGTAGAAGGAAGGAAATAATTAAGATCAGAGCAGAATTAAATGACATAAAGATTAAACAAACAGTTTAAAAGATCAATAAAACTAGGAGCTGCTTATTTGAAAATATAAACAAAATTGACAAGCCTTTAGCTAGGCTCATCAAGAAAAAAAGAGAGAGGACCCAAATAAACAAAATCAGAAATGAAAGAGGAGAAATCACAACCGATGCCACAGAAATACAAAGAATTGTAAGAAATTACTACAAACAACTGCATAGCAAGAAACTTGACAACCTAGATAAAATGGACAAATTTCTAGAAACATAATCTTCTAAATCTGAATCAAGAAGAAGCAGAAAGCATGAACAGACTGATAACAACTAGTGAAACTGAAGCGGTAATAAAAAAAGCTCCCGGCACACAAAAGCCCTAGACAGGATGGATTCACAGGTGACTTTACAAAACATTTAGAGAAGAACTAATGCCTACACTTTTCAAACTACAGTAGTCCTTCTCAATATTGCAGTTCACTTATCGTGGCCTCACTGTATCACGAGATTTTAAAAAATGTTATATTTAATTATTTATCATGAATTTTTTGCTATCTCATGGGATTTTATGGTACTGAATATGTATGTTGTTAAAGTTACATATTGTCCTGGCTGGTTTGGCTCAGTGGATTGAGCGTCGGCCTGCGAGCTAAGTGCCGCTGGTTCGATCTTCCAGTCAGGGCACATCAGAGAAGGAAAACTCTGACTCCAAAAAACCTCCGTTGCCTTGCGGCATACCTCTTCAGGGGAAAGGCTAAGGGAGTAAACCCCGACAGAAAATCCGGAGCCGGAGTCCCTAAGGCGGTTTGACGTTGTAGTCAACACCGGCAACTCCTGCGGCGCACCTGAAACCAAGCTGTATTGACTCCGTCTTTCCCTTGGACCCTTCAGCTGCGAAGAGAGGGGGGGGTCTGCTGCATGGGCAACAGCAGACCCTCCATATCACCCTGCTCAGGCTCTGTAGCTTCAGCTTCACTGGAGAGGACACTCCAGCGTCATCGCAAGATGTCGATTCAACACGGGAGGAGACAGATACCGTGTCACTCCCGAGTCAGACTGCACAGCCATTCTCGGCGGTGCAGATAGACTCTTAAGAAGCTACACCATCGTCTCTCGAGACGGACAGCTGCCGACGACGAAAGTTACATAGGTTTAAGAGTGTAAGATATGTTTAAGGTTCCTCTTCATGGGGGGTTCTAGAACATACCTGTGATAAATGAGGGAATACTGTATTCCAAAAAACCCAAGGAGAGGGAAGACCCCCAAACTCTTTCTATGAAGCCAGTATTATCCTAATTCCAAAACCAGGTCAAGAAAAAGAAGGAAAACTACAGGCCAATATTGCTTATGAACATAGATGCTAAAATTCTCAACAAAATATCAGATCCAGCAACACATTAAAAATATCATACACCATGATCAAGTGGGATTCATCCCAGGGATGTAAGGATGGTTTAATATTCGCAAATCAATAAATGTAATACTCCACATAAACAAAGTGAAAGGTAAAAATCACACGATCATATCAATAGATGCTGAAAAGGCATTTGATAAAGTACAACACCCACTTACGATGAAAACACTCAGCAAAATGGGAATAAAGGGAGCATACCTCAACATAATAAAGGCCATATATGAGAAACCTGAAGCCAACATCATACTCAATGGACAAAAATTGAAAGCATTCCTCTGAGATCAGGAATAAGACAAGGTTGTCCACTCTGTCCACTCTCTCCACTCCTATTCAACATAGTCTTGGAAGTTCTAGCCACAGCAATTAGACAAGAAAAAGAATTTAAAAGCATCCAAATTGGAAAAAAGGAAGTAAAACTGTCATTATTTGCAGATGACGTGATAGTGTACATAGAAAAGCCTATAGACTCCATGAAAAAACCACTCGATATAATAAGTGAATTTGGCAAAATAGCAGGATACAAAGTCAATATACATAAATCGAAGGCATTTGTGTACACCAACAATATAATACCAGAGATAGAAACTAGAAAAAAAATCTATTTACTATAGCAACAAGAAAAATAAAGTACTTAGGAATAAACTTAACCAAATAGATAAAAGACCTGTACTTCGAGAACTACATAACACTGAAGAAAGAGATTAAGGTAGATACAAATAAATGGAAGCATATACCATGTTCATGGATGGGAAGAATCAACATCATTAAAATGTTCATATTACCTAAAGTAATTTATAGATTTAGCACAATCCCTATTACAATACCAATGACATTGTTTAAAGACCTAGAACAAATACTTCAAAAATTTGTATGGAACCAAAAAAGACCCTGAAGAGCCACAGCAATCTTGAGACAGAAGAACACAGTAGGAGAAATCATAGTGCCTGATATCAAACTATAGTACAAATCCACTGGAATAAAAACAATCAGGTACTTGCATAAGAACAGACATATAGATCAATGGAACAGAATAGAGCCCAGAAATAAACCCCTGTCTATATGGTCAACTATTATTCGACAAAGGGGTAGGAACATAAAATGGAGTGAGAAGAGCCTGCTCATCAAATGGTGCTGGGAGAACTGGACAGGGACATGCAAAAAATTACTCTAGACTATCAACTTACACCACACACCAGAATAAACTCAAGATGGATCAAAGGCTTAAATGCAAGCCATGGAACCATAAAAGTCCTAGAGGAAAATATAGGCAGGAAAATTTCAGATACCCCATGTAACAATATTTTCACTGATATATCTCCCAAGGCAAGAGAAATAAAGAAAAGAATAAACAAATGGGACTACATTAAATTAATGAGTTTCTGCTCAGCAAAAGAAAACATCAGCAAGATGAAAAGGGAACCAACCATATGGGAAAACATATTTGCCAATGATACCCTGGACAAGAATTTGACCTCCAAAATATATAAAGAACTTATACAACTCAACACCAAGAAGACAGACAACCCAATTAAAAAATGGGCAAAGGACCTGAACAAGCACTTCTCCGAAGAGGACATACAGAAAGTCTATAGGCATATGAAAGAATGCCCTACATAACTAGATATCAGAGAGATGCAAATAAAAACCACAATGAGACACCACTTCACACCAGTTAGAGTGGTCATCATCAATAAATCAGCAAACAACAAGTACTGACAAGGATGTGAAGAAAAGGGAATCTTAGTGCACTGTTGGTGGAAATGCAGACTGGTGCAGCCACTATGGAAAACGGTATGGATTTTTTTCAAAAATCTTAAAAATGGAACTGCCTTTTGAACCAGTGATTCCATTGCTAGCATCATACCTGAAGAATCCTGAAACACCAATTCAAAAGAACCCATGCATCCTTATGTCCATAGCTGTGCTATTTACAACAGCCAAGTGCTGGAGACAGCCAAAGTGCCCATCTATAGATGAGTGGATCAAAAAACGATGGTACATTTACACAATGGAATACTGTACAGCAGAAAGAATAAAGGAACTTCTATCATTTGCAATAACATGGATGGAACTAGAGAGAATTATGCTTAGCGAAATAGGCCAGGCAATGAAAGAAAAATACCATATGATATCACCTAATACAGGAGACTAATGAACAAGACAAACAGATAAGCAAAACTTATCCAGAGGCATGTAAACAGGGAGCAGACTAACAGTTACCAGGGGGGAGGAAGGGAGGGAGAGAAGACGGGTAAGTATGTGAAGGGTCTAGTCAAAGAACTAGTATAAATGACCCATGGACATGGACAATAGGGTGAGGATTGACTGTGAGAGATGTGGTGGGCTGGGTTACGGGGAAGCAATGGGAGAGAAAGTGAGACAACTGTAATAGAAAAACAATAAATAAATGAAAAATTGAAAAAAAAAATGAGAGATTTACAATTTTCATCCTATGAATTTATATTGCTTTTTCTTATTTAAGTATATTTATTAGTAATGTTGATTAATGCTTCTGTGGGGCTGGTTTTATAAAGAATTTCATTTCATAATGAAAAATCTTTAATGTTTATTTAGTGGTTACTATGTGTCAGGAGCATGTAACTACATGTATTTATTATTCAAAACAACACTATGAGGAATAACTATTATCTTTATTTTTTCATATGAGAAAAGTGAGACCCAAAGAGCTTAAATAACTTTTCCAAGGTCACATATCCAGTAAATGGAGAGCCTGGAAGTTGATCCTTGGCACTCTAGCATTACAGTCAATGTGTTTAGTCATTATACTGTGCTGCTTCACAAAACAAACCAATACAAAGTGAAAATATGCTAGTTTTTCTTCCACTGCCTATGGTGTATGGGAAACCTGGTTATTTGAACTTTGTGATTTAACCCATGGCCACTACCCAATGTCAGCATATCTGAACTACAGGCAAAGTTTCATGTAACAGATATTTAGTTCTAGAAGATTGCTTTGGGAAAACAAAATTTAAAAAGTGATGGCAAAAATAATAGCATGTGTGACTACACTTGATTGTGTGGATTTAGACAGATGTGCATGTGTATGTGTGTTCAGATGTGTATACATGAATCTAACCAGCAGTTTCAGATGTCATCTGATGGGATTTCTCCCCAGAAGCCCAAAATCCAACCTTTTTTGGCCTTTTTTTATTGTTCTTCTTTTACAGTTGTTCCAATTTTCCCCTATTGCTCACCCCTGCGCCACCCCCCGCTCCCAGAGTAAATCCCCACCCTGTTGTCCATGTTCATGGGTCATTCATACATGTTCCTTGACTAGATCTTTCCCATTATTTACTCCCTTATCCCCCTTCCCCCCTCTCCCTCCTCTCTGGTCACTGTCAGTCTGTTCCTTGTTTCCATGCCTCTGTTTCTATTTTGCTCTTTTTTTGCCCATTAGGTTCCTCTTACAGGTGAGATCATGAAATGAGCCATGTGGCAAAATACCTATACCATATGAAACCCAACCTTTCATGGGGCAAGACTTAAATACAAGAAATTCTTTTTCTGCCCTGTCTTGTGTGGCTCAGTGGATTAAGTGTCGGCCTGTGAACCAAAAGGTCACTGGTTTGATTCCCAGTCAGGGCACATGCCTGGGTTGTGGGCTAGGTCCTCAGTTGGGTGTGTGTGAGAGGCAACAAATAGATGTACGTCTTACACATTGATGTTTCTCTCTGTCTCTTTCTCTATCCCTCTCTCTAAATATAAATCAGTAAAATCTTTTAAAAAAGAAATTCTTATTCTGTTTTAGGATACACTCCTGATTTTCCAGAATCTACTTTCTCTCCAACAACTACTTTTATGCTGTATCAGGGATATCTCTACTAAACAAGCGTGGATGGTCTAATAAGAGCAATGGAATGATTTTCTACTTCATTCCTGGAAGTTCAGCTCCCATTTCGTGCTCTGATGAAGAAGACCATACATATAATTCGCTCTCTGACCTGCCATTTTTTTTGAATTGCCAACATTCAGTAAGGATTTTCCTTGGGGATTTTTTTTTGTCCAAAATGGCACAAAAGATGCTGAGCATGGGTTCTACATACCTCCTTTGAATGTGAATTTTGGGGCTTGACTTGCTGCCAGTATGGTTGTACTTTGGATTGTTTCCTTAGAGGTGGGAATAAATTTTCACAGAGTCATTCCTTCTCAAATTTAGTCTCCTCCTTTCTATTCCATCATGACCAGATGGCCAGTTTAGCTGATTTCCATAAATCGGTTTTTCTGAGGGAGATTTAAACTGACTACAATAAGGACCAATCCTCAAGAAATACCCTCAACAGTACATATAAACACAGATAGAATTGGACTATGTGGGAAATCTAATTGGTAAAGTGATCTGACACAACTGTATGGAGAAACTGACACTTCCCCAGGAACTTCTGAATTTTGTAATGACAGGAAATACCAGTATGATGGTGATTGAGTTTATTATATTGAAGTCTGAAGAACTCAAGAGACTGGGTTTCTTGCTGTTTCTGATGTTTGGCATTGTTTACTTAGCCACTATTTTGGGGAATATCTTCCTCATGATCATTATGAGCACTCAGCAGGGACTCCAGACACAATGTACATCTTTCTGGCAAATATTTTGTGCCGTGAGGTCTGTTAAACATCCAATATAATGCACAGGATTCTGCTGTACTTGTTGAGTGAACAGAGTGATCTCCATGATAGGTTGTATTATTCAACTCTATTTCTTTGGGGCCCTGGACAGCAATGAATGTTCTCTTCTGGCAGTGATCTCATATGACTATTACCTCGCTTTCTGCTAGCCCTTTTACTATCCAACACTAATGTATGAAATAATGTGTGGGACTAGTATATGGGTCATGCGCTAGTGCCTTCATAGTGGCAGCAGCATCCCAGGCTACTATGGTATCCAGTTTGACTTTCTGTGGTGGCAATGAGATTGACCATTTCTTCTGTGACTTGAGACTTTGAAGACTCTCTCCTGTTTAGATCCCCATCTGATCAACCTTGTCTGCATGAGTCTAACAGCACTTGTGACTCTGACCCCCTTTGGACTAACACTAGCTTTGCCCTGGAGGATTCTTTCCACAGTCTTCCATATACCTTCAATGACTGATAGACAGAAAGCATTCTCCACTTGTTCCTCTCATCTAGTCATTGTGACCTTGTTTCATGGGACCTTGATACTAGTCTATGCTCTTTCTTTGGTTGGCCAAGACTATTGTCTCTCCTAAATGTAAACCCCTGATCTATACCATCAAAGCAAAGATGTCAAGGATGACCAGATGAAGCTAAATATCTGTTCTTATAATACTGAATTTAATTCAATCAACAAAGATGAAAGCAGTCTGAAGGTCAAACCACTGTTCCCATCCTCAGGGAACTCCCAAAACCTGATTAGGAAAACATAGGGTAGATTATAACCTTTATAACCTAAAATATTTTCCAATTCCTAGATCATTTATTTAGCTGTTTTGGGGGAAGAGTTAATAGATTTGTCTTTTTCTCCTTGAGATAATCTAATTTTTCTCAAGCAAATTTAAATTGCAAGAGAAAAAGAACACTTTCTAGTTGATGGGAGGGGAACAATTCTTGCATAAATAATAAATAATTAGTACATATAATTCCCCAAATAGTTCAATCCTGGAGGTAAGCATTGGCAGTAATACTTTAGTTTGTTCAATTCATTTTCCCTCTCCTCTCTCTCTCTCTCTCTCTCTCTCTCTCTCTCTCTCTCTCTCTTTCTCTCTCTCTCTCTCTCTTCTCTCCCTCCCTCCCCTCTCTCTGTTCCTTTGGTATGAATAAGACTGGAAGAATCCAGGGCTGGAGAAAAAGTGGTAACTGTCGAACCCCAATAAGAATGGGAGAGCTCCCTAAATGAAGGGGACATGATTATTTGTTTCATCACTCAGGCGAGAGTGCTGGCTACAAGGATGACTCTTAAATAAATAATAATTATACTGCTCCTCAATAGGTTAACAGCTAAAGGAGACAGACAAAGGCAGTAGATCTCTGGTAGTATCCACCAGGCTGTGTAGGCCCAGAGCAGTACACAATCTGATGCCACCAAAGGAAGATCCAGGAAGTTCATATCAATCTAAGAAGCAGAAAAAAACAAGAAGAGTGACAAAAATGGGGAGACAGGGAAACAACCTCCCCAGTTAAAGGAAAGGAGGAATCCCCAGAAAGAGTGATAAGTAAAATAAAGGAAAGCAAGTTATCAGACATGAAATTCAAAATATGTATTATAGGGAAGGTCAATGAGCTCAACGAGCTCAAAGAAAACTATAAAGAACTCCAAGGAAACTATAAGGAATTTACTGAGAATTACACCAGCATTAAAACTAACAGAGAACCTATCAATAGAACCAGGAGGAAATGAAGGATACAATTTCTGAATTGAAAAACACAGTAGAAGGAATTAAAAGCAGGCTAGAGGAAGAAGAAGATCAGATCAGCGAGCTGGGAGAAAATGTAGAAAAAATTCCAAGACAGTGCAACAATTGAAAAAAAGACTGAAAGAATAAAGAGGACTTCCAGCCAAGATGGAGGCCTAGACTGATTTGCCCAATCTCCTTCCACAACTAAGAAGGAATACAACTACCGCAAAACTAGAAATAACCAGAAATTCCAGAAAACAAAACTCCATGGAAGTCCAATTTATGAAGTTATAAAGAAGTGGTGCTCACCCGGACGGGTAGGAGGGGCAAAGCTGGGATGGAGAGGTCAAGCTATGCTGACGGCAGCAGCAGCAGCGATGGGCAGTGAGACTGTGGTAAGCACAGACACCCCTATTTAAGGGGAGGCAAGAAGCGCCTGGGATCATCCTTAAGTGCAGACCAAATCCATCACCTTGCGATTCCAATGCTGGGGAAGGCAGACCCCCATTGCCTTGGACTGTGAGGCCCAGAGGGCATGGGGCAGAGGAGGAGGCTCCCGGTCTCTCGTAGGAGAGAGAACGGCTGGAATCCATCTTGGACCCCCACCCTCACACAAAGCACCACAGTGTGGTGAGAAGGGTTGCCTGGTAGTGATGAGTGCATGGGGCTCCACCCCCTATAGCAATGGAGGTGTGACAACCTGGTCCAAGAAGCAAAAACCTGTCAGGATGGCAGGGATAATGATAGAGATCCCAATCACGCAGCTTACCAGATGATCAGAAAGCAAATACATAAATTAACAGACGAAGATAACCTTTCTTTTTTTTTTCTCTTCTCTGTGTGTGTGGTGATGGCATTCATTGTGTGAGATAGTCACCGGTGGCATTGCCATAGAAGGCAGAAGCAGAAATAGCGGTTTCTGGACATATTTTGTATTCCGTGGAGAGTAACGCATATACTACTGGAAGTACAGATGTAGCTCTTTGACCTGAAGATATGAGATGCTATCTTGTTTCTCATGTATGTCTTTCAAAAAGTTCCTGTCGCCCTTACTTGTTAACTCAGAAAAAACTGTGTTCCGAAAGAGGCCAGCAACAGTTTTCAACCAGAGAGAAGAAATGTACATTGAATATTCTAACGAACATATACATATTATCAAATGATTTCAGCAGATGGAATTATGCCCTTGCTGTGCCTTTGTTGTTCTGCTCCATTGTATGCTTCAGTGAACTTTCGAGTTTATACAATAGATTAAAGAGCAAACACTGGTTTCAGGAATGATAGGGACTTTTGGGTTGTCTGCTACACGTGACACACTAAAGGAAATATATGTGACTTCACCATTCACATTTGTTTACTATTTTGTTTCTTTGTCATTCACTGTGAAACTCAGAAAATACCGTGTTTTCAAAGAGGCCTAGCCTACAAATTCTTTTTGGTAAAGAATCATTCTTTGAAACAGGAGAGAACATGAACATTTCTAGCATTATAACAGAAGTTAGAGCTTTCTCCTCTCTGTGCGTGTGGTGATGGCGTTCATTGTGTGAGATAGTCACCGGTGGCATTGCCATAGAAGGCAGAAGCAGAGATAGCGGTTTCTGGACATATCTTGTTTTCCATGGAGAGTAACGAATATACTACAGTAAGTACAGATGTAGCTCTTTGACCTGAAGATATTAGATGCTATCTTGTTTCTCATGTATGTCTTTCAAAAAGTTCCTGTCTCCCTTACTTGTTAATTCAGAAATACTGTGTTCCGAAAGAGGCCAGCAACGGTTTTCAACCAGAGAGAAGAAATGTACATTGAACATTCTAAGCAACATATACATATTATCAAACAATTTCAGCAGATGGAATTATGCCCTTGCTGTGCTGTTGTAGATAACCTTTCTGAGGCTCAGTTCAGAGCTATAGTTATAAGACAGCTTACAGAAGTAACAGTAGGACTTACTCAAGATGGGGAAGGAATGAAGGCTAGTCCTACTGAAATGAATGAAAACACATACGAAACAAGTGGTGAGGGAAGAAAAACCAGGTATGAAATCAACAAATCAAAACATAGGGAAGAAAGAAAAAAACAAACAAACAAACAAACAAACAAACAAAAAACGAGTGCAGAAAGAGGAAACAAAAAATGAAGAAAATGAGGAGAAGCTCAGGAACCTCTGGGACAACTATAAAAGAGGGAACATCCAAATTATAGGGTTGCCAGAAGGTGAAGAAGAAGAACTAAAAATGGAAAAATTATGCAAAAAAATAATGAAACAGAACTTTCTTAACTTGGGGAAGGAAATAGACTTACAGGTTCAGGAAGCACAGAGAGTTCCAGAAAAACTGGACCCAGGGAGAACCACATCAAGACACATTATAATCAAAATGTCAAAAATTAAAGATAAAGAGAGAATCTTAAAAGCAGCAAGAAAGAAGAAGAGAGTTATGTACAAAGGGGTCCCAATAAGACTATCAGTTGATTTCTCAAAGGAGACTCTGCAGGCAAGAAGGGACTGCCAAGAATATTCAAAGGAATGAAGAGCAAAAACCTAAAGCCATGATTACTCTATCCAGCAAAACTGTCATTCAGAATAGAGGGGCAGAGAAAGTGCTTCCAGGACAAAGTAAAACTAAAGGAGTTCATTAGATCCAAACCACTGTTTTATCAGATGTTAAAGGGACTTGTTTAGAAGAAGGAGGATCAAAACTATGAACATTAAAATGAAAACTGTATTTACAACAACCAAAAACAGAAGCTAGGGAATCACAACAAAGGCAAACTAAGTAGGCAACGAGAGTGGAAAAAGAATTATAGGTATGGGGAACATATAGGCAGGAGGCTGGTTAGTGGGGAGGGTGAATAGGGGGAAAAGGAGGGAGATAATGTAGGAATTATGAAGCATAGTAGGAGGGAGTAAAGTGGACAGGAAGATGTTGAGAAGAACAATATGCACAACCAATGGGCATAAACTAAGGTGGGGGGACAACTGGAGGTAGGGGGTCACTTGGTGGAGGGGAGCAGAGGGAGGCGAAATTGATACAACTGTAACAGTATCATCGATAAAACATATTTAAAAAAAGAATAAAGAGGTTTTAAGAGAGCTGTAGGACAACATGAAAGATAATAATCTCCATATCATAGGGGTACCAGAAGGAGAATAAGAGGGGCTAGGGATAGAAAAATCTATTTGAAAAAACAACAGAGAACTTCCTTAACTTGATAAAAGAAAAAGTCCCACAAGTCCAGGAAGTAAAGAGGGTCCCAATGAAGATGAACCCAAAAAGGCCCACTCCAAGGCACATCATAATTAAAATGGTAAAGCTCAAAGAGAAATATAGAATCCTAAAAGCAGCAAGAAACAACTCATAACATACGAGGAAGCTCTGATGAGGCTATCATCGGATTTCTCAAGAGAAACACTACAAGCCAGAAGGGAATGGCAAAAAATACTCCAAGCAATGAAAAACAAAGGCCTACAACCACAACTACTCTATTGAGCAAGTCTCCCATTCAAAATACAAGGTGGAATAAGGAGTTTCCCAGGGAAAAGGTTAAAAGAATACATCTGCACCAAACAAACATTGGAAGAGATGCTAAAGGGTCTGCTTTAAGAAGATGAAGAAACAGAGAGACAGAGAGGAACGGAGCTACAAAGGGGAAAAATGACAATGAATAAGTACGTATCAATAAAAACATTGAATGTAAATGGATTAACTTCACCAGTCAAAAGGCATAGGGTAGCTGAATGGATTAGAAAGCATGACCCACTTATATCCTGCCTACAAGAGACCCACCTCAGAACAAAAGATCTACACAGATTGAAAGTGAAGGAATAGAAAAAATATTTCAAGCAAATGGACATTTAAAAAAATCTGGGGTAGCAATACTTATATCAGACAAAACAGATTTCACAGCAAAGAATATAAAAGAGACAAAGAAAGACATTTCATAATATTTAAGGAAAAAAATCCATCAAGATGATATAACCCTTGTAAACATATATGCACCCAACATAGGAGCACCTAAATATATAAGGAAAATCTTGAAGGACTTCAAGACGGATATTGACAGAAACACACTCATAATAGGCAACTTTAACACCCCATTGTCAGCAATGGACAGATCTTTGAAGCAAAGAAACACCAAGGATATTGAGGCATTGAACAACACTCTAGATCAAATGGATTTAACAAATGTATATAGAAACTTTCACCCCAAAGAAGCAAAACGTACATTCTTTCCAAATGCACATGGAACATTTTCAAAGATAGACCACATGGTAGGACACAAAACAAGCCTCAAGAAATTCAAAAAAATTGAAATTATATCAAGCATCTTCTCAGATCACAATGGTTTGGCACTAGAAATCAACCTCAAGGAAAAAACTCAAAGGCATTCAAACTCATGGAGAATAAATAACATGCTATTAAATAGTGAATGGGTTAACAATGACATTGAGGAAGAAATCAAAAAGTTCCTGGAAACAAATGATAATGAACACACAACTCCCAAAACCTATGGGATATAGCAAAAGCAGTCCTGAGAGGAAAGTTCATAGCAATAGAAGCCTACCTAAAAAAGATGAAAGAATCAAATAAAAAAATCTAACTCTACGGTAACAAGAACTAGAGGAACAACAACAAACAAAAAACTTAGAGTGAGTAGAAGGAAGAAAATCATCAAAATCAGAGCAGAATTACATGACAGAGACTAAACAAACAATTCAAAAGATCAATAAAATCAGTAGCTGGTTCTTTGAAAAGATGTACAAAATTGACAAGCCTTTAACGAGGTTCATCAAGATAAAAAGAGAGAGGTCCAAAATAAACAGTCAGAAGTGAAAGAGGAGAAATCACAACTAATACCACAGAAATACAAAGTTTTGTAAGAAATTACTACGAGCAACTGCATCACAAAAAATTTGACAACGTAGATGAAATGGACAAATTTCTAGAAACATATAATCTTCCAAAACTGAATCACGAAGAAGCAGAAAGCCTGAACAGAGAGATGACAACTAGAAAAATTGAAGCAGTAATAAAATAACTCCCGGCACACAAAAGCCCCAGACCGGATAGCTTCACAGGTGAATTTTACAAAACGTTTAGGGAAGAACTAACTCATATGCTTCTCAAACTATTCAAAAAAAAAAAAATCCAAGAAGAGGGAAGACTCCCAAACTTTTCTGATGAAGCCGGTATTACCCTAACTCCAAAACCAAGACAAGATACAACAAAGAAAGAGAACTACAGGCCAATATTGCTGATGAACATAGATGCTAAGTTCCTCAACAAAATATTTACAAACAGGATCAGCAACACATTAAAAAGATCATACACCATAATAAAGTGGGATTCATCCCAGGGATGCAAGGATGGTTTAATATTTGCAAGCAATAAAAATAATGCACCACATAAATAAATGAAAGACAAAAATCACATGACAATATCAATAGATGCAGAAAAAGCATTTGATAAAGTACAACACCCATTTATGATAAAAACACTCAGTAAAATGGGAATAGAGGAGCATACTTCAACATAATAAAGGCAATATACAGGAAACCTGAAGCTAACATCATACTGAATGGGCAAAAACTGAAAGCATTCCCCCTGAGATGAGGAACAAGACAAGACTGTCCACTCTCTGCACTCCTATTCAACATAGTCTTGGAAGCTCCAGACAGAAAATTAACAACAACAAAGAAAGAATAATAACACTGCTCCTCAATTTGATCTGGGATTAAAATTGAAAATGTTTAAATGTAATAAAATATATGGAAGCTCATTAAAAGATGAATTTTGAGGAAGTGTTCATTAAAGCACTTATATCAAGTTGTTAAGCATGTGTATGGCCTCAAGGCACTCATTTCTTTTTCATTTATTTTTAATTTTATTCTTTGATTACAGTTGAGATTCAAAATTATTTTTTATTAGTTGCAGATGTACAACATAGTCGTTAGACACAATCATATAATTTATAAAGTGATCCCCCCAGTATTTCAAGTACCCATCTGACACCATACTTAGTTATAACAAAATCACTGACTGTATTCTATATGCTGTGTTTTACATCCTGTGACTATTTTCTAACTATCAAATGAGACACGACTATACAACAGCTCTGCACTCACTTTTTTTTGCATGTAGTCATTTATCTTAGGTGTTTTCCCATAGCTTTTCTTAAATGTGGCTCCATGATATTATCATATATTTACACAATAGTTTTTAAAATTTCTTATTCTATTGTAGTTGTCCCAATTTTCCCTCTTTGTCCTCCTTCGCACAGCCCACTCCTCCGCTCCCACAGTCAATCTTCACACCATTGTATGTTTTTATGGGTCATACATACATGTTCTTTGACTAAGCCCTTCCTCTTCTTTTCACCATTCCCCTCCTCCCCTCTGGCAGATGTCAGTCTGTTCCATGTTTCCAAGTCCCAGGTTCTCTTTTGCTCATTTGTTTATTTTGTTGATTAGATTCCTCTTATAAGCGAGATCATATGGCATTTGTCTTTCACCAATGGGCTTATTTCACTGAACAATATAGTCTCCAGTTCCATCCATGCTGTAGTAAAAGGTAGGAATTCCTTCTTTCTCTCTGCTGTGTAGTATTCCATTGTGCAAATGTACTAGTTTTTTTGATCCACTGATCCACTGACAGGCACTTAGGCTGTTTCCAGCACTTGGCTATTGTAAATAGCACTGCTATGAACATAGGGGTGCATAGGTACTTTTGAATTGGTGTTTGGGGATTCTTAGGGCATATTCTCAGCAATGGAATTGCTGGACCAAAAGGCAGTTCCATTTTTAATTTATTGGGAAATTCCATACTGTTTTCCACAGTGGTTGTACCAGTCTGCAGTCTCACCAACAGTGCACTAGGGTTCCCTTTTCTCTACATCTTCACCAGCACTTGTTTGTTGATTTGTTAATGATGGCCATTCTGACTGGTGTGAGGTGGTATCTCACTGTGGTTTTAACTTGCATCTCTCTAATGGTTAGTGATGTTGAGCATCTTTTCATATGTCTATGAGCCATCTGTATGTCCTCCTTAGAGAAGTGTCTATTTAGGTCCTTTGCCCATTTTTTTAATTAAGTTGTTTGTCTTCCTGGTGTTGACTTGTATGAATTCTTTATATATTTTAGAGATCAAGCCCTTTCCAATGTATCATTGGCAAATATGTTTTCCCATACAGTCAGTTCCCTTTTCATTGTGATGATAGTTTCTTAACTGTGCAGAATCTTTTAAATTTGATATAGTCCCTTTTTTTTTGGTTTTTCCTTTACTTCCCTTGCCCTAGGAGATAGATCAGCAAAAATATTGCTTTGTAATATCTGAAATTTTACTGCCTATGTTATCTGTTAAGACTTTTATGATATCACAACTTATATTTAAGTCTTTTATCCATTTTGTATTAATTCTGTGTTTGGTGTGACTTGGTGACTTTTTTTTTTTTTTTTGCATGTATTAGTCCAGTTCTCCCAATACCATTTATTGAGGAGAATATCTTTACTCCATTATATGCTTACATCCCTTTTGTCAAATATTAATTGACCATAGAGATATGGGTTTATTTCTGCATTTTTTTGTTCTGTTGCATTGATCTATGTGTCTGTTTTTATGCCAGTACCAGACTTTTGATTGCAATGGCCTGGTAGTATAGTTTGCTATATCAAGTATTTGTGATCCCTCAAACTTTATTCTTTCTTAAAATTGCTGAGGCTTTGTGGGGTATTTTTTGGTTCCATATACATTTCTAAAATATCTGTTCTATATCTGTGAAATATGCCATTGGTATTTTAATAGAAATTGTGTTGAATCTATAACTTGCTTTGTCCCTGGCTGGTTTGGCTCAGTGGATTGAGCGTCGGCCTGCGAGCTAAGTGTCGCTGGTTCGATCTTCCAGTCAGGGCACATCAGAGAAGGAAAACTCTGACTCCAAAAAACCTCCGCTGCCTTGCGGCATACCTCTTCAGGGGAAAGGCTAAGGGAGTAAACCCCGACAGAAAATCCGGAGCCGGAGTCCCTAAGGCGGTTTGACGTTGTAGTCAACACCGGCAACTCCTGCGGCGCACCTGAAGCCAAGCTGTATTGACTCCGTCTTTCCCTTGGATCCTTCAGCTGCGAAGAGAGGGGGGGGTCTGCTGTATGGGCAACAGCAGACCCTCCATATCACCCTGCCCAGGCTCTGTAGCTTCAGCTTCACTGGAGAGGACACTCCAGCGTCATCGCAAGATGTCGATTCAACACGGGAGGAGACAGATACCGTGTCACTCCCGAGTTGGACTGCACAGCCATTCTCGGCGGTGCAGATAGACTCTTAAGAAGCTACACCATCGTCTCTCGAGATGGACGGCTGCCGACGATAACTTGCTTTGGGTAACATGGGCATTTCAATGATGTTAATTCTTCCAATCCATGAACAGAATATATGCTTCCATTTATTTGTATCTTCCTCATTTTTTTCAGTGTTTCATAGTTTTATGAGTATAGGTCTTTTACCTCCTTAGTTAATTTTATCACTAGGTACCTTTTTTGTTGTTGTTGTTATCAAGACATTTATTTCTAAGTTGAGTTTTCTCTAGCACTTATGGCTACCCGTTGTATCTTCATTTCCTTTTTGTTTTTCTTTACCAATTTCTTTTTCATTTTGTTCTTTTAAAAAAGATTTTATTTACTTATTTTTCATAGAGAGTAAATGGGAGGGAGAAAGAGAGGGAGAGAAACAGCAATGTGTGGCTGCATCTTGCGTGCCCCCAACTGGGGATCTGGCCCACATCCCAGGCATGTGCCCTGACTGGCAATCAAACCAGCAACCCTTTGGTTCACAATCTGGCACTCAATCCACTTAGCCATGCCAGCCAGGGTTCATTTTATTCTTCATCATTACCTATTTGGGGAAGACTTATTTTTTCAACTTTTTATTTGAATTTATTGGTGTGACACTGGTTCATAAAACCATACAGGTTTCAAATGTACAGTTCAACAAAACATCATCTAAACACTGCATTGTGTGTCTATCTCCCCAAGAGAAGCCTGTTTCCTGCTCCATTTCATCTCCTTTCACCCACATCAGCCTACCCTTCCACCCCTCTTTCCCTCTAGCTAACACCACACAGTTGTCTGTATATGTGTTGTCTATGTATGATGTTTTTTGCTTAATCCTTTCACCTTCTTTCATACAGCCCCTGTACCCTCCTTTTCCCTGAGAGCTGTCAATCTCTTCCATGTATTCATGAGTCTGTTTCTAACTCGTCCATCAGTTTACTTTGTTCATTACATTCCACACATAAGTGAGATCATCTGGCATTTGTCTTTTTATGACTGGATTATTTCACTTAGCATAATAATCTCCAGGTTCACGTATGCTGTCACAAAACGTAAGATTTCCTTATTTTTATAGCATAATAGTATTTCATTCTGTAAATGTATCACAGCTTTTCTATCCACTCATCTATGGACACTTGGGTTGCTTCCAGATCTTGACTATTGTAAATAACACTGTGAAGATCATAGGGGTGCATATATTCCTTTCAATTAGCCTTTCATGTTTCTTCAGATATACTCCCAGAAGTGGGATCACTAGGTCAAAAGGAAGTTCCATTTTTAATTTTTTGGAAAAACTCCTTACTCTTTTCCATAGTGTCTGTACCAATCTGCATTCCTACCAACAGTGGAAGGGAGATTCCTTTTCTCCACATCATCACCAACACTTGTTTTTTGTTGATTTATTGATGATAGCCATTCTGACAGGCATGAGAGAATATCTCACTGTGGTTTTAATTTGCATTTCTCTGTTGATTAATGACATTGAGGATTTTTTTCATATGTCTATTGGCTATCTGTATGTCCTCTATGGAGAAGTGTCTATTCAGGTCTTTGTTCATTTTTAATTGGGTCATTTGTCTTCTTGGTGTTAAGTTGTTTAAGTTCTTTGTGTATTATGGAAATTAACCCGTTATCAGATGTAGCATTGGCATATATGTTCTCCCATTCATTCAGTAGCTTCCATTTTAATTTAGTTCATTTTTATGCTTTGCAAATGATTTTTAGTTTGATATAATCCCTTTTGTTTATTTTTCTGTTTCCCTTGCCCAAGGAGACATATATCCAAAAATATTGCTACAAAAATGTCTAAAATTTTACATCCTATGTTTTCTTCTAGAATGTTTATGCTTTTGTGACTCACATTTAAGTCTTTAACCCATTTTGACTTATTCTTGTGTATGATTTGTTAGTAGTTTAGTTTCATTTTTTTGCATTTATCAGTCCAATTTGCCTCAACACAATTTACTGAAGAGACTGTCTTTATCCCATTGTATGGTCTTGCCTCCTTTGTCAAATATTAGTTGACCAAAAAGCCATGGGTTTATTACTGTGCTGTCTATTCTGTTCCATTGATTTATATGCCTATTCTTGTGCCAGTACCATGTGATTTTGATTACTATGGCCTTGTAGTATAGTTTGATAACAGGTGGTGTGATATCTCCAAATTTTTTCCCTCAAGATTAATGAGGATATTCTAGATCTTTTGTGGTCTCATAAAATTAAAAAATTGTTTTTATTTTAAATTTTATTGTTTTTCAATTACAGTTGTCCTATTCCCCCACATTGCTTTCCCCTGCCCTGCCCTTGCACCCACACTCCCACAGTCAATCTCACCATTGTCCATGTCCATGGGTCCTTTATACTTGTTCCTTTCTTTTGTCTGTGTATGTTTTATACAGATATATTTAATTTAAGAAAAGCACATGTAACCATTTAAGAACTGTACATTTTTAAGACACTCAATAAGAATCTTTGGAAATTTCTAATTCCATATAATATCTACTCTGGTAATACTAGGGGTCAAATAATGCTATGATATAAAAATTTTTTAAATTATTTCTTAATAATGGAATTATTTAATTTTTAATGTCCATTCTGTTTGTGTTACTTAAATACTAATTGGGAACCTATCAAATTGAGAATTTTCCATTTATATTTTTTAATGTTAGTATGATCATATTTTATTTTTAATATTGTTCATATATTACAGTTGTCCCATTTTCCTGTCATTATTCTCCTCTGCTCTGCCCACCTCCCCCCTCACCTACAACCCTCACCCTGTTGTCCATATCTATGGGTCATTTATACTAGTTCCTTGACGAGATCTTTTCCCTTCTTTCCTTCCTTTCCCCCTCTCTTCTCCCCTCTGGTCACTGTCAGTATGTTCCTTTTTTACTTGCCTCTGGCCCATTTTGCTCATTTGTTTGTATTATTCATTAGTTTCCACTTATAAGTGAGATCATATGGTATTGGTGTCACATCACCTGGACTTATTTAACTAAACATAATACTCTCTAGTTCCATCTATGTTGTTGCAAAAGGTCACAGTTCCTTCTTTCTTTCTACTGCATAGTATACTTGTTCCTTGACAAGACCTTGCCCCTTCTTTCTCCCCTTTTCCTCCCCCACCTCCCCTCAGGTCACTGTTAGTTTGCTCCTTATTTTCACGCCTCTGGTTCTTTTTTCTCATTTGCTTGTTTTGTTCATTTGTTTCCACTTATAGGTGAGATCATATGGTATTTGTCTTTCACCACCTGGCTTATTTCACTTAGCATAACTTTCCAGTTTAATCCATGCTGTTGCAAAAGGTAGGAGTTCCTTCTTTCTTTATGCTGAGTAGTAGTCCATACTGTAAGTGTACCACAGTTTTTTGATCCACTCTTTTATTGATGGGCACTTAGGCTATTTCCAGCATGAAGCAAAATTTTTGCCAATATATCTCCTAAGGCAAGGAATATAAAGGAAAGAATAAACAAATGGGACTACATCAAATTACAAAGCTTCTGCATGGCTAAAGAAAACACTAGCAAAATGAAAAGGGAGACAAGAGTATGGGAAAACATATTTTCCAGTGGCAACTTAGACAAGGGTTTGATATCAAAAATATATAAAAAACTCACACAATTCCACACCAAGAAGACAAACAATCCAATTAAAAAATGGGAAAGTACCTGAACAGACACTTCATCAAGGAAGACATACAGAGGGCCCATAGACATTTGAAAGGATACTCAACATCACTAGCCCTTAGACATGAAAATTAAAACCACAACGAGATACCACCTCACACCACTCAGAATGGCCATCATTAACAAATCAACAAACAAGTGTTGGTGAAGGTGTAGAGAAAAGGGAACCCTTGTGCACTGTTGGTGGGACTGCAGACTGGTACAACTACTGTGGAAAACAGTATGGAATTTCCTCAAAAAACTAAAAATAGAACTGCCTTTTGACCCAGCAATTCCACTGCTGGGATTATACTTGAAGCATCCAGAAACATAAATTTGAAAAATTTAAAAATATTTGTTCTAGTTGTGAGATATGCCATTGGTATTTTAGAAGAAATTGTGTTGGATCTATAGATTTCTTTGTGTAGAATGAACATTTTAATAATGTTAATTTTTCCTATCTATGAACACAGAATATATTTCCACTTATTTGTATATCCTCAGTTCCTTTCTTTGGTATCTTATAATTTTCTGAGTACAGATTTGTTTATATTCTTGGTAAAATTCATTCAAGGATACTTTATTTTTTGTTGCAATAGTAAATGAAATTTTTTCACAATTTCCCTTTTTGATAGTTCATTATTCGTGTATAAAAATGCCACTGATTTCTGAATATATTTTGTAGCCCATTCCTTTGCTGAATTCATTTATTAGATATAGTAGTTTTTTGGTGGAATTTTTAGGTTTCTTTATGTAAAATATTATGTCACATGCAAATAATGACAGTTTTACTCCTCCTTTCCATTGTGAATGATTTTTATTTTTTCCTTTTCTGATTGCTGTGGCCAAGACTTCCAGTACTTTGTTGAATAAGAAGGGTGAAAGTGAACATTCTTGTCTTGTTCTTGATCTTAAGGGAAATATTTTAGTTTTTGTCCATTGAGTATGTCGTTGGCTATGGGTTTGTCATATATAGTCTTTATTATGTTGAAGTATGCCCCCTCCATTTTCATTTGCTGATTTTAAATAATTTTAACTATAAATGGGTGCTGGATTTTATCCAATGTTTTTCTGGATCTATTGATATGATTGTGTGATTTTTATCCTTCATCATGTTTATATGATATATCACTTTTGTTGATTTGTGAATATTGAATCAACCTCGCATCCCTGGAATAGATTTCACTTGATCGTGTCATATAATCTTTATAATACAATGTTGAATTCAGTTTGCTAATGTTTTGTTGAGGATTTTAACATCTATATTCATTAGGGATATTGGTATGTAATTTTTTATTGTAATGTCTGTAACTGGTTTTGGAGTTAGGATAATAATGGCCTGATAAAAATACCTTGGAAGTCTTCCCTCATCTTGAATTTTTTTGGAATAGTTTGAGAAGGCTAGGTGTTAGTTCTTTGAATGTGTGGAAAAATTTGCCTGTGAAGCTATCTGGTTCAAGCCTTTTGTTTGCTGGGATTTTTTAAATTAAAGCTTCAAGTTCATTAGTTGTAATTGGTATATTCACATTTTATGATCCTTCTTGATTCAGTTTTTGAAGGTTGTATGTTTCTAGGAATTTATGTATTTCATCCAGGTAGCCCAATTTGTTGGCATATAGATGTTCATAGTACTTTCTTATAGTTAATTGTATCTCTGTGGTGTCAGTTGTTACTTCTCTCCTTTTATTTTTCATTTTATTTATTTGGGTCCTCACTGAGATCATCCATTCTTCCCTTAAAGTACTTGAACATCCTTATCACCATTGTTTTAAACTCTTCATCTGTTTTCTTAGTTGCTTTTATTTCATTTAGGGCAGGGCCACAGAGTAGCAGGGCAGGCCAAGTGATTCAACAATTGTGGTAAGGGGAGCCAGCTGTTCACTTGAGGTGGGGATAACGGTCCTTTTTCTAAAGCTACATAGTTTAATCTCTGTCTGAGTCTCCACCAAGAGCACCTCCAGAGAAAAAAAGCACCCTAAATGCCCCTGCTGGGTGTAGCCAGCACACCCTTCTGCAAGATCTGAGCATAGCAGAGTGGTGGGTTTGCCAGTAGTTGGAGCACCAGGCCATAAACTCCCCAGACTGGTGCTGTAACAATAGGAGTGCTCAACCCTAGGAAGGTGGTATCTGTGTCTTAAGTAGACTCATTTCTCTCCTAGGCAGACAGAATCCCCACAGATTTCCACACCACATGCTATGCGGGTTCCTCTTCCAATCTCTGTTGCTCTGAGTTGCAGATCCCTGCATAGTTGAGAACTCAAACTCCTGGGGGAGGTAGTTTTGAAGCCAAGATATCCCTCTAACTTGTTAGCTGCTGCATCAGGGTGCAGGGTTGAGCCCTTTCCTCATTGCCCCCCCTTACCATTCTTTATGTGGATTCTTCTGTAAATCCTTGGTTATCATATTTCAGTTCAGCTAGCCTTCAGTTGGTTATTCTAATTGATTGCTCTATAATTTAGCTGTAAACCTAGTTTGGGGCTGGGAGAAGGTGAGTGTAGCTTCCACCTACTCTGTGGCCATCTTGGAATCCTTTTTTATTTTGTTTTGTTTTTTCTATCTGTTCCCTTCCCTGGTACTCCTTCTGCTATTACTTGAATTTGCCTTGCTTGCCTCACTTGTGCTTTGTGTGTCTGTGTGTGCGTGTGTGTTTTAATTTTGTATCTGTTAACAGCTTCATAACATTATCAATCAGTATATTCAAGCTACATTTCAAGAGAAAGAGGAATCAAAAGAGTCTGCTTTGATAAGGGAGACAATATATGCATTCATGTATTTGATCAAAATATTTATTTAGAACTTAATATTATCTAGGCATTATGTTCAGTGTTAGGAATAGATCAAAGTAGGTCCAGCTTCTGACCTTAAAGATATTGAGGTCTAGTGTCCTTTGTGTGTAAATTGCTAAGAATTTATTTGTTTACATTGTTTATAGACTATATAGTTCTTGAAAGCACTGTAAAATCACAATATTCTTATCTGTCTAAATATTAATAGCAGTTATATAATCAGTATAAAACAACCTAATGGAAAGAGCTAACAAAACTTTTAGTAGGACATATGAACAAACACAAATGTCCAGAATGTTCCTTGCTTAACTAAACTTCTCTCATTATTTTCCTTTAAGACACAACTGAAACCCTACCTTATCTTAGAACTCTCCCTAATTGTACTGTTCATGTCATTTCTTCTCCTGAGAAATATTTTATTCCCCTTTCATTTGACAAGTACAGTAGTCCCTCTCTATATCGCGGTTCACTTGTTGCAGCCTCACTGTATCGCGGGATTTAAAAAAATATTATATTTAATTATCTATTATATATTTTTCACTATATCTTGGGATTTTGTGGTACTGTATACATATGTTGTTAAAGTTACGTAGGTTTAAGAGTGTAGAATATGTTTAAGAACATAAGTAGTGGTTACAAAAGTGTGGAAAAAGTTAAGGGAGTGGAAAAGGTTAATAAGGAACTGGGAATGGTTTATAAGTGTGTGGGAAGTGTTTATAAAGCCTTAAAATGTATATAAATACTAAAATAAATGTAAAGTTCCTACTTCATGGATTTTCACCTATCGCGGGGGATGGTGTTTAGAATGTAATACCCTCGATGAGTGAGGGGATACTGTACCATGCACTGCTCTTTACATTTTATGTATATGCCCTATCTTTGCAGTGATATTGTAAATCACTCAAAAACAGAGAAAGTCATCTCAAGCTGTACCCCCCAGCACCAAGCATAGTGTATTGCACATAGAAGATATTTGATATCTGTTTTCATGGGATAAAATCCAAATTCCTCAGCATGGGATCCAAGGTCTTCTATGACCTTGCTCATGCCTTCTTCCCAAATCTCATCTCTCACAATTTACCATATCTTGCTTGTGCATCCTTACTCATGCTCTTTGCCTGAAGAATTCTGCCTATATTTGTTTTTCACCTGGCTAATAACCCTTCATCTTTTAATACTTTGATTCATCATTGTCCTAACCAGGAAGCTTTATTTGACTATTTTCTCTCTTACAACACAGTGAGTGAAGATATACTTTGTTGTGCTCCATGGGATTGATTCATTGTGGACCTAGGTTTCAGTAGTAATTATATTTTTTGGTGGTTTGTCACTGTATCTTCAGTACCTAGAAGAATGCTTGGCATAGGAGACACTCAGTGAATACTTGTTGAGTGAATAGTTGAATGGTTATATGTCTTTCTCCCTTATTAGATTATTACTCTTTCCTTGGTTTCAAGTACAACATATATACTGATAATCCTTACATAAGTTAATACTGTGATAAATGCTATGAAGGAAAACACAGATTGTTATGAAGGCATATAACAAGAGTACATAATTTAAATTGGGTTAGAAATATCAGAGACTTCACTGAAGATATGAACAGAGACCTGAAATATAAATAAGAATAAGCCAGACAAAGATAGGTTATAAGGGGGGTAGTAGAGGGGAGGATTTCAACAGACAGACAGACTAACTAGCAGCAGTGCCCTGCAGTGGTAAGGACCTTGGAGTGTTTTGGGAACAGAGAAAAAGGCTAGCATGGTTACAATGTAGTAATCAAGAGGGGAAAATGTCATAGACGGGGGTGGGGAGGTAGGCAGGAATCAGATAATACAAAGTCTCACTGGATTTCATTGTAAGTGAGATTGTAACTCTTTAACTGATTTTTAGTAGAGTGGCAGGATCCATTTTATGCTTTAAGATCACTTTGGTTATTATGTAAAAAATAACTTTTAATGGGACTGGAAAAACCAATGTCTTAATGGACATTGAAGAACCAATGATGACATTATTACAATGTTATCACCAAGAGATGATACTAATCTGAACTAGGAGAGTAGTGGCATAGATGGGGAGAAAATCATTAAACTATATATTCAGAGGTAGAAACTATAGAGTTTGGTGATAATTATAGAGGGGGGCATCAATAATAACTTACAGGTTACTGTTTTGTAAATTGAACATGTGTTTGTGCCGTTCACTGAGATGAGAGAATCCTGGAATAGGGCCAGGTTTGGGTGAGAAGAGACGTGATAAAATCAATTTTGTAAGAGAGTATTTTGATGTAGTGACGGGTGTTAAGTAGATATTTAAATATACTGGTCTGAA
Source organism: Furipterus horrens (assembly GCF_987537825.1). Classification (NCBI taxonomy): domain Eukaryota; kingdom Metazoa; phylum Chordata; class Mammalia; order Chiroptera; family Furipteridae; genus Furipterus; species Furipterus horrens. The sequence goes on along the minus strand of NW_028327187.1, from coordinate 26,590,788 downwards.
ACTCAGCTATCTGGGCTAGAAATATGAATTTAGAAGCTACCATGATGTAGATGTCACTTAAAATCATGGAGATGCACTAAAAAATGTAGAGAAACAGTTTAGAGGGAGACTAAAAGAGATCCCAGAACAGAGTCCTGGGAATTTCATCATTTAGAGGTCATGCAGAGGAATAATAGCCAGTAACATAAGACTGAGGAGAGAATAGAGAGGTAGGAGAAAAACCATAAGTGTGCAGGCTCTTGCAAGTACAGAAACTGAGTGTAGTAAGGAGGAAAGCCTGGTCAACTTTACAGAAGGCTGCTGAGAGGAGGAGTAAGCTGAGGATAGACAAGAGCACATTGTATCTGAGAACATGGAGGACATTGATAGCTTCAGTAAAAATAATTTTTGGTAGAGTTATGGGTGCAGAATCCATATAGAGTGAGATAAAGAAATAAATAAAAGGTGAAGAAGAGAAAACAACATGTGTAGATAATTCTTAGGAGAAGACTGTCTGAAAGAAAATAGATTTGGTACGAGCTGGAACAGGGAACTTCAGAGAAGATGCTTGTTTTTACAATGTGAAATAATATAAAATGTTTGAATGTTATTAGGAATAATAATTCATTAGAAGGGAATAAGCTGAACATGCAAGAGACTAGAGTGATATAGTGGTTTATGGTCCCTGCAAAAACTGGATGCTCCAAGGTCCACAGCACATGTGAAGGGATTGGCCTCTGATCAAAGGAGTGACATTTATACTGTGACAAATAGGTAATAAAAACCTACTATGTGCTTGGTTTTATTTCAAGTACTAGGGATAAAACAAGGAATAAACCATACTCCCTGCCCTCATGCAGTTCACAGTTGGGTGAGAGAGACAGACAAATAAACAGATAATATCAGTTTGTTAATACTATGATAAGTACAGGGTCCAATGTCAGTGCTGGAATATCATTGCTATGGGTTGAAATGCCCCCCAAAGAAAGATACATGAGAATCTTGAAGCCCAGTACCTCAAAATGTGACCATATTTGGAGACAGTCTTTACAGAAGGAATCAAGTTAAAATGAAGCTATTAAGGTAAGCCTTAATTAAATATGACTTGTGGAAAAAATGGGACAACTGTAATTGAAAAAATAAATAAATAAGAAGAGGAAATTTAGACACAAAGATACATGTACAGGGAAAACACCATGAAAAGATGAAGGCAAAGATTGGAATGATATGTCTATAAGCCAAAAATCATCAAATATTGCCAGTAAACCACCAGAAGCTAGAGGACAAGCAAGGGACAGATTCTTTCCCACTACCCTCAGAAAGAATCCATGCTATTTCTGGACATTCTGAGATCCAGACTATAAAAAAATATATTTCTGTTCTTTAGACTGCTAAACTTGGTATTTGTTATAGCAGCCACAGCAAACTAATACAGGCATCCAAACCAACCTAAGGAAGGGGGTTGGTCAGGTTAAGGGGAGACTTCCAGGTGGAAGTGTTACCTTAGCTTTATCAAGATAAATAAGTAGGATTGCATGGATGGGGCCTTGGAGGCCATTCCATGTAAAGTAATCATCATCTGAAATGGCTTGAAAGTGAAAGACAGTGTGCTTGTCCAAACTACTGCAAGTAATCCAATGTGGCTGCATGTAGAGTGTATGCACAATGGTGGCAACAACTAAGACCTGAGAAGCTGGAGCCAAATCATGAAGGACCTTCTGTTCCAAGCCAAGGAATTTGTACTTTATCCTGAAGCCAAGTGGGTAGCCTTTAAGTATTCACTACCCTTTTCACTATTCATGTGCTTAACTCCATTTTTCCAGGAAGTCTTCTCTTACATCTATTGTAGAACTTCTTACACAGAAATGTGGAAAAAACTTGCTTCTTGGTCTCAAATATGCAGTGAGCAGCTTGAGGGATGGGGCTATGTCCTATTTACTGAGATAAATTCAGTGTCTGGCCAGTGCTTAATGTATACTGGTTTCTCAATAAATCGCTGTCTGGTGTGTTCCTAGGAACAGCATTGGGACTTATTGGCTCTCTCCTAGGAATTATATTCTAGTATACTTCATATTTTGCTTTCACTTTTTCTTCCCCTCACTGATGATCCAGAACCCCACATTTGGGTCTCATTTCACCTCTCTACTTGGTTTTCTCTTTGGACCAAGGACCATGGGAGCTACTACAGTACTTTTTTCTAAACAAAATCAGCAGTTCCTGAGACAGCCTGCCCCCAGTGCCCCAGCTTGGTGGAAACTCTCTGTCCAGCAGAGGTTTTGAGATCATGGATGAAAAGCAATGAAGTAACCCGGACAACTGTCTTTTGTCTGGGAGGAGGAGAGGTGGCAAATCTCTCAAGAGGAGAAGAGCCAGGAATGTTCCCTCCTACTTCCTTTTATTGAGGAGGGTATTTGAGAGATACAAGGTCAGGATTTATAAATTATCAATCAACTTCAAATGCTTGGGTTATAGTTAACAATTACTGATTACAGATAGCATTGTAAGGAACACAGTGACCATTCTGGGTCAGGGTCAATTAGACATTCTGGCATCATACTGACACTAGGTGCAAGACTTCATACATTTTTTAAGGCATTAGACGCTACACTGTTTATAGTTAACTAAGGGATAAGAAACACAGAGCAAGCTTCAAAGCATAATATGCATTCTTTAAATCTAATTCCCATGGGAACCCTTTGAGTGGTCTTCAAGTCATGCTTGCCTCTGGCCTTGCCAGTTTTTTAGTCGAGTCTTACAGGCCTCTTAAGGGCCTGCCTCATGGCTAGGCTACAGTTCCCAAAACACACAAAGTGATCCCCTACATGATCCCATATCAGACAGCCTCTCATGCATCCAGGTTTCTACTGTTCCCAAGGGGGTCTGGTTCCTACCATGGTAAGCCCTGCAGTCCAACTTTGCACTTGCTTCTGGATCTGGGTTTGCCAGGACTAGTGCTTAACTTAGCCTAAGCAGGGTCACTAGGTCAGTTTCAAGGAGCTAGTTCTGGCCAGAATGGATCAAAGAACAGGTGGCAGCACTGGCAAGAGGATATATTTGCAACCACAGGATGAGCTAGTGAGGTTTCTGGGTTCAACAGGTGGGCAGGGACAGATAATCTGAGGAGTCTCCAACTGAGTCATATTTGACCCCTGGGATGCCCACTGAAAAAAAGAAAAATAGAGCACTAGAACAGGAAACTAAGAAGAATGATAGTCAAAGGAACATGCTGAGCAGAAACTATGTGTTCTGATTATATTGAATTCATTTAAAAAGTACATACTCTCATGCCTGCCCATTTCTACATGCATAAACACACCATGACTTGAGCGACCACACACACACATGCACACACCATAGACACAAAATGCTGACACACAGACCCATACCCACATTGACAGAATTTAGTGTGACATGTAACACCTAATCTATTTGCAGCTGGCAGGGAAGGACATGCTCTTTTACAAGTGTATGACCCAAGTAATAGAAGCATCCCTCAAAGTAACAAAGTCTTTCTCATTGTAAATGCCTCAAAATAATAGATTTTTGTATTTTTATACCAGGTGAACTTGATACAATTTAACTTTTTCTGGAAGATTCCAAGCTATCTTTATGGACACTCATTACTGGGGGCTGGGCTGAGACATATGTTTTGCTAGGAGCTGTGTTGAGGTATAGTAGACTCTTTGTCACTCCACTAAATGACCCTAGTGTAAATATCTTATTTGCACAAACACTATATATATATATATATATATATATATATATATATATATATATATATATATGCCCATATATGTATAGGTGTGAATATATGCACACACATCATATTTTGTATAAATGTCTGTAGCAGATGAACACATAAATCATATTGTATAAATGCATGCATAGTGCAGCTATTTAGAGGCAAGCTAAGTATCCTGTAGCTAGGTTTGTAAGTAGCTCCCTTTCTTATACCCATAGACTGCTTCTTTCATCATTTTCCTTCTTGCTTTTGAACACTAATTGTTGGGAATAAGGAGTTAGTGTTTCATTCACTGCAGAGTTTGTGGTTTTAATTGGTTGAACCTGACTTAGTTAAAGAAGGCATTTTTAACTACCAGAACTTCACTGAAAGATGGGCTCAGGGGGAGTTATTAAAAGCAAGTGCATAACAGCTCCTTGGGAGGCCATTATTTTGCACTTCTTCCCTCCCCCTTCCCCCAGAGGACATGTTTATAATTGGTAACAAGGTGAAAGGAAATTCCATGACTCTATTAGAGTGTTGGAAATGTAACTTTTTCTTGCCAATACTTTTTTTTTCTTGCTGGAACATATTTCCTCTGGAAGGTGGTATGGAAAAATGGACAGCCCCAAGCATCCTTTTTTGTTTATGGGGCAGTCTTAATAAACTCTTTTGAGCATTAGGGCTCATTCCCAGAGAAATCCAGCCCCGCCCCCACATACACATATACACACATATATGCAGAGAAACAAGCTATCTCATTAACTCAAAGTTGGAAATTACTCAGAAACCACCTAGACTGCTGATATTCACATGTGTGCCACCTCAGGGAGGGATAGAAAATATTTTATGAACATTTAACTAGTATTTGCTGTATTGACATATAAATAATGTGCTCATCACAAACCCTTATCTGTTTATTGAAGCTAGACTGGTAGAATCTCGTGTGACATGCCTTGTTTGGCAGATACATTAACACTTGATCTGTTTGGCATTGACTGGGAAGAAAATGTTTGCAAGTGCATGTCCCAAATAATAGACATGTCTTTGCAGTGCCCAAGTTGTTTTCACTGTAATTGTTTCAGGTGGATAGGTCTCTGTCTTTTCATGTCAAATGAACCTGAAACAACTTGCCCTTATAAAATTAATTCCAGGCTATCCTTACAGACACTAATCACTGACTTGGGCTGGAAGGTAAAGGGTGGCCTTAGGAGATATCATGATGTGTATCAGACTGTTTAATTATCTAAGAAATGGCACCAGGCCATCTAATTTTTAGAAGTATCCTGTCTTCTTTCTAAATTATTTGCTTGTTGACAACATTGTTTATGCCCCCAGTAGCCCTTTGGTATTTTCTGTTGTATTCTAGGTTCAGAAACCAAGCTGAGTTACAATCTTGATAAGTAATAATGGAAACCTTTGGAGTTTTTCTATAAGTGCTCTACATGTGTTTTGGTGCATATTTGTATCATCTCTTTTAGATGCTTTAATGTTTTTCAAGTTTAACTTATAATTTTTAGCCCTGAGAATACTAGACAATTATGGTTTCCAGAAAGGGAGCCTTCAGATAAGTGATATATCATTGTAGTTAGAGTCAATGTAAAATAGACCTTATTAATTTAGACTTACTATTTCATAATATGGGATTGTCTTATTAACAAACTAGGTGTTTGAGTTTACCATTTCCCCAGCTATAAAAAGTAAAGCTGTTTGGTGAATACTTTAAATGAAATCACAAGGGTAATACAAGTTTTAATTTACGTGTGAAACTTAACTATACTTATCTATTTATTAATACAGATCTCATTAAGCCATTTACTTTATTATACAATTCACTGTATATATTTGGAAGTAGCAATAACAACCTCAATCAATTAATCAATCCATTGAAAAGAATGTTCATCTGAATAAATTCTGCCTTGTACATAGAGACATGGAGAATTAAAGAAAGTTCTAAGTCTTTGGCTTGTGGTAGTGGTAGATGAAGAAAAGAGAGGGACGAGGCCATTCTAGTTTGGGAAGTTAAAAGTCTGGAGTGTCTTAAGCTCTAGAATAACTTCTGTTGGGTCATGTCACAAGAAACAGAAATATATCCCATGAGCATGAGAAAGTCACAGCCTCTTCTTGGAGTATGATTAGAATAGAATGTTTCTCACATTACTCTTTGAATGAAGTTTCTGACAAGAAAAGCCGATAATAACAGAGGTGTTATGTATAGCTCTGAAAGATAATCTGACTTTTCACGAAGTCAGGTTGGTTTTCCCACCAATTAACAATAGGTAGCTCAATTGTGCCAGGTATTGTGCAAAATGTTTTACATGTATTAATTCATTTAAACATCATGAACTTTGTAGGTGGATATTATTTCCATCACATAAATAAGAAAACTGCAGTCATGTGAAAGTGATCTATTTGACCAAGTTAGTGAATGGTCAAATTGGATTGAAACCAGGTTCTAACTCCACAGACTGCTATCTTAACCACTACTAATTCCTTAAGATATAGGACAAAACAAATACAAATTCTAGCCATGCACAAAGGAGATATTAAAAATTCAGGCTTTCTCTGACTTTGTCATTCCATAAATGTACGTGGAATCCTACATAATTTCCTATAACCCTGAGGCGGAGGTGCCTCACTCTCCCTAGGCTCGGTTGGAAGTTGCTCTGTCCAGCAGAGGCTTCATGACCATGGTGGAACAAATTTACCAAGGACACTTTATTATGTCTGGGGGAAGGAAGATGGCTGCCTCTCTAGTGGAGAACAGCAGTTAGACCTTCTTCCCTCATGCCTTTTATTGAGGAGGATACACATGGGAGATATAAGGTTAAAATTTATGAATTATCAATAGCTTTTAGGCATTTGGATTACAGTTTACAATAACAGATTACATGTACCAGTACAGAGGCCACAGTGACAAGTCTGTGTCAGGGTCTATCAAACATCTTGATGCCACACTGGCATTAAGTGCAAGGTTTTATACATTTCTTGCTAGAGATTGTTTATGTTACATTAAAATATAAGCAGAAAAATTTCTAAAGCATTCTTTAAATCCAATTCCCACGGAAACCCTCTAAGTGGTTTTCAGTTATGTTCCACGCACAGCCTTATGTTGAGACTTAAAGACAAGCACAGCCGGAATGCCAGCGGCAGGTCATGCTCGGGCTGGGGCTACAATTCCCTAAACCACAAGGAGCAGTTTCCTACATAACCCCATTATAGACTCCAAATCTCTTGTTTGGTTCCCCAATTTATAATCCATTCTCCCTGATATTGGGGTTTTGATTTGCCTCTCTTCAAGTCTTTCTAATCCTTATTTTAATATTGTATTTCTAGGTGCTCTTGGGACTACTGAATTTGTCCTGCATATTTCTTAACTTGACCTTTACTATTGGCACTGCCAGGTCTTCCTGACACTTTAGTCACTTCTTTGGGTATTCTCTCTAATCAGTATGTCCTTCTTAAAGCTTAAGCCCTGCTGGTCTATCTGATATTTAGATCCTGGATATCTCTGTTTTAGCTCAAGGTCCTGGACAACACTTAATGGCTTGTAATTGTAAGAATAATAGTTAAGCATTCCACTTATTTGAATGTTACCATTAACCTCCCAAGTTACTTATCAAGTCAATTTTAAACAGACTTTTAACAATTTGTAGAATGCAAAGCTATCCTAAAAGATAAAAGTTCACCTCAGATGAGGAAATGTAAAAGAATGTATCTAAAAGTCTAAATAAAATACTCAAAATGAAATCTCAGTAATTTTGTATTTAGTATGAATGGAATAAGTGTATAGTTTCCCAGTGGATTTCCTTGAAAAGGATAACTCTCATTTGGATATATATATTCTGATGGGTTTGTCACATAATCCCTCCTATTACATTAGTAATATTGTGAAACACAGATAGATACCAGCTTTATTAAACCTCAATCTTGGCCAGATAGGAGAATTCTGAGACTAGACCCCATGTCTTCACACTTTGTTTGTGTCTTTATTCACATTTATGCCAGCACTGATCTTGCACTGCAGATGAAGTTGGACATAGAAGGCAAACATGAGGATCTTGTAGAGCTTCAGAAGAAGAAATAGAAAATGGGTTGAAGTGTAGAAACCTTGGGTCCCCTAGCCAGAATGCTTTGATTAGAATTTGCCTATATTCCTGGTTTTTACTATAACTAACTTCTGAATCCCACTCTGAAATCCAATCCATTTGACTGGGTTCCTGCTACTTAACTCTTGGCAGTCCTTTCTTCCTAAGGTACTATTTCTTTTTGTAGGTCCTCTCTCTGGAGTTCTATTCAAGATATACTACTCTGGAACACAACTATAATCTTTCACAATTAGTGCCACTGCCCCAAGATCCCTGCAACCTTGCCTAATTCCTAGCCTGCCCCCATTATATAGAAATGCTAATGTGTGCAGTTTCCTGATGTCCAGACAGGTACTGTTGGTAAGCTTCCTTTAGGCCAAGCCTGAAGCCTGTTTTGCCTCTTCTTGCCCCTAATTCACCAATTCCAGTTTTCCTCTTCCCCTTTCCTGAGCAGCCACTGAGGTACCACCAAGCCATCTGTTCAAGGAAGTGGAGATTAAGGTATAAATTGATACTGAAGCTCTTCTAATCTAATATGACAGTTATATTGATCATGTTGATGGGGATAATTTCTCTTAGGCTTGTACAGAGATATGAAAATCTAATCTGATTTGCTATTAATTACTCTGTCCAATCATTAATAATATTTCATTAAATAGAAAAAATCTATTCACACTGCAGAAGCAGTGTATAAAGCAAAACAATAATGAAAAAAAAATGCTGCTTTCTGTGTTCATCATGGAAAGTGTACCATTACTGTAAGCAGAACGTGCATGTTGAAATGTTTCTTACCAGTAGGCAAAGGTCATCCTGAGACCTATACACTCCTTAAATTCCCTCAGGGAAACTACATGTACTTGTGAGATAATTGCTGGGGAATACAAAGGTACACAGTGCTTTGGGGAACAGAGTGAAACTAATTGGCCCACAAGAAGATTAAATAAACACATTTTGAGTGAGAACAACATAATTCTTTATCAAAGAAATGAAATGACTTTAGAAGGCTCCCTCTCATTCTTTTATTAACAAATATTCATTGTACAATTGTTCTGTATTAAGCACTCTGCTGAGTACTGGGGCTGTAGTTTTAAAATAAAACAGACATGGACCCTGCCTTTGTTAAGTATTTAGTCTGGGTAAAGAATACAGGGGAGGGCAAAAGTAGGTTTATAGTTTTTAGCACATAAAACAGTTTATTCTTAAGTTATTATTTATTAGTTATTGCATTATTTATTTGTATTATAATGGTAAACCTACTTTTCCCACTCCTGTGTATTATCTATATGTCTATATTGATCACTCAGATTATTCAATTGCAGTTGTGAGACATTTATATATATATATATATAATAAAAAAGTGGAAACATCAGGGTGATTTAAGAACATATGATAAAGAGACTCAGTGGGACCCAAAGAATGGGCCAGGTAAAAAGTGGAGTGAGAAAGGGGAGAAAGAATAGCATATGTAAAAGTTCTGAGGAGGCAAGCAAATTTGAATAACTAAAAGAAATTTGGGGAGGAAAGTCGTTCAGTGAGCAAAATAGAAACAAAAGATGAGACTGGAAATTGAGCCATAAATAGGCTCTAGATGGACTACATGTCTTTAGATGTTGTGACAGGAATGTTGGTCACTTCCATGGGGCATTTGGACTTCATTCTAAGGGCAATGAGAAGTCATTGAAGATTTCTAAGTTTGGTGATCTTATATTAGTAGATGCTTTTCAAATTTTCTGATGGACAATACACTAAAAACAAAAACAAAAACAAAACAAACAAACAAAAAAACACCTCTCAACCTGTTTTAGCAATCTATATGCAAGGAAATAAAAAGGCATGTATGGATGGGGCAAATGAAATATTTACACATTGCATCTGCACAGGAGGCAAGGCAGAAATCCTGAGAGGCTGAAAAGTAATTACACTTCTACTCTGGATCCAGGTCTTAACCACAAGAAGTATGCTTTGCAGTCTCTATTTCCTAACTGAGGTAACTACAAGATGTTAAAATTAGATTAGAGACAATTAGATCCTATGTAAGAAGGAGCTCTGTGAGTGGTTGGGAAGGGAGTAGGAAGAACCAACTGGGAAAGTGTTTCCCAAACTGCTTGGAATTCTTTGACTCATAATATAGGTGAAGATTTTTTGGAGGGAGTCTTTCTGTGCTCCTGATGGTACCCACCTGGAGGGTGGGCAGGTGAAATGATGTTCCACACACCCATGCACACATGCACATACATACACACATCACAGCCAATCAATAATAACTTTTCTTCAAGTAAAGTGTTTCATAGGACAAAAGCCAATATGTGGAAACAAAGAGGAAAGGAAGGTGGAGGTTACATTACAATTCAATTGAAGATGTCTTATTTGAGTAACCATGTTTTTTGTTCTATTCTGGATCTAGATGCTGAAAGAAGAGACATATTCAGCCTATGTCCTCTCATTTAAGGAGCTCCCAAGTCTGTTTGAGAAGTTTGGTGTGCTTGGAGCAGAAAGATGGAGAAGGGGAATGGTGAGAGTTGAGCTCAAGAGGTGGCCAAAGGCCAGGATGAGGAGTTCCAACTCCATCCCAGGCCACTGGGGAACAATGGAGAGTGATAAATAGGGGAAAATAGGATAACGTTTGGATTTTAGAAAGATATATCTGGCCACTGTGGAGAAGGCAGTTGACAGACTATGTCAAGAAGCAAGATTGGGAGGCTTAGTCAGAGTTGCCTGTGGAGGGAGCTGGGGGTGTCTATGACCATGAATAAAAAGCTGGGGAGGAAAGCCAGTGTAGGTAGAAAAAGTGATTTATTTTCATTTTCATTCATCAAACATCCATTGTTTTGATTAGTCATTGATCCAGTCAATCAACAAATAATTATTTTGCAACTGCTCTGTGCACTTCACCATGGTAAAGGACATTAAGAAGACTAGGATGATGTTATTCCAGTCTTCAAGGGGCCTGATTAAATAACTGTTCAAGTGAGTGAAAGAGTCAATAGCTGCTTTAGGATTTTAGAGATGGTTCTGATTAGTGGAGAGGAAGATTCTCTAAGATACAACAGAAGGCGAGAGGTTCAGAAGATGGCAGACAACTGAGGGTAGGCTGCGCTTGCTTGCTCCCAAGACTCATCTGTAGTTTAGGCTAATTGTGGACAGAACATCTCAGTTAACATCTGGATACTGGTAGTTGAGCCTTGGCACTGCTGGATCAGAGAATACTGTCTGGGAGCGACCTATCTGGTGAAGATAGCTGAGAAGAAAGGGATGAGACGGGATTTCTGGCTAGATTTGCTACCTGAGCTGTGAGGAAGTGTGAAAAGATTTTTTAGTGACCCTTGGTTTCCTCTGAGAGGAGTCATGAGGAGAGAGAGGCTCTAACCGCTGGCAGAACCAGGAGTTGGCCAAGTGGCATCTGGCTCAGAGAGGCAAGGAACAGTATGCTTTTGTGTGGGTGTGTGTGAATGTGTTTTTCTTTTTCTCTTTTGATTGTTTTTTGTGGACGGGGAGGAGAAGCTAGGGGTGGGACAAAATTCTTGAGGAACGCAGGTGCAGAAACGCACTTGCCTACTCTCCAAACCTCCCCCTGGGTCGCACGAGTTCGTACATGGAGGTGCTCTGGTCCACCCACTCAGGCGTGCAACCAACTCACCTGCTGTCATGCAGAGGCACCCACGTCTGCCAGAACAGGTGTGCAACCAGTCTGCCCACAGCCAGCCTTGTACCAGTGTGCAGAAGAGACTTGGACCTCCCCACCCCTGTGCGCAACTGGTCAACCCGCCAGTGGCTTGCGTGAGGGAGTGTACTCGCCACTGGATGAGGCCAGAAGAGGGTGAAGTGAACTAGAGGCACTTTGTAAAGAGCTAGAAAGAGCAGTGGACTAGATGCCAGTACAGAATCATTCCCAGTGCTATGGGAGAAATCACTTAAGCAGACAACTCCCCTCCAAGTGGCATCAGGTGGAGGCACCAGCTCAAAAACTGTATACAAGATGTCACACCACAAAGGCAGAAAATAAAAGCAGACCAATCTAAGAAGCAGAAACAAACAAAACCAACCACCCAAAATGGGGAGGTGGAATAACACCCCACCAAACAGGAACAACACCCCACCAAAAAGAAAGGAGGAATTCGCAGAAGTAAGGGTAGATGAAATAGAGGCAAGCAACCTATCAGAAATGGAATTGAAAGCAACAGTAATGAGGAAGCTCAATGAACTCAACAAACTCAAAGAATACTAAGACACATCATAATTAAAATGGCAACATTAAAAGACAAAGAGAGAATCCTAAAGGTAGCAAGAGAAAAACAACAAATAACATACAAGGGAGCTCCAAAAAGACTATCAACTGATTTCTCAACAGAACCACTACAAGACAGAAGGGAATGGCAAAAAATAATTCAAGCAATGAAAAACAAAGGCCTGCAACCAAGTCTACTATACCCAGAAAGGCTCTCTTTCAAATGGAAAGTGAAATAAGGGGTTTCCCAGACAAAGGAAAACTAAAAGAATACATCTACACCAAACCAGCACTGCCAGAGATGCTTGAGGGAGTGCTTTAAGAAGATGAAGAAACAGAGAGACAGAGAGGAACACAGGTACAAAGGGAAAGAAATAAATACCTGTCAATAATAACCTCAAATGTAAATAGATTACGTGCTCCAATCAAAAGACATAGAGTAGCGAAATGGATATGAAAACATGACCCACATATATGTTGTCTACAAGAGACCCACCTTAAAACAAAAGATCTACACAGACTGAAAGTAAAGGGATGAAAAAAATACTCCAAGCAAATGGACATGAGTAAAAAGCTGAGGTACCAACACTTATATCAGACAAAACAGATTTCACAGCAAAAACCATAAGAAGAGACAAAGAAGGACATTTCATAATACTTAAGGAAAGAATCCATCAAGAAGATATAACTATGGTAAACATATGTGCACCCAACAGAGGAGCACCCAAATATATAAGGGAAACATTGGAAGTCTACAAAAAGGATATAAACAGCAACACATTCATACTAGGGAACTTTAACACCCCATTGTCAAAGAAGGACAGATTTCGAAGCAAAGAAACACCAAGGATATTGAGGCACTGAACAACACTCTAGATTAAATATATTTAGTTGATATATATAGAACTTTTCATCTCAAAAAAGCAAAATACACATTTTTTACAAGTTCACATGGAACATTTTTAAAGGTAGACCACATGGTAGGACACAAAACAAGTCTCAACAAATTCAAGAAAAATATAATTATATCAAGCATCTTCTCAGACCACAATGGCTTGAAACTAGAAATAATCCTCAAGTAAAAAACTCTAAACATTCGAACTCATAGGGAATGAATAACATGATATTAAAAAATTGGGTTAACAATGACATCAAGGAAGAAATTAAGAAGTTTCTGGAAACTGATGATAATGAACACACAACAGCCAAAAACCTATGGGACACAGAAAAAGAAGCCCTGAGAGAAAAGTTCATAGCAATACAGGCATACCTAAAAAAGAAGAATCTCAAATAAAAAATAAAGCCCTACATCTACAAGAACTAGAATAACAACAACAAACAAAGCCCAGAGTGAGTAGAAGGAAGAAAATCATCAAGATCAGATTAGAATTAAATGATATAGAAACTAAACAAACAACTCAAAAGATCAATAAAACTAGCAGCAGTTTCTTTGAAAAGATAAACAAGCTTTTAGTCAGGCTCATCAAGAAAAAGAGAGAGAGGACACAAATAACCAAATCAGAAATGAAAGAGGAGAGCTCAACACCAATACCACAGAAATACAAAGGATTGTAAGCAATGACTACAAAAAACCGTATGGCAAGGCTTGACAACTTAGATAAAATGGGCACATTTCTAGAAACATATAACCTTCAAAAACTGAAACAAGAAGAAGAAATAAGCATGAACAGACCGATAACAAAGAGTGAAATTGAAGCAGTGATAAAAAAACAAAACAAAAAAAACAAACAAACAAAAAAAAAAACTCCTGGTACACAAAAGTTCTGCACCTGATGGCTTCACAGGCGAATTTTACAACACATTTAGGGAAGAACTAACGTCTACTCTTCTCAAACTATTCCAAAAAATCAAAGAAGAGGGAAGATTCCCAAACTCTTTCTATGAAGCCAGTATTACCCTAATCCCAAAACCAGATCAAGACACAACAAGAAGGAAAACTACAGGCCAATATCACTAACGAACATAGATGCTAAAATCCTCAACAAAATATCGGATACAGCAACACATTAAAAAGATTGTACACCATGATCAAGTGGTATTCATCCCAGGGATGCAAGGATGGTTTAATATTTGCAAATCAAGAAATATGTACACCACCTAAACAAAATGAAAGACAAAAATCACATGATGATATCAAAACATGCTGAAAAGGCACTTGATAAAGTACAACACCCATTTATGATAAACACTCAGTAAAATGGGAATAGAGGGAGCATACCTCAAAATAATTAAGGCTATATATGAGAAAAGTGAAGCCAAAATCATACTCAATAGACAAAAACTGAAAGGATTCCCCTGAGATCAGGAACAAGACAAGGATATCCACTCTCTCGACTCCTATTCAACATAGTATTGGAAATTCTAGCCACAAGAATCAGATCAGAAAAAGAAATAAAAGGCATCCAAATTTGTAAACAAGTCGTCGTCGTCGTCGGCAGCCGTCCGTCTCGAGAGACGATGGTGTAGCTTCTTAAGAGTCTATCTGCATCGCCGAGAATGGTTGTGCAGTCCGACTCGGGAGTGACACGGTATCTGTCTCCTCCCATGTTGAATCGACATCTTGCGATGACGCTGGAGTGTCCTCTCCAGTGAAGCTGAAGCTACAGAGCCTGGGCAGGGTGATATGGAGGGTCTGCTGTTGCCCAAGCAGCAGACCCTCCCTCTCTTCGCAGCTGAAGGGTCCAAGGGAAAGACAGAGTCAATACAGCTTGGTTTCAGGTGCGCCGCAGGAGTTGCCGGTGTTGACTACAACGTCAAACCGCCTTAGGGACTCCGGCTCCGGATTTTCTGTCGGGGTTTACTCCCTTAGCCTTTCCCCTGAAGAGGTATGCCGCAAGGCAGCGGAGGTTTTTTGGAGTCAGAGTTTTCCTTCTCTGTGTAAACAAGTAAAACTGTCTTTATTTGCAGATGACATGATAGTGTACATAGAAAACCGTATAGACTTCACCAAAAAACTACTCAATATAATAAGTGAATTTGACAAAATACCAGGGTACAAAGTCAATACTCAGAAATCAAATACATTTCTGTACACCAACAATAAAATATCAGAGATAGAAACTAGAAAAAAATTCCATTTACTATAGAAACAAGAAAAATAAAGTACCTAGGAATAAACTTAACCAAAGAGATAAAAGACCTGTACTCAGAAAACTACATAACACTGAAGAAAGAAATTAAGGAAGATGAGAAACAAGATGGCGGAGGAGTAAGTGGAAGCTACACTAACTTCCTCCCAGAACTAATCTGGATTTACAACGTAATTTTGGAGAAATCATCTGGAATAACCAACCGAACATCAGCTGGAGAGAAGTCTTATAACCACGGAGAGACAGAAAAGGCCGCTACATCAAAACGTGACCGGTAGGGAGTGCAGAGACGCAGAAGGGGCTGGCTGGCGTCACACGAGTAGCAGCTAAAGGGACTTAGAAACAGCTCAGCAGCTGGGGATTCCCCCTGAGAAGGGCAGGGTCTAAACCCCCAGCCGGGCTCCCCAGCCTACAGCAACAGAGTGGAAAGTAAAATAGTATCCAGCTGAGAAAAGCGAAAAGCCACAGGGTTTCTTGCTAGCCGGAGAGAAACAGCTGGAGAAAAAGAGCTCTTAAGCGGATCACATACAAAAATATCTTGGCCCCCACTTACCCTGGGCACAAGCAGAGGGAAGACAGAGAGGACTGGAAATGCTTGGGGAGAGTTTGGTGTGGTGGCTTTGAGGGGAGAGCTGGGGAAGCGGCCGGCCGGGTCCCAGTGCTGACTCATCCCCACACTGCAGGCAGACCATTCCCGGCCAAGTGGTGTCAGCCTGAGGGGAAGCAAAGGCCCTGCCTACAGGAATTAAGCTGCCACACCCACGGTCCTTAAGCCTGACAGCTAATCACAGATTGAATAGATTAACAACTAAAGGAGACAGACAAAGGCAGTAGATCCCTGGAAGTCTCCAACAGGCTGCCTAGGTCCAGACTGGTACAGTATCTGATGCCACCAGGGGCAGACCCAGGAAGTGCAGATCATTCTAAGAAGCACCAACAAACAATAGGAGTCACAAAAATGGGGAGACAGAGAAACAATTCCCCATCGAAAGGAAAGGTAGAGTCCCCAGAAAGAGTGCTAAATGAAATAGAGGGGAGCCAACTATCAGATATGGAATTGAAAGCATGGATTATGGAGAAGCTCAATGAGCTCAGCGGAAACTATAAAGAACTTCAGAAAAACTACAGTGAACTCCAGAAGAACTATAAGGAACTTACTGAGAATTATACCAGCATCAAAAAGGACATGGAAGCTATCAATAAGAGCCAGGAGGAAATGTAGAATAGGATCTCTGAATTGAAGAACACAGTAGAAGGAATTAAAAACAGGCTAGAGGAAGCAGAAGATCGGATCAGCGAGCTGGAGGACAACCTACACAAAAACTCCCAGACAATGCAACAAAATGAAAAAAGTCTGAACAAGACTGAAGAGGCTCTAAGACAGCTGCAGGACAACATGAAACGTAATAATATCCGTATCATAGGAATTCCAGAAGGAGAAGAAGAAGAGCAAGGGATAGAAAACCTCTTTGAAAAACTAATGACAGAAAACTTCCCTAACATGAAGAGAGAAAGAATCATGCAAGTCCAGGAAGCACAGAGGGTGCCAATGAAGATGAACCCCAACAGGCCCATTTCAAGACACATAATTAAAATGCCAACATTCAAAGACAAAGAGAGAATCCTAAAAACAGCAAGAGAGAAGCAACTAATAACATACAAGGGAGCTCCAATAAGGGTATCATCAGATTTCTCAGCAGAAACACTACAAGCCAGAAGGGAATGGCAAAATATATTCCAAGTAATGAAAAACAAAGGCCTACAACCAAGAATACTCTACCCAGCAAGGCTCTCATTCAAAATGGAAGGTGAAATAAGGAGTTTCCAAGACAAAAGAAGGTTAAAAGAATACATCTCCACCAAACCAGTATTGCAAGAGATGCTAAAGGGTCTGCTTTAAGAAGATGAAGAAACAGAGAGAGACAGAGAGGAACACGAGTACAAAGGGGGAAAATGACAATGAATAAGTACTGAAAGAAAGAAGGAACTTCTACCATTTGCAACAACATGATTTGAACTAGAGAGAATTATGCTTAGCGAAATAAGCCAGGCAACAAAAGAAAATTACCTTATGCTATCACCTGTTACAGGAAACTAATGAACAACACAAACAAATGAGCAAAATTGAACCAGAGGTATGTAGACAAGAAATAAACAGTAACAAAGGGGGAGATGGGAGGGAGAGAAGGGGGTAAGAATGATAAGGGTCTAGTCAAAGAACATGTATAAATGACCCATGGACATGGACAACTGGGTGGGGACTGAATGTGGGAGAAGGGAGGGACAGGGTGCAGAGAAGCAAGAGGGCGAAAAAATGAGACAACTGTAATGGAAAAACAAACAAACAGAAAAATTTTTAGTGGGGGGAAAAATAAAAATATAAAGAATAGAAATGCAAGTTCAGTGAATATTAGAAGGACAAGGATTTTCCTTCACACTGTATATATTTTCTCCCTATCTGATCCCTCCAGAATTTGGCATTCTAAAGAAGTAAATAATGACCTAACTTTCTTTGCATAAAATTAATAAGACCAGTTGTTAATAACGATTTTTTGACTAAGACTTTGACTGGAATGTCATGCCTAAAGGAGACATGATTGGGCTTTGCTTGATACCAAAAAGCCCTGAGCAACTGGGACTGACTTTCAAAGCTAATAAAAGTCCACGAGATAAATGTCCTGGTACCTTGGATGGATGAGCGGTCCATAGCAATCTTTCCAGGGAAGGAATGAAGGTTGTTTTCCTAAAAGATGGCTAGAAGGGACCTTAAGGCACAATGGAAAACCAGGAGGACCTGGAAAAGACAGGTGTTTACAGGCAAGGCTGAATGCCAGTTATGTGGCTCAGCTTCTGTGCCCTGAAGGGCAGACTGAAGGTCACCCTAAATGTTCCTTGCGTAAGTTCCAGCAAAGCAGAACTAAAGATCATAAGTGATCATTTGCTGCTCTTGTTGTGTTTATGCAAATGAACAGGATAAATTAAAAACGAACTTAATGCAGTCCCTTTAATGACAAGGAGGGTAATCTTAGGGAGAAAAATCAAGATTCAAGGAAGATCACAATGCCCAGTGGTAGACTATAAAGTACTGCAGCTAACCGTCTTTAAAGTTTCTTTTCATTTAAAATTTGTTTTCATTTGAAAGTTAAACTATGTCTGTGGCATTATCAAAGATGTTTAATTTACAGGCAAGAAGAATGTCAAAGGCCTTGCAACTGAATCTCTTTCCGATAAGACAGTCCTACAGATTTAGAAACTCGTATGTGGGTTATGTTACATAAATTAACATGTGTTTTCTGTTTTCAAAGGGCATAAGCCTACGATCTCATTACCTGAGTGATCCGTGCACGCAAGGACAACTCTGCTGGCTCCAGTGGGCAGCAAGGGAGCACGCCGTGCTGGCCACCGTGGCACACACCATTGCTGCAAGGAACAAGAACTTCTGAACCGCCACATTAGACCAGCTGGGGGATGCAGAAAAAGAAGACAACACACCAAGGCTGAACTGAGTAAAAACACTCCTTTTCTTTTTTATTTTTTTCCTTTCCTTAAAAAAAAAAAAAAAAAAAAAAGGGAAAGGGAGGAGAGGAGAGGAGGGGAGTGGGAAGAAGGGAAGGGAAAAAAACCCAAACCACTATATCTCTAATGTGTTCCATATATTCTCTCCTTTTCATCCTTCTTTTTTAATCATTGTTTATTGGTTTGTGTGTCTACTTAGCCCCCTTTCACTCTAAATAAATAGAATATAATTACTATATAAATCCAATACAATACAATCCTACTTTCTTACTACATTCTGCATTCTTCCACCCTTTTCTTCTCTTTTTATTAACATATACTGTAAATATTACCTACTGGCTTGCATAGTCTCAACTATTATTAATCTATCATCCCCTCTATCAATAATCTTATTTTTCCTCCCTAAAAGCAACTCTTATGTATTTTTCTTATAGTATAAAAGCTCTAATCTCCTTATATTTATATTAATACTGGCTTGTTGGCTGACGATAGCGGGATAGAGGGTAGGGGATATTTTTGAGGGTGTGGATCTCCTGCCTGGGCTGTGTGTTTATGTTTTTAACAGTATCTCCAAAAAAGGACTCAAGACAAAGTGGATAGAGTGACTCTCAATCAACTAGCCAGAAGGAAGATCCTACCAAAGAACATCTGAAATATAACCAGACAGCATAAACAAACGACAGAAAAGGAACCCCAAAAACATCAGGCTCAGGAGATCAAAGAGACTGCACCACTGAAACCCCCACATCTCCCATAAAGAATCTCATACCACAAAGGTGGGAAATCAAAGAAGACCACCTCCCCAAAAATAAAAACAAACAAGAAGAATCCAACATGGTAAGACGCAAAAATAACCTCTCAATGAAAAGAAAAGAGGAATCCTCAGAAAGAGAGGTAGATGAAATAGACATAGCCCAAATGTCAGAGATGAAATTCAAAACAGTGGTGGTCAAGAAGCTCAATATACTCGACAACTTTAAAAAAAACTATGACAACCTTCAAGGAAGTTACCAGCAGATCCAGGAAAATTAGAGGGAACTTGCAGAGAACTACACCATCATAAAAAAAAGACATAGAAACTATTAACAAGAACCAGGACGAGATGAAGAATTAAATCTCTGAACTGAAAAACACAGTAGAATCAGTCAAAAGCAGACTAAACGAATCAGAGGATCAGATTAGTGAGTTAGAAGATAATGTACAGAAAAACTCCCAGAGAATAGAGCAAAATGAAAAAAGATTGAAAAAATATGAACAAGATGTAAGGGAATTACAGGATAGCATGATAAGAAATAATATCAGGATCATCGGAATTAGAGAGAGAGAAGAAAAGGAGCATGGAATTGAAAACCTGATAGAAGAAATAGTGACAGAAAATTTTCCAAACCTGATGAGAGAGAAAATTATAGAAGTTCAGGAAGCACAGAGAGTTCCACTGAAGAGGAACCCACAAAAACCCACCCCAAGGCACATCATAATTAAAATGGCAACATTCCAAGACAAAGAGAGAATCCTAAAAGCAGCAAGAGAAAAACAGCAAATAACATACAAGAGAGATCCAATAAGGCTATCAACTAATTTCTCAATAGAAAACATTACAAGCCAGAAGGGAATGGTCAAAAATATTTCAAGCAATGAAAAACAAAGGCCTACAACCAAGAATACTCTACCCAGCAAGGCTCTCATTCAAAATAGAAGGTGAAATAAGGAGTTTCTCAGACAAAGGAAGACTAAAAGAATACATCTCCACCAAACCAGCATTGCAAGAGATGCTAAAGGGAGTGTTCTAAGAAAAAAAGAGGAAAAAAAAAAAAAAAGAGGAGAGGAACAGAGGTACAAAGGGAAATGAATAAATACACGTCAATAATAACCTTAAATGTAAATGGATTAAATGCTCCAATTAAAATACAAAGGGTAATGGAATGGATAAGAAAACAGGACCCACATATTTGCTGTCTACAAGAAACACACCTCAAAACAAAGGATTTACACAGACTGAAAGTAAAGGGATATAAAAAAATATTCCAACAAACCGGACCGGAAAATAAAAGCCGGTGTAGCAGTCCTCATATCAGACAAAACGTATTTCAAAGCAAGGGCAATAAAAAGAGACAAAGAAGAACATTTCACAATACTTAAAGGAACAATCCATCAAGATGATATAACATTGATAAACATATATGCTCCCAACATAGGAGCACCCAAATACATAAAGCAAATACTAGAAGAACACAAGAAGGATATCAACAACAACACACTCATACTAGGGGACTTCAATGCTCCATTATCAACAATAGACAAATCTTCGAAGCAAAGAAACACCAAGGATATTGAGGCATTGAACAACACACTAAACCACATGGACTTAACTGATATATATATAGAACTTTCCACTCCAAAGAAGCAAAATATACATTCTTTTCAAATGCACATGGGACATTTTCAAAGATAGACCACATGATAGGACACAAAACAATCCTCAACAAATTCAAGAAAATTGAAAGTATATCAAGCATCTTTTCAGACCACAGTGCCTTGAAACTAAAAATCAACCTCAGAGAAAAAAAGTCAAGGTCACCCAAACTCATGGAGAATGAATAACATGCTACTAAATACTGAATGGGTTAACAATGACATCAAAGAGGAAATCAAGAAATTTCTAGAAACTAATGACAATGAACACACAACAGCCCCAAACCTATGGGACACAGCAAAAGCAGTCCTGAGAGGAAAGTTCATAGCAATACAGGCCTATCTGAAAAGGATAGAAGAAGCTCAAATAAAAAACCTAACCATAAAGCTACAAGAACTAGAACAACAACAACAAACAAAGCCTAGGGCAAGAAGAAGGAAGAAAATCATCAAGATCAGAGCAGAATTAAATGACATAGAGACTAAACAAACAATCCAAAAGATCAACGAAACTAGGAGCTGGTTCTTTGAAAAAATAAACAAAATCGACGAGCCTCTAGCCAGGCTTATCAAGGAAAAAAGAGGGAAGACCCAAATAAACAAAATCAGAAATGAAAGAGGAGAAATCACGACTGATATCACAGAAATACAAACGATAGTAAGAAATTACTACAGACAACTGTATGGCAAGAAATTTGACAACCCAGAAGAAATGGACTAATTTCTAGAAACATACAACCTTCCAAAACTGAATCAAGAAGAAGTGGAAAGTCTCAACAGACCAATAACAAAGAAGGAAATTGAAGCAGTAATCCAAAATCTCCTGGCATACAAAAGCCCTGAACCGGATGGTTTCACAGGCGAATTCTACAAAACGTTTAGGGAAGAACTAACTCCTACCCTCTTCAAACTATTCCAAAAAATCCAAGAAGAAGGAAAAATCCCAAGCTCTTTCTATGAAGCCAGTATTACCCTAATCCCAAAACCAGGTCAAGACACAACAAAGAAAGAAAACTACAGACCAATACCACTGATGAACATAGATGCTAAAATCCTCAATAAAATATTGGCAAACAGGATCCAGCAATACATCAACAAGATCATATACCACAATCAAGTGGGATTCATCCCAGGGATGCAAGGATGGTTTAATATTTGCAAATCAATAAATATACTACATCACCTAAACAAAATGAGAGACAAAAATTACATGATCATACCAATAGATGCAGAAAAAGCATCTGATAAAGTACAACACCCATTTATGATGAAAACACTCAGCAAAATGGGAATAGAGAGAGCATACCTTAACATAATCAAGGATATATATGAGAATCCTGAGGCCAACATCATACTCAATGGACAAAAACTAAAAGCGTTCCCCCTGAAATCAGGAACTAGACAAGTTTGTCCACTCTCTCCACTTCTATTCAACATAGTGTTGGAAGTCTTAGCCACAGCAATCAGACAAGAAAAAGAAATAAAAGGCATCCAAATTGGGAAAGAAGTAAAACTATCATTATATGCAGATGACATGATAGTATACCTAGAAAACCCTATAAACTCCACTAAAAGACTACTCGATATAATAAGTGAATTTGGCAAAATAGCACGGTACAAAATAAATATACAGAAATCTAAGGCATTTCTGTACGCCAACAATAAAATATCAGAGACAGAGACAAAAAAGAAAATACCACTTACTATAGCATCAAGAAAAATAAAGTACCTAAGAGTAAAGTTAACTGAAGAGATAAAAGACCTGTACTCAGAAAATTACATAACATTGAAGAAAGAAATTAAGGAAGATACAAATAAATGGAAGCAAATACCATGTTCTTGGATGGGAAGAATCAACATCATCAAAATGGCCATACTACCCAAAGCAACTTACAGATTCAATGCAATCCCTATTAAAATACCAATGACATATTTCACTGACCTAGAACAAATACTCTAAAAATTCATATGAAACCAAAAAAGACCCCAAATAGCAAAAGCAATCTTGAGACAGCAGAACACAGCAGGAGGAATCACAATACCAGACATCAAACAATACTACAAAGCCACTGTGATCAAAACAGTCTGGTACTGGCATAAGAACAGACATATAGATCAGTAGAACAGAATAGAGAGCCCCGAAATAAACCAGGCCTCTATGGTCAACTAATCTTTGATAAAGGAGGAAGGAACATAAAATGGAGTGAGAAGAGCCTCTTTAACAAATGGTGCTGGGAGAACTGGACAGGGATGTGCAAAAAAATGAAACTAGACCACCAACTTACACCACACACGAGAATAAGCTCAAGATGGATCAAAGACTTAAATGTAAGCCGTGACATCATAAAAGTCCTAGAGGAAAACATAGGGAAGAAAATTTTGGATATCTCACGTAACAAGTTCTTCACGGATACATCTCCTAAAGCAAGAGAAATAAAGGAAAAAATAAACAAATGTGATTACATCAAACTAAAGAGTTTCTGCTCAGCAAAAGAAAACATCAGCAAGATGAAAAGGAAACCAACCATATGGGAAAACATATTTGCCAATGACATCACAGACAGGGGACTGATTTCCAAAACATATAAAGAGCTAATACGACTCAACATCAAGAAAACATACAACCCAATTAAAAATGGGCAAAGGACCTGAAGAAACCCTTCTCTGAAGAGGACACACAGAACGTCCATAGGCACATGAAAAAATGCTCAACATCATTAGCCATCAGGGAGATGCAAATAAAAACCACAATGAGATACCATTTTACACCAGTCAGAATGGCCATCATCAACAAATCAACAAACAACAAATGCTGGCAAGGATGTGGAGAAACGGGAACCCTACTGCACTGTTGGTGGGAATGCAGACTGGTGCAGCCACTATGGAAAACAATATGGAATTACCTCAAATAACTAAAAATGGAACTGCCTTTTGAACCAGCGATTCCACTACTAGGATTATACCTGAAGAATCTTGAAGCACCAATTCAAAATAACTTATGCACCCCTGTGTTCATTGCAGCACTGTTTACAATAGCTAAGTCATGGAAACAACCTAAGTGCCCATCTATAGATGAGTGGATCAAAAAACGGTGGTACATTTACACAATGGAATACTATGTAGCAGAAAGAAAGAAGGAACTCCTGCCATTTTTAACAACATGGATGGTACTAGAGAGAATTATGCTTAGTGAAATAAGCCAGGCAAAGAAAGAAAAATACCATATGATATCACCTAATATAGGAAACTAAAGAACAACACAAACAAAAGAACTAAATAGAACAAAGAGCAGAATAGCAGTCAATAGGGGGGAGGGGGGAAGGAGAGAAGGGGGATAAGTAACGGAAGAGTTTAGTCAGAGAACGTGTATAAATGACTCATGGATATGGACAACGGGGAGAGATATGATTGTTGGAGAGGAGGTGGGCTGGGTGGGGGAGAGAAATGGGGAAAAATGGGACAACTGTAATTGAAAAACCAAAAATAAAAAAAAATAAAGAAAAAAAGAAAAGATTTTATAGCTATGAATGAAAACAGATGTTAACTAAACTCTTTATGGTGATCATTTCACAATATAAACACATATCAAATTATTATGTTCTATGCAAATTAATGTTCTTTTCAGTCACATATCAATTTCAAAAAACAAAGAAGATTGAAAATTAATGAGCTAAAGATTCAACTCAAGAAGTTAGAACAACAAAAATAAAGGAAGCCAAAAGAATATCAGAAAAAGAAGAAAAAAATGCTAAGAATAAAATTAATAAAATAGGCACTATAATAACTATGTATGGCTACAGGTGGATACTAGACTTAACGGGAGATCACTTCGTAAGTCATATAAATGTCTAACCACTATGCTGCATACCTGAAACTAGTAAATATTAAATGTCAACTGTAATTGAAAAATTTAAAAAAAATACATAAAATGGAAAAATAAGAAGATACAACAGAAGGCAAAATGAATATATAAGAACCCTGAGGAGAGACACAGTAAAGTGCATTGTTAGACAGAAGCAAAGAGAGTGTAATAGGAAGTACTAGAGGATAAGTTTGGATGAGAAGATTGTGGTACCTATGAATGTACAGTGTATATAGTATAGATGTGTTAGTGTGTGTGTATGCACATGGGCACTTTTACATAATGTAACCAAAAGCCTAGCACTAACAGATATTTCTATAACATACACGCATGAGGATAAACATGGGGGAGTACTTTTGTGGCATGAAAACTCGCTACAAAATTTTCTCCTAAAAGGCATCTATATATGATGGTATAGCGTGACAGAGTTACATTTGTCTGGCAAACTTATTTTTATCATGCAAGGATTAATCTAGTGATCCCAAAGGCATTAGAATGAATGACCCGAGAGTTGTTGTTCTGCTGGTTATTCCCCTGTGAGGAAGGAGTGGCAGTGGTCTGAGTTCCCCAGTACGCAGCATAGTGCCTGGCCTCCTTCACAGAAATCCATGCTGCTCTGAAAAATGGGTCTCTCTGAGGATGGTACGGGCTATTAGGTACTCATAGCATATGCCCACTGACCCATGACTTTTTAACATCCTTGTTTCACAGTCTGTACACGATTGTGTTGAGCATGAGAGTGAACATGGTGTCATGTAAGGAGAAGACCTTAATAAGGGCAGAAGCCTGGGTTCCTGTGGGAATGGGCATACATTGTTCTCAATGTTCCACAGTACACAGTGAACACTATGAGGTGGAAGCAGTAAGGATAAAGGCTTGTTTATTTACAGCTGACAGATCTCTGATCACAGCAAAAACAATGTGGATATTATAGGCTACAGTGAGCAGGAAGGACATCATGGTGGCAAAGGAGAATAGGGGGAAGGTGGTTTTCTCATCTCAAGATCACAATGGCCCAGATCCATCTTGGGAAACCAGGTTACAGAGGCGGTCAATCTCATAGACTGCCCATAATGACAGTGGAAAGTTATGGTGACAGTAACAGAAGGTTACGAACCCACCCAGCAAAAACCCACCTGCAAGCAGGATACATGTGTGGAGGTTCATAAGGGATGGGTAACAGAGGGGGCTGCAGATAAAAAGGTAGCATTCATAAGGCATGGCTGCCAGCAGAAAGCACTCAACTGCTGCCATGGAACAAAAGAAGACAAGCTGGGCCTTGCAACCAGCAAAAGAAATCCCCTCAGAACCTGAGAGAAGAGTCTTCAGCATCTTAGAGGCAATGGAGTTAGTGCACCAAATCTCAAGAAAGGAGAAATTGAACAGAAAGAAGTGCATGAGGGTTTGGAGTTTGTGATCAAGAGAAATTATTGTAAGGGGGTGAGAATGTTCCCCAGCAAAGTCACTACATAGATTCCTAGAAATATCCCAAAAGGAGAAACTGTAACGCACTGAGACTTCTAAATCCCAGGAGGAGAAATTATTTGATCAAGGTCAGAATACTCATATCTGTGAGAGTCACACGTTAGACCTGAGAAAAAAAGAGAAATATAGCCGGTTGGAATAAGAGCCATGCTACTGGGGTGAGCCATAGCACCAGAAATACAGTATAGTATAAAATTCTAAGGCCTTATCTTTTCTCGAACAAATTTTCTGTTTTGTTCTATTAGGTGTATTTATTTAATAGGTACAGTGGAATCAGAAGCTATGCCCTGGAGATGAACAGAGATAATGTCTCTTTGGCTCTTTTCCACTCTTTCCCTTGACATAGCTGGTGATAAATTTACCTTTGGAAGTATCAGTGGGAGGTAAATACCTCTTAATGGGGATATGGCTTGGAAGCATCTCAGAACTTCTGAGACTCAGCTTTTGAGACTCAGCCTTTAAGACTCAATAGAAATGTGAGTTCCAAATCCTACAATAGCATCAGAATTCAGACCCCATATCACCCCCCTGGACCCCTAAATTAAGGTGGTTTTCACCAAGAATATAACTGGAGAGAGGAGGGGAATTCAGAACTATGGATCTTGACATATGTGTAAGAAAAAAATAAGAGTTTCTGGCAGGCTCTGGGGACATGTAGCTGATTGCTTCCATGGCATCAAATTCCTATGGAAATTGGGGGAAAATGTATGTAAAGTTATTCACTTGGAATGTTAGAGAAAAATAATGTTCTATCCTTCATAAATGAAAATGACATTCTTGATTCACAAAAAGTAGGATGTGCATTTAGAGTTCTTTTTTCCCAGAAGCAGGGATGGATTAGCAGTGAGTCATAGATACAGCTACCCTTCCTCAAAAACCCCCTCCACAGTTCAAAGACCCATATTTGTGAAAAGGCTGTCTGGTCTTAGCACCTGGTCTTCCTTTGCTCAGTTGGTGTTCTAGGCTCAAAGCTTAGTCTGTGGCCAGGGTATAAAGCAAACCTTCCTTTACTGTTTTGCTTTGGGTAATGACAATGTATCCCTAAAAGGTTACAGTGAAGCCATATTTAAAAAAACAAAATTTTATTTTAATTAAAAAATGTATTGATGAGAGAGAGATATATATAGAGAGAATTTGTTGTTCTACTTATTTTTGCATTCATTGGTTGTTGCTTGTATGTACCCTGATTGGGGATCAAACCTGCAACCTTGGTATATTGGGACTACACTTTAACTAACTGAACTACCTGGCCAGGGCAAAAATAAAATTCTATTTTAAATCTACTCAGAGAACTGGCTATTCAAAAGAATCTTATTAAGAATGCTTCTGTGACAAGAAAGAGTTTCTCTATAATTTACCTTTTGTGACAATCTGGATTGTTAATACATTGAGTTTGTGTAAAGGAAAGTCTACCCATTATGGCAAGATCCAGGACATTTAGGGTGCATATAGTAGTGCTGAATATAATTACAGCGTATAAGAAAAATCAATCAGCCACCAGAGTTGTATCTGGGGTGACAGCTGCTTCCTAATTGGAGGATTCAACTGAAGTGTCCTATTACCATTTCTCCTTCTCTTCAGAGACTGCCAATCAGCATTCAAACTGGCATTAACATCATTATATTTTTATTATTCACTCCCAAGTCTCATTAATTAATAATGGAATAAACTTGATTTTCCCTTTTGGCTTACTGGTATGTTTTTTGGTGCCTCCAAATTTAAAGGCACACCAGCCTCCCTAAATCGACTCTCATTTTTTCTTTTCTTGCAGTAAAGATAGATTAATGTCAATACAAAAGAGAGGCTTCAGCTAGAGAATTATATTCATTCTTTCATTCACTGACCACATATATTTCGACACCTACTATGTGTCATATATTGAACTAGGTAGGCATTGGAAATAAAATCATAAGCAAGAAAGTCATGGACTCCATGTTTCTAGAGCTAACATCCTAGTAGTAGAGGTGATCTTAAAAGTAATTGTAAAATTACTATTATGATATATGCTATTAGGAAGTAACATGGGCTTCTATTACAAAGAATAATATGCCTGGAAAGATGATCTAGTTTTGGGGAGATGATCAAGAAGATCTCTCTTCCATCTTATTTAAGCTAAGATCAGATAGATACAGAGTAGCTACCTATGTGAACAATCAGAGAGGAAGTATTACAGGTAGAGAGGCAGCATGTAAAAGGCCCTGAGTCAGACACACACATGAATACTGGAAAAATTAAAACAAGGAAGCAAATAATAATGACAACTGTGGCTGGAGGGTAACAAATGAGTCAAGTGAGGGAAAGTGTGATGGGAAGTGAGTTTGTAGAAGGCATGATTTGATTTACATTTTGAAAAGATCCCCTGGGAGTCAATATGGAGAATGGCCTGTAAGGGGTTAAAATGGAAAGTAAAAGACAGGTGATGAAGCTAATATAGTCATCCAGTTAAGAGATAGTGGCTAGGATTAAACTGGGTTGAAGCATGGTGGATTAACTTTAGGGTGTCTTTTTTTTTTTTCCCCAGATTTCTACTTTATTGAGAATAATCTTAGTCATGATCTGCAGAAGTTGGTCCTGGGCAATTTGAAGACAGGTCTTCTTTACCTTCATAGGCTGTTCCACACCAAATACAATAGAGATGTTCTTCTCTCAGATAACCAGTTAATATTTGTAATTTGTCCAGTACACTTAAATCTTCACTCTCATATTCATCTTCATCTTGTTCTTTTTCTTCCTTTTCCTCTTCTTCAGTTTCCTCTTCAAGCCTGAGCCAGTACCAGGCCTCCTTGGGAACCTGAATATTCTTCTGAGTATCCAATTGTTGACAGGCTCGCTGGCTTCTTCTAAGATCTCCTTCTAGCTTCATTTCATCTTGCTTATTTTTAACTCGCATTCGAAACTGTTCTGCAGCTTCTTCTTCAGCTTGGTGTTTCATGTGAATCTTTCTTCTGTAGCTTTCTAGTTTTTCCTCTGCTTTTCGTTTTAATAATGCCTCATGACCAATGCCACTTTTTCCTGTTTTGACGTTGAGAGGAATTGGTTCAACAATACCATCTCCACTCTTGCCAAGGGCCTGGCCACTTTTATACCCCATCTTCTGGAGCAAAGCAAACCCTTTGTTTTCACAGCCAAGTGCATTCTTCAACCCAATGTCACGTCTTTCTTGTTCTTCTTTTAAACTCTTCTGCCTATTTTTCAAATTAGCTTCTTGTTGCTTTTCTTCCTTTCGACGGGCTTCTCGAATTTGCCTCAGCATTGGTAATCCTGGTCTGATATCTTCTTGGACATTAATGAAGGAATCAGACATATAGTCCTCTTCTTCTGCCATGTTTAACTTCATATGACAAAAAAATTCTGAAGGAAGTCAGCTGTCATGCAGTGAGGACACTTAACCAGCTCTATGGAGAGGCACACGCGGGATGAACAGAGGCTTCCTGGCAGCTCTACTAGCGATGGACCAGCTGACTGATATATCTTTTTTGTACTTTTTGGTATATATATTATACTTTAATAAAAAGTTTACACTAATGAAATTACATAGATTGTGCTGCAGATGAAAGATGAGTTGATTAGAACAGAACATGAAGGACAGGGAGGAAGGAAAGATAAATCTCAGGTTTTTGGCTTAAGCAACTGCATGGATGAATTTATGTTGTTTCCTGAAATGGGAATACCAAGTAAGTGATTTAATTTGGGGGGTGGATTTTAGGGGACTTTCTTTTGGTGAGTGAACAGATAATGAAAATGTGGTTTACATATACAGTGAAGTATTATTCAACCTTAAAGGAAATTCTTCCTTTTGTAACAACACGGATGAACCTAGAGGGTTTTATGCTAAGTGAAATAAATCAGATATAGAAAGACAAATAGTGTATGACTTCAATATACGTGAAATCTAAAATCGATTATCTCCTAGAAGCAGAAAGTAAAACCATGGTTACCAGGGCTTGGAGGCAAAAGTGAAGTGGCACAAGGAGGGAGGGAGGCAGATGGGGAGATGTCGGACAAAGGATACAAACTTTCAGTTATAAAATGAATAAATTATGGGAATCTAATGCACAGGATGACAATAGTTAATAATATACGTACACTTGAAATTTGCTAAGAGAGTAAACTTTAAGTGTCCTCACCCCTCAAAAGAAGGTAATTATGTGAGACGATGGATGTGTTAATTAACTTGATTGTGGCAATCATTTAATAATGTATATGCATAATTAAACATTCAAAAGTCAGATAATTTGATTATCAGATGCCCAGTACTATTCTTTCTTCCAAACCCTCAAAGCTATTCATTAAAAATAATATTTGAGCAGCAAGCACATAACACTCAAATGTGCTCTTGGATCTTTGTTATCTCCAAAGTTATATCTGGCTGATATCAGGGGCAATTGTTTAATGATAGATATCAGGGGTCGCTGGTAAGTACATCTTGATAGTCCAATCCTCACTATTTGGGTCATCCTTCCATCTGAATACTAGGCTGGCAAGGAAGAAAACTACCCAAGACAGAGTCATTGAAAAGGCAGAGAAGAGAAGAAATTCTCAGCAGGTATTATTCTAGCTCTTCTACCAATAGAGGAGTTTGATTTTTTTTTTAAAATTTGGTTAACACTCTGTTAGTATAATCTTCTGTAAAATAATTTAAGTTTGTGCCATGTGGCAGCAAAATTAGGTTTAAAAGTTTATTTTTCCTTTGAACACACCATGTGGAACATTATAGATGGCTCACTTTTTAAAAGAATTGCACGTTAATGTGAGAAACCCCATGGCATCCAGGGGAATTATTTTGTTATTTTTATTTTTGAACCTTGAACCTGGAGACAGGTATTATTGAAACCTGGAGACAAGCATTGCTGAGATGCCTGAAACAAACATTATTGAGACCTAGAAACAGACTGGGAGATAGGCATTATTGAGACCTGGTGAGAGATATTTCTAATTCATGTATATTCTTTGGTTCCAAATATTTTTTCCCACTGTTCTGTTCCATTTGTCAACATGACAGATGATGAAACAGGCAAGAAAATATCTTGTGCTAAATGATATGTAATGTGTCATTATGTGACATACCTAGCCTAAATGTGAAGAATGACAACAATTATCCTGGTAAGTTGTGCAAAGAATAATGAACTCATACTTTTGGACCCAGCTGTCAAAATATTTCATACAGAAGTTGGGGGATCTAAATAAGCTGTATAAATACCTTAGCTTTTTTATTTATCCCACTAATATAGATCCTAATTATAGCTATTGATTAATAGCAAAAATCTTAAATAAATAGAATTTATTAGAATGAGTTTACTTCTTAACCAGTTATATTTTTCTAATTGGCTTCTTATGTTCATATTGTCCTCTGAGTCAAGAAATAGCATTTGCTAGACCTTCTATGCATGCTTTATTCCCATACAGCCAGGAAAACTGAAATACCACAATCCATCATCTTAATACTTGTCATATCATATGTTCATGGTGTTAGGCACCTGAACAGTCATGACATTTATTTTCCTGCATCTTCACTCATCACCCTGGTGTTTGACTCTGACAATGGAGAAAACCTTAGTACTCCTCCTACATGCTTCTCTGTAATCTCCCTCCTGTAGCATTCAAGGGCTCTCTTTGTCACATTTTCTATTTGAAACTTTCTGTTTCTAGACTCTTTTTCTTCACCGACCCTGTAAAATTTATAGCAGTTAGGAAGGTACAATAGTCACAGTAACAAGGTATCTTTGGTTTGTACTAGAGGATTTATCATGTCGTGAGGAAATAGTATATTGTAGTACTTAAGAACACGGTCTTTTGTGTCAGACAGAACTGACTTTGAGTTCTGGTTTCATCACATATTCTGTGTGATTCTGGGTAAGAATCTTAACCTCTCAGTGCTTCAATTCTCAATAAAATAGAGAATAATTATAATAAAACTCCAGTGTTTTCATTAGAGTTAAATGAAACGATCCATATGAAGTGTCAGTGAGGTACCCAGCACTCTATAAATTCTCAATCACATTCTCATTTTACAATGTATGCATGTGTGTACAATTATTCTTAAATTGTTTCATGTGTTATCTCCCTCACAAAATTGTAAGTGCCTCAAAATGTAGGTGCAATTTGTAGTTTTTCTATTATTCTCCTCTGATTTCTTTCACATATCTAGCATAAGAAGTGAGTGTCCAGTAGGATCTCAGTAAATGTTTATTGGTAGAAATTTTCTCCATCACAACCAAAATCAGAAAGTTTTATTTTGGTTACCATTGATAAGAATTCACATATATGTTTCTTACCTCTAATTTTTCTTTTCCTCCACAGAAGGGCTGGCTACAACAACCCCATGGTCTGGATGCTTTGTTGATACTAACAGAGAACCATGATCGACCATTAAGAACATTCTCAGTCTATCTGCTGCTCTAACTGCCCAACTTAATATCCTGATTTAACTTTCTCCCATAAGGGAGTCAGGTCCTGCCTGTTTTCTCAATATATTGTTCTCATGACAGTCAATCTCCCTTAAGCCTGTTTCCCAAGGGCAATATTCTGCCCCTCCACTGGGGAAGTAAATAAAATGGTAGAGTATACAGAAAATTTTTAGAATGCCTTGTGCCAACAAATTTTTCACCAAACCCTGACCTCTGAAGTTTGTGGGTTCAGGGAAGCCAATTATTACTCTGAAATTCAAACTTCTGTGTTGTGACAAACAGGACCAATTCTCAGCAACACTGGAATATTGGGAAAGGGTGATCTACATACAGTTACATTTCCTCTTTGTTTTCTAGCACATTCTGCTTTGGTTGATCCCAGTTTCATATAGTCTCTGAACCATTTCCTCTCTGTCTACTTCTAGTTCAGTACTTCTGGGAGTTTCTTCCAAAATAATCTTTTCTCTTTAATTTGTAGCTTAATACCTATCAATTTCTGAGGAGCACACTTAATACAAAACTGAATAGAAATCTGAAGTGGAAATCTTTGTACAGAGTAGACACTTAATATTCGCTGACTAAAATAAAGATTTATAATAATTTTCTCTTCAGTATGTTCAGTAATCAATCATCAGCTAACAAAAAGTGTTTTCAAACTTTTACCACCCCCATTTTTGGGTCAATGCTATGAGGAGACTCTACCAAATATCAGTCTTTCTTTTCAGGCTTTGATTTGCAGCTAACTTCCTTTAATTTATAATGAAGTTGATAGATGGTGGAGGAGTGAGGGGAGGCTGCACTCTCAGGCTCCAGAGACCCATCTGTAGTTTGGACTAACTGCAAACAGAACATCTCAGTGAGCAGCTGGACACTGGCAGGAGTAGAACCTTGGCACTGCTGGATTAGAGAAAAACCATCTGGGAACAACCCGTTTAGTGAGGATAGCGGAATAAAAAGGGACGAAATGGAATTCCTGACTGGGGTGGCTGCCCGAGCTGTGGCTGAAAGGACACAAAGTCTTTTTGGTGACCACAGGCTTTCCCAGAGGGGAGTCAGGAGGAAAGCAGATCTCTGCCCGCTGGCAGAGACAGGACTTGACCAGGCGGCATTGGCGCTGGAAGATGGGAGACAGCGTGCTGCTGAGCAAGTGAAATCATAATTTTCCCTTTGTATTTTTCCCTTGTGAACTGCGGAGAGTGGGAGGAAAGTTTGGGGGTGATAGGACATTCTTGAGGAACGTAGGCGCAGAAGTGCGCTCGCCCGCTCCGCAACCCCCACCCCTTGGGTCGCAGGCGCACATAAGGAAGTGCCTTCATTCACTGGCCCAGGTGTGCAGGGCCATGTCCAGGTGCCCCTTGGACACACCCCAACAGACATAAGATCAGTGCCCCAACGGGCACAGGGAGGGCCCACTGGATACACAGAAGACTGTGCGCCGTCGCCCCTGGCCAGATCCAGTGGGTGCTAGGCCCAAGTGCCAGGCAGGAGCGCAAAGCATTTGCTCAGGCTCTGCTTGTGCCCAACCAGGCGGGTGCGGGAACGGTGGGCGACTTCCAGAATGGTGGGCGGCTGCAGCGCTGGAACAGCAGGCAGCAGCGACTCACAGACACTCACTTCTAATGAGCGCAAGTGTTCGGGGCCCCATTCCAAGAGGCGAAAGACTAACTCCTGGAGCGCTGCACGGCAGGCCTGAGGCTAGCTCCCCGGCCGCTTTAGGCTAGCACGGGCGCGCGAGCGCAAAAACACCTCGCCGACATCAATAGGCACCAATCGCTCACTTCCACTGTGCACGAGTGTCTGGGGTTCAGCACTGGCAGGTGAGAGAACAACTCCTGGAGCACAGTGCAGCAGTCCTGAGGCTAGCTCCCCGGCCACCTTGGGAAACTCCCGGAGCGCTGCACAGCAGGCCAGAGGCAAGCACTTGGGGCCGCATTACCGGCTCACAAGCGTGCCTGCAAGAACACCTTGGCTAGCTCCAACAGGCACCAAAGGAACACGCAGTGCGGGGGCCCACTGTTGCAAGGAACAGGAAACTCTGACCCACCTCATTAGACCAGCTGTGGATACAGAAAAACAAGACAACACACAAAGGCTGAATTGACATCTCCACAAAAGAATTCAAGATAAAGAGGATAGAGTGACTCTCAATCAACTAGCCAGAAGGAAGATCCTAACAAAAAGCATCGGAAATATAACCAGACAGCATAAACAAATGACATAAAAGGTACCCCAAGAACATCAAGCTCAGGAGATCAAAGAGGCTGCACCACTGAAACCCCTAGGTCTCCCATAAAGAATCTCATACCACAAAGGTGGGAAGGCAAAGCAGACAAATCGAAATAACAAAAACAAACAAGAAGAATCCAATATGGTAATATGCAGAAACAACCTCTCAATGAAAAGAAAAGAGGAATCCCCAGAAAGAGAGGTAGATGGAATAGACATAGCCCAAATGTCAGACATGGAATTCAGAACAATGGTGGTGAAGAAGCTCAATATACTTGACAACCTCAAAAACAAATACGACAACCTCCAAGGAAGTTACCAACAACTCCAAGAAAATTACAGGGAACTTGCAGAGAACTACACCAGCATAAAAAAAAGACATAGAAACTATCAACAAGAACCAGGAAGAAATGAAGAATGCAATCTCTGAACTGAAAAACACAGTAGAATCAGTCAAAAGCAAACTAAACGAAACAGAGGATCGAATCAGTGAGTTAGAGGATAATGTAGGTAATAATTCTCAAATGATACAGCAAAATGAAAAAAGATTGAAAAAATATGAACAAGATGTAAGGAAATTACAGGATAGCATTAGGAAAAATAATATCAGGATCATAGGAATAAGATAGGGAGAAGAAAAGGAGCATGGAATTGAAAAACTGATAAGAGAAATAGTGACAGAAAATTTTCCGAACCTGATGAGATAAAAAGTGATGCAAGTCCAAGAAGCACTGAGAGTTCCAATAAAGAGGAACCCCCAAAAACCCACTCCAAGGTACATCATAGTTAAAATGGCAACATTCCAAGACAAAGAGAGAATCCTCAAAGCAGCAAGAGAAAAACAGCAAATAACTTTCAAGGGAGCTCCAATCAGGCTATCGACCGATTTCTCAACAAAAACATTACAAGCCAGAAGGGAATGGTCAAAAATATTTCAAGCAATGAAAAACAAAGGCCTACAACCAAGAATACTCTACCCAGCAAGGCTCTCATTCAAAATAGAAGATGGATCAAAGACTTAAATGTAAGCCGTGACACCATAAAAGTCCTAGAGGAAAACATAAGCAAGAAAATATCAGATATCTCACGTAACAATCTCTTCACGGATACATCTTCTAAAGCAAGAGAAATAAAGGAAAAAATAAATAAATGGGATTACATCAAACTGAAGAGTTTCTGCTCAGCAAAAGAAAACATCAGCAAGATGAAAAGGAAACCAATCATATGGGAAAACATATTTGCCAATGACATCACAGACAGGGGACTGATTTCCAAAACATATAAAGAGCTGATATGACTAAACATCAAGAAAACAAACAACCTAATTAAAAAATGGGCAAGGGACCTGAACAAACACTTCTCCGAAGAGGACATACAGAGGGTCCATAGACACATGAAAAAATGCTCAACATCATTAGCCATCAGGGAGATGCAAATAAAAACCACAATGAGATACCATTTTACACCAGTCAGAATGGCCATCATCAACAAATCAACAAGCAACAAGTGCTGGCGAGGATGTGGATAAACGGGAACCCTACTGCACTGTTGGTGGGAATGCAGACTGGTGCAGCGACTATGGAGAACAGTATGGAATTACCTCAAAAGATTAAAAATGGAACTGCCTTTTGAACCAGCGACTCCACTACTAGGATTATACCCGAAGAATCTTGAAACACCAATTCAAAAGAACTTATGCACTCCTATGTTCATTGTAGCACTGTTTACAATAGCTAAGTGCTGGAAACAACCTAAGTGCCCATCTGTAGATGAGTGGATCAAAAAACTGTGGTACATTTACACAATGGAATACTATGCAGCAGAAAGAAAGAAGGAACTCCTGCCATTTGCAACAACATGGATGGAACTAGAGAGAATTATGGTTAGTGAAATAAGCCAGGCAAAGAAAGAAAAATACCATATGATATCACCTAATACAGGAAACTAAAGAACAACACAAACAAAGGAACTAAATAGAACAAAGAGCAGAATAGCAGTCAATAGAGGGGAGGGGAGAGGGAGAGAAGGGGGATAAGTAATGGAAGGGATTAGTCAAAGAACCCGTATAAAAGACTCATGGACATGGACAACGGGGAGGGATATGATTGTGGGAGAGGGGGTGGGTTGGGTGGGGGAGAGAAATTAGGGGAAAAGGGGACAACTGTAATTGAAAAACCAAAATAAAAAAAAAGAAAAAAAAAAGAAAAAAAAACAAAACAAAAAAAAACAAAACAAAATAGAAGGTGAAATAAGGAGTTTCTCAGACAAAGGAAGACTAAAAGAATACATCTCCACCAAACCAGCATTGCAAGAGATGCTAAAGGGAATATTCTAAGAAAAAGGAAGAGAAAAAACAAAAAAAGAGTAGAGGAACAGAGATACAAAAGGGAAATGAATAAATACATGTCAATAATAACATTAAATCTAAATGGATTAAATGCTCCCATTAAAAGACATAGGGTAATGGAATGGATAAGAAAACAGGACCCACATATTTGCTGTCTACAAGAAACACACCTCAAAACAAAAGATTTACATAGACTGAAAGTAAAGGGATATAAAAAAATATTCCAAGCAAATGGACCAAAAAAAAAAAAAGCCAGGGTAGCAGTCCTCATATCAGACAAAACAGATTTCAAAGCAAGGGCAATAAAAAGAGACAAAGAAGGACATTTCATAATACTTAGAGGAACAATCCATCAAGAAGATATAACACTGACAAACATATGTGCACCCAACATAGGAGCACACAAATACATAAAGCAAATACTAGAAGACAACAAGAAGGATATTAACAACAACACACTCATAGTAGGGGACTTCAACACTCCATTATCAGCAATAGACAGATCATCGAAGCAAAGAAACACCAAGGATATTGAGGCATTGAACAACACACTAAACCACATGGACTTAACTGATGTATATAGAACTTTCCACCCCAAAGAGGCACATGGGACATTTTAAGAGATACACCACATGATAGGACACAAAACAAGCCTCAACAAATTCAAGAAAATTGAAACTATATCAAGCATCTTTTCAGACCACAATGCCTTGAAACTAAAAATCAACATCAGAGAAAAAAATCAAAGACACCAAAACTCATGGAGAATGAATAACATGTTAATAAATAATGAATGGTTGAATAATGCCAGTAAAGAGGAAATCAAGAAATTTCTAGAAACTAAAGACAATGAACACACAACAGCCCAAAACCTATGGGAGACAGCAAAAGCAGTCCTGAGAGGGAAGTTCATAGCAATACAAGCATATCTGGAAAGGATAGAAGAAGCTCAAATAAAAAATCAAATCCTAAAGCTACAAGAACTAGAACAACAACAACAAACAAAGCCTAGGGCAAGAAGAAGAAAGGAAATCATCAAGATCAAAGCAGAATTAAACGACATAGAGACTAAACAAACAATCCAAGAAATCACCAAAACTAGGAGCTGGTTCTTTGAAAAAATAAACAAAATCAACAAGCCTCTAGCCAGGCTCATCTAGAAAAAAAGAGAGAAGACACAAATAAACAAAATCAGAAATGAAAGAGGAGAAATCAAGACTGATACCACCACAGAAATACAAAGAATTTTAAGAAATTACTACAAACAACTGTATGGCAAGATTTTTGACAACCTAGAAGAAATGGACAAATTTCTAGAAACATATAATCTTCCAAAACAGAATCAAGAAGACGTAGAAAGTCTCAACAGACCAATAACAAAGAAGGAAATTGAAACAGTAATCAAAAATCTCCATGCACACAAAAGCCCTGGACCGGATGGCTTCACAGGCGAATTTTACAAAACATTCAGGAAGAACTAACTCCTACCCTCCTCAAACTATTCCAAAAAATTCAAGAAGAGGGAAAAATCCCAAACTCTTTCTATGAAGCCAGTATTACCTTAATCCCAAAACCAGGTCGAGACACAACAAAGAAAGAAAACTACAGGCCAATATCATTGATGAACATAGATCCTAAAATCCTTAATAAAATATTGGCAAATAGGATCGAGCAATACATCAAAAAGATCATACATCATGATCAAGTGGGATTCATCCCAAGGATGAAAGGAGCGTTTAATATTCGCAAATCAATAAGTATAATACATCACCTAAACTAAATGAAAGACAAAAATCACATGATCATATCTATAGATGTAGAAAAAAGCATTTCATAAAGTACAACACCCATTTATGATGAAAACACTCAGCAAAATGGGAATAGTGGGAGCGTACCTTAACATAATCAAGGATATATATGAGAAGCCTGAAGTCAACATCATACTCAATGGACAAAAACTGAAAGCATTCCCCACCAAAATCAGGAACTAGACAAGGCTGTCCACTCTTTCCACTTCTATTCAACATAGTGTTGGAAGTCCTAGCCACAGCAATCAGACAAGAAAAAGAAATAAAAGGCATCCAAATTGGGAAAGAAGAAGTAAAACTCTCATTACATGCAGATGACATGATAGTATACCTAGGAAACCCTATAAACTCCACTAAAAGGCTACTCAATATAATAACTGAATTTGGCAAAATAGCACAGTACAAAATAAATATACAGAAATCTAAGGCATTTCTGTACACCAAAAATAAACTATCAGAGACAGAGACAAATAAGAAAATACCATTTACTATAGCAACAAGAAAAATAAAGAACCTAGGAATAAACTTAACCAAAGAGCTACAACACCTGTAGTCTGAAAATTATGTAACATTGAAGAAAGAAATTAAGAAAGATACAAATAAATGGAAGCAAATACCATGTTCTTGGATGGGAAGAATCAACATCATCAAAATGGCCATACTACCCAAAGCAATTTACAGATTCAATGCAATCCTTATTAAAATACGAATGACATATTTCACTGACCTAGAACAAATACTCTAAAAATTCATATGGAACCAAAAAAGACCCCGAATAGCAAAAGCAATCTTGAAACAGAAGAACACAGCAGGTGGAATTAAGATACCAGACATCAAACAATACTACAAAGGCACTGTAATCAAAACAGTCTGATACTGGCATAAGAACAGACATATAGATCAGTGGAACAGAATAGAGAGCCCGGAAATAAACCCAGGCCTATATGGCCAACTAATATTTGATAAAGGAGGAAGGAACATAAAATAGAGTAAGAATAGCCTCTTCAACAAATGGGGTTGGGAGAACTGGACAGGGACGTGCAAAAAAAATGAAACTAGACCACCAACTTACACCACACACAAGAATAAACTCAAGATGGATTAAAGACTTAAATGTAAACCATGACACCATAAAAGTCGTAGAGGAAAACATAGTCAGGAAACTTTCAGATATCCCACATAACAATATCTTCACGGATACATCTCCTAAGGCAAGAGAAATAAAGGAAAAAATAAACAAATCGGACTACATCAAACTAAAGAGTTTCTGCTCAGCAAAAGAAAATATCATCAAGATGAAAAGGAAACCAACCATATGGGAATACATATTTGCCAATGATATCACAGACAGGGGACTGATCTTCAATATATATAAAGAGCTTATACAACTCAACATCAAGAAAACAAACAACCCAATTAAAAAATGGGCAAAGGACCTGAACAAACACTTCTCTGAAGAGGACATACAGAAGGTCCATAGACACATGAACAAATGCTCAACATCATTGGCCATCAGAGAGATGCAAATAAAAACCACAATGAGATACCACTTTACACCTGTCAGAATGGCCATCATCAACAAATCAACAAACAACAAATGCTGGCGAGGATGTGGAGAAACAGGAACCCTACTTCACTGTTGGTAGGAATGCAGACTGGTGCAGCCACTATGGAAAACAGTGTGGAATTACCTCAAAAAAATAAAAATGGAACTGCCTTTTGAACCAGCGATTCCACTGCTAGGATTATACCCGAAAAATCCTAAAACCCTAATTCAAAAAAACTTATGCACCTCTATGTTCATAGAAGCCCTGTTTACAATAGCTAAGTGCTGGAAACAGCCTAAGTGCCCATGTGTAGATGAGTGGATCAAAAAACTGTGGTACATTTACACAATGGAATACTATGTAGCAGAAAGAAAGAAGGAACTCCTGCCATTTGCAACGACATGGATAGAACTAGAGAGAATTATGCTTAGTGAAATAAGCCAGGCAAAGAAAGCAAAATACCATATGATATCACCTAATACAGGAAATGAAAGAGCAACACAAACAAAGGAACTAAATAAGACAAAGAATAGAATAGTAGTCAGTAGGGGGTAGGGGAGAGAGAGAGAAGGGGGTAAGTAAGGGAAGGTTCTAATCAAGGAACGTGTATAAATGACTCATGGACATGGACCTCAGGGAGAGATATGATTGTGGGAGAAGGTATGGGCTGGGTGGGGGGAGCAATGGGGGAAAAATTGTACAACTGTAATTGAAAAACCAAAAAATAAAAGAAAGAAAGAAAAGAAACATATATGATCTTATTAACCAATGTCACCCCAATAAATTTAATTAAAAACAGAATAAAATGTAAATAAACACACACACACACAAAAAAATAATAAAGCTGAAATTCTTTGAATGATGAGCTATAGAGTCTCACTCCTGCACTAGTTATGAAGAAAGAGTTTACTGAGAAAATTAATATTGTAAACAAGTTTTCAGGGGTTATGTTTAACCTCCTTGAGAGAACTGAGCACACCTAGTATAAATCAATAGTGGTGATTACAAGTGATTTATGTTTATTCATTAAAGCAGATACCTACGACATTTGACAATCTTTTAAAGCTGTTAATTCAAGAAATTGAATGTACTGAAGAGAAAAATAGCTGCATTTTAGATTTCAATTCTATTATTCAGTCTGAAAATATGCAGAGTCCCACACTTATATAATAAGTGCTTCTTTAAAAATGGTACATCTCACCTGGCCTGTGTGGCTCATTTAGTTGGAACATCATCTGGTGCACCAAAAGGTCATGGGTTTGATTCCCAGTCAGAGCACTTGCCTAGGTTGAAAGTTTTGTTCTTGATCAAGAGGTAACAGACCGATGTTTCTCTCTCACTTCAATGTTTCTCTCCCTTTCAATCTCTCTCTCTCTAAAATCAATGAGCAATTTCTCTGGTGAGGATTTTTTTTTAAAAAGGTATATCTTTTAACTTTTGGAAAACTACTCCAATTTCAGATGCACTGGGGAGCTTTATAATAAAAGAAGTCCTGTAGCACATCTTGAAAGAGTAAGAAATGTTTTGCTGTATGACCACTTATCTGCTTGCTATGTCTCTGTTCTATAAATTTAGATTTTTAGGTAGTAGATTTTATAAGTTACAAGAGTTACCCTTATAACTTAAACTGGTCTTTATTCCTAATTATTATAATCTGTTAACATGGAAATCTAGATTTCTCTGGGTTTCAGATAACATCAACAGTAAAATCTATCACTACACGCCTAAAAATCTCCTTGGTAAGACAAATTAAAAGAACACACTTCCCTTTTTTTTCCAGAACGCTGTTAACACTTTCTTTGAGAAAGCCATTAAGAGCAAAAACTGGCCTTATTCCTTTTAGCATGCATCCTTGGGGAATTCCCTAGATGCATTTTTATGGCCTTTTCCATATATTTGGATTTTTTTGGTAAAAAAAAATATAAGGGGTTCATTCTGGAGCATGATTACATGGTAGCGAAGATAGATTGTAAGGTTCCCAGAAAACACAGAGGACTCACTTCAGAGTAGATGGTACAGCTGGATAAAGCATTCTGACTTCCACTGGTGGTGTGTGAGCACAGAATGGTTGTGGCACTGTGGAAATTTGATACCAGAGCCTATAGGAAGGGACCACATTTATTGTGCAAATGGGATTTATTCTGCAGTACAGGTATTGATTTACACATGGGTGGAAGTGCAGTGGAATGGAGAACACATGATTTGAAGCTAGAAAAAAAACCATCAACTTTCCAACTTGTCTTCTTGCTAGCGGGTGACCTTTGACAAATCGTTTAAGTTCAGAGTACACTTCAGCTACCTCATCTGTAAAATGGGAACAATATTACCTCATTAAGCTGTTGTGTGGTTTAAATGTAATTGACTTATACATAAAACACCTACTAAAATAAGTGTACAACAAACATTATTTCTTCTCTCCTCTTTTGCTTCTTTGATGAAAAGGGGGGAGAACATGATGATTGATTTTATTCACTGCAAAGAAAAGCAGCTGGAATGCCACAATGATGCTGGGATTAGGTGTCAGGAGCTGAAAGAACCAACATTTCTCAGCAAGTGGAATATAAAATTTAAAGTTCATAATAGCTTTATTTACAAGACTGTACACTTTGGGGAAACACAGGACTGGCCATAACTTACTTCTTTGTGTAATTGTATAGCTTGGTGAATGGTTGGAAATTCAGAGGACACCAATCAAGCGTCTAGGTGATTTTACATGGGCACAACTTTATACTTAGCAGGACTTACTTCAAAGATGCCAAGGAAAGAAAGTTTGAAAATTTGATAACTGTTCTTAAAGTTCATTTATAGACAAGAAGCAAAGTTTTTTCCTAGGCAATCTTCAAGAGCTAAAGAATGTTACTGGTATAGAGTGGTGATTGGTATCTGGGCAGGCTAGTAAGTGCCATTACATAAAGGATTCTAATTCTTTACTCTGTATTTTTTATCACAGGTTTCAGATGGAAAATTGGCTTATACCCTTAATGAACTCCTCTTGTAAGAATTTGTAGTAGATAGGAAGGGGATTTTCATCAAAGCTTAAGTAGTAAGGACAAAGGGACAAGATCTGAGGTTGTAGGAAACCTCTTTCTCCTCATGGGCCATCAGCAAGATTAAATAATGGCCATGGTGCACACTGGCACAAATAAGTATGATACAGCCAGGAGAAGAATAAAATGGAAAAGAAAATAAGTGAGAGTAGGAGATAAGAAAGAAATAAACAAAAGAAGAGGCCGTGTTAATGCTTCCACTGGCAACTTTAATCACTCTATAGTCATGGCTTACCAATCTCTGAATCCTCTCTATTTTCTCTTTTTGCAATTTGAGCATGTATTCTCCGACCATAGTCAGGCAACAGATATT
This sequence comes from Furipterus horrens, assembly GCF_987537825.1. NCBI lineage: Eukaryota > Metazoa > Chordata > Mammalia > Chiroptera > Furipteridae > Furipterus > Furipterus horrens. The sequence goes on along the minus strand of NW_028327187.1, from coordinate 26,546,695 downwards.
TATTAAGTGCCCATTCTGTACCACCTACTGTGGTATGTCTTATTGGCTATAAAGATATGATTAGAACATGCTTAGTGTGGAAAAGCACTTCCAGTCTAGCACAGAAGACTCATAGCTTTATTACAAGGTGTGATTGAAAATGCCAAGACAGAAATCCAAGCAAAGTGCTTGAGTTAGAGAAAGCAGAGATTTCATATATGAAGCAATATGTGGGGTATTTCCTGAAGGGTGCAAAAGACTTCAGTAGATGAGATTGGCAGTGTACATTCAAGGCAGAAGGAATGGACTGAGCAAATTGACAAAAAAAAAAAAAAAAAAGGAGATTATAAGATGGGTAAAATAAGAGCAACCTCCCCTCTGACTTTTTGCTATTTTCTATGCACCAGACACTGTGTTAAGCACCTTGGGTGTGTTACCTCACTCAGTTATTATAATAATGCTATGAGGCAGGATTCCACTACTATATATATTTTATAGAAGAGGAAACTGAGACCAGATAGGTTATATAAATTTTCCAATGTCGCAAAGCTATGATGTAGCAGAGCCAGGCTTCTAACTTGAGCCTACATGAGTCCAGAGCCCATGTATGCAACTAACCAATAGACTATTTGCAAGTCAGACCATGGAAAGAAGAGGAAGTATAGTATGGCTGGAGCACAGAGGATTTGAAAGGAGGAATAGCAGCTGCAGTCAAACTGTGGAGCATCTATCTTATTGGCAGCATAAAAGGTGGGGTCTGAATCCTGCAAACAATGGGAAACAATGGGAAGTTTTAAAGTAGTGGAGTGACAGTATTTATAAGATTAATCTGTCAGCAGTGTGAATGAATGGGAAAGGGGAGAGACTGGACGCCGTAAAGAGATGATTGCAATACAGTAGTTTGGGTGTAAAATAGCGTGTTAAGCGCGTGGACTAAGGAAGCCAGAGTGGGAAATGGTCAGAGGACAGACATTTAGAAGGAAAAAGGAAAAACAGTCCATAACTAACTGAATGTGGTGGTTGAGGGAGAGGGGGAAGGGGAAGGAGAGGTAGGAATTATATAAAGGGCACTGAGGATTAGAGACTTTCTGATTAGAATAATAGTGATGCTCATCGCAGAGTTGTGGGGTTGCTACCCTGTAGAGAACTTTGGACTCGAGATTGAAACTCAGAAATTTCTAAAATGTGATCCTTGCAACAATGGAGATGAATGTGGTCAGCTTGGGGAGAAACAACAGCCAAAAGCAAAAGCTTGGGAGATCATGTGGCATGGAGAGGCAGTTATAATGGAGATAGACAAAAGATGTCATGGGAATGCGGGAAAACAGCAAATTGTGAGAAGGGGATTTTGAGAATGTTGGGAGGTCAACGTTGTAAATATGATAGAAAGGTTAGAAAAAAAGGAGAATAAGAGAATACTTTTGATTTGGGTGATTAGAAGATCTTTAGTGATGGAGCAGTTCCAACAGGGTCTTATTTCAAAGGGATGAATAAGAGAGAGTAAGAGTCATACATTGGATATGGTACATGTAGAAAATGCTCAGGAAAATTTTTGTGGTGAACTTAAATGAGCAAAATAGATACTTAAGAAGCACTAGGACAATTGAAAGTTCTTCTTGGGGTAAACATGATCCTAGCACATTTTATATCTGATAGAAATGTTTATTAACTAATATTTGTTAGTAAAGATATATAAATTAAAGATTTTGGTTCAGGGTAATAGTGACTGGGAAAATATTTTGATGAAAGTAAGAAAGGATAGGATCAAGAGCAAGGCGGAATGCTTGCTCTGCCAGATATGAGAATGGTACCTACTTTATCGAAAAAGGAAAAAAAGAGTCCAAATGAAGTTACAGAAATATTTGGAGGTGGAGAAATTATGTTAAACTAGAAGCATTCTGAATTTTCAAGGAAGTTTGTGAACCATGAACTGACAGCTCTTGGTGTTACCAGTAGATTATCTATAGAAAAAATGGAGAGTGAGCATGGGACTAACAGTTCCAGGAGTGTGTCCCCAGCAAATAGCACAGTGCCTGGAACACAGGGTGCTAAAAATATTGTTTAAATAAACAATTGAATAAGTGGACAAGATTCAGAACAACCGCTATGAAACATGAACAATGACGTCACAAAAAATGATTTAAAGTATTGCAGAATAACACCTACCAGAATGACTATGATGAAAAAGATAAATAATAGCAGAGCTACTGAGGACTTGGAGAACTGCTGTAAGGAGTGTAAATTGTACAACCACTTTGAAAAACTTGGGCAAACAATATCTGTTAAAACTAATCATATGCATGCTCATGCTCATACCCAAGCCATTCCACTTCTAGGTATATAACCAAGAGAAGTGAATGTATTAGTTCACTAAAAACACGTAAACAAAAATGCCCAATAGCCAGACATAGAAAACTAAGACACTGATAAAGGTTAAATGCCTTCCTGAGATTGTTTAGGCCATAAATGGTAGAGCTGGGTCTTCAACTCAGGGCTTTCTCACTATAAAGCATAATTTGCCTCCAAATCACATTTTTACTAATATCGTTTATTATGTCTAGAGCTTTACATATATTGTTGTTAATCCTAGCAGTCTTGAGTATTATTTACATTTTACAGATTAATAAACTGAGGGCTGAAATCTGCTTGCAAAAATTTGCACAATTAGTGAATAGTGAATACATTTTTCCCACCCCAGAGCTAAACTGTGCACTCATATGTTTCTGGCTCGAAAATCCATGATCTTTCTCTTTCATCAAGGGGTGGAGGTTTTCTCAAGTTTGGAGAAGTTTTAAGAAGGAAGTATTGTAGACTGAAGTAACTGGAAACGTAGGAAGAGTTCAATAAAAGAATCTTGGCTAGCCTGGTCTTCACTGCCCAAAAAGTGAAAACCAAATCCACAGCCAAATAGTGCTCCCACTCATCTTTCTGTTTTGTTTTGTTTTTTGTTTGTTTGTTTGTTTTGTTTTTCTGGTTTTTGTTTTTGTTTTTTTTTACCTACTCACTTGATTATAAGAGCCTGGCAGCCAAGGATGACTCTAGGTACATTGGGGAAGTGTAAAACTATTGTTTTAGCAGCAACCACTCACCTCTGTTTTTTCATTCCTCTCACCTATGATAGGCAGCCCTCTAACTCAAATATTTAACACACACAGATACACATGTACACATGCATGCACAGACCTCCAAAACTATTTTCTTAACAATCTAACTTTTCATTTCAGAGACCTTGTTAAATACTCAAAGAAATGTCCATAGTCAAGATGACTTAGTGGCTTTAGCAATCCAGTTCAGGGAAACAAACCAAGAACTGTCCCCACTTATCTGGGTTTCATTTCTAATTCCTTTCTTATAGGGGGTGTTCAGAGATTTGTTGCAAGTATCTCATACTCTAGTTCTTCCCCATGCTGAGAGTACTACAACATCCTTAGTGCAACTCCAGTTCTCCACATCCTAATATTTTTTCCCAAAGAGGTCCCACCCTAACATTGAATCATTGCTTTAATGGAAGATCTTCTGGGAGGAGAGATCCTAAACAAGGTGGATTGAATTCCAGAGCGTAAGAGAAGTTTTGAAAAAACAACGTTTGGTGTAGAAGCCCTGACTTTTGCCAGGTTTTCCCTTATTCCCAAACCAGAACCTTGCAGCGCAAGTGCCATTGCTCTCAGCACTTTCTCTCACACTGCTGTCCTGAGTCAGGTGTCTCAGGCTCAGAAGATGTTAATTAGATGTCATGGTAACCTGTGATTGTGCCTGAGAGCCTCTTCACTCAGCCAGTTCAAGGCCCTGGACATCTGTTCTTGGTTTACGTTTTCTAACATTCCCAGATATAAGCCCAGGACCATATATTAAGCTCTAAAGTATCTGTGTGTAGGTAACGGAGCGGTCCCTACCTGCATCCAAGGTAAGAGAAACAAAGTGGAAATAAAGTAACAGGAAATCAATATGCTTAAAAGGAGCTCTCAAGGAAAAACTAGGTTAGGACCACTCATTCAAGTTAATTAAGGGCTCACTACTTGCCAGCCGTGGTGATTTCCTGACCCTTATTTAATTCAATTCCCTCAAATAACCCTTATGAAATAAGAATCATTATACTGATACTCTGCATAGATGAGGGAAATGGAAACTCAGGGAGGGAAAGTGACTTGTCTAACATTGCACAGCTGTAGCTTCGATCTTGTCCTAATATGAGTTATCAAAGTACAGTCCTATCAGATTACACTGAGTTATGGTTCTTCATTTTTTGGAAGGAAAAGAAGAGCTATAGAAAAGTCTTTCCTCAATTCACATGCCTGTGAATCCCTCACAGCCTTTTCCCGGGAATAAGCCCCTTCCTTCAAATGTGCTTCTCTTCAAAAATCACTTTCTCCTTCATAGAGCCATTAAGTCTGCCTGTGCATAGAATACTTTCTCCCTCTTTAGTAACCTCTTTCTACCCTTTTGAAGCTTTCTACAATTTCCCTCTGGTCAAATCCTCACTTTCCTAGGTAGATCCCTGACTCTTCTATAAGACATTTTTCATGGCACGGGAAAGAGAGTGAGGTGGGCTATTTTTCCTGACATAAGTAGAACAGAAGACACCTGTATTTGTTTCCTATTGTTATAACAAATTACCACAAAACTTAGTGGCTTATTTATCTTTACTTTTAGAGATAAGGGAAGGAAGGGAGAAAGAGAGGTGATGGGCAGGACAATGGAGAGCAATGGAAAAATTAGGAGAACTGTAATTGAACAGCAATAAAATAAAATAATATAAAAAGGATTTCAACACTATAAAAAATTAGTGGCTTAAAGTCATGCAATTTTATTTTCTTATGGTTCTGGAGACAAGATATGAAATCAGTTTTACTAGGGTAAAATCAAGGTGTTTGTAGGGCTGCACTTCTTCCAGAGGTTGTAGAGGTGAATCTGTTTCCTTGCCTTTCCCAGCTTCAAGAGTAGCATTTCTTGTATTCCTTGGCTCATGGCTACATCTTCCATCTTCAAAGCCAGCAATGTAGCCTTTTCAAATATATATATTTTTTGTTTTTGTTATATCGTCTTCTCCTCTGCAGTTGAATTTCCCTCTGCTTCCTTCTTATAAGGACACTTATGACTACATTTATGGCCCACCTTAACAGTGCAAGATAATCTCCTCATCTCAAATTGTTAATTTAGTTACAGCTGCAATAAATTCTTTTACTACAGAGAGAACATTTAAAGTTTCCAGGGATTAGGACTTGTATATTAGGGTTTGTATATTTTGGAGGGTTATTATTCAACTGACCACAGCATCTAACGGTACCCTTACAGTGGGAACTAGTTGTTTTTAATCTATGGATTAGATAAACAGAACGTCAGGAGTTAAAATAGAAGGTGGAAGCATGAGCAAAGTTAGGGGAGTTATATGAATTTGAATTTTGTTGAAATGAAGACAAGTATGGAGCAGGCAATTCTTGCTCTATGAGGAGAGGTCATTTTCTATGAACACTATCCCTGCAGAGAGGGGTAGAAAAGGAGTACTTAGAGTTGAAGACTTCTCCCCTTTTCTTTTCCAAAATGGTTGCCTTATTGTTTTTATGTCTTACGTAGGTAGTTTCTTTGGAAGAAGGAAGTTGAGAAAATGGTGAGACTCTGTCAGCAAAGGCTAGAATCCCTCTCTAGTTGAATTCTACTCTCCTTCTCCATCTTCATATTCAATCTCTTCTTCCCTCTCCTTGTTGCCAATCATGCATGTTCTGTTTGTTGTGAAGTGAGGCTACAAAAAAGTGAAGCCCAGGGTAATAGAGAGGGGAGAAAGAGAGGAGTTTACCTAAGAGCAGCTCCCATGTCCACTCACCTCAGGACAGGGAAAGCCTCCTCCAACAAGCCATCTGAGGGAGATGAGGAATTGAGGATGACTACCAAGTGGAGTGGCTGAGAGTTAAAATGACCTTAATAACAATTAACTTCTTTTTATTGGCACTGAATATTGCTATCTATGATATAGGGACCCTCTGAAACACCTTTGCTTAAGATTCTTTGTATAATGCTTATTATAAGAGATAGCTTTAATTACATCTGGTAAGTCTGAACTAAGGCCTAGAGAAGAGAGTGGAAAATAGGAATTTTGGGAGCTCATATTCTGAAAACCATTAGATGATGGGAGTCTGGGGGTGTGCGCATGGCCCCAGAACAAATTTTCATGGTCTTGGAGAGTCAGTAACAGCATCACAAGCTCAGTGAGGTTCTGATTTATTAGCACCAGATGCAGAATTGTAAACTGATTTTTTTGTGTGGAGTTAGCAACTGGCTCCCCATATTTTGTTCTTGGTCCAGGACTTCATCTATTATATAGCCCAATGATTCTCCTTACATAAAACATCATGACAAACACTTCTCCAAGATCAGGGCCAGGAAAAAGTTTGTTTCTTCTAATGAATGTGTTTGCCTTCTTCTGCAAGACACTTAAAATAATGAAACCCATTATACAGAAGAAACCCCACTTCCATACTCTAGTCAGATGGTTGACATGAACTCTGAAGCTGTATGAGTTTTGAGTCTGCTGATAGGAGTGTCACAGGTGAGGGAGAAGTCAAGGAGAAGTCACAGAATTCACTCAAGTCTAGGGAAGCAGGGCAAGCCACAACTTCTGAAGAGAAGGACTAGATAACCATATACCAAGACCTGACAGGGAATCACGAGAATTCCCAGGCAAGAATGATGGCACCATAAAATTCTTAGCTGGGTCATGTGAAGGGGTTGTGTAGCATAAAATTAGTCCCCAGGTTTAGAAAGATCCAGGAATATGTAGGAAACAGATCTCAGACTGGTCTTTCCCTTGAGTAACATTGATTTGAAGGACCAGGAAACTCCATGGGCTGGTAGTAGTCAGGCAGGAAAAAAAAAGCCTAATTGTCAATGGGAAATCCAGGAAGATCTGCTGATCTGATAGCTTTACAGAAGTACATTGTGACTGCTGTAATGGGGTACAGAAAATATTTGATTTTCTAAACCCAATAACTCCCTCGACCAGTTCAAGTATATTTTCTTGCCACTCTTTATAATTGGCAATGAGACAAATGGGTCACATCTTGCAGAAATCTATTTAGAGACCAGTATAAATGGTTCTATTATAACCCAAATGTTAACACTGTGTTTTGATTTTTACCTTGGTTGCCAGGAAACTCAGTTCTAAATTATGTGCTTGATTGTTTTTTTTCAAATTTAATTAAAAAAAATTTTCCTTCATCATTTATGCCCCCCATACCCTCTAGCACCTCCACCCCTGCGATTACCACACTGTTGTCTGTGTCCACAAATTCTTTCTCTTCTTTTATTTTTTGCTCAATCCCTCTACTCATCAACCCTGAGGTGACATTGGGTAATAAAATTATACAGGTTTCAAGTGCATAATTTTATATTATATCATCTGTATGTTGTATTGTGTGTTGAACACCCAAAGTCAAATTTCCTTCTGTCACTATTTGTTCCCCCTTACCCTCTTCTACTCCCCCTGCTTCACTTTCCCTCTGGTAGTCACCATACTGTTGTCTGTGTCTATGAGGGTTTTTTTATTTTTTATTTTTATTTTTATTTTTATTTTGCTTAATCCCTTAAACTTTTTCATCCAGCCCCAAACACCCTTCTCCTCTGACAGCTGTCAGTCTGTTGTCCTTATCTTTGAGTCTGTTTCTATTTTGGTTGTAATTTTGTTAATTAGATTCCACATATAAGTGAAATCAAATTATATTTGTTTTTCTCTGACTGGCTTGTATCTAATTTGAAAGAATATATGCACCTTTAGGTTCAGTGCAGTGTTGCTTACAGTACCTAAGATTTAGAAGCATCCCAAAGTGCCCATCAATAGATGAATGGATAAAAAAACCTGTAGTACATTTACAAAATGGAATACTACTCAGCAATAAAAAGGAAGGAATCTTTGTTGACAGATTTTAGTATAATTGTACCAAGAATTTACTGATTATAAGCCACCACAAGTTTTTAAAAAGTAGACATGGAATAAATAAGCAAATAGATACGCAACATTTTTTTTTGTAGACTTGTCAAATTTCTCATATGTCCATGCTTGGATTTAATGTGGTAGAACTATTGACCTTGACTCAAGTTGTGCTCAGTTTTGTTCTGAAGATTTGCTGCTATTGAACATGAGAGGGCCTGGACCACTCTGTGTCCTGCTGGTATTTGGTAGAGTCATTGCTGCAAAGGAAATAAAGTATCTCGTTTTGTTAGATGATTTTATTACTCACGGCATCACAATAAAACTTTACCCAGGTTTCTTGCCCCGAGAACACCTAATCCATGATGGAATTGCCTTGTTTTGTTCTATAGTGAAAATGTTATAAGGAAGTTGTAGTATATATCTTATTGGTAGTGATGCCTTAATCTATTAAGGTCATTTGTTATTTTCTGAAAGCAAGAAGGATAATGCTCACTAATAAAATTCATTGCACTGTGGGTACCTCTAAGTTCTTCCTTACAAAATGTTCCATAGCTCTTGGGAGTCTGGTTCCCTTCTTATAACCTTATAAGATGGGAAGGGTGAAGAACTCTTTTGGGACTGGGGACTTGAACTCTGACTCAATCACAAATAAATCACAAGTAAGAGCTAGTTTAATGCAAAATGTTCCCCCTCCTTTTAGTCCCCTCTGCTGACCCTGTCTTTCCTGTTTGCTTCTGCTTGTCTCCAGAGCTCAGACTACTTGGAGTATTGATTCTGGCATCTCTCTGAAGACCTTGTCCTTTACTCTATTGCTACTCTCTATCCAAGATTCAGTCATTGAAGTTCCCCTTAACCCAATTTCTCCCCGAATTGAAAATGCAAATGTGCCTGCTTTATTGTCTGTATGTATTAAGCTCCTACAAGAGGCTTTGTGCTGGGTCCAATGCTCTGTATGAGGCAGTACAGGAAGGTGGGGGTAGCAGAGCAAATGGCCTCTGAACTCTCACGGATCTGCAGTAGAGTGCTTTGCACTATTCAGGCCTGTGTTTGGGGTAAGAAGAGCAGAAGATTACATGGGGGCAGAAGCAGGGAGAAGTACTGTGGGTTCCATCATGAAGCCAGAGGGAATTGAACTAGAGACTTGAAAGCCATCACAGGAAGAGGAAACTGATTTCTATCTCACCTCAAGTCTCTGGGCACAAAATTACTCACAATTCTACTGTTATAAGGACTTCAGTTACCAGTAATGGGAGAAAAGCATAAAGGAGGGTAGGAGGTGAGAAAGGTTATGGCTTCCTTATCTCCTTTCCAGACCATATCCAAGAAATAAAATGTACTCTTCCTCAATATAATGCAGTTTGTTGTTACGCACAGGAGTGTGAGGCCAGTTCCACATGATTGGGACTCTCTGACAACTTTGTGTGCTAATAGTTTCACATGTAATGCTAATTTAAGATATTTATTTCTCTAGCTTATATTTTTAGAAAGTCACTAGAAATTGGACAATATAAAGGTTTCAACTTTGACATCTGTGGATTAAGACCACTCTACAGGGCTGGAATTTTATAATCACTCTTATTGGGCTTAAAAACAGAGGCTTTTGTTATATTCCTTCTGTTGTAATCTACATCGCTGTGAAATGTTGAGGGGACTAACTCTGACCACTATGTTGTACATCTGAAACTAACACAGTATAATATTAAATGTAAACTGTAATTGAAAAATAAAAAAGGAATAAAAAAACAGAGGCTTTTGCAGGGGCAGGCAGGAGTGGTGGCGATATATGATACATGCATCAACAACTGGCTTATTTGAACAAAATATAAAAGTTATTTCCAGCTGAAATTCTCAGAAACACTACAGAAAATTAGTATAACTGAGTGATGTGATCTCCTCTAATAGAATGGAAGTTGGAGCTTTATTCCTCTAGAACAGGTGATTAGATGCAAATGAGGGTCGGGTTCCCATGACAACCATTTGGCTATCTCAGACCCAAAGGAGGCCTCTGAAGGGAAATCTGTGAGAAGGAATACAGGCTTTCAAAGGGAAGAGTTAGTAGACCTTTGACTTTTATGGACAAGCTGAAGCTCTTAGGAAATTAAGGTGATGTGAAGGAACTTCTAGATTTGCTTTATGAGTGCTGGAGAAAGATCTTAGTTGCTGTTGCAGTCTCTTGATGCTGAGGATCACTGACACATGTAAAGGGTTACTCCTCTCACTTCAACCTTTTTTGATGGTGCCTTAACTGAAAGGAAACAGGGTATCTCTGAACACTACTGCAAGCATGCTTGGCGCCAGTTGGTGTGGGTGTCAGGTGACTCCATCATGCTCTGACCTTTTCTTCTCTGCACAGATATGCCCTCTCCCCCTTGAACTCTTATAATGAACCATTGTATTCCAAGAATGTGATTGGGAGGATCTTTGGAATGGCAGCGTTTCTGCTGCGGGAGGTGTGGCAAGATATACTTCCTTTTGTGAAAAGGTATGGCTGAAAGCATCCTGCTGACTCTCTTTTTATTAGATTGATATTCTATTTTATGACAGTCATCAGGGGATAGGGGTACAAACCAAAGCCAAGGGACAATTTTCTTCTTAATTCTTACTCTGGGTACTTATCCATCTTCCCTTGATCTCTCCTAAGCTACAATTTCTGCCCTGTCAATCTGTATTTGCTGCCTTCTTCTTACCCATCTCTCTCTTCTTCCCACACATACTCACAAGGCCTTTACTGACATCTTTTTCCTGCTCTTGGAATCTCAGCGGCCCTAAGAGATTCCTAATCTAGGACAGCAGTATCACTGAAGAACAAGGGCAGGAGATAAGATGTAACATTTTCTAAATTCCTACTATGTGCCTTCTATGCTGACTCACTGTATCTGCAAAATAACCCAATAGAGCAGATTTTACTAATTCCCATTCTGCAGATGATAAAACTGAGGCTCAAAGAGATTAGAGTTTGTAAATGTAAAATGAGAATTTGAAGCCCAATATTCTGGCTCCAAATCTGGTTCTATTTCTACTCCTTTAGAAGAGTGTGGGGGCTTAAGGTCCACATGCTTCCAGGAGATGTTATTGTTGGCTCATGAAGGCTACTGGAACATGGGAGGTGGTATTTGAAAATATATTCTATTTGACTGTTACAACTCCAAGGACTTTTCAACAGTGCTTACCCTCGAGGCCTCTAATCTGTTTTCAGTCAGGGTGACAGCAACTAATTCATTTTCTCTCCCCCACAGGAGAATCTCCTGTTCCCACCATAGGTTTTGGATAATTTAAGCCAGCGGTTCTCTTTACTCTGGATTCTTGATTTCCATTCAGTCATTTATTCTTTCACTTGCACATTCATTCATTCACTTATTTATTCATTTGCTTAACTCCATTGAGTGTCTCTCAGATGTTAGACACTATGCAAAGAGTTGAAAATCAATTGGTGATGAAGCCATAGTCTCTGCTTTTCTGTAGTTTGTGGTTTCTGGAAGATTCAGAGACTTCAGTATATAATGACAGTGTGATATAAGGACAGTGATACAAATATGGACTGATTTGCAGCATGAAATCTTTGACCAAAGTAGAAGAATGAGGCAAGTTGTGCTTATCTTTGTAGGAATCAACCTTTCTTGGCTTCCAGGTATCCCCTCCCCTTTCCTTTCCCAGGTTCCTATGACTAGCAAATACTCAAAGTAACTATTTTATTTTTAAAATAGGGTTATTTTTTTTGTGTGTGGGGTGGGTGAAGTATGTTTATTATGAATCATAAATCGGTGTCTTTACAGAAAAATATAATGGCCAAATGCTCTTTCTCATTAAAATTCTGGGAAATATACTAGGAAATTAGCCCTCAACTGACTAATGCTATCCCCTCTAACAAAAATAGTTCCATACAAATATATCCAATCAGTTTAGAGAGCTTAAATTGCATTGGTACATGAAGAAGTAAATGGATGCATTTTTTTCATTAACCTGCTTTGTAAATAAATGTCCCTGCATTAGAACATTATCTTTAAATGCTGTCCTCTATACAAGCCTCTTTCTGTGTCCTCTTTAGGGGTGACTGACCATGTGCAAAGCAAAGACCTTTTCTTCTATCTAATCTTCCTCTATGAAAGCTTGTTTTCTCTTATTTTTCATGAAACAGACCTTATATAGAAATTCACACAGTGGCGTGAAAGGATGAAAACAACTTAATGTTGTACCTTGCATAAGACATTTGCATTTTATAAAATGTGTTTTATTGATTACAGTGTTACATTTGTTCCAATTTCCCTTCCCTCTGCTCCCCTCCACCTGGTGGCCCCCCTTCCTCCCCTTGTCCCCCCCTTTTAGTCCATGTCCATTGGTTGTGCATATAGTTTTTCTCAACCTCTCTCTGTCTATTCCATTCCCTCCTACGATGTTTCTTAATTCCTATACCATCTCCCTCCCTCTCCTCCTCCCCCCTCCCTGCTGACCTCTCCCCAATATGCTCCCCATACCTATAGTTCTTTTTCCACTCTCATTGCCTATTTAGTTTGCCTTTGTTTCAATTCCTTAGCTTCTGTTGTTGTTTCTTGTGATGCAGTTTTCATTTTAGTGTTCATAGTTTTGATCCTCCTTTTTCTAAACCAGTTCTTTTAACACCTCATATAACAGTGGTTTGGATCTAATGAACTCTTTCAGTTTTATTTTGTCCTGGAAGCACTTTCTCTGCCCTTCTATTCTGAATGACAACTTCGCTGGATAAAGTATTCGTGGTTGTAAGTTTTTGCTTTTCATTACTTTGAATATTTCTTGCCAGTCCCTTCTTGCCTGCAGGGTCTCCCTTGGGAAGTCAGCTGATAGTCTAATTGGGACCCCTTTGTACATGATTCTTTTCGTCTCTCTTGCTGCTTTTAAGATTCTCTCTTTATCTTTAACTTTTGACATTTTGATTATAATGTGTCTTGGAGTGGTTCTCCCTGGGTCCAGTTGTTTTGGAACTCTCTGTGCTTCCTGGACCTGTAAGTTTATTTCCTTCCCCAAGTTTGGGAAGTTCTGCTTTATTATATTTTCACTTAATTTTTCAATTTCTAGTTCTTCTTCGCCCTCTGGCAATCCGATCATCCGTATGTTGGATCTCTTACAGCTGTCCCAGAGGTTTCTGATCCTCTCATCATTTTCCTTGCTTTCCGTTTCCCCTCTCTGCACTGGTTGACTGTTTGTTCCTTCTCTATGTTCTGGTTTGTTGATTTGAACTCTGGATTTTATTTCCTCACCATCTGTCTCGTATGTGGTTTTGTTCCTTTCAGTATGAGTGTTTTTCAATTCTTTCTCATCTTTTTCCAAATATTTTGTTAATTCTGTAAGCCACCTGATAACAATGGCCCTGAACTGAGCTTCTGACAGGTTTCTTATTTGTTCATCTTATTTGTTCTTCATCTGTTGCCTGGTGAGCTGTGCCACCGGGATTTCTATAGTTGTCTGCCTCATTTTGACAGATGCATTTTGTTTTCTTGGGCCGTTTTGTTTTCTAAGGGGCAGTGCCTGTGTACTCATCACAACCCAGCGACCAGAAGTGATCTGCAACCTTTCTCGTCGCGCTGTGGCCCTTTGTGGTCACTACCCAGCAACTGGCGGCGGACCAGCAACCTATTTCACAGCGCTTGGCACTTTGTGTGAGGGCGGGGGTCCAAGATGGATTCCTGCAGTTATTGCACTAGGAGACCAGGATTCATCCTCCCGCCCTCTAGGCCTCACCGTTCGGCGATGTGGTGGTTGCTTTTCCCAGCGTTGGGGTCGCAAGCTCCTGGGGTTCGACTGCAGCTGGGATTGCTCTCCCTGCTGCTGTCCCTGGTGCTACTGCAAACAGCACCGCCCCCTTTTGCTCTTCTTACCTGCCCAAAGGGTGCCGCTGGTTTATAACTTCATACGTTGGGCTTCCGTGTAGTTTTATTTTCTGGAATTTCTAGTTATTTTTTGTTTTGAAGTAGTTGTATTCCTCTCTAGTTGTAGAGGGAGACTGAGCGTGTCCGTCTAAGCCTCCATCTTGGCTGGAAGTCCGATATTTGCATTTTAATGAAGACTAGTCATTTGATTTTAAAGCTTAAGTCCATCTTTTAAAATTTTCATGCCTTTGTGAGGTATGTTACTGTCTGGCCACTATGCTATACACCTAAAACTAATACAAAATTATGTTGAATATAAACTGTAATTGAACAATAAAATTCAAAGTTCTTTAAAAAATATTTTATATCCATATTGATTAATCTCTTTAGAAAGTTATACACAAGGCCCCAAATCCAAGGTCCTTAAGACTTACAATTCTAATTTAAAATTTTCAGGACTTCTGGCCAAAATGGAGGCATAGACAGACACGCTGCACCTCCCTCCATAACTAAGAAGGACTACAACTACATCAAAACTAGAAACAACCAGAAGTTCCAGAAAATCAAACTGCATGGAAGTCCAGAAAACAAAGATATAAAGAAGAAATACTCATCCAGACAGGTAGGAGGGGCGAAGCCGGGGCGGTGTCATGGCAGCAACAGCAGCAACGGCAGGCTGGCAGAAAGTGCGGTCATACGTTTTAAAGTCAGGAGGGACACCTGGGAGCATTCCCAGCTCCTCATTGGACCTCGCAGCTCATGGCCCCAGCACTGGGGAAAATCAAGCTGTATTGCTTCTGACTGTGCAGACCAGTGGGGGTTGGGATGGAGGCAGAAACTTCTGGTCTCTCAGCAGAGTCTGCTTGTTCAAAGGACCCCCAGGGTCGTGGAACATCCGCAGAGAGACCCACTCTGGGAACGATGGCCAGGACAGCAGCTAGAGGGGCGCCAGTCTGGGAAGCACCGAGGGTCCCGGGTGAGCTGACCCAGAGGGGACCACACCGGGACACATCATGATTGTGATGCCAAAGGTGAAAGATAAAGAGACAGTCCTGGGGACAGCAAGAGAGAGGTGGAAAGTTGCCTACAGGGGGCTGTCTATAGGACTATCAGCTGATTTCTCAGAGGACACTTTGCAGGCAGGAAGGACTGGCAACAAGTATTCAATGTGATGAAAGGCAAACTGCAACCAGGACTACTCTATCCAGCAAGGCTATCATTTGGAATGAAAGGGGAGATGAAGTGCTTCGCAGACAAGGAAGGTAAAGCTAAAGGAGTTCATCATCACCAAGTCAAAGGGACTTACTTAAGAAAATAAATATCAAAACTATGAACACTAAAATGACACAAAACTCACAACTATGAACAACTGAATCTAAAAAATGAAAACAGGCGAGAGCTAAGATGGCGGAGGAGTGAGGAGAGGTTGCGGTTTTAGGCTCCGGAGACCCGTCTGCAGTTTGGTCTAACTGCAGACAGAACATCTCAGTGAGCAGCTGGACATTGGCGGGAGTTGAGCCAAGGCACTGCTGGATTAGAGAAAATCCATCTGGAAACAACCTGTTTAGTGAGGATAGCGGAGAAAAAGGGGACGAAACGGGATTCCTGACTGGGGCGGCTGCCCGAGCTGTGGCGGGAAGCACACAAAGGATTTTTGGTGACCACAGGCTACCCCAGAGAGGAGTCAGGCGGAGAGCGGATCTCTGCCCGCTGGCAGAGAGGGGACTCGACCAAGTGGCATTGGCGCTGAAGGACAGGAGACAGCGTGCTGCCGGGCAAGTGAGAACATAATTCTCCTTTATATTTTTCTCTAGTGGACGGTGGAGAGGGGAGGAAAGTTTGGGTGTGGTAGGCCGTTCTGGAGGAGCCCAGGCGCAGGGGCGCGCTAATCCACTCCTCAACCCTACCATTGGGTCGCGGGGGCGCACATAGGGAAGTGCTCTCATTCACTGGCCCAGGTGCGCGGGGCCGTGAGTCCAGGCGTCCCTCGGACACTCCCCAACGGACATAAGATCAGTGCCCCAACGGGCACAGGGAGGGCCCACTGAACACGCAGAGGACTGTGCACAGACACCCCTAGACAGCTCCCGTGGGCGCAGGGCCCCAGGCCGGAAAGCAGACCACTAGCGCAGGCTCTGTTTGTGCCCACCCAGATGGGTGAGGGAACGGGCGGCTGCAGCACGGGAACAGCGGGAGGCGGCGACCCACGGACGCTCGATTCCACTGAGCACAAGTGTCCCTGGCCCTGCCCTAAGAGGCGAGAGACCAACTCCCGGAGCTCGGCTCAGTGGGACTGAGGGCACGGGGCAGCCCGCGAGCGCGAAAGCACCTCAGCCCGGGGTCAGTGGGAGCTCTCGGGCTGCCTGCGCGGGCAGGGTCACCTCGGCGCGAACGGGGAACCGCCGCGGCCCAGCGAAAGCAGGAGCCAATCCCGGGGAAAGCGCTCGGGCCGCCCGCGCGGGCAGGGTCACCTCGGAGCGAACGGGGAACCGCCGCGGCCCAGTGAAAGCAGGAGCCAATCCCGGGGAAAGCGCTCGGGCCGCCCGCGCGGGCAGGGTCACCTCGGCGCGAACGGGGAACCGCCGCGGCCCAGCGAAAGCAGGAGCCAATCCCGGGGAAAGCGCTCGGGCCGCCCACGCGGGCAGGGACACCTCGGCGCGAACGGGGAACCACCGCGGCCCGGCAGCAGTGGGCTCCAACCGCGGGGCAAACTCTCGGGCCGCCTGAGCGCGCAGGGTCTTGCGCACAAGGGCACCTCAACTGGCTACAGCGGGCAGCAAGGTAGCGCGCCGTGCCAGCAACCGCGGGCGCGCACCATAGCGGCAACCGGGTGCGCACACCAGTCCGGCAAAAGAACAAGAACCTCTGACCTGCCACACTAGACCAGCTGCGGACCCAGAAAAAGAAGGCAACACACCAAGGCTAAAACGGAGTAAAAACATCGTTTTTTTTTTTTTTTTCCAAATTTTTTCTCCCAAATTTTTTCTCCCAAATTTTTTCTCCCTTGTTCTTTCTTTCTTCTTAATAATTTCTTTTCTTTCCTTCTATCTTTATTCTTTTCCTGGGGTTTTTGTGGGGGGGTTTGGGGGGTATATATATATATATTTTTTTTTTTGGTTCAATTTTTTTTTCTCTCTCTTTTTTCTTTCTTTTTTCTGTATTCTTTCTTTTCTATCTTTCTTTGTTCCTTTCTTGCTTACCTTTTGGGGTTTTTTGGGGGGCGTTGTGGTAAATTTTTTATTTTCTTCTCTTTCTCTCTTTCTTCTTTTCTTTCTTCTATTTTCTTGGGGATTTTTTGGGGGGGTGTTTTTCCTCCACCTCTTCCAATAATAACAAACTTTATCTCTAACGTGTTGCATATAACCTCTCCTTCTCATCCTTTCTCTTTAATAGTGGTTTATTCGTTTGTGTGTCTAGCTTAGCCCCCCTATCACTTTAAATAATACAATATAATTACTATATAAACCCAAATACAATACAATCCCACTTTCTTACTATACTATGTATTTTTCTATCCTTTTCTTCTATTTTTATTAACATACAATGTAAATATTACTAACTGGCTTGCACAGTCTCAACTATTATTAATCTATCAACCCCTCTATCAAAAATTATATTTTTGCTCCCCAAAAACAACTCGTATCTATTCTTCTTATAGTATAAAAGCTCAAATCTCTTTACATTTATATTAATACGGGCTAGTTGGCTAACGATAGCAGGATAGAGTGGGGGATACTTTCTGAGGGTGTGGGTCTCCTGCCTGGGCTGTGTGTTTATGTCTTTAACAGCATATCCACAAAAGAACTCAAGACAAAGCAGATAGAGTGACTCTCAACCAAGTAGCCAGAAGGAAGATCCTATCAAAGAACATCTGAAATATAACCGAACAGCATAAACAAACGACATAAAGGGTAACTCAAGACCATCAGGCTCAGGATATCAAAGAGACTGCACCACTGAAACTCCCAGACCTTTGATAAAGAATATTACACCACAAAGGAGGGAAGTCAAAGCAGACTACCCCCCCAAAAAAGTAAATAAATAAATAAATAAATAAAAACAAAAAGAATCCAACATGGTAAGAAGCAAAAATAACCCCTCAATGAAAAGAAAAGAGGAATCCTCAGAAAGAGAGATAGACGAAATAGACATAGCCCAAATGTCAGACATCGAATTCAAAACAATGGTGGTAAAGAAGCTCAATATACTCGACATCCTTAAAATCAACTATGACAACCTTCAAGGAAGTTACCAACAGCTCCAAGAAAATTACAGGGAACTTGCAGAGAACTACACCAGCATAAAAAAAGACATAGAAATTGTTAACAGGAACCAGGAAGAACTTAAGAATACAATCTCTGAACTGAAAAACACAGTAGAATCAGTCAAAAGCAGACTAAACAAAGCAGAGGATCGGATTAGTGAGTTAGAAGATAATGTAGAGAAAAACTCCCAGACAATACAGCAAAATGAAAAACGATTGAAAAAATATGAACAAGATGTAAGGGAATTACAGGATATCATTAGGAAAAATAATTTAAGGATCATCGGAATACGAGAGGAAGAAGAAAAGGAACATGGAATTGAAAATCTGATAGGAGAAATAGTGACAGAAAATTTTCCGAACCTGATGAGAGGAAAAGCTATGCAAGTCCAAGAAGCACTGAGAGTTCCAATCAAGAGGAACCCCCCAAAACCCACTCCAAGGCACATCATAGTTAAAATGGCAACATTCCAAGACAAAGAGAGAATCCTAAAAGCAGCAAGAGAAAAGCAGCAAATAACATACAAGGGAGCTCCGATAAGGCTATCAACTGATTTCTCAACAGAAACATTACAAGCCAGAAGGGAATGGTCAAAAATATTTCAAGCAATGAAAAACAAAGGCCTACAACCAAGAATACTCTACCCAGCAAGGCTCTCATTCAAAATAGAAGGTGAAATAAGGAGTTTCTCAGACAAAGGAAGACTGAAAGAATACATCTCCACCAAACCAGCATTGCAAGAGATGCTAAAGGGACTGTTCTAAGAAAAAAGAAGGAAAAAACAAGAGAGGAGAGGAACAGAGGTACAAAGGGAAATGAATAAATACACGTCAATAATAACCTTAAATGTAAATGGATTAAATGCTCCAATTAAAAGACATAGGGTAACGGAATGGATAAGAAAACAGGACCCACATATTTGCTGTCTACAAGAAACACACCTCAAAACAAAAGATTTACACAGACTGAAAGTAAAGGGATATAAAAAAATATTCCAAGCAAACGGACCGGAAAAAAAAGCCGGGGTAGCAGTTCTCATATCAGACAAAATGGATTTCAAAGCAAGGACAATAAAAAGAGACAAAGAAGGACATTTCATAATACTTAAAGGAACAATCCATCAAGAAGATATGACTTTGATAAACATATATGCACCCAACATAGGAGCACCCAAATACATAAAGCAAATACTAGAAGACCACAAAAAGGATATCAACAACAACACACTCATAGTAGGGGACTTCAACACTCCATTATCAACAATAGACAGATCATCAAAGCAAAGAAACACCAAGGATATACAGGCATTGAACAACACACTAAACCACATGGATCTAACTGATATATATAGAACTTTTCACCCCAAAGAAGCAAAATATACATTCTTTTCAAGTGCACATGGGACATTTTCAAAGATAGACCACATGATAGGACACAAAACAAGCCTCAACAAATTCAAGAAAATTGAAATCATATCAAGCATCTTTTCAGATCACAATGCCTTGAAACTAGAAATCAACCTCAGAGGAAAAAATCAAAGACACCCAAACTCATGGAGATTGAATAACATGCTATTAAATAATGAATGGGTTAACAATGACATCAAAGAAGCAATCAAGAAATTTCTAGAAACTAATGATAATGAGCACACAACAACCCAAAACCTGTGGGACACAGCAAAAGCAGTCCTGAGAGGGAAGTTTATAGCAATACAGGCATATCTGAAAAGGCTAGAAGAATCTCAAATAAAAAACCTAATCACAATGCTACAAGAACTAGAACAACAACAACAAACAAAGCCTAGGGCAAGAAGAAGGAATGAAATCATCAAGATCAGAGCAGAACTAAATGACATAGAGACTAAACAAACAATCCAAAAGATCAACAAAACTAGGAGCTGGTTCTTCGAAAAAATCAACAAAATCGACAAGCCTCTAGCCAGTCTAATCAAGAGAAAAAGAGAGAAGACACAAATAAACAAAATCAGAAAGGAAAGAGGAGAAATCACGACTGATACCTCAGAAATACAAATGATAGTTAGAAATTACTTCAGACAACTGTATGACAAGAAATTTGACAATCTAGAAGAAATGGACAAATTTCTAGAAACATACAACCTTCTAAAACTAAATCAAGAAGTGGAAAGTCTCAACAAACCAATAACAAAAAAGGAAATTGAAACTGTAATCCAAAATCTCCCGGCACACAAAAGCCCTGGACCGGATGGCTTCACAGGCGAATTCTACAAAACATTCAGGGAAGAACTAACTCCTATCCTCCTCAAACTGTTCCAAAAAATCCAAGAAGAAGGGAAAATCCCAAACTCTTTGTATGAAGCCAGTATTATCCTAATCCCCAAACCAGGTCAAGACACAACAAAGAAAGAAAACTAAAGGACAATATCACTGATGAACATCGATGCTAAAATCCTCAATAAAATATTGGCAAACAGGATCCAGCAATACATCAAAAAGATCATACATCATGATCAAGTGGGCTTCATTCCAGGGATGCAAGGATGGTTTAATATTCGCAAATCAATAAATATAATACATCACCTAAACAGAATGAAAGACAAAAATCACATGATCATATCAATAGATGCAGAAAAAGCATTTGATAAAGTACAACACCCATTTATGATGAAAACACTCAGCAAAATGGGAATAAAGGGAGCATATCTTAACATAAGTAAGGCTATATATGAGAAGCCTGAGGCCAACATCATACTCAATGGACAAAAACTGAAAGCATTCCCCCTGAACTCAGGAACGAGACAAGGTTGTCCACTCTCTCCACTCCTTTTCAACATAGTGTTGGAAGTCCTAGCCACAGCAATCAGACAAGAAAAAGAAATAAAAGGCATCCAAATTGGGAAAGAGGAAGTGAAACTTTCATTATATGCAGATGATATGATAGTATACCTAGAAAATCCTATAAACTCCACTAAAAGACTACTCAATATAATAAGTGAATTTGGCAAAATCGCAGGGTACAAAATAAATATACAGAAATCTAAGGCATTCCTGTACACCAACAATAAAATAGCAGAGACAGAGACAAAAAAGAAAATACCATTTACTATAGCAACAAGAAAAATAAATTACCTAGGAGTAAACTTAACCAAAGAGATAAAAGACCTGTACTCTGAAAATTACATAACATTGAAGAAAGAAATTAAGGAAGAAACAAATAAATGGAAGCAAATACCATGTTCTTGGATGGGAAGAATCAACATCATCAAAATGGCCATACTACCGAAAGCAATTTACAAATTCAATGCAATCCCTATTAAAATACCAATGACATATTTCACAGACCTAGAACAAATACTCCATAAATTCATATGAAACCAAAAAAGACCCCGAATAGCAAACGCAATCTTGAGACAGAAGAACACAGCAGGAGGAATCACAACACCAGATATCAAACAATACTACAAAGCCACTGTAATCAAAACAGTATGGTACTGGCATAAGAACAGACATATAGATCAGTGGAAGAGAATAGAGAGTCCAGAAATAAACCCAGGCCTCTATGGTCAACTAATCTTTGATAAAGGAGGAAGGAACATAAAATGGAGTGAGAAGAGCCTCTTTAACAAATGGTGCTGGGAGAACTGGATAGGGACCTGCAAAAAAATGAAACTAGACCACCAACTTACACCACACACGAGAATAAACTCAAGATGGATCAAAGACTTAAATGTAAGCCGTGACACCATAAAAGTCCTAGAGGAAAACATAGGCAAGAAAATATCAGATATCTCACGTAACAATCTCTTCACGGATACATCTCCTAAAGCAAGAGAAATAAAGGAAAAAATAAATAAATGGGATTACATCAAACTGAAGAGTTTCTGCTCAGCAAAAGAAAACATCAGCAAAATGAAAAGGAAACCAACCATATGGGAAAACATATTTGCCAATGACATCACAGACAGGGGACTGATTTCCAAAATATATAAAGAGCTTATACGACCCAACATCAAGAAAACAAACAACCCAATTAAAAAATGGGCAAGGGACCTGAACAAACACTTCTCCGAAGAGGACATACAGAAGGTCCATAGACACATGAAAAAATGCTCAACATCATTAGCCATCAGGGAGATGCAAATAAAAACCACAATGAGATACCACCTTACACCAGTCAGAATGGCCATCATCAACAAATCAACAAGCAACAAGTGCTGGCGAGGATGTGGAGAAATGGGAACCCTACTGCACTGTTGGTGGGAATGCAGACTGGTGCAGCCACTATGGAGAACAGTATGGAATTACCTCAAAAGATTAAAAATGGAACTGCCTTTTGAACCAGCGACTCCACTACTAGGATTATACCCGAAGAATCTTGAAACACCAATTCAAAAGAACTTATGCACTCCTATGTTCATAGCAGCCCTGTTTACAATAGCTAAGTGCTGGAAACAGCCTAAGTGCCCATCTGTAGATGAGTGGATCACAAAACTGTGGTACATTTACACAATGGAATACTATGTAGCAGAAAGAAAGAAGGAACTCCTACCATTTGCAACAACATGGATGGAACTAGAGAGAATTATGCTTAGTGAAATAAGCCAGGCAAAGAAAGAAAAATACCATATGATATCACCTAATACAGGAAACTAAAGAACAACACAAACAAAGGAACTAAATAGAACAAAGAGCAGAATAGCAGTCAATAGGGGGGAGGGGAGAGAGAGAGAAGGGGGATAAGTAAGGGAAGGGTTTAATTAAAGAGCCTGTATAAAAGACTCATGGACATGGACAACGGGGAGGGATATGATTGCGGTAGAATGGGTGGGTTGGGTGGGGGAGAGAAATTGGGCGAAAAGGGGACAACTGTAATTGAAAAACCAAAATTAAAAAAAAAAAATGAAAACAAAATCCAACTAAGAAAAACAGAATAGTAACAGAATCATAGGTATGGGAATCATTTGGAAGGTTATCAGCTGGGAGTGCGGAGGGGCAGAAATGGAGATATGGTGCAGGGAATAAGAAGCATAATCGGTTGGTACAAAATAGACAGGGGGAAGTTAAGAGTAATATAGGAAAGGGCGAAGCCAAAGAACTTATATGCATGACCCATGGACATAAACTAAGGGGGGTGGGATTGCTGGAGGGAAGAGGGGTACTGGGCAGAGGGGAACAAAGGGGAAAAATTGGAACTACTGTAATAACATAATCAATAAAATATACTTAAAAATTTTCAGGCACTGATAAATGTGACTGATGAAGAAATATTTTGAAGTAGAAGTGTCTCTTTTTCTTCCTTATCAAGTCCGAACTCTGGCACAGCTGTTTAAAGGGACATCTGTAATTTCTCCCACTTCCAGAAGTACTTTTGGCTCAGTTCATCTCTTGCAGTCAGCCATTGAATACTTCTAGTCCATGAAAGTGGCGCTGAATTCTGAAGGTGGGCTTCTGTTGTCTTTGGAATATGAAGATGGGAAAGATATTACTATGATGCTGTTTGAAAATTGACATGGTTAGGGTTGGTTGTTACGACGAGAATTTGCCTCTCCTCATACATGAGTTCTATGGGTAGTTAAGTTCACATGTGCATGTGACCACATGTGCTCTTGCATATATTTCAGGATAAAAGGGCTTTGGGAGGGTTGCTGAAAAATGCTAATGATAATAATAGCTTACCATGCTTTAGACACTGTGTGAATGGAGTTATATATGCTCAGAACCTCCAAATGTGGTAGGTAATATTACTGTCATTTGAAAGATGAAGAAGGTGAAGTTCAGGTATATTAAATGATGTTTTTAATATTACACAGTAAAGTATAACAGACAGGATTTGAACTTCAATCTTGATCCAGACCCCATGCTTTTAATCACTATACTGTACTGCCTTTCCATGGGAGTGGTAGATGGATGAGATTCAGTACTCCAAAGTGGAAGGAAATATAAGTTTGAACAAGGCGCTAAGGGTAAAATGCACAAGCTGTGTTCCATGGATCCTAAACATCCTGATCCAGTGTTACTAGAGACAAAAATTCTTGTACGGTAGTAGAGGAAAGATTTCTTACAATGGCTCTCTGCGGCCATGTTGTGGAAAGTATAGAATGTTAATGCAAAGAGTTATGCTTTATTTTTCATCTACTACTTCAATTATTAGAGACCAAGTTTCAGAAGCAGAATAGTTTTTCTAAAAGTATAAATAAAAATATTTTCCAAATTATGCAGATGACTTTGGGTATAAATCAAACACCAAAGCATGAACACAGGCATTTTAGTATAAGTAATCACTCAGCGCCATGAGACATTAGATTAGGTCTATTGTAAATTGTTTTCCTTCTGCATGTCACAGAGACAACATCCAGTATAGTAATTACCAAGGTAATTTTTCCTAAGGTTAATAGGTGATAGGAGAAAATGCTTTGTTGTGTTCCATTCTACAGGGGCTGAAAGGTTCTGTTTGGCATTTACAAAGAAGGTACTGGTCTAATAATCCCCAAATGACAATCTTGGTAATATCACAAAATGAATTCTATTATTGGATTAAATAAGCAGCATTCTAGTTAATGTGGCACTTCCTGGCCTGAGAGACCAGGAATCTGGATTCTAATTCCAGTTGTTTCACTAATTAGCAATGTGACCTTAAGACATCACTCAATTTCTCTTGAACTCAGTTTTCTCACTTATAAAATGTGGAAATGGCAGTAAGTCCCTGACTGTCCTTGCCATTTTTATTTGTATGCTTTTTTTAAATGTATTTTTAAAATTTCACAAGTAATATGTGGGTCTTTTCTCATTGTAAAAATGTTAAACGGTAGCAAAGTCCTCCCTCAACCCTCTAATTACTTTATATATCTTCCAAGATAGAAATTATATTTGTAATCTTTTAGACAATTGTTGTGTGTATACACACACACACACACACACATATGCACACACACAAGGTCTATGAAGAAAGTATCCGGCCATGTAACATGAAACAGAGACATTTATTGCAGAATACACAAAATACAAGAAACACTGTACATAGGACAATGATGCCTCAGTCCCCTTCAAAGTAGGCACCTTCGGACTTCCACAATTCTCCCAATTGTCATCAGCTGCCCTGTCATATTTTTCTGACTCATTGATGGTCTGAAATCCCTTCCCTTAAAGGGATTTTAGTTTTGGTAAAAGCCAGAAGTCACAGGGCACCAAATCTGGTCTGTGGGGGGTTTAGTCACTTGGGTGATCTGATGTTTTGCCAAAAAACTCTGCACAAGACATAATGCATGAGCAGGTGTGTTGTTGTGATGAAGCTGCCAGTCACCAGATGCCTGTAAGTGAGGCTTTCTTAATCATTTGAATAGTTTCCACAAAGAAGTGCTGAAGCCTAACACAAAGTTGGATGCAAGCAGATTCATTGCTTTACTTGCTCAGTCATTTTTTAAAGTATATTTTATTGATTATGTTGTTACAGTAGTTCCAATTTTTTCCCCTTTGCTCCTCTCTGCCCAGTACCCTCCTTCTGTTCAGCAATCCCATCCCCTTTAGTTTATGTCCATGGGTCATGCATATAAGTTCTTTGGCTTCGCCCTTTCCTATATTACTCTTAACTTCCCCCTGTCTATTTTGTACCAACCGATTATGCTTCTTAATCCTTGCACCATATCCCCATTTCTGCCACTCCTCCCTCCCAGCTGATAACTCTCCAAATAATCCCCATACTTATGATCTGTTCCTATTCTGTTTTTCTTAGTTGGATTTTGTTTTCATTTTTTAGATTCAGTTGTTCATAGTTGTGAGTTTGGTGTCATTTCAGTGTTCATAGTTTTGATATTTGTTTTCTTAAGTAAGTCCCTTTGACTTGGTGATGATGAACTCCTTTAGCTTTACCTTGTCTGGGAAGCACTTCATCTCCCCTTTCATTCCAAATGATAGCCTTGCTGGATAGAGTAGTCCTGGTTGCAGTTTGCCTTTCATCACATTGAATACTTGTTGCCAGTCCCTTCCTGCCTGCAAAGTGTCCTCTGAGAAATCAGCTGATAGTCCTATAGACAGCCCCCTGTAGGCAACTTTCCACCTCTCTCTTGCTGTCCCCAGGACTGTCTCTTTATCTTTCACCTTTGGCATCACAATCATGATGTGTCCCGGTGTGGTCCCCTCTGGGTCAGCTCACCCGGGACCCTCGGTGCTTCCCAGACCTGTATGTCCATCTCCTTCACAAAATTTGGGAAGTTTTCCTCATTTTTTTTCAATTCTTGCTTCCTAATTCTGCACTGGTTGACTGTTTTTTCTTTCTTTCTTAAGTTCCAAATCATTGATTTGAACCCCGATTTCCTTCCCTTCACCATTGATTTTGTGTGGATTTTCCTTTGTTTCACTTAGCATAGCCTTCACTTCCTCTCTTATGCATTTGCCATACTCAAGCATATCTGTCAAGCCTGTGAGCATCTTTATTACCAGTGTTTTGAATTCTGCATCTGTTAGGTTGTCTGTCTCCTCATCTGTTAGGTTGGCTATCTCCTCGTCGCTTAGCTCCCCCAATGGAGCCTTGATCTGTTCCCCTTTTTGGGCCATACTTCTCTGTCTTGTCATTCTGACAGGCTCCTGTGTTCGTTTGCCTCTGCGTCCCAGGTAGAGCTGTCACTCCTGTTACATTGTAGGGGGCAGAGCCTTAGGAATTCGTCAGTACAGGGAGAACTGTTTCACCATGTAGTGGCGCTGTATGTGGGGGAGGGGTCTGAGAAAGAACAATGTTGTCTGCCCAGCACTCGCCCCTCCTCCAGGCACCCTCCCCTCTGCACCAGACTGGCGCGCCTCCAGCCGCTGCTCTGGCTGTCACTCCCAGAGTGGGTGGGTCTGCGGACCTTCCAGGACTGTGGGGGCCCTCTAAACAAGCATACCCCACTGAGAGATCAGCAATTTCTTCCTCCACCCCAACCCCCACTGGTCTACACAGTCAGAAGCAATGAGGCTTGATTTTCCCCAGTGCTGGGACCATAAGCTGTGAGGTTCGGTGAGGAGCCAGGAACACTCCCCAGGTGTCCCTTCTGACCTTTAAAGACATGTGACTGCACTTTCTGCCGGCCTGCTGCTGCCACCACTCCTGCTGCCATCACACCGCGTCCTCTCCACCCCAACTCTGTCCTTCCTACCTGTCTGGATGAGTACTGTATTTGTTCTTTATATCTTTGTTTGCTGCACTTCCATGTAGTTTGATTTTCGGGAACTTCTGGTTGTTTCTAATTTTGAGGTAGTTGTATTCTTTCTTAGTTGTGGAGGGAGATGCAGCATGTCTGTCGACACCTCCATCTTGTTTGGAAGACCTGCTCAGTCATTTTGAATGCAATGGCCACACAGTACTCATCCTCACCCAACGGCATCTACTGCCCCCACTGACAAGTAGAGTAAAGTTGTCACTGTTCACACATGTACATTCCCGTCCACTCTCCTTGGCTGCCAGGCTATATCTATGTCGCACAAACCATTCTCATTATATTAACAATGACTTTTTCCAGACAGACCCATATATATATATATTATGTATATAAAGTTTTGTTGGGATTACTTTAAAATAAATGGTATTGAAATGTATGTGTTGTTCTTCAAGTTGATTTTTTTTCATTCAATATGTCTTGGGATATTTTCATGTCGGTACATATAAAACTATCTTATTTTTCATAAATTCTGGGTACTGTTTCTATAATAATTAGTTGTTTAGCTAATTTTCCCACACAGACATATATGTTGTGTATGAATAATTACAGTTACAATTCGGCAAAGAACAATCTTAGACATCTCTTTGTATACATATGCAAGCATTTCCTTAGCATATATTCTCTAACGTGAAATTACTAGGTCTGAATATTTTACTTTTATTAAAATAATGACAAATTGCTCTCTAAATCAATTTACACACATGCTACCATTTTCATTGCAATTTTGTCAACATTTTTTCATTGCCAGTCTTATGGGTGAAATTGGCATCTTCAGTTACTAGTAAGTTTGAACAGTTTTTTCTATACTAATTGATCATTTGCATTTTTAATTTATTTTTGGTAAGTTGCTCATTCATCTCCTTTGACCTTTTATTCTACTGGATTGTTATATTTCTGGCATTGACACAGAGGATAAATTTTTATATTGCTATAAATGCATACATCTATAAATATAAAATCATATCTGACTCGTTATTAATTAATGGTAATCTAGAATTCATTTTTTAATAATTTATTTTTAATGTTGGTATGATGAATATTGTTCTAGAGAAGCTAAAAATTCTTGATCCTGTTAAATTTATCTATTTTTTATTATTTCTGAGTTTTAACTCTTGTTTTAAAAGTCTTCCTCTTCTAAGACATAGAAACAAACAAACAAAAAACAGAAATTAAGAATACAATATCTAAAATGAAAAATATAACAGAAGGAATCAACAGTAGATTAAATTAAGCAGGGGATTCACTCAGTTATTTCAAAGACAAGGTGGCAGAAAACACAATCAGAGCAGCAAAAACAAAAATAATTTTTAAAATTTGGCTAATCTAAGAGACTTCTGGGAAAACATGAAACATAATAACATCCACATTGTAAGAGTACCTGAAGGAGAAGAAACAGAACAAGGAATTGACAATCTACTTAAAGAAATAATTACTGAAAACTTCCTTAACTCGGTGAAGAAAAAGACGCACAAGTCCAGGAACTGAAGAGAGTCCCAAACAAGATGAATCTAAACAGGCCCACATGAAGACATATCATAATTAAAATGGCAAAAGTTAAAGAAAAAGATAAAACCTCAAAAGCAACAAGGAAAACGCAGTCAGAGACCTACAAGGGAGTTCCCATAAGACTGTCAGCTGATTTCTCAAACAGGAAAACTTCTGGCCAGGAGGGATTGACATGATATAATCAAACTGTTGAAAAGCAAGGACCTACAACCAAGACTAACTTACACAGAAAGGCTATCATTTAAAACTGAAGGAGAAATAAACACCTTCCCAGACAAGAAAAAGTGAAAGAAATTTATCACCACTAAATGACTATTATAAGAAATGTTAAATGTTCTTCTTTATGAAGAAAGAAGAAAAGAGGAACATAGTTATAAGGAATAAAATGGCAATACATATGTACCTATCAATAATCACTTTAAATGTAAATGGCTTAAATGCTCCAATCAAAATATATACGGTATCTGTTAAATGGAGTTATTTAAGAATAAGAAGATCACAACTATGTACATCAAAATGACAACAAAATCACAACAATCAACAACAGAATCTAAAAAATGATAACAAAAACAAACTAAGCAGATAAACAGAGTGGGAACAGAATCATAGGTATGGGGAGAACGTGAAGGGATGTCAGCTGAGAGGCAGAAGGAGATAAATGGTGAGGGGATTAAGAATCATAGTAGGAGAGAAGATGGCGGAGGAGTGAGGGGAGGCTGCGCTTTCAGGCTCCCGAGACATGTCTGTAGTTTGGACTAATTGCAGACAGAACATCTCAGTGAGCAGCTGGACACTGGCAGGAGTTGAGCCTTGGCACTGCTGGATTAGAGAAAAACTATCTGGGAACAACCTGTTTAGTGAGGATAGTGGAAGAAAAAGGGACGAGATGAGATCCCTGACTGGGGTAGCTGCCCGAGCCATGGCTGGAAGTTAGCAAAGGCTTTTTGGCGACCACAGGCTTCCCCAGAGAGGAGTCAGGAGGAGAGCAGATCTCTGCCCACTGGCAGAGACAGGACTCGACCAGGTGGCATTGGCGCTGAAGGACAGGAGACAGCATACTGCTGTGCAAGCAAGAACATAATCTTTCTTTATATTTTTCTCTTGTGGATTGCGGAGAAGGGTAGAAAGTTTGGGAGTGGTAGATCATTCTTGAGGATCACAGGCACAGAGGCATGCTCATCCACTCCCCAACCCTCCCCTTGGGTCGCTAGGGTGCGCATAAAGAAGTGCCCTCATTCACTGGCCCAGGTGCACAGGGCCGCAGGTCCAGGTGTCCCTCGGACACGCCCCAACAGATGTAGGATCAGAGCCCCAATGGGTACAGGGAGGGCACACTGGACACGCAGAAGACGGTGCACAGACACCCCTGGCCAGCTCCAGTGGGCACCAGGCCAGAGCACAGACCACTTGCTCAGGCTCTGCTCATACACACCCAGGCACGTGCGGGAACGGGGGTGGCTGTGGTGCGGTAACAGTGCGTGGCAGCTACTCACAGACGCTCACTTCCACTGTCCACAGGTATCCAGGACTCTGCCCTAAGAGGCGAGAGACCAAATCTGGGAGCACAGCTCGGCCAGACTGAGGCTAGCTCTCAGGCCGCCTTGCGCGTGCACAAGCATGCGAGCGCAAGAGCACCTTGGCCAGCTTCAATAGGTGCCAGTCTCTCACTTCCACTGTGCCCAAGTGTCTGGGGACCCGCCCTAAGAGGCAAGAGACCAACTCCCGAAACAC
The DNA here is from genome assembly GCF_987537825.1 of Furipterus horrens. Lineage (NCBI taxonomy): Eukaryota > Metazoa > Chordata > Mammalia > Chiroptera > Furipteridae > Furipterus > Furipterus horrens. The sequence goes on along the minus strand of NW_028327187.1, from coordinate 26,516,284 downwards.
GGCTCGGCAGACCTGAGGCAGGCTCTTGGGCTGCCTTCTCTGCGCATGGATGCGCAAACAATGGCACCTCAGCTAGCTCCAATAGGCACCAAAGAACGCGCCGTGTGGGCCACCGCTGGCGCACACCGCTGCTGCAAAGAACAAGAACCGCTGACCAACCTCATTAGACCAGCTGTGGATGCAGAAAAAGAAGACAACACACAAAGGCTGAACTGAGTAAAACCATTCCTTTTTTTTTTCCTTCTTCCTTAAAGGGAGGGAAGGAGAAAGAAGAAAAAAACAAAACCAAAAACTGAAACTATATCTCTAATCTGTTTTATACAATCTCTCATTCTCATCCTTTCTCTTTAATTGTTGTTTATTTGTTTCTCTGTCTAGTTTAGCCTCCCTTTCACTCTATATAAATAGAATATAACTACTTATAAATTCAATACTATACAATTCCACTTTCTTACTGTATTCTGCATTCTTCCATCCTTTTCTTCTATTGTTATTAACATACAATGTAAATATTACCTAATGGCTTGCATAGTCTGCACTATTATTAATCTATCATTCCCTCTCTCAAAAATCATATTTTCCTCCCTAAAAAAAACCTCTTATCTATTCTTCCTATAGTATAAAAGCTCTAATCTCTCTACATTTATATTAATACTGGCTCATTGGCTGACAATAGCGGGATAAAGGGTGGGGGATATTTTTGAGGGTGTGGGTCTCCTGCCTGGGCTGTGTGTTTATGTTTTTAACAGCATCTCCACAAAAGAACTCAAGACAAAGTGAATAGAGTGACTCCCAACCAACTAGCCAGAAGCAAGATCCTACCAAAGAACATCTGAAATATAACCAGACAGCATAAACAAACGACGTAAAGGGTACCCAAGAACATCAGGCATAGGAGATCAAAGAGACTGCACCACTGGAACCCCCAGATCTCCTATAAAGAATCTCATACCACAAAGGTGGGAAGCCAAAGCAGACACACTCAAAAAACAAAAACAAACAAGAAGAATGCAACATGGTAAGATGCAGAAACAACCTTTCAATGAAAAGAAAAGAAGAAACCCCAGAAAGAGAGGTAGATGGAATAGACATAGCCCAAATGTCAGACACGGAATTCAAAACAATGGTGGTGAAGAAGCTCAATATACTTGACAAACTCAAAAACAACTATGACAGCCTCCAAGAGAGTTACTAACAGCTCCAAGAAAATTACAGGGAACTTGCAGAGAACTACACCAGCATAAAAAAAGACATAGAAATTATCAACAAGAACCAGGAAGAAATGAAGAATGCAATCTCTGAACTGAAAAACACAGTAGAATCAGTCAAAAGCAGACTAAACGAAACAGAGGATTGAATTAGTGAGCTAGAAGATAATGTACAGAAAAACTCCCAGACAATACAGCAAAATGAAAAAAGACTGATAAAGTACGAAGAAAAAATTAGGGAATTATAGGATAGCATAAGGAAAAACAATATCAGAATTATTAGAATTAAAGAGGGATCAGAAGAACAAGGAATAGAAAAACCGATAGGAGAAATAGTGACAGAGAATTTTCCCAACGTGATGAGAGAAAAAGTTATGCAAGTTCAGGAAGCACAGAGAGTTCCAATGAAGAGGAACACCAAAAACCCACCCCAAGGCATATCATAATTAAAACAGCAACATTCCAAGACAAAGAGAGAATCCTGAAAGCAACAAGAGAAAAACAGCAAATAACATACAAGGGAGCTCCGATGAGGCTATCGACTGATTTCTCAACAGAAACACTACAAGCTAGAAGGGAATGGTCAAAAATATTTCAAGCAATGAAAAGCAAAGGCCTACAACCAAGAATACTCTACCCAGCAAGGCTCTCACTCAAAATGGAAGGTGAAATAAGGAGTTTCTCAGACAAAGGAAGACTAAAAGAATACATCTACAACAAACCAGCACTGCAAGAGATGCTAAAGGGAATGTTCTAAGAAAAAAGAAGAAAAAAAAAGAAAGAAGAGGAGAAGTACAGAGGAAAATGAATAAATACACATCAATAATTACCTTAAATGCAAATGGATTAAATGCTCCAAATAAAAGAAACAGGGTAACGGAATGGATAAGAAAACAGGACCCATATATTTGCTGTCTATAAGAAACACCTCAAAACAAAAGATTTACATAGACTGAAAGTAAAGGGATATAAAAAAATATTCCAAGAAAACGGACCTGAAAAAAAAAAAGAAAGCCGGGGTAGTAGTCCTCATATCAGACAAAGCAGATTTCAAAGCAAGGACAATAAAAAGAGACAAAGAAGGACATTTCATAATAATTAAAGGAACAATCCATCAAGAAAATATAACACTGATAAACGTATGTGCACCCAACATAGGAGCACCCAAATACATAAAGCAAATACTAGAAGACCACCAAGATATTAACAACACACTCATAGTAAGAGACTTCAACACTCCATTATCAACAATAGACAGATCATCGAAGCAAAGAAACACCAAGGATATACAGGCATTGAACAACACACTAAACCACATGGACTTAACTCATATACACAGAACTTTCCACCCCAAAGAAGCAAAATATACATTCTTCTCAAATGCACATGGGATATTTTCAAAGACTGACCACAAGATAGGACACAAAATAAGCCTCAACAAATTTAAGAAAACAAATCATATCAAGCATCTTTTCAGACCACAATGCCTTGAAACTAAAAATCAAACTCAGAGAAAAAAATCAAAGACACCCAAGCTCATAGAGAATGAATAACATGCTGTTAAATAATAAATGGGTTAACAATGACATCAAAGAAGAAATAAAAAAATTTCTGGAAACTAATGATAACGAACACACAAGAGCCCAAAACCTATGAGACACAGCAAAAGCAGTCCTAAGAGGGAAGTTCATAGCAATACAGGCATATCTGAAAAGGAGAGAAGAATCTCAAATAAAAAATTTAACCCTAAAGCTACAACAACTAGAACAACAACAACAAACAAAGCCTAGGGCAAGAAGAAAGGAAATCATCAAGATCAGAGCTGAATTAAATGACATAGAGAACAAACAAACAATTCAAAAGATCAACGAAACTAGGAGATGGTTCTTCGAAAAAATAAAATCGACAAGCCTCTAGCCAGGCTCATCAAGAAAAAAAGAGTGAAGACCCAAATAAACAAAATCAGAAGTGAAAGAAGAGAAATCACAACTAATACCACAGAAATACAAAAGATAGTAAGAAATTATTACAAACAACTGTATGGCAAGAAATTTGACAACCTAGAAGAAGTGGACACATTTCTAGAAACATATAATTTTCCAAAACTGAATCAAGAAGAAGTAGAAAGTCTCAACAGACCAATAACAAAAAAGGAAATTGAAACAGTAATCAAAAATCTTCCTGCACACAAAAGCTCTGGACCAGATGGCTTCAGAGGCGAATTTTACAAAACATTTAGGGAAGAACTAACTCCTACCCTCCTCAAACTATTTTTAAAAATCCAAGAAGAGGGAAATATCCCAAACTCTTTCTATGAAGCTAGTATTACCCTAATCCCCAAACCCGGTCAAGACACAACAAAGAAAGAAAACTACAGGCCAATATCACTGATGAACATAGATGCTAAAATCCTCAATAAAATATTGACAGTTAGGATCCAGCAATACATTGAAAAGATCTTACACCACAATCAAGTGGTATTCATCCCAGGGATGCAAGTATGGTTTAATATTTGCAAATCAATAAATATAATACATCACTTAAACAAATGGAAGACAAAAATCACATGGTCATATCAATAGATGCAGAAAAAGCATTTGATAAAGTACAACACCTATTTACGATGAAAACACTCAACAAAATGGGAATAGAGGGAGCATACCTTAACATAATTAAGGCTATATATGAGAAGCCTGAAGCCAACATCATACTCAATGCACAAAAACTGAAAGAATTCCCCCTGATATCAGGAACTAGACAAGGCTGCCCACTCTCTCCACTCCTATTCAACATAGTGTTGGAATTTTAGCCACAGCAATCAGGCAAGAAAAAGAAATAAAAGGTATCCAAATTGAGAAAGAAGAAGTAAAACTATCATATGCAGATGACATGATATTATACCTAGAAAGTCTTATAAACTCCACTAAAAGACTACTTGATATAATAAGTGAATTTGGCAAAATAGCATGGTACAAAATAAATATACGGAAATCTAAGGCATTTCCGTATACCAATAATAAAATAACAGAGACAGAGACAGAAAAGAAAATACCATTTACTGTAGCAACAAGAAAAATAAAGTACCTAGGAGTAAAGTTAACCAAAGTGATAAAGACCTGTACACTGAAAATTACGTAACATTTAAGAAAGAAATTAAGGAAGATACAAATAAATGGAAACAAATACCATGTTCTTGGATGGGAAGGATCAACATCGTCAAAATGGCCATACTACCCAAAGGAATTTACAGATTCAATGCAATCTCTATTAAAATACCAATGACATTTTTCAGAGACCTAAAACAAATACTCCAAAAATTCATATGGAACCAAAAAAGACCCTGAATACCAAAAGCATCTTTGGACAGAAGAACACAGCAAGAGGAATCACAACACCAGATATCAAACAATACTACAAAGCCAGTGTGATCAAAACAGTCTGGTACTGGCATAAGAACAGACATACAGGTCAGTGGAACAGAATAGAGAGTCCAGAAATAAACCCAGGCCTCTATTGTCAACTAATATTTGATAAAGGTGGAAAGAACATAAAATGAAGTGAGAAGAGCCTCTTTAACAAATGGTGCTGGGAGAACTGGATAGGGACCTGCAAAAAAATGAAACTAGACCACCAACTTACACCGCACATGAGAATAAACTCAAGATGGATCAAAGACTTAAATGTAAGCCGTGACACCATAAAAGTCCTAGAGGAAAACATAGTCAGGAAACTTTCAGATATCCCACGTAACAATATCTTCACGGATACATCTGCTAAGGCAAGAGAAATAAAGGAAAAAATAAACAAATTAGACTGCATCAAACTAAAGAGTTTCTGCTCAGCAAAAGAAAACATCAGCAAGATGAAAAGCAAACCAACCATATGGGAAAACATATTTGCCAATGACATCACAGACAGGGGACTGATCTTCAAAATATATAAAGAGCTTATACGACTCAACATCAAGAAGACAGACAACCCAATTAAAAAATGGTCAAAGGAACTGAACAAACACTTCTCTGAAGAGGACATACAGAAGGTCCATAGGCACATGAAAAAATGCTCAACATCATTGGCCATCAGAGAGATGCAAATAAAAACCACAATGAGATACCACTTTACACCTGTCAGAATGGCCATCATCAACAAATCAACAAACAACAAATGCTGGCGAGGATGTGGAGAAACGGGAACCCTACTGCACTTTTGGTGGGAATGCAGACTGGTGCAGCCACTATGGAAAACAGTATGGAATTACCTCAAAAAGTTAAAAATGGAACTGCCTTTTGAACCAGCTATTCCACTGCTAGGATTATAACCGAAAAATCCTAAAACCCCAATTCAAAAGAACCTATGCACCCCTATGTTCATAGCAGCCCTGTTTACTATAGCTAAGTGCTGGAAACAGCCTAAGTGCTCATCTGTAGATGAGTGGATCACAAAACCATGGTACATTTACACAATGGAATACTATGTAGCAGAAAGAAAGAAGGAACTCCTGCCATTTGCGACAACATGGATGGAACTAGAGAGAATTATGCTTAGTGAAATAAGCCAGGCAAAGAAAGCAAAATACCATATGATATCACATAATACAGGAAATTAAAGAGCAACACAAACAAACGAACTAAATAGGACAAAGAGTAAAATAGTAGTCAGTAGGGGTGAGGGGGAAGGGAGAGAAGGGGGATAAGTAAGGGAAGGGTCTAGTCAAAGAACGTGTATAAATGACTGATGGACATGGACAACAGGGAGGGATATGTTTGTGGGAGAAGGTATGGGCTGGGTGGGGGAAGCAATGGGGGAAAATTGGGACAACTGTAATTGAAAAAGAAAAACAATAAAAAAATAAAAATTAAAAGCAAATTTAAACACTTGAAGATTAAGTAACATTATTATTTAATGTCAGTACAAAGCACAGTGCAGGTATTAGAATATTACAATAGAATTTATTTGTTGAGATTTGTGTAACCTTGTACATAGTCAAATTCTGTCCATGTCCCATGTATGTTTAAGGAATGTCAATTCTTTGCTTTTTGGATATATTCATGTACATTTCTATTACAGCAAACTCACTATTTGTGTTTTCCAAATTCACTTTATTTCGCTCATGTTTCTACTTCATCTGTTGCTGGATTACTGAGAGAGATATATGTAAAAATTTCCCATTAATATTGTGGATTCCCAATTTCTTCTTGCTTTTTAATTCATATTTATTTTAAAGTCAGTTTTTATAAAGTCTAATAATTGGTATATAATCCTAGCAAGTTATACCAATATTAAATATCCCTCTTGTTTCTTTTTTATTCAGATAGCATTCGTTAATAATGTTATATAAGTTTCAGGTGTATATTACAATTTGGTATCTGTATACTCTATTGTGTGCCCGCCACCAAAGTCTAGTTTCCATCCACAACCATATATTTCACCCTCTTTATCCATTTAACACTCCCCTGCCCCCTTTCCCTTCTGGTAACCGCCAATCTGTTGTCTGTATCTATGGGTTTGTTTCCATTTTGTTTTCTTTGATCACTTTTTACTTTTTTGTTTCATATTTCACGTGTGAGTGAAATCATGAGGATTTTGTCCTTTTCTGTTTGACTTATTTCACTCAACATATTACCTTCAAGATCTACCCATGTTGTCACAATTTGCAATATTCTGCCTTTTTAATGGCTGAGTAATATTCCATTGCATATATGCCACAACTTCTTTATCCGTTCATTTGTTGATGAACACTAACTTTTTTTCCATATCTTGGTTATAATAGTGTTGCAATAAACACAGAGATAGATCTGTCTTTTTGAATTAGTGTTTTTATATTCTTTGGTTACTCAGAATAAGAATTGCTGAATTATATGGTAGTTCTATTCTAAATTTTTTGAGGAACCTCCATATTATTTTCCATAGTGGCTGCACCAATGTACCATACCACTAACTGCATACAAGGGTTTCCTCTTTCTTCACATCCTCTCCAACACTTATTTCTTATATTTTCATAATAGCCATTCTAATAGGCATGAGGAGATATCTCACTGTGGTTTTGATTCCCATCAGTAAAAATTAGTGGTGTTGGCCATTTCTATATCTTCTCTGGAAAATTTTATGTCCAGGTCTTCTATATCAAACTAAAAAGCTTCTATACAATAAAGGAAATCATTAACAAAACAAAAAAGCAAGCATCAGAATGGGAGAATATATTTGCAAGTGATATTTCTTATGAGGGGTTAATATACAAAATACATAAAGAAGTCATACTACTCAATGACAACCCAGTTGACAATGAGCAAAGGATCTAAAATGACATTTTCCCTCTCGTCCTTTTTAGTATTTATATGTTTTGTTTTGCTTGATATTACTATTGTTATACCTGCTTTGTTTTTGTTAGGATTTTCTTCGTGGATATTTCTCTATTTCTTTCTTTCTTTTTTTTCTATTTAATTGTTTTTCTATTACAGTTGTCCCATTTTCCTCCCTTTGCTCTCCCCTGCCCCACCCACCTACCCTCTGTCTCACAGTCAATCTCCATTTAGTTATTCATGTCCATGGGTCATTTACACTCGTTCTTTGACTAAACCCCTTCCCTTTCTTTCTCCCCTTTCCCCCCTCCCCACTCCCCTCTGGTCACTGTCAGTCTGTTCCTTGTTTATATTCCATTGGTTCTATTTTTCTCATTTGTTTGTTTTGTTCATTAGGCACCTCTTAAAGATGAGATCATATGGTATTTGTCTTTTGCTGCTTGGTTTATTTCACTTAGCATAATACTCTCAAGTTCCATTCATGCCTCTCAATTTATTTTTGTTTAACATATTGTTTTGTTTAAAATGTATCTCTCAAACAAGATATTTCTAGATTTATTTATTTGCCCAACCTGAGAGTATGTCTTTTAATAAGATGATTGAACTCATTCAGACTTAATGTGATTATTGATATTTGTGATTATTATTACCATCTTGTTTTACCTTTGTAATCATAATTTCTTCCTTTTCCCCAGCAACTTGTTAGAAGATAGGATTTTCTGAATTTTAATTTTTGTTCTCTGGTAGTTTCTTTTTTTTTTTTTTTTTGAGGTTTTATATCACATATATAGTCTAGTTGTTAATCTTAATTGTTTAAAAACTATTTAAACATTTTTCATACATTTCTAGAATTATAATTTTCTATATTCTCATCCTTAAAAGGACAATCATAGCAATAGTTTACCTTTCTTTTCTCTTTTATTCTAAATACCATCATTTTCCAAGTAGAGGTCATCTGGGATTTAGTTCAATGTTGCTATTATTTTTTTAATCAGTATTTAGATTTCATTATATTAGTGTTGGCTTCTTTGATTACCATTGTTTCCTTTACTGCACATCATCCCCTTTAGTTCATTTTTCATTTTTCCAGAGTACATCCTCCAGTAAGTCAAAGATGAATTGCTGTTGGTGAAATATGTCTTTACATGCCCAATGTAAAATAACTTCATTTTGCACAGCCTGCAACCCTCCAATTTAAATATAAGTTGTTCTTGGTATAATATTCTTATTTCCAAATTACTTTCTCATTAATATGAAGCTAAGCCATTACTATTTTTTAACATTGAATATTGTTAATCAGTAATCTGATGCTAGCTCGATTTTCATTCTTGTGTAGAGAGCTTATTTATTGCTTTGGAACTTTTCGCAGATTTTGTTCTCACTTTTCTTGGAGTTTTGACATTTCACCATGATGTGTCTTAGATATGGATATCTTTTTATTAAACTAGCTTTCCCAGTGACTGGTGCATGGTTTTTGTTTGTTTGTTTGTTTGTTGTTGTTGTTTTTTGTAGATTTTTGTCATTTCTTAACTCTGAGAAATCATATTTTTACTGTGTTACATCAATTTTTCCTTTTATTTTCTTTGTTATTCCTTAACTCTTATTGATTCTGTTCCCTTAAGTGTTAGTCCTAATTTTTAAATTTGCTGACTCTATTTTGTGGCCCTTATTTCCCTCAAATGTTTGTTTTTGGATTTTTGGTTAGTGCTCACTGTGAGTTTTGAGAACCAATGTTTATCTCATGATTATATATATTTTTCTCACAGCCTGCACACTTATCAAGAGTTTGAGAAGGGACAGTGCATACTGCTGAGTGGAATGTATGTGTAGTTTATTTTATGGGCACGGAGGCTTTTTGTTTCCGGTAGGTGTGGTCAACCACTTGGATCCCTGATTTTCTTTTGAGCCCAGGCATCCATAATTGTTCCAGCCTGGGACAAACACCTACAGGACATAATACCTGACACAGTCGGGCAGAGGAGACTCAAGGATCAAACGACTTAGCTGCTCAAAATGGACTAGTTTAGGAAATAATAATTTTCTCATGGCTTCTGTATACTACTTGTATATCTTATCTCTGGGCTTAGGTATCATCTTGAGTTATACCCACCTTATTCTGCCATCCTCTACATCGTATGTTTTAGGCTGTACTTTTCTCCATTAATCTTTTTTTTAATGTGTTTTATTGATTATAATATTACATTTGTCCCAATTTCCCTTCCCTCTGCTCCCCTCCAGCCGGTGGCCCCCCTCCCTCCAGTTGTCCCCCCCTTTTAGACCATGTCCATTAGTTGTGCATATAGTTCTTCTCAACCTCTCTCTGTCTATTCCATTCCCTCCTACCATGATTCTTAATTCCTATATCATCTCCCTCCCTCTCCCCATTCCCCCTCCCTGTTGACCTCCCCCCAATATGTTCCCCATACCTATAGTTCTTTTTCCACTCTCGTTGCCTGTTTAGTTTGCCTTTGTTTCAATTCCATAGCTTCTGTTGTTGTTTCTTGTGATGCAGTTTTCATTTTAGATTTCATAGTTTTGATCCTCCTTTTTCTAAACCAGTCCCTTTAACATCTCATGTAACAGTGGTTTGGATCTAATGAACTCTTTCAGTTTTGTTTTGTCCTGGAAACACTTTCTCTGCCCTTCTATTCTGAATGACAATTTCGCTGGATAGAGTATTTGTGGTTGTAGGTTTTTGCTTTTCATTACTTTGAATATTTCTTGCCAGTCCCTTCTTGCCTGTAGGGTCTCCCTTGAGAAGTCAGCTGATAGTCTAATTGGGACCCCTTTGTACATGATTCTTTTCTTCTCTCTTGCTGCTTTTAAGATTCTATCTTTATCTTTAACTTTTGACATTTTGATTATAATGTGTCTTGGAGTGGTTCTACCTGGGTCCAGTTTTTTTGGAACTCTCTGTGCTTCCTGGACCTGTAAGTCTATTTCCTTCCCCAAGTTTGGGAAGTTCTGCTTTATTATATTTTCACTTAATTTTTCGATTTCTAGTTCATCTTCTTCGCCCTATGGCAAACCAATGATTCTTATGTTGGGCCTTTTATAGCTGTCCCAGAGGTTTCTGATCCTCTCATCCTTGCTTCCCATTTCCCCTCTCTGCACTGGTTGACTGTTTGTTCCTTCTCTATGTTCTGGTTTGTTGATATCAACTCTGGATTTTTTTCCTCACCATCTGTCTCGTATGTGGTTTTGTTCCTTTCATTATGAGTGTTTTTCGATTCTTTCTCATCTTTTTCCAAATCTTTTGTTAATTCTGTAAGCCACCTGATAACAATGGTCCTGAACTGAGCCTCTGACAGGTTTCTTATTTGTTCATCTGTCAGATTCTTCATCTGTTGCCTGGTGAGCTGCGCCACCGAGATTTCTATAGTTGTCTGCCTCATTTTGACAGATGCGTTTTGTTTTCTTGGGCCGGCTATAGGGGGCAGTGCCTGTGTACTTGTCACGACCCAGCGACCGGTGGCAATCCACAACCTTTTTCGCTGCGCCGTGGCCCTTTGTCATCACAACCCAGCGACTGGCGCCGTTCCGCAACCTTTCTCGGTGTGCTGTGGTGCTTTGTCTTCACAACCCAGCCACCGGCACCTATCTGCAACCTATTTCGCAGCCCTGTGGCGCTTTGTGTGGGGACGGGGGTCCAAGATGGATTCACACAGTTATTGCGCTAGGAGACCGGGATCCGTCCTCCTGCCCTCTGGGCCTCACTGTTCAAGGCGATGTGGTAGCTGCTTTCCCCAGCGTTGGGGTTGCAAGCTGCCGGGGGTTTGACTGCAGCTGGGATTGTTCTCCCTGCCGCTCGGACTGTTCTCCCTGCTGCTGGGATTGTTCTCCCTGATGCTCTCCCTGGTGCCACCGCAAACAGTTCCGCCCCCTTTCGCTCTTCCTATCTGCCCAAAGGGCGCCGCTGGTTTATAACTTCATACATTGGGCTTCCGTGTAGTTTTATTTTCTGGGATTTCTAGTTATCTTTTGTTTTGAAGTAGTTGTATTCCTTTCTAGTTGTAGAGGGAGACCAAGCGTGTCCGTCTAAGCCTCCATCTTGGCCGGAAGTTTCTCCATTAATCTTATTCTTCTCTCATCTTAAGACTAAAAATGATTCCTCAAAATGTGTTATAAAAATAAGTTATGTTTCCTATTTTTAATTTATGTTTTAGAGATATTAATATCAAATATGTATTTTCTTCCATTTATGGGGTCTGGACTGGAGAAAAAACAGATATATGAACCCAGTACACCTTTAGTCATTTTGTACAGAAATGGGCTAGCTATAAGCATACTTTCCTCTCTCCCAACTACATCTGATCTCCTATACAAAAACAACTTTCTATGAATTGCTTCATACAGACTTTGAAGTTGTGAGCAAAGTTGAAAAATCCATAAGGTAATGGTTTCTGAGAACTGTCCTGAGTCCAAAGGGAGTGATTCTAATAGACTAAAAAAAATACCTGCAATCACTTTTAAAATGTGCTGAAACCAAATACAGTACAGAATGTATAAAATTCATAGACAGCTTTGTAGTCTGATTGTCTTTACAAAATGTTGAGTTAAGAGGCCTGTATTTACAGCTGACATTTTTTAAAGAAAGGGGTAGTTTTAAAAGTCAAACTTGTTAACATCCAAATTGTAAAAAGTACAACTCATTTCATAGATGTGAGATTTTCAATTCAAGATCACACATGAATTCATATGTTGAGTGTGTTAAAGCAAGAAGTTATAATGGGGTTAGGTCATATTGGAAGTAGTACTGGTTAGGCAGTTTGGTGGAGATAGGGAAAGGGTGTTTTGCAGTGTCAGACTGACATCATTAAAGACAAAAGGAAAGATGATTTGCAGCTGAAAAGTTCAGATTCACTATAAAATTAATATACACACCTGATTTGTATTTATCTAATAAAACCAAGAGTGGGTGCTTGGTATTCTAAAAGCAAAACAACTTAATAAAATTAATCTACAGTGCTTCAAGTGCTTAGGCACTGCAAAGCTAAAATGACGCATTTTTCATTAAGTGACTGAGTAAATATAATTATCTCTACTAGAAAGTCTGAGTTATTAGTCTAATTTCTTAAATCAGATATAAAGAACTTATTTAATGACTCATCAATGTTGGAGACAGAGCAGGGGGCATCATTTTAATGTGGTTCCTATGACTGGGTGAAGAGGGATGGTTTGGGTCCTGATTAGGCTTGAGCCAACAAGAGTCTTCCAAGATCCATTCATTCTTCCCAGGTACCTTAGCCCAATTTGAAAAGCTAGGCAAATCCCTCACAACTTTACATAATTTTTCCATGTATATATAAGTCTCTGCCTTTATATAAGGGCCAGACTGAGCCAGGAGAAGAGGAGCTAGGATAGAGCCTGACCTTTGTATTTCTGTCATGGTTTGCAAAGTAATCCTAGCACAAGAAAAAATAGACCAGGAGCAGGGCCAGTGTAACAAATGTTAAGTGTGAGTGTGTGTGGGGGGTGGGAAAGAGTTAAGGAGCAAACACTTGCTTTAGTTCGTGTGAAAAGAACACTAAGACAGAGGCATCTTGTCCCAAAATATATGCCTCATCTGCTTGTTTGTTTTTTTTTACCTGAGATTCTAACATTAATTAGTCCTTCAGTTCTTTAAGAAGTCTTCCTTTAACATGCAAACATTCCTGAAAGGTATAAATTATTTATATTGCACCAGTCCTTTCAAACTATGGAATTACACGGACCTATATCTAAATTGTCACTTGTCTTAGGTATTTTCTTGGGTATAAATTTATCTTAGTTACAGTTTGCCCATCTGTTAAATGGGGATAATAATCTCTACCTCAAAGGTTGATACATTAAATAAGAAGAACAAATGTGAAAGTACCTAAGAAAATGCCTGACATGCAAGAGCTGTGTTCTTGTTTCATTTGTATGAGTCAACTTAGCAGGGAGTTGCAAAGGTGAGGTATAGAAATGGACTTCAAAGTATCTAGAGGAGTGGGGGTCAGCCAGAGGAAGCAAAATACAGAAAGATGAACTCTAACTAAAAATTATGTCCCTTTAAGGATCTCTGTGGACCTGGGACCTGGAGATAATAAGCAGCAACAGCAGCAGTATAAGCCTGCTCTTAAGTAGTTCGATGGTTTGAAAGAGGGCTTCTTGGCTCAGTCTTGGTTCTCAGCCAGTGGAGGAGAATTTTGCTTATTAGTTGTATGGTATTGGGTAAGTCATTAATTTCATTAAACCTCAATTTCCTCCTCTGTAAAAGTGAGATTATAATAGTACCCTCTTAAAAGTTAGAGTTAGGCTTAAATAAGCTACTATGCATACAGTGGCTCTCACAAAGTAAGTGCTCAGTAAATATAACTGGTCGTTAATGTCATCATTATCTCTATTATTATTATTATTATTATTATTTGTTATCTATCTGTATACATTTATTTTACAGGATCTGTAAAATATATTTTTATTTATAAATTCTATTTAAATTGAATTCAATTTCTAGAGTATTCTGATTCATCACTGTGAATGTTACTTAATATTTTTGTTATTATTATTATACACCAGGGCTACTAAATTACCTGGAAGTTCCAAAGCACTCAGTCCTGGGACTAGATTTCAGATGAATTTGGAGAAAACAATGTTTTTCCTACTGTTATCACAGTTTTTAGAGTCTTTTTAGTTCTGGTAGTGCTCTCACTGCAAGAGTCCAGTGTCCTTTTTTCCTTTCTATTCTTTGCCCTATCATAAACTGTGTACTCAGAGTTTCTGTAGGGAAGACTCCAACACTAATTCATGCTAAGATATGAATGGGTATTAACTCAAATGCTGCACCTTTCTTTGAATTTACACTTTTAATAAGGACTTAATTTCAGAGTCCATTAGTTATTTAATTCCCTTCAAACTCCAGGGATGGATTAGCAACAAACAAGTGGCTCATGTAAAGACTTTTATGGCCCATTTTTTATACAAATTAGGAAATGAAAAATAGCTTGTGGTGAAAGAAGCTTAAGATGACATGACAAGGGCATGTGAGGAATGACCTAGGCCCAAAGAGAGAGATTCTAATAAACCAAGAAAATGACTTTCGGAACCTCCATTGGTCATTGACGTCACCCCCCAAAGCAGAGGCCCAGGTGCTGAGCAGGCTTGCAAGCCACACCAATTTAAGATCCTTAAAATTTGGTTTTCTTTTCAGCCAAATAAAATGGGGAAGAGGGAGTATGATAATATGAATTTAGAAACCTCAAATCAGAATAATACAGAAGTTCATCTTGACCTTTGGCTTTTACCATTTCCTTCCTCAAAGCATGTGGATGTTAAATTTGGGGTCAACAGAGGATGAGAAGGCACTTTGGGTACTAGAATGAACTACTAGATTCTTTAAAGGAAAATATAATATCCATGTACTCTTTCAAGATAAAATTCTCAAAATCACTCCAAAGAAATTAGCCTTTAACTGGCTGATGTAATCTTCTTTAATCCAATAGATCCCTACAAATATGTCCAAGTGTCTAGAGCAGTGATTTTCAACCAGTGTGCTGCAAGAATTTTCAAAACATGCAATACCTAACTATTTAGTCAGGAATGCTGACCTCTTTTTCCTTAGCGTGTCAAATTTAAAAATGACAACAGCCAACACCACAATAGCCATCTGGTGTGACTGAATGAAAATTGTGCGTAATTTTTGTCACATGGACAAAAAATATATCATTTGGGTGTGCTGCAAAATTTTAGTAATTAGTTTATGTGTGCCATGAGATAAAAATGGTTGACTATCACTGGTCTAGAGAGTTTAGATTGCTGAGGTTCAGGGATAGGTGGGTTGAATGATGTGGTTTGTAATTAAGCAGCTTGTTATATTAAAGTGTCCCTGTTAGAACACAAGTTTTAAGTACTGTCCTCTGTGCACAATCCCTCACTTCACTATTTCACAGTGATTTTATTCTTACCCTTTGATGGCCTTTACTTATCTCTAGCCTTCTTCTCAAATAAACTGTAACTGAAAACGATTTTTAAAAAAAACCTCTTTTTCATAAAATTTTTTGTTTTCCTTTGAATCAGGCAAGAAAATTTCACACTGTTGTAAACGAATAAAGAACCCCATCTCAACAAGATATTTGCATTTTAATAAAGGACATAAAGTTCTAAAGATAGAATTTCAGGCACTAATAATTATGGAGTAGAGGATTTCTTGGCCAGATGGAGCTTTATTATATTTTCTTTTACCATGGAAATGCAATATTTAATTAGGCACTAGTCACAGCTATTTGGCCCTTTCAATCATCTAGCTTGGAAAAGAGTTTATAGTTATAGGTACCAGGCAGTAGCTTATGAGAAGAGGCTCCCACTGGGTTAGCGGTAGAGTTAGCAGAATGTGGCATATGTAAGCTACTAATTGTATTCAAGCAGGCTTTGTTCACCAAAAGAGAAAATTGAAACAGTATCTGGAATTTATCCAACATGTATTCAGCAAAGGCTATTATGTGTCAGGCACAGTGTTAGATGCTGGATTATGACAACTAATAAAGTAGGATTCTTTTCTTGGAAGAGCTCATATTTTAAGGAGATAGACAAGTAAGCATTAAAAAACAAAAAGTGGACAACTGGCTAGCTATTTGAATAAGTCATTGGGATCCCCACATGACCCCTTACACCAAAATAAATTCCAGATTGCTCAACAAGTTAAATATTTTTTTTAAAAATCATAAGATATTAGATTAAAATGTTGATTATTTTATAATATTGCAGTGGATGAGACCTTTGTAGCTAAGCATGCTACAAAATAATCTATGGAAAAAGAAAAGATTGATATATTTAACTACATTAATATCATTTCTACATGGCAATAGCAAATAAATAAACAAGTCAAAAGGGAAATGACAAACTAAGAAAAAATGTTACACATATAATGGGATTTTAAAATCACTTTTATTTTTAAAAATTTTTATTGAATGTATTGGGTGACATTAGTGAATAAAATTATGTAGGTTTCAGGTGTATAATTCTAAAATACATCATCTGCATATTGTATTGTATGTTCACTACCCCAAAACAAATCTTCCATCACCATTTATCTCCTTTTTACACTCTTTTACCTTCTTCCTCCTCCCCTTTCCCTCTTATAATCACCATACTGTTCTCTGTGTCTATGAGGTTTTTTTTCCTTTGCTTACTCATCTTCATCTTTTTCATCCTGCTCTCCAACCCTCTCCCCCCTGAATGCCTGTCAGTCTGTTCTCTGTATCTATGAGTCTATTTCTACTTTGTTTGTTAGTTTATTTTGAAATAAATATACTAAAAGCTTTTAGAATTCATGAAGGGAAAAGACCTATAGAAAAAATGGATAAATTTTTAACAGAAAAATAGATATAAATGTCCAGTGAATACAAATATTCTACTAAAACTTGCTTATGATTATTTAAGTATAAATCAAAACAATGAGATATAATTTACCCTACCACACTTAAAACGCGATAGAGTTTTATAAAACCTAATGCTTTTGGGAGTATAGGGACTCAATAACTCATTCACAATCAGTAGGAGTATAACTTTGAGATACGCTTTTGGAGGGCAATTTGACATATTTGTTAAGATTGTAAAAGTCCATATCCTTTAACCCAACAATTCTACTTCTAATAGTTTATCCTAAGGATGCATGCACGTAAACAAATATACATTTGCAATAGCAAAAAACCAGAACAACAGAAGAGAGCCAGTCTTGTCAATAGGTAAGGGAATCACGATACATTTATCTTTTGAATATTACATAACATAATAAAACATATATGTTGATATATATTTCCAAGATATATAGAGTGAGAAAAGTAAGGTGAAGAATAGTATGATCCTGTCTGTGTGAAAACAAAGCATATACAGATATTGTTGTATATGCATCAAACATTTCTTGAAAAATGCATAGGAAACTTATCAAAGATTATCTCTGGAGAATAAAATTGTGGTGGGAGGGACATGGAAATACAGTTTTTACTTCATAACCTTTGGCACTGTTTGTGCATTTTTATCACGTGTATTTATTTTTGCTACTATTATTCTTACTTAATATATACTATTCTACATGAAAATGACAATTATTTTCTTGATGTTGAGTTGTATAAGCTCTTTATATATTTTGGAGATCAGTCCCCTGTCTGTGATATCATTGGCAAATATGTTTTCCCATATGGTTGGTTTCCTTTTCATCTTGCTGATGTTTTCTTTTGCTGAGCAGAAACTTTTTAGTTTGATGTAGTCCCATTTGTTTATTTTTTCCTTTATTTCTCTTGCCTTGGGAGATGTATCCATGAAGATATTGTTATGTGTGATATCTGAAATTTTCCTGCCTATGTTTTCCTCTAGGACTTTTATGGTATCACGGCTTACATTTAAGTCTTTAATCCATCTTGAGTTTATTCTCGTGTGTGGTGTAAGTTGGTGGTCTGGTTTCATTTTTTTGCACGTCCCTGTCCAGTTCTCCCAGCACCATTTGTTAAAGAGGCTCTTCTCACTCCATTTTATGTTCCTTCCTCCTTTATCAAATATTAGTTGACCATAGAGGCCTGGGTTTATTTCTGGGCTTTCAATTCTGTTCCACTGATCTATATGTCTGTTCTTATGCCAGTACCAGACTGTTTTGATCACAGTGGTTTTGTAGTATTGTTTGATGTCTGGTATCGTGATTCCTCCTGCTGTGTTCTTCTGTTGCAAGATTGCTTTTGCTATTCGGGGTCTTTTTTGGTTCCATATGAATTTTTGGAGGATTTGTTCTAGATCAGTGAAATATGTCATTGGTATTTTAATAGGGATTGCATTGAATTTGTAAACAACTCAACATCAAGAAAACAAACAACCCAATTAAAAAATGGGCAAAGGACCTGAACAAACACTTCTCCGAAGAGGACATACAGAAGGTCCATAGGCACATGAAAAAATGCTCAACATCATTGGCCATCAGAGGGATGCAAGTAAAAACCACAATGAGATACCACCTTACACCTGTCAGAATGGCCATCATCAACAAATCAACAAACGACAAATGCTGGCGAGGATGTGGAGAAACAGGAACCCTACTGCACTGTTGGTGGGAATGCAGACTGGTGCAGCCACTATGGAAAACAGTATGGAATTACCTCAAAAAACTAAAAATGGAACTGCCATTTGAACCAGTGTTTCCACTGCTAGGATTATACCCGAAAAATCCTAAAACCCTAATTCAAAAAAACTTATGCACCCCTATGTTCATAGCAGCCCTGTTTACAATAGCTAAGTGCTGGAAACAGCCTAAGTGCCCATCTGTAGATGAGTGGATCACAAAACTGTGGTACATCTACACAATGGAATACTATGTAGCAGAAAGAAAGAAGGAACTCCTGCCATTTGCGACAACATGGATGGAACTAGAGAGAATTATGCTTAGTGAAATAAGCCAGGCAAAGAAAGCAAAATACCATATGATATCACCCAATACAGGAAACTAAAGAGCAACACAAACAAACGAACTAAATAGGCAAAGATTAGAATAGTTGTCAGTAGGGGGGAGGGGGGAGGAAGAGAAGGGGGATAACTAAGGGAAGGATCTAGTCAAGGAACGTACATGAATGACTCATGGACATGGACAACGGGGAGGGATATAATGGTGGGAAAAGGGATGGGCTGGGAGGGGTGAGCAATGGGTGAAAAATGGGACAACTGTAATTGAATAACCAAAAAATAAAATTAAAAAAAAAGAAAATGACAATTATAACATATATAATATGTGTATACTATATGTAAAATTATATAGATAGATAGAAACTGAAATAAAAATACAAGCTGTTCTAATAGCACAAGGGATAGCCACCTAAAACAGACTGTAGATATATGTGTGTGGTGATAGCTGGGTGAAGGGAGAGGCTTATTAGAAGGAGGTGGCATCTGTACTGATTTTGTTTGACAATTAAGAATTAGGTAAAAAAGAGAAATGTAGGGACTATTCTAGGAAGAAGAAACATTAACATATTAGAAGTTTTTGGTTTGGGTTAGAGTGTGGTGGGTGGTGTTAGAATGGAGAATAGGGGCAACTGTAGCTGGAGACAGAGATGCAGACTATATATGAAGGACTTTGCCTGTCACATTAACTACATTCAAGTCTCAAAGACTTGTTGTCTTGGAAATGATGAACCAAAAGATTCACACTGTGGTGTAAATGAATCAAAAATGTATTTGTGTTTTAATAAAGAACAAAATGTTCTAAAGGTCTGATTTCAAGGATTAATAATTAGGGAGAAGGAATCTTCCCTACGCTCCTCAATTCACACATTTATGAGAAGATGACACACCTGGTTGTCTGGGTACCAGACTGTTCTGCTCAGTGGGAAACCTGCCACCCAGCTAGAAGTGGGGATAGATTCTACAATATTTTCCAGAAGCCCTCTTGTCCAGGACTGGTAATAAGAGGCGAAGGGAGAGAGGGTGGCTCCCATGGTAACCAGCCAGTTTTGCTCAGAACCCTGCGGACATCAGTTGCTGAGAGGAACTGAAAGGCAAACAGGTGTCTTAACCAGCTATGTCAGCCAGTTGCCCTCCATTTTGCAAGGTATGGGGAAAATGCACAGGTTTTGATGTAAGATATGGATTTTCACGCTCGCTTTGCCACTTACTAGCCCTGTGACTATTGGCAAGTTACTTAATCTTTCTGAGATGCAAGTCCCTTGGAAGGTTGTATAAAATACTACAAACAAAACACTTAGCACTGATGTTTGGGAAGCATTGATAACTGTTAGCTTTTATAATCATAATTAATATCTCTCCTACATAAGCCCATTAAGGATCACTATGATCTTTGTCATATTAATTATAATTATAATTATCCATATTTTCCCAGAACTTTTGTCTTCTTCAAAAATCCACCAAGTGTTACTATTGTTATTGTTTTTATTCTTATCATTCTTTCTTTCCTATGAACCTACCGCTGATTATTGCTTCTGTTGTCATTATTATATGGCCATCACTGATATTATTTGCTCCTCTCCACGAGTCCTCCTACGATTACATTCCTCACCTTGTCTCCACCTTAAGACTTCTCTAGGCCCCACCACTGGAGGGAGCAGCAGCGCTGACACACCACTCTGTACATCTTTCCAGATCTGCCCAGCTTGCTTTTAGCAGCAGAGAAAGGGACAAGAAGGCAGAAGTGAAGAATTCCTTCTCTCTGCTTCCCATTCTACCAATCCTTTCCTGCTTGCCAAGGTCATGGGGTCTCTTATAGTTTTGGAGTCTGCTTCCTCTTCTCCTTTTCTCCTTGGTGGAGTAATTTGAGTAAGTGAGCTCAACCAATAAGTGAAAATAAGTCAACTCAAATTTTCCCAGAAAGCAAAACATTATCTAGAAGTAAAGAGAATATGAAAAAACTTATTGGATGTGGATTAAATCCATGAACACAGCTCCAGAAATTCACAGACCCAAGGGAGGCATAAACACAAGTTAATGAGAGCAACTGCTTTTTACTGAGCTCTTACACTATGCCAAGCCCATTACATCCTTACTAAACTCATATGAGTTGGGTACTCTTATTATTCTCCTGCTGCAGATGAGTAAACTGAGGCTGGGAGAAATTAAAGGAGTTGTCCAAAGCCAGAGAGCTGATAAGGGACAGTGCTGGCAGGCTTGTCTGACTCCTGGGTCAGGAACTTTCATCTCTACATTGTACTATAGTTTAAAGAAAAAGTAAAGTAAAAACTTAAACTTGAGCAAATCTGGGACAGAGACAACTCTAGGTTGTTTATATTCATATTTAAGTGATTACCTCAGGTTTTGATTTGTTATAATTTTCTGTAGTATTTTTTTTACAGGGTTGTGATTTTTGTAGCCTTCAACTTTGTTTGCACATAGTATCTTTTAAACCTCACTTGTTGTTTTTTCTATAGCTTCCTAGAGGAAAGTTTGTAAAATACCTAAAGCTATTATTTATTGACTATTTACCTACTGCATGCTAGGCACTTGATATAATCATCGTAGCTAGTCTTCATAACAAACTTCAGAATTGGATACTATTATTATTCACTTCCATTTGACATAAAGACTGAGGCTCGGGGAGTTTTAGTGGGCATGCAATGACATGAAGCCTGTAGTGGTAAAATAGGTCATTCAAACCCTGGGTTTGCTCAATTCAAAGTTCTTGTTCTTCACAACATCATAAAATGAACTGTTTGGACACCATACCCACTTACCTCCACCTAGAATAAAGCGAGTGGTGAACTGTTGGCAGATGAAGAAATCTCCCCAGGAGTTTGTATCAATAAACCACTCAGTCTGGAGGTGCCTTCTTCAGAAATGTGACCCCTAAACCACTGATGGCAAACTGAATGGCATCTGAAACTAAGATAAGCTACAAGAAGTGATTTTTTCCTTTCTCTATAGAAGGTTTAGAATAAAATCCTTGAAGAAGTATATGAGGTTTGAAAGAGTTGAGGCATAAGGACAAGCTCATTTCTGAAGGAGAAGAAGGTAAATAAAGTTTCATCTCTTCTTTGTTTGGGTGAGGTTCTCCAGGAGGAGATGAGTCACTGAAAAGTCTTCTGACAGGGTCCTTGCTGAAAAGCACACAGGAACCACAAACTTCCTTAGCCAGTCTTGCCTTTTTAGATTCTCCAATGTATGCCCAAGTAGCGTAAAGAGAAGGGATTTGTTTAAAGTTGGTTCTTTTAATGTTGCAAAATGGTCAGTGGTGTAATAATGGTGATACTATTAGCAGGCCTCAAAGTGGCCCTTTTCCATGTTGTCCCAAAGATTGTTAGGTCTGGCGCCAGCAAGAACTGCTGCTGAAGGAGTATTCTTGCCTAGAACTTTTTTGAAACCTGCCACCATCTAGTCTGCTCTTTGTTCCTCTTTGAGCCTGGCCTCATTTGGCTGTTCTCCCTCTGGTATGCCACTAGCTGTAGTGCCAGCCAAGCCCTTGCCCTTCACACACCCCACATGCAGACCGATATGTGTTTTCCCTTTGCTTGGCTGCCAGGGAGAAGATTTATATCAGGATGATTGCTCAACTAAGAAATACCCAGCTCCATAAAATCCGAATACTTTCTCTCTGTCCATTTTAGTTCTTTCTTAGTGTTTATTCATAACCTTTATGTTGGAGAGTCTTCACGGAAGAGTTTACCTTTGAATGGTTTTTCTTTAAGTTTTAGGCTTAATATTCTGTGTCTTAAATTCTTTTAGTTTTCTGAGCCAGCCCACCTCCACTGTCATTGACCCATTATCAATAAAGACAGGGTTTGCTTAATAATAAAACATATTATTTTTATGTGTATTATCTAATAAAAAAGAGGTGTTTACTATAAGAGGAGTTTTCTATGGAGGTCTGAGCCAAACCACAACCTGGCAATTTCTATAGTACTTTTAAAATTATTATGCAAGTGGTAATGTTATATAAAATAACCCACCAGGGAAAACTAAGTTTTAATCATTACAAAACTATTTTCAACCTAACCTTCCTCCACACATGCCAACTTTTTGGCCCCTCAATTATAGCCATAAGCAGCAGTAAGAAAACAAAAATAACCCCAAAGTCACCAAACTTTTACTTTATGCATAGGCCCATAGTAAGTAGGTGGGAACCTTCACTTCAGCAGTTGCATGAGCCAGGGGATAAAATTTGAGTCTTCCTGAGGACCATTAGCCAAATAATTAAAGATAACTAGTTTTAGAAGAGTGTTCACAACCTTGGATATGCACCAGAATAACATGAGGAGCTTTAGAAATACTCACTTCTAGGTCCCAACCACAGAGGTTCTGATTTACTTAATGAGGGATCAGTCTGGTCATGGGGATTTTTAAAAGCTCTTCAAGTGATTCTACTGCGTGGCCATGGTACAGCACGATTAATCTAGCGTCTTGTCATACAAAGTATAATCTGTGTACCCAAACCGTTTGGGAATTTGTAAAAAATGCCTAAACTCAGGTTCCGTCCTAGATCTACTCAATCAGAATCTGCATTTTAACAGGATCCACTGTTGATTCATATGCATATTAAAATTTGGAAAACACTGCTGTAGAAGAAGTGTGAGCTCTTGTAAAGCATCTCCTGAAAAGAACACTTGCATCATTAACCAATCTTCTCATTGACATTCTGGGTTTTCTAAAATATGGCATATAAACCTGATAACCTCAGTTGTAGAAGGTGTTTCTACATTAGTCTAACAAAGATGAACTCTCCCACTTTAGAAAAAATGAGAAAAGGGGGCAGACAGGTTAGGATCTAGCATTCTTTATGATATGTCTTACAAGATTGGATACCTCTGTTGATGGTCTTCAAAGACTTTTGGCTAACCAGAGAGGTGCCAATAGACTAAATAAAACAATTACTTTTTACCCTGAAAGCAAAAAGAATCTACAAATGTTAGCTTACTGAGTTTGATGTTGATCCCCAGCAAACATCTAGAATGGATAATTAAGATGATTTATTAGCCCTTGGAAAGCAACGTACTAATCACTAGGAACCAGCATGGGTTCATTAAGAGCCAGTCGTGCCAGACTAGGCTCTTCCTTTTCATTGGGCTTACAAAATGAAGATGCAAAAATAATTTACTCTGGCTTCAGCAAGGATCTTCACAAACACCTCTGTGATGTGTTTTCATACAGGATAAAGAAACAAGATAGGCTGATAGTATGGATAGTTGAATGTTTAACTCACTAAATAATCATATGCAAAATGTATGTATTTAATCAATTATTGTAAACCCAGCAAGACTTGTGTTCCAATAGTTTTGTAAGGATAAAAATGAGGATTTAGACAAAGCTTGGAGGGATACCTGTATACATCCTACAACAGAAATTTAAAATTCTGTTTGTTGTCATCCTCAGGCCTTATGTCAGCATGATATTTTTCTAATTACAGAGCACTTTCACATATATTGCTTCATTTGATTCTCACCACAACCTTGCAAAATTAGAATAGTTATTATCTCCATGTTGTAGACATTAAAACTGAGATTGGAAGATTTAGTAATTAACCAAGGGGACAGATATTTGTGAAGTTGAACATCTTAAAAAAATTAAAATCCTATTGAGCACTTCAGCTGTTTCCAACACTTGGCTATAGTAAATAGCGCTGATATGGACTTCGGGGTTCATAAGTTCCTTTGCATTGGTGTTTCAAAATTCTTAGGGTATATTCTCAGCAGTGAAATTGCTGGGTCATAAGGCAACTTCATTTTTAATTTTTTGAGGAAATTCCATACTGTTTTCCACATAGGTTGCACCAGTCTGCATTCCCACCAATAGTGCACAAGGTTTCCCTTTTCTCCACATCCTCGCCAGCACTTGTTGTTTTGTTGATTTATTAATTATGGTCATTCTAGCAGGTATGAGGTGATATCTCATTGTGGTTTTAATTTGCATCTCCCTGATGATTAATGATGTTGAGCATCTTTTCATATGTTTTGGGCCATCTGTATGTTTTCCTTGGAGAAGTGCCTATTCAGGTCCTTTGCCCATTTTTAATTGGGTCGTTTGTATTCCTGGTGTTGAGTTGTATGAGCTCTTTATATATTTTGGAGATTAAACCCTTGCTCAATGTTTCATTGGCAAGTATGTTCTCCTACACTGTCAGTTCCATTTTTATTTTGATGATGGTTCCTTTAGCCATGCAAAAACTTTTAAATTTGATATAGTCCCATTTGTTTATTTATTTTTTTTATTTCCCTTGCCATGGGAGATATATTGGCAAAAATGTTGCTGATGTGGGCTGTCTGAAGTTTTACTGCCTATGGTTGAGTGGACTAAAAAACTGTGGTACATTTACACAATGGAATACTATGCAGCAGAAAGGAAGAAGGAATTCCTACTTTTTGCGACAGCATGGCTGGAATTGGATACTATTATGCTAAGTGAAATAAGCTAGTTGGCAAAAGACAGATACCATATGATCTCACTTATAACTGGAATCTAGTCAACAAAATAAGCTAATGATAAAAATACAACCAGAGACATGGAGACAAGGAACAGACTGATAAGTATAAGAAGGGAGGTGGGAGATGGAAATGGAGGATGGAAAGGGAAGGGATAAGTCAAAGAACATGCAGGAATGACTCATGGACGTGGACAATGGAGAGAGGATTGACTTTGTGAGAGAGGAGTGGGGTGGGTGGAGGGGGGCAAAAGGGAAAAATTAATAGAACAAATAATAAAAATATTAAAACCCTCTTACTCTAATGTAGTTGGAATAAATATGAAGTTGTATGTTTCAGCTCTAAAATTAACTGTATGCATAAACTCCAAGTAAAGGCAAGGCTTAGATGTGCTTCTACAAAAGGCAAGAGTTTTTTAGTTATCCTCCAATTTAGTATAAGATCATAGTGTTATGTGGTTGCTAAATGTGCTATTGAGATCTCAGGGGTATTTTAATGCAAGTATAGTGCCCATCACATTGGGGGTATAGTTTCTTTATATCTATGGTTAGAGCATCTCTAAGGTACTGTTTTACTCTAGTTGATGCATTTGAAGAAAATGAGGGTATTTTACTTAAAATGAGCAAAGACTTAAGGAAAGATCTTGTGTTATACACCTTCTATGGGTCAATGTGCATATAAGCTGGAAGAACATAAAATAATTTCTTCAGCATTAAAACTACCTGCTGGCCTTGCAGATGCCGTCGCCGACGCCGCCCCAGATATTCCCGCATCCAGCCATGGTCAACCCCACCGTGTTCTTCGACATCGCTGCCAACAGCGAGCCCTTGGGCCGTGTCTCCTTCGAGCTGTTTGCAGACAAAGTCCCAAAGACGGCAGAAAACTTTCATGTTCTGAGCACCGGGGAGAAAGGATTTGGTTATAAAGGTTCCTGCTTTCACAGAATTATTCTGGGATTTATGTGCCAGGGTGGGGACTTCACACGCCACAATGGCACAGGTGGCAAGTCCATCTACGGGGAGAAATTTGATGATGAGAATTTCATCCTGAAGCACACAGGTCCTGGCATCTTGTCCATGGCGAATGCTGGACTCAACACAAATGGTTCCCAGTTCTTCATCTGCACAGCCAAGACCGAGTGGCTGGATGGCATGCATGTGGTCTTTGGCCAGGTGAAAGACGGTATGGGTGTTGTGACAGCCATAGAGAGCTATGGGTCCAGGAATGGCAAGACCAGCAAGAAGATTACCATTACTGACTGTGGACAACTCTAATACATTTGATGTTGGTTTTATCTTAACCACCAGACCATTCCTTCTGTAGCTCAGGAGAGCACCCCTTCACCCATCTCTGCTTGGAATGTTCTGTAATCTTCGTGCTCTCGCCGCAGTTCATTGGGTTCCACATTTTCCTTACCCCTTCCAAGTCTAGCTGGATTGCAGATTTAAGTTTATGATTATGAAATAAAAACTAAACAACAACAACAACAACAAAAAAAAAAAACTACCTGATAATTAAGCCCTGGCTTCTGTGGTTCAGTGGATTGAGCGTCGGCCTGCGAGCCAAGTGTTGCTGGTTTGATTCCCAGTCAGGGCACATGACTAGGTTGCACATCAGGTTCCCAGTTGGGGGTGCAAGTGAGAGGCAACCACACAGTGACGTTTCTCTCCCCTCTCTTTCTCCTTTCCCCTCTCTCTAAAGATAAATGAACAAACAAACAAACAAACAAATAAATAAATAATGTTTTAAAAAGCTACCTGATAATTGAAGAGACAACCACTCCTTATAGGTAGTAAGTTTCCCCTATCTACTCCCACACTCCCTGCACCTGTCCTATAGGAGGGTTGAAGCAGAGGTTGGTCAGTTACTTGTTTGATATGTTGTAAAATGTGCACTATATCATCTCTGATGATTCTTACAAGTCTAAAATTTTTCAAATCTAGGATCCCTTCACTGTGTTAAGATGCAAATGATCAAGTCCAACTTTGGGACATCAGTTGATGAATCACCCAGGATTGACTGCTGGGGTTAAATTGGAACAATTGCTTGAGTAGTGATCCCACAAAATAAGGAAACTTTGGCTAGTTTTGAAATATTTGTTATGACATGCCATCTTTTACAAGATTTTCCCAAGTTCAAAACTAATTCTAGCCCCTGATGTTCATTCTTCTGACCTATGATGTCATGCAGATTATTCTTGGGCCTTTAGCATATGGTGCCAAAGATGTCCTTCTGAAATAACAAGAGATTTCTTCACAAAATTCATTCTTTATAAGCCAAAAACTCACGTGAATGGTTTGAGTTTCTCTACACACACTTACCATACCCAGTTTAAAACAGAACTCCGGTCAGAATGCTACAGAGTGACAATCTGATATGATGGTCTGGCTTAGAATTATTATTGAGTGAGGGGAGATAACTGAGTGAACATCTTTCTTCTGCAGTCCTCAACTGCTCTGCTACCAATAGCCATGTGGTTTCCTTTTCAAGGATTTCCCCAGAATGGAGATCATTTTATCATATTTGCTATCTTTTTGCAGGGCAGTGGGAGGGGAGGCAGCATTGAAAATTTTGGTCTATACCAGAATAGATTGGCATGGATTCTTGGAAGGAAGGGGAGAGATCAAGACTAAGTTTGGGAAAATGACCAAGTCTGGGAAAATGACCAAGTCTTACTTCTTAGTAAGCCTAGAGGTCAGTTTCCATTGATAAAGAAGGGAAATGGAAAAGAAGGGAGAGGCTGAACTGGATTTCAACAGGAGGACCACATGTTTAGCACTGGGCAGTGGACAGTGAGTTAGACCTTTGAGGCATCTCTTTCCTTAGAAAATGTAAGGTAAAGTTCTCAGAATAGCCTGAGACAGCATAGCTTAGTGGTTATAAACCTAAAATCTGGAGTCGGACTGAGTCTTGTCTCTAACACTTGTTGGCTGTTTCACCTGGGCAGCTTGCTTAATCTCTATGTGGCTCTGTTTCATTATTTGTAAGAAGTGTGAATAATGATAGTGCCTACCTCATAGATTTATTGTAAAGATTAAGATGCTTAAAATATAAAGCTCTAGAATAGAGCCTAAAAATTACTAATTGAATACTAGGGTCAGTACCATAAAATAAATTAAAAAGTAGGTTTCAAATGTGGTCAGTTTAGTAAATATTTATTGCACACCTCCTATTTCTAGATATTGTGTTATTTAAGATTTAATATGGGAGAATTTGGCGTTTGAATCAGGTGAAATTGGATTCTAATTTCAACTCTGCCCTTGGCTCTGAGCTGGGTGGCCTTGGGCATGTTTCCTAACCTCTCTAAGCTTCTATTTACTTATGTGTAAAATGGAAATAATAACAGCATGGGGCCCCACAGGATTGTTGTTAGGAGTAAATGTGATAGTGCCTATATGTATATCATATAGAATGGAGCTCACTAAGTGCTAATATATTACTTCTGTAACTTGAGGCCCGTCCCTGGCTGGTTTGGCTCAGTGGATTGAGCGTCGGCCTGCGAGCTAAGTGTCGCTGGTTAGATCTTCCAGTCAGGGCACATCAGAGAAGGAAAACTCTGACTCCAAAAAACCTCCGCTGCCTTGCGGCATACCTCTTCAGGGGAAAGGCTAAGGGAGTAAACCCCGACAGAAAATCCGGAGCCGGAGTCCCTAAGGCGGTTTGACATTGTAGTCAACACCGGCAACTCCTGCAGCGCACCTGAAGTCAAGCTGTATTGACTCCGTCTTTCCCTTGGACCCTTCAGCTGCGAAGAGAGGGGGAGTCTGCTGCATGGGCAACAGCAGACCCTCCATATCACCCTGCCCAGGCTCTGTAGCTTCAGCTCCACTGGAGAGGACACTCCAGCGTCATCACAAGATGTCGATTCAACACGGGAGGAGACAGATACCGTGTCACTCCTGAGTTGGACTGCACAGTCATTCTCGGCGGTGCAGATAGACTCTTAAGAAGCTACACCATCGTCTCTCGAGACGGACGGCTGCCTACGAACTTGAGGCCCATATGATGAAATGTCAATTCAAGTTTTAAATCATTTGCAAAAAACACATCACATGCACAAGTGAAGGACCAGAATAGATTGAATTGACAAGAGCTTGTATGAAAAAGAGCTATGGGTTTTGGTTGATCACAAGTGTCCAATGAGCCAAGAGTGTGATTTGGCTACCCAAGGAATAATGTAATTCTAGATAACGTTAATAGAAATAGTGAGTTGAGTTCTCAGAAAATGATCATTTTACTGTATTCTGTGTTGGTTAGATCACTTCTGACATACAGGACTGCATTTGGCTTACATGTTTCTAGGTGGACAATGAGAAACTCATTGACAAACTGTCCAGAAATAGTGACTCTATTTGGGAAGCACTGGAAAACCTTCCTTGAAGATGAGATTAAAATAACCCGAGGAGGAAAACACTAAGGCAATATTTGAAACAGTTCTTTCTTCTAATGTAAATATTTACAGATCACACCCCAATTTAATCTGTCAGCAAATCCTGTTGGCTCTTTCCTCAGATTATGTCAATAATGTAACTATTTCTTATCGCCTCTCTGCTACTGTGATGATCTAACTCCCCTTCTTTTGCCTGATTATTGCAATAACCTCCTAACAGATTTCTCTGTTTCCATTCTTGTCGCTTAGTCTGTTCGCCATGCAGAAGACTGGATAGCCCTATTTAAATGTAAGTCTAATCACATCATTCCAATGGCTTCCTATTTTATTCAGAGTATAAGTGAAAGTCCTTGCAAGGACTTATGAAGATCTTGGTTAGCCTGGCTCCCATTACCTCTCTGACCATATCCCTTTCTACTCTCCCCCTTGCTTACTCTGCTCCAGCCACTGTAGTTTAGTCACAGTTCCTCAGAGCAGCCAGGAATTCTCCTTTTTCAAGGTTGTTGCATTTACTTTTCTCTTTTACCAGAACCCGTCTGCATGGCTTGCTCCTTCATGTTCTTCATCATCATAAATCAAATGTTACATTCTCAGTGAGGTACTCTCAGTCATCCTTAACTTGCAACAATCTCCCCACAAAACTCACACTGCCATATCTCCTTTCTCTGTTTTATTTTTGACCCCATCATTTATCATTGTTAAATATTCTGTATAATTATTCTATATAATATTATTCTTTATAATAACAGGTATATAAAAGTAAAAAATAATGTACTGGTTGAATCTTACAGGAGTTGGGTAGGAATGAACTCTGCCCTCTGAAACCTGGATAATTGAGAATTAACTACACAATGGTACATGCAAGTGAATTTTGGCCCAACCCTGGAAGATACATTGTGAGATATTCTGGACTCAGGGAAGACAATTCATATTTTCCAAACATTGTAAGACTTCTTTGTAAGAAGTAGATTTCATCTGGGTTGCAACTTGAATCAGAACTAGAGCCTGTGAGTATGAAAGGAATCCAAACAGAAAAATATGAGATCAATCAAACAATTTGAAATTCTCAGGTTGTCTCATGCAGTGGTGAGCTCGCCAATCCTGGAGGTGCACAGAAAGAGTTTCTATGCTTCTCTGTCAACTCTGCTGTTAACGAGATTCTATAATGGGTTGTGGATTGGACCATACCACCTAGACAATCTGTAGCTCTGAGAAGCTGGGGCCAAAAGTGTGTGAGCTTAAGGGTCAGAGAGAATTTACAATTGCTTTTTTAAAACTGGGGAGAGGGTCTTTGGCTTTTGTTCCTAGAGTCCCAGAAACAAATTCTCCTCTTAAAGGTCCATTCCACCCTAACTGAGATTCCATTTCCCAGAAATTACCTAATGCTGGGCTGATTATTAGAGGCCAACCAGGGGTAAAGGGACTGATTCCCATGGCAACCAGGTTGAAAAAACATACCATGTGGAGCATTGTCAGTAACAAGCTATGTTTGTATTATAAATAGATATTTAATTCATTTAGAGTTTGTGACTACTTTTGCATTATAAATAGATATTTAATTCATTGAGATAGCTCTGACAGTGAGTACAAAAGTTAAATCCTAAAGCCACTCTTTGTCTTTAAGTATTTCACAGTTACTTGACACCTATTTTTCCCTTTCAAAACATGTAGAACTTGGTTTTCTAAATGAAAGAATGGTATATGTAAGTGTTTATAGAAAACAACTAACAGTCCAGTCTCACAATATTTTTCACTATTTGTTTCTCTCTGAAAGATTCATCAAAATTTTCTGATTGTGTGTCTCTGTTTGAATCTTTTTGACACAGGAGACTCCAGATTCAAAGTCTAAATTTCACAAGAGTCTTTTTCTGTCATTTTTGCCTCATATTCTTCCTGCTTTTCTAACTCAGAGGCTTCTCTAAATTTCAGTCCTTGGCCCTCTGCTCTTTTCTTCCATTTTCTCTTTTCTTTGATGAACAGCTAGCACAATCAAGTGATCACTTGCTAACTTGTACAGCCCTGCCACTAGCCTTGGCAATAGATGTTGGAATACCCAATAATTGGAAAACAAAATCAAGACTGACCAAAGGACTTTTGTACCATAACTGAGGACCAAGCTCAGGCTTCCCTCCAGTGTTTTAAGTGTACAGTTTGATTGAGGGTTAGGGATAAAGAGTTTGAAGGCAGAGAGTAGTTTCAACAGAAAACAACAATCAGGTTTTGCTAAACTCAAATGTAAAAGCATTTTGAAATTCAATTTTTAAAAACACTATAAGAAATTAGTATAAACAACTAGTAGAATCTTATCAAGTGGAAATCAGAGTGAGACTTTGTACTTATATATTCCAAAGAGCTTAATATAAATTAGTCTGTAGTATTCAAGTATTTCATTCTGTAAGGATTAAGGAAAATAGGATGCATTTCTTCCCATTAAGTTGCTGTGTAAATAAGCTTCCTAATGTAAGAATATAGGGGTTACTTTCTAAAATTTGTTGTTACCAAGGATAAATAACTCACTGTGTACATTGCTCTATTGAACAGCGTTAGCTTAGCATTAAACAGTATTGGGGGGGGTGAGCAATTTTAAGATTAGATTTGAAAAGATCATGACCTCCTCTAGGACTCATAGTTGAATTCTTCTGAGGTTTTGAGCATGTTCAAGGAACTAGGTAAGTTCTCCTTCCCAATCTAACCTCTTAATGTGTACTGAATTCCCACCATAGAGCAAGTGACCTACTGACCAGAGAGGGAGATCAGAAGATTAGAATGTGAACTGGCCTGCATTTAAAGTCCTGGGAGGGGACACTGGTAAGTCCCTTGTTCTAAACCAACCACCTCACCTGCATACTTACCCCCTGAGATCTCACCACCAGAGGCCCATTCCTTTGGGAAAACAAGGCTCTTTTTAGAGAGGGGCAAGTATTCAGCTTTATCACTTGTGCACACTTAAGAGTGAATTAATGTACACCTTGTGATTATGATGTAAGGGTCACAAAGCACACTTTGCCAATTTCAAAGGTCTGAAAAGGACTAATCCTGATGTTTATGTACTACAGACCTAGAAATAGCATGGTGAAGGGGATTTAATTTCATTGTTTGCTCTCCTCAGGCTCCACTTGGAGAGAACTTTTGCCATTCATTCATTCATTCAATAATAAAATGGAAGAACAATAAAACAGTCTGTTCAGGGATCATGTCTCAAACCAAATTGGTAAGTACTATTTTGGAACTTTCCCTTCTTTCCCACCCATTTCTTGAGCTCCTTTCTCTGTACTAGCAGTCCTATGCTCTCTTACTCTGTCATGGAGTCAATTCCAACACACAGTTTCTGCTAAACTGTGATTGTACAACAGACCAATGAAAAATCACTGCCATAGTTTTCGTGGTTAAATAGTAAATACTCTATTCAGAATACTTTTTAATAGAATTACATGCACCAGTAAATCAGTACAGTAAGGAGTTACAGGGATGGGAAATGTCATTTCAGGAAATATCTCACCCTATATCTACAGATGAGAGTAGAACTCTCAACTCCCAGAATCCCCTCGACCCAGCTCAGGTGATTAGTGACCAAGGAATAAGAGATAGGGCTTACTCCCAGAGTAATCAGTCAGATTTGCAGGTCTCTGAAGATAAAAGAGAGAGGAGGGGAAAATTTGTGAAGGAGGAGATTATTATAATGGGACTGGCAGGTCCACTAAGGCTCCCTGAGAGATTGAAGAAGAAGAGTTGGAGTTGGTGCCTGGTTCTTCTTCTTGGTTACACTCTTCAAGGGCTATGGTCTGGTCCCGTCCATCTGTCTCTGAGTCTCTGTGTAGAGAAAAAGACATGACTAAAGGGGTATCCAGAACCATCAACCCAAAGACTGGTTGAATCGTGGGGCTCAGATGCTGGACACACATTCAGAACATTGTTTTTACAACAGCCATGGTATCACAGAAGGAAGCCGATATGAGGCATTTACCTGGTTCGAAGTCGAGGCCACTTCCTCCATTCTATGGCTAGCACCACCCCCAAAGCTACAACCACCACTACAATCAGGCTGCTTCGGACAATGTTCCCCACAGTACACTCTTGAACAGCAAGCCCTGTAATGATAAAAGAGGAAAAACCAAGGCCACAGAGGCTAGCCCATGTTCTACTTGGAACATCTGTCCTCCTCCAAGCTTTACTTGGGGGCCATATATTTAAATTGAAGAAGGGATAATCAGAGGCAGTGCTTATGCTGAGGCAGAAGCACCCCTCCTTTTGGGGGGTTGAAGAGGCCTTGAAAATATCTGGTTCACTGTCTTTGAGCAAAGCTGAAGTCCCGCCTCCTCACCATCTCTGGAGAAATATAACCACACTTGTTGCTGACTCCAAATCCTCCTCCTTCCATATTAGGGTTGTCTCCATGGTGACTGTCTCTGGGACCCCAAATATGTTATGCCAGGACTATGGAGGGATTATCCACTTACCCGCTGCACCCACCAGCTCCAGGGGATCGCTAGGCTCTGACCAGATATCAGGGTGGGCCTGGAGGCGGTAGCTACAGCTGTAGTTTCCAATGCCTTTTCCTTCTACATTGTTAATGACAAAGTCTCCATCCTCTGAGAACTGCTGAGGTACGTCTTCTCCGTCATGTTCCAGGACAAATTCAACACCTGGCATTGGTCCTCGGCATTGAAGGGTGATGTCCTTCCCTAGTTTGAACACAGTGCTGGGCCAGGCTGACAAAGAAGGTTTAGGGGGTTTATCTGCAACCAACCAGAGCACAGAGTTAGAAGAAGTGGCCCTTTATTCACTTAGGGCTAACTACTAAGAAGCACTATACAATCTAGATGGCTACTGAAGTTTCCAGGACCTTACCAGTCACCCAGATGTCCAGGGAGTCACTGTGATTGGAAGCTGCAAGGGGAGCAGAGTCCAAATAATAAATACAACTATAGATCGCAGAATCTTCACCTCTCACTGCTGGCATCCAGAAGTCAGCCCTGTAGCCACTTGGCCTCTGTTGATCTAAAGGCTCTTGAGAGCCCTCCTTCAACAGGAAAAATGTTGAATTTGGGAATTCCCCTTGACATTGAAGAGTCATATTTTCTCCAGGGGCCACCATAGGACCAGGCTGGGCTAATAGGCTGGGTTTAGGGAGAAAACCTAGAAAAAATTAATTACTGGTCAGAGAGAAGAGGTTATTTGCCAGTGCATCAACCTTGGAGACTCTGTCCAATAAAGATAAAAGGGTATTTCTTGCCTTTCCTTGAACTCTATGAAAACCACCTGAGGCATCTACCAGTTTATTCTGTCCTTTTAATACCTCCATGCCCAGAGTATTGTCTCCTTACCTGTGACTATGAGTTCCAGGGTGTTGCTAGGCTGTATCTTGATAGGGCTGGCCCAGTCAGGGTGGTAGCAGCAGGTGTAATGTCCTATGCTAGCACCAGATATACTGGTGATGGGGAATGCCCCATCATTACTGGTTGACCCCCAGAGCTGTGTTGAAGTGGCTTCTTCTTCTTTGTGCAGAATGTACCCTACTCCACGGACTGGCCCTTGGCATCGGAGAGTAACATTCTGCCCCATGGGAACCACAGAACTGGGTTCAGCAAACAACCATGGCTTGGGGAATATGTCTAGGAAGAGACCAAAGATGCAAAGTGGTGAGTATGGAAACTTACCACTTGCTTAATCAACACTTTATCTTTCCATCTGGCTACAATGGTTTCCCTATGTGGCCTAGCCTAGCCTTGCAAGAAGGATTACCCTACCAATCCCCTATAGCCATTTTATCTGTCCCAGTTACATGTTTTGTCTGTCCTTACCAGTCACCCAGATCATAACGGGCTTGCTGAGATGTGACCCCCTGTTTGACATGGTTGTCTCATAGTAGACACAGCTGTAGTTCCCAGAGTCCTCTGCTACAACAGTGTGGAGGAGGAAGTCAGTTGAGTTCCCTGAGGTACTCTGGAACTGTAAAGGAACATGGGTTCCCTCGTGCAAGAGGGCAAACCTCATGCCCCAGAAAGCGCCTTGGCAGTGTAGGATCACATTCTTCCCAGGAAGCACCACAGGACCTGGCTGTGCCAGGAGAGTGGGTTCGGGGTAGAATTCTGAAATTAAAGAGACCACAGCATGAGAAAAACCTGTCCCCTGCATTCTTTAAATTGCTTTTTAACTGTTATTATAAGAAACAGTATGTTTATTGTAGAAATTTAGAAAATACAGGAAAAAGTGATGAAGAAAATATCATTCTACCACTCAATGATGACTATTATTTATACATATTCCTATATTTCCATTCCATTAATTTTTCCTATACATGTCCATGTTATCGTAGCTGTAAATATTTGCATAACTTGGATCCTACTATATGCATGGTTGTGTAGTTTAACATTTTTCACTTAACTTTATATTGTAAATATTTTCCTGTGACATTACACAGCCTTTGAAAACTATCATTTCTAATGGCTGCATCACATGCAGTTGACATTTCAAGGTCTTTGCCCCTTCTCCAAGGGCCATCAAGCCCACCAATCTCTGACAGCCCAGCTAAAGGAAAAGTGGACACTGAGCCTAAAGCTCAGGGCCAAGCAACAACATGATTTCAGAAATAGGGCAACATGAACTTGGCTCTAGAGATTGGACACCCCTATCTGCCACATTTTTCCCTAAGAAATTAATTACTTGCCTCCTGCCTTACATGGCCTGTTTACCATGTGTGAGTCACTGTCCTAAGCCCTTTCTTGGAAACTTTTAGAAGGAGCACTTCTTTTTCTCCTGCTGAAAGACTTCCCACCCACTGTCCCAGGTTCAGTACCCCCTCCATCTTCATTTCCCCACTCCTGACCTGTCACCACGAGCTCCACAGAGTTGCTGGGCTCAGACCAGATAGCAAAATCATAATAGCGGCAGCTGTAATTCCCTCCATCACCAATGCCCACTGAAATGATCAAAAACTGAGCTGCACTGGCCCCTGAGGTTGCCCAAGACCTGTCACTGGATGCTATTTCACTTCCATCTTTGTAAAGAATAAAGCTCATGTGCTGGTGGGGGGTGGAGCAATTGAAAGTCACTCGGGCACCAGGAGTGACCATTGGGCTGGCCCAAGTATTGAAGAAGGGCTTCGGGTACATGTCTAGAAGGCAAAAAAGAAAACACAACACAAAACCAAGTTAAGAATAAAAGAAATAAAGATAGTTAATGTAGGTAATATTGGTTCCAGGAAGCTGCTTTGTTTTTTTTTATAGTAATTCATTCAGAATTAGGTACATTTAAAAATGCAGGAAAATCCATTTTGCTGATGGCTTTGACACAGGGACCCCTCACCCTCACCCCTCAACTCCTGCAGCTGAATCACTGTCATCAGAGCAGACAATTGAGACTAGCTAAAAGAATAACTTGTCACTGGGGCTCTGCTGGCTCCCTGAGCCTCAGTTTGACCATTTGGACAAGAAGGGGAAATAGTACCTGCTCTACAATGTACTATTTCCCCTTCTTGTCCAAATACCCCTTGAGTATTTACTCTATAGATAAATAAAGTAATTAATATGAAAATAATTTAAAAAATTAAATCACTCTCCACAAACCCCAGCTATTAATAACAATTACTGCTATTAATATCGTGCAGCCAGAGGCCCTGGCACTCCCAGCGCCACGCCTGCTTGGCTCTAAGATTGGACACAGGCTCCTAAGACCAGCAACAGTTTGCTGTGGGGAGAGGAGTGTCTGACCCAGAGTTTTGCCTCCTCCTCCTCCCTCACACACACTTTTCAGCTCTACCTTTTATGACAAGCTCCAGGGGTTCACTGGGCTCAGACCACTTGAAGGGTTGCTTTTCAGTATGAGTGCGGCAACTATAATTGCCTTCGTCTTTATCCTCCATTCTTTGGATTGTAAAGAAGGCTTCTCTCCCAACGGCACCAAGTTGCTGGACAGGTTCCTGCAATCCCTCCTTATATAGAGAAAACCCCATGCTTGCCAGCCATCCTTTGCACCGGATTTGCAATTCCTGGCCCCGGATTGGGGGGGATGCAGAAATGACAGGTTTGGGGAGGATGTCTAGAAAACAAAATGGGTTTGAAGATGCCCAGGAGGGACACTTGAAGTCACTAGGTCAGCCAAAAAGAAATCCATCTTGGACTGGTCTTTGGCTCCTCCTGTCAGTTTCCTCTCACTCTCTTACCCACCCCCTTCCCCCATTTCAGTGTCCCTCCTCTCTTACATGCAGCAGGAGCCCCTTGGCTCTGAGTCCTTGTGCATTCCCCCACACCCAGCAACAGTGTTGGAGTCTCAGAGGTTCTGGGGATTACTCCGGAAAAATCATCTGACATTTCTTACCTGTCCCCACCAGCTCCAGTGCCTCACTGGGCTCTGACACAGCCATCTCCTCCCATGAATGGCAGTGGTAACTCCCGGTGTGGCTCTGGGTCAGGGCTCCAAGAGGGAAAGCAGCCCGGACTTGCTCTGAGGCTGGGCGAGTTGCGATCCACCCAGTCCCATCCTTCAGCAGCACAAACTCTTTAGTTGATCCAGAAGGGCTTCTGCACCATAGGGTTAAGTTCTTCCACGGGGCCAGAGGGAAGTTGGTCTCTGCCCATAGCTCAGGCTTAGGGGTTGGCATGATTATTTCTAGAAACAACAGAGTTAATGAAGCCATCCTCCCTTCCCCTACTCATTTCCTTACCCTTGAGCCCCCTTCCCAGATCACACTGCCCACCTTCCCTTTCAACCTAAATCCAAACATTTATTTTTCTTCTGCGGGTGCAGAGGAAAGGGGAAGCTGATGTCTCAGGTGAGACTCAAGAAAGCACAGAAGCTTGGGGGAAAATTTTCAGGCACAAAAGCAGAGTTGGAGGCTGAATTTTGCCTTCAACTTTAGCAAGTGCTCCTTACTGGCTGACTTTCCTTTCCAATCAGTCACTCCATGGTCACTGACACTGACACTATGTAGTTATTTCGGATCTCTAGGGAGGAATGTCCCAGTCTGGAGCAGAAAAAACTCACCAGTCTCTTCTGTCAATACCCCATTGCACAGTCCTGCAAAAGAAATTGCTGCCAGGACTCTGTCTCCTTCCCCACAGGACTTCACCCCAGCCTCTGCCCAGGGCCCTTACCCCACTCCCTTGTACTCACCACAGCAGAGGAGAGCCGTGATTATGAACAGCATGGTGACCCCTTGAGCTGTTCTCAGCAACCAGGCTTCTCTAGTGAGACCAGAAGAGAGATGAGAGGAGTTGCTGGGATTAGGGGGAGGGCGGGGAGAAGGGGGCGGCAATTTATGTCATTGGCTTACTCACCACCCAATAGGGATTGGATATGGCCGGGATAATTGGAAATAATCTTTTCTGACATTGATGGCTTTCCTTTTTGACGGCCTCACAACCTACAAATCTATTGCTCTTTCATGACCCACATGCCCCCCTCCCCCTTACCAAACTATATCAGATGTCAGCTCCCCATAGCCCCTGATTAGACTGTTGCTGGAATTGAGATGTCAGATGTGAAAATGCTTTTGTAACTCTATCTCTCAGAACCCCTGGAGCTCAGTGTGATCAGCAGCTCTGGGTAGTGGGTGTGGGGGTGGAGGGAGAAATATTGGGTGTTCCACCATTATCAGGTTTAAGTTTGGAAGCAGTTTTTATTATGGCAGTATTGGTCCTCAGACTGACCTGCCTCACCTGCCTTTGTTATGGAAGGGTTGCCTAGGCAGCTGCAATGAATTACCAAAGGATTGTCAGTGTTTAGCTAAACTTGTCAGAGAGCAGGATCTCTCTACCAACCCCCCCAAGATTATGAGTAGAAATATGCAGCAGTATTGGGTTATGGATCCTATAAATTAGATATTAAGCCAAAATCCATTTGAAAAAATTTACTTAGAAAACACTAACCCTCCTTCCTAGTCAGGAAAACCTGCTTATCAAGCTGCTTTTTCTGAAATCTGCTTTCTAAATTCATTTTTTGATACAGTAGTCTTGGGTTGAAGTGGGCCACTTGAATATATATTTTCCTAACCTCTGGCTTACAGGTTACCCCAGAGTATGTGGGACATGAGATAGATTCTGAGGAGAACTAGAATGCATCCTCCACTGAAACTTTGAAAACTCAATGGGTAGTGGTTTTTGCAGAAGGTATATGTGGCTCTCTTCACATTACCGAAGCACTCTGCCCCTTAGATCCCAGTGCAAAACACAGACACACAATCATAGTTAAAATCCATTGTGTTTTGGATACACCCAAACACACCAAGGTCTATCTATGATCATGGTGGATATACATGGTACAGCCAGGAACAAGGCATTCAGGAGGTGAGGCTCCCATCAAGCTAGGAGCTGTCATTTCTCTTCTCATTTTTAAATAGACTAGATTGAGTACAGGCCATGGGGGTGGGACAAGAGGGAAATTACATCAAAGATCAAAGGAAATGGCAGGAGAACCTGTTTGGCTTGCCATTTTCTGGGTCATGGGAAATAGTCTCATTCCCTGGCCCCAATCCATTGCCTCATCAGATGCCCATCCAAGTTAAGATTATATTCTCAGAATGCTCTGCACAGGTAGTTGGAGGCCAAAGTGTCAGAGAGACTGGTTTCTATGGAAACCACAAGACTATCCCTTGAGAGCTAGGGATTAAGGATGAAAAGTTGGGATGGGAGTTCAATAACATCCTGGTAGAGAGTAGAACATAGCCAAATTAATATGGGAGACAGCAATAATCTCTGAGGGACAGAGTAGTATGGGCACTCTCCTGGGGGGATCAGTGAATGAGGTTCTGGTTACTTCTTCAGCCTCTGAAAATAATGCATTTCTCCACCCTCTGGCTTGGGTGCTGATCCCTCTGTGAGTTGAAAGGTAAACAGTTGGGAAGAGAAAGTCTTATGTCTTAAGCTAAGAGGGTAGAGGATACAAAGGGTGTGCCCCTGTGGTTTGTCTTAGTTTGAGTATGACTTATTCCTGAGTCTATGGAGAGTCTGGACTCAGCTAAACTGAAGAACAGAGGGCTGGGGCAAGATAGTTACCTGATTCTGAATCTCCAACACTTCCACCTTATCCATAGCACTACCAACAGCAAGGCAACAAGCTGCAAGATCAGGGACAAACTGATCACTTCATTCAGAATGTAATTCCAGGTAAACAAACCTATGGCCAGAGAAGAACAGAAGCAGGGGCCTTGATGGAGATAGGGGCAAGTGAGCACATTCATTCATGTGGGAAGGGAGAGCTGGTTACTGACAGTGAAGGGAAAATGAGACAGAAGTGGCCTTCTTTTTCATGAAGAATGGGAGCCTTGGAAATACAGTACATACCCTGCTTACTGCCTTTGAGTGATTATGAGGCCACCCCAGGGGAAGGGTGCACAAACCCAAAAGCCCTGACCTACAAGTCCCTGACCCCCCTTTCCATATATTTTTTGGCACCAATCCAGGATATCAGGGTATCATGGCCAAAGCTGTGAAGGGGCATCCCTATGAAATGTTGTCTCTCACCTGCTGGCCCCATCAGCTTCAGAGGCTCACTGCAAAATGACCAGATATTAGGGTGTGCTTCTATGAGATACATGCAACTGTAGGTCCCTGTGACTTTCCCTTCAACGTTACTGATGATGAAGTCTTCATCCAATGAGAATTTTTTGAATGTTGCTCTTTCTTCCCATTCTAGAGAAAATTCAAGTACTCAGCACTGAAGGAGGAAGGTACTTCCCAGCCTTCTGGGCCAGGCTGACAAGGAGAGTTTGGGGGTCTTATCTACAACTAGTCCAGAGACCAGAGTTAGGAGTGACCTTGAACTCAGTACCCCCTCCCTCAACAAATTTTTTAGCTCTATTTGGTTTTCTCTTTCTACTTTCACTAGATCAGTGACTTCAAAAATTGACTGTGCATCAGAACCCTTTGGCCCACTCTTACCTTCAATCAGGACCTTGTACCTATAAGTTTCCCCTGGCACAAAGAAAATAACTTCTCCAGTCGTTAAAATGGGGATAGGTCTTACTAAGAGGTAGGGCTTGATTAACAATCCTGGAAGAGAAGGTACCAAAAGATTTTGAAGAAAATTCTACACCAAACTCCTAGTGTGTTTTTCCTTGACTCATAACTCCAAGAGGATACAGGGTCACTAACACCTTTTTAGAACACTGTAATGGTGACAAAAGCAAACAGTTGTTAGCACTTGCCTACAACCACAAGCTCCATGGTATTGTGTGATGTCATCCTGATGGAGGTCTTCCAGGAGAGGAGATAGTGGCAGCTATAGATGCAAGCATCACTGTAGGTCACATTACTGAGGAAGAATGACTCGTCATCATTGGTGGCATCCAAGACTTGAAGTGATTTGTCTTCTCCTTTCTTATAGAGTGCAAGTCCCACTCCATCCACTGGCCCTTGACACCACAGGCTCATGTTCTGACCCATTTGGACCACAGGACTGGGCTGAACAAGTAGCCAGGTCTTGGGGAAAGTGTCTAGGATGAGACCCAAAATATAAAGAGCTAATAGTCTGACTTTCTCCTCCCACTACTTGGGGTTCTTTTCCGCCTCTTCCTCCAGTCCACCCTTGACAAATCCCACCTCCTTCCCTACTGTTAGTATTGGCTGCACTATTAGGTTCTTCAGGGGGCCCGGAGGAAGTTTTGTGTCTTTAGCCCTTAATATAAGTCCCATGGCACCCCTCTCTCTTACCGGTTACCCAGATTTTCAGGATATCACTGAGTACTGAACCTCTGTATGAACCATCATAGTAAAAGCAGAGGTAATGTCCAGCATCATGGACTTTCAAAGCCTGGAAGAAGAAATATGCCTCATTTTTTATTGGCCTCTTGTGGTAAAAGGACTTCTCCAAGTCTTCAAGCTTTATTAGAGCAAAGGTCATTCCATAGATTGGCCCTTGACACCTGAGATTCAGGCTTTCTCCAGGTACCATGATGGGCCCAGGATAAGGTGTCAGAGTTGGTTTGGGATAGAGTCCTAGAAAGGGAAGAGACCCTGAATTAGAGGTAGGATGATTCTTCCTTACTATTTTCTGTTTTGCTTTTCTAGTTTCTTGAAACAGGACGTGGTAGCTGAAGTTTACCCTCTGCTCCCTTGCCTTCCTTGAATCTCTGCCTCTTCTAGGATGTAATCAAGGATAAATTCCCTTATGACCCTGCCCTCTCACCAGACTATCAGCCCCGCTGAGCTCTATGTTTCAGGGTGTGTCTCAGTGGAATATCTATATCTGTAATTCCCTGTATGTTTAGGTCCCTTAAATGACAAATGTAACTTTTACAACCACTGAGAAACCAAACTTCTGAAAAATGACTTTTATTCC
This sequence comes from Furipterus horrens, assembly GCF_987537825.1. NCBI lineage: Eukaryota > Metazoa > Chordata > Mammalia > Chiroptera > Furipteridae > Furipterus > Furipterus horrens. The sequence goes on along the minus strand of NW_028327187.1, from coordinate 26,473,254 downwards.
ATCTTTGTAGAGCATGAATGCAAGTGTAGTATTAAGGATAGATTTTGAACACATATAAGACCCTACTTTCCAACAGCAGATTGAAAGAAGCCAATAAGGAGGGATTAGCCTGTAAGTCTGCAAACCAAAAAAATCTCTGTTAATGGGGACACACTCTCATTTCAATGTATGATTTTTTCAAAGAGATTATACTACAAAATAGAGGGTAAACCTTCACATGCCACTCCTTCTTACCCATCCCAATCTCAGGTAGACCCACCAACCCATTACTGGAAAGATCAGCTCCATCATATGCTCACTGAGCATTTAGGATGTGTGAAGAATCATGTAGGCCTAAGGATATGCAAACAAAAAATACAAAGTTCCTGTCAGAGAAAACCTCATGGCCTAAAGGGGATATCAGTGATCAAGTAACTGCAGAAGTATATGATAGTGGAATCTATGCTGGAAGGACATTCATACAACAAACATATGCATGCAATTCAAACAGACCTTTGTTTTTTATCCTCGATAAAAAGCTATAATAATAAAATTCATATCTACCATTTATTGAGAACTTATATGCCAGGCACTGTACATGTATTATATTTAGTCAAATCTTCACAACAACCCTGTGAGGTAGGCATTATTATCATACCAATTTTGCAAACCAGGAATGTGAGGCACAGAAAAAGCATCATATAGTAGATTGGATAGATGTTGTTATCCCATGTTAGAGTAGGGGAAACCAAAGCACAGAGAGGTAAAGTCACTTGCTCAAGATCACACAGAAAGGCAGTGTCAGAGGTGAAACTAGAAACCAGGATTCCTACTTCTAAGTTCAGGGTACTTTCTGTAGCACCACAGCATCCCCCAACCCTATGTAGCTTGATTGAGAAAGTAAAGCAAATGTGGCCAATTCTGTCTAATAAGTATCCAGGCCATGATGTGGGAGTTTGGGACTAGGGTGTGCACCTGGTATTAGGGCATTTTGGGAAGGCTTCTGCTGTGTTTAGAGCTTGTTACTGATGTATTGTATCTGTATATACATGACTAAAGCAATTTATACAGTCATTTCTAAAATATACGTAATCACTTTTTTGGTCACTTTTGTTTATTTTTGTAACCAGTACTAACAATTTATTCTATTTTCACACTAAAAATTAATAATCACAAATAGAATAAAACGCATTTAAATTTTGAAATATCAGTTTAAAAGACTGCAGTGGCAGTGCCTGGAACATATTAAGTGCTCAATAAATATAGTCTAATGAATTAATGAATGTATGATATTCAACAAGTAGAAAACAACAACGGTTTAATGAACTGAAGCTGTTGGACATTTGACTGGACTCATTCACTAGCCAAGTGATTGGCTCCCACACATCTGCCTGGTAGCATGTGTGATTCTGGTTTGTATTTCAATAGAATGTCAAGTGACTCTAGCTAATGGGCCTTGCAGGGCCTAGGAACTGACAGAGAAAAGCAAAATAAGAAACCCTGTTTCATCCAGCCATGATCCCAGGGACAACAATCATCAAACCCCAGCAGCCATAGCCACACCCACCTGCCACAATTAGCTTCAGGGGGTTCCTGGGCTCTGACCACAGGGTGGGGAGTATCTGGATGTGGGTGCGGCAGGTGTAAACCATTTCACCTTCAGGTGCTGTGTTGGCAATGGAGAAGATGGCCACTGTCCAAATTGGAAGTTGGTAATCCACAGGCTCTGTATATCCCTCTTTGAAAAGCATGAATACCAAATCCTGCAGCCATCCATGACAAAATATGTTAACATTATGCCCAGGAAGAGGAGAGGTCTCAGATTGGATCCAGAAGATGGGCTTGGGCAGCCGGCCTGGAAGGAGAAAACAACTGGAATTCAGGTAGAACAAGGGAGAGCAGGAGAGAGCCCTATTTAAATGAGACTTCCTGTATGTCCTGATGTTCCACTCCTCCTTTTCCCAGCTTGGGTCTCCCCTAAGTTGAAAGCTTGCCCTATAAATCTGTTTCAGAGTCTGCATCCACACTCTACATTGCCTATGAAGATACTTATTTACTAACTATAGAATGCCTGCACATACATATACATGTATTTGAGGTAAATGGATGAATGAATTAAACAAACCCTGCATTGGAAAGGCAAGTTTGAATCCTAGAAGCTGGAATTTATTCTTGATTAGCTATTTCTGTCTTCTTACCTGGTGCTTCCAACTCTAAAACTTTACTGGGCTCTGACCAGCCTGTCTCCTTCCAGTAGCAGCATCTGTAAAGACCTGTATTGGACTTAGTAAGGACACCTATGGGGAATGAAACTTGAAAGACCTTGTAGGAAGGGCGGATCCAGGTCATCTGCATCTTATCCTTCAGCAGCAGGAACTTGCTTGAAATTCGAGTAGGGCTTTTGCACCAAAGTGTGATGTTCTTCCATGGGGCCTGGGGGTAGTTGTTCTCTATCCACAGCTCCGGTTGAGATCGTATCACTGTTATTCCCAAAGGTCACAAAGATGTGAGCAGTACCACCCTCCCATAATGTGCCCCATATGTCCCTTAAAACTAGTCCTGACCCAGATTTCTCCATTTGTCTTCCCTTGGGAACAGGAATGTCTGCTCATGTGGAAGGTGGGATAGGGACCCGAGAATATCTGTTCAAGAAATCCAAGTAAGTTGGGGAATAAGGTGCAAGGCCTGGCCTTCTTTTCATCTGAGATAAAGCTCTTTTATTATTCTGTGGGAAACCAAGTCATGAAGTGAGGGGCTCTTATTCCAATCAGATCAATCTGGGAATTTTCTTTGGGATCTCAAGGTAGTTTGGTCCATGGCCATGGAGGTAGGCTGATGACTTAGAACCTTCAGGAGGGAAGGTACCTGAGGTATCAGGACTCACTTACCTATTGATGTCATACCCAGACTCAGCCCTAAAAAGAGAGGTTATGATAAAGGAAAACACCCTCATTGTCCCCACCCACTCACAAACATCAACAGTCTCCTGTCCCTCCCCAAGGTGTCCACTTATAGAGGTACTTATGACAAGGTCACTTGCCCCTCACCCCTTCCTTGTACTCACGAATACAAAAGAGCAAGAGAATGAATATCCGCAGCATGGTGGCCCCCTCCCCTGGTCTGTGCAGGGTCATAGGGCCTGTGGTGCTCAATATGCGCTTCAAGACTTAAAGGGCTTTGCTCCTCATCAGGTGGTGAGATCTAAAAGCAGAAGTGTTTTTACTCAAAAAACTTTCTTGTTCTTTAGAGTTTATTTTGGATCACTAAACTGCAGTTGACAACCCTACTACCTTATACACTGCCACACAATATGCAAGGTATTACAAGGTATCACAGGGTCACCTGCTATTTCCTCTTCTTGTCTCTTTCCCACACTTCCCCCTCCACTCACCCAAGGTCTTTACTGGTATCTAAGAAGTCAGATTTGTTGAAATGTCTGTTTTTCCCTGGTATCTCAAAGAGGTGACCTAATGCAGGCTAGTAGGAGCCCCATGGAATGAAGAAAAAGGGAGGTGTAGGGAGTCCTCCAATAATATAGCAAAGGAGGCATTCCTACCATCCCCATTTTGCTAGCAAGGAAACTGAGGCTTAGAGTGGACATATAATTTTCCCAAAGTCAAAAATATTAAATATCAGAGCTTACATTCAAATCCATGTTTAACTCCAACCCCTAGGCTCTAAAACCAGCATTTAAACTCCCAGAGGCAGTTCTTTCTCTTATTCTTACCCTCCCACACTCCTCTTATCTCATCCTATCCAGGCATTCCTTTTGTGGAGTGCTTCAGATATAATATTATTCTCATTCTTATTTCTTACCCCAAAAGCTCAAAACCCCTATTTCTAGGAAGTGTTTGAGAATCAAGCTACTTGAGCTAATTAATATAATGTGTTAATGACTTATTGGCTGCCTACAATTTGTAAGCATTTTTGTTCATTGCCTCTAAGGAAAAAAAAAAAAAAGAATTGTTTGAATTTCAGGGAATATGGCAAAGATTTGAGATCAGGGAGTCCTCATTTCATGAAAATTGCTATTGACCACAAGGCCGTGACTGTATATAAGGTAGACCCCTTATGCTTTCCTGCTTCCCCTCACCCCACCCAGAGTATCCTTTTGCCAACGGGAGGTGTATCCCCACCACACAAACTCAGGCTAATCTCCTCCACTAACCCTCTATTCAGAGTCTGAGGTCCTGGCTGATCCCAGTTGTTTAATCCTATCTGAGTAGAGTGGAGTAAAGACAACTCCTAGAAGAGAAAGAGGCTTATTTTCCTTCCCAAACTTATCCTAGTACCAGTCTCTAACTTGCTCCAATGCTAACACTGGGCAGGTGCAATAACAGGAAAAGGGGGGTTCATTTTCAAGCATCTGGGTTGTAGGAAGCAGGCAGAGAGTCGGAGATCCAAGGAGACACCGTTTCCTTTTTCAGTTCTTCTTTTGCATTGAAGGATGCTCAAATCACTCTCTCTGAACTTTTCCTATCTGTAAACTGAGGGAATAATATCTACCTAAACATTGTTGTTGTGTTGGATAAGAGATAACATATGTACAGTGCCAGGCATATAGTGAACATTAAAAAAACAACAACTATATTTCTTCTTTCCAAAGTGTACATTGACCTGGTGTAAGACTCTATGGATGCCTTTTCCATCTCAGCTCTTGCAGGCCCTTATCTCTACTCCTTCCAAGGTCAGGGTCAGGGTCAGGGCCAGGCCCAGGCTTCAGTGCCACCCTGGTACTTTGTTGCCCTGAGACTTCGGGTCGGGATTTATTTGGAAAGCCATGTTCTACTGCCAAGCGAAAGGTTCAACATCAAATTCTGCCTATGAATGCCATATGAGATTTTATCCTTGTCACTTGGACTCCTAAAGCAAGGTTTTGCCTCCTGGGGGCGTGAATGGAATCAGGGAAGCTGAGATGCTTAACGTGGCTGACCCCTCCTCAATCACTAAGGAAACTATACCATTTATATTCAGCCAAAATGATGACTCTTATACCTAGGAAACAGACAGCAGCTGCAAGATTCAGGTTAATTGGCCACGCCCATTTTGGCTTTTCACACCCACCCCCCAACCCTCAACTTCAGCAGTCTAGCCTTTTTACCCTCCTCTTCTCCTCCACCCCAAGCACTTTCCCCACCCGTAGGCACCTCCGCAGTGCTTTTGAGCATGACGTACCCCATACTAGAAATGTGTAATGGCTTGCGCCCCCCTCCTACCAGCGCACAGCTTTTAGAGCTCCAGGAATCTCAAAGGGGTGGGGCTCGGCAGGGTGCCGGGTACATGCTTCGCCCAGGGTTTGAAGGGAAGACTGAGAAGGTAAAGGAAATATGCCTACAGATCCCAGAGATTGTCAGCAATGCAAAGCTGGGATAGGGAGGGTAAAAGAAAAGAAAGGATGAAGAGAGTAAAGGGACAGCCTGGGGAACAGTTTGATTAATGGCAATTAATTACAGCGGGAGACTGTTTTGCGGTTTTGTTTAGGATTTGATGGTCCGTATTTAATCTTCAGCCACTGTACTATGCGTTCATTTGCAGGTACTTACGGTAGTTGAAGGCCCGCTCTGATGTTGGAGATTCTCCAGTGAGCTCCTGCAGATGCTGCAAACTGCCCAGCGTGAGAAGAGCTGTCTAAGGACAGCCTCTCAGGCTCCATGCCCCGCCTCCCTCTCTACCCCGCCTGCTCGCTGGCCAATACCAACCTCCTCCCCTCCCTCCGCCAGGCTCTGAGAGCCCACCTACACTAACGCTGCCTGACACCTGCAGTCCTGTGACAACCGGACTCCCAGCTCTCGTCCTCTCTCCTGACTCCCTGCAGAAGAGCCAAATTCAGGCCCCTGCCACCTCGCCTGTGGCTCAGAGTTTCATTGGGTCACTGTATTCTGGAGGGGAGAGGGCCAGCTCTTAGACTGACGAAGCTGTAGATCCTTTAAAGGATCTATAATGCCTTTAAAGGGATCTCAGATCTTCCTCTGCCCATTTATTTAATGACCCACAATGCGTAAACGTTGTCTCCACGATTTAAATGTTCAAATGCGTACTATATGCTTCTGGGCCCTGGGCATCTACTATTTCTAAGCCTTATAACAATCCTAAAAAATGTGTTACTTCCCCCACTTTTACAGATGAGGAAAGTGAAGCTTAGAGAGGGTTAAGTGACTTGGACCACTTTCAGATTCTAGCTTTGGATAAAAGCACAGGTTTTGGAGACATACAAATTTGGATTTCAGTCCAGGTTCCACTATTGAATAGCTGAGTAATTTCAACTGAGTTAAACTCTCTGAGTCCTTGTTTCCCCATCTGTAAAATAAAGAAAACAACAGAAGCTATTGCAAAGTCTTCAACGGGTTAGTGCAAGTAAAACTTATAGCATAGTAAGCTTGGTACATGGTAGTTGCACAATAAATAGTAGCTACTACTACCACCACCAGTGATGTAGACAACCTTTCATAAATTTAGTTAACCATGAAAGACTTTTTGAAATGATAATGTATGAATAAGACACTAAGCAAAGCTCCTGATATGTATGATGGGGGTCAAAGAATAGCATCCAATTGACTCACAGATCAATTGACTGTTGTAAGAAGTAATAAAATTTTTCTTCATGTGCACTTTTTACTTTCATAAATATTAAACATTATCTACGGAAAAATACTGCAATTTAAGTACAATCTATGTAAAAATAAAGTAACAGCTCTTCTAAAGGCAAATTATATATCATATTTTTATGCACCAGGTGATATGACTTGTGGCTTCCTGGCACTGTTTCTATATACCATTATAAACTACAGATTATGCATAAGGCATAGAATAGCCATATTAATATAAAATTGTGTGGTTTTTTTTTTTAAGTATTTTGACTTTCAAAGCCTCAATTTTCTAACTTGTAAAATGGGGATAATAAGTGTATTTGCTATCACACAGAGTTTTGGGTAGGATTTTGTGAAAATTCCCCTGTACACCACTATGTAGTGCCTGGGACACAGCAAGCATCCATTAAGTCAATAAATGTTGAGTATTTTCTTTGTGCCAGGCATTTTTATACATGCTGACAATGAACAGAGAATGGCACTGTCTACTCTTAAATAGTTTGTAGTCTAACGATAAAGAGTAATAGAGAATTACAGCCAGAGAAGGGAGTATCATGAGAGTCAGAGGACTGCAGTAGGAAAAACCAACAAGTAAAGTAGGGAGAACTGCAAGCAGTTTGCTGTTGCTATGGGCCTAAACTAGGGCAACAGAATCAGAGAAGGGGGCAAGGGTTCCCCAAACATTTAGGAGATAAAATGGGCCAAACACGATGGTTGAACACAGTTGTGATAGGATGAAAATATGCATGCTGATTTTCAAAACATTTATATAGTAATCACTAGGATGGTACCAGGCACCATACTCAGTGTGTCCCCATAACAACATTGTGGGATAGCTATCATTATCAGCCCCACTTTACAGATGAAGAAAGTGAAACATAAATCTATTTGTCAAATTGCCCCATGTCCACACAATCAGCAAGTGACAGAGCTAGGATTCACAGAACTAGGATTCATATTCAGGAAGTCTGTATATACAGTCCCATAGTATGTGTGTGTATGTGTCTGTGTGTGTGTGTGTGTACATGTTTGTGTTTTACTTAAACCACTTTATTGATTTTACTATATTCCTAAAATGTGTCTTATATAGGAAAGAGCTCTGAAGCTTTTTATGCTAAGTAAACAACCTCTTAACTAAAAAACTTTAGCCCTTTTATTCTTTTTTTAACTGAAGTATAATTGACATACATTATATTTTACATAATGTTTCAGATGTACAACATAATGATTCAATCTTTGTATCTATTGCAAAATGCAGTCCCAGGTTCTTAACCACTACCCTATGCTGGCTCTGCATTGGATGCTTGTAATTATAACTGAAAAAAAAAAAGTGTGTGTGTGTGTGTGTGTGTGTGTGTGTGAAAATAGTAAAATAGAAAATCACTAATCAAATCCATTGTTAATACTGTAGAAATAAGGTAATGATAGTGTTCTTTTGCTCTCTTCAAGTCCTTGGGCTGAAGCTTTTGTTCTTGGATTAGCAGCCTGAATCTACAGCCCAGAATCCCTACTAACTGGCCATGGACGTGTTAAAAAGGTCCTTTGACTGTGTAGGTGAGAATACCACTTACTCTCAGCTTTTACTGGGTCATTATGATATCTTGAAAGGTCTTATTATTCTGACTTAATAGAAGTCCCTCATTCAAGCCATGGCTGACAATTGAAATACAGTAGTCACTCTATATCGCAGTTCACTTGTTGCAGCCTCACTGTATCGCGAGATTTTAAAAAAATATATTTAATTATTTAATTCGCAGATTTTTTGCTGTATCGGGGACTTTGCGGTACTGTATACATATGTTGTTAAAGTTACGTAGGTTTAAGAGTGTAGAATATGTTTAAGAACATAAGTGGTGTTTATAAAAGTGTGGAAAATGTTAATAAGGGAGTGGGAAAGGTTAATAAGGGGCTGGGAATGGTTTATAAGTGTGTGGGAAGGGTTTATAAAGCCTTAAAATATATGTAAATACTAAAATAAATGTAAGGTTCCTACTTCACGGATTTTCACCTATCGCAGGGGGGTCTAGAACGTAATACCCACAATAAGTGAGGGAATACTGTACTAAAAGCTCTATCTCTAGGCTACCTCTATGGGTCTTAAACCTTACAGTCTGCACTGTAGCTGGAGCAACAATTTCTGGCCAAGTTCCCCAGAGAAAACTTGAGTGGCCCAATATTATACAGCTAGTGGTAGAGGCCAACAGGGTCTGGGGCTGTGACATAACTGAGACAGAGTTCTTTATGTTGGCTCTGCTGGCCTTCCTGCATCAGAAAGCCAGCAGACTTGTGGTTCTGTAACTGAATCTTACACACACATACACAAGGTCTGTCCAGAAGGTATCCAGCTATGTAATATGAAAAATAGAGACATTTATTGAAGAAGATACAAGGTACAAGAAAACATTGTACACAGGACAATGATACTTCAGTCCCCTTCAAAGTAGGCTCTTTGGAACCTCACACAGTTCTCCCAGTCGCCATCCGTTGCCCCACCGTATTTCATGAATCTCATTAATGGTCTGAAATCCCTTCTCTTTAAAAGGTGATTTTAGTTCTGGGAACTTGTCCAAAGGGAAGTATAGAAATCAATAACTATGTCCTTTTATTCCAATGTATTGTATGATTAACTAATTAAATTACATAATGAAAGTTAAATGGAGATGTCTAAATTGCAAGAGCAACACAAATTAGCAATTTAAAAACATCACTGCAACATTATCACTATTTACAATGTTTCTAATAATTTCAGTTTATAGGAAATCATTTCAATGTATATGCATCTCTTCTAGCTCTACTAGTTTTGTGCTGGAGAATATAGTCAAATTTTCTAAAAGATCCAAGTTCACTTGACAGAGGGTAGGGAAAATTTTTATCTCAACTAGTCTCCTAATTTCATATAATTTATTGCTTTCATATCAGTCGGCAGCCGTCCGTCTTGAGAGACGATGGTGTAGCTTCTTAAGAGTCTATCTGCACCGCCGAGAATGGTTGTGCATTCCGACTCAGGAGTGACACGGTATCTGTCTCCTCCCGTGTTGAATCGACATCTTGCGATGACGCTGGAGTGTCCTCTCCAGTGAAGCTGAAGCTACAGAGCCTCGAGAGACGATGGTGTAGCTTCTTAAGAGTCTATCTGCACCGCCGAGAATGGCTGTGCAGTCCGACTCGGGAGTGACACGGTATCTGTCTCCTCCCGTGTTGAATCGACATCTTGCGATGACGCTGGAGTGTCCTCTCCAGTGAAGCTGAAGCTACAGAGCCTGGGCAGGGTGATATGGAGGGTCTGCTGTTGCCCATGCAGCAGACCCCCCCTCTCTTCGCAGCTGAAGGGTCCAAGGGAAAGACGGAGTCACTACAGCTTGGCTTCAGGTGCGCCGCAGGAGTTGCCAGTGTTGACTACAACGTCAAACCGCCTTAGGGACTCCGGCTCCGGATTTTCTGTCGGGGTTTACTCCCTTAGCCTTTCCCCTGAAGAGGTATGCCGCAAGGCAGCGGAGGTTTTTTGGAGTCAGAGTTTTCCTTCTCTGATGTGCCCTGACTGGAAGATCGAACCAGCGACACTTAGCTCGCAGGCCGACGCTCAATCCACTGAGCCAAACCAGCCAGGGTGTAAGAATACAGTAGGCTATAGAATATGCTGCCTGCCTATTACAAAATAGTGAGGTGACCTGGCCATGGTTCAGTTGGTTGGAGTGTCATCCCATACACCAGAAGGTTGCAGGTTTGATAACCCATCAGGGCACATAACTGGGTTGCGGGTTTGATCCCTGGTCAGGGGGCAAATGGGAGGCAACCAATTGATGTTTGTCTTTCACATCAGTTTTCCTCTCTCCCTCTCCCTCTCTCTCTCTCATCAATAAATATATAAACACATCCTCGGCTGAGGATTATAAAAGATAGTGAGGTGGCACGTCCTGACACAGAATGCTGTCTAAAACATACTAAGTGAGAAAAAGCAAACCACTGTCATATGACTCAATTTCTTTTAAAAAAAATGTGTGCATGTGTTATATTAATGCAGCAAAGGGGACTTTAAGGCTCTACAAGTGTCCACAGGGGGGGTCACCTCCAGCACGTGATGAAGGAGCTTTATGACTCCTTTAGCCTGAGAATATATTCAGTACAATGTATTTTGTAAAATATATGTAGGTACTATTTGTACAATAAAGATACAATAAAAATGTTAGCAAAGAAAACCACATGCCCAGTGACAGCCTGACTGGCAACAGGCATCCCCTGGAAGGGCCCAGGGTCTCTCTGGGCTGTTTGATTTTAACTATGAATTGAGGATGTGCTGTTACAGGGTCTACCCCTAGAGACCCTAAATATTAGCTCATTCTTATAGACACCCCAAAAAGAATCAACCAGCTCTGCCATCTAGTACATGCTGAAAAGAGGCCTAAACCTATTTCCAAAGAGGGGACTAAATTCAGTCACAATAGAACAGATGACTTAAGCTACCTGGCTGCTGACTCAGATGGAGAAAACACAGGGAAATTGTAAGCAAATAGTATCAGAAGCAACTGCAACTATATCTGTCCTTTGGCTCACTGAGGCTGGCCCAGTGCCTGCCTCTAATAACAGCAGCTAACCAAAAGGGGCCAGATCCTTGTGTCCAGAACTACGGCTGCCCACTGGGAGGGCAACAGGAAGAGAAAGCTCCCTGGAGACCAGACTCCCTTTCCCAGAGGTACACTGGCTGCCTCCACTATTCGTCATCAGGGAGCCGGCCAGGCTGAGGGCAAGGAGCATCCTGACAGGATACGGGGACTCTCCTTTTCTGGGGTCTCCTAACACATCATGTTAGGGCACCAGAGAATCAAGGCAGCCCACTGAGCAGGCCCTGCATAACCCTAAGCCTAGTGTACTACAAACCTTGTCAAAAGCCCCTGAGAACATGAACTCCATTCAAAGTCTGGTCTACTGAAAGGTAGCAGCACACCTAGGGAATATGTTTCTTCAATAGTTTAGAAAAATTCTGCTAGAACTCCAGAGCTTGAAGGCCACGTAGTCCAATTATGCTTGAGTTGTCACCCAGTTATTTCCTAAATCTCTCCCTCCCTCCCTCCCTCCCTTCCTCCCAGGGTGAAAGATGCTACACCTCTAGAAGCATCTGGGGACAACTGTGTTAGAAAAGAGAGTTTTTCTGGGGCAGAGAACTGTCTCCCTGCAGCTTCCACACTGGGCCCATGTGAGCTGCTGCACCAGGCAAGGGGCGGAACCTCTGTGGAGTGGACTCCACCGGCAGTCACTGTGCCAGCACCTGGCACAGCCTAAAGGGCGGGCTGCTGCTCTGCCCCTTGGTCTCCATGGCCTGGGAAGGTTCTGTCCCTATTTTCAGAAGGGAACCCAGTGCATTGAACTAGTGAGAAAATGGGCTAAAGACTGAGGAGAAGCCTTTGATATGGCACCTAGACTGTTTTGTCATAGGAGGACTTTCTCCTTCTAACCTTTCACATCTCCCTGCCTGCATTGGCCAGCTTCTAGGGACCAACAGAAGATAAATGAAGTATCTTGTAGGTGAGGCAGCCACAGGGACAGGTTATAATGCAATGTGCAAAGTACAACAATGAAAGACAATCCCAGGCACCAAAGAGGCTGGGAGCACTTCTCGTGAGTGGAAGGATAAGCCATGTTTAAAGTTTGCAGGCCTATTTCACACTCCTGGGGTAAGGGCTCACTCACCAAAGTGATGGACAAAAGTGCCTGCTCCATTTCATTACTCCTCTCTCTTGTTGCTGTTCTCTTCCATTGTTTTGTTTTTGTACAAAAGCTGAATTTGCACAAAACAAAATGTTGCATGACATGACTCCACTGTACCGACTCCAGGTATTAACTTATGTACTTCTCATCTCTTCTCTAGAGCCTTTTTTCTGGCTTTATCATATCACAATAAAATTATTTCTTATTTTCTCTACCACATTCCAATATCTGCCTATTCAAACCACCATTTATCCCTTCCTCATCCCTTCTCATTTTGCTTTTCATTTTTCCTTCTTTTTCATGCAGGATGGATAGATGGATGGATGAATGAATGGATGGATAGGTAGATAGATAGAAATATATGAAAAGTCAATAGCAAAACTTTCAACATTCTCTTTTACTTCATTTTCACTAATCACCCTGATAAATATTCAATTTCTCATAAAACTAAGATCTATATTTTATCAAGAAATTTGGCTTGTACATCAATTTAAGCACTTATCTCCAGAAGCACCCTCTCCCTGGGGTGCAGTTGTTTGTGGTAAAGCCAGTAGTTTTGGAGTTTTGCTGACAAGTGCCTTGAAGTCATCTCTCATCTTCAAATAAGAAAGACAGATTGGTTGGGTGGTGCACTTGGGCTTCAGAGCCAGGAAATTCAGTTGTCTGTAGCTCTTGCTCCAACTTTGTCTCACTTCCACTCTAAGTAAGGCATAATCAGGTGTCAGCCCTATCTTTACCTTGTTGAAAATCAGTTCTCTCTCTCTCTCTCTCTCTCTTTTGAACAGCTTGCAAGATGACTTCTTTATCTTTATTTTCCTATCTTATCTATCATATTCCAATGTCTGCTTATCCCACCCACTCTTAATTATTAATTATATCTAAACTTTAAGAACTGTACAATTATGTGTTTGGGACTTTTATTTTGAGAGGTATATTTGAGTTTGGACCTGTAAATTTTCTCAATATGTAAACTGAGATCTATGTTTAGCACTAGAAAAAAATTTCCAATCATTTCCTTAATAATGGTTTCAAGATTATCCTCATTTCTTACACCTTTGGGGATACCTGACACACAAATATTTTACCTCTTTTATGTGTTTTCAAGACCCATCACCTTTTCTTGCACTAAGAAGAGCTGTTTACTTATTATTTTTTATCTTTTGAGACTGAAGCCCAGTTTGGTCCTCATTTATACTGATTCTTTAATCCATGATATTTATTTGGTAATTATACTTTCTCAGGATTTCTTTCAATCCTAAGATATCATTCATCAGTTTCCCATAGTCTTCTATGAATTTTTTCCTGTCTGCATTTGAAAATGTTCACATGGTCCTATATCACTTTCAGGGTAGAAAACATCAACTCCCTCATGTTGACCCTTTTTCTGGGTTCTGCCTGCTACTCCTCTAGGTCAAATAAATTTCTTCAAATCTCTGATATCACTGATTTTTCTGCAGTAGTATCCCAGTACTTATTGCTTACTCCTAAACTGGTTTTACCCATATTCACATCATTTTGTTATTCTCTTTTAAGCTTAGTTAGTTGTTTTCCTTTCTCCCCCTCTGATAGCTGAAGTTTCTGTTGGCTTCAAAGTGTCCCCAAAGCTCAGAAATTTTGTTCTGCACAACTGCTCTGTGTCATTCCCCCTAGAAGCTCAAGACCTGGGATTTTTAAATCAAAATTCAACACGTATTTTAAGCTGAAGTCCTCAGAAACACTATAGGAAATTAAGGTATAACTAGTTGATGCAATTTTCTCTAATAGCACTGTCCATGAGAATGTCATAGCCCTACATGTATGATAAAAAATATATAAATGTATAAATAAAAAATAAACACACATATAACTACATAGTACACTAAATACCTGAATATATATATATATATATATATATATATATATATATATATATATATATATACACACACAATAATTAAACACAAAAACAATATAAAGGCACAGATACATAAACATGGAAACAAGTATGTACATAAAATGAGCCTCATGTGTTCAGAATGTTTAGCTTCTTCCTGGCTGAAGATACACAGAATATGTTTTCTGATTAACCAACTTCTTGCATGAGAATTATAAAGTAGAAAGTGGGAAGTGTTCATTTAAATGTTTTGGTGTTTGTGAAAAGAGTTTTGACTTTGTGTCAGGGGGCTTAAATTTCCTCCTGGCAGAACCGCTTACTAGCTGTGTAATTGTGTGACATTTGGCAAGCTACTGAAAGCTATTTGAGTCTCCATATCCTCATTGGTCAAATGAGTATTCAATAACTGTGATTTAAATCTGAATATAGAACTCTCTGCTAGCCTTAGCCTAATCATGTTTTTAAAATATCTTTTTACAATGATATTTGAGGTTTAGATTGGTGATGATGGTGGAGCTGGAGACAGGACAGTGATAAGCAGGGAAGAAATTTGAATATAACTCAAATAGACACTCTCTTGAGTCCCATAACATCATCTTTCTTTTTGAACAACTTAAAAATATGTATTCAGCTTGTTTATATCCAAAGAATTGTTGGAAGTGGTAAAGAAAATGAGAAAGTCAACTCTGTTTTCAAGATTATGATCTAGTGGCAGATTTATCCATATTCACAGCTAAGTATAATAGACAAAACATGGCAAGCTTTGAAAGTGAGAGTATCAAACAGAGCATTATGGGAGTATATAATAGTAAAAAGTTAATTATGACTGGTAGCACTTAGGAAGTTCTTCATTCAAGTTCCCCAGCTACAAGCATCCCTATAAGTAAGCACGATGAGGGCACCTATGAAGCTTCTTACTCCAAAACATCTGCTTCACCCACCCAACGTCTCCCTGACATTCCACTACCTAATTCACTTTTGCTTGGAATACAGGATAAAGAAGTGCAAAGTATGACAGCACAAGGTATATGCAGAGTGGTTGAAAATGAGGCTAGAGGCATGGGCAGAAATGAGCTCCTAATGTTCCCTGACATTATACTATCCTGGGCAGAGATCCTTAGGGACAGGGCTCAGAGGACACTTTTTGAGCTGACAGTCCACCTGTCCCTCTAATTCAGGCTCCCAATAGTTCAGGTTTCTGTTTCAAAAGAAAACAAAAACCAGAGATGAAGTAGTTTGCAATTAGAGTTATGCATATTAAATGCCCATATAAGAAAAAGCCCTTTTTGGAGGCCTGGTAATGTTCAAATCAGGGTTTGTCTCAGACTCCAATGTGTGCAAGCAGATAACTTTTAATGGGGTTTGGAGAAGGGCATTTTAGTGCGGGAGATGATGTGTAGGAAATAGAAAATCAAAATTAGGTTCAGTACATTCAAACGCAATAACTGATTTTATCTGAATTCTCAGAAGTACTCAAAATTGCTATAGGAATTTAGCAAATCCTGATGGATTCACCTCATAAAAATTAGAACGGCTGTTTGTTACCTCTACATTTAAAACAACTAAAAAATAGTCATAATGCTCAGAGTGCTTACTTACTATGAGATCTTAGGCAATTGGGATTTACTCATTTGTACATTTATTAAAAAATATTTATTGCACACCTACTTTATGTGGGTATATGGGTAAAAATTTTTTCTAATGCTTGAATATAAAAAGATATTTTCTTAGAACTTTACTATTACTAAAGCGACAACCGAATTTTGCTGCAAACTTTGGCAGCTGACTTTTTGGATGTCATAGTAGTATCTGGGATTGGCTGGGAGTGTGAATGACTCTGAAGATATTTTTGGATGGTTCTAACAAATCTCCTTTCCCGGAACCCCCTCATTCAGAATCCACTGACCAGGTGAGGGAGGAAAGGTAGGAGTGTATGAGAAAGATTATGGAAAGGCTTTTACATGTTTAGAAAAGAGTAGAGAAAAAGGTTTGGCCACTTGACATTAAAGATATTTTTGATTAACTATGCGACCTTTACCTACAGAAGATGTTAGTATTTTTAACAAGATCTCCATAAATTTAGGATGGCATAATCCAGCATGGAAATTGCAATGCCAAGAAGATCTGGACTACAATGATTGTTGGACACTATGATGTTAAAATATATATTAACTAATGGAAATAGTGCTGCATACTAATTAAAGTATCCAAATGACTTGTCATTATTAATAACTCTGTATTTCAATATGGAGAACTTGCTGTGGGAGTTCTGTGCTATCCTGGGCACAGCATTACAATATTTTAAAAATATGTATCCCACAAAAGAATCCCACTTGAAACAGCTGTAAATGGTGCGAAAAAGTTACCAAGTGGAACTTAGCATAAAATAAAGTTGAAATTTGTTCTTAAGACCTCAGAAAGTAGTTTAAATTTTACATTTTTCAAAATATATGAGAAAGATTTAATATATGGTTTCTTGACTTTCAGATGGTTCACTCCAATGTTTTTAATTTAACCAACCTTCACTGATTGCCCACTATAAACAAGAAACCCTCAAATATTTAGTGGAATAAGATGGGTGAAAGATGGAAGGAAGGAAAGACGTATGAACGCAGAACCATCTGCACATAGGTTGGCGTCTAAAAGATTAATAAAACACATTCATTGCCCTTCTAGTAAGTAAAAGTTTAGAAGTGAAGCAAAGACATAAACAAAAGTAAAATTACAATGTGCTAAAGTTTGATAAGAAAGTGCATAAAAAATGATCATGGAAGTTTAGTAAAAGGCAATGGTCTTAATATTCTTTCCAGCTGAGGGAATCAGTGAAGGCCTTGTGGATAAGGTCATATTTGAACTTAACTCTGAAATATGGTCGGACTGATTAATCTGGCGGCTGTAAATATTAGATGGTTAGTTCTTCAAGAATAGAGAAAGTGATTTACTCATCTGTGTATCTCCTATGCCTAATACAGAAATAACACTAATAATCACTACTATTTATCATGTGCTTACTATTTGCTTGGCACTATGTTAAGTATTTTCTATACTTTGTCACATTTACCTTTACAACACTCTTGTGGGGTGCATATAACAATAGCAGCAGCAGCAAAAAGAAAGCAACAATATTTGTAGAATGCTGACTGTGAGGTTCAGAGAAGTTAGACAGCTTGCCCAAGATCCCACAGGTTAGTTGAGGTTTAACTGCAATTGAAATCCAAGTCATTTGATTCCAAAACCTATGTTATTGTGGTTCAGTACCTGTTGCTGGGAAAGGATTTAGAAATTTTGTAGGTGAGTGATGATTGAGGAAAGAAGAGAGATATTGGGAAGATAGGAACCACTGAATCTGTAAACCTGGTGGGGGGTAGTAAGGCAGACAAAACTGCTATTTTTTTTTTTTTTGCCTTTTAAAATTGTTGTTCTTTTACAGTTGTGCCAATTTTCCCCTGTTGCTCTCCCTTGTACCTCACCCCAGTCAATTCCACCCTGTTATCTATGTCCATAGATCATCATGGATCATTCATACATACTCCTTGACTAGATCCTTCCCCTGTTTTTCCCCCTTATTTCCCTCCCTCTTCCCCTTTTGTCACTGTCATCCTGTGGCTTATTCCCATACCTCTGGTTCTATTTTGCTTGTATGTTTGTTTTGTTGATTAGATTCTTCTTATAGATGAGATCGTATGGCATTTGTCTTTCACTGCCTGGCTTATTTCACTTAGCATTGTACATTTACACAGTGGAATACTGTGCAGCAGAAAGAAAGAACTCCTACCTTTCACAGCAGCATGGATGGAACTGGAAAGTACTATGCCATTATTTTTTTAAGCATAAGCTAAGAAATTTAATATTTTTTCATGTAAAAGATAAGCTATCATGTACTGAATTAAAAATATTTTTATGAAGCATATGAAAAATGTTTTACATATACAGAATGATATCACATAAAGACATAAAGGTTACATAGAAAACAGACAATCTCTGAGTGATGTGGCTCAGTTAGTTGGGTGTTGTCCAGCAAAGTGAAAGGTTGCCTGTTTGAGTCCTGGTCAGGGCACATGCCTGGGTTTTGGGTTTGGTCCCCAGTCAGGGTGTGTTTGGGAGGCAACTGATCAATGTTTCTTTCTCACTTCGATGTTTCTCTCCCTCTCTTTTTCCCTCCCTTCTCCTCTCGCTAAAAATAAAATATTTTAAAAATGTAAGTCAGTTAAAAAAACACACAAAGTGTTCATGTTGGTCATTTTTCATATGGTACACAATTATTGGTGATGCGGATCTTTTTTCTTCATCCCTGTATTTTCTACTGTGACAACAAATAGTTTATGATTTAAAAAACTTTTAAATTGCTGTGTAAGATTTTAGGTAAGATTTAAAACATAATCAGAATTCCTTGCTGTTAGGAAGTATACACTTAAACATTTAGGGGTAATGTGGATATTATATTTTCAACTACTCTAAAATGGTTCAAAAATGTATGTATAATTTTATATATGTATATATATACAGACATATTGGATAGAATTATACTATATTCTATATATACAGTACTATATATAAAAATATATTGAAAAAAGCACACAAATATATTAAAATGTCAAAACAAAGAATCTGAGAGAAAAGTATTATCTGGGAATTTTTAATACTAATCTCATAAGTCTAAATTTATGTTCAAAGTATAAAAACACTAATTTGAATAAGTAATGCAAAAAAGAGGAAATTGTGTGTGTAGTTTATAGTTCATATATATGTATATTACAATTTAGATTTAATAAAGAAAATAATCGTCAGAATCACAGAATTTATACTCTCTGTATAACACTTATTTTTGTCGATTTTCCTTCTTTTGGCACTTACAACCAACCCATCCTTTCTAAAGTGGCTATTTGTATCAGAAGAAACCTATTCTTAGTTTGCACAATTGACCATGTTACCTACAGTATTATTATTTTTCTTTATTTTTTTATAGTTTCCTCTATTACAGGTGTGTCCATCGCCCCTCCACATGCTCACCTCCACCCAGCTCCCACCCATCTTCCCTCTGGCCATCACCACACTGTCGTCCATGTCCATGGGTCATGCATATATGTTCTTTGGCTAATCCCTTCACCTTCTTTCATCCTTCCCCCCATTCCTCCAATAGTACAATATTATTTTAAAGGCTAACTTTTGTTCAATTTTTTCAAAATCATCTCAAGATAATCAATGCATTTTTATCAAGTTGAATTTACCTGGATATTTGTTTAAACAGACAGTTGGTTGGGGGTTATTGGAAAGTGAGATGGAGAGAAAAGTTGGACAAATGGGGCAATTAATCCAAATTGTGAGCTTTTTACACAAATATAGATTGCCATGGGAACAAAAATACAAAACCAAAAGAAAACAAGAAAAGAAGATAATTGTGAAAGGTTTGTGAAACTGCTTTTAGCTCTGCTGACTAATTTCTATCAGGATGGTCTGATGACTGTTATTATTTTCATTATAATTCTTTTTTTTAAATACCTTTAAATTTATTTTTAGAAAGAGGGGAAAGGAGAGAGAATGAAAGGCAGAGAATCATCAATGTGGGGTTGCCTCTCTCGCGCCCCCAACTGGGGAACTGGCTGGCCCATCAGGCATGCACCCTGAGTAGGAATCAAACCGGTGACCCTGTGGTTCACAGGCTGACACTCAATCCACTGAGCCACGCCACCTAGGGCCATTATAATTCCTTACCTATGTATAACACCATTGTTTCTTTTCCCCGAAGTGCTCATAAATCCATTTTCTTTTTTATTTTTTTATTTTTTCAATTTTCAATTACAGTTGTCCCATTTTTCCCCCATTTCTCTCCCCCACCCAGCCCACCCTTTCTCCCACAATCATATCCCTCCCCGTTGTCCATGTCCATGAGTCATTTATACACGTTCCTTGACTAGACCCTTCCCTTACTTACCCCCCTTCTCTCCCTCCCCCCTTCCCCCTATTGACTGCTATTCTGCTCTTTGTCCTATTTAGTTCCTTTGTTTGTGTTGTTCTTTAGTTTCCTGTATTAGGTGATATCATATGGTATTTTTCTTTCTTTGCCTGGTTTACTTCACTAAGCATAATTCTCTCTAGTTCCATCCATGTTGTTGCAAATGGCAGGAGTTCCTTCTTTCTTTCTGCTACATAGTATTCCATTGTGTAAGTGTACCACAGTTTTCTGACCCACTCATCTACAGATGGGCATTTAGGCTGTTTCCAGCATTTAGCTATTGTAAACAATGCTGCTATGAACATAGAGGTGCATAAGTTCTTTATAATTAGTGTTTTAGGATTTTTTGGGTATAATCCTAGTAGTGGAATTGCTGGTTCAAAAGGCAGTTCCATTTTTAGTTTTTTGAGGTAATTCCATACTGTTTTCCATAGTGGCTGCACCACTTAACTTACCTTCAAGACAATGCTATTAAATAGAGCTCATTTAAATGAAGCCAATGCTTATTTTCTTAGCTGGCTTAGTATACAACAACTCATTACAGAAAAACCAATCTGTTCAGAGACAATGGTGTCTTTGGACTGAATGTTGATATGCCATATATAATACAGCTTTTGTAATTGATAATGGACATAACAACTGATGATATGTTTGAAAAATATTCCTGAATAGTATTCTTAACAGTTATAAAGGACTAGACATAAAAAGAGCAGACTGGAAATGTACTAATTGTGCATCCTAAATTGAAAAAAAAAAAAGTTTTCTTTGAATTTGTGTTCCCTCAGAATTTAGGGAGAAAAACAAAAGCTAACAACAACTTGAATTTTTATGTAAAATGAGAAGATAATTCTGTGATTTTATAAATCCATCACCTTATAACTTAATGTCATCTGCTGGAAATCATTCAAATAGAAAACATTAACAGAGAGGTTTTTTTCTATGACTCATGTTTATCACAAGGTAATAAGGTTAGATTGTGTTCTTTTAATGTAATTTTAATTTTGGTTCTAAATGACTTGCATCTCTTCCAAGGTTAAAAATACAGAAAGTGCACATAAACACTAAGTAATATCTAAAAATTTCCTAAAATTCATTAATAACCTCATTTGTATAACAAATACCTTGTTTATTTGTGACTATCTCAACATTAAGCTAGGTAGGTAGATGCAAAAATAAAGGGAGTTTGATTTGTGATGCTGTCCATTGCCCAGCAATGAGGGGCTTTTTTTCCCCAGCATTGCACCATTTTAGGAGGCTGGGGAAAGTCTAGGCACATGTCACTTTTTTCCATCTACCTCTGAAACAAACAACAAAATGAAGAAGTTAAATCTATTATTTGTCAACAAGTTAAATTTGAGGACATTTACATTTTAAAGATGAATTTTGAAAATTTAAATGGCCTTGAAAACCTAATTATCTGTGACTTTATTTTGAAAATTATTTCTGAGAATAAAAACAAAGCAAAATAGGACTTTACTTAACTGTAAAATTGATGAGAGTTATTTTTAAAATCTCTGAAATAAGCTTAATAATACATGCATGAAAAATAAATTTTTAAATATTCACAAATTATGGACTATAAATGTGAAATCTTGCATTTGGTCCAAAATAACCAGATGCATATGCAAAGGATGAGGTGTGGCTAAGTAGCAATACACCTAAAAAAGATTTAGGGGTTTTCAGGGACTGTAAGCTCACTCCTATTCAGTTGTATGTTGTGGCTACACAGAAAACTAAAACTATCTTCAATTGCATTAATGGAAAGATAGAGTTGGAAATAAGGGAGTGATAGCCCAGCCCAGCTCTGTGCTTGGCAGACCTGTACTAGAATTGTTCAATGAAAACAGCAGGATAGTGAGGGTGGAGGGGCATTTGGGTAGCAGCCAGAAGCTAAGATGAATCTAAAAGGGAAAGAGCAGGATGCTGAAGAGCCTGGAAACCATACTGGTGAAGGACTCCTGAGAGTCCTGGGTTTTATTAGCCCGGAAATGAGTTTTTTTTGTTGTTGTTGTTGTTTTTTTTTTTTTTTTTTGGTTTTTTTTTTTTTTTGTAGTGAAACAGGAGGCTGAAGTTGTTTTTGAATTTACTTATCTTCATTTATCTCCTCCTCTTATCCTTTCCTCTCTCCTTTGCTCCCTTTTCTCTCGTTCTTTCTCCTATCCTTCCTCCCTAAAGATATATTCCAATTTGGTTATTTTACACTGGTCCTACTTTCCTGCATACACTAAACACCTCAGTTTCCTACAGCACCTTTTCACTTCCCTCTTGTTTTTGTGCTTCCCCATTCATAGCTAGCAGGACTGGACAACAGTAAGCCCCCTACCTTCACATTTTATTTTTAGGAAGGACTTCATGACCCTGGGAAAGGAAACAGAATATGAGTTAATTAGCACAGGTTCTTAAGCCAAGGCCATGTGAAAAATGGCCTAGGTACAAAAGAAGCAATTCTAATAAAGCCATGAAATGAACTTCTTTAATCTACCTAATGCTCACTGGCATTAAACATGGGAATCAGAGCGCAGATGGTCATGGGTGGGCTAAAAGTGCACCTGTAACACTAAGCTAAGGTGCTTAAATATCAGGTTCCTATTTTAACAAGAAAAAGAAAAGAGGGCGTTTGTTAATAAAAAAGTTTGAACGTGGTACACCACCTGAATGATTAAACCTATTTCAGAGGGCTGAAATACTAATGACTCCAATTTGTCAAAACATGGGAGTTTTAATGGGGAACAGGAATGGCTGGCATTCGTATGAAGTCTAGAAATCAACAACTGCATACTTTAAAGCAAAACATAAAAGCTCTATCAAGCTGAAATTCTCAGAATCACTAAAGGAAATTAGGTGTAATTGATGTTATCTCATGTAATAGAGATGAGTGCATAGTATACTCACAGTTAAAACAAATAAAATGAGTTGGCAGCACACAAAATGCTTATTGTTCATGTAAATTGGCTACATCCTTGATTCAAACACTTTGTAAAGATAAATTTTTATGCTAGAAGATGATAGGAGAGGAAAGAAGAAATGGAAAGAAACAGAAGAAAGGAGTAATAAGGAAAAGGAAGGACATGAAAAAATAGGAAGAGAAGTAAGAAAAAGAAAGAAAGAAGAAGAGGAAATACCTACAGAAATAGAGGAAAATAAATTTAAGGAAATACAGAAAACAAGAAGGAGAGATAAAAGATTGAAATATTTGAGTGACTACAATGTATTTGTGTTTACAAAAATCTTCTATTGTAAAGTGATAAATTATTGTTGTTGTTGTTTTTTCAGCTTGTGGTCACCAATAACAATATCCTTATAAGAGTGCTAATGAATTAGACTAGGTAGAGGAAGACAGTAGTGTAAATACTGATAGGTTCTTGGCCTAACAGTTTTCCAGGACTCATTCATCTCTTGCCTGTCACATTTGCTCTGAGTTGAGGGGCAAGGCAAATACACAACTCTTACTTGAATGTTCACAGCAACTTTATTCATAATAGCCCCAAACTATAAACATTCCAAATGCCCATCAATTGGTGGATAAATAAATTGTGCTACTTCCAAACCAAAGAATACTGCTCAGCAAAAAAGTGAAACAGACTATTGATACATGTAACCAACACAGATGAATCTTAAAGACATTTTACACTAAGTTAAAGAAACCAGATCTAAAAGGCTCTATGTACATTGTGTGATGCCATTTATATGGTATTCTTGAAAAAGCAAACTATAAGTATGCAAAACATATCAGTGGTTGCCAGGGACTATGATTGGGATTACAGGATTTCTGTAAAGGTAACGAGGGGGATTTGAGGGGTGAAGAAAATGTTCTTTATCTTGTTTGTGGTGACAGTTACATATCTGTGTACATTTGTTACAACTCAGAACTGTATCCTTACAATTGGTGAATTATAAAATATACCTCAAAAATTGCTGATAAAAGCAAATAAAAATTTGTCCAAAGTCACTCTATGAATCAGTGGTGTTGCCTTGCTTTTACCCCTTATACTTTCAGGAGGAGCAGTGTGTAGGAAGCAAGATATTTGGAAGCCCAAAGCAGAGATTTAAACATGTTTGCAGAATTTCTTATAGCCTTGTTCATCAAGTTGAAATTTTTCACTCTGGCATTCTAGGCCCTCCATATCCTGACTCCATTCTGCTCTTCCAACGTTGTCACCTTTCATATACATACACTCTTAACTAGTATCAGACAGCTCTGCTCACTTCATGTAACTTGCTCTCCCTGTGTACTCCCCTAGAATACATGTACCATGCTTATTTAAATCTATTAGTCTTTACTGATCCTGACCTCCCCTCCATATTCTAGTATGCCCTACCCTCATTTATTTAACTCTTTATTGAGGTCTATTATGTTCCAAGTAAAGTGTTAATAACTGGATGTACATTACTAACCTGTCGTCACATAGCTCACAGGCTAATGGAATGTGGAGACAAGTGGGAAGACAGTTAAACCATTGTATGGAAAAGGTCATATGATAGTGAAAAAATACAAGACAGTGTACCACAGAGGAAAGGAATGAAACCCAGGTTTTGGAAGGGAGTGGTTAGGAATGATTTTGCAAAGGAAATAACATCTAAGAGGAGACATTAAAACTGTTTTGGTAGTCTCCAAGCACAAGGAAAGAGTGCTTACTTTGTGCAAAAAGAACTAGAGTGTTGAGAAGTCTGGAAGCAAGCAAGAACATGGAAAATGAACTTAAGATTTTAAATGATTAAGTATGGTGGTAACATAAAGGGTAAAAGAGGAAAAGAAGATGCTTTACATAGAGGCTGGGCCTTTCTAAGAAGCCTTAATGATGTGGTAGCAGTTATAACAGAGAAAAAATATTTAGAGATAAAAGTAAATCAGCATTATATACCAATATATTTGATGATTTTGGTAGAGGGATAGAGTGGCATCAAAGATGATTCTCAAATTTTTGCTTGGAAAACAGTGCAAAGTGGTTCTATCCAGAGATAAGGACACAGGAAAGAGGGATGAGTATGTAGGTGGTGATAAATATAAGTTTTGGACATATTAGCTTATGTTTTGTACCCTGTACCACTCTCACCCACATCAACCTTCCTTATGTAAAATCCTAGAGTGTGGGCCATTCCCTTGGGTCTTTGTGTTCCTATAGACTCCTAAAGAACAGGGAAATCCTTAGGAGCAGAGGATCTGTCTGAGGCTTCTATTACCTCATAAGCCTTATCCAGTTCTAAGCATCAAATGAGTTCTCAAAATTACTTGCTAATCAGTGGAGTGCTGTCATGAGGTGATAAAATGTGATGTATAAGAGGGCTTGTGTCTAACCCTCTAATGAAAATGGTTAGTGACAAAAGAATATCTCCAGTACAAATAACAAACAAATATAACAAGGAAGGAGTGTATTTATGGTTTAATTATGTCTCAGTTTACCCAATTAAAAATAGAATTTTATAAGAAATCCATCAGAATTGCTTAAAATTTGAATGAGAGCTCTTGATGGATTATTTTGTTGACAAGATAATTCTCTGGTGATCTTAAGAACTACACTTTTTTTAAGAATATTCAAGTTGAAAGAGCGATGACAGGTTTTCTAGTCTAATTCCCAGTTGATGTTAGAATTCCTTTCACAATTTGTCTCTGCTGGTGGTACTTATGTATCATTAATAACAGGAATCTCACTATGTCCCAATTCAACCCATCCCATCTCCATACAGCTCTGATTATTTGAGTGTTCTTCCATATAATTAACCTAATTATTTCCCCAAAAAGTAAAATGCTTAATTTATACATCATTCACTTACATGTTTAAAAGTGAATATCAGAGTCCTTTTAGTTTTCCATTCTCTGGGCCACTCTTGCCAGTTCCTTTAACCACTCTTAATATGATACACTTTTGCATTCCTTACCTGTTCTGGTCACTCATTTAGGTGTGTGTTAATTTATTTATAATCACTATAAATCCTGACATCAAGAATTGTGTAAAGTATTTCAGGTGTCATCTTTCAAGGACAGAGGACAGTAAGATTATCACTTCCCTCATTTTGGATATTCTATACCTATAAATATAATGTAAACTGGTAGCATTTAAATATGTGGCGAATGTGGATATACACTGAGTGTTGACTTCTGACTCTACATTTTTTACTTGCACTGCTGTTAAATTTAATGTACAATTCAAGTTCCCTCTCTGCCCATTTACTTTTATCAAATTTAAAGTTAAGATTAATATATTACATTTATCTTCATTGAAGCTCATTTTCTTATTTCTGTTGAGTGCATGAGGATTATACATAATATTGATTCTTGTGTCATAATCATATTGGAGCATGCTATGGACTGAATGTTTGTGCCTCATCAAAATTCAAATGTTGAAGTCCCAACTCCTGATGTGACTGCATTTTGAGATAGAGACTTTATGGAGCAAATTAAGGTTAAATGAGGTCAAAAGGGTGGGGCCCTGGTACAATAAGATGATTGTCTTTATAAGAAGAGACATCAGAGAGCTTATCATTTCTCTCTTCTCTATGTGAAAACACAGGGAGAAAGCAGCCACCTAAAAGCTAGAAAGAGGTCTCACATAAGAAACCAATTATGCTGGCACCTTGATCTTGGACTTCTAGCCTGAAGAACTGTAAAAAAATAAACCCTGCTGTTGAAGGCACCCAATCTGTGGTAATTTGTTATGGCAGCCCAAGTAGATTAATATAAAGCAGCAGCCTAGCACAGTGCCTGGCACATTATCAGAGTTTAATAGAAGTCTGGCTATTTAAATAAAAGATAAGTACTGTCTAAAAACAACAAAAACATTAAAATTATCTTACTCACAGTTGTTTCATGTTGACTAGTAGCAATAACATGGGGGCCTCTCACTGGAAGTGTTGAAGCCAGTTTGTAATCTTATATCACACTCAAAAGACCTAACTGACTACTTTTTTCACAAACCTCTTTCACAATCTTATTGATCAATGTGAAAATGATTGAGTTCAAAATTCGAAAGAAAATAGTAGACATAAAAAAAATGACATCATGGTGAATTAATATGGTTGATATGTAGATGAAGTCCCATAGACAAATCACAGTGTAGTATAGTAGTGTGTGCCTATCAGTTAAAAGACGCAGCTGTAAATTCCATGCTAGAAGAGAACATCAGTTTGATAGAAGGCAAGTGGTTTCATAATGAGTTTTATGTGATATAACAAACATGAAAGAAAAACTAAAAATTCAAAACAATTATCAAAGAATTACACTTCTGATGTAGCCAAGAAAGTTCTTACGTCACATACATAACAACTATAAACTCTGGACAAAATATAAGAAATAATGACCTAAAAGCTCTGTAGAGTAAACAAAAGCAAACAAATTCTAGGAGTTCACACTTGGAAAAGGAGGATGGCATAGGATGAATGACCTATTTTCAAGACTTATTTCCTTAAAGCCAGATGTAGTCAGTGCCATATGGGAAGAGCAGAATTCCAATAGAAAACCCATAGTTTTTCTGGCTTGATAAACCACAGCACAAAGTTTGGGGCAAAAACAGATACTGCAAAGAGGAAAATCCCATGAAAAGAAAGTCACAGAGAATGAGCCCCAAAGTTCATAGGTAATATCTGCCTAAATCTCTGATTGAAACCTGAAATATATCTGTGTTGAGAAGACTATTTTAATAACAGTTGATCATTAGTTTCCTGTATTAGGTGATATCATATGGTATTTGTCTTTCATTGCCTGGCTTATACAACCAAATGAGAAAAATTGAACAAGAGGCATGTAAACAAGGAACAGAGTAACAGTTACCAGGGAGGGAGTGGGAGAGAAGGGGGATAAGTAGGGAAAGGGTTTAGTAAAGAAACTAGTATAAATAACCCACGGACATGTACAATGAGGTGGGGATTGACTGTGGGAGAAGGGGTGTGCTGGGTTGGGGGGGGAAGCAATGGGGGAAAAATGGGACAACTGTAATAGAAGAACAATAAAAAAAGAACAGTTGAGGATTAGATAATTTAACTGAGGTTTTATCTGTCATCTGTCAACACAAAGTTTGAACTGTGAATCAAATAAGATAATGCCTGCTAAAACAAAAATATCAATCTTCTTCAGAAGAATAGAAAATAATTCAGAATCTCCACAGGATTATATATATCCAAAATCCAATCTAAAATTACTTGACACAGGAAGAACCAGAAAAATGTGACCCAGTAACATGAGAAAAGATAATAAAGGGGACTAAGTCTAAAATAATCCAGATGTTGAATTACCAGAAAAGGATTTTTAAAAAGCTATTGTACCCATGCTCAATGACAAAAATAAAAATATGCTTTAAAGAATGAAAAGTCTCAGCAGTGAAATATAAATTCTAAAAAAAAAAAGGAAATTCCAGAACTAAGCAACACAATATTTGAAATATAAAAATTCACTGTAAGGTAACAAAGTAGAAAAGAGATGGTAAATTTATTGATAAACCAGTAGATAGTACCCAATCTGAAGAAGAGAGAAACGTTAAAAATATAAATAGAAAGACCCTTCATTAAATAAAGTGCCAGAGTACAGAAAATCTAATTGGGAAATAATACCCCCAAATTTCTACAATTTGATGAAAGTCATAAATTTATAGATGCAAAAACCAAAATGAACCCAAAGTAGAATAAATACAAAGAAAACCACTTGTAGGCACATCACAGTTAAGCTATCAAAAACTAAAGATATGGAGAGATGTCTTAAAATCACAAAAGAAACATACATAACACATTACAGAAAGATAAACAACAATTCAAATTACCATGGACTTATAATTAGAAGCTATAGAGACCAGTAGATAGTGGAACGACATCTTAAAGAATTAAAACAAAAAAGCAAACAATCAACCATGAAGTCCACATTAAGTAAAAATATTCCTCAAGAATAAAGGTAAAATAAAAATGTTACCATATATAAGAATACTGAGGAAATTAGTCATAAGCAGACCTATACTGCAAAAACTGCTAAAGGAATTTCTTCAGACAAAATGGAAATAATACTAATTGGAAGCTCAAAATTTGGAAGAAATGAAGATTATTGAAAAGGGTAGAAATTTTAGCAAATATAAAAGACTTTTTTCTCTTAATTAAGAAAACCTAGCAACACCTGATTTCAGCCTTACTAAGTAAAAAGCTTGGAAGTTGTCATTCTCATTCTTACAACAAGAAAACACTGGACAAATGAAAATCAATGACCTTTCTTGGACTCATAATTGAGGTGGCAAAGCAAACAAACACATCAAATTTGCTTACCTGTAGGGGATCTGCTGGAAGTCACCAGCAGCAGAACTACTTAATTCACTAGTAATTATAAAAAATTGTTGAAGGTTAAATGTGGGACAGGTGTGGGAGTGAAAAACTCCTGGAGGTGTCCCTACTCTTTTGTGGACTTTTATCCAAAAACCCCATAATATTCTCACAGTAAAATAAGGAAAATTCCTCTAGTGGTTCTGACTGGAGGCAGGAAAAAAAGAAAAACATATGAAAAATTGTGGGACAATATCAAAAAGAGTAATATACATGTGACTGGAATGCTAGAAAGAAAAGAGAGAGAAAGCAGGGCAGAAGAAATATTTGAAACATTAATAGATAAAAGCTTTCCAAAAATTCACAGATTTTAAACCACAGATCCAGGAAACTTAAGAGAACTCTCAAACAAGACAAATACAAAATACTCACACAGAAACACAACACACACACCTGGGCATGTTGTATTTAGAATGCAGAAACCAAATACAAAAAGAAACCTTGAATAAAGCCCAAGGGGAAAAGAAAAACTTACAGAAATAAAAATGATTATAAGCTAATACTATAAAACGTGCATACAAACAAATTAGATTACCTAGATGAAATGGACAAATTTCTAGGGAAAAACTGCAAAGACTGACTTAAGAAACAGAAAATATAAACAGCCATGGCTGGTGTGGCTCAGTGAATTGAATACCAGACTGTGAACCGATAGATCGCCTGTTCGATTCCCAGTCAGGGTACATACCTGGGTTGTGGGCCAGGTTCTCTAGTTGGGGGTGTGCTAGTGGCAACTGATCAATATATCTCTCACACATCGATGTTTCTCTCCTTCTCTTTCTCCCTCCTTCCCCCCTCTCTCTAAATAAACTAAACTAAAATAAAGCTTAAAAAAACTATTAACCTTGCTTTTTTAAAAAGAAAATATGTACAGACTTCTGGCCAGGATGGAGGTTTAGACCAACATGCTCTCTCTCCCTCCACAACTAAGTAGGAATACAGCTACCTCAAAACCAAAGATAACCAGAAAATAAAACTACATGGAAGCCAGCCCAACATAAGAAGTTATACACCAGCGGTGCTCATCTGGACAGGTAGAAGGGGTGACCGGAGTGGAAAAGTCGGGCAGTGCTGTCTATGCTAACAGTGGGGATAGCGGTGGGACTGCGAGAAATGCCAGGGGAGCAATCCCGGCCGCAGTCAAGACCCACCAGCTCACAATTCCAATGCTGGGGAAGGCAGACCCCCATTGCCTCCTGCTGTGAGGCCCACAGGACACGAGGATTGAGGAAGAGACTCCTGGTCTCTCAGCAGAGAGTAACAGCAGTAATCCATTTTGGACCCCCGCGCCCACACAAAGCGCCACAGAGCGGTGAAAGAGGTTGCCAGTTGCTGGGTAGTGATGAGTGCATGGGGCTCCGCCCCCTACAGTCCTCCCAGGAAGCAAAGGTAAACAGAAAACTGTCAGTATGAAGCAGACCATGACTGAAATCCTGGTGACATAACTCACCAGGCAGCAGATGAGGGACATAACCGATGAGCAAATAGGAAATCTTTCTGAGGCTCCGTTTAGAGCTATAGTCATAAGGTGGCTTACAGAATTAATAAAAGATTTGGAAAAAGACAGAGAAGGAATGAAAGCTAGTCATACTGAAACAAATGAAAACACATATGAGACAAGTGGTGAGGAAATGAAAACCAGAGATCAAATCAACAAAGTGGAACATAGGAAAGGAACAAACAGTCAGCCAGTGCAGAAAGAGGAAACAAAAAGTGAGCAATACGAGGAGAGGCTCAGAAACCTCTGGGATGGCTATAAGCAAACAAACATTCAAATTATAGGATTGCCAGAGGGCGAAAAAGAAGAAATAGAAATTGAAAAATTAAGTGAAAATATAATGAAGCAGAACTTCCCTAACTTGAGGAAGGAAATAGATTTACAGGTCCAGGAAGCACAGAGGGTTCTAGAAAAACTGGACCCAGGGAGAACCACTCCAAGACACATTATAATCAAATTGTCAAAAATTAAAGATAAAGAAAGAATCTTAAAAGCAGCAAGAGAGAAGAAGAGAATTATGTACAAAAGGGTCTCAATTAGACTGTTAGTCGATTTCTCAAAGGAGACTCTGCAGGCAAGAAGGGACTGGCAAGAAATATTCAAAGTAATGAAAATCAAAAACCTACAGCTATGAATACTCTATCCAGTGAAGCTGTCATTCAGAATAGAAGGGCAGAGAAAGTGCCTCCAGGACAAAGTAAAACTGAAGGAGTTCATCAGATCCAAACCACTGTTATATGAAATGTTAAAGGGACTTGTTTAGGAGAAAGAGGATCAAAACTATGAACATTAAAATGAAAACTGCATCACAACAACTGACAGCAGAAACTAAGGAATCGAAACAAAGGCAAACTAAGTAGGCAATGAGAGAGGAAAAAGAATTATAGGTATGGGGAACATATTA
This sequence comes from Furipterus horrens, assembly GCF_987537825.1. NCBI lineage: Eukaryota > Metazoa > Chordata > Mammalia > Chiroptera > Furipteridae > Furipterus > Furipterus horrens. The sequence continues at coordinate 26,441,466 of NW_028327187.1, read as the reverse complement.
GGAGGAGGTCAGCAGGGGAGGGGGAAGGAGGAAAGGGAGGGAGATGGTACAGGAATTAAGCATAATAGGTGGGAATGGAGTACACAGGAAGAGGTTGAGAAGAACTATATGCACAACCAATGGGCATGGACTAAAAGGGGGGACAACTGGAGGGAGGGGGGTCACTGGGTGGAGAGGAGCAGAGGGAAAAGAAATTGGGACAATGTAATAGTATAATCAATAAAACATAATAAAAAAAAGAAAATATGTACAGATATGAAACAAGTGAAAAGCTTGAATTAGTAATGAAAAGCTCCAAAAGAGAAAAAAGCTCAAGGAAGAAGGTTTACTGGTGAATTCTATCAAACACTTTTTCAGTTTTTGATGTTTTATTATGTAACATTTGATATGTAGAAAACAATACATGTAATAAAAAGGCAAATTATGGGGTACATTTTTTTTATGTGGACCAATCAACCAAATTAAGAACAGAATCATTACTAATTCCACTGCATCCTCTCTATGTTCTTCATGAGTCCAATCCTAACCTTTTTTTCCAAAGAAGGAAACTATTTTCAATTTCGTTTTTATTATTGCCTTGACATATTACATATCTCTATACTTATCTATCTATCATCTATCTATCATCATGTATCAGGTTGAATGTAGCCAGTCTTCTGTTACTGCTTTTTTTCAATTACAGTTGATATTCAAATGTTTCAGGTGTACAACATAATGGTTAGATAATCACATATTTTACAAAGTGTTCCTCCCCTTGATAGTTCCAGTAACCACCTGGCACCATGAATAGTTATTACAATATTATTGAATGCATTCTTTTTTTTTTTTTGCTTTCTTTTAAAAATGTTTTTATTAATAGTCTGATCATTGTTGTTCTACAAGGAAAGCATAAATTACAGAATATTACCCAATGTCATTGTTTTTATGTTATGTCTTATTTTAACAGCTTAAATTTTTTTTCTATTACAGTTGACCCACATTTTCACCCATTGTTCCCCCACACCCCACCCACCCTTTTCCCAGAATCAATCTCTACCCCATTGTCCATGTCCATGGGTCATTTATACTAGTTCCTTGACTAGACCCTTCCCCTTCTTTCCCCTCTTCTCCTCTCTCCCCTGGTCACTTGTTTACTTGCCTCTGGTTCCATTTTGCTCATTTGTTTGTGTTTTTAATCAGTTTCCTGTATTAGGTGAGATCATATGGTATTTGTCTTTCACTGACAGGCTTATTTCACTAAACATGATACTCTCCAGTTCCATTCATGTTGTCGCAAAAGATAGCAGTTCCTTCTTTCTTTCTGCTGCATAGAAATTCATTGTGTAAATGTACTACAGTTTTTTTTTTAATCTACTCATCCACTGGTGGGCACTTAGGTTGTTTCCAGCATTTGGCTATTGTAAATAGTTCTATTATGAACATAGGGGTGCATAGGTTCTTCTGAATTGGCATTTCTTTTTTTTAATGTGTTTTATTGATTATAATATTACATTTGTCCCAATTTCCCTTCCCTCTGCTCCCCTCCACCCAGTAGCCCCCCTCCCTCCAGTTGTCCCCCCCTTTTAGATCATGTCCATTAGTTGTGCATACAGTTCTTCTCAACCTCTCTCTGTCTATTCCATTCCCTCCTACCATGATCCTTAATTCCTATATCATCTCCCTCCCTCTCCCCATTCCTCCTCCTTGTTGACCTCCCCCCAATATGTTCCCCATACCTATAGTTCTTTTTCCACTCTCGTTGCCTGTTTAGTTTGCCTTTGTTTCAATTCCCTAGCTTCTGTTGTTTCTTGTGATGCAGCTTTCATTTTAGATTTCATAGTCTTGATCCTCCTTTTTCTAAACCAGTCCCTTTAACATCTCATATAACAGTGGTTTGGATCTAATGAACTCTTTCAGTTTTATTTTGTCCTGGTAACACTTTCTCTGCCCTTCTATTCTGAATGACAATTTCGCTGGATAGAGTATTTGTGGTTGTAGGTTTTGGATTTTCATTACTTTGAATATTTCTTGCCAGTCCCTTCTTGCCTACAGGGTCTCCCTTGAGAAGTCAGCTGATAGTCTAATTGGGACCCCTTTGTACATGATTCTTTTCTTCTGTCGTGCTGCTTTTAAGATTCTCTCTTTATCTTTAATTTTTGACATTTTGATTATAATGTGTCTTGGAGTGGTTCTCCCTGGGTCCAGTTTTTTTGGAATTCTCTGTGCTTCCTGGACCTGTAAGTCTATTTCCTTCCCCAAGTTTAGGAAGTTCTGCTTTATTATATTTTCACTCAATTTTTCAAGTTCTAGTTCATCTTCCTCGCTCTCTGGCAAACCAATGATTCTTATGTTGGGCCTTTTATAGCTGTCCCAGAGGTTTCTGATCCTCTCATCGTTGCTTCCCATTTCCTCTCTCTGCACTGGTTGACTGCTTGTTCCTTCTCCATATTCCAGTTTGTTGAAATGAACTCTGGATTTTTTTCCCTCACCATCTGTCTCGTATGTGGTTTTGTTCCTTTCAGTATGAGTGTTTTTCACTTCTTTCTCATCTTTTTCCAGATATTTTGTTAATTCTGTAAGCCACCTGATAACAATGGTCCTGAACTGAGCTTCTGACAGGTTTCTTATTTGTTCATCTGTCAGATTCTTCATCTGTTGTCTGGTGAGCTGCACCACCGAGATTTCTATAGTTGTCTGCCTCATTTTGACAGATGCGTTTTGTTTTCTTGGGCTGGCTATAGGGGGCAGTGCCTGTGTACTCATCACGACCCAGCGACCAGCGGCAATCCACAACCTTTCTCGCTGCGCCGTGGTGCTTTGTCGTCACAACCCAGCGACCGGCGCCTGTCTGCGACCTATTTCGCAGCCCTGTGGCGCTTTCTTTGGGGGCGGGGGTCCAAGATGGATTCACACAGTTATTCCGCTAGGAGACCGGGATCCGTCCTCCCGCCCCCTGGGCCTCACTGTTCAAGGCGATGTGGTGACTGCTTTCCCCAGCGTTGGGGTCGCGAGCTGCCGGGGGTTCGACTGCAGCTGGGATTGTCCTCCCTGCCACTGGGATTGTTCTCCCTGCCGCTGTCCCTGGTGCGACCGCAAACAGCACCGCCCCCTTTCGCTCCCCCTACCTGCCCAAAGGGCGCCGCTGGTTTATAACTTCATACGTTGGGCTTCCATGTAGTTGTATTTTCTGGAATTTCTAGTTATCCTTTGTTTTGAAGTAGTTGTATTTCTCTCTAGTTGTAGAGGGAGACCGAGTGCATCCGTCTAAGCCTCCATCTTGGCCAGAAGTTAAATTGGCATTTCTTAAACTTTTACATCCTTGTCACTATCGACCAAACATTTTTTAGATTAGCAACACTCTTTCAAAAGTTCCAAAATGTGGGAGACAAGGGAACACTTTCCAACTCCTTTTGTGAGCCCAATATTAGCCTGATACCAAACTCAAATAAAGATATCACAAAGAAACAAAACTACAAACAAATATCCCTTATAAATCTAAATGTAAATATCCACCACAAAATAGTAATAAACTGAATCCAGCAGCATGTAAAAAATATTATGTACCATGACGAAGGGGAATTTACCCCAGAAATGAATGGTTGGCTAAACATTGTAAAAATCAATCTAATAAACCATAGATTAAAAAACAAACGCTATATGACGATTTCAATAGACACCATAAATACGTTTAATGAAATAAATTACTCTTTCATGATAAAAAACACTCAATGGTCTAGGAATAGACTGATTAGACACTTACCTTACCTTATATAAATTAAATCAAAGTGCAACTGAGATCTACATTTAAAACCGAAAGCTGTAAATTTTATATAAAAATATGAGAAAAAATCTTCATAATGTAGGAGCAGGCCTAGATTTCTTAAACACAACACCAAAACATAATCCACAATTGAAAAAAATAATTTATAAATTATATTTAATCAAAATTAACATTTGTCCTTCGAAATATATTAAGAAAATGAAAAGATGAGTCTGGATTGAAGGAAAATATTTTCAAATCATGTATCTACCCAAGCATTTTTATCCAAAATATATGAAAAACTATTATAACTCCATAATAAGACAATCAGCCCAATTAAAGACTTAGATAATGATTTAAATAAACCTTTCCTTAAAGAAAATTAAAAAAAAAGAAACGGCTAATAAGCACATGAAAAGATGCTAAATATCATTAGTTATTATGGAAATACAAAATGAAACCATAACAAACTACCAATATACACCCTTTAGAATGCATATTATGAAAAAAAAAATAGGCTACACCGAATGCTGGTGTGGATATAGAGAAATTGAAATCCTGATACGAATGCAAAATAAAACACTCTGGAAAGCAATACAGCACTTTCTTTTACATTTAGCTTATGTATGTAGTGTGACTGAACAAACTACTCTCATAAGAATCTACTCAAGAGAAATAAAAACATATGCTCAAACACACGTACAGCAATGTTCATAGCAACATTATTCATAATAGCACCAAACTGGAAACACTACAAATATCTGTCAGCTAGTGAATGGGTAAAAATAATGTATTTTCTTGATACAGTGGCATGCTTTTTGACAATTTAAACAATGAACAACTGATATGTACTGTTGTTACAGAAACAGGGGAGTCCAAAAATTCCTGGAGTTTGCGGCTGGGGGATGGGGAGAAGGAAGCAGCTTTCAGAATGCCTCCACACACCTGAGGCTGATGACTGGTGTCTTTCATTATGCAAAATTGCTTGGATGCTTCCAAGGCCTCAGGTGAATGGGAGCAGTCTTGGACCAGGGAATGGTATGGAAAGCACACAGAGCCTACGTGGGGTTCTGTGAATGGTCAGAACTGTTGGCAACACCCACTGTGTCAGAGGATGCAGTCAGGGATATATAGGCAGCTGCAAACACTTGAGGGGGGCGCGCTCTGGGGCTGTCTCCCTCACTGGCAGGTGTTTGCAGGGGTGCTCTGTAGAAGGAGAGGAGATCCACGCGGTTTACAGAAAGAAGACAGTTTGCAGGGAGGCTGAGAATCCAGGCGGTTTTGTATTGAGAGCTGAAGGGCACCACGGCACAGAAAGGACCTCTCCAATCAGATTGAATAATTGGCAGCTGCTGGTAAAGCTGAACTGTGTTTGGGAAGTAGGAAACGATGTTTCTGACCTTCCTAAAACTGGCTAGGTTTGGTAGGGGGGAGACAAGGATATGCGTAACTGTTAAATAAATAATTTTCTTTTCACTCAACTGAAGTATTAAGCGTTGTAATTCTGGCGGTGGGCAATCGGACCCCTAACTAAAGAGCCTGTGGGTTTATTTTCAATTGGAGCAGGGCAGGGGTTCTGTAACACTGTAACATGGATGAGCTTCAATAACATTATGCTAATTTAAAGAATCAGTGCACAAAAAATACTATGTATAATTCTGTTCATATGAAATATCTATTGAAAGTAAATTTTTTGAGACAGAAAACTGATTAGTGGCTGTCTAAGTTTAAGATTAACTATAATCTTAGAATTGTATAAGAGAGCTAGGATTTATTATAAATGGACCAAAGGGACCTTTGTAGAGGGATGAAAACATTCTAAAATTGGATTGTCATGATGGCAGCACAACTCTACAAATCTAAAACTCTGAACAAAAAGATGACATGAAAATATGAAAAACTTTATGCCAATAAAGTAAGGAAACATATTCACAGGTTTCAGGGAATTGGATGTGGACATCTTTTGGGAGGCATTATTTTTCTGTCACAGGAATAACCTCGTAATGCTGTATTAGAGTAAGAGATAGTTTAGATTTATGTTTATTTTACTATACACACAGATAGATATAGAATAAAATATGCCTGTGTATATATGCATAGATTTCCTAGCTCTGTCCACTGAAGGAGTCTAGAAGCAGTAACACTCCGGTAGCAACAAACATACCTAATTACAGATCTTGTTTTCTAAATGCTATTTTATAATAAAAGTAACAAGAGTTCCTTTGAGAAATGGATGGTTTTAAGGCTGGCGCAGGGAAAATATGAAATGAACCTGGAGTATCTTGTAGTACCAGAAAGTGCTTTAAAAAAAACCCAAAAGATAAGGCAATTTTAAAAGGATATAGGATCCAACTTGAAAACATTCCCAATGGCCAAAGACAAACAAATTAGGGCAACAAACTAAAAAATGGTATTATTGTATTTTAACCCAAAGAATAAATTAGTCCATATTGATACAAGAATTATTGAGTAATAGGAAGGAAAACTTTTTCTTACTAAGAATTGCAATGAAAAAAATAAACTAACAAAAATAGAACCACAGGCATGGAAACAGGGAGCATATTGAAAGTGACTGGAGTGGGGGAAGGGGGATAATGGTGAAAAGAAGGGAAGGGGCTAGACAAAGAACACGTATGAATGACTCACGGACATGGACAACAGTGTGAGAATCGACTATGGGAGTATGGGGTGGGATGAACAGAAGAGGGCAAAGAGGGAAAATTGGGACAACTGTAATAGAATAACAAAAATGATTTAATTTTAAAAAATGAAACAATGAAAGAAATAGGAAACTCATTATAATAAAACAATAATTTCTGTAGGAAAGATCCACTGATAAATATCAAAATTAGTGAATGAAACTTTTAAGGAGAAATGGATACTTGCACTTCCCTCAAATATTATACATTTTTGTGGTTAAGATACTTTTACAAATTTTTTGGTTTTCTTCCCTTTAGGAGGTAGTTTAATTCTTCTCCACTTAAATATGGGCCAGACTTAGTGACTTCCCTGTATCAGAAAGACTATAAACTGCAACTGAATATGCATGTATGTACTGAGTATGTATGTCACTATGAAGAGTGACTTCACAGTAAAAAACTTAGAAGACACTTCCTTGACCAAATGACCAAGGTTAACATCACTAGTGATAAATCTAGTAGATCTATCATGTGCCTCTGATATCGTCGTCGTCGGCAGCCGTCCGTCTCGAGAGACGATGGCGTAGCTTCTTCTTTTTTTTTTTTTTAATTTTTTTATTTTGGTTTTTCAATTACAGTTGTCCCTTTTTCCCCCAATTTCTCTCCCCCACCCAACCCACCCCCTCTCCCACAATCATATCCCTCCCCGTTGTCCATGTCCATGAGTCTTTCATACAGGCTCTTTAATTAAAGCCTTCCCTTACTTATCCCCCTTCTCTCCCACTCCCCTCCTCCCTATTGACTGTTATTCTGCTCTTTGTTCTATTTAGTTCCTTTGTTTGTGTTGTTCTTTAGTTTCCTGTATTAGGTGATATCATATGGTATTTTTCTTTCTTTGCCTGGCTTAATTCACTAAGCATAATTCTCTCTAGTTCCATCCATGTTGTTGCAAATGGCAGGAGTTCCTTCTTTCTTTCTGCTACATAGTATTCCATTGTGTAAATGTACCACAGTTTTTTGATCCACTCATCTACAGATGGGCACTTAGGTTGTTTCCAGCACTTAGCTATTGTAAACAGTGCTGCAATGAACATAGGGGTGCATAAGTTCTTTTGAATTGGGGTTTCAAGATTCTTCGGGTATAATCCTAGTAGTGGAGTCATTGGTTCAAAAGGCAGTTCCATTTTTTATCTTTTGAGGTAATTCCATACTGTTCTCCATAGTGGCTGCACCAGTCTGCATTCCCACCAACGGTGCAGTAGGGTTCCGTTTCTCCACATCCTCGCCAGCACTTGTTGCTTGTTGATTTGTTGATGATGGCCATTCTGACTGGTGTAAAATGGTATCTCATTGTGGTTTTTATTTGCATCTCCCTGATGGCTAATGATGTTGAGCATTTTTTCATGTGTCTATGGACCTTCTGTATGTCCTCTTCGGAGAAGTGTTTGTTCAGGTCCCTTGCCCATTTTTTAATTGGGTTCTTTGTTTTCTTGATGTTGAGTCGTATCAGCTCTTTATATATTTTGGAAATAAGTCCCCTGTCTGTGATGTCATTGGCAAATATGTTTTCCCATATGGTTGGTTTCCTTTTCATTTTGCTGATGTTTTCTTTTGCTGAGCAGAAACTCTTCAGTTTGATGTAATCCCATTTATTTATTTTTTCCTTTATTTCTCTTGCTTTAGAAGATGTATCCGTGAAGAGATTGTTACGTGAGATATCTGATATTTTCTTGCCTATGTTTTCCTCTAGGACTTTTATGGTGTCACGGCTTACATTTAAGTCTTTGATCCATCTTGAGTTTATTCTCGTGTGTGGTGTAAGTTGGTGGTCTGGTTTCATTTTTTTGCACGTCCCTATCCAGTTCTCCCAGCACTATTTGTTAAAGAGGCTCTTCTCACTCCATTTTATGTTCCTTCCTCCTTTATCAAAGATTAGTTGACCATAGAGGCCTGGGTTTATTTCTGGACTCTCTATTCTGTTCCACTGATCTATATGTCTGTTCTTATGCCAGTACCATACTGTTTTGATTACAGTGGCTTTGTAGTATTGTTTGATATCTGGTGTTGTGATTCCTCCTGCTGTGTTCTTCTGTCTCAAGATTGCTTTTGCTATTCGGGGTCTTTTTTGGTTCCATATGAATTTATGGAGTATTTGTTCTAGGTCTGTGAAATATGTCATTGGTATTTTAATAGGGATTGCATTGAATTTGTAAATTGCTTTCGGTAGTATGGCCATTTTGATGATGTTGATTCTTCCCATCCAAGAACATGGTATTTGCTTCCATTTATTTGTTTCTTCCTTAATTTCTTTCTTCAATGTTATGTAATTTTCAGAGTACAGGTCTTTTATCTCTTTGGTTAAGTTTACTCCTAGGTACTTTATTTTTCTTGTTGCTATAGCAAATGGTATTTTCTTTTTTGTCTCTGTCTCTGCTATTTTATTGTTGGTGTACAGAAATGCCTTAGATTTCTGTATATTTATTTTGTACCCTGCGATTTTGCCAAATTCACTTATTATATTGAGTAGTCTTTTAGTGGAGTTTATAGGATTTTCTAGGTATACTATCATGTCATCTGCATATAATGAAAGTTTCACTTCCTCTTTCCTAATTTGGATGCCTTTTATTTCTTTTTCTTGTCTGATTGCTGTGGCTAGGACTTCCAACACTATGTTGAAAAGGAGTGGAGAGAGTGGACAACCTTGTCTAGTTCCTGAGTTCAGGGGGAATGCTTTCAGTTTTTGTCCATTGAGTATGATGTTGGCCTCAGGCTTCTCATATATAGCCTTAATTATGTTAAGATATGCTCCCTTTATTCCCATTTTGCTGAGTGTTTTCATCATAAATGGGTGTTGTAGTTTATCAAATGCTTTTTCTGCATCTATTGATATGATCATGTGATTTTTGTCTTTCATTCTGTTTAGGTGATGTATTATATTTATTGATTTGTGAATATTAAACCATCCTTGCATCCCTGGAATGAAGCCCACTTGATCATGATGTATGATCTTTTTGATGTATTGCTGGATCCTGTTTGCCAATATTTTATTGAGGATTTTAGCATCGATGTTCATCAGTGATATTGGCCTGTAGTTTTCTTTCTTTGTTGTGTCTTGACCTGGTTTGGGGATTAGGATAATACTGGCTTCATACAAAGAGTTTGGGATTTTCCCCTCTTCTTGGATTTTTTGGAACAGTTTGAGGAGGATAGGAGTTAGTTCTTCCCTGAATGTTTTGTAGAATTCGCCTGTGAAGCCATCCGGTCCAGGGCTTTTGTGTGCCGGGAGATTCTGGATTACTGTTTCAATTTCCTTTTTTGTTATTGGTTTGTTGAGACTTTCCACTTCTTCTTGATTTAGTTTTGGGAGGTTGTATGTTTCTAGAAATTTGTCCATTTCTTCTAAATTGTCAAATTTCTTGTCATACAGTTGTCTGAAGTAATTTCTAACTATAATTTGTATTTCTGAGGTATCAGTCGTGATTTCTCCTGTTTCATTTCTGATTTTGTTTATTTGGGTCTTCTCTCTTTTTTTCTTGATTAGACTGGCTAGAGGCTTGTCGATTTTGTTGATTTTTTCGAAGAACCAGCTCCTAGTTTTGTTGATCTTTTGGATTGTTTGTTTAGTCTCTATGTCATTTAGTTCTGCTCTGATCTTGATGATTTCATTCCTTCTTCTTGCCCTAGGCTTTGTTTGTTGTTGTTGTTCTAGTTCTTGTAGCATTGTGGTTAGGTTTTTTATTTGAGATTCTTCTAGCCTTTTCAGATATGCCTGTATTGCTATAAACTTCCCTCTCAGGACTGCTTTTGCTGTGTCCCACAGGTTTTGGGTTGTTGTGTGCTCATTATCATTAGTTTCTAGAAATTTCTTGATTTCTTCTTTGATGTCATTGTTAACCCATTCATTATTTAATAGCATGTTATTCAATCTCCATGAGTTTGGGTGTCTTTGATTTTTTTCTCTGAGGTTGATTTCTAGTTTCAGGGCATTGTGATCTGAAAAGATGCTTGATATCATTTCAATTTTCTTGAATTTGTTGAGGCTTGTTTTGTGACCTATCATGTGGTCTATCTTTGAAAATGTCCCATGTGCACTTGAAAAGAATGTATATTTTGCTTCTTTGGGGTGAAAAGTTCTATATATATCAGTTAGATCCATGTGGTTTAGTGTGTTGTTCAATGCCTGTATATCCTTGGTGTTTCTTTGCTTTGATGATCTGTCTATTGTTGATAATGGAGTGTTGAAGTCCCCTACTATGAGTGTGTTGTTGTTGATATCCTTTTTGTGGTCTTCTAGTATTTGCTTTATGTATTTGGGTGCTCCTATGTTGGGTGCATATATGTTTATCAAAGTCATATCTTCTTGATGGATTGTTCCTTTAAGTATTATGAAGTGTCCTTCTTTGTCTCTTTTTATTGTCCTTGCTTTGAAATCCATTTTGTCTGATATGAGAACTGCTACCCCGGCTTTTTTTTCCGGTCCGTTTGCTTGGAATATTTTTTTATATCCCTTTACTTTCAGTCTATGTCAATCTTTTGTTTTGAGGTGTGTTTCTTGTAGACAACAAATATGTGGGTCCTGTTTTCTTATCCATTCCGTTACCCTATGTCTTTTAATTGGAGCATTTAATCCATTTACATTTAAGGTTATTATTGACGTGTATTTATTCATTTCCCTTTGTACCTCTGTTCCTCTCCTCTCTTGTTTTTTCCTTCTTTTTTTCTTAGAACAGTCCCTTTAGCATCTCTTGCAATGCTGGTTTGGTGGAGATGTATTCTTTCAGCCTTCCTTTGTCTGAGAAACTCCTTATTTCACCTTCTATTTTGAATGAGAGCCTTGCTGGGTAGAGTATTCTTGGTTGTAGGCCTTTGTTTTTCATTGCTTGAAATATTTTTGACCATTCCCTTCTGGCTTGTAATGTTTCTGTTGAGAAATCAGTTGATAGCCTTATCGGAGCTCCCTTGTATGTTATTTGCTGCTTTTCTCTTGCTGCTTTTAGGATTCTCTCTTTGTCTTGGAATGTTGCCATTTTAACTATGATGTGCCTTGGAGTGGGTTTTTGGGGGTTCCTCTTGATTGGAACTCTCAGTGCTTCTTGGACTTGCATAGCTTTTCCTCTCATCAGGTTCGGAAAATTTTCTGTCACTATTTCTCCTATCAGATTTTCAATTCCATGTTCCTTTTCTTCTCCCTCTCGTATTCCGATGATCCTTAAATTATTTTTCCTAATGCTATCCTGTAATTCCCTTACATCTTGTTCATATTTTTTCAATCGTTTTTCATTTTGCTGTATTGTCTGGGAGTTTTTCTCTACATTATGTTCTAACTCACTAATCCGATCCTCTGCTTCGTTAAGTCTGCTTTTGACTGATTCTACTGTGTTTTTCAGTTCAGAGATTGTATTCTTAAGTTCTTCCTGGTTCCTGTTAACAATTTCTATGTCTTTTTTTATGCTGGTGTAGTTCTCTGCCAGTTCCCTGTAATTTTCTTGGAGCTGCTGGTAACTTCCTTGAAGGTTGTCATAGTTGATTTTAAGGATGTCGAGTATATTGAGCTTCTTTACCACCATTGTTTTGAATTCCATGTCTGACATTTGGGCTATGTCTATTTCGTCTATCTCTCTTTCTGAGGATTCCTCTTTTCTTTTCATTGAGGGGTTATTTTTGCGTCTTACCATGTTGGATTCTTTTTGTTTTTATTTATTTATTTATTTATTTATTTGGGGAGGGTAGTCTGCTTTGACTTCCCTCCTTTGTGGTGTAATATTCTTTATCGAAGGTCTGGGAGTTTCAGTGGTGCAGTCTCTTTGATATCCTGAGCCTGATGGTCTTGAGTTACCCTTTATGTCGTTTGTTTATGCTGTTCGGTTATATTTCAGATGTTCTTTGATAGGATCTTCCTTCTGGCTACTTGGTTGAGAGTCACTCTATCTGCTTTGTCTTGAGTTCTTTTGTGGATATGCTGTTAAAGACATAAACACACAGCCCAGGCAGGAGACCCACACCCTCAAAAAGTATCCCCCACTCTATCCTGCTATCGTTAGCCAACTAGCCCGTATTAATATAAATGTAAAGAGATTTGAGCTTTTATACTATAAGAAGAATAGATAAGAGTTGTTTTGGGGGAGGAAAAATATAATTTTTGATAGAGGGGTTGATAGATTAATAATAGTTGAGACTGTGCAAGCCAGTTAGTAATATTTACATTGTATGTTAATAAAAATAGAAGAAAAGGATAGAAAAATACATAGTATAGTAAGAAAGTGGGATTGTATTGTATTTGGGTTTATATAGTAATTATATTATATTATTTAGAGTGATAGGGGGGCTAAGCTAGACACACAAATGAATAAACCACTATTAAAGAGAAAGGATGAGAAGGAGAGGTTATATGCAACACGTTAGAGATAAAGTTTGTTATTATTGGAAGAGGTGAAGGAAAAACACCCCCCCAAAAATCCCCAAGAAAATAGAAGAAAGAAAAGAAGAGAGAAAGAGAAGAAAATAAAAAATTTACTACAAAACCCCCCCTAAGAAAAACCCCAAAAGGGAAGAAAGAAAGGAACAAAGAAAGATAGAAAAGAAAGAATAAAGAAGAAAGAAAGACAGAAAAAAAGAGAGAGAAAAAATTTAAAAAAATATATATATACCCCCCAAAACCCCCAAAAAAACCCCAGGAAAAGAATAAAGAAAGAAGGAAAGAAAAGAAATAATTAAGAAGAAAGAAAGAACAAGGGAGAAAAAATTTGGGAGAAAAAATTTGGAAAAAAAAAAATCGATGTTTTTACTCCGTTTTAGCCTTGGTGTGTTGCCTTCTTTTTCTGGGTCCGCAGCTGGTCTAGTGTGGCAGGTCAGAGGTTCTTGTTTTTTGCAGGACTGGTGTGCGCCCCTGGTTGCCGCTATGGTGCACGTCCGCGGTTGCTGGCACGGCGCGCTATCTTGCTGCCCGCTGTAGCCAGTTGAGGTGCCCTTGCGCGCAAGCCCCTGCCCGCGCGGGCGGCCCGAGAGCTTTCCCCGGGATTGGCGCCAACTGACCCCGGGCTGAGGTGCTTTTGCGCTCGCGCGCCGCCCCGTGCCCTCAGTCCCGCTGAGCCGAGCTCCGGGAGTTGGTCTCTCGCCTCTTAGGGCAGGGACAGGGACACATGTGCTCAGTGGAATCGAGCGTCTGTGGGTCGCGCCTCCCGCTGTTCCCGTGCTGCAGCTGCCCACCTTCCCTCACCCGTCTGGGCGGGCACAAACAGAGCCTGCGCTAGTGGTCTGCTTTCCGGCCTGGGGCCCTGCGCCAACGGGAGCTGTCTAGGGGTGTCTGTGCACAGTCCTCTGCGTGTTCAGTGGGCCCTCCCTGTGCCCGTTGGGGCACTGATCTTATGTCCGTTGGGGAGTGTCCAAGGGACGCCTGGACTCACGCCCTGCGCACCTGGGCCAGTGAATGAGAGCACTTCCCTATGTGCGCCCCCGCGACCCAATGGTAGGGTTGAGGAGTAGATGAGCGGGCCTCTGCACCTGGGCTCCTCCAGAACGGCCTACCACCCCCAAACTTTCCTCCCATCTCCACCGTCCACTAGAGAAAAATATAAAGGAGAATTATGTTCTCACTTGCCCGGCAGCACGCTGTCTCCTGTCCTTCAGCGCCAATGCCACTTGGTCGAGTCCCGTCTCTGCCAGCGGGCAGAGATCTGCTTTCCGCCTGCCTCCTCTCTGGGGTAGCCTGTGGTCGCCAAAAATCCTTTGTGTGCTTCCCGCCACAGCTCGGGCAGCCGCCCCAGTCAGGAATCCCGTTTCGTCCCCTTTTTCTCCGCTATCCTCACTAAACAGGTTGTTCCCAGATGGATTTTCTCTAATCCAGCAGTGCCTTGGCTCAACTCCCGCCAATGTCCAGCTGCTCACTGGGATGTTCTGTCTGCAATTAGCCCAAACTGCAGACGGGTCTCCGGAGCCTAAAACCGCAACCTCTCCTCACTCCTCCGCCATCTTACCTCCTCCGTAGCTTCTTGAGAGTCTATCTGCATCGCCGAGAATGGCTGTGCAGTCCGACTCGGGAGTGACAATCCCTGCCGCACTTGTTACAGGTGAAGGCAGATGGCTGTTGTTGCTGCTGTTGACGCTGCTTCCGCCTCGATCTTTTCTGGACCGCCTCCTTGTTGCGCGCAGCCTCTGCGCGTGAAGTACCTTGCCTGACCGCGAGCCTCCAGGCTAGGCGGTCGTCTGCTTGAACTTCCCATGTGTTGAGATTGATGGAGCATTGTGTCATGTCCTTTTTGCAGATGCCTTTGAACCACAATTTTGGGCGCCCTGTCATCCTCTGGCCTTCTGTTAGCTCGCCGTAGAGGAGGTCTTTGGGAATACGGCCTGCACCCATTCTTTTGACATGGCCGAGCCACCTGAGGCGTCTCTCGCTAAGAACTGCATGCAAACTGCTCATGTTGGCTCGCTTCAGCACCTCGGTGTTGGGGACCTTATCCTGCCAGGCGACATGCAGGACGCGTCACAGGCACCTCATGTGGAAGCTGTTGGGTTTCCTTTCGTGCCTTGCGTAGGTGGTCCACGTCTCGCTGCCATAGAGGAGAGTGCTGAGTATGCAGGCTTGGTAGATGCGCAGTCTGGTTTTCTCAGTGAGGCTGGAATTGTTCCACGCTCGCCGGTTCAGTTTGGCCATAACTGTAGCGATTCTCCCATTGACCTCCAAGTCGACTGACAGAGAGCTCGAGATGGTGGACCCGAGGTAAGTGAAGTCGTTGACAACCTCCAGGGTGTATCCGTCGATGGTGATGCATGGGGGAGTCCCCGTGCCTTGAGCCATAACGTTCGTCTTCGTCAGGCTGATGGCTAGTCCGAACTCCTTGCATGCGTGGGAAAGGCAAGTGACTAGCTGCTGGAGTCCCTCTTCGGAGTGTGATGTCAAGGCTGCGTCGTCGGCGAAGAGCATCTCACGGATGACCACCTCTTTGACTTTGGTCTTGGCTCGTAGACGGGCCAGGTTGTAGAGCTTGCCATCGGATCTGGTGTGAATGAAGACACCCTCGCTGCAGTCCTTAAAGGCGTATTGGAGGAGCATGGAGAAGAAGATTCCGAACAGCGTAGGCGCGAGGACGCAGCCCTGCTTTACTCTGCTGCTGACTGGGAAGGCCTCAGAGGTTGCACCGTTGTAGGACACCGTGCTGTGCATGTTGTCATGAAAGGACATGACCACAGCAAGCAGATGTGGTGGACAGCCAATCTTCCGTAGCAAGCTGAAGAGTCCGCTTCGACTGACCAGATCAAACGCCTTCGTGAGGTCGATAAAGGCGAGGTAGAGTGGTTTATGCTGCTCGTGACACTTCTCCTGCAGCTGGCGTAGGGAGAAGATCATGTCCACTGTTGATCGGCCAGCTCTGAAGCCACACTGGGACTCTGGGTAGACGCGGGAAGCAAGGGTCTGCAGGCGGGCAAGAGCGACCCGGGCGAATACTTTGCCGACGACGCTGAGGAGAGAGATGCCCCGGTAGTTGTTGCAGTCGCTGCGGTCTCCTTTGTTCTGGTACATGGTGATAATGTTGGCGTCTCTCATATCCTGGGGGATGTAACCCTCCTTCCAGCAGAGACAGAGTAGATGGTGGAGCGGCTGTAGCAGGACTGGTTTCCCGCTCTTTAGGATTTCTGGAGGGATTCCGTCGCTTCCTGGTGCTTTCCCGCAAGCGAGGCGGTCGATAGCTTTGCCGAGCTCTGCCGCAGTAGGTGGGGTGTCTAGCTCCTCCATGACTTGTAGGTCTGGAATGGCATTAAGAGCAGTGTCTGTTACGGTGTTCCTCGTTGCGTACAGCTCGAGGTAGTGCTCGGTCCACCGCCGCATTTGCTGTTCCTGGTCAGTGATGACCTCACCTGTCTTGGACTTAAGGGGGGCGATCTTGGAAGGGATTGGGCCTGTTGCCTTCTTGATACCCTCATACATTCCTCGTGCGTTGCCTATATCGGTGGCTTCCTGGATGCTTCTGCACAGGTTTAGCCAATAGTTGTTGGCACAGTGGCGGGCGGTCTTCTGGACTTTGTTCCTGGCAGCCCGTAGAGCTTGAAGTGTACTGGGAGTGGGCGTGGCCTTGTAAGCCAGTAGGGCCTTCCTCTTAGCCTCGATCACGGGTTCCATTTCTTCCCAGTGAGCCTTGTACCAGTCAGCGTTCTTCTGCTCTTTCTTCCCATAAGCAATAATGGCAGAGTTGTATATGGCGTCGCGGAGACGTGACCAATTGGATTCGATAATGTCATCTGCCGCCATTCCCTCGCCGAGTGCATCTTCCATCCTGTTGATGAATTGCTGGGTCTTAACTGGGTTGCTGGCACAACTGGTGTTGATGCGTGGGCGACCCTTCATCTTGGAGTGGTGCAACCTCTTCGACGTTATGCGCACCTTGCTTACCACGAGGGCATGGTCCGTGTCGCAGTCTGCACTGTGGTAGCTGCGGGTGAGGAGGGTGCTGCCAATATCCGTACTTCTGGTGATGACGAAATCAAGCTGGTGCCAGTGGCGGGAGCGGGGGTGCCTCCATGACACCTGGTGGATCTCTTTGCACTTGAAGAATGTGTTTGTCACGCACAGGCCATGGTGACACGAAAGCTCAAGCAGTCGCTGACCATTATCATTGATCTTTCCTCTCCCAAAGTTTCCAAGGCAGGTGGGCCAGGCCATGTGGTCGGCTCCTACTCTTGCGTTGAAGTCTCCAAGGAGATAAAGAGCGTTACTTCCGGGGATCTTGGATAACGCTTCATCCAGTGCATGGTAGAACTGTTCTTTCTCTTCGATGGTGGCGCAGAGGGTTGGGGCGTACGCGCTAAGAATGCTGACTGGGCCAAAAGTTGTTGACAATCGGAGGGTAAGTAATCTCTCTGTGCCTTCTGTGGGTGGCTCTATGGAGTTAACAAGCGTGTTCTTCACAGCGAACCCAACACCGTGCTGTCTTGGTTGGTCCGGAGACTTCCCTTGCCAGTAGAAGGTGTAGTTGGTTTCTCTGATAGTTCCGTTGTCGGCCAACCGGGTCTCCTGTAGAGCCGCAATGTCGATGTTTAGTCGTGCCAGCTCCCTGTCGATGACGGCAGTTTTCCTGGCATCATTGATCCATGGAAGGTCTGCAGTAAGTCCGGGACACATGGTCCTGATGTTCCAGCTAGCGAGGCGAAGAGCTGGAGGCTTCTTTCTTGTTGTTTGCTTGGAATTGCCTGATGCGAGTGTTTTGTGGCCCACTTTTCAAGAGACGCCTCTCTGATCCCCCGCACCCAGTGGGGCAGGCGAGCCATGGCGAGACGGCACCTAATTGGCTGGGGGCTGCCCAGCTTGAGGCGGGCGGTAGCTGTCCAGTGAGGTGCAATGACCTCTCCCACTGTCAGAGTAGACCCCTGGCGCTCGTTTCCTTCGCCAATCGGATGAGCTTATAACCGGTATCTGTCTCCTCCCGTGTTGAGTCGACATCTTGCGATGACGCTGGAGTGTCCTCTCCAGTGAAGCTACAAAGCCTGGGCAGGGTGATATGGAGGGCCAGCTGTTGCCCATGCAGCAGACCCCCCCTCTCTTCGCAGATGAAGGATCCAAGGGGAAAGACAGAGTCAATACAGCTTGGCTTCAGGTGCGCCGCAGGAGTTGCCGGTGTTGACTACAACGTCAAACCGCCTTAGGGACTCCGGCTCCGGATTTTCTGTTGGGGTTTACTCCCTTAGCCTTTCCCCTGAAGAGGTATGCCGCAAGGCAGCGGAGGTTTTTTGGAGTCAGAGTTTTCCTTCTCTGATGTGCCCTGACTGGAAGATCGAACCAGCGACACTTAGCTCGCAGGCTGACGCTCAGTCCACTGAGCCAAACCAGCCAGGGGAATGAATTGCCTCTGATATGATGAGCAGAAAAGAGCACTTTGCCTCTGTGCTATTCTTCCCCTTAACATATAACCCCTGTCAAATCATGAGAAAACATCAGACAAAGCCAAATTAAAGGACATTGTGCAAAATAACTGACCAATATTCTTCAAAAGTACCAAGGTTTTGAAAGACAAGGAAAGACTGAGAAACTGTCCTAGATTAGAGAAATCTAAGGAGCTATGCTAAGTAAATATAAGGTGGCATCCTTTATTTCATCCTATGACAGAAAAAGGACATCAGTGGAAAAACTGATGGAATCCTAATAAAGTCTGTAGTTTTGTTAATAGTATTGTGCCAGTGTTAACTTTGGTAAATGTATTAAAGTTAGGGGAGGCTTGGTGAAGGTTACACAGGAACTCTTCATATTGTTCTAGCAAGTCTTCTATAAATCAGGTGTGAGATGGCTAAGTGAAAATGGTGAGGAGACTAAGTAGTACAAATTGGTAGTTACAAAATTGTCACAGGGATATAAAAGTACAGCATAGAAAATATAGTCAATGATGCTGTAATAACTATACATGGTATTGGGGGAGTCACTGTAAAGTATATGACTGTCTAACCTCTATGCTGTACACCTGAAAGTAAAACAAAATAATATTAAATGTAAACTGTAATTGAAAAATAAAATTTTAAAAATATATAAATCTAAACTTATCCTAAAATATTTTAAGGGGACAAAAGCTTTGAACAGACATTTCACATAAGCAAATATATGATGGCTAATACATATGGAAAAGTATTCAATATTATTAACTATAAGAAAAAAGCAATTAATACTACAGTGAAATATGAATGCACACCAGTCTAAAGAGTTAAAATTAAAACTTTCAACACCAATGTGAGCAAAGATGTGTAGTGATCAAAACTTTTCCAAACTTGGGTGGGAGTATAAAATGATACAACTTTTAAAAATAGTGCTGCAATTTTAAAAATAAAACTAAATTATCATATGAGCAAGAAATTGTAATCTTTCATATTTGCTCAATATAAATAAAAAAATATGTCCACATAAAAACTTGTATGTAAACATTCCTAGATTTAACCACAATAGCCAAAAACTGAAAACAGCCAGAGGCCTATCAATATGAGAATAGATAACAAGTCATAAAAGTGATTATTACTCATGGTAATAAGGAACAAACTACAGACTACATGGGACATTATGAATTAATCTTAAAATTATTATTTTGTGTCAAAAAATTTACATTCAAAAGTACTTACAGCCTTATTACATGCATACAGTGTTCCAGAGGAAATTATTGTAGGAAAAAATCAGAAGAGTGTTTGTCTCCAGGGGGATGGAGCAAGTATTGACTGGTTTGGGAAACAAGAGGATTCTGTGATGATGATAATATTCTATATGTTGAAAAGTATTTAGGTTACACATATGCATGGATTTGTCAAAACCCTTCAAAGGTAGATTTAAGGCTTTTGCATTTTATGGTATTAAAATTTACATTCAAAGAAATCTATAAGCAAATATTGAATTTTAATCATATAAATTCTGAAGGATTTATGGATAAGTGTATTGATGTTTGCAATTTACATTGAAATACATTAAAAAATAAGATGGATTGATTGGTGGAGAGGGAGATCGATGTATATCAAAAAACTTTAGTAAAATAATTTTCGTAGATTTTTTTTAAAAAATTAATTCATTTTAAGTATATTTTATTGATTATGTTATTACAGCTGTCCCAAGTTTTTCCCTCCCCCCCCTGCCCAGGACCCACCTTTCCTCCAGCAATCCCCACCTTAGTTCATGTCCATGGGTCATGCATATAAGTTCTTTGGATTCTCCATTTCCTTTACTATTCTTAACATCCCTTTCTCTATTTTGTACCTACTAATTATGCTTCTTAATCCCTGTATCTTTTCCTCCATTCTTGTTCTTCCCCCTCCCCTCTGATAACCCTCCATATAGTCTCCATATCTGTGATTCTTCTGTTTTAATTGAGTAGTTTGTTTTTGTTTTTTAGATTCAGTTTTTGATAGTTATGAGTTCGTTATTTTAATGTTCATAGTTTTGATCTTCCTTTTGTTAAATAAATCTCTAACATTTCATGTAATAAAGGCTTGGTGATGATGAACTCCTTTAGCTTTACCTTGTCTGGGAAGCACTTCATCTGTCCTTCCATTCTAAATGATAGCTTTGCTGGATAGAGTAATCTTGGTTGTAGGTCCTTGCTTTTCATCACTTTGAATATTTCTTGCCAGTTCCTTCATGCCTGCAAAGTTTCTTTTGAGAAATCACCTGACAGTCTTATGGGAACTCCTTTGTAGGTAACTCTTCTTTTCTCTTGCTACTTTTAAGATTCTCTTTTTTTCCTTAACCTTTGGCATTTTAATTATGATGTGTCTTGGTGTGGTCCTCTTTGGGTCCAACTTGTTTGGGACTCTCTGTGTGTCCTGGACTTGTATATCTATTTCCTTCACCAAATTAGGGAAGATTTCTTTCATTATTTTTTCAAATAAATTT
Source organism: Furipterus horrens (assembly GCF_987537825.1). NCBI lineage: Eukaryota > Metazoa > Chordata > Mammalia > Chiroptera > Furipteridae > Furipterus > Furipterus horrens. The sequence continues at coordinate 26,420,738 of NW_028327187.1, read as the reverse complement.
TCAATTTCTTGCTCTTTCTCTTCTCCTTCTGGCATCCCTATGATTCACGTGTTGGCACTTTTTGGAGATGTCCCAGAGTCTTCTTATTATCTGTTTTTTTTTTTAATTCTTGTTTCTCCATTCTGTATTAGTTGACCATTTATTTCTTCCCTATGTTATAGTTCATTAGTTTGAACCCTGGCTTTTTTCCCTTCACTATTGGTTCCTTGTGGATTTTTAAAATTGTATTTAGTGTAGCCTTCATTTTTTTTTCTTTATGTACTTGCCATACTCAATGAATTTTCTGAGCATCCTTATTAACAGTGTTTTGAACTCGCATCTGATAGTTTGGCTATCTCCTTTTTGTTTAGCTCTTTCTCTGGAGTTTTGATCTGTTCTTTGGTTCAGGCCATACTTCTTTGTCCCCTCAATTTAGCAGTCTCCCTGTGTTTGTTTTGTGTATTAGGTAGAGATGCTTTGACTCCCTGTCTTGGTGTACCTGTTATGTTGTAAGGGGCAGAGCCATAAGTATTCATCAGTGAGGGGCAACCTGTTTCACCACTTTGTGGCACTGTACGTGGGGGAGGGATCAGAGAGGGAATAATGCCTCCTGGTCAGCACTCAACCCTTTTCCAGTCACTTCACCCACTTCCCATATGTGACTGGTGCCACTTTAGCTGCTGATCTGGTGATGTTTCCCAGAGTAGGTGGGCTTGTGTACATTCTAGGACAATAGGGGCCCCCTGACTGGATTCTCCTGAGATACTGGAAGTTTCTTCCACTGCCCTAACCCTCACTGGTTTTCACTGACAGAGGCTATGAGGCTTTATTTTCCTGGCGCTGGAACCCTGGACTTTGCAGTGTGGCGTGGGGCTGGGATCACTCCCCAGGTGTCTCTCCAGGCTTCTACCCACTACGTGTGAATGTGGAACTGCCTGTTCTACTAGCCTCACCACTGCCTTACCATTGTCACCTCACCACGGCCTCACCACATCCTCTCCACCTTGGCTCTCCATCTCCACCCCTCCTACCCATCTGGATGAATATTTCTTCTTTAAATCCTTGGTTGTCAGACTTCCATATAGCTGGATTTTCTGGCAGTTCTGGTTTTTTATTGTTTTGATATTAGTTGTGATCCTCATGGTTGTGAGAGGAGGGAAAGCATGTCTACCTATGCCTCCACCTTGGCTGTAAGTTTTACAATAAAATGTTAATGGTAGAACACAGGTTGTGAAAATTTAGGAGTTTATTTAAAAATATTTTAAAGATTGTTTTGAACACTATGAAGATTTTTATAATAAAAATTTGAAAAAACAATTATTAAAGTAACAATTTCCATTGAATGGTATCCATGGAACAACAAAGGAATAATTCTACTCATAACCATGACTTTAATAAAACCCAGTGCATTTTGGACATATTGCTATTAATATAGACTAAAATTAAAATTTGGCACCTAAAATTAATCAAGATGGAATTGAGATAACACATAAGCCACAAACTGGTTACCAGCCAGGTGTCAAAGGCTTGGTGTTAGAGCAACTAGAAGTGAGGGGGTTTGAAAGTGGCAGAAACTTAAATGGTAACCAAAGAAATTATGAGCATTGACATTCAATTGTCACTAAGCTACTACTATGTGTAGGATAGTTGACCTATTTTGAGAAAGGAGTTATTTCATGGGTCAAAAATGGGTGAAATCAGTGAGATAGTGTTGAGTTGGTAACAAATATTTGAGAAGACAAAACAGGACTAGAGTAGCATATAAGGGAGAAAAAGTTGGTTGTTTGCTATCACTATCAAGATCTCAACATTGTGTTTCAATGACACTTATAAAAGGTCACCAGAAACATTGCAAAAACAAGGAATTCCAACCCATGAATTTTCACGTGTTCTAGGAAAGCAAGTTTAATGACTCTTGCCAGATTTGTCTTTTTCTTACCATTTGCAATACACTATAGTGCTAGTACTTAACTAAGTGAGTTACATCCATTAGGATAGGTTTGGAAAATAGTGGAGACACATTATTTGCCACAATGCTTGGAGAGTTCTACTGTTTTTCAGTACATGGAGGCCAGTGATGCTAGTTGTACTGATCTACATGGGATAATGCTGAATAATGAAGAGTTATCTTGTATCCAACAGAGTTTTCAAATACTCCAGTGAATTTTAATTATATAGGTAAGAAAAACTGTTTTTTAATTTTAATGAGGTACTCCTCTTTTTTTAAAGTATATTTTATTGATTATGTTGTTAAAGTAGTCCCAATTTTTCCCCTTTGCTCCCCTCTGCCCAGTACCCCCTTCCCACAGCAATCCCACCCCCCTTGGTTCATGTCCATGAATCGTGCATATAAGTTCTTTGGCTTCACCCTTTTCTATATTATTCTTAACTTCCCCCTGTCTATTTTGTACAAACCAATTATGCTTCTTAGTCCCTGCACCATTTCCCCATTTCTCCCCCTCCACCCTCCCAGCTGATAACCCTCCAAATGGTCCCCATACCTATGATTCTCTTCCTATTCTGGTTTGCTTAGTTAGATTTTGTGGGGGTTTTCTTTTTTTCCCCGATTCAGTTGTTGATAGTTGTGAGCTTGTTATCATTTTAGTGTTCATAGTTTTGATCTTTGTCTTCTTAAATAAGTCCCTTTGACATTTCATATAATAATGGCTTGGTGATCATGAACTCCTTTAGTTTCACCTTGTCTGGGAAACACTTCATCTTCCCTTTCATTACAAATGATAGCTTTGCTGGATAGAGTAATCCTGGTTGCAGGTTGCCATTTGTCATATTGAATACTGCTTGCCAGTCCCTTTCTGCCTGCAAAGTGTCCTCTGAGAAATCAGCTGATAGTTCTATAGGCACCCTACTGTAGGCAACTCTCTGCCTCTCTCTTGCTGCCTCCAGGACTCTGTCTTTATCTTTCACCTTTGGCATCTCAGTCATGACGCATCCTGGTGTGGTCCCCTCTGGATCCAGCTACCTGGGACCCTTCGTGCTTCCCAGACCTGTATGTCCATCTCCTTCACAAAATTTGGGAAGTTTTCCTCATTTTTTTTTCAATTCTTGCTTTCTCATTATGCACTGGTTGACTGTTTTCTTTATTCCTTATGTTCCAAATCATTGATTTGAACCCTGGTTTCCTTCCCTTCACCATTGGTTCTGTGTGGATTTTCCTTCATTTTACTTAGCATAGCCTTCACTTCTCTTATGCGTTTACCATACTCAAGCATATTTGTCAAGCCTGTGAGCATCTTTTTCACCAGTGTTTTGAATTCCTCATCTGTTAGGTTGGCTATCTCCTCATCACTTAGTTCTCCCACTGGAACCGTGATCTTCTTCCCCTTTTGGGCCATACTTCTCTATCTCCTCATTCTGACAAGCGCCTGTGTTTGTTTGGCTCCACATCCCAGGTAGAGCTGTCACTCCTGTTATGTTTAAGGTGCTAAGCCTTAGGGATTCGTCAGTACAGGGCGACCTGTTTCACCACGTTGTGGTGCTGTATGTGGGGAGGGGTCCAAGAGGGAACAGTGACGCTTGCACAGCACTCATCCCTTTTCCAGGCACCTCTCCCATTTCCGCACTGAACTGATGCCCCTCTAGCTGCTTCCCTGCCCAACGTTCTAGAGTGGGTGGGTCTGCGGACATTTTAGGACCATGGGGGCCCTTTAAACAAGCGGACTCTACTGAGAGACCAGCAGTTTCTGCCTCCACCCCAACCCCCACTTGTCTGCACAATCAGAAGTAATGAGGCTTGATATTCCCCGGTGCTAGGACCGGGAGCTGCAGGGTCCAGTGAGGAGCTGGGGACACTGCCCAGGTGTCCCTCCTGACTTTTTAAAACATAACTGCGCTTTCTGCTGACCAGCCTCTGCTGCTGCTGCCACACTGCGTCCTCTCCACCCTGGATCTGCCCCTCCTACCTGTTTGGATGAATACTTCTTCTTTATATCTTTGTTTTTTTGACTTCTATGTAGTTTGATTTTTTGGAACTTCTGGTTGTTTCCCGTTTTGAGGTAGTTGTATTCCTTCTTAGTTGTGGAGGGAGATGCAGTGTGTCTGTCTATGCCTCCATCTTTTCTGCAATTCCCTCCTCTTTTTAAAAATAATATATTTTTTATTTATTTTTAGAGAAAGGGGAAGGGAGGGAGAAAGAGAGGGATAGAAACATCAATGTGTGGTTGCCTTTCACACACACCCAACTGGGAACCTGGCCCACAACCCAGGCATGTGCCATGACTGGGAATTGAAGCAGTGACCCCTTGGTTCACAGGCTGGTGCTCAAGCCACTCAACCACACCAGCCAGAGCAAAACCTGTTTATAATTATATGAATCCTGTTTTATTTCAACGGCAGCTTTTCTCTTACTATTTTCTTATATCTCTGTATTTTTATGTTTTCCTTTCTTATATGTAATGTGTCCCAATCCTCTTACTTTTATTAAATGTTAACATTAATTTTAACTTGGTACAAGTATGCATTTTGTTATGGTGTCTGATGTAGTCGTTCTCTTACATTTATACGTGTATATTGAAATAAATATCATTTTATTGTAAATTACATTCATTTGTCATTTATATTTTAGTTAGGTCACTATTTTGATTTTTGTGAAATTATGTTTGTAGGTAAGTTATATTATCTATAACCTATTTCAGAATAGTGAAGGGAGAGTCACAAAATATCTGTTATAAGAGGAAATATGAAGTCTCACAGGAATGAAAACTACTGATCTAGAGCTAAGAATAAAAGATTAATATGGATAATAAGTAGATTTCCAGTTGTTGAAATCCTGGCTCATTATTATCAAAGTAAGAAGAACAAATCATCAGCGTGAGTGAGCCACTGGAGCAGAAAGTTTCCGCCTAAGAATCATTACTAGTGTGTGTCAGGCCCTTTCCATCAGCTTGTCGTTTTATCCTCACAACAACCCTGTAAGATGGCTTCTATTATTATTCTAATTTTTCTTTTTTTAATACTTTTTTATTATTGCTCTATTACAGTTGTCCCAATTTTTCACCTGTTGCTCTTCACTGCCCTGCCCTGTTGTCCATGTCCATGGTCATTTACACTAGTTCCTTAATTAGACTCTTCTCCTTCTTTCCCATTTCTCCCCCTGCCTGATCAATTATTCCAATATTTGTGATGAGGTAATTGGACCTCAGAAAAATAAAGCCAGTTTCCCAAGTCTCTAAGTCAGTGAGTGGCAGAGTCTAGAGTGGAGCTCAATTCCTCTGTTACCCAAGACACATGCTTTCTACTATTTTACTTAGGCTCTTCAAGAGCAAGCCAGTGCAGAAAGTACTAGATATCTCCATCCTTCCTCAGAAGAATTAGCCTGTAAAGATCGATGAGTGGAGATCTTGCAGAGCTTTTTAGTACTAAGAAATCAGAAAAAAATATCACAGAAATCCCTCTTTCTCAATGAATTTTTAAAATATTTTATTTTATTGAGAACCAGGGACATAGTCATAAGAGAGGGAAGCACATAGATATGCAAACTAAAACTCATTAGCAGCCATCAAGGTCCTTTGGGCCAGGAACACTACTGCATCCTGGGATCTTCACAGTCTTCTATCAGTAGACACACAAGATTGGGTATCCAGGAAAGGAGAAACTCACTCTGGTGTCCCAGAGAGTGGTAGGGTATATGATGCCTCATTATGGGGGACAGGATAAAGAGGTTAAATGGAAAGAGGATCCATCACTGCCTAAGACCACCTCCTTCTCTTAGAGCCAACACCAGATAAGAGGACTGAACCACCTAGGGTTTGTAATCAGCTGCTGTCTTCTCATCATTCATCTGTTTACCACTGTAGATGAGCTGCTGCTGTGGATGATTCCCTCTTTCTCTTCTACATGTTCCTTGACTTGCTCCATCATGTCTGTGGGTTCAATATCAACCTCAACATCCTTTCTGGAATTGTAACCTAATAGTATACATAAGATGTACAGTAAGTTAAAAGTTAAATTTGAGGAAGGGGAGAAAATGATAGTAGTTGAAAGAATGTAAAGTACAGGTATGTGTGTGTGTCCCATTTCTTCCCATGTGTTTCTGAAGCAAATTTCAACAAATATTTACTGAATGCCTATTGTGTGCATGGCAGAAAGCAGGAAAAGAGATGGAAGACATGATGAAATGCGGGGACTGAGAACCAGTCCTTGAGGAACTGGAAAGTGAAGGGACCAGAGCACAGGTGAAAGGGAATATTTATTTGTCAGAGGCCAGAGGCCCACAGAAGAAGAAGATTGCATTATTAAGAAAATTTGGGAGGCAAACTATGGGGGCATCAGCCAGCCCTGCTGTGCCAGGGCCAAGATGAGATCATTCTTACACACTGAGCAAGACCCAGAGAGAGGAGGTGGTATGTTGAGAGGCCAAAAAGACCAGAAAAGGTTTGGGACATGTTGTGGGGATGAATAAGGCCAAAGAATCAATAATAAATGAATAAAAGATTGTTGAGTTCCTGCAGAGCTCTGGTGAAGTGAAGCTGCAGGGATTTATGCATTTGTTGATTATCCACTTTGTGTAAATATTCAACCCCAGGCAGCAGCCTCTGCAACTTCCACACTCTTGGTTCCCCAGACAATGTTGTCTCATTCTTTCCTAAACTGTGAGCAATCTAAGCAACAATTCTGAAGACAGAGCATACACATACACTATTTTTTGATATAATCAGAATTACAACAAAATTAATCTGACACATATTTAATGATATGCATAATTGTTATTGTGGTTGGTGGCAATTAGGCATAAATTGTAAACAGCTCATGTGCATGTTGTAATTACAATTACTTCCACATAGTTAAACCAAATTCTTAGTTTCTATCCTGAGTTTGTCAGCTCTTGTTTAGCCCTCACCTGCATCCACATCAGCAGTGCAGATACTGGGTTGGCATTATATCATCACGTTTGTCAAGTACCTGTTATTGTTAGAGAATAAAATCTGGGGTCTTCTGGCCCAATAATTATCTCTGGCTGCCACCTGTATAGCTCTTTCATCTGTAGTGCCTATTAAGAGCCAGCCCTCTCTCATGAGGTCTTCTTCCAACCCCAGAGTGCTCCCTGCCCTCTTCCAAGGAATTTCAGTTGGGAACAAAGGAAATAATCCGGGCTAGTGGTAGCATCATAAGAGATAACTGGGTTCTGAATCTCATCAGGAACTCCAGGGGCAAGTGGAACACAGTAAGAAAATATGACTGAATTTAGCACACACCCACTACTATCCCTGCCCCTGATACTATGAAATGACTAATACAGTAATCTTCGCAGTTGTCCTTAAGGGGATAGATCCATATGAAAAAGAAAACCTTGCTCCCACCTAACTCTTGAAACATCCCTCCTTTTATTCAATGAAACAATTGCCTGAAATGCCTTTGAATTCCAGACTCATGTTGCTTTTCTTTTGCTATTAAAAGTAAAGGGTTTTAAATACCTCAAGGAAGCCAGTATATTGATGGGTATACTTGTCAGTAGACTAAGCTGAATCAGAACTGGATGCTACATCTTGCTAGCAGTGAAATTTTGGTATTTACCCTTTGTGAACTTCAATTTTCTCAAAAATGGTGGTAATAATAGTGTCTATCTCATATGACTGTTGTGAAGATTTTGTGGTATCATGTATGTAAAATATTAGTACACTGACTAGACCATAGTAAATTTCATTAACTATTATTTGCATTTATTATTATCATGGTTATTGTTGCTTTTAGCTGTAGTCTTGGCTTCCTCATTATCATGACCATCCCTCCAAGTGTTTACTTTTATAGGAAGCAGAACTGCAGGAAATGAATGTATGAAATGCTAGTGGTAAAATAGGGATGTTAAAGCCACAGATGACCTTAAATCAAACAGAATAGAACAGATGGCTCAGACCCTCATCTATATTCTAATTTTGTTAGAGGGAAGTTGATGCCAACCTGGTACATGGTGAAACTTGACATTTAGAAGAGAGAGACTGAAGCCAGACCAGATTAAAATGATCATTAAAAACATTCATTTAATCACCAAAAATGTATTAACTGAACCCTCAGTGCAAAGCACTGGGGAGACAGACATGACATAGACAAGATATTTAAGGAGCAAAGAGAGAACATGCGCAACAAGTGTTACAAGAATGCAAAAGAGGGGTATCTTCAACATATTGGTAGCACCCTGGATGGACAAAGTACTCTTCTCTGCTTGGGGGGAACAAAAAAACTTCTTTTCAGAAAAAAAACAACAGATCTTTAAGTGAGTGTAGAAATGTGTTAAATGTTACAAATTATATATTTTAAATCTAGTGTCAGTAAGGATGCATTTTCCCATGTAGCTAACTTTTCTGACCTTACTTTTCACTTCCTAAAATGACATGGATTCCATGGTAACTATCCTAATTACCATTCCTTTATAACAAAGCACCTAAGACTTAGTGGAATAAAACAACAATTGAATTATGTTTATGAATTCTGTGGGTTGGGAATTTGGACAGGTCACAACATAGATGGCTTGTCTCTGCTCTGCCTCATAATTTGTGGGTCCTCAACTTGAAAAGCTTTATGATTGGAGGAGATCAGACAGCTAGGAATTGGGATCACCTAACACAGTGTTTTTCAACATTTTTTCATCTCATGGCACACATAAACTAATTACAAAAATTCTGCAACACACCAAAAAATGTTATTTTTTGCTCACCTGACAAAAAAGTAGATATAATTTTGATTCATTCACAACAGATAGCTGTTGTTGTATTCGCTGTTGTCATTTTTCTTATTTGACAAATAAGGGAAAAGAAGCCAGTGTTCCTGACTAGTTAGGTATTGCATATTTTTAAAATTCTTGTGCCACACAAGTTGAAAATTGCTGATCTAGAAGCCTCTTCACATACACATCTAGTAATTGGTGCTGTCACTATCACTGTATTAGTGCTCTGATCAAGCTCAATAGGTCAAAGCTGTCATAGCTCTTCTATATTTAAATGGAAGGAACACACATTCCACCTCTTCATGGAAAGAATATTGAAGAATTTGAAGATATAAAATAGACCCTATAGATATAATTTATGTATCCCTGGGGATTGTGAAACAGGTCATCTTTACATGGCTTTTCCATGTAACTTGGTCTTTACATCATGGTGAACTCAGAATAGTTAGACTTGTTACATGTTACCTAAGTGTTCCAATAGCAAATTTACAGCAAACAAGAAAAAAGCTGCATCACTTTTTATGACGAGGCCTCAGAAATCACTGCCTAAATTCTGGGTCCTATTACCATGCCCAAGAATCCTTGTCATGCTCTATTGTTTAAGCTGTCACAACCATTTGAGATTCAGGAGAGGATATCAATCATATCTTTTGATGAGAGAAATATAAAAGTATCTGTGGAAAGTTTTTGAACGTTCCTTAGCCATTCATCTATCAAAACGATAATCTAAACAAAGGGTGACTATGTGAAAGGCATTTGTTCATTTATTCATCAAATATGTATGGAAAAGATATGGAGATTCTGGGAGACAGGCATGAAAAACAAATATATTAATGATTCCATAAATACCATTTTGCTAGGTGCTATGAAGAATGGTAAGATATTATAATGAAGCGTAACTAGACAGGGGCAATGATATTGGTATGGAAGTAAATTAATTAATTAATTTATTTATTTATTTTATTTATTTTTTAACATGTGAAACACCTCATTTAAAAAAAAAATTTTGTTATTTTTTGGTTTTTCAATTTCAGTTGTCCCATTTTCCCCCCATTTCTCTCCCTCACCCAACCCACCCCTTCTCACACAATCATATCCCTCCCTGTTGTCCATGTCCATGAGTCATTTATACATGTTCTTTGACTAAACCCTTCCCTTACTTACCCCCTTTTCTCCCTCCCCCCTTCTCCCTATTGACTGCTATTCTGCTCTTTGCTCTATTTAGTTCTTTTGCTTGTGTTATTCTTTAGTTTCCTGTATTAGGTGATATCATATGGTATTTTTTTCCTTTCCCTGGCTTATTTCACTAAACATAATTCTCTCTAGTTCCATCCATGTTGTTGCAAATGGCAGGAGTTCCTTCTTTCTTTCTGCTACATAGTATTCCATTGTGTAAATGTACCACAGTTTTTTGATCCACTCATCTACAGATGGGCATTTAGGCTGTTTCTAGCACTTAGCTATTGTAAACAGTGCTGCTATGAACATAGGGGTGCATAAGTTCTTTTGAATTAGTGTTTTAGGATTTTTCGGGTATAATCCTAATAGTGGAATCGCTGGTTCAAAAGGCAGTTCCATTTTCAGATTTTTTGAGGTAATTCCATACTGTTTTCTACAGTGGCTGTACCAGTCTGCATTCCCACCAACAGTGCAGTAGTGTTCCCGTTTCTCCACATCCTCGCCAGCACTTGTTGTTTGTTGATTTGTTGATGATGGCCATTCTGATTGGTATAAAATGGTATCTCATTGTGGTTTTTATTTGCATCTCTCTGATGGCTAGTGATGTTGAGCATTTTTTCATGTGTCTATGGACCTTCTGTATGTCCTCTTCAAAGTGTTTGTTCAGGTTCTTTGCCCATTTTTTAATTGGGTTGTTTGTTTTCTTGATGTTGAGTCATATAAGCTCTTTATATATTTTGCAGATCAGTCCCCTGTCTGTGATGTCATTGGCAAATATGTTTTCCCATATGGTTTGTTTCCTTTTCATCTTGATATTTTCTTTTTTTTTTTTTTCTTTTTCTTTTTTTCTTCGTTACCTGTCTTGTGCCTTCACCCCAGGGGGCGTGTCCACCAGGCCCAGCAAGCCGCCCACCTGTTCTTCGTCACCTGACCTCTGCCTTCACCTCTAGGGGCGTGTCTACGAGGCCGAGGAAGCTGCTCACCTGTTCCCTGCCACCGTTCTTCTCACCCCACCCCGGTGGCCCGTCTGCCAGGCCGATGAAGCGGCTCTCCTATTCTCCGCCACCTGTCCTCTGGCCTAACCCCGGAGGCATGTCCACAAGGCGGAGCAAGCTGCTCACCTGTTCTCTGTCACCCTTCCTCCGCCTTCACCCAGGGGGGCGTGTCCACCATGCCAAACAACCTGCTCACCTCTTCTTTGTTACTTGTCTTCTGCCTTCACCTGATGATATTTTCTTTTGCTGAGTAGAAACTCTTTAGTTTGGTGTAATCCCATTTGTTTATTTTTTCCTTTATTTCTCCTGCCGTAGGAGATGTGTCTATGAAGATATTGTTATGTGAGATATCTGAAATTTTCCTGCCTATGTTTTTCTCTAGGACTTTTATGGTGTCATGGCTTACATTTAAGTCTTTGATCCATCTTGAGTTTATTCTCATGTGTGGTGTAAGTTGGTGGTCTAGTTTCATTTTTTTGCAAGTCCCTGTCCAGTTCTCCCACCACCATTTGTTAAAGAGGCTCTTCTCACTCCATTTTATGTTCCTTTTTACTTTATCAAATATTAGTTGACCATAAAGGCCTGAGTTTACTTCGGAACTCTCTATTCTGTTCCACTGATCTATATGTCTGTTCTTATGCCAGTACAAGACTGTTTTGATCACAGTGGCTTTGTAGTATTGTTTGATTTCCGGTATTGTGATTCCTCCTGCTGTGTTCTTCTGTCTCAAGATTGCTTTTGCTATTCGGGGTCTTTTTTGGTTCCATATAAATTTTTTGGAGTATTTGTTCTAGGTCTGTGAAATATGTCGTTGGTATTTTAATAGGGATTGCATTGAATCTGTAAATTGCTTTGGATAGTATGGCCATTTTGATGATGTTGATTCTTCCCATCCAAGAACATAGTATTTGCTTCCATTTATTTGTATCTTCCTAAATTTCTTTCTTCAATGTTACATAGTTTTCAGAGTACAGGTCTTTTATCTCTTTGGTTAAGTTTACACCTAGGTACTTTATTTTTCTTGTTGCTATAGTAAATGGTATTTTTTTTGTCTCTGTCTCTGTTATTTTATTGTTGGTGTACAGAAATGCCTTAGACTTCTGTATATTCATTTTGTAACCTGCTATTTTGCCAAATTCACTTATTATATCAAGTAGTCTTTTAGTGGAGTTTATAGGGTTTTCTAGGTATACTATCATGTCATCTGCATATAATGATAGTTTTAATTCTTCTTTCCCAATTTGGATGCCTTTTATTTCTTTGTCTTGTCTGATTGCTGTGGCTAGGACTTCCAACACCATGTTGAATAGGAGTGGAGAGAGTAGACAGCCTTGTCTAGTTCCTGATTTCAGGGGTAATGCTTTCAGTTTCTGTCCATTGAGTATGATGTTGGCTTCAGGCTTCTCATATATAGCCTTAATTATGTTAAGGTATGCTCCCTCTATTCCCGTTTTGCTGAGAGTTTTCATCATAAATGGGTGTTGTATTTTATCAAATGCTTTTTCTGCATCTATTGATATGATCATGTGATTTTTGTCTTTCATTTTGTTTAGGTGATGTATTATATTTATTGATTCGCAAATATTAAACCATACTTGCATCCCTGAGATGAATCACACTTGATCGTTGTGTATGATCTTTTCAATGTATTGCTGAATCCTGTTTGCCAATATTTTATTGAGGACTTTAGCATCTATGTTCATCAGTGATATTGGCCTGTAGTTTTCTTTCTTTGTTGTGTCTTGACCTGGTTTTGGGATTAGGGTAATACTGGCTTCATAGAAAGAGTTTGGGATTTTTCCCTCTTTTTGAATTTTTCAAAATAATTTGAGGAAGATAGGAGTTAATTCTTCCCTAAATGTTTTGTAAAATTTGCCTGTGAAGGCCTCTGGTCCAGGGCTTTTGTGTGCAGAGAGACTTTTGGTTACTGTTTCAATTTCCTTCTTTGTTATTGGTCTGTTGAGACTTTCTGCTTCTTCTTGATTCAGTTTTGGAAGGTTATATGTTTCTAGAAATTTGTTCATTTCTTCTAAGTTGCCAAATTTCTTGCCATACAGTTGTCTGTAGTAATTTCTTAAAATTGTTTGTATTTCTGTGGTGGGATCAGTCGTGATTTCTCCCCTTTCATTTCTGATTTTGTTTATTTGGGCCTTCTCTCTTTTTTCTTGATGAGCCTGGTTACAGGCTTGTCAATTTTTTTTTTTTTTTCCGAAGAACCAGCTTCTAGTTTTGTTGACTTTTTGGATTGTTTGTTTAGTCTCTATGTCATTTAGCTCTTCTCTGATCTTGATGATTTTCTTCCTTCATCTTGCCCTAGGCTTTGTTTGTTGTTGTTGTTCTAGTTCTTGTAGCTTTAGGGTTAGATTTTTTATTTGAGATTCTTCTATCTTTTTCAGATATGCCTGTATTGCCATGAACTTTCCTCTTAGGACTGCTTTTGCTGTGTCCGATAGGTTTTGGACTGTTGTGTATTCATTATCATTAGTTTCCAGAAATTTCTTGATTTCTTCTTTGATGTCATTGTTAACCCATTCATTATTTAATAACATGTTATTCATTCTCCATAAGTTTGGGTGTCTTTGATTTTTTTTTCTAAGGTTGATTTTTAGTTTCAAGGCATTGAGGTCTGAAAAGATCCTTGATATAATTTCAATTTTTTTGAATTTGTTGAGGCTTGTTTTGTGTCCTATCATGTGGTCTATCTTTGAAAATGTCCCATGTGCCTTTGCAAAGAATGTATATTTTGCTTCTTTGGGGTGAAAATTTCTATATATATCAGTTAAGTCCATGTCATAATGTAGGTAATATTTACATTGTATGTTAATAAAAATAGAAGAAAAGAATGGAAAAATACAGAATATAGTAAGAAAGTGGGATTGTATAGTATTGGATTTATATAGTAATTATATTCTATTTATTTAGAGTGAAAGGGAGGCTAAACTAGACACACAAACAAATAAACAACGATTAAAGAGGAAGGATGGGAAAGAGAGATTATATGAAACGAATTAGAGATATAGTTTTGTTTTATTTTGGTTTTTTTTCCTTTTTCTCTTCTCTTCTTCCTTCCCTTTTTTTAGTAAGGGAAAAAAAGAAGAAAAAAAAGTAAAGTTTTTACGCAGTTCAGCCTTCATGTGTTGTCTTCTTTTTCTGAATCCCCAGCTGGTCTAATATGACAGGTCAGAGGTTCTTGTTCCTTGCAGCAGTGGTGTGCACCCGAGGTGGCCAGCACGGTGTGCTCCCTTGGCGCCTGCTGGAGCCAGCTGAGGTGCCTTTGCGCGCACACCCCTGCATGCGCACCCAGGGCAGCCGGAGAGCTTGCCTCGGGCTTGTGGAGTCGCGCTCTAGGAACTGGTCTCTCGCCTCCCAGGGTGGGGTCCCAGACACTTGGGCACAGTGGAAGTGAGTGACTGGCACCTATTGAAGCCTGCTGAGGTGCTTCCACTCTCCTGTGCCTGTGTGCACACAAGCGGGCCCGAGAGCTAGCCTCAGTCCCGTGGAGCTGAGCTGAGCTCTAGGAGTTGGCCTCTCGCCTCTTAGGGCGAGGACCCAGACACTTGTGCACAGTGGAAGTGAGCGTCTGTGAGTCGCTGCCACCCGCTGTTCCCATGCTGCAGTCACCTGCCATTCCCGCACCCATCTGGGCAGGCACGAGCGGAGCCTAAGCAAGTGGTCTGCATTCCGGCCTGGGGCCTGGCACCCACTGGAGCTGGCTATGGGTGTCTGCGCACAGTCTTCTGCATGTCCAGTGGGCCCTCCCTTTGCCTGTTGGGGCACTGATCTTATGTTTGTTGGGGCATGTCCGAGGGGCACCTGGACTCACGGCCGTGCACCTGTGCCAGTGAATGAGGGCACTTCCCTATGCTCACCCTAGTGACCCAAGGGGATGGTTGGGGAGTGGACAAGCACACCTCTGCACCTGCTCTCCTCAAGAATGTCTTACCACCCCCAAACTTTCCACCCCTCTCCACAGTCCACAAGAAAAAAATATAAAGGAGAATTATGTTCTCACTTGCACAGCAGTACGCTGTCTCCTGTCCTTCAGCGCCAATGCCACTTGGTTGAGTCCTGTCTCTGCCAGCAGGCAGAGATCCGCTCTCCTCCGGACTCCTCTCCGGGGCAGCCTGTGGTCACCAAAAAGCCTTTGTGTACTTCCAGCTGCAGCTCGGGCATCCGCCCCAGTCAGGAATCCCGTTTCGTCCCCTTTTCCTCCGCTATCCTCACTAAACAGGTTGTTCCCAGATGGTTCTTCTCTAATCCAGCAGTGCCAAGGCTCGACTCCTGCCAGTGTTTAGCTGCTCACTGAGGTGTTCTGTCTGCAATTAGTCCAAACTACAGATGGGTCTCAGGAGCCTGAAAGCGCAGCCTCCCCTCACTCCTCCGCCATCTTCTCTCTCCAGTAGGGATGTTAATTTAGATGGTGTAGCCAATCACCGTCTATTTGGTGTCAAATTTAACTAGAGTACAGAGGATTAGATGAAGCCAACTACATCAAATTTTACTGAAGAGAATCCTGATAAGAGAAAATACCATATGCAAACATTCTAAGGCAGAAATAAATTATAGATTCAAAAAGTTGAAAGGGGATCCCGTATGTGGCCAGAAGAAATAGAGAGAATAATGGTATATGGGACCAAACTTTAACAGATTCATTCTCACTTAGCCTATCTTTTACTCCTATTAGGCAGCCCTTGTTTCCCTTCACATTACTTGTTGTCAGAAATATCTTAGTAAAAGAAACATTCCAATTAGGTAAAAAGAGAAGAAAATGTGGTTCTTGAAGAAAGAATAAGGTGGTGCCAGTCTGGTCTTATTGTTTGGACTGCCACTAAAACCAGTTGTTGGATAGCAGGATGCAGTTTCCAAAAGTTGCTTAGTCAACTAACATATGACATAACCTTGGTGCCCAGCTTATATTTTGCTCACCAAAGATTACATTAACCTGAAGTCCTGGAAAAACTGAGAAAGAATCTTGGCCTCTATCTTCTAATTTCAGTTGTCAGACTGTTGCATAGTTATTTGGATACCTTTTTGGTCAATATTTCCTTACTATATCAAAGCAAGAAAGGGTTCAATGACATCCAACAATGATAATGAAGGTAATTATAATGATGATAACTACTAAAATAATAATTAACATGTATTAAATTTCTCATGTGCCAAGGATTTTACATGCATTATCTCTCTTTTTTTTTTTTTTTTTTTTTTTTTTTATGGAACGCTTCACGAATTTGCGTGTCATCCTTGCGCAGGGGCCATGCTAATCTTCTCTGTATCATTCCAATTTTAGTATATGTGCTGCCGAAGCGAGCACGCATTATCTCTTTTAATTCTCATAACAACCTAGTGAGGTAAGGTAGATATTAGTATTTTAATTTTACAAATGGGAACTTAAATATCAGTCTAGTTTACTTGTCTAAGGTGACAGAGCTAAGACTCACAAGCTTGTCTGTCTGAGTGGTGAGGCCAGCCTTTTAAGTATGATGGAATAGTATAATTCTTCCAGATAGCAAAACATACAAACAAGAACCTGAAAATTTTGCACATGAAATACCCCTCAAGCTAAATATTTACCTGCACTTCTCACTTTTATCCAGATGTCTGACTTCATATAGGCCAAGTTGAACTGCAACCTATCCAAAAGTTCTATGCTTTCTTGGGTCATTGTCTTCACTCTCTAATTTGAGTTTTTCTCAAAGAATTTTTTATTTGCCTTATAATTTAAGGAACAAGTCTTTAAACTCAGACAAACCACCACTTTGAGCATCAGTTATCCTTGGAGAGTATGGCATGTAATCAACCTCCTTAAATACTTTGAATTAAGTGGTATGCAGAGAAAAGCTTGCCTTTAATAGATCTCCTTACCTGATCTCAATGGGGCCTTGTCTCAGGTATTTAAATGAAGAAACCCAATTAGCTCTAATTGCTGTGCTCCATGGATGTGTTGCTTTCTCATTGGCAGATGACAGCTGGTATTGTGGAGGAGGCAATGACTCTTACATTTTCCAGGTGGAGATACCCTCCTCCTATTTCTTCAACACATTTCCGTCCTCACCAATGCATTCTACAACCCACATGTATCTAAGACCTATGACTCCAGATTTAAGAATATGGATATTAGATATTTGTCATCTCCCCAAAATAAGCCAGTCCAATTCCCAGAAAGTCAAGCCTTTTAGTCTTTCCTTGGTTTGTTTTATTTGGTTGAACAAACATTTACTAGGTATAGTCTGTATGTCTATAGTCTGTACATTTGGGACTTTGTAGGTGGTTCACTGGTTGAACTGCAGAATTTTCAAGGTAAATCCACAGGAATCTTGTTCTTTTTGTTCCCAGAGTAATTCTACGTGCATAGTGAGTGCTTATATTTAAATTTCTATTTAAGATGTTTATATTTTAAATTTATATTTAACAACTGTGTTAAAAATATGGATCGATGAATGAATGAATGAATGAATGAATGAATAATTTAGGCTGCCTTTCCAAGGGCTTGAGACAAGGCTGGTCTCTGACCCAAAGGGAAAATGCTCAAAAATCTTCACCCCTCACTACAAATTCTAGTGTCAAATTTGCTCCAACAGCAATCTCAGACTTTGAGAACTGGAAGTACCCTTAAGGCATTATATAGTTCAGCCTTTACTTTAGGTAGGCAAACAAATAGCCTTTAGAATAAATAGCAGCATTATATAATGCAATTACAATTAAATAGGACTCAAGTAGAGGTCTGACCCATCCATTAATTGTGTGATTTTAGTCAAATCAATTAATAATTGTATTTATTTTAAAATGTTTATTTGAATAACTATCTGGGTCAGGTCTCATTCTAGGTTCTGATAAAAGCTGAAGGTGAAAGTGGGATAAAGACGTAAATGAATAAGACATATTCTTTGTGTTTAAGAAACTTATTAAGTGGAGAGACAGACACCTGTGCAAAAAATCACTGTAAAATGTGATCAATGCTAACGTAGAAATATATGCAAGTGCATTAGTATTATAGGGAAAAGGAGCCTAAGTTTAGAGGCATGGCAAATTATCAGGGGATACTCCACAGAATTTGTGACAATTGACATTTGATATTTGACTTGGGCTTTGAGGGATGAAAAGATATTAACTCAGGAGCAGTGAGGCAGAGGTAAAAGTGGAAACAGTGTATTCAAAGTCATGTATAACACCTTTATTCTGTTCTTAACTAGGGATATTTTTGTCAGAGGTTTATTAAACACAGAAGGGATGTGAACAAATTTCCATTGCAGAAAGATCACTCTGGTGACACTGTACAAAGAGCCTAGGAAAATGTTCTCACTTCATGCCCAGCCACTTGACAGCCTTTATATTTGTATTGCCATGGTAGCCTGAGAAAAACATCATATATACAGCTCATATTTTTCCACCTTGGGTTTTCTATTCTAGAAATGGGAACACATCATGTTGTTAGAAATTGCTATGCTCAATGAACGTTGAGCTTTCCTATCTTAGATGATAGTAACCAATGTTAAATCACATATCTATTCCATGCACATTTTTGGTATTAGGGCACTGTGGGGGAAATACAGAAGTAGTAATAATAAGATCCATACCCTTAAAGACTTTATAACTTACCTGTGAGAGAAGAGAAGCCTCCCGAGTGTCTAGAAGTGCATCATATATAAAAGTAGGCTGTTTAACAGTTCTTTTTGTATAACTTATAATGAATTGTTCAACTTTGATGACTTTTCAATAAGTAAGTTATTTACAAGTTTTACACCTCAAAAGGTACACGTTCCCTCCTCTTTGTTTCTCATATCTAGAAGGAATTGATAGCACCAAATTCATCTGCATCTTTTTAAGATAGCCTGTGTATCTTCAATTAAGTAGAAATATTCTTTTGTTTAGCTTTTGTTACACAAATCATGCCATATTATATGCACTGTACCTTGTTTTTTTATACTTACAATATATCATAGAGCTTTTCATATCAGCACATGCATAGCTGGCTCATTCTTTTATGCTGTTTTTGTTTGCTTATGGATGCATTGTATTCTCCTGCATGGATGTCCTTTAATTTATTGAACCAATTAGGCTGATTTTAATCTTTTGTTTTAATAAACAATCCCGAAATGAAAAACTAAAACAAAGTTTAATCTCACGACATTTTTATCTCACGCTTTTTTATCAAGACTTTAGGTGGAGAAAAGAGACAGACTGGAATTTAGATTGCATTACAGTACTTTTATCCTTCTCACCTCACATCTAACTCATGTTCCCTTAAGAAAAATCATCTTCAGTGATGTCTTCCATGATCCAAAGAAATAATTTTGGACTCCAAGATTCTGGGTTCCTCTCTATTAGTAGAAAGATAATTGATTTGGTGCTAGGCAAACCTTGAGCTCAAAGTCATATTCTAGTTTTATTACAGTCTGGTTGGATGGTTTTCATCAAGTAAATTAATCTCTGGGATTCATTTGTGATTTAGCACAATAATCCACGCAAAGAATTTAGCATAATGCCCAGAACCTACAAAATGTTTAACAAAAGCTTAACACACTTCCTGCTTGTTAATGTGGAGAACACTGATGGGACAAAGAGGAACTCATCAATTTCACAATAACTATTCATGACTCTAGAAAAATGTCCACTTTGTTGGGGCTTTTAGAAAGTGCCAAGAACCATTACAGAAACCAAACTTTTATTTTAATAAGTTATATATTCCTCATTGCACAATTTTCTCAGAATTACCATTACATTTACATCCTTGTTTCTTAAGGTGTAAGTAATAGGGTTGATGGAAGGGGTAAGCACTGGATACAGAAGAGAAAGCAATTTAATAAGTCTTCATACTGAGGTCCTGATGGGAAGACATAGACAATACCCAGCATCTCACAACAGAGATAAACAACTGTCAAGTGGAAGGAACTGGTGGAGAATGCCCTCTGCTTCCCTGTGGTAGAAGAAGTACTTAGAATGGTGGACACCATGTGAGTGTAAGAAGCCAGAGTTAGCAGGAAGGAGCCAAGGGTAAATAAAGAGGTGCATATAAGAGGTAATCTCAGCTACTTGAGTATCAGTGAATGCTAGTTTCATGATTGGCTTCAAATAAGAGAAGAAGTGGTCAATCTCACTGGCAGCACAGAATGGTAACCAAAAAATGAGGACCATGAGTATTATGGGTGCAAGAAATCCAGCCACCCAAGAGGCACCAGTTATCTGTAAGCAACCCCAGTGGTCCATGATGCTGGACTAGTGCAGTGGGCTACAGATGGCTATGTAGTAATCATAAGACATGACATCCAGAAAGAAGCATTCTGTAGCCACCATGGCAGCAAAAAATATTAAAACTGACAAACACAACCTGTGAAGAAAATAGGCACATGAGCTAATAGCAATGTCCTCAACATCACTGGTTCAATGGTAGTGGTGTAACCAATATCCAGGAAGGAGAAGTGACCAAGAAAGAAATACATGGGGGTGTGAAGGGAGCAATTAACTGATGCCACAGCTAGGGTCACAATGTTGCCAATGAGAGTCACCACATAAATGATGGAGAATACCCCCAGAAGAAGAAACTGAAGACCATAGAGATCCCCAAAACCCAAAAAGATGAATTCTGAAATTTGAGTCATATTTTTTCTTCAGTACTAGCATAACCTATATCTTAAAAAAAACGTTAAGAATGACTAGTGATCAAATGTTTTTTTTTTTATTTTATTTTTTGGTTTTTCAATTACAGTTGTCCCATTTTTCCCCCATTGCTCCCCCGACTCAGCCCATCCCTTCTCACACAATCATAACCCTCCCCGTTGTTCATGTTCATGAGTCATTCATACATGTTCCTTGACTAGACCCTTTCCTTACTTATCCCCCTTCTCTCCCTCCCCACTCCCCGCTATTGACTACTATTCTAGTCTTTCCCTATTTAGTTCGTTTGTTTGTGTTGCTCTTTAGTTTCCTGTATTAGGTGATATCATATGATATTTTGCTTTCTTTGCCTGGCTTATTTCACTAAGCATAATTCTTTCTAGTTCCATCCATGTTGTCACAAATGGCAGGAGTTCCTTCCTTCTTTCTGCTACATAGTATTCCATTGTGTAAATGTACCACAGTTTTTTGATCCACTCATCTACAGATGGGCAATTAGGCTGTTTCCAGCACTTAGCTATTGTAAACAGGGCTGCTATGAACATAGGGGTGCATAGGTTTTTTGAATTAGTGTTTTAGGATTTTTCGGGTATAATCCTAGCAGTGGAATCCCTGGTTCAAAAGGCAGTTCCATTTTTAGTTATTTGAGGTAATTTCATACTGTTTTCCATAGTGGCTGCACTAGTCTGCAATCCCACCAACAGTGCAGTAGGGTTCCTGTTTCTCCACATCCTCGCCAGCATTTGTTGTTTGTTGATTTGTTGATGATGGCCATTCTGACAGGTGTAAAGTGGTATCTCATTGTGGTTTTTACTTGCATCTCTCTGATGGCCAATGATGTTGAGCATTTTTTCATGTGTCTATGGACCTTTGGTATGTCCTCTTCGGAAAAGTGTTTGTTCATGTCCTTTGCCCATTTTTTAATTGGGTTGTTTGTTTTCTTGATGTTGAGTCATATAAGCTCCTTATATATTTTGCAGATCTGTTCCCTGTCTGTGATATCATTGGAAAATATGTTTTCCCATATGGTTGGTTTCCTTTTCATCTTGCTGATGTTTTCTTTTGCTGAGCAGAAACTTTTAAGTTTGACATAGTCCCATTTGTTTATTTTTTCCTTTATTTCTCTTGCCTTAGGAGATGTATCCATGAAGATATTGTTACGTGGGATATCTGAAAATTTCCTGCCTATGTTTTCCTCTAGGACTTTTGTGGTGTCACTGCTTACATTTAAGTCTTTAATCCATATTGAGTTTATTCTCGTGTGTGGTGTAAGTTGGTGGTCTAGTTTCATTTTTTTTTTTTTTTGCACGTCCCTGTCCAGTTCTCCCAGCACCATTTGTTAAAGAGGCTCTTCTCACTCCATTTTATGTTCCTTCTTCCTTTATCAAATATTAATTGACCATAGAGGCCTGGGTTTATTTCTGGGTTCTCTATTCTGTTCCACTGATCTATATGTCCATTCTTATGCCAGTACCAGACTGTTTTGATCACAGTGGCTTTGTAGTATTGTTTGATGACCGGTATCATGATTCCTCCTGCTATGTTCTTCTGTCTCAAGATTGCTTTTGCTATTCGGGGTCTTTTTTGGTTCCATATGAATTTTTGGAGGATTTGTTCTAGGTCTGTGAAATATGTCATTGGTATTTTAATAGGGATTGCATTGAATCTGTAAATTGCTTTGGGTAGTATGGCCATTTTGATGATGTTGATTCTTCCCATCCAAGACCATGGTATTTGCTTCCATTTATATGTATCTTCCTTAATTTCTTTCTTCAATGTTGCACAGTTTTCAGTGTACATGTCTTTCATCTCTTTGGTTAAGTGTATTCCTAGGTACTTTATTTTTCTTGTTGCTCTGGTAAATGGTATTTTCTTTTTTGCCTCTGTCTCTGTTATTTTATTGTTGGTGTACAGAAATGCCTTAGATTTCTGTTTATTTATTTTGTAACCTGCTATTTTGCCAAATTCACTTATTATATCAAGTAGTCTTTTAGTGGAGTTTATAGGGTTTTCTAGGTATACTATCATGTCGTCTGCAAATAGTGATAGTTTTACTTCTTCTTTCCCAATTTGAATGCCTTTTATTTCTTTGATTGTCTGATTGCTGTGGCTAGGACTTCCAACACTATGTTGAATAGGAGTGGAGTGAGTGGACAGCCTTGTCTAGTTCCTGATTTCAGGGGGAATGCTTTCAGTTTCTGTCCATTGAGTATGATGTTGGCTTCAGGCTTCTCATATATAGCCTTAATTATGTTAAGGTATGCTCCCTCTATTCCCATTTTGCTGTGTGTTTTCATCATAAATGGGTGTTGTACTTTATGAAATGCTTTTTCCGCATCTATTGATATGATCATGTGATTGTTGTATTTCATTTTGTTTAGATGATATATTATACTTACTGATTTGCGAATATTAAACCATCCTTGCATCCCTTGGATGAATCACACTTGATCGTGGTGTATGATGTTTTTGATGTATTGCTGGATCCTGTTTGCCAATATTTCATTGAGGATTTTAGTGTCTATGTTCATCAGTGATATTGGCCTGTAATTTTCTTTCTTTGTTGTGTCTTGACCTGGTTCTAGGGTTAGGGTAATACTGGCTTCATAGAAAGAGTATGGGACATTTCCCTTGTCTTGGATTTTTCGAAATAGTTTGAGGAGGGTGGGAGTTAGTTCTTCCCAAAGTGTTTTGCAAAATTCGCCTGTGAAGCCCTCCGTTCCAGGGCTTTTGTGTGCAGGGAGGTTTTTGATTACTGTTTCAATTTTCTTCTTTGTTATTGGTCTGTTGAGACTTTCTACTTCTTCTTGATTCAGTTTTGGAAGGTTATATGTTTCTAGAAATTTGTCCATTTCTTCTAGGTTGTCAAATTTCTTGCCATACAGTTGTTAGTAGTAATTTCTTACAATACTGTGTATTTCTGTGGTATCAGTCATGATCTCTCCTCTTTCATTTCTGATATTGTTTATTTGGGTCTTCTCTTTTTTTCTTGATGAGCCTGACTCAAGCCTTGTTTATTTTTTCAAAGAACCAGCTCCTAGTTTTGTTGATCTTTTGAATTGTTTATTTGGTCTCTATGTCATTTAATTCTGCTCTGATCTTGATGATTTCCTTCCTTCTTCTTACCGTAGTCTTTGTTCTAGTCCTTGTAGCTTTAAGGTTAGACTTTTTATTTGAGATTCTTCTGTCCTTTTCAGATATGCCTGTATTGCCATGAACTTCCCTCTTAGGACTGCTTTTGCTGTGTCCCATAGGTTTTGGACTGTTGTGTGTTCATTATCATTAGTTTCTAGAAATTTCTTGATTCTTCTTTGATGTCATTGTTAACCCATTCTTTATTTAATAGCATGTTATTCATTCTCCATGAGTTTGGGTGCCTTTGATTTTTAGTTTCTTGAAGAAATGGCATACTGTTGTCCAGAGTGGGTGCACCAGTCTGCATTCCCACCAGCAGTGCACTCGGTTCCTTTTTCTCTGCATCCTCGTCAGCACTTGTTGTTTGTTGATTTGTTGATGATGGCCATTCTGACTGGTCTGAGATGGTATCTCATTATGGTTTTTATTTGCATCTTTCTGATGGTGATGTGGAGCATTCTTTAATATGCCTATGGACCATTTGTTGAAGAGGTTCTTTTCACTCCATATTATGTGCCTTCCCCCTTTGTCAAATATTAATTGAGAATATAGACGTGGGTTTATTTCTGGGCTCTCTATTCTGTTTCATTGACCTATATGTCTGTTCTTATGCCAGGACCAAATTGTATTCATTACTGTGGCCTTGTAGTATAGTTTGGTATCAGATATTGTGATTCCTCCTACTGTGTTCTTCTGTCTCAAGATTGTTGTGGTTATTTGGGGTCATTTTGGTTCGTTATAAATTTTTGAAGTACGTGTTCTAAGTCTATGAAATATGTTGTTGCTATTTTAATAGGAATTGCATTGAGTCTATAAATTGCTTTGGATAGTATGGGCATTGTAATTATGTTGATTATTCCCATCCATGAACATGGTATATGCTTCTATTTATTTGTATCTTTCTTAATTTCTTTCTTCAGTGTTATGTAGTTTTCTGAGTACACGTCTTTTCCCTCCTTGGCTAAGTTTATTCCTAGGTACTTTATTTTTCTTTTTACTATAGTAAATGGGATATTTTCTAGTTTTTCCTCTCAGATATTTTATTGTTGGTGTACAGAAATGCTTCAGATTTCTGAATATTTATTTTGTACCCTGCTGTTTTGCCAAATTTACTTATCAAATCAAGTAGTTTTTTGGTGACGTCTATAGGGTTTTCTATGTACACTATCATGTCATCTGCAAATAATGACAGTTTTACTTCCTCATTCCAATTTTGATGCCTTTTAATTCTTTTTCTTGTCTGATTGCTGTGGTTAGAAATTCCAAGACTGTGGTAAATAGGAGTGGAGAGAATGGACATATTATCTTGATCTCAAGAGGAATGCTTTCAGTTTTTGCCCATTGAGTATGATGTTAGCTTCAGGTGTCTTGTATATGACCTTTATTTTGTTGAGGTATGCTCCATCTATTCCAATTTTGCTGAGTGTTTTCATCATAAATGGGTGTTGTACTTTATCAAATGCTTTTTCAGCATCTATTGATATGATCATGTGGCTTTTGTCTTTCATTTTTTTAATGTGGTGTATTACATTTATTTATTTGAGAATATTAAATCATCCTTGCATCACTGGGTTGAATCCCACTGGATTGTGGTGTATAATCTTTCTAATGTGTTGCTGGATCCTGTTTGCAAATATTTTGTTGAAGATTTTAGCATTTATGTTCATCAGCGATATTGCCCTATAGTTTTGTTTCTTTGTTTTGTCTTGACCTGGTTTTGGAATTCGAATAATTCTGGCTTCATAGAGTTTGGGAGTCTTCCCTCTTCTTGGATTTCTTGGAATAGTTTGAGAAGGATAGGAGTTAGTTCTTTCCTAAATGTTTTATAGAATTCACCTGTGAAGCCATCTCGTCCAGGGCTTTTCTGTGCTGGGAGTGTTTTGATTACTGCTTCAATTTCAGTAGTTGTTATTGGTCTGTTCAGACTTTCTGATTATTCTTGATTCAGTTTTGGAAAATTATATGTTTCCAGAAACTTTCATTTCATCTAGGTTGTCATATTTTCTCTTTGATACAGTTGTTCGTAATAACTTCCTACAATCCTTTGTATTCATGTGGTATCAGTTGTGATTTCTCTTATTTCACTTCTGATTTTATTTATTTGGGTCCTCTTTTTTCTTATCCGCCTGGTTAAAGGCTTGTCAATTTTGTTTATCTTTTCAAATAACCAGCTCCTGGTTTTATTTATCTTTTGAATTGTTTGTTTAGTCTTTATGTCATTTAATTCTGCTCTGATCTTGATGATTTCCTTCTTTCTCCTCACTGGGATTTGTTTGTTGTTGTTGTTCTAATTCTTGTAGCTGTAAGGTTAACTTTTTTATTTGGTATTCTTCTATCTTTTTTAGGTAGTCCTGTATTGCTATGAACTTTCCTCTCAGAACTGCTTTTGCTGTATCCCATAGGTTTTGGGTTGTAGTGTGTTCATTATCATTTGTTTCCAGAAACTTTTTTATTTCTTCTTTGATATGATTATTAACCTATTTATAACTTAATAGCATGTTATTCATTCTCCATGAGTTTGAATGTTTTTGAGTTTTTTTCTTGAGGTTGATTTCCTGATTTAAGCCATTTGTGATCTGAGAGGGTGCTTGATCTAGTTTCAATTTTCTTGAATTTGTTGAGGCTTGTTTTGTGTCCTTCCGTGTGATATATCTTTGAAAATGTTCCATGTGCACTTGAAAAGAGTGTATATATTGCTTCTTTGGGGTAAAAATTTAAGTGCATTTGATCTAGAGTGTTGTTAAATGCCTCAATATTGTTGGTGTTTCTTTGCTTTGAAGATCTGTCCATTGTTGACAATGGGTGTTAAAGTTTTCTACTATGAGTGTGTTGCTGTCTATATCCTTTTTGAAGTCTTTCAAATTTTTTTCTTACATATTTGGGTGCTCCTATGTTGGGTGTATATATGTTTACAACAGTTATATCTTGTTGATGGACTTTTCCTTTAAGTATTATCAAATGACCTTTTTTGTCTCTTTTTATGACCTTTTTGTGAAATTTGTTCTGTGTGATGTAAGTATTGGTACCCCACCTTTTTTTCATGTCCATTTGCTTGAAATATTTTTTCCATCTTTTCACTTTTAGTCTGTGTAGATTTCTTGATCTAAGGTGGGTCTCTTGTAGACAGCATATATGTGGGCCATGCTTTCTAATTTATTCAGCTACCCAATGTCTTTTGATTGGTGCATTTAATCCATTTCCATTTAATGTTATTATTGACAGGTACTTATTCATTGTCATTTTTCCCCTTTGTACTTGTGTTCCTCTCTGTCTCTCTCTGTTTTTTCATCTTCTTAAAGCAGACCCTTTAGTATCTCTTGCAATGCTTGTTTTGGCGGAGATGTATTCTTTTAGCCTTCTTTTGTCTGGGAAACTCCTCATTTCACCTTCCATTTTGAATGAGAGCCGTGCTGGACAAAGTAGTCTTGGTTGTAGGCCTTTGTTTTTCATTGCTTGGAATATTTTTTGCCATCCCTTTCTGGCTTGTAATGTTTCTGCTGAGAAATATGATGATAGCCTTATTGGAGCTCCCTTGTATGTTATTAGCTGTTTCTCTCTTGCTGCTTTTAGGATTCTCTCTTTGTCTTTGAATGTTGCTATTTTAATTACGATGTGTCTTGAAGTGGGCCTGTTGGGGTTCATCTTCATTGGGACTCTCTATGCTTCCTGGTCTTGCATGACCTTTTCTCTCCTCAAGTTAGGAATATTCCTGTCATTAGTTTTTCAAACAGGTTTTCCATCCCTTGTTCCACTTCTACTTCTGGTATTCCTATGATACAGATATTATTATGTTTCATATTGTCCTTCAGCTGTTTTAAAACGTCTTCATCTTTTTCGGTCTTATTTTATTTTGTTGCACTGTCCGGGAATTCTTTTCTATGTTGTGCTCCAGATCGCTGATCCAATCTTCTGCTTCCTCTAGCCTGCTTTTAATTCCTTCTATTGTGTTCTTTAATTCAGAATTTTATTCTTAATTTCCTCCTGGCTCTTATTGATAGCTTCTATGTCCTTTTTCATGCTGGTATAGTTTTCAATAAATTTCTTATTGTTTCCCTGGTGTTCCTTGTAGTTTTCCTGGAGTTTTTTGTAGTTTTCTTTGAGCTCGCTGAGCTCATTGAACTTCCCTATAATCCATGTTTTGAGTTCCATGTCTAATAGTTTCCTTACCTCTATTTCATTTAGCATTTTTTTCCTGGGATACCTCCTTTCCTTTTGATTGGGGGTTGTTTCTCTGTCTCCCCATTTTTGTGAGTCTTCTTGTTCATTGCTGCTTCTTAGATTGACCTGTAATTCCTGGATCTGTCCCTGGTAGCATCAGATCATGTACCAATCTGTGCCTAGGCAGCCTTTTAGAGACTACCAGAGATCTACTGCTTTTGTCTGTCTCATTTAGTTGTTAATATATTCAATCTATGATCAGCCATCAGGCTTAAGCACTGAGGGTAGGGCAGATTAATTCCTGTGGGTGGGGCTTTTGCTTCCTTTCAGGCTGATGCCACTTGGAGGAGAATGGTCTGCCTGCAGCATGGGGAATGAGTCAGCACTGGGACCCGGCCAGCCGCCCCCTCAAAGCCACTTCCCCGAACTCTCCCCAAGCATCTCCAGTCCTCTCTGCCCTCTCTCTACTTGAGCTCAGGGTCAATGGGTGCCAAAATATTTTCATATGTGATCTGCTTAAGAGTTCTTTTTCTCCACCTGTTTCTTTCAGGCCTGTAAAAAACCCTGTGACTTTGCTTTTCACAGCTGGATGTTATTTTACTTTCTGCTCTATTGCTATAGGCTGGGAAGCCCAGATGGGGATTTAGACCCTGCCCTTCTCAGGGAGAACCCCTGGCTGCTGATCTGTTTCTCAGTCCCTTCGGCTGCCACCCGTAGTAGCCCAGCCAGCCCTTTCATGTCTCCATACTTCCTACTGGTCATGTTGTGATGAAGCGGCCTTTTCTGTCTCTTCGTGGTTATAAGACGTCTCTCCAGCTCGTGTTCAGTTGGTTATTCCAGATGATTTCTCCACAATTAAGTTGTAAGCCAAGATTGGCCCCAGGAGAAGGTTAGTGAGCTTCCACTTACTCCTCCGCCATCTTGGTTCCTTTTATTTTCTTGATGAGTCTGGTTAAAGGTTTGTCAATTTTGTTTATCATTTCAAAGAATGAGCTCCTGGATACATTGATTTTTTTAATTGTATTTTTAATCTCTATGTTATTTATTTTCACTCTGATTTTGATTATTTCCTTCCTTCTACTCACTCTGGGTTTTGTTTTTGTTTTTTCTACTTTTTTTAGGTGTATGGTTAAATTGTTCACTTGAATAGAACCAGAGGCATGTAGACAAAGAACAGACTGACAGTGACCAAGGGGTCCGGGGGACTGGGGAAAGGAAGGTAAGAAGGGGAAGGGTCTCTAGTCAAGGAACTAATATAAATGACCTATAGACATGGACAACAGAGTGGGGATTGGCTGTGGGACAGAGGGTGGGCAGGGTGTGGGGAACAATAGGGGAAAATGTGTGACAACTGTAATAGAAAAACAATAAATAAATTTAAAAAAAAAGAAAAATTTGGCACATGCTACAACACGGATCGATCTTGAGGACACTGTTTAAAATGAAATAAACCAGTCATATAAAGCCAAAAAAAAAAAAAAAAAAAAAAGAGAGATAGAGATTTTTCTTTTTTCTTGGGATAGACCTGTAGTACTATGAACTTCCTTCTCAAGACTGCTTTATCTTTGTCCCATAGGCTTTGGTTTGTTGTGTGTTCATTTTCATTTGTTTTGGGGTAATTTTGACTTTTTCCTTAATCTGATTGAGAACTTTTTCATTATTTAATGTCATACTATTTAGCCTCCATTTATGTGAATATTTTTGGACCTTTTATTGAGGTTGATTTCTCAGTTCATGTCATTGTGATACAAGATATAATTTTAGTCTTCTTAAATTTGTTAAGACCTATTTTGTTTGCTAACATGTACTCTTTTTGAGAATGATTCATGTGCACTGGAGAACATATATTTTGTCGTTTTGGCATAAAATGTTCTGAAAATAACAATTAAATCCATCTGTCCTCATGTGCCATTAAATGTCACTATTCCCTTGTTGATAATTTGTCTGGAAGATCGCTCCATTGATAACAGTGGGGTGTTAAAAATCTCCTACGATGACTATTGCTTCTATCTCTTCCTTGATCCACAAAGATTTTCTTTATACAGTTAGCTGCTTTCATGTTTGGTGCATAGATGTTAACCAGGGTTATATCTTCTGGTTGGATTGATCCCTCTAATATTACATAGTGCCCTTCTTTGTTCCTTGTTACTGCCTTTGTTTAGACATTTATTTTTTCAGATATAAGTATTACTACCCCAGCTATTTTGTGTCCATTTGCATGGACTATTTTTTCCATCCTATCATTTTCAGCCTGTGTAAATATTTTGTTTTTTGAGGGTCTCTTTTGGACAGTCTATATATGGGTCATGTTTTCTTTTCCACTCATCTACTCTCTATCTTGTTATTGGAACATTTCATCTATTTATACTCAAGGTTATTATTGATAGGAACTTACTCATTGCTATTTTTTCTTTATATCTATGTTCCTCTCTCTCTCTCTCTCTCTCTCTCTCTCTCTCTAATATATATATATATATATATATATTTCTTCTTGTTCTCGGAGCAGTCCTTTTAACATATCTTGCAATGCTAGTTTGGTAGTAATAAACTCCTTTAGATTTTTTTTTTTGATATGGGAACTCTTTATTTAACCTTCACTTTTAAATGATAGCCTTACTATATAGAGTAGTCTTAGCTTCAGGTCCTTGATTTTTATTACTTTGAATATTTCATGCCAACCCCTTCTGTTCTGAAGTGCTTCTGTTGAGAAATCAGCAGAGAGCTATGAGAGATCCCTTGCAGATTTCTATCTCTTTGCCTTTGAAATTCTCTCTTTGTCTTTACACTTTACACTTTGCAATTTTAATTTTGATGTCTCTTGGTGTGGGCCTCTTTGGATTCATCTTGATTGGGACTCTCTGTGCTTTCTGCAATTGTGTGTCTTTTTCCTTTACCAGGTTAAGAAAGTTTTCTGTCATTATTTTGTCAAATACTTTCTTCTCCTTCTGGTACCCCTAATGATGCAGATATTATTATATTTCATGTTATCCTAAAGCAGCAGAATATATATTCTTATCAAGTTCCCATGGTACATTTTCAAAAATAGACCACACTTTAGGACACAAAATAATCCTTAATGAATTAAAGACTATTGAAATTAAATCTACAACAATATGAAACTATACATCACTTTAACCATAAAATAGAAAACATTCAAACACATGGAGGGTAAGTAACATGATATGAAACAATGAATAGGTTCACAAGTATATTAAGAAATAAATCAAAAGTCACCTGGTTATAAATTAAAAGGAACATAAAATAACCCAAACTTTATAGGACACAGCAAAAGCAGCCCTGAGAAGGAAGTTTATAGAATTACAGGCCTACCTCAGGAAGCAAAAAAATTTACAAATAAACAATCTAACCATAAACCTATATGAACTAGAAATAGAATAACAAACAAATCCCAGAGTATGTAGAAGGGAGAAAACAATAGAGATTAGAGTGGAAAGAAATTATATAGAGTTCAAAAAACAATACAAAAGATTAATGAAACCAAGAGATGATTGTTTGAAAAAATAAACAAGATTGATGAAATTTAGATTTAGCAATACATTAAACGACCTTGAACCATGATCAAGTGAGATTCACTCCAGGGATGTAAAGTAGGTACATTATCCACAAATCAGTAAATGTGACATGACACATAAATGAAATGAAAAATAAAAATCACATGATTATATCAATAAATTCAGAAAAAGCACTTGATGAAATCTAGCACCCACTTATGATAAAAAACTCTCAGCAAAGTAGAAACAGAGGACTCATTCCTCACCATAGTAAAGGCTATATCTAACAAACTCACAGCCAACATCATATGCAATGGGCAAAACTTAAAAGCATTTCAAGATCAGGACCAATATAGTAATATCTGCTTTCATCACTCTTATTAAACATAGTACTCGAAGTCCTAGCCAGAGCAAACAGACAGAAGAATAAATAAAAGGGACACAAATTGGAAAGGAGGAAGTAAAACTGTTATTATTTGCAGATAACATGATAGTATACATGGAAAACCCTATAGATGTCACCAAAAAACTACTAGACCCAATAAATGAATTTATCATAGTAGGATATAAAATTAATACTCATAAACCAATGGCAGTTTTATATACCAATAATGAACTATCACAAAGAGAAACTAAGAAAACAATCCCATTTATTATTATAACAATAACATAAATAATGTATCTAGGAATAAATTTAACCAAGGAGGTAAAAGACCTATACCTGCAAACTATAGGGCACTGAAGAAATAAAATGAAAAAGATACAAATAAGTGGAAGCATATACCATGTTAATGGATTGGAAAAACTAACATCATTATAATTTTCATAGTATGGAAAGTAATCTATAGATCCAACACAATTTATATTAAAATACCAATGGAATATTTTACAGATATAAAAAACATCTTTCAAAAACTTATATGAACCAAAAAAGACCCTAAATAACCTCAGCAATCTTGAGAAAAAAAAAAGAAAGTTGGAGGTATCACACAAACTGATATCAAGCAATACTATGAGGCCATAGTAATCATAACAGTATGGTATTAGCACAGGAACAAGCATACATATTAATAGAATAGAATAGAGAACTTAGAAATAAACTCATGCTTTTATCACCAATTAATATTTAACAAAGGAAGCAAGAATATACAATGGGATAAAGAGAGTCTCTTCAATAATTGGTGTTGGGAAAATTGGACACATACATGCAAAAATAAATAAATACAACGAGACCACCAACTTACAACATAAACAAAAACAGACTCAAAATGTGGTAAACACTTAAGTGTAAGCTGAGGGACCAAAGCATCATAGAAGAAACATAGTAAAATTTTAGACATTTTTTGGAGCAATATTTTTGCTGATATATCTCCTTGGGCTAGGGAAGAAAAGAAAAAAAATAAACAAATGGGAATACATCAAACTAAAAACCTTTTGCACCACAAAAAGAACCATAATTAAAATGAAAAGGGAAGGCACTGAATACAAGAACATATTTGCCAATAATATATCTAATAATGGGTAAATTTCAAAAAATATATAAAGAACTTTTACAACTGTATGCCAAGAAGACAAACATCTCAATTAAAAAATGGACAAATGACTTGAATAGACACTTCACTAAAGAGGACATACAGGACTTCCGGCCAAGATGGAGGCTTAGACGGACACGCTAGGTCTCCCTCTACAACTATAGAGGAATACAACTACTTCAAAACAAAGGATAACTAGAAATTCCAGAAAATAAAACTACACGGAAGCCCAACACATGAAGTTATAAACCAGCGGTGCCATTTGGGCAGGTAAGAGTCAAAGAAGGCAAAGCTGTTTGCAGAGCGGGGGGCGGGGCGGCGAAAAATCCCGGAGGCAATCAAGCCCCTGGCATGCGGGACTCCAATCAAGCCCCTGGCATGCGCGACTCCGGCGCTGGGGAGAGCAGCCGCAGCATCGCCTTGAACAGTGAGGCCCAGGGGGGCGAGAGGACGGATCCCGGTCTCCTAGCTGAATAACTGTGTGAATCCATCTTGGACCCCCGCCCCCACAGAAAGCACCACAGGGCTGCGAAATAGGTCGCAGACAGGCACCGGTCGCTAATTTGTGACGCGTACACAGGCACCGCCCCGGACAGCCTGCCCAGGGAAACAAAACGCATCTGTCAAAATTTGGCAGACAAATATAGAGATCCCGGTGGCACAATTCACCAGGCAGCAGATAGAGAACCTGACAGATGAACAGATAAGAAACCTGTCAGAGGCTCAGTTCTGGGCCATTGTTATCAGGTGGCTTACAGAATTCACAAAAGAGCAGGAAAAAGATATGAAAGAAGCGAAAAACTTTCATAACGAAAGGAACAAAACCACATACGAGACAGAAGGTGAGGAATCCAGAGTTCATTTCAACAAACTGGAATATGGAGAAGGAACAAGCAGTCAACCAATGCAGCGAGAGGAAATAGGAAGCAACAATGAGAGGATCAGAAACCTCTGGGACAGCTATAAAAGGCCCAACATAAGAATCATTGGTTTGCCAGAGAATGAGGAAGATGAACTAGAACTTGAAAAATTGAGTGAAAATATAATAAAGGAGAACTTCCCAGACTTGGGGAAGGGAATAGACTTGCAGGTCCAGGAAGCAAGGAGAGTTCCCAAGAGACTGGACCCAGGGAGAACCACTCCAAGACACATTATAATCAAAATGTCAAAAATTAAAGATAAAGAGAGAATCTTAAAAGCAGCAAGAGAGAAGAAAAGAATTATGTACAAAGGGGTCCCAATTAGACTATCAGCTGACTTCTCAAGGGAAACCCTACAGGCAAGAAGGGACTGGCAAGAAATATTCAAAGTAATGAAAATCCAAAACCTACAACCACGAATACTCTATCCAGCGAAATTGTCATTCAGAATAGAAGGACAGAGAAAGTGTTTCCAGGACAAAATAAAACTGAAAGAGTTCATCAGATCCAAACCACTGTTATATGAGATGTTAAAGGGACTGGTTTAAAAAACAGAAACTAGGGAGATGAAACAAAGGCAAATGAAACAGGAAACGAGAGTGGAAAAGGAACTGTGGGTAAGGGAAGCATAGTGGGAGGAGGTCAACAGGGAGGGGGAGTGGGGAGAGGGAGGGAGATGATATAGGAATTGGGGATCATGGTAGGAGGGAATGGAATAGACGGAGAGAGGTTGGGAGGAACTGTATGCACAACTAATGGACATAATCTAAAAGGGGGGGACAACTGGAGGGAGGGGGGCCACCGGGTGGAGGGGAGCAGAGGGAAGGGAAATTGGCACAAATGTAATATTTTAATCAATAAAACACATTAAATCTGAAAAAAAAAAAGAGGACATACAGATGGTCAATGGACATATAAAAAATGTTCAACATCAATCATCAGAGAGATGTAAATTAAAGCCACAGTGCAATATCACCTCACATCTTTCAGAATGGCTGTCACTAATTAATCAACATATAACAAGTGATGGTGACTTCTGGTCAATATGGTAAACACTGCTCACCTTTTCGCATAACCAAATCAAAATTATGATTAAACTATTGAACAACTATCACTCAGAACTATCAGAAATCAAGTTGAATGGAAATATGACAACTAAGGAGAAAAAGAAACTACATCCATCCAGACTGGCTGGAGGGGTGGAAATGTGGAACAGGCTAATCCCACAACCACATGTGATGGATAAAATTTTGGGAGATATCTCAAGAGTGAGGAGTCCCAGCCCCATACCTAGCTCCCCAGTTCAGGGTTCCAGTGCCAGGAAGATAAGTTCCCATAACTACTGGTTAAAAAACTAGCAGGCATTGAGTAGGTGGAAGAAACTTTTGGAGTCCCAAAGAGTTTCTCTTTAAGAACCAATATGTGGACTTACTCAGACTAACTCTTTCTGAGCTCCAGCACCAGGATAGCAGCTTGAAAGTAATAGTGGCATACAGGGGGAAACTGAAGTATCTGGTATCAAAGCAAGAGTTGGGGAACAGTTTTCTCCCAGACAGAAAGGTGGGGAGAGGTTATTGCCCCTTTTTTGAATCCTCCTCCCACAGAGCCACAGAGCCCACAGGTAGGTGCCATATCTGAGACTCCATCGATCTGGCTAACACTGTTTGCCCCACCCTGGAGATCCTGTGAGACTGTCCCACCCAACTTATGGGCCCACCAAGCTGTTGGCAGTGGCTTTTCCACATGAAAAGTTTGGACTTGGCTCATATTTTACAACTTCCTAGATCCTCTGAAACAAGTAACAGCCAGCCTCAATGAGCCCCCAGCCCCTGTATTTCTTTCTAAGTGTTCCAAGACCTGGCACTAGCAGCAGCCAGCTTAGAGTAACAGCTTGAATTCACATGGGAACCTCCAAGCCCAGCACAAATAGCAGCCATCTGCAGATTGCTTTATAGATCATGCAGGGTGGCCACAGGCAGAACATAAGTTAGGGATAAATTTGGCCTGCACCACCCAGGAAACCCCAGAACCTGCACACCCAGTGGACAGCTACAGACCATGTTAACACCACCACCCTGACCCTGCACAACAGATCCTGCACAGAGGGTGGAGGTTGGTAATCAGTGGCCACAGCCAGTCCTTATGGCTGACTGACCTAAGTAAGTCCCTCCCATTGACCTGCCCACAGCAATAAAGACTCAACTACAAGAGGAGAGTGTACTCAGACCACACTAAGGGCACACAACAACTACCTAGGTTGGGTGATAAGGGAGGCTGTGCCACTGGAACCTACAGGACACCTACTACCTTAGGCCATACTACCAAGACACAGTCATAGTAGCTCTCCCTGATACATAGAAACAAACACGGGGAGGCTGCCAAAATGAGGAGACAAAGAAACATGACCCAAATGAAAGAACAGTTCAAAACTCCAGAAAAAGAACTAAACAAAATGGAGATAAGTAATCTATCAGATGCAGAGTTCAAAACACTGGTTATAAGGATGCTCAAGGAACCTAGTGAAGACCTCAACAGCATAAAAAAGATCCAGTCAGAAATGAATGATACACTAAATGAAATAAAGAACAATTTACAAAGAGACAACAGTAAAGTGAGTGAAGCTGAGAATTAAATTGATGATTTGGAACATAAGGAAGCAAAAAACAACCAATCAGAAAAACAAGAAAAAAAATAAAAAATAAATGAGGATAGTGTAAGCAACTTCTGGGACAACTTCGAGCAATCCAACATTCACATCATAGGGGTGCCAGAAGAAGAGAAAGAGCAAGAGATTGTAAGTCTATTTGAAAAATAATGAAAGAAAACTTCCCTAATTAGGTGAAGGAAATAGACATGCAAGTCCAGGAAGCACAGAGTCACAAACAAGGTGGATACAAAGAGGTCCACTCCAAGACACATAATTAAAATGTCAAAGAGAGAATCTTAAAAGCAGCCAGAGGAAATCAGTTAGTTACCTACAGAAGAATTCTGTCAGCTTATTTCTCAAAAGAAACTTTGCATGCTAGAAGAGATTGGCAAGAAATATTCAAAGTCATGGACAGTAGGGACTTCCAGCCAAGATTGCTCTACCCAGCAAAGATATCATTTAGAATCAAAGGGTAGATAGAGAGCTTCCCAGACAAGAAAAAATCTAAAGGAGTTCATTATCACCGAACCATTATTATATGAAATTTTGAAAGGGCTTATTTTTTTTTATAAAAGAAGATCAAAACTATAAACAATTAAATGGCAATAAATACATATCTATTAACAACTGAATCTGAAAAACTAAGCAAACAAGGACAGAGAGAGAATCATGGATACAGAAAGTGTTTTGATGGTTGCTAGGTGGGAGAGTGGTGTGGGGGAATGGGTGAAGAGCTGAGGTTTAAGAGGTACAAATAGGTAGTTAAAGAATAGCCATGGGGATTTAAAGTACACTACAGAAAATGGAGTAACCAAAGAACTTAGATGCATGACCAATGGACATGAACAAAGTTGTGGTGATTGCCTGAGGGAGTAGGGAGTACTGGGTGAAGGAGGAGAAATGGTGAAAAATTGGGACAACTGTGATAGCATAATCAATAAATATGATTAAAAACCAATACAAAACAAAAAACAGTTGTTAGCAAGAAAAGGGATCTCCTGTGCACTGTTGGTGGGAATGCAGACTGATGCAGCTGCTGTGGAAGATAATACGGAGTGTTCTTTAAAAAATTAAAAAAGCAACTACTTTTTGACTCTGTGATCCCACTTCTGGGAATGTATTCAGAGAAACCCAAAACACTAATTTGAAAGAATATATATGCTCATTGCAGTATTATTTACAATAACCAAGATCTGGAAACAGCCTAAGTGCCCATCAATAGATGAATGGATAAAGCAGCTGTGGTACATTTACATAATGCAATACTACTCCACTGTAAAAAAGAAAATCTTGCCTTCTGCAACAGCATGGATGAAGCTGGAGATTTTTATGCTAAGCGAAATGTGCCAGTCAGAGAAAGACAAATACCATGGATCTCATTATATGTGGCATCTAAGAAATAAAATAGACTGATGAACAAAATAGAAACAGGGGCATGGATATATGGAACAGACTGACAGTTGTCAGTGTCAGGGTGTTGGTGGGCTGGATAAAAGAATGTGAAGGGATTAACCAAAAAAAATTTATATAACACATAGAAGGAATGCAAGTGCGGGGTAGGTGGAGTTGGACAAAGACGACATGGGAACGGGAAGAGATTTTGCTTTGGGCAATGAGTGCTTGATTCAGTATACAAATGATGATTTGTTAAATTGTTAACTTGAAACCTGCATGATATTTTGAAACAATGTCACTCTGATAAATTGTACAAAAAAAGAAAGTACCTATTGGAGAAGAGGTTGAATATTGAGAAAGAAAGCATGTGGAATAATAACATATCTCCAAAATTTTTGAGGTTCCAAAAGTAGACATAAATGGCATAGCACAAGCATGCTGTATATGTAAGTTATTACTCTTTCCATGAAAAGAATTACTAAATTCCAACTTGGTTTCAAATCCTGAGATGGTTACATAGCTCTGAGGTAATTTGGTCCTACTCTCCAAATTATACAATACTTATATAGGTATAAGAAAATTAGAATAGAATAAGCTAATATACAAGTATAGGATGATTGCATGCTGCAAGTATTGGTTCTAAAGTTCCAAAGAAGGGGTGAACACTTTTGGTTGGCTCAAGAGGAGGGCCATGATTAGGGACATTGGGAGGATTTTTCACTGCTGAAAGGTGAGGCACTGTGAATGAGGAAAATAGTAGTACACAGAGAAGGCTATGGTATGTAAAGAATGGAAGAGTACTTGTGAAAGATAAGATTTGATAGGTAAGATTCTAATTGTGGGCCTCATACATTAAGGGTTTTGGATTATATTATGAGAACAGTAAAGAGCTGTTGAAGAAAGAGTGATATGATCAGACTTCTATTTAGAATAATCATAAGGTAGCAGTGTGGAGGATAAATCAGTCAGGGCAAGCCTTGGTTCTAAGTAGTGAAACTGGTTAGGAGACTATTGCAATAGTCTTGAAAAATGATAAAATAGAGAAAAGTCTGCTTTAGGACAAAGGATTTCCTAGTATGAAAGATATCAGGAAGCAAGCTCCCCTCCACCAGATCTGGCTACCTTTAGGCTTGAAGCAACTTCACTAGGTCACACTTGTTTAGGCCTCACCTAAACCTAACTTGACCACAAGTTTTAAGCCAGGAAGTAATCCCCCAATGGCTTCTTTCAACTAAGGGCTCAGATTTCTTGGTTATCTGGCCAACCTGAGGAGCATGGACTATAGAAAGAGAACAGAGTACAGTTTTATGGAGGTCTTGGCCTTCATAAAACTTAGCACAACTCTTACCACAACTTTAAGCAGCCACACATTCGATGCCATCTTATGTCAAATTAGGAAAATCAGAAATCTATTTAAAATTTTGCACATATTGTTGCTTATAAGGGATTGTTTAAATGTTAGTAAGAACCACAAGAAAATGTATATAAGTCCTACCCAACCATCTCCCCATTTCCTTAGTATCTTTTGTTTCTACCCAACCATGTCCCCATTTTATCAATATATTTTGCTTCTAAATTTGCCTTGTGCCCTGCTACAGTCAAATCAGCCCTCTTTGCACCAGATTTTTCTATCTCAGCCTTTTATCCCCAGTTTCTTTAATACTCATCCATTCTTACCACTTCTCAATCTTTATAGACTTCATTCAAATCACCCACCTCTCCCTAGAGGCTCTCTTATAAACCCAGTCCATCTTGCTTTCCTTGCTTTGAGTCCCAACCTCACAACTTATACCCCTTGGTGCTTATTGATAGGTATCCCAACAATCCAGGAGGTGATATAGCACAGTGGAAAGGACACAAGCTGTTTGGACAAACAACCCTGTATTCAAAACCTGTATTCATAATTCATTAGCTATGTGATCCTAAGTGAGTTGCTTAATCGATTTTAGTTACAGAATTCTCATCTGTAAAATGAGAATAAGAATAGTCACTATGTCACCAAGTTCTTGGAAGAATTATGAGATAACTGATTTAGCACATAGAAAGAACTTAAGAAATGTCAGTGCAACTAAAAAGTCATAGTTCAGTCACCTATTGGGTGGGATCATCTGTCTTCCCTAAACAAGTTGGAAGCTACCAAAAGGTAGTGACCAGAGCTTTTTCCTTGTGGTCTCTCTCCGCTCCTGCATCTGGTGTCAACTTCTGTATACAAGAGGTATTCCATTCATTTAGCCATGTAATTAGGCATGATCCACAGCTACAGGTAGAGAATTGGCTATGGGAAAGAGGGTGGGCTCAAGTACCTGGATCTACAATAAACTTGAGAGGTCAGATTTACCAGAAAGGGAAAAAAATGGAAACCCTGGACTCTATGAGTTAAAAGAGAGGATAGAATCTTGCCTTCCTTGAAATAGTGTAATATAATCTAGAGGGAGTTTCAGAGCCACACAGTCCTGAATTGAATTCCATATTCTACTGCATGTAAGTTATGTGACCTTGGGCAAATCACTATACCTCTCAGGGTCTCAGTTTCTTCATCTATAAAATGATGACGATAATACTTATCTTCCAGAGTTCTGAAGAGTGTGCAAGGCATAATCTATGTAAAATTCCTAAAATAATGCTTGATATATGGTGGGTAGCCAAAAATATGTCACCTTCCTCTCTTTTCCTTCTCTATCCTTTCCTTACTATTATGCATTAGACCTCATAGAACTCTGGGTATAGGTAGAGACAGGAATTGTGAAGCCTTCTTGAGAACATTACCAAACATTTCCTTTATATCTTTGTTCCTCAGACTATAGATAATGGAGTGGATCATGCTCAGAAGATGGGCACAAGTAAATGAACACTGTGGTTCCATAGTACAAGTTGGCAGCAGTCAGGTGGGAAGCACAAGTAGAGAATGTTTTTTGTTTTCCCTGGGCAGAGGAGATTCTGATGATAGTCAAGAAGACACAAGTAGAAGACCAGGATGGTTTTCAGGGACACAGACACATTATATATACAACAGGCAAAGATAATAAGCTGAGAAATGTGTGTATCAGAGCAGGAGAGTTTTAAAAAGGGAGGAATATCAAAGAAGTAGTGAATGATGACATGGGACTTATGGAATGTTAGATGAAAGGTTGTGCTAATGAGGAGCACAATGTTCATCAGGCCCACTACATTGCTGGCAGCCACTGGATGCAAAAAGAGCCTTGGGGCATTTTAATATGGTAGAGCAGTGAGGTACAGATTGTCCTATAGCTGTCATTGGCCATGGAATCCCGAAGGAAGAATTCATTGACATCAAAGATCAAAAAGCAGCTTGTCTGGACACAGCCAGAGAAGGAGATAGTTTGGTAACCAGAGAAAAACCCCATCACCATTTTTGGGAATGTGACTGAAGAATAACAGAAGTCAAGAAAGATAGATTTCTTTTTTAAAAATAATTATTTATTTGTTATTTTTAGAAGGAGGGGAAGAGAGGAAGAAAGAGGAGAGAAACATCAATATGTGGTTGCCTCTCATGCACCCCAGACTGGGGACATGGCCTGCCACCCAGGCATGTGCCCTCATTAGGAATCAAACCAACAACTCTTTGGTTCTCAGATCAGTGCTCAGTCCACTGAGCAACACCAGCCAGGGCAAAAGACAGATTTCTGAGGAATAAATGTATGGAAATGTGGAGTTTGGGGTTGACCACAATGAAGGCAAGGAAGTCCAGGTTTCCCACAACTGTGAATGCATAGATGAGAAAAAATAGGGCAAAGAGGACAGACTGAAGCTGAGGATCTTAAGTGAATACCATGAGAAATAATTCACTCAGTTTGCTGGTGTTGACTGCTTCCATTGTGTCACTGTAGATTTGCAGAAGGTATGTTCACAAGAGTCATACATGTACAATTCAAGTCCTTAAACAGAGACCTGCAGCATTTGGCTCTAAGACATGACATATTGTGTGTTGACAATCCAAATGCTTCATCCTGGCTCACATATCTCTTGCCTATTGGATACAAAGTTTAAAGGCATGATCGTGGAATTTGGAGTCAGAAAAATGGGTCTGGATCTCGGTTTTGCCACTTGCTGTCTCTGTAAACTTGGGCAAGTGTCTTAACTTTTCTGAGTCTTCTCTGTGAAAAAGGATATAACACCAGTCTTGTAAAACTGGCTGTAAAGATGAAAGGTGATGATGGGTGTATGTAAAATGTCTTGGAAGGTATGAAAGGAAGAACAGGTACTCAATGAATTCTAATTTCCTTCCTCCTTGCACACCCCTCTTCTTCCTAACATAAAACTTGTCCTCAGACAAAGCTAAGCCTAAGCATAAAGTCAAGGACACAAATCTTAGACATGGGAGGGACTTTAGAAACTTACTAGTACTTTCATCATCAGTTGTGTGTTTGAGGGACAGTTGGGGAATAACGAAGGGGGAACATCAAACAATATAAAGGTAAGAGGGCAAGCTCCAGGGCCAGTTATATTTGGGTTAGAATCTAACTTATGATTTACTGGCTGTGTGACCCTTGGGCAAGCTACTTAACCTGTGTGACGTTCAGTTTCCTAATATGTAAGAAGAGTAGCAAATATTTCCTACTTCATTAATTTACTATGAAGATTAAGTTAGATAACTCATGTAAAGTACTTATCATTGTCTAAAACACACTAAGTACGTGGTGAATAACTATTATTATGATCAGGAGTCTCCTGGTGGGCCTGTTCAAACCACACACAAATCCCTTTTAGATTCTGGAACCTGAGTTGATAAGCATTTTTTCATAACTGAGCTACTGTAACTAATCACTGTGTTGTAATTCTCCAGTTTGTTGAGGCAATAAAAGAATGAGAACTATCACTCTCATCTAATACTCTTTTAAGGACAAAAAAGTCAGAAATTTAGTCCTCAAAAGTGGAAGTAAAATGCCCATAGTTGTCCAAGGATTTGTATAAGTATCATAACTGGAACCCAGCTGTCCTGTCTATTGTGTACTTCACTTGGAGAAGGTAACAAACTCTGATCAATCCTCTTTCAGAAACATGAAATCCATGCCCTCATCAGAACATAGGGAGCTATTTTACCCATGGTTCCTTGAGAAATCACAATGTTGAATTCTGCTTAGAGCCAGTTCTGTTTTTTTCTCTTAATCAGGGAGATTGCCAATGCCTAACTGTACTTTATTTTAAAATTTTTTAATCTGTTAAGACTTAGGAGAGTGAAAGATAAACTATAGCATTGCACAGAGGACTTACGTAATTTAATTTAGAGTCAGAACACTTGGGTTTGAATTTTGATATCATACTATTTAAGCTCTATAGCCTTTAGTAAGTCCTTTCTAAGTTACACGATCTTCATCTGTAAAAAGGAAATAGTAGTACTTGTTCTTCTGATCTCACAGAATTGCTGCAAAGATCCAATAAGAGTCTCAAGGAAAATGCTTTGTAGAATGTAAATATACTCAGGGAGAATATTCAAAGATATGCACTGGAATAACCA
Source organism: Furipterus horrens (assembly GCF_987537825.1). NCBI lineage: Eukaryota > Metazoa > Chordata > Mammalia > Chiroptera > Furipteridae > Furipterus > Furipterus horrens. Next base: position 26,377,518 of record NW_028327187.1, on the reverse strand, counting down.
AATCAACTCTTAAAACATTCTATGACAATTGTTAAATTGCTGCTCTGGGGCCTTGTCCTCCCTGAGTGCTGCCTTAGCATCTGCTAGCCCACCTTGGCTCTCACAAAACTGACTTCCATCTTCTTGTGGACTTTGAGGCAGACTCTGCAAAAGAAAATGAGCCTCTGTCAACCTGTAAATGCCTGGTGACCTTCTGCCTCTCTGAATCTGTGGCTGCCTGCTTTTGGCTGGTATTCCATTAAAATCACCTTTATGGCCATCTTTGAGAATTGAAATTTTCACAGTATACAGTACTGGTTGTTAAAATTTTAAATATTATCCTGAATATGTTAATAGCTACCATTAATAAAATGCCACACATTATGCTGTTGATTGGTATAGATGTTTTATTTAATTTTCTTAACATCTCTGGGAAGTAACTGTTATTATAATTCCCAACTTACATACCAGACAACTGAGGCTCAGAGCATTCTAATGCCTTGCTCAGGATTGCATAGTTGGATAAGTGGCAGACTGTAATTTCAAATACAGTCTGTAAAATTCTAATGATACTGTGATATGCATGCTGTTTTTTCTAAATATAGAGTCATACGGTTAGATATTATTAAATTTTTTCAAGGGGTTTACAAATCTATTCTTTTTTTGTTATGTTAATCTTGGAAATATCCAAGATGGTTTATCTCAATTTTACAGGAAATGAATCCAAGCTACAAAAAAGGTAGGTACATTGTTCTTGAGCATGCATGCATTTATTCATTCAACTAATATTCATCAGGTGCTTGGTATGTTCCAGGCAATGTGATAAGAACTAGGGATGCTCTCATATACTTTACAATCTAAAGAAAAATATTAACAGCATACAAATAAGCAAACAAATAAATAATTTTCCTTTTTTAAGTATATTTTATTGATTATGTTGTTACAATAGTCCCAATTTTTTCCCTTTGCTCCCCTCCGCCCAGCATCCCCCTGCCCTCCAGCAATCCCACTCCCTTTAGTTCATGTCCATGGGCCATGCATATAAGTTCTTTGGCTTCACCCTTTCCTATACCATTCTTAACTTCCCCATCTATTTTGTACCAATCTATTGTGCTTCTTAATCCCTGCACCATTTCCCAATTTCTCCCCCTTCTTTCTCCCAGCTGATAACCCTCCAAATGATCCCCATACCTATGATTCTGTTCCTATTCTGGTTTGCTTAGTTGGATTTTGTTTTTATTTTTTATATTCAGTCATTGATAGTTGTGGGTTTGTTGTCATTTTAATGTTCATAATTTTGATCTTCTCTTTCTTAAGTAAGTCCCTTTGACATTTCATATAATAACGTCTTGGTGATGATGAACTTCTTTAGCTTTACCTTGTCTGGAAAGAACTTCATCTGTCCTTCCATTCTAAATGATAGCATTGCTGGATAGAGTAATCTTGGTTGTGGGTCCTTGCTTTTCATCACCTTCAATACTTCTTGCCTACAAAGTTTCTTTTGAGAAATCAGCTGATAGTCTTATAGGCACCCCTTTGTAAGTAACTCTCTGCTTTTCTCTTGCTGCTTTTAAGATTCTCTCTTTATCTTTCACCTTTGGCATTTTAATGGTGATGTATCTTGATGTGGTCCTCTTTGGGTCCAGCTTGTTTGAGACTCTCTGTGCTTCCTGGACTTCTATGTCTACTTACTTCACCAAAGTTGGGGGGTTTTCCTTCATTTTTTTTTTACATAAGCTTTCAGTTTCTTGCTTTTCCTCTTCTCCTTCAGGCACCCCTATGATTCAAATGTTTGTATGTTTAGAGTTGTCCCAGAAGTTCTTATGCCTCTCCTCTGTTTTTCAATTATGTACTTGTTTCCTCATTCTGTGCTGGTTGATTGTTTTTTTCTTCTTTATGTTCCAAATCATTGATTTAAACCCCAGTTCACTTCCCTTCACCATTGATTTTGTGTGGATTTTCCTTTGTTTCATTTAGCATAGCCTTCACTTCTTCCCTTATGCATTTGCCATACTTAAGCATATCTGTCAAGCCTGTGAGTATCTTTATCACCAATGTTTTGAACTCTACATCTGCTAGGTTGGCTATCTCCTCATTTCTTAGGTTGGCTATCTTGTCGTCACTTAGTTCTCCCACTAGAACCTTGATCTGTTCCCTCCCTTGAGTGATACTTCTCTGTCTCTTCATCTTGATAGGTTCTTGTGTTTGTTTGCCTCTGTGTTGTAGATAGAGCTGTCACACCTGTTACATTGTAAGAGGTACAGGTGACCTGTTTCACCACGTTGTGGTGGCACTGTATGTGGGGGAAGGGTCTGAGAGGGAACAATACCGTTTGACCAGCACTTGCTCCTTTTCCAGGCACTTCTCCCACTTATGTATGGGACTGGTCCCTTTCTAGCTGTTGCCCTGGCCGTCATTCCCAGAGTGGGTGGGTCTGCAGAAGTTCTAGGACCATAGGGGCACTTTAAACAAGCAGACTCTACTGAGAGACCAGCAATTTCTTCCTCCACCCCAACCCCCACTAGTTTGCACAGTCAGAAGCAATGAAGCTTTATTTTCCTTGGACCTGGGACCCTGAGCTGTGTGGCCTGGTCTGGGGCTGGGAACACACCCCAGGTGTCCCTCCCAACTTTTTAAAATGTGTGACTGCATTTTCCACTGGCCTGCCACTGCCACTGCTGCCGCATCTGCTGCCACCACCACACCACGTCCTCTCTGCCCTGGCTCCACCTCTCCTACTTGTTTGGATGAGTATTTCTTCTTTATATCTTTGTTTGTTGGACCTTCATGCAGCTTGATTTTCTGGAACTTCTGGCTGTCTCTAGTTTTGGGGTAATTGTGTTTCTTCTTAGTTGTGGAGGGAGATGCAGCGTGTCTCTCTATGCCTCCATCTTGGCCTGAAGTCCCCAAATAAATAAATTTTGAATAAATAAATTTATAAAGAAAATACAACAAGCTAATTGAATAGAGTGAGCTCAGACTTTGAAGAGGCAACATTACATAGTGTGGGAGGGAAGGCCTCACTGAGGAGCTGACATTAAGAGCTAGAATTTAATGTAGAGGAGCTAGCCATACAAATACTTTGAGTATACACAGACACTTAGTGACGTCGTCAGGAATAGGACCTAGGTGTCCTAAATTCTACCCAGGGATGCTGTATGTAGTTGGAGGTATGGCCCAAGTAGAAACTGACTAGGGATGACTGGAGATGTGGGAGATTCAAACTTTAATCTACAAGAATTTTTGTCTTTTATCTCCCGTCTTTCTTCTTTGAAAGTCTCTAGAAGACATGAGTATTAACCAGCCACTTTTCTGTTTCTGTGCTCATCCATAATACTTCAGGCCAGCATCAGTGGTTGGGCTCTTTCCAGATGTTCCCTTGGCAGGCACAGAAAAGTTTATGTGCCCACAGCAGTAAAGTCTCTGGAACTAAGCTCTAAGTAATGTTCCCCTTCCCACTTCCATTTCCAGATTGTCATTTCTATGTAATTGGTAGAATCATTAATATAACATGGTTTCTGATTTCTTGACTGATCACATGAGAAAAGTAAGCCAAGGACTAAGCAGCTGTGATATCCAAGATGGCTGGAGAAGTAAGCAGAGCTATCCCCAATGGGGTGTTTTCACTGACTCATATTGAGAGTTTAGAGACCTGTAGTCACCACTGAGATGTTTTGGGAATGGTTGGAAGAATCAAATTTACTATGAGATGTATTGTGCTATAAATTTTTTATCTAAAATACATTCTTAGTCATGGAGGGGACTGGGTGGACAAAGGGGACAAATGGGGTCATCTGTAACAGTGTTAACAATGAAAATAAAGTTAAAAAAGTTAAAATATCAGTTGTTTTACTAAACACAGAGATTCTGTTAATTATGGAGAAATGGCCAGTACAAGTGATGGTAGTAAAGATATATTTCTCATTTTATGATGTGTCATATCCCCTTATTTATTCAACTTTTTACTCTGATTATAAAATATAAATTACTTTTAAATATCAAAGAATTATTTAATTAGTTTTATGTGGTCAATCAAATCTCTGAGTGCCACTCAGTATTCTAAGAAAATGCTCTCATATTAGAGTTCTATGTGGTGGTCATCTGTCTTGTACCATACTTTTCCAATTTTTTAAATCATAGTTTGAAGAGTGGAAGACTTGTTTATTTACATTTGTTCTATTTTTTTTCCATCCAGTAAATGTTTATTAAACATTTATTGTATGCTTTTCATTGCAGTAGGAACAAGGAATAAAAAATTAACAGTAAATTAATAATATTTCCTACATATACTTTATTTCCATTCTCCAATACATGCACAGATGTGAGTGTGCTCACAGACATACATACACAGCCTTTTATTTGGGAAGCAAGGGCAGCCTCAATCTCCTTTGATGCTGGCTCATTTGCAGTTTTTATATAAAAATACTAAGTTATTATGCATTTTAAAGGCTAAAAGTATTGATTTTTAAAGCAAGAAAATTATTTAAAAAGTAGATTTTATAGACAAGTATCTTGTGAGAGATTCATTTAATTCTGTTGCTTGGCTATGCAGAATTTTGTAGTCATTTTAAGAAGACAACTTAATTTTTTTATTAAGTTAAGTTGTGGTACATTAGGTGATGTTTGAAGTAGTTTATGATCTTCTGCTATGGCATGATTGGCTGACTATACATACTGAAAAACACTGTCCCAGGTTTAACTATCTTGGGGCATCACCACCGCAAAAGATAATATGAGCCATTTTGTTCATCACGACTGCAACCTTTGCTCTTATGGAGTTTATGGGATAACAACTTAAAGGCTAACTCATTAACGCTCAGGGATGAATGAGGTAATGGGCCAGCAGACCAAATTGGTGTCCAGATACTTTCATCTAGAGACCCATATCTCTTTCTTGTGTTGTGATGTATTAATGGGAATGTCTTTATCTATTGGCACTGCCTGTATACATTTTAATAATGTATATGGTGGGGGCAATGGGTAAATTAGTCCTCCAAATTTTGAATGCTATAAATTTACGCATAGCTGAGAGCATTTCTATCCTTGTAATATCAAAGCAGGTGACCTTCCTGATAATAATTTGTTTCTCCATCTGTGCTACACATTTCAGGAAGACATGAGGATACCCAATGTGTTTCCCCTTTTTGTATTACTATACTGATAGCTTGATGGAGGAATCACCTATTCTGGTGATGTATACTGGGGACTGTCATGTCACCTGTCTGCAGTGATGAGGGTGGGGGATTCATGCTCATGGAACCTGAAACATGGAGGAGTTTACTATCATCTTTGAAATGAGTGTCTTACCTTAGTTATGATGTCATCCTGGCAATTTGATGTTTCAAATAAAATTTCCTCTAACTTCTTCTTGGCTTTGAATGTGTATTGTACAGCTTAAACATTGTAGTTTCATCCTACATGTTTTTAATAAATTTATTGAGCCAGTCAGTACAAGGAACTGTGCTAAATTCAATCACAAAATTTTATGTTATTCTTACAACAACCCTATGAGGTAGATACTATATTTATATTTATTTACATTTCACAGATGAATAAAATGAAACACAAAGAGAAAAACAATTTCCACAGGGGCACACAGATGATATGTAACTAAGCCAAGAATGTTACCCAGGTTATTCTGACTGTACAATCTATCGATCTATATTCTATATTCCATAGAACATTGAAATAATCTTTAAAAACTTATTTGATAGTTATGTCAACCCTTTTCTTTATAACTAATGGTTCTAACACTAGTTTCATGTTCAAAATCACCTGGGACCTTAAAAATGTACCATACCTAGTTCCCATGAACAATTTCATGACAAAAATATTCACACTCAAAATACCAATAGCATCTTTACTGATAAATAATAACATATAATCCAGGTCTAGGATGTGACCTCTTGCTTCTTCAAGACAGTAGGTATGACCAACATCACTCTATTCCAACTAAAGCTTTTTAAAGGAATTTAAGCCATTCCATTTGTGAGCTAACAACTATCAAGCCCTTAGTGGGTACTGGAACTTTAACAAGCTTTATGGAAAAGGAAAATAAGGTAGATTTTAACTTCAGAGAACTCACAATCTAGTTGGAGAGACAAAATATGCACTTGTGAATAAGAGTTAAAAACATTCTCCAAACAACATATCATCCAGTACATATATGAGGTCTGTCCAGAAGGTATCTGGCCAGGTAATATGAAAAGTAAAAATATTTTTTTAAGGAGATACAAGATACAAGAAACATTGTACATAGGACAATGATGCCTCAGTCTCTATCAAAGTAGGCATGTTGGGACCTCACACAGTTTTCCCAGCCACCGTCAGCTGCCCCATTGTATTTTCCTGAATCTCATTGACAGTCTGATATCTCTTCCCTTTCAAAGGCGATTTTAGTTTTGGGACAAGCAAGAAGTCACAGGGCACCAAATCTGAGCTGTAGGAACTGAGTCACCTGGGTGATTTGATGTTACACCAAAAATCTCTGCATGAGACCTGATAAATTAGTGGGCACATTGTCATGATGAGGCTTCCAATGACCAGTTGCCCATAGCTGTGGCCTTCTCAGTCATCTGAACGGTTTCCATGCAGGAATGTTCAAGCTTAACATGAAATTTGATGCAAATTTGTAGCTCTACTCAGTCATTTTGAAATGCGATGACTACACAGTAAACATGCTCTCTCAATGACATCTACGCTCCCACTAACTAGTACAGTAAAGTCATCATTATTCACTCACGTGCATTCCAGTCCACTCTCCATGGCTGTCAGGTTGCATCAATGTTTTATAAACTGTTTTTGTTATATTAGCAGTGGCTAGACTTTATCTGGACAGACCTTGTACATCAAACCCAAACCAGGATAGTGTAATGAAAATAACATAATTATTTGAGCCATTCAGAACTTGGTTCAATTTCTGGCCTCAAAATTTTATTTTTGTGTGACCTTAAACATGTTACTCAGCATCTGTACGTCAGATTTGTAATATCTAAAATGGAATATATACCTTGCAGAGTTTAAATAATTATTACAAATAATTGCCTACCACAACACTTGTAACATATAAAGTGCTCAGGAAACAGCATTCCCTATTGTTAACTAAATGATATAGTAAAAAGTATTTGACTGAACAATATTATCAACCAACTGGAACTAATTGATATTTATAGAACACTCCATTCAACAATAGCAGAATCCATTTAACAAATAAACCATATCTTGAGTCATAGACCAAACCATAACACTTTTGAAAAGTATTAAAATCATATAAAGTATGGCCTCTGACCATAATTGATTTGAACTAGAAAGCAATAGAAAATTTTCTAATCACTTGGAAACAAAACTATCTAAAAGATCCATGGATTATAAAGGTAGGGAGTCTCAAAGGAAATTAGAAATTATTTGGAATGGAATGACAATGAAATTTGTTGATTTCATTTAAAAGAGTATTTAGAGAAATTTTTATAACATTAGAAGTATGTATTTGAAATAAGAAAGGTCTCAAATCAATTAATTAAACATTTGTCTCCTAAAATAGTAAATTAAGCAAAATGGAGGAAATAATTTAAAAGGCACAAATCAATAAATTTTTTTTAAAAGAACAAGAATACAAATGAAACAAACTGGTTATTTGTAAATATTAACAAATTTAAAATTCTCTAGCAAGATTGAAAAGAGAAAACACAAGTTGTCAAATTAGGAATAAAAGATGGGATGTTACTACAGAACCTTGCAGAAATTAAAAAGAAAATAAGGGAATAATGTGAACAATTCTACACTCAGAAATTCAACAACTTATATGAAGTCACCAGCTCCTCAAAAATGAAATTATAAAAATTCACTGAAGATTAAATAATTACTCAAACAATCTTTTAACTATTATAGAAACTAATTTCATAGTTTAAATCTTCTGAAAAATGTATCTTCAGGTCCAGATGATTCACTGGTTACTTTACCAAGTAATTAAAGAAGAGAGAGAGAAGATGGCGGAAGAGTGAGGAGAGGTTGCACTTTCTGGCTCCCGAGACTTGTCTGTAGTTTGGACTAATTGCAGACAGAATATCTCAGTAAGCAGCTGGACACTGGCAGGAGTAGAGCCTTGGCACTGCTGGATTAGAGAAAACCATCTGGGAATGACCTGTTTGGCTTTTTGGCAACTGTAGGCTTCCCCTGAGAGGAATCGGGAGGAGAGCAGATCTCTGCCCGCTGGCAAAGTCAGGAGTGGGCCAGGTGACATCTGGTACTGAAAGACAAGAAACAGCCTACTGCTGTGTATGTGAGAATGTGATATTCTTTATATTTTTCTCTTGTGAACTGTGGAGAGGGGAGGAAAGGTCGAGGGTGATAAGACATTCTTGAGGAGGACAGGCTCAGAAGTGCGCTCGCCCACTCCCCAACCCTCCCCTTGGGTCGCGCGAGTGTGCACAGGGAAGTGCCCTTATACACTGGCTCAGATGTGCAGGGCTGCGCGTCCGGGTGCCCCTCGGACACACCCCAACAGACATAAGATCAGTGTCCCAACAGGCACAGGGAAGGCCCCTGGGAATGCAGAAGACTGTGCGCAAACGCCCCTGGCCAGCCCCAGTGGGCACCAGGCTGGAGCGCAGACCACTTACATGGGCTCTGCTCTTGCCCACCCAGGAGGGTGTGGAAAAGGAGGGAGGCTGTGGCACTGGACAAGTGGGCGGCAGCGGAGACTCAGGTTCTCACTTCCACCATGCACAAGTGGACAGGGCTCCGCCCCAAGGGGCAAGAGACAAACTCCCGGGGCACGGCTTGGCAGGCCTAAGGCTAGCTTGAAGGCCACCTTGCTCGCACACGTACGCGCAAACACACATACAAGCACCCTGAATGGCTCCAACAGGCGCCAAATGAACACCAGCCACTGCGGGCACATATCGCTGCTGCAAGGAACAGGAATCACTGGCCCGCCTCATTAAACAAGCTGTGGATCCAGAAAAAGAAGATAATACACAAAGGCTGAAATGAGTAAAAACGTTCCTTTTGTATTTTAAAAAATTTTTATTTCTATTTTAGTTTTTTATTTGTACTTTATTTTAATTTTTTTAATTTTTATTTTTAATTTTAATTTTTAATTTAATTTTATTTTTAAAATTTTTAAAAAACTATCCCTTTAATTTATTTCATACCATCTCTCCTTCTCATCCTTCCTTTTTAATTTTTGTTTATTTGTTTATCTGTCTAGTTTAGCCTCCCTTTCACACTAAATAAATAAAATATAACTATTATATATATCTAATACTATACAATTCCACTATATTACCATATACTGCATTCGTCTATCTTTTTCTTTTACTATTATTAACATACAATGTAAATATTACCTGCTGTCTTGCATAGTCTCAATACTACTTGCTACTATTATTAATCTATCATCCCCTCTCTCAAAAATCATATTTTTTGTCCTGAAAAACAACTCTCATTTATTCTTTCTATAGTATAAAAGCTGTAATCTCTACATTTATATTAATACTGGCTCACTTTCTGATGATAGTGGGATAGAGGATGGGGGATACTTTTGAGGGTGTGGGTTTCCTGCCTGGGCTATGTATTTATGTTTTTAACAGCATCTCCAAAAAAGAACTTAAGACAAAGTGGACAGAGTGACTCTCAATCAACTAGCCAGAGGAAATATCCTACCAAAGAGCATCTGAAATATAACCAGACAGCATAAACAAATGACATAAAGGGTATTTCAAGAACATCAGGCTCAGGAGATCAAAGAGACTGCACCACTGAAATCCCCAGATCTCCTGTAAAGAATCTCATACCACAAAGGAGGGAAGTCAAAGCAGACAAATCAAAAAAAAAAAAAAAAAAAAAAAAAAAAAAACAAGAAGATTCCAACATGGTAAGACACAGAAACAACCTCTCAATGAAAAGAAAAGAGGAATCCCCAGGAAGAGAGGTAGATGGAATAGACATAGCCCAAATGTCAGACATGGAATTCAAAACAATGGTGGCGAAGAAGCTCAATATGCTTGGAAACCTCAAAAACAACTATGACAACCTCCAAGGAAGTTACCAACAGCTCCAAGAAAATTACAGGGAACTTACAGAAAACCACACCAGCATAAAAAAGGACATAGAAACTATTAACAAGAACCAGGAAGAAATGAAGAATACAATTTCAGAACTGAAAAAAACAGTAGAATCAATCAAAAGCAGGCTAAACGAAGCAGAGGATCGGATCAATGAGTTAGATGACAATGTAGGAAAAAATTCCCAGATAAGAGGGGTCCCGGAAGATGGCGGTGGAGTAGGGGCAGTGTTCTCTGCTTGCTCCTGTTAAGGAGAGACTCCAGGAACGAATGCGGAGAGGAGTGACTGAGTGAGTGTGGATCTCCAATATCGTGAATAGGGAGGAGAGCATGGGAGCAGCATGGAGGGGGGTGGAGGGGTTTACCACGCACTGCAGGCTGAGTCATTCCGGACTGGTGCATCTGTAGTACCACACCTGAGGGCTCAATAACCAAGAGCTGCTTGGAGGCTCCCCCTGCTAGGGGCTCAACAATAAGTAAATTCTTGTAGGGAGTTAGAAAGAGGATTCGGCTGAAAAAGCCAGAGGAGTGGGAGAACAGTGAACAACCAGGACTGAGAGAAACTGTGTGATCTGAGTCTAGAGGGAAACCTCCTCAGCAGCAACCTCCGACTGAAAGCTCGGCACTCCGGGCACGCACAGCACTTGCGCTCGGGCCCTACAGAACACAGGGACGGTTCTGGGACAAGGAGACAGGCCACACGGAAAAGCCACTGCAGAACTCCGGACCGGGGAGAGTTCCTAAGCAGGAGAGCAGTGCATGCCCCCTGAGCTTTGAGCAATCACACTAGAATCCCAAAGAACAAAGGGCGGGTTTGGGGCCAGGAGAGCGATAGGGCGAGCAGGGTGTGTAAGCAGGGAAGTGAGCAGAGGCTGTGGCTCAGAAGTAGAGATGGTTTTAGGGCGGGGAGAAGGGCCCGCGGGGAAAGGCTGCTGCAGAACTCCAGACTGGTGGAGAGCTCCTGGATAGGAGAGTGCCACGTTGACCGATCACACTAGAGTGCTGCAGAACAAAGGGATGGTGCTGGGGTGGGGAGAGAGATAGAGCGCGCAGGCCTATAGACAGGGAAGCCAGCGGAAGCTGTAGCTAGGAATAGAGACAGTTTTGGGGCGAGGGGAAGAGCCCACGCGGGAAAGCCGCTGCAGACCTCCAGACTAGGGGAGAAGTCCTGGGAAGGAGAGTGGCACTGGGCCCGGTGCTTTGACCGACTGTGCCAGAGTCCTGCAGAACAAAGGGACGGTCCTGAGACAGGGAGAGAGGTAGGTTGCGCAGGCATATAGACAGGGAAGAGAGCGGAAGCGGTAGCCCTGTAATAGAGACACGACTGGAGACAGGGTGGGGATTGCTGGCAGGCGCAGGCTGGACCAATGATGGTAAGGAATAGCTGGACAAGCCTGAGGAGTGCTGAGGGTGCCACAGGAGGGGACAGCTAAACGCAGCTCACAGCGGAGCAGCGGTAGGCCCATGAATAAAAGACTAGCAACCCGAGAATCAAGCAGGACCTTCCCACAGTCATCCAATCAACCAGAAAAGATTTGAAACCCATGGATCTTTGAATAGGGGTGAACCCAAGAAGGAAGGAAAGAAAAACAAAAAACAAACAAACCAAAAATACCCAGAGACTGTGCCTAACAGTTAAATTGAGTTAAAATCCTCTCACTCTTTTATTTCACACTCTCTCTCTAACTGCCCCTCCCATCCTTTCTTATTTTGTCTCCTTTTCTCCCCTCCTCTTCTATCCCTTCTCTCCCTTTAGCATGTCTCCCCTTCATTCTATCCTTTGTTAATTTTTTAATTTTAAGTTCTCTCCCTTTTCTTCCTATTCCCTTCTTCTAATCCCCTTATCCTCATCCTCCCTTTGTTTCCTTTCTCTCTCTTTCCTTCCTCCACACTAAGCACTTTCAATTTTATTAAATTCCTTTCTTTATTTTGTCCCCCTTCACTCTCCACTTGTTTTTCTATCTTCCCTTTCCCTTATTTTCCTTCTCTCCATAAAAATATTCTCTCTCTCTTTCTTTCTTTCTCCCTATTCCACTTTATATTCTAATCTTTTAATATTTAAATTTTAATTCTAATATATTCCCCTCCCCCTTCACCCTCCCCCTCTTACCCCTTCTCTCTTTCCTCCCCATCTCCTCACTTCTTTATCTCCCTCTTCTATTTCTCTCCTTCATCCTATCTTTTGTCAACTTTTCAATTTCAACTTTTCCCTCCCTAATATCTCCTCTTCCTCTCGATTTTCTTCCCTCCCCCATGTTCTTTCCCTCCCTCATCCTCTTCTTTCTTCCCTTCTTTCTTTCTAAGTACTTTTAATTTTATTAATATTTTTCTTTATTTTGCCCCCCACTTCCTCTCCATTCAATTATTCTTGCTTCCCTTTCCCATCTCTTATTCCTCTCTCTATATATTCTCTCTCTCTAGCTTGCTATTTTATATCATGTCTTAATCTTCTAATTTTTTAATAATATATATATATATATATTTTAAATTTTAATCCAGTCACCCCTCCTCCCCTTCCCCTTCTTCTTTCGTTCTCTTTCCTACCATTCTCTTTTTACTTTTCCTCTCTCCCTTCCTGTCCTGCTATTCTCTACTCTGTATTATTATTCTTGAAAAATTCGTTCTCAATCTGTTTCCTACCTTCTAATCCCCTCAGCCCCCTGCTTCAGTTTTTGGTTGTCTGTCTGCCTGGATGTCTGTTGTGTCTATCCTCCCTTACACACTAAACACATAACATATACCTATTATATAAACCTAATACTATACACTTCCACTTTCTCATTACACACAGTAACCCTCTCCTACTTTTCAAACATACACTGTAAATATTAATTGCTGTCTTACATAGCCTTGATCCCAATTGCTAATATTATTATTCTATCAACTTCCCTCTCAAAAATTACCCTTCCTGCATTTAAAACAACTCCTATCTATTTATCCTATGAAATAAGAGTCCCAATATTTCCACAAGTATATTAATACGGGCTCATTTGCAACCTATAGTAAGATTGTAGTGGGGGGAGATATTGGAGGTTGTGGGTTTCTTGCCTGGGTCGTGTGATTATGTTTCAGCAGCACCTCCACAAAATATCTCAAGACAAGGTGGGCAGAGTGACTCTCAATCAACTATCCAGAGGAAAAGACACACCAAAGAGTATCTGAAATACAACCAGACAGATTAAACAAATAACATCAAGGACAACACAGATGGAGATCCAAGATGGCGGAGGAGTAAGAAGAAGCTAAAATAACTTCCTCCCAGGACCAGCCAGTGCTGACTCAGCCCCAGTTCAGCAGGCAGACCAATCCCATTCAAGTGGCTTCAACCTGAGGGGAAAAAAAAGCCCTGCCTACAGGAATTAAGCTGCCACACCCATGGTCCTTAAGCCTGATGGCTACTCATAGATTGAGTAGATTAACAACTAAAGAAAAGAGTCAAAGGAAGTAGATCCCTGGAAGTCTCCAACAGGCTGCCTAGGGCCACACTGGCACATGATCTGATGCTACCAGAGGCAGATCCAGGAAGTGCAGATCATTCTAAGAAGCAACAACAAACAATAGGAGTCACAAAAATGGGGAGACATAGAAACAGCCCCCCTTCTAAAGGAAAGGTAGAATCCCCAGAGAGAGTGCTAAATGAAATAGAGGGGAGCGAACTATCAGATACGGAATTCAAAACATGGATTATGGAGAAGCTGAATGACCTCAGCAGAAAGTACAAAGATCCAGGGAAACTACCAGGAACTTCAGAAAAATTACAAGGAACTTACTGAGAATTACACCAGCATGAAAAAGGACATAGAAGCTATCAATAAGAGCCAAGAGGAAATGAAGAATACGATCTCTGAATTGAAGAACACAGTAGAAAAAATTAAAAGCAGGCTAGAGGAAGCAGAAGATCGGATCAGTGAGCTGGAGGACAACATAGACAAAAACTCCCAGACAGTTCAACATAATGAAAAAAGACTGAACAAGACTGAAGAGGTTCTAAGACAGCTGCAGGACAACACGAAACGTAATAATATCTGTATCATATGAATTCAAGAAGGAGAAGAAGAAGAACAAGGGATAGAAAACCTCTTTGAAATACCAATGACAGAAAACTTCCCTAACATGAGGAGAGAAAGAGTCATGAAAGTCCAGGAAGCACAGAGGGTCCCAATGAAGATGAACCCCACCAGGCCCACTTCAAGACACATCATAATTAAAATGTCAACATTAATAGACAAAGAGAGAATCCTAAAAGCAGAAAGAAAGAAACAACTAATAGCATATAAGGGAGCTCCAATAAGGCTATCATCAGATTTCTCAGCAGAAACACTACAAGTCAGAAGGGAATGGCAGAAAAAATTCCAAGCAATGAAAAACAAAGGCCTACAACCTAGAATACTCTACCCAGCAAAGCTCTCATTCAAAATGGAGGGTGAAATAAGGAGCTTCCAAGACAAAAGAAGGCTAAAAGAATACATCTCCACCAAACCAGCATTGCAAGAGACGCTAAAGGGTCTGCTTTAAGAAGATAAAGAAACAGAAGGAGACAGAGAAGAACAGAAGTAGAAAGGGGAAAAATGACAATGAATAAGTACTTATCGGTAATAACCTAAATGTAAATGGATTAAATGCTCCAATTAAAAGACATCGAGTAGCTGAATGGATTGGAAAGAATGACCCACATATATGTTGCCTACAAGACAACCATCTTAGAACAAAAGATTTACACAGACTGAAAGTGAAGGGATGGAAAAAAGTATTTCAAGCAAATGGACATAAAAAAAAGAAAGCTGGGGTAGCAATACATATATCAGACAAAACAGATTTCACAGCAAGGGCCATAAAAAGAGACAAAGAAGGGCATTTCACAATACTTAAGGGAAAAGTACATCAAGAAGATATAACCCTTATAAATATATATGCACCCAACTTAGGAGCACCCAAATATATAAGGAAAACTGTGAAAGAATCCAAGAAAAATATAGACAGCAAAACATTCATAGTAGGGGACTTTAACACCCCATTGTCAACAATGGACAGATTTTCGAAGCAAAGAAACACCAAAGATATTGAGGCACTGAACAACACTCTAGATCAAATGGACTTAGTTGATATATATAGAATTTTTCACCCCAAAGAAGCAAAATATACATTCTTCTCAAGTGCACATGGAACACTGTCAAGGATAGACCACATGGTAGGACACAAAACAAGCCTCAACAAATTCAAGAAAATTGAAATCATATCAAGCATCTTCTCAGATCACAATGGCTTAAATTGGAAATCAACCTCAAGGAAAAACTCTAAAACATTCAAACTCATGGAGAATGAATAACATGCTATTAAATAATGAATGGGTTAACAATGACATCAAGGAAGAAATCAAAAAGTTTCTGGAAACTAATGATAATGAACACACAACCCAAAACCTATGGGATACAGCGAAAGCAGTCCTGAGAGGAAAGTTCATAGCGATACAGGCCTACCTAAAAAGCTAGAAGAATCTCTAATAAAAAATTTGACCCTACGGCTACAAGAACTAGAGGAGGAACAACAAGCAAAGCCCAGATCAAGTAGAAGGAAGGAAACCATCAATTAAATGACATACAGACTAAACTAACAATTCAAAAGATCAACAAAAGTAGGAGCTGGTTCTTTGAAAAGATAAACAAAATTGACAAGCCTGTAACCAGGTTCATCAAGAAAAAAAGACAGAGGACCCAAATAAATAAAATCAGAAACGAAAGAGGAGAAATCACAACCGATACCACAGAAATACAAAGAATTGTAAGAAATTATTACAAACAAGTGTATGGCAAGAAATTTGACAACCTAGAGGAAATGGACAAATTCCTGGAAACCTATAGACTTCCCAAATTGAATCAAGAAGAAGCAGAATGTTTGAATAGACCAATAACAGCTAGTGAAATTGAAGCAGTAATCAAAAAACTCCCATAACACAAAAGCCCTGGACCGGATGGCTTCACAAGTGAATTCTACAAAACATTTAGGAAAGAACTAACTCCTATCCTCCTCAAACAATTCAAAAAGATTGAAGAAGAGGGAAGACTCCCAAACTCGTTCTATAAAGCCAGTATAACCCTAATTCCAAAACCAGGTTAAGAAACAACAAAGAAAGAAAACTACAGGCCAATATCGCTGATGAACATAGATGCTAAAATCCTCAATAGAATATTGGCAAACAGGATCCAGCAATACATCAAAAAGATCACACACCACGATCAAGTGGGATTCATCCCAGGGATGCAATGATGGCATAATATTCGCAAATCAATAAATGTAATACACCACATATACAAAATGAAAGACAAAAACCACATGATCATATCAATAGATGCAGAAAAAGCATTTGATAAAGTACAACACCCATTTATGATGAAAACACTCAGCAAAATGGGAATATAGGGTGCATACCTTCACATAATTAAGGCTATATATGAGAAGCCTGAAGCCAACATCGTACTCGTTGGACAAAATCTGAAAGCATTCCCCCCAAAATCAGGAACTAGACAAGGCTGTCCACTCTCTCCACTTCTATTCAACATAGTGTTAGAAGTCCTAGCCACAGCATTCAGAGAAGACAAAGAAATAAAAGGCATCCAAATTGGGAAAGAAGAAGTAAAACTATCATTATATGCAAATGACATGATACTATACCTAGAGAACCCTATAAACTCCACTAAAAGACTACTCAATATAATAAGTGAATTTGGCAAAATAGCACGGTACAAAATAAATATACAAAAATCTAAGGCATTTCTGTACACCAACAATAAAATATCAGAGACAGAGACAAAAAGAAAGTACCATTTACTATAGAAACAAGGAAAATAAAGAACCTGGAAATAAACTTAACCAAAGAGATAAAAGACCTGTACTCTAAAAATTATGTAACATTGAATAAAGAAATTAAGAAAGATACAAATAAATGGAAGCAAATACCATGTTCTTGAGTTAGAAGAATCAAAATCATCAAAATGGCCATACTACCCAAAGCAATTTACAGATTCAATGCAATCCCTATTAAAATACCAATGACATGTTTCACTGACCTAGAACAAATACTCCAAAAATTCGTATGGAACCAAAAAAGACCCCGAATAGCCAACGCAGTCTTGAGATCGAAGAACACAGCAGGAGGAATCACAACACCAGATATCAAACAATACTACAAAGCCACTGTGATCAAAGCAGTCTAGTACTGGCATAAGAACAGACATATAGATCAGTGGAAAAGAATAGAGTCCAGAAATAAACCCAGGCCTCTATGGTCAGCTAATATGTGATAAAGGATTAAGGAACATAAAATGGAGTGAGAAGAGCCTCTTTAACAAATGGTGTTGTGAGAACTGGACAGAGACGTGCAAAAAAGATGAAACTAGACCACCAACTTACACCACACACGAGAATAAACTCAAGATGGATCAAAGACTTAAGTGTCAGCCATAACACCATAAAAGTCCTAGAGGAAAACATAGGCAGGAAAATTTCAAGTATCTCACGTAACAGTATCTTCACAGATACATCTTCTAAGGCAACAGAAATAAAGGAAAAAACAAAAACAAAAACAAATGGGTCTACATCAAACTAAAGAGTTTCTGCTCAGCAAAAGAAAACATCAGCAAGATGAAAAGGAAACCAACCATAAGGGAAAACATATTTGCCAATGACATCACAGAGAGGGGACTGGTCTCTAAAATATATAAGGAGCTTGTATGACCCAACATCAAGAAAACAAACAACCCAATTTAAAAATGGGCAAAGGACCTTAACAAACACTTCTCCAAAGAGGACATACAGTAGATCCATAGACACATGAAAAAATGTTCAACATCATTAGTCATCAGGGAGGTGCAACTAAAAACCACAATGAGATACCATTTTACACCAGTCAGAATGGCCATCATCAACAAAATAACAAAGAACAAGTCCTGGCGTGGATGTGGAGAAATGGGAACCCTAGTGCACTGTTGGTGGGAATGCAGACTAGTGCAGCCACTATGGAAAACAATACGGAATTACCTCCAAAAACTAAAAATGGAACTGCCTTTTGAACCAGAGATTCCACTGCTAGGATAATACCTGAAAAATCTTGAAACCCCATTTCAAAAGAACTAATGCACCCCTATGTTCATAGCAGCACTGTTTACAATAGCTAAGTGCTGGAAACAGCCTAAATGCCCATCTGTAGATGAGTGAATCCAAAAACTGTTGTACATTTACACAATGGAATACAATGTAGCAGAAAGGAGGAAGGGACTCCTGCCATTTTCAACAACATGGATGCAACTAGAGAGAATTTTGCTTAGTGAAATAAGCCAGGCAAAGAAAGAAAAATACCGTATGATATCACCTAATACAGGAAACTAAAGAACAACACAAACAAACGAACTAAATAGGACAAAGAGCAGAATAGCAATCAATAGGGAGGGCGGGGGAGGGAGAGAAGCGGGATAAGTAAGTAATGGTTTAGTCAAAGAACGCGTATAAATGACTGATGGACATGGACAACGGGGAGCGATATGATTGTGGGAGAAGGGGTGGGCTGGGTGGGAGAGAGAAATGGGAGAAAATGGGACAACTGTAATTGAAATATCAAAAAATAAAGAATAAATAAATAAAATAAAATTTAATCTTAAAAAAAACTTAAAGTAAAAGAAAATTTTAAAATATGATAGAAGGAAATTATGAAATCTCTAAAGCTAACATCATAATAGTGAGGAGCTGAATGCTTTTCTCTTATGATAAGGAAACAAGGCAAAAATGCCTTCTCTTACAAGTCCTGTTCAACATCATACTAAATGTTCTAGCTAATGCAGTAGGATGAGAAAAAGAAGAAATAAAATACAGATTGGAAAGGAAGAAACCGTCCATTTGTAGACAATATGATTAGTTGTGTAAAAATATTAAGGAAAGTAAAATGAAAATATTTTAGAACTACTGAATGAGTTTAGCAAGGTCACAAGATCCAAGGTCAACATACAACAATTACTTTTATTTCTAAATTCAAGTGATGAACAACTGGAAGTCAAAATTATGAAAGTATATATATGTACCATTTTAAATGGCTCAAAAATTAAATAAAGTATTAATATAACAAACTTGTATAAGAATTGTATGCTGCAAACTACAAAATGCTGATAAAAGATACTAAAGAAGATATAAGTAAATAGTGAAATATACCATGAGTGTGGATTGGGAGAGTCAATGTAATAAAAATGCCAGTTCTCAACTTGATCTATAGATTTAATGCAATATCAGTAAAAATCTCAGCAGCCCTTTTTTTTTGTGGTTATTATCACTATGACAATAAGAATTTCTAAAACTCTACATTTAAAATTTTATATGAAAGTGTAAAGGAAATCAAATCACTAAAACACTTTTTCGAAAAAGAACGAATTAAAAGATTCACATCACTACATTTTAAGACTTACTATACAGCTATGATAATGGATGCAATGTACATTGGCAAAAAAATGATGCTTAGGTCAATGGATCAGAAAAGAGTTTACAGAAGTAAATCCACACAGATATGGACATTTGATATTTGACCAAGGAAAAAAATAATTCATTGGAGGAATAAAAATCTTGTAAACAAATGGAACATGTGGCTACTCATAATAAAAAAAATTAAAATGAACTCTGGCCTCAAACTCAACACTTATACAAAAATTAACTCAAAATGGTGCATAGATATAAATATAAAGCAAAAAGCTTCAAAACTTTAGAAAACATAGAAAACCAATGTAATCTGAGTTTAGGCAAAAAGATCTTAGAACACAAAAAGTATGATATATAAAAAGAAACATAGATAAATAAGTTTTTTATTAAAATTAAGAACATTTTCTCTGTCAAAGACACTGTCATGAAGATTAAAAAAACTAAAGACTGGGAGAAAATATTGTAATTCATATATCAGACAAATGACTTGTGTACAGTATATATAAATAACTGAAACGCAACAGTAAAAAACAAACAAACAAACAAAACACAATCCAATTAGAAAGTAAGCAAAAGGCATGAGCAGACATTTCATTGAAGAGGATATACAGATAGCAAAACAGTACAGGAAAAGAAATTTAACGTCATTAACCTTTAGGTGGGTTCAAATTAAAACCAAGATAAGAACACTACAGACCTATTAAAATGTCTTTAAAAATACTGGAATATAAGTTCTTGTGAGGATGTAGAGCAACTGGAACTCTTATACATTGCTCTTGGGCATGCAAAATGGGTTCAGTCACTCTAGAAAACAGATTGGAAGTTTTTTATCATGTTAAACATATATCTACCATACAACCAGGCTATTACACTCTCGGTAATTTTTCTGAGAGAAATTAAAACTTATATTCAGAGAAAAAACTACATATGACTGTTTATAACAGCTACATCCATAATAGTGAAAAACTGAAAACAACCTAAACTGCTATCAGTGGATGAGTGGTAAAACCATAAAATGGAATTCTACTTAGCAAAACAAAATAAACAAATCATTTCTGCCCTGAAGGCTCTTACAGTCTCAGACAAATGCATATACATAGATGTAAATGACATATAGCCAACAGAGTAAAAGTATTTGACTATATCACTAACTCAAGGAAGGTTGAGATGATTCTGATTACCATGTTGTAGATGAAGCCTTCCAGTAGTGAAATGGAAGGACTTGAAAAATAGAGAACTATGAGCAAGGGAGATAGTCATTGGATATGTATGGGGAGATTGCTGAGCTCATGCAGTGCATTATCCTAGCAATGGGGACTCGTGAACTTAAAATATTTTGTACAAGAAGAAAATGTATAAGTGATCACAGGAGGAAATCAAGTATGTCATGTACAGATTATAGATTAAGGGCATTGAATATTTTTAAGTGCACATTTATTTATAAGTTGATTATAAAGTGGCCTGTCATATTGTCTGATTTCCATTATGATTGGAGAGATGTAATGTTACAGGGCAAAATGGTATTTGGCTGCTTGCTGCTGTACACAGCCATACAACAGAGATGGGCGTGGAAGGAAAAGTGTTTTTATTAATAGAGTACCCAATTTGGGGTACTAAGGGCTCCCCTGCTCCAAGACATTCTCTTCTGCAAAACACAGAAATTCCTTTGTTCCCCAAAATACTGAAATCCAAACCTATGCCCTGAGACCCTTCTCCATTCTTATTTGTGTGCAAGGCTGGATCTTCTGTCTCTCTGGCTCCAGGCTCTCCCTCTGTCTGGAGTGTGCACTTGTAAGGCCAGTCTTTATTGCCTCGCTGCAGCTTTTTCCCTCTGCTTGGCCAGGGTGCACTGCCAGGTCACTGAAGCTGGTCATGCGAGGGTCTCAGTTGACTGGGCCCCAGCATCTAGGGCTGCTTGTGCCATTGGGGGCTGGCAAATGTTCCTGGTCCATGTGTCTGTATGCTGCTCTCAGGGTGAGAGGATGGGAGCAGTCCAGGACTTGTGCGTGTGTTGCAGGACTGCAGTGTCCCTCTTTAGCCAGTCATAAGCCTGTTCTGACCATGCAAACAGGGCAATACAAGAGCTGTGAGTGGGGCCTGGCATCCCACAGGCTCACCACTGGCAGGGCACATGTTCTGCTTGTTGAGACTCAGCCTCCATGGTTTGGCACCTGACCATGCAAAAAAGAGGAAGGAAAAGGGAAGTGCTTCTACACACATTCTGTTTTAAATCTTTTGCCCCAAATCCTATGCACTTTGAGAGTGTCCAAATTCCTAGCTAATTGTGGGCCAACATCCACCATGAGCATCAGCCCGCACTGTGTCTCGGTCCCTCCTCTGGCCACCATGATCTGGACACAGGCGGGAGGGTTTTCTAGCCATGCAGAGGCAATGTGTCTCTGTCTGGAGTAGGGCATCATCTTGTTACACATGTGTTGTGACCTTTTCCAGTCCCCACAGCCCATGCGGGCTCTGTTCAAATGGTGTCACAAGCTGCATTAGTTGTTTACTGTTGCCTTGGGGGTACAGAATCATACCCCAGCTTTGGCTTTGATCCCGGGCTGCCATTGTCATTCCCTTCTCCAGGAAGGCAGATTCTTTGGCTGGCTGCTGCTTTAATCCACCACCTTGGGGTTTCCTCTGAACCCTCCCTTCTCTGAGGGGAGGAGCCTCTCATGCCAGATCACAGTTTCTCCCATCCCTCAGTGATCTGGCCAGAACACCCACCCCATTACAGTAAAATTTGAATTTTACCTCAGCTAAAATAAACATTACATTTCAGGCTCCAAACAGTTGATTCAAAAGCATGCTGCATTTGTTGCTATCTGTAAGGTTTAAGACTCTCACAATCTGTCAGAATTTCAAATGCTAAATCAAGCCACTTAAAATTTCAAGATCTTTTAAAGCACTGTATGAATAATATACCACCAAGTTAACCCCATTCGATGAACATTCCTTTTGTTCTTAGGTCAGAAAGTTACAATCTCAGTGCTAGCACCATACTATCTGCGTGTCCTTGGGATTTAACCTACATGAACCTTGGTTTTCTGTATAATGGACTTCGGTTCCATGGGCTCATGACATATAAGGAAACAGCTATGCTACTGAAGTAGGGTATAGTTTGTAGATATACACAAGTCATGTAGAAATTTCTGAGACTCAGCAGAGACAATAAAACAGGCCCTAATTTTCACATTAACGTCCTAATAACAAAGATTTGAACATAACTCTTACCTTCAAGCAAATTTTTCATTAATATAGTGTATTAAAAGCAATGCTAGAGGTGAAAGATGGCAGCCGAGTAGATGGAAGCTTAGCTCACTTGCTAATGCCCCAATGCAGATTTTCAATGTATCTTCAAGCAAGTGATCTGAACTATCAACAGAATCTTAACCGATATAAATTTTTGAAGCCATGGAGTGCAGAAGAGGTTTTGCACTGTCTAGTAAGGTATTTTCCAAGTTGAAGGGTAAATACCCTATGAGAGGTGCCTGAAGCAAAGGAGAGAGCAGAGGAAAGTGAAGCTTGGTAGCTCCCACTTTTCTCAGAGCAGGGGGCCCTGGTCCCACACAAGGAACCCCCAATCTTAATTGGGAGAGACTTGGGTGGATATACAGTCTGGGAGACTTGGCTGAACACATACAGTGAGCATTATGTCCATGGCTGAAGCACCAACCAGGGGAGTCCAGGAGAAAAAATTCTGCCTCCTAAGATTGTCAGAGGCACTAGCGGACTGTAGCCAGCACTGACTGAGAAAGACTTTTTACTCTTCTGTGGAACTGGAGTGCACAGGGAGCTGGGCAGTGGCTCAGAGCTGCAGTGGGGGTGCCATGTAAGGACTTTTATAAAGAGGGGAGTGGAAGTGTGGCCTAGCAGGGAACTCCCATGTGTGTAGCTGCTCTGCCAGCAAAGAGGCTGAATTCAAAGCACAGTTTGTGCCCACTAAACCCAGCTGGCCAGTAAGAGTAGGAGGCTGCACAGTGAAGAGATTGCGGGGCAGCTGGAGAGCTGGAGGGCTGTGTGCAGAAGAGAGGGTTTATGTCTGAGCCTCTTGCGAGAGCAGTGAGCCAGGAACTCGATGGGCTACAGCTTAGTGCTTGACTTTCCTTGCAGCCAGATAGAGCCACTCAAACCACAGTATAAAAACCTCTGGAAAGGGGAAGGCCAGGCTCAAGAACCCCCTGCCTGGCACATATCTGCAGGGGGAAAAAAAAGAATCTCCAAAAGAGCCCTTTATGAACTTTTATCAGATGCTATGCTGGCTCCTTCTTGGGCCCTATACAACTGAAAATAGCAGAGCAGAGAGATTAGAAAGTGGCACAATAAGGGATATTCAAGGCCCTGCCCAGCCGCAGTTCTCACACAGAGTTACTATCAGAACCAAGCAGGAAAGATCTGACCCTTTTACACAGATTGGTCCCACACATGAAACAGCCAGCTAATTCATCAGAAATTATACATTAGTGGAAATAATCTGGGACAGACCAAGGTGCGTGGCACATTGACGGAGAACATACTCACTATCTTCCCTGAAGGCTGAACAGCATGTCCCAGGGGTTGATCCAGGGATTACACCTTTCCAATCACACCAGAAGCCCCCTCTGGAGGTAGGTGGAGGTGGTACAAGTGGTGCTGTCAGAGGGACATTAGATGAACTACCCCTGGGCCTTGTGCTGATAAAAAGCCAACAGGACAAAACACTAGTTTCACATTAAAAATTACCTGGGACCTTAAAAATGTACCATATCTAGTTCCCATTCTCAGATTCCAGGGTGGGACAGGGATATCCATGCCTTTTAAAAGCATTCCACGTGATTCTACTGTATTGCTAGTGTTGAAAACTACAAACTTAATTTTGTGCTGAGTTCCTTTTTCTGTTTACAAGTAGCATAGCTAACACTAGTTTTCCCTTCTTTCTTCTCTTTCTTATTTTTGGTTTAAATTTTATTTTGCCCCTTTCTATGCCTGGTTTTTATTCCTCAGTCTTACTATTTCTCCTTCCTCCATCCTCTCAAAACCACCTTTCTTTCCATTAGTCATCTCATATTCTCTTTCCTTTTTTTTATAATATCCTTATTGTCATCCCACCTTTATTAACTGATATTGGGGTTGTTGCATTTCTTCCGTTCTGTCCCTAGGTGTTCACTATTTATTTTAATTTTTAAAGTTTTAAATCTCATATTTTACTGGTCTCCTGTCCTATTCTATTTTGCCTTCCTCCTACCCTGCCTTATTTTAATTTTAAATTTTATCTTCCCCCCATTCTTAACCTGGTTTCTAACCCTTATGTTTATTATTTCTCCTCCTTCTATCGTATCAAAATCAGTTTTCTTTCCTTTAGACATCTCACAATCTTTTAAAATTTCTTTTCTTTTAAAAATAATAATATCAAAAAGTACCTAAAAACACATGACAATGAACAGACAACAACCCAAAACCTATGGGACACAGCAAAGGCAGTCCCAGGAGGAAAATTCTCAGAAATACAGGCCTACCTAAACAAGATAGAAAAACTCAAATAAACAACCTAACCCTACATCTGAAAGATCTAGAGAAAAAAAAAAACCAAGAAACAAAGCCCAGAGTGAGTAGAAAGAGATAATCAAGATCAGAGCAGAATTAAATGACAGAGAATAAAAAACATCAAAAAAATCAATGAATCCGGGAGCTATTTCTTTGAAAAATAAGCAAAATTGACAAACTTTTAACCAGACTCATCAAGAAAAAAAGAGGACCTATATAAATAAATTCAGAAACAAAAGAAGAGAAGTAACAATCAATACCATAGAAATAAAAAAAAAAATTTAAGAAATTACTATGGAGAAATTATTCTGATCAACTATATGCCAAGAAATTAGACAACCTGGGCAAAACAGATTAATTTCTAGAAACATACAATCTTCCAAAACTGAATCAAGAAGAACCAGAAAGCCTGAATAGACTGATAACAACTAGCAAAATTGAAACAGTAATCAAAAACTTCCGGGACACTAAGCCCTGAACTGGATGACTTCACAGGCAAATTTTACCAAACAGTGAAAGAAAAACTAACTCCTATCCTTCTCAAACTTTTCCAAAAAGTTCAAGAAGAAGGAAGAATTCCAAACTCTTTTTACGAGGCCAGTGTTACCCTAATTCCAAAGCAAGGTAAAGACACCAAAAAGAAAGAAAATAATAGGCCAATATCTCTGATGAACATAGATGATAAAATCCTCAATAAAATATTGACAATCCAGATTCAGCAATACATTAAACGATCATATACCATGATCAAGTGGTATTTACCCCAGGGATGCAAGGATGGTACAACGTTCACAAACCAATAAACATAATACACCACATAAACAAAAGGAAGAATGAAAACCACATGATCATATTAATAGATGCTAAAAAAGCACCATTTATGATAAAAACACTCAGAAAAGTGGGAATAAAGAGAGCATACCTCAACATAATAAAGTTCATATACAAGAAACCTACTGCCAATGTCATACTCAACGGGCAACAACTAAAAACTTTCCCTTTAAGATCAGGTACAAAACAAGGGTGTCTGCTGTCACCACTCTTATTCAGCATAGTACTAGAAGTTCTAGTTACAGTGATCAGACAAGGAAAAGAAAGAAAAGGTATCCAAACTGGGAAGGAGGAAGTAAAACTGTCATTATTTGCAGAAGACATATGAGTGTACAGAGAAAACCCTAAAGACTCCACTAATAAACTACTCAATATAATAAGTGAATTCGGCAAAGTAGCAGGATACAAACTCAATATTCAGAAATTGATGGCACTTTTTTGTACAATAGCAATGAAATATCAGAAAGGGAAATTATGAAAAATCTCATTTACTGTAGCAACAAGAAAAATAAAGTATATAGGGATGAATTTAACCAAGGAGGTAAAAGACCTATACTCAGAAAACTATAGAACACTGAAGAAGGAAATTGAGGGAGATACCAATAAATGGAAGCATATATTGTGTTCATGGATTGGAAGAATTAACATCATTAAAATATCCATACTACCCAAAGGAATCTATAGATTCAGTGCAATCTCTATTAAAATACCAATGGGCTATTTCACTGATCTAGAACAAATACTCCAAAAATTTATATGGAACCAAAATAGACCCCGAATAGCCACAGCAATATTGAGAAAGAAGAATAAAGATGGAGGGATCACAATACCTGATATAAAACTATACCACAAGGACACTATAATCAAAACAGCCTGGTACTAGCCTAAGAACAGACACATAGTTCAATGGAACATAATAGAGAACCAAGAAATAAACCCATATCTCTATGTCAATTAATATTTGACAAAGAGGCAGAGAATACAATGGAGTAAAAATAGTGTCTTTAATAAATGGTGTTGGGAGAACTGGGCAGGTACATGCAAAAAAAAAAAAAAAAAAGAAAAGAAAAGAAACTAGACCACTGACTTACACCATAAACCAGAATAAACTCAAAATTAATAGAAGACATAAATACAAGTTTTGATTCCATAAAAATATCAGAAAACATAGGCAGTAAAATTTCAGATATCTCATGTAGCAATATGTTTGCTGATATATCTTTTAAAGCAAGGGAAATAAAAGAAAAAATTAACATATGGAACTACATCAAATTAAAAGGTTTTTGCACAGCTAAAGAAACTATCATCAAAATAAAAAAGGAGACCACTGTATTTGCCAATGATACATTGGACAAAGGTTTAATCTTCAAAATATACAAAGAACTCATATGACTCAAAACCATGAAAACAAAATTTTTAATTAAAAAAATAGGCAAAGGACTTGAATAGACACTTCCCCAGGGAGATCGTACAGATGGCCCTTAGACATATGAAAAAATACTCAACATCACTAGCCATAAGAGAGATACAAGTTAAAACCACAATGAGCTATCACCTCACACATGTCAGAATGGCCATCATTAATAAATCAGCAAACAAGTGCTTGCGAGGATGTGGAGAAAAGGGGACCTTACTGCACTGTTGGTGGGAATGCAGATAGGTGCAACCACTTTGGAAAACAGTATGAAATTTCCTCAAAAAATTAAAACTGGAACTGCCTTTTGACCCAGCAATTCCACTGCTGGGAATATATCCTATCAATCCTGGAACACCAATTCAAAATTAGTTATGCATCCTTATGTTCATAGCAGTGTTATTTACAATAGCCAAATGCTGAAGCAGCCTAAGTGTCCATCAGGAGATGAGTGGATCAAAAAAAAAAAAAACAAAAAAAAAAACAAAACAAAACAAAACAAAACAAAAAAACGGTACATTTACACAATAGGATACCACACAGCAAAAAGAAAAGGACATCTTACCTTTTTTGACAGCATGGATGGAACTGGAGAGTATTATGCTAAGTGAAATAAGCCAGAATATAGTGAAAAAATAAACTATGAGCAAAATAGAATCAGAGGTATAAAAACAAAGAACAGGCTGAGAGTGACCAGAGGGAAGGGGGAAGGGGGATAAGGGAGGAAATAAAGGGAAATGTCTACTCAAGGAACAGATATAAATGACTCATGAACATGGACAAGATGGGAATTGACTGTGGGATCAGAGGAGTGGGCCGGGCAGAGGAGGGCAAATGGGGAAAAATTTGGACAACTAATAGAATAACAATTTAAAAAATCCAAAATAAAGCAATGGCTCTGATATGAAATGTGTTACTTCACTGAACTTCATAAAATATATGGTCTGTATTAAGGGAATAGCTGCAAAATGTTGTTTACTTTTAATAAAGTAGTCTAGTGATACCTGGACACTTTTAGTGAAAGTTTCTTTTTTCCTTTTGGTATTCATTTAGTTAATTTTTTATTAAAGTATAGTTGGCATATTATATTAAGCAGAAAGTATTCTCTGAAGAGGCAAAAAAATGACTGAAATTATGAAAAAAATTCTGTCAAAATTTTGTTCTTCCAAATTAATCTTTTAATTTGGCATGGAGAATACCTCAGTGTAAAACCAGAAAAGACCCTCCTTTTTCCCTGGAAGTAATCCCCTCAAGATCATAGGGTGGGGGCATGTGATGTTATAGCACAGACTGAGACCAAATGGTCGTATTGGAGTTAGTGAAATCAGAAAGTTCAAAGCTGGAAGTCATGTTCCAAAGGTCAACTTGAATTATGGAGGAATGTCACCAAATTGAGCAGAAAAATGAGCTGAAGAAAGGGTGGTGGAACATAAGAGCCAGGAAGACTGATGCATTGACATATCATTTTCCTTAACCAAATGCCAATTCAGTTTCTTGTGCTCTTGACAAGGGAGAATACAGGATGACAGATGATAACATAGTCATCATAAGCCATTGATGCCAAGAGAAAGAAGTCTATGATACAAAAGATACTGAAGAATATCATTTGTGCTTCAGGACCTTATAAAGAGAAGGGCAGACCTGTGCTTGGAAAACATCTTTGCCAGGACTCTAAGAATGAAGAAAGTGAATTCCAGAAACCTAGGCAGAACTGATAAATTGAAACTGACTTACAAGATGACCCTCCCTAGGTTCTCCACCATGATGATAGTATACAAGAGGATGAACAATCCAAAGAGAGAGGGTTAAACTAAAGGTAATGCTGAGAAAGATCATTCATCCCTTAGAGAAGGAATTATGCCACTACACTGGGTTTTATCCTTCATGGTTTCCAGAAGGCATCTTGGACAGAACTTCTGAGACATGGACTCAGAAATCTGGACAAGAATCTAATCTGAGAGATCTGTGTTAGTACCTTGCTTTCAGGTTGGTGAAGGTCTCAACTTGTGTTTCTCAATGTTAACTCTAATGTCTCTGTTCAGCTTCAATGATCTCCTATGGCAATAGAATTTTTTAATCCACATTTGTGGATCATTTTAGATTCTTTTGGGGGAAGGGCTGATCACCAAATTATATGAAATGGCAGTAAAATTAAATGAAACTGGGAGAAGTTTGCAGAAACCAGGAGGCTGTAGAGACCAGGTTTACTACATTCTCCACTCTTGCATTTCTTCCTTGCTGTAACTCCCACCTCAGAAGAGATAGAAGAAAAGGGGTCAGATCTGGAGCCCAATCTTGCTGTAACTTTCACTTAATAATCCAAACCCAAATGATAAAGACTGTCATAATCAATTTTGTTTGTTTCCCAGTCAGAAAGCAAAGTTCTTACTGTGCCACTTCCTTCTCAATATACTCAAATGATTTCCCATTCTTACTAGATCAAGTTCCAATTTCAGAGCCTTGGTGCTCAAGGATTTCCTTTTACAACCCTTTTCCAATTATTTCCAGCCTTGGTTTTTACTATCCACATATACAAACCCTACAGTGGGGATTTCAGCCAGAAGAATTATATTGTCTCTCTGGCTGAAGTGTAAAATTAATAAAACATGAGGTATAAAGGACACCACCACCCTGGCCCTGTTACTCAGTGTCTCTGGGGTAAGTATTGGGGAGAAGAGACTGAGGAGAAAAGAGGAGACTAATAATGCAACCCCTTGTTGATCAGAGTGGGCCTTTGGGCCAATAATGGTACCATATTGTTATGCATGGGTGTATGTGGGTTTCCTTAACATAACTATTAAGAATATTTCAACTTCTCACTCTTTTTTGAGTCCATTTAAGACTCTGCGCTTTTATGCTCATAAATCTGTTTCAGTGCATTTCCCTTTCCCTTCCTCTCAGCAGTCCAAAGTTCCCCTTTAAGTTGCAGCTAAAATGGTCTCCTTCAGAGCAGGCTTCTCTGTTACTGCTTTCTCTGTATGCCTATTTTTCTCTGTTACTGTTTCTGGAATTTATAAACAATCATACATATATTGCTAGCATGAGTAACTGAATTCAGCCCCTCGAGGGATCCCAAGACCTTCAAGGCAATCTCCCATGGCCCTTTCAGTAATTTCTCTATCCAATTTCAGTCTCAAAATTTTATTCTCTCTTGGAATGCACAACTATATTCTCCTTAAGAGGTTCTTCTCTCACCATTCTTTATCAGTCTTTTGCTGGCTCCTCTTCTACCCAAATTTTAATTTTTAGGTTTCTTTCATACAGTCATTTAAACCTTAATTTTAGTTACAATTACACTTATTGCATACCTACTATGTATTGTGACACAGTCTGTGCATATTATTCATTACTCTTCCCTTTCCTTTTCTCCCCTCCCCTTTACTTTACATCACCCCACATCATACTCTTCTCCTGCCCTCCCTCTCCTCCTCTCTTCTCCTCTCCTTTCCTCTCTCCCACCTTTTCTCTTTTCTATGCTTTCTAAAACAGATTCACTCTGCCTTCTCTTATAGCTTCAACTAACTCAAAACAGCTGATCATCTCAAAGCCTTACCTTTAACCCAAACATTTCTCTTCAACTTCAGTCTTGTTTCTAGCTGCTTCTTGGAATTTCTTTCTTGGATATCAGAAAGTCACCTCAAAACCAATGTATACAAAACCAGTTATCTTCTACTTCCCTTCATCTGGTCTTTTTCCTGTATCCCTCATTTTAATTCATTGCCTAATGCTTTACAATTCAGCTGTATCATCGGCTTCCTTTTGTTTACCCCATGTCTGATCAATCACAAAGTCTTACTGATTCAAACTTTAAAAGAGCTGTCACATCTGTGTAATGCCATCCTTGCATGTCTCTACTATTATTGTCTTAGTTCTGGCTTTCGTCGTCTCTTACATGGCCTATTATAATATCAACTTTAATTATATTTTCCCAGCACCCTTCAGTCCATCCTTGAACTGCTCCTAAAATTATCTTGCTAAATGGATTTAGCAAGGTAAGTCCTCTGATTTGAAAATGTTTATAATTATCCACTGTATACAGTATAAAGTCCATTCAATTTGGCATAGTAATTTCAGGCCAACACAATCTTGTCCCAGATCAATTTTTCAGATGTCCTTCCATCATTCCTTCCATGTGCTCTACACTCCAGTTCCACTTAAGCTCCAGTTATCCAGCACGTGAAATTAAAACATAGTGTGAAATCCTTTATTTTATTCCTGATTGCATTTTTAATGTATTTATAAGCACCTTGAGAGCAAACATTATGCATTTTTCACCTTTGTAGCTCCAGTGCTTGCTGTAAGTACATCTCAATAAATATTACACAAACTCGTGAATAAATGATAACTTGAGTTTGAATTCCATTTCTGCCATTCCTTAGCAATGTGACTTTTGGCCTGTATCTAAGCTTTCTGAGTCTTAATATCCTTATCTGTAAACTGGGCATAGTAATAATTGCCACCAAGTTCTATAGATTTTGAAGGGAGTTCTCATGTGCCCGTTATGTTCTTTAATCTCTAAATTAAAGCTTTACTCTGGCTCTGGCAGACAGTGACAGAAATGACAAGGAGAGGCTATGAAGCCAAACATTTAGCAGCAGCTGCAGTGGGCCTGCCTCCCAGCTGCTGCCCAGGCTCTTGTACCTTTGTATTGTTAACCCTTTGGACCTAGTTCTTGAGAACCCTATGGATTATTCAGCCTCTAACTCTTAGCTTCTTGGTTTCTGAATAACTAACACAGATTATTTACCTACCCACCTGCTTCATCTTTTCAAGGCAAAATTTCTCAAGACCACTGATTAGATGCAAAAAACTCACCAGTGTCTCAGATGAAATGACTACTTCAGCTTGGTGGCTCTCTTGAAGACATGTTTTTCTCAGTTTACATTATCCAGGTATGGCTTGACATATAAAAAACTGGTAGATTTGAACTTTTTTTTTTTTTTGGACATTCATATTCTGTTCTTGGTATGATTTTA
This sequence comes from Furipterus horrens, assembly GCF_987537825.1. Classification (NCBI taxonomy): domain Eukaryota; kingdom Metazoa; phylum Chordata; class Mammalia; order Chiroptera; family Furipteridae; genus Furipterus; species Furipterus horrens. The sequence goes on along the minus strand of NW_028327187.1, from coordinate 26,345,278 downwards.
TTTAGCAACCGTGTCACAGCTTTGCCTCACATCAGCCCATGAGCAAGTGAAAAATCCTAGGGCATTTTCACACCAGTTACTGACATTACAAATTATTCTATAGTTGTTTAGTTGATGTTCTAAATCTTGAAAGAAAACTATGAAATTATCAATTTCTACTCATCATTCAATTATCTTTATGCAGTTAATAATGTGCTTTGGGAAGGTCATAATTAATTTTTTTAACATATCACCACATTATTAGGTTTTATTTCACTCAGACTATTGCGGTAGCTTTCTTCCCCTCAATGGTCTGCTCACATCTGAATTTGACCTTCCTGGAACCATATTGCATCCTCCATACTATCATTAAAATGATGTTTTAGAAACTCTACACTCATTTTATCAACACTGGATGAACTTAAAAACATGTAGGTACAATAAAACTGTCAAAATCTGGGCTTCAACACAGGTCAATTAGGTAAGAGTCTCATGGGAAAGACCTGAACATCACATTTTTAAAGATACCCAGATGATTTGGATGCATGATGGGGGCTGACAATCACTGATGTAGACTAATTATGTCTCTACTCTCTTTGAAACTCTACCCTCTTGTGCTCTCCTCCACTTAAGCTCCTTTGTGTGGCCACAATGATTTCTATGATCTGGCCTAGAACTCATTTTCTAACACTCTTCATGTCACTTTTCATAATCTTATGAATATATTTTCTAAACAAGCAGCATTCCTTTATAACTTTGTATCTTAACATGCACTATATTCTCTGCATGAAATATATTCTTCATTTCTTTATCTGTCTGTAAAAATATTATTCATCCTTCAAAACTTAAACAATGCCTCCTCCTCCACGAAGCTTTTTCTAAACTTGCTGTCTTAATATTAATAGCTGGTAGAAAATATTGTTACTTACTATAAAAACAAATTATAAAGATTTATTTACACATCTCTCCCTACTCAACTGTGAAGTCATTGAGTTGGGTATGGGTATGTGCCTTATTTACTTCTTATCCACAAAACTTATTCACTAGATACAACACTTAGTAAGTGCTTAATATTAGTACATATTTGTGAACTGAGTTGATGAATGAATGATTAAATTTTAAAAAATATTTCAACATCCTTAAGACAAAAAAATAAAGAAGAATAAATGAGTCAGATTTAGAAGACTCGGTGTATCAATTGAAAGCACTCAGTGGAAGGATCTCTACCCTAGTAAAGAAGGGATTTGGGGGGAAAACTAGTTTGTGCTAAGAAGGATAACTAATTCTATATGGATAGGCAGCCAAGAAGAGGCCATGGCTAAAGTGTTGATGGATGACAGCTGGAAATATGACTTCTGAACCAACTAAAATGATACATCAATCTGAGCAGCAAAATTCACTTTAAAATCTCACTCTACATGAACATTTAATAAGAACATTTCAAACTCTTATAGCACTTTACCACTTTACACTTTACACATTCACATACATAATCTCATTTAAACTTCCGAAAAGCCTATAAGGATAGCATTACCAACACTGTTTGAGGACAGAAAAACTGAAGCTCTAAGAAATTTATTAATTAGCTTAAAGTCACACAAATGATGAGTGCTAGAGTCAGAACACAAATAGACCTTGAGATAATAAAGATAGAGAAAATAAGATAAGAAAACAAAACAAACAAAAAAGTGGGTGGAAGTAAAGGAAGAAGTCCACAATGTATACTTTAAATTTCATTCTGGGGTCTATTAACTTCAAGGTTGTTAGTCTTTTCTCAGTGATAGTAAAGAAGTTGGCTCAAAGAAGAGGATTCTCTTAGGCTAAGAGTAAATGACCATCAACGATATACCAGATATGGTGCAAGACACTAAATTTAATACCAATGATATACCTTTATTGTAGATATTATTATACACAGTTTAAAAATGGAGAAATGAGACATATAAAGTTTAAGTAATTTTCCTAAAGGTTTGTAAAGGTTGGACAAAAACCTTGAACCCTATTCTGTTTGACTCTAAAATGAGTGCTATTTAGATAACATAGTTAATTTTTACATGTTACATTTAAGAAAAAAATTTAAGAAAGTATAATTTGGAACGTCTATTATTTTTTTTGAAAGTAAGACACAAAGTCAAGGAAAGAAGAAAACAGTGTTCTGAGTAGGGCAGAAGTAATCATGAAAGTCAATGTGGAGGGAAAAATGGTACTTGAGTGCTAAGGGAAGGGTAACATTTGTAGCACCATCTAGACAAGGGAGAGCATTCCACAAAGGATTAACAACATGGATAAAGGTACTGAAGAGAGTGACATCTGCTAGAGAGTCAATAAAAAGCCCAAGAATCATGGATGCAATAGAATTCTAGCATGTAAGAAATGCAGTATGTCCTAAACTTTCTGGTTTGAGCAATACATTTGCCCCTTGAAACTTCTGAGTTTGGGGGACTTCATAGTCCTGAATGCTAACATCAAATGAGGGTCTTTCTGGTGTAAGAAAATTGAATTGCTGATTGCTGGACTGTGTTATGAGAGGGAGCAAGACACTGATTATCATCAGTTCCCTGCAGGGCCCCACTGGCACAACAGTGATAACTGGCAAATAAACCTTGAGATAAGAACAAGAGAAGAAATGAGAGATGAGATAAGCAAGTTTATTTTTTAAAGATGTTAAATAAGTATCTTTTACAGATTAGGATTTTATTGAAAAAGTAGTGCATGCACTTCATACAAAAAGTTTCAAAGAGTACAAAAGAGTGTAACAATAAAAGCCAGTCTGCCTCTGCACATACAAACATAAAAATATACATATTTCCTTATCAAAAAAAGGCTGGACAACATATCCACCATTGTGAATATTACTTTTCGTTAATCTCAACAGATTAAACTTCAAAATCATTACATTTTGGTACATGTAAATCATTTTTACTTCTTTGACTAAATATTATTTCACTATCAGAATATATATTAATTTATTTATTCCATCCTCTAATAATGGACATTTAGCTCTATCTCAATTTTTCATTGGTATGAACTATGTTGCAATGAATATCCTTGAATATGTATACCTTTGCATTATTGTGCAAATATTTTTTAAAGAAAGAAAGAAAAAAAGGAGGGAAGAAATAAAAGAATGAAGAAAAGAGAGAAAGAAGAAAGGAAGGAAGGAGAGAAAGAAAGAAGAAAGAAAGAAAGAAAGAAAGAAAGAAAGAAAGAAAGAAAGAACGAATGAAAGAGAAAGAAAGGAGAGAAGAAAAGAAGGAAAAGGAGGGAAAGAAGGAAGGCAGGAAGGAAAGAGAAAAAAAGAAAGAGAGAGGAAAGAAAGAAAGAAAGAAAGAAAGAAAGAAAGAAAGAAAGAAAGAAAGAAAGAAAGAAAGAAAGAGAAAGAAAGAAAGAAAGAAAGAAAGAAAGAAAGAAAGAAAGAAAGAAAGAAAGAAAGAAAGAAAGAAAGAAAGAAAGAAAGAAAGAAAGAAAGAAAGAAAGAAAGAAAGAAAGAAAAAGAAAAGAGAGGACAATGCTGTTGCCTGGTCTCTTAAATTTTGTCCAGAAGAAAGCTGTCCCCTGGCACTCACCCTGATGCCAGACACTTCAATTATTTCTCCATATGTCACTGATGCCCTTCCAACTTCTGCCTCCATGCTGGAGACCAGAGGGAGTGAGTCTGGGTAAGTCCTAAGTCTGTTGTGGGATGTTTAAGAAGAGACTCTTGAGAATGCTGCAGTTTCTTCTGCCACCCCAACCCTCACTGGTTTTTACAGCCAGAAGTTATGGGGATTTATCATCCTGGCAGTGGAATCCTGGGCTGTGTGGTCTGGTATGGAGCTTGGATCCCTCACTTTCAAGGTATCCCTCATGATTTTTATCCATCACATGTCGGTGTGGGACTGCTTGTTCCGCATCTCCATGCATCTCCGTTTCTCCACCCCTCCTACCTATGAGGATAAGTGTGACCTCTTTAATCCCTTGGTTGTTGGACTTTCATACAGCTTGATTTTTGGACTATTCTGGTTTATAGCTGTTTTGTAGTCTAGTTGTAATTTTTGCTGTGGTTGTGCAAGGATGTGAGCTGTGTTTGCTTATGCCTTCATCTTAACTGGAAATTTGATCTATTTTTTTATTTTTAGAGAGAGGAAAAGGGAAAGAGAAAGAGAAGGAGAGAAATGTCGACATGAGAGAGAAACATTGATCTGTTACCTCTTGCATGTGCCCTGACTAGGGACTGAACCCATAACCTAGGCACAGGCCAGGCCGTAACTGGGAATAAAATTGGTGACACTTCGTTTTGCAGGATGATGCCCAACCTACTGAGCCATGACGATTAGTTTTTTCTCAGTGAACTACTTACTGCTTTTATTCATTTTTCTATTTATGCTTTTGCTCTTCTACCTATTGATTTCTGAGAGATCTTTACATATTAAATAATTGTCTACTGTGGGTCAGATGTGTTGAGGATGTTTTTCTAAAATGCTTTTTTGATGGCGTTTGTTATATTTTTATGAAAAAAACATTTAACAATTTTGTTGTACATCTGTAACTAATATAATATTGTATACCAATTGCAATTGAAAAAATTATATATTTACACAAAAAAAGACAATTTTAGTCTTTGAAACAGCATGTATGGACCTTGAAAACATGCTAAATTAAATAAGTCAGCCAGAGAAAGTTAAGTACCATATGATTCACTCATATTTTGGATCTAAGAAACAAACTGAACTAACAAGCAAAATGGAGACAGATTCATAGACAGAGAGCAGGCTGAAAGTTCTTGAGGGTGTGTCTAGAGGGTGAAGGGATTGAGTGGAAAAAAAAGCAAAAAAGAGAATGATACAGAAAACAGTGTGGTAATTTTGGCAGGAGGGCTAGGAGGAAGAGGGTATAGAAAGGATAAATGGTGATAAAATTTTTTTTTGTTTGTTTTTCAATTACAGTTGTCCCATTCCCCCCCCTTTCCCTCCTCCACACAGCCTACCCCCTCTCCCGCAATCATATTCCTCCCGGTTGTCCATATCCATGAGTCATTTATACAGGTTCTCTGACTAAACCCTTCCCTTACTTATCCCCCTTCTCTCTCTCTCCCCTCCCGCTTATTGACTGCTATTCTGTTCTTTGTTCTATTTAGTTTTTTTCTTTGTATTGTTCTTTAGTTTCCTGTATTACGTGATATCATATGACATTTTTCTTTCTTTGCCTGGCTTATTTCACTAAGCATAATTCTCTCTAATTCCATCCATGTTGTCGCAAATGGCAGGAGTTCCTTCTTTCTTTCTGCTACATAGTATTCCATTGTGTAAATGTACCACAGTTTTTTGATCCACTCATCTACAGATGGGCACTTAGGTTGTTTTCAGCACTTAGCTATTGTAAGCAGAGCTGCAATGAACATAGGGGTGTATAAGTTCTTTTGAATTGGTGTTTCAAGATTCTTCGGGTTTAATCCTAGTAGTGGAATAGCTGGTTCAAAAGGCAGTTCCATTTTTCATCTTTTGAGGTAATTCCATACTGTTTTCCACAGTGGCTGCACTAGTCTGCATTCCCACCAGCAGTGCAGTAGGGTTCCCGTTTCTGCACATCCTCTCCAGCATTTGTTGTTTGTTGATTTGTTGATGATGGCCATTCTGACTGGTGTAAAATGGTATCACATTGTGGTTTTTATTTGTATCTCCCTGATGGCTAATGATGTTGAGCATTTTTTCATGTGTCTATGAACCTTCTGTATGTCCTCTTCGGAGAAGTGTTTGTTCAGGTCCTTTGCCCATTGTTTAATTGGGTTGTTTGTTTTCTTGATGTTGAATCGTATAAGATCTTTATATATTTTGGAAATCAGTCCCCTGTCTGTGATGTCATTGGCAAATATGTTTTCCCATATGGTTGGTTTCCTTTTCATATTGCTGATGTTTTCTTTTGCTGAGCAAAAACTGTTTAGTTTGATGTAGTCCCATTTATTTATTTTTTCCTTTATTTCTCTTGCTTTAGAAGATGTATCCGTGAAGAAATTGTTACGTGACATATCTGAAATTTTGTTGCCTATGTTTTCCTCTAGGACTTTTATGGTGTCACGGCTTACATTTAAGTCTTTGATCCATATTGAGTTTATTCTCGCGTGTGGTGTACGTTAGTGGTCTAGTTTCATTTTTTTGGAAGTCCCTGTCCAGTTCTCCCAGCACCATTTGTTAAAGAGGCTCTTCTCACTCCATTTTATGTTCCTTCCTCCTTTATCAAAGATTAGTTGACCATAGAGGCCTGGGTTTATTTCTGGACTCTCTATTCTGTTCCACTGATCTATATGTGTGTTCTTATGCCAGTACCAGACTGTTTTGATCACAGTGGCTTTGTAGTATTGTTTGATGTCTGGTATCATGATTCCTCCTCCTGTGTTCTTCTGTCTCAAGATTGCTTTTCCTATTTGGGTTCTTTTTTGGTTCCATATGAATTTATGGAATATTTGTTCTAGGTCTGTGAAATATGTCATTGGTGTTTTAATAGGGATTGCATTGAATCTGTAAATTGCTTTGGATAGTATGGCCATTTTGATGATGTTGATTCCTCCCATCCAAGAACATGGTATTTGCTTCCATTTATTTCTATCTTCCTTAATTTCTTTCTTCAATATTATGTCATTTTCAAAGTACAGGTTTTTTATCTATTTGGTTAAGTTTACTCTTAGGTATTTTATTTTTCTTGTTGCTATAGTAAATGGTATTTTCTTTTTTGTCTATGTCTCTGATATTTTATTGGTGGTGTACAGAAATGCCTTAGATTACTTTATATTTATTCTGTACCGTGCTATTTTGCCAAATTCACTTATTATATTGAGTAGTCTTTTAGTGGATTTTATAGGGTTTTCTAGGTATACTATCATGTCATCTGCATGTAATGATAGTTTTACTCCTAACCTAATTTGGATGCCTTTTATTTCTTTGTCTTGTCTGATTGCTGTGGCTAGGACTTCCAACACTATGTTGAATAAGAGTCGAGAGAGTGGACAACCTTGTCTAGTTCCTGAATTCAGAGGGAATGCTTTTAGTTTTTGTCCATTCAGTATGATGTTGGCTCAGGATTCTCATATATAGCCTTAATTATATTAAGGTATGCTCCCTCTATTCCCATTTTGCTGAGTGTTTTCATCATAAATGGGTGTTGTAATTTATCAAATGCTTTTTCTGCATCTATAGATATGATCATGTGATTTTTGTCTTTCATTCTGTTTAGGTGATGTATTATATTTATTGATTTGCGAATATTAAAACATCCTTGCATCCTGGAATGAATCCCACTTGATCGTGATGTATGATCTTTTTGATGTATTTTTGGATCCTGTTTGCCAATATTTTATTGAGGATTTTAGCATCTATGTTCATCAGTGATATTGGCCTGTAGTTTTCTTTCTTTGTTGTGTCTTGACCTGGTTTTGGGATTAGGATAATACTGGCTTCATAGAAAGAGTTTTGGATTTTCCCCTCTTCTTGGATTTTTCGGAACAATTTGAGGAGGATAGGAGTTAGTTCTTTCCTAAATGTTTTGTAGAATTCGCCTGTGAAGTCCTCCGTTCCAGGGCTTTTGTGTGCAGGGAGATTTTGGATTACTGTTTCAATTTCCTTTTTTGTTATTGGTCTGTTGAGACTTTCCGCTTCTTCTTGATTCAGTTTTGGAAGGTTGTATGTTTCTAGAAATCTGTCCATTTCCTCTAGATTGTCAAATTTCTTGCCATACAGTTGTCTGTAGTAATTTCTAACTATCATTTGTATTTTTGTTGTATTAGTCGTGATTTAACTCTGGCTGGTTTGGCTCAGTGGATTGAGCGTCGGCCTGCGAGCTAAGTGTCGCTCGTTCGATCTTCCAGTCAGGGCACATCAGAGAAGGAAAACTCTGACTCCAAAAAACCTCCGCTGCCTTGCGGCATACCTCTTCAGGGGAAAGGCTAAGGGAGTAAACCCCAACAGAAAATCTGGAGCCGGAGTCCCTAAGGCAGTTTGACGTTGTAGTCAACACCGGCAACTCCTGCGGCGCACCTGAAGCCAAGCTGTATTGACTCTGTCTTTCCCCTTGGATCCTTCAGCTGCGAAGAGAGGGGGGGTCTGCTGCATGGGCAACAGCAGACCCTCCATATCACCCTGCCCAGGCTTTGTAGCTTCACTGGAGAGGACACTCCAGCGTCATCGCAAGATGTCGACTCAACACGGGAGGAGACAGATACCAGTTATAAGCTCATCCGATTGGCAAAGGAAACGAGCGCCACGGGTCTCCTCTGACGGTGGGAGATGTCATCGCACCTCACTGGACAGCTACCGCCCGCCTCAAGCTGGGCAGCCCTCAGCCAATTAGGTGCCGTCTCGCCATGGCTCGCCTGCCCCACTGGGTGCGTGGGGATCAGAGAGGCGTCTCTTGAAAAGTGGGCCACAAAACACTAGCATCAGGCAATTCCAAGCAAACAACAAGAAAGAAGCTTCCAGCTCTTCGCCTCGCTAGCTGGAACATCAGGACCATGTGTCCCGGACTTACTGCAGACCTTCCGTGAATCAATGATGCCAGGAAAACCGCCGTCATCGACAGGGAGCTGGCACGACTAAACATCGACATTGCGGCTCTACAGGAGACCCGGTTGGCCGACAATGGAACTATCAGAGAAACCAACTACACCTTCTACTGGCAAGGGAAGTCTCCGGATCAACCAAGACAGCACGGTGTTGGGTTCGCTGTGAAGAACACGCTTGTTAACTCCATAGAGCCACCCACAGGAGGCACAGAGAGATTACTTACCCTCCGATTGTCAACAACTTTTGACCCAGTCAGGATTCTTAGCGCATACGCCCCAACCCTCTGCGCCACCACCGAAGAGAAAGAACAGTTCTACCATGCACTGGACGAAGCGTTATCCAAGATCCCCGGAAGTAACGCTCTTTATCTCCTTGGAGACTTCAACGCAAGAGTAGGAGCCGACCACATGGCCTGGCCCACCTACCTCAGAAACTTTGGGAAAGGAAAGATCAATGATAATGGTCAGCGACTGCTTGAGCTTTCGTGTCACCACGGCCTGTGCGTGACAAACACATTCTTCAAGTGCAAAGAGATCCACCAGGTGTCATGGAGGCACCCCCGCTCCCGCCACTGGCACCAGCTTGACCTCGTCATCACCAGAAGAACGGATATTGGCAGCACCCTCCTCACCCGCAGCTACCACAGTGCAGACTGCGACACGGACCATGCCCTCGTGGTAAGCAAGGTGCGCATAACGTCGAAGAGGTTGCACCACTCCAAGATGAAGGGTCGCCCACGCATCAACACCAGTTGTGCCAGCAACCCAGTTAAGACCCAGCAATTCATCAACAGGATGGAAGATGCACTCGGCGAGGGAATGGCGGCAGATGACATTATCGAATCCAATTGGTCACGTCTTCGCGACGCCATATACAACTCTGCCATTATTGCTTACGGGAAGAAAGAGCGGAAGAACGCTAACTGGTACAAGGCTCACTGGGAAGAAATTGAACCCGTGATTGAGGCTAAGAGGAAGGCCCTACTGGCTTACAAGGCCACGCCCACTCCCAGTATACTTCAAGCTCTACGGGCTGCCAGGAACAAAGTCCAGAAGACCGCCCGCCACTGTGCCAACACCTATTGGCTAAACCTGTGCAGAAGCATCCAGGAAGCCACCGATATAGGCAACGCACGAGGAATGTATGAGGGTATCAAGAAGGCAACAGGCCCAATCCCCTCCAAGATCGCCCCCCTTAAGTCCAAGACAGGTGAGGTCATCACTGACCAGGAACAGCAAATGCGGCGGTGGACCGAGCACTACCTCGAGCTGTACGCAACGAGGAACACCGTAACAGACACTGCTCTTAACGCCATCCCAGACCTACCAGTCATGGAGGAGCTAGAAACCCCACCTACTGCGGCAGAGCTCAGCAAAGCCATCGACCGCCTTGCTTGCGGGAAAGCACCAGGAAGCGACGGAATCCCTCCAGAAATCCTAAAGAGCGGGAAACCAGTCCTGCTACAGCCGCTCCACCATCTACTCTGTCTCTGCTGGAATGAGGGTTACATCCCCCAGGATATGAGAGACGCCAACATTATCACCATGTACAAGAACAAAGGAGACCGCAGCGACTGCAACAACTACCGGGGCATCTCTCTCCTCAGCGTCGTCGGCAAAGTATTCGCCCGGGTCGCTCTTGCCCGCCTGCAGACCCTTGCTTCCCGCGTCTACCCAGAGTCCCAGTGTGGCTTCAGAGCTGACCGATCAACAGTGGACATGATCTTCTCCCTACGCCAGCTGCAGGAGAAGTGTCACGAGCAGCATAAACCACTCTACCTCGCCTTTATCGACCTCACGAAGGCGTTTGATCTGGTCAGTCGAAGCGGACTCTTCAGCTTGCTACAGAAGATTGGCTGTCCACCACATCTGCTTGCTGTGGTCATGTCCTTTCACGACAACATGCACAGCACGGTGTCCTACAACGGTGCAACCTCTGAGGCCTTCCCAGTCAGCAGCGGAGTAAAGCAGGGCTGCGTCCTCGCGCCTACGCTGTTCGGAATCTTCTTCTCCATGCTCCTCCAATACGCCTTTAAGGACTGCAGCGAGGGTGTCTTCATTCACACCAGATCCGATGGCAAGCTCTACAACCTGGCCCGTCTATGAGCCAAGACCAAAGTCAAAGAGGTGGTCATCCGTGAGATGCTCTTCGCCGACGACGCAGCCTTGACATCACACTCCGAAGAGGGACTCCAGCAGCTAGTCACTTGCCTTTCCCACGCATGCAAGGAGTTCGGACTAGCCATCAGCCTGACGAAGACGAACGTTATGGCTCAAGGCACGGGGACTCCCCCATGCATCACCATCGACGGATACACCCTGGAGGTTGTCAACGACTTCACTTACCTCGGGTCCACCATCTCGAGCTCTCTGTCAGTCGACTTGGAGGTCAATGGGAGAATCGCCAGGGCAGCCACAGTTATGGCCAAACTGAACCGGCGAGCGTGGAACAATTCCAGCCTCACTGAGAAAACCAGACTGCGCATCTACCAAGCCTGCATACTCAGCACTCTCCTCTATGGCAGTGAGACGTGGACCACCTACGCAAGGCACGAAAGGAAACCCAACAGCTTCCACATGAGGTGCCTGCGACACGTCCTGCATGTCGCCTGGCAGGATAAGGTCCCCAACACCGAGGTGCTGAAGCGAGCCAACATGAGCAGTTTGCAAGTTCTTAGTGAGAGACGCCTCAGGTGGCTCGGCCATGTCAAAAGAATGGATGCAGGCCGTATTCCCAAAGACCTCCTCTACGGCGAACTAGCAGAAGGCCAGAGGATGACAGGGCGCCCAAAACTGCGGTTCAAAGACATCTGCAAAAAGGACATGACACAATGCTCCATCAATCTCAACACATGGGAAGTTCAAGCAGACGACCGGCTAGCCTGGAGGCTCGCGGTCAGGCAAGGTACATCACGCGCAGAGGCTGCGTGCAACGAGGAGGCGGTCCAGAAAAGATCGAGGCCGAAGCAGCGTCAACAGCAGCAACAACAGCCATCTGCCTTCACCTGTAACAAGTGCGGCAGGGATTGTCACTCCTGAGTCGGACTGCACAGCCATTCTCGGCGGTGCAGATACACTCTCAAGAAGCTACGCCATCGTCTCTCGAGACTGACGGCTGCCGACGACGACGACGACGACGAGTCGTGATTTCTTCTCTTTCATTTCTGATTTTGTTTATTTGGGTCTTCTCTCTTTTTTTCTTGATTAGACTGGCTATAGGCTTGTCGATTTTGTTTATTTTTTCGAAGAACCATCTCCTAGTTTTGTTGATCTTTTGAATTGTTTGTTTTTTCTCTATGTCATTTAGTTCTGCTCCGATCTTGATGAATTCGTCCCTTCTTCTTGCCCTAGGCTTTGTTTCTTGTTGTTTTTCTAGTTCTTGTAGCTTTATGGTTAGGGTTTTTATTTGAGATTCTTCTATCCTTTTCAGATATGAATGTATTGCTATGAACTTCCCTCTCAGGACTGCTTTTGCTGTGTCCCACAGGTTTTGGGCTGTTGTGTGCACATTATCATTAGTTTCCAGAAATTTCTTGATTTCTTCTTTGATGTCATTGTTAATCCATTCATTATTTAATAGCATGTTATTCTTTCTGCATGCGTTTGGGTGTCCTTAATTTTTTTCTCTGAGGTTGATTTTTAGTTTCAAGGCATTGTGGTCTGAAAAGATGCTTGATATGATTTCAATTTTCTTGAATTTGTTGAGGCTTGTTTAGTGTCCTATCATGTGGTCTATCTTTGAAAATGTCCCATGTGCCTTTGAAAAGAATGTATATTTTGCTTCTTTGGGGTGGAAAGTTCTATATATATCAGTTAGGTCCATGTGGTTTAGTGTGTTGTTCAATGACTCAATATCCTTGGTGTTTCTTTGCTTTGATGATCTGTCTACTGTTGGTAATGGAGTGTTGAAGTCCCCTACTATGAGTGTGTTTTTGTTGATATCCTTCTTGTGGTCTTCTAGTATTTACTTTATGTAATTGGGTGCTCCTATGTTGGGTGCATATATGTTTATCAATGTTATATCTTCTTGATGGATTGTTTCTGTAAGTATTATGAAATGTCCTTCTTTGTCTCTTTTTATTGCCCTTGCTTTGAAATCAGTTTTGTCTAATATGAGGACTGCTAACCCGGCTTTTTTTTTTTTTTTGGTCCATTTGCTTGGCATATTTTTTTATATTTCTTTACTTTCAGTCTGTGTAAATCTTTTGTTTTAAGGTGCGTTTCTTGTAGACTGCAAATATGTAGGTCCTGTTTTCTTATCCATTCCATTACCCTATGTCTTTTAATTGGAGCATTTAATCCATTTACATTCAAGGTTATTATTGGTGTGTATTTATTCATTTCCCTTTGTACCTCTGTTCCTCTCCTCTCTTTTATTTTTTTTCTTCTCTTTTCTTAGAACACCCCCTTTAGCATCTCTTGCAATGCTGGTTTGGTGGAGATGTATTCTTTTAGTCTTCCTTTGTCTGAGAAACTCCTTATTTCACCTTCTATTTCGAATGAGAGCCTTGCTGGGTAGAGCATTCTTGGTTGTAGGCCTTTGTTTTTCATTGCTTGAAATATTTTTGACCATTCCCTTCTGGCTTGTAATGTTTCTGTTGAGAAATCAGTTGATAGCCTTATTGGAGCTCCCTTGTATGTTATTTGCTGTTTTCTCTTGCTGCTTTTAGGATTCTCTCTTTGTCTTGGAATGTTGCCATTTTAATTATAATGTGCCTTGGTGTGGGTTTTTGGGGGTTCCTCTTCATTGGAAGTCTCTGTACTTCCTGAACTTGTATCACTTTTTCTCTTGTCAGGTTCGGAAATTTTTCTGTCACTATTTCTCCTATCAGTTTTTCAATTCCATGGTCCTTTTCTTCTCCCTCTCTAATTCCGATTATCCTGGTATTATTTCTTCTCATGCTATCCTGTAATTCCCTTACATCTTCTTCATATTTTTCCAATCTTTTTTTTGTTTTGCTGTATTGTCTGGGAGTTTTTCTCTACATTATCTTCTAACACACTAATCCGATTCTCTGCTTCATTTAGTCTGCTTTTGACTGATTCTGCTGTGTGTTTCAGTTCAGAGATTGCATTCTTCAATTCTTCCTGGTTCTTGTTGATAGTTTCTATGTCTTTTTTTATGCTCGTGTAGTTCTCTGCAAGTTTCCTGTAATTTTCTTGGAGCTGATGGTAACTTCCTTGAAGGTTGTCATAGTTGTTTTTAAGGATGTCGAGTATATTGAGCTTCTTTACCACCATTGTTTTGAATTCCATGTCTGACATTTGGGCTATGTCTATTTCATTTACCTCTCTTTCTGGGGATTCCTCTTTTCTTTTTATTGAGGGGTTATTTTTGAGTCTTACCATGTTGGATTCTTCTTGTTTTTATTTATTTATTTATTTTGGTGGGATGGTCTGCTTTGAGTACCCTCCTTTGCGATGTGAGATTCTTTATGGGAGATGTGGGGGTTTCAGTGGTGCAGTCTCTTTGATTTCCTGATCCTGATGTTCTTGGGTTACCTTTTATGTCGTTTGTTTATGCTGTCTGGTTATATTTCTGGCGTTCTTTGGTAGGATCTTCCTTCTGTCTAATTTATTGAGAGCCACTCTATCCACTTTGTCTTGAGTTGTTTTGTGGAGATCCTGTTAAAAACATAAACACACAGCCCAGGCAGGAGACCCACACCCTCAAAAAATATCTCCCACCCTCTATCCCGCTATCGTCATCTAACGAGCCAGTATTAATATAAATGTAAAGAGATTAGAGCTTTTATACTATAAGAAGGATAGATAAGAGTTGTTTTTAGGGAGAAAAAATATGATTTTTGGGAAAGGGGGAGATAGATTAATAATAGTTGAGACTATGCAAGCCAGTAGGTAATATTTACATTGTATGTTAATAAAAATAGAAGAAAAGGATCAGAAAATGCATAATATAGTAATGAAGTGGGATTGTGTTGCATCGGGTTTATATAGTAATTATATTCTATTATTTAGAGTGATAGGGGGGCTAAACTAGTCACACAAACAAATAAACAACGATTAAAGAGAAAGGATGAGAAGGAGAGGTTATATGAAACACATTAGAGATATAGTTTATTTATCTTTTCCTTTTTTCTTCCCCTCCTCTCCTCTCCTCCTCTCTCCTTTTTTTAAGGAAGGAAAAAAAAAAAAAAGAAGAAGAAGGAAAAGAAGAAAGAAAGAAAGATAAGAAAGGAAGAAAGAACGAAAGAAAAAAAAGGAATATTTTTACTCAGTTCAGCCTTGGTGTGTCATCTTCTTTTTCTGCGTCCGCAGCTGGTCTAGTGTGGCAGTTCAGAGGTTCTTGCTTCTTGCAGCAATGGTGTGCGCCCGCAGTTGCCAGCATGGCACGCTCCCTTGCTGCCCGCTGGAGCCAGCTGAGGTGTCCTTGCGCTCGCGCTCCTGCACTCAAGGGGCAGCCCGAGAGCTTGCCCCGCCATTGGCGCCTATTGTAGTTGGGCCGAGGTGTTTTCGCACTCGTGTGCCCGTGCCCTTAGTCCTGCTGAGCCAAGCTCCAGGAGTTGGTCTCTCTCCTCTTAGGGCGGGGCCCCGGACACTTGTGTACAGTGGAAGTGAGCGTCTGTGAGTCGCAGCCACGCGCTGTTCCGGTGCCGCAGCTGCCTGCCTTCCCTCACCCTTCTGGATGGGCACGAGCAGAGCCTGAGCTAGTGGTCTGCTTTCTGGCCTGGGGCCTGGCATCCACTGGAGCTGGCTAGGGATGTCTGTGCACAGTCTTCTGCGTGTTCAGTGGGCCCTCCCTTTGCCCATTGGGGCACTGATCTTATGTCTGTTCATTTGCATAAACACAACAAGAGCAGCAAATGATCACTTATGATCTTTAGTTCTGCTTTGCTGGAACTTACGCAAGGAACATTTAGGGTGACCTTCAGTCTGCCCTTCAGGGCACAGAAGCTGAGCCACATACCTGGCATTCAGCCTTGCCTGTAAACACCTGTCTTTTCCAGGTCCTCCTGGTTTTCCATTGTACCTTAAGGTCCCTTCTAGCCATCTTTCAGGAAAACAACCTTCGTTCCTTCCCTGGAAAGATTGCTATGGACCGCTCATCCATCCAAGGTACCAGGCCTTTTATCTCGTGGACTTCTATTACCTTTGAAGGTCAGTCCCAGTTGCTCAGGGCTTTTTGGTAACAACCAAAGCCCAAGCATGTCTCCTTTAGGCATGACATTCCAGTCAAAGTCTTAGTCAAAAAAATCGTTATTAACAACTGGTCTTATTAATTTTATGCAAAGAAACTTAGGCCATTACTTACTTCTTTAGAATGCCAAATTCTGGAGGGATCAGATAGGGAGAAAATATATACAGTGTGAAGGAAAATCCTTGTCCTTCTAATATTCACTGAACTTGCATTTCTATTCTTTATATTTTTATTTTTCCCCCCACTAAAAATTTTTCTGTTTGTTTGTTTTTCCATTACAGTTGTCTCACTTTTTTCCCACTCTTGCTTCTCTGCACCCTGTCCCTCCCTTCTCCCACATTCAGTCCCCACCCAGTTGTCCATGTCCATGGGTCATTTATACATGTTCTTTGACTAGACCCTTTCCCTTCTTACCACTTCTCTCCCTCCCATCTCCCCCTTTGTTACTGTTAGTTTATTCCTCGTTTACATACCTCTGGTTCAATTTTTCTCATTTGCTTGTGTTGTTCATTAGTTTCCGTTAACAGGTGATAGCATAAGGTAATTTTCTTTTTTTGCCTGGCTTATTTCGCTAAGCATAATTCTCTCTAGTTCCAATCATGTTGTTGCAAATGGTAGAAGTTCCTTCTTTCTTTCAGTACTTATTCATTGTCATTTTCCCCCTTTGTACTCGTGTTCCTCTCTGTCTCTCTCTGTTTCTTCATCTTCTTAAAGCAGACCCTTTAGCATCTCTTGCAATACTGGTTTGGTGGAGATGTATTCTTTTAACCTTCTTTTGTCTTGGAAACTCCTTATTTCACCTTCCATTTTGAATGAGAGCCTTGCTGGGTAGAGTATTCTTGGTTGTAGGCCTTTGTTTTTCATTACTTGGAATATATTTTGCCATTCCCTTTTGGCTTGTAGTGTTTCTGCTGAGAAATCTGATGATAGCCTTATTGGAGCTCCCTTGTGTGTTATTAGTTGTTTCTCTCTTGCTGCTTTTAGGATTCTCTCTTTGTCTTTGAATGTTGGCATTTTAATTATGATGTGTCTTGAAGTGGGCCTGTTGGGGTTCATCTTCATTGGGACCCTCTGTGCTTCCTGGACTTGCATGATTCTTTCTCTCTTCATGTTAGGGAAGTTTTCTGTCATTAGTTTTTCAAAGAGGTTTTCTATTCCTTGCTCTTCTTCTTCTCCTTCTGGAATTCCTATGATACGGATATTATTATGTTTCATGTTGTCCTGCAGCTGTCTTAGAGCCTCTTCAGTCTTGTTCAGACTTTTTTCATTTTGTTGCACTGTCTGTGAGTTTTTGTCTACGTTGTCTTCCAGCTCGCTGATCCGATTTTCTGCTTCCTCTAGCCTGTTTTTAATTCCTTCTACTGTGTTCTTCAATTCAGAGATCGTATTCTTCATTTCCTCCTGGCTCTTATTGATAGCTTCCATGTCCTTTTTGATGCTGGTATAATTCTCAGTAAGTTCCTTATAGTTCTTCTGGAGTTCACTGTAGTTTTTCTGGAGTTCTTTGTAGTTTCCGCTGAGCTCATTGAGCTTCTCCATAATACATGCTTTCAATTCCATATCTGATAGTTGGCTCCCCTCTATTTCATTTAGCACTCTTTCTGGGGACTCTACCTTTCCTTTCGATGGGGGGGTTGTTTCTCTGTCTCCCCATTTTTGTGACTCCTATGCTTTGTTGGTACTTCTTAGAATCCCTATATAAGCTTTTTGAAGTGAGATTTACTCTTCCCCATTCACAGGAAATGGAACTAAAGCTCAGAAAGTTTAAGTAACTTGCCTGATCACACGGCTGGTAACAAGGTTAGGGTTTTAGTTAAAATCTCTTAGTCTCTATAGCTGGGCTTTCAAGTTCAAGATCTACTTCCCCCAGCCCCAAAGACCTTCACCTTTTTTGGACATTCTCCAAGTCTTCGAACCAAATTATACATTTAATAATATTTTGTAGCAGACATATTTTAGTTTATATATTCTCCTTTCAATTCCTTTTTTAATTCCCCAAGAGAAAGAACCATATTTGATTAAACTCTCTATACTCAGAGACTAGTTTTATGATTTGCACAGAGAAGGAGCTTAATAAATATTTGGTGATGAATGGATATCAGATTACTTTTCTATTTAAAATATTTGTTTAAGTATAGTTGAATATATTTTTTATCAGTGGAAGAAAACTGTAGCAAAAGTAATTTGTGAGCTGAAGCCATTGTTACCTCTGTTGCTAAGGGAAGCCAGTTACACTGGGATACTAGTTAAATGCAGCTATTGTGGAAATTAAGCCAGCTGCCCCCAGTGGGTTCAGAGAACTGATGGGAGGACAGAATCCAGAAAGTGTCAAGTAAGATAGTATGTTTTCTGATTTGAGGAAGAGACTAAATGGAGGGGTTAGTTTGTGCATTTTCAGCACTGTTGCACCTCTGTGAAGCTTGTTTATTTTTGTTAGTGGGCAAAGAGTTTGTTCTCTATGATTAGTTCAAATAGTGGAGGTAAGGCCAATAGACAGCCTGTGACTGAGATCAACAATTTGTTCTTTGCTAGCCATTTAAGGGTAAGCCCTGGGTGGTGGTGGTGGTGGAGGGCTTTTGATGTCCAAGAAGCTCCAAATCTGAATGAAAAGTAACTAACCAGGGGCGAGGTGGAGAATGGGAAAAGAGGGGGGAAAGAAGGAGAAAGGTCTAGTCAAGAAACTAGTATGAATGACACATAGACATGTAAAAGAACCTCTGGGCTGCTCCGATTGAAACAGAATCCACAGGTCGTTTAGATAGGGGCCCGATTGCCCGCCACCAGAATTACAACTCTCAGTACTAGAGTTTAGTGAAAAGAAAAAGAACTGTTTATTTAACAGTTAAATAGATTTAGATTATTTGCAAATTTCTGCTGTTGAGTCTAATGTTCTTTAAAATACCCACAAACACATAGTTCTGCCTCCCCCTACCAAACCAGACCAGCCTTAGAAAAGTCGGAAACACTGTTTCCCTACTCCCTAGGCACAGTTCAGCTTTACCAGTAGCTGCCAATCACTCAAATCTGATTGGGGAGGTCCTTTCTGTGCTGTGGTGCCCTCCAGCTCTCAATGCAGAACTGCGTGGATTCTCAGCCTCTGTGTAAACTGCCTTCTTCCTGAAAACCGCGTGGATCTCCTCTCCTTCTCAAAACTGCCTGGCAAGAGCCTCTTAAAGCAGCCTGGAGAGCCCTCTCAAAACCGAATGAAGAACTCAGCTTCTTTAATCCGCGTGGAGAAGACCCCTTCACCAAGCCACATGGAGGGGGGCACGAGCGAGAGTGAGCGAGAGACAGAGCGAGAGAGAGTGAGAGACAGAGCGAGAGCGAGCGAGAGAGAGAGAGTGCAAGAGCTAGCGAGAGAGCCAGGGAGAACGCAAGACCCAAGACCCAGCTAAGATGTCTGCAGCTGCTTATATATCCCTGACTGCATCCTCTGATGCAGTGGGTGTTGCAAACAGTTCTGACCATCCACAGAACCCTACGCAGGCTCTGTAGGTTCCTTCCATACCATCCCACAGTTCAAGACTCCTCCCATCTTCTTGGGCCTTGGAAGTATCAAAGCCATTTTGCATAACAAAGACACTAGCAACTAGCTCCAGGCATGCAAAGGCATCTTAAAAGCTGCTTCCTTTTCCCCACCCCTCAGCCGCAAACACTGGGGTTTGTTTTTGGACACTCCTGTTTCTGTAACAGACATAGACAACAGGGTGGGAATTGAATGTGGGAGGGGTGGTGGGTGGGGTAGGGGGAAGCAATGGGGGGAAAATGGGACAACTGTAATAGAAAAGCAATTTAAAAAAGAAAGAAAAGAAACTGTCAAAAGATACTTTTTTGACTTTAAGTTAAAAAATTAAATAAAGCAAAAAAGAAATTAAAAAAAGAAAAAATATTCCAGTTGAGCTGATGAAAGGAAAGGAAGAGATGAATAAAGAAGGATAACAATCTACCTGGGGCATCTATTACATTTAAAAAAAAATCTACTCTTCTATCTAAATTGCAGTTCAGTTTTAATAATGATTCTAGAAAAGTCGGAACAGTGTAGTTATCTCCAACATACCCAGGGCTCAAATTTTGGACTTGGCTTCAAGTTTCTCTAACAGACTAATTCTACTGAGTGAAAGTGTACCTAAACTGAAGTTCATTTTTCTGAGAAACAAAGATGTGGCCTTTACAAGTGGCCATTGCAGCACTGAAGTCACGAAATTATTTAACAACTGAGCGCCAGCTTCGTGAAATGCCTGAGGTTAGGGACAGTGATTTATGTCTGGGGACAGGAGAGTGAGTGCTTTGCATATTGACTAAATGATCAGTAAAACTTTTGATTAACAGCAAGAGATGAGAGGACCAGGTCTACAAGAAACATATAAAATAGTATTTAGAGATCACAGTAGGTTGGATTAACTCTCTTCCTACTGATTCATGCTGTTAAAAGATCTATATGAGAGACTTTCCACATGAAACAAAGTTACAAGAAGGTAAGGAAGAAAATCCCAGAGGGGTATTATGATCAGAAGGACAAGAGCATAAAATGAAATCCAGCAGCAATATGGTCCCCCCACTATTAATAAAATAATTTGATAAGGTAATTGTCCGAGTTCACCAGAGTGATACAGAGATATTCTTAACTCCAGAATCACATATTCAAATGCCTGTTGGGTTAAGCACCTTTCTCTCTGAGCATCCAAAGCTGACAAAGCAGTTGGTGGGCTAAGGTACAGGTCTGGCAATTCCCAATCAGGGCTATCCTGGACTAGGAATTAGAGCAACCATACCCCTCAGTGCCAGAGGTGGGGCAGCAATTACTGAGCACAAAACATCTAGGGTGGATCATAAATGTAATTCAGACAGAAGTAAGTTTGAGAGGTCATCCCGAGGGCAAGTTTCACAAAACATATTGCAGGTATAGGCTTTGGGCTGCTACACCCATATTTGGAGTACTAGACCCTTGAAAACACTCTAGACTTCACAAACCTTTTCTTCTCCTATGGATGGATGCAGCTCCACTGGAGGCACACATGTTTACCTACCTTGTACCTCCCACCTCCACATCATTGTTCTTTTTCAGGGCACAGCTTCCTGTTCATGCCCATACTTTACTTGCAATCCATCTCTGGGACAGTCAGTGAGCAGCTGTTGCCCTCCTGCTGTGTCCTTGGTATTCATCCAATTTCTAAAACCTGAGTTTCTAGTGCATACATAAATTTCAAAGTGAATTTTTGAGATTTCTCCTAAGTTACATGGGGTAGAATGTGAAGAAGTAATGCTTGGAACTCTGTATCTTAACAATATTCTTACAGTTTTTTCTGATTCAACAGATCAGCAGATAAGACCTTGGATTGGATTTTGCCCTAGCACTTCCAGTTCTACCTTATCTATGATTTTTTCCAGTTTGATCAACCCTCATTGATCTTCTACTCTTTCTGAATTTCTGTAATAGAAGATCAAGGATTGTGGGCTTTTAAAAGACTCCAGAAACCAATCAGTAAATGGTTTCCTGAAGCAGAAATACCCTTCAGAGAACCCCAATATATGCTCATCTGATACCTTCCTGACCACCCCTCTTCACACCTCATATAAGGTAGAACCCACCATCTCACCAGGCAGCCATTCCAACTCTCACTACCTTCATTAATAACCCTGGTAGCCAAAAAGATCTCCTTCATTCCACTGATCTCAAATATTCCCATGTTATAGTCTGAACCCACTGAGGGAAATAGGTAACATGTAAACAAAAACTGTTTAAAATATTTGCGAAGTTTTCTGTTTAGAGTACTTTGTTTTTAAAGTGATGCTGTCTCTTACAGAAAACTGTAGACATTCTTTTGCTAAAGTAGTTTTCAGTCATTCTTCTGGGTGTGTGTCTTCTATTTTTGGCAATGATCTCAGAATCCTTTCCACAAAAGGCCAAAGAAAATGCTAAATCCCTTCCACTGTCTTTGAACAGACAGATATATTGGTGGTCAGCTGCAGAGGGCAGCTTGGAAACTGAAATCAATCTGCTTTAGCCTCTGCATTTTAACAGCATTTCCTTAAATTGTCCCTCACTGTTGCTAGTTGCTATAAGGCACCTTCTGTTGAAAAGGAAATTTATGCATGTAAACCCCAAGAAACACCTGTCAAGCACAGACCCTTGGAATTATAACTTAATATCAAATGGGGGAACAGAAAAGAGAAACTTTTGTGGATGGAAAGAATTCCCCCTATTACCTTGCTAAAGTCATCAGCAAGCCCTTGACTTAAGCTGGTATAAAAAAATAATCCATTTACCAGGATTGAATTAAAAACTTCTGAGAGCTAGAAAGTGTTCCTTGGGGAGAGAAAAGAAATGTTAAATGACTCCAGGAGGAACCACTTAACAATTGGAGGGATGTAGAGAAGGCTCAAAAGAATGGTCCCCTGGAAGCAAATTAAGTAGGTGGCACAGAGGAAGTCTAGGAAACAGGTTGAAAGCATTGTAGAACAAGAAGTGGCTCAGGATAATAAAATCAGTTAGCATTGATGATATGGGTGTTTACATGGAGCTCCAGCTTTGCAGGGGTCTAGGCAAATGAATTCAGCAGAGAACAAAAAATGCCAGTCCAGTCCCAGGTACTGATGTATTCCCAGGAAAGGTGCAAGTATTGATAGTGAATATAGGAATTTGGGGTACCAGGCCATAAATATGACATAACAGACAAGAGAGGAGAGAAAAGGAAGTCTGGAATAAAAGAACTGAAATTGCTGCTAGGATTTCTGCTCCCACAGCAACAGTTCAGGAAAAAATGAAGCAGAGCTTGCAGGGGGCTGGGAGGAAGGGTTAGTTGCCTCCACTGGAGGAGCTGTAAAAAGTCCAGGAATTGAGGGAGCTTACAGGTCTAACCCTGATTGCATTCCTCAAAATCTTGTTGTGCTCCATACAAACTTAAAATCTCAGAATTTTACATTTTATTTCCTACAATAAAAGTTACCAAAGCTGACTCCTAGAGCACATACATAGTAGATATCACCAAATATATAACCATATAAGAAAAGAGAAAATTGTCAATGAGCAATTCTCCCCCCAAAACACCAAGTCCAAATAATTTTATGGATAAATTCTACATATTTTAAATATATTAATATATATATATATATGGACATATTTAAATTTACCAAAAAATTGTAAAGATAGCTTGGAAGATGGCAGCAGAGTAGGTAGCGGTGTTATCTGCTCACTTCCATCACAGAAGGGCTTAGAGTGCAAACACGGAGAGGAGTGAGTGAGTGTGTGCAGATTTTGGATGGCATGAGCAGGGATGGGAGTGTGGGAGCAGCGTGAAGGAGAGTGGAAAGTTCGGCCGCACACTCTGGGCTGAGTTGTGGGCAGCTGCTGACCGGCTCTTTAACCAGGAGCTGCTTGGAGGCTTCTCCCTGATAGGGGCACACCGACCACTGAGGTCTTGCAGGGAGTTGGCCAGAAGGTTTGGCTGAAAAGGCCAGAGGTGTGGGAAGACAGTGAATGACCCAGACTGGGAGCAGCTGTGTGAGCTGAGTCTAGGTGGAAACCCCCTTGGCTGCAACCTGGAACTGAAAGCTCTGGGCCCTGGGCGCTCATGACGCCCGTGCTGGGGCCCCACTAAGCAAAGGGGCAGATTTGAGCCATGGAGAAGGGCCCATATGGGAAAGTTGCGGTGGAACTGCAGACTCAGTGGGGACCCCAGGCAGGCAGGTGTCACACGCCCTGGCGCTTTGGGCAATCATGCCAGGGCCCTACTGAACAAAGGTGTAACTTTGAGCCACAGAGAGGGGCCCATGCAGGAAAGCTGCGGTGGAACTGCAGACTCAGTGGGAACCCCAGGCGGGTAGGTGACGCATGCCCGACACTTTGAGCGATTGTGCCAGGGCCCTACCAAAAAAAAGGGGAAATTCTGAGCTATGGAGAGGGGTCCACATGGGAAAGCTGCGGTGGAGCTGCAGACTCGGTGGGGACCCCAGACTGGCAGGTGGCGTGCGCAGGCACATAGGCAGGGACTCGAGCAGATGCTATAGCTCAGGAATAGAGACACGACTGGAGGCAGAACAGAGATTACTAGCATGTGCACGCTGGCCCACCAGCAGAACAACATTGCTAGACAATCCTGAGGAGGGCTGAGAGTGCCGCAGGAGGGGACTCAACTAAATGTGACTCACAACGGAGCAGCGGAAGGCCCACGAATAAGAGACAAGCAACCCCAGAATCAAGCTGGATCTCCTGACAGCCAGCCAGCCAACCAGAAGAGATTTGAAACCCATGGAATTTTAACCAGGTGTCGATCCAGAAAAAAAGAAGACTGTGCTTAAAAGTTGAACTAAATAAAAACTCTTTCTTTTTTTTCCCTTTTTTTTCTTTCCCTTTTCTTTCATTTCTTTCTTTTTCTTCATTTCCCTTTCTTTTCTTTCTCTCTCTCTTTCTTTTTTCTTTTTATTTCTTTCAGTTTTTAAAAAACTTTCTATAATCTGTTTTCTACCTTCTCTCCCTCTTATACTTCTCCTTTAAATTTTATTTGTTTGTTAGTCTGTTTTGTTTATCCTCTCTCTCACACTAAACATATAGCATATAACTACAATATAAACCTAATACTTATACACTTCCACTTTCTCACTTCATTCTGCATTCTTCCCTTCTTTTTTTAAACATACAATGTAAATATTACTTGCTGTCTCACATAGCCTTGACCCTACTTGCTACTATTATTATTCCATCACCTTCCCTCTCAAAAATCATCTTTCTTTCATTTAAAACAACTCCTATATGTTTCTCCTATAATATAACAGCCTTAACCTCCCTATATTTATATTAATACTGGCTCATTTGCTGCTGATAGTGGGATTGTGGGTGGGGGATATTTTTGAGGGTGTGGGTTTCTTGCTTCGGTTGTGTGTTTATGTTTTAACAGGACCTCCACAAAAGAACTCAAGACAAGCTGAGCAGAGTGACTCTCCATCAACTAGCCAGAAGGGAAGATCAAACAAAGAGTAACTGAAATACAACCAGACAGCTTAAACAAATGGCATAAAGGGCTACACAAGAACATCAGGCTCAGAAGATTAAAGAGATGACAACACTCAATCCCCCCGGTCACCTGTAAAGAATCTCATATCATGAAAGTGGGAAACCAACGCAGACAAATCTAATAAACAAAAGCAACAAGAAGAATTCAACATGAGGAGACACATAAACAACCTCCGAATGAAAGGTAAAGAGGAATTTTCATAAAGAGAGATAGATGGAATAGACATAAGTCAACTATCAGGCATGGAATTTTTAAAAAAAGGTTATAAAGAAGCTCAATGACCTTGACAATCTCAAATAAAAACATGGCAAACTCCAGGGAAATTACCAGAAACTCCAAGAAAACTACAAAGAATTGTAGAGAAGCTACAAGGAATTTACAAAAAAATAAACCAGCATAAAAAATGACATATTAATAAGAACCAGGAAGAAATAAACAATACAATTTATGAACTGAGGAACACAGTAGAATCAATCAAAAGCAAGCTAAATGAAACAAAGGGTCGGATCAGTGAGTTAGAGGACAATGTAGAAAAAAATACCCAGACAAAACAACAAAATGAAAAAGATTTAAAAAGAAGGAAGAGAGTTTAAGAGAACTGCAAGACAACATGATATGAAAATATATTAGAATCATAGGGATACAAGAAGGAAAAGAAAAGAAAAAAGAGATAGAAAACATGATTGAAAAAGTAATGAAAAAAAATTTTCTTAACCAGATGAGAGAAAAAGTCATGCAAATCCAGGAAGCACAGAGGATCCCAATGAAGATGAACCCAAAAAGGCTTATTTCAATGCACATCATAATTAAAATGACAACATTCAAAAACAAAGAGAGAATCCTAAAAGCAGCAAGAGAAAAACAGTAAAACATACAACAGAGCTCTGATAAGGCTATCAACTGACTTCTCAATAGAAACACTACAGGCCAGAGGGGAATGCCAAAAATATTTCAAGCAATTAAAAACAAAGGCCTACAATCAAGAATGCTCTACCCAGCAAGGCTCTCATTCAAAATAGAAGGTGAAATAAGGAGTTTCTCAGACAAAGGAAGACTAAAAGAATACATCTCCACCAAACCAGCATTGCAAGAGATGCTAAAGGGAATGCTTTACGAAAAAGAAGAAAAAAAGAAGGAGAAAGGAACACAACTAAAAAGGGAAATGAATAATTACCTATCAATAATAACCTTAAATGTAAATAGATTATATGCTACAATTAAAAGACATAGGGTAATGGACTAGATATGAAAACATGACCCACATATATGCTGTCTTCAAGAGACACACCTCAAAACAAAAGATTTACACAGACTGAAAGTGAAGGGATGGAAAAAAGTTTTTCAAGCAAAATGGATGTGAAAAAAAAGGTTGGGGTAGCAATACTTATATCAGACAAAACAGATTTCACAGCAAAAACCATAAGAAGAGACAAAGAAGGACATTTCATACTTAAGGGAAAAATCCATCAAAAACATATAACCCTTATAAACGTATATGTACCCACCATAGGAGAACCTAAATATGTAAGGAAATTTTTGAAAGACTTCAGGAAGGATATAGACAAAAACACACTCATAGTAGGGGACTTTAACACCCCATTGTCAACAACGAACAGATCTTCGAAGCAAAGAAACACCAAAGATATTGAGTCATTGAAGAACACTCTAGATCAGATGGACCTATTTGATATATACAGAACTTTTCACTCCCCAAAAAGCAAAATATACATTCTTTTCAAGTGCACATGGAACATTTTCAAAGATAGACCACATGGTAGAAGACAACACAAGCCTCAAAATTAAAGAAAATTGAAACTATATCAAGCATCTTCTCAGATCACAATGGCTTAAATCTGGAAATAAACCTCAAGGAAAAAACTCAAAAACATTCAAACTCATGGAGAATAAAAAACATGCTATTAAATAATGAATGGGTTAACAATGATATCAAGGAAGAAATAAAAAGTTTCTGGAAACAAATGATAATGAACACACAACAACTCAAAACCTATGGGATTCAGCGAAAGCAGTCCTGAGAGGAAAGTTCATACCAATACAGGCATACTTGAAAGGATAGAAGAATCTCTAGTAAACAATTTAACCTTACAGATACAAGAACTAGAGGAAGAATAACAAGCAAAGTACAGAGCGAGTAGAAGGAAAGAAGTCATCAGGATGAGAGCAAAATTAAATGACATAGAGATCAAACAAACAAATCAAAAGATCAACAAAAGTAGGAGCTGGTTTTTTGAAAAGATAAACAAAATCAACAAGCCTTTAACCAGGCTCATCAAGTAAAAGAGAGAGAGAAACGAAATAAATAAAATCAGAAATGAAAGAGGAGAAATCACAACCTATATCACAGAAATACAAAGGATTGTAAGAAATTATTATGAACAACTGTTATCACAAGATATTTGAAAACCTAGATGAAATGGACAAATTTGTGGAAACATATAATCTTCCAAAACTGAATCAAGAAGAAGCAAAAAGCCTGAACAGACCAATAACAACCAGTGAAATTGAAGCAGTAAAAAAAAAAAAAAGCTCCCAGCAAACACAAGTCCTGGAATGGATGGCTTAACATAATAATTTTACAAAACATTTACAAAAGAAATAACTCTTATCCTCCTCAGACTATTCCAAAAAGTCCAAGAAGAGGAAAGACTCCAAACTCGTTCTATGAATCCAGTATTATCCTAATTCTAAAATCTGGTCAAGACACAACAAAGAAAGAAAACTACAGGCCAATATCGCTGATGAACATATATGCGAAAATCATCAACAAAATATTGGCAAACTAGATCCAACAACACATTAGAAAGATTATACACCACAATCAAGTGGGATTCATCCTAGGCATGCAAGTATGGTTTAATATTCGCAAATCAATAAACATAATACACCACATAAACAAAATGAAAGACAAAAACCACATGATCATATCAGTAGATACTGAAAAAATATTTGATAAAGTACAACACCCATTTATGATGAAAACACTCAGCAAACTGGGAATAGAGGGAGCATACCTCAACATAATAAAGGCCATATACGAGAAACCTGAAGCCAACATCATACTCAATGGGCAAAAAATGAAAGCATTCACCTTGAGGTCAGCAACAAGATTAGGATGGCCATTCTCTACTCCTATTCAACATAGTCTTGGAAGTTTTAGCCACAGGAATAAAACAAGAAAGAGAAATAAAAGGCATGCAAATTGGAAAAGAGGAGGTAGAACTCTCATTCTTTGTAGATGACATATTAATGTACATAGAAAACCCTATAGACTCCACAAAAAAACTACTTGAATTAATAAGTGAATTCAACAAAATAGCAGGGTACGAAGTCAGTATTCAGAAATTGAAAGGGGGGGAGAAGATGGCGGAGGAGTGAGGAGAGGCTGCGGTTTCAGGCTCGTGAGGCCCTTCTGCAGTTTGGGCTAACTGCAGACAGAACATCTCAGTGAGCAGCTGGACACTGGCAGGAGTCGAGCCAAGGCACTGCTAGATTAGAGAAAATCCATCTGAGAACAACCTGTTTAGTGAGGATAGTAGCGGAAAAAGGGGATGAAACGGGATTCCTGACTGGGACGCTGCTGGAGCTGCGGCTAGAAGTAAACAAAGGCTTTTTGGCAACCGCAGGCTACCCAGGAGAGGTGTTGGGAGGAGAGCGGATCTCTGCCCACTGGCAGAGACCAGACTCAACCAAGTGGCATTGGCGCTGAAGGACAGGAGACAGCGTGCTGCCGGGCAAGTGAGAACATAATTCTCCTTTATATTTTTCTCTAGTGGATGGTGGAGAGGGGAGGAAAGTTTGGGGGTGGTAGGCCATTCTTGAGGAGCGCAGGCACAGTAGTGCACTCATCCACCCCCCAACCCTCCCCTTGAGTCCCGGGGGCGCAAATAGGGAAGTGCCCTCATTCAGTGGCCCAGGTACGCAGGGCTGCGCGTCCAGGTGCCCTTCAGACAAACGCCAACAGACATAAAATCAGTGACCCAACGGGCGCAGGGAGGGCCCACTGGACACGCAGAAGACTGTGCACAGTCGCCCCTGGCCAGCCCAGTGGGTGCTAGGCCAAAGTACCAGGCCGGAATCCGGAGCGCAGAGCACTTGCCCAGGCTAGCTCCCCATCCTTTTGTGTGCACACTGGCACTGGAGCCAAAAAACACCTCAAGGGCCGTCCCGGAGCGCGGCGCAGCCAGCTTCCTCGCAACGTGGCGCAGCCGGCTTTCTAGGAGTGCAGCACGGCAGGCCGGAGCTTAGTTCCCCGGACACCTTGGGCGCCCATAGGTGCTCGAGCCAAAAAAAACACCTGGAGGGCTTTCCCGGAGCGCAGCGCAGGCGGCTTTCTCAGAGCCCGGTGCAGCCGGCTTTCTCAGAGCGTGGCGTGGCCAGCTTTCTAGGAGTGCTGCACGGCAGGCCGGAGCTTAGTTCCCCGGACACCTTGGGCGCGCACCAGTGCTCGAGCCAAAAAAAACACCTGGTGGGCTTTCCTGGAGCTTGGCGCAGCCAGCTTTCTAGAAGCACGGTGTGGCAGTCCTGAGCTTAGTTCCCCAGCCGCTTTGGGCGCACACTGATGCTTCAGTGAAAATAAAAAACACCTCGCCAGCTTCCCCAGAGCGCAGCGTGGCCTGCTTTCCTGGAGCGCGGCATGGCAGACCTGAGGTGGGCTCTTGGCTGCCTTGCATTGCGCCTTGCCGGCCACCTCACACACACCACTGCTGCAAGGCATAGGAATCTCTGACCCATCACATTAGACCAGCTGTGGACGCAGAAAAAGAAGACGACACAAGAAGGCTGAACTGACATCTCCACAAAAGAATTCGAGATAAAGTGGATAGAGTGACTCTCAATCAACAAGCCAGAAGGAATATCCTAAAAAAAAATCTGAAATATAATCAGACAGCATAAACAAACGATATAAAAGATACTCCAAAAACATCAGGCTCAGGAGATCAAAGAGACTGCATCACTGAAACCCCCAGATCTACCATAAAAAATCTCATACCACAAAGGTGGAAAGGCAAAACACACAAATCCAAATAAAAAAAACAAACAAGAAGAATCCAACATGGTAAGACGCAGAAACAACCTCTCAATGAAAAGAAAAGAGGAATCCCCAGAAAGAGAGGTCGATGGAATAGACATAGCCCAAATGTCAGACATAGAATTCAAAACCATGGTGGTGAAGAAGCTCAATATGCTCGGAAACCTGAAAAACAACTATGACAACCTCCAAGGAAGTTACCAACAGCTCCAAGAAAATTACAGGGAACTTGCAGAGAACTACACGAGCATAAAAAAAGACATAGAAACTATCAACAAGAACCAGGAAGAAATGAAGAATGCAATCTCTGAATTGAAAAACACAGTAGAATCAGTCAAAAGCAGACTAAACAAAGCAGAGGATCAGATTAGTGAGTTAGAGGATAATGTAGGTAATAATTCTTAAATGATACAGCAAAATAAAAAAACATTGAAAAAATATGAACAAGATATTAGGGAATTACAGGATAGCATTAGAAAAATAATTTAAGGATCATCGGAATACGAGAGGGGGAAGAAAAGGAGCATGAAATTGAAAATCTGATAGGAGAAATAGTGACAGAAAATTTTCCGAACCTGATGAGAGAAAAAGTTATGCCAGTCCAAGAAGCACTGAGAGTTCCAATCAAGAGAAACCCCCAAAAACCCACTCCAAGGAACATCATAGTTAAAATGGCAACATTCCAAGACAAAGAGAGAATCCTCAAAGCAGCAAGAGAAAAACAGCAAATAACTTACAAGGGAGCTCCAATAAAGCTATCGACCGATTTCTCAACAGAAACATTACAAGCCAGAAGGGAATGGTAAAAAATATTTCAAGCAATGAAAAACAAAGGCCTACAACCAAGAATGCTCTACCTAGCAAGGCTCTCATTCAAAATAGAAGGTGAAATAAGGAGTTTCTCAGACAAAGGAAGACTAAAAGAATACATCTCCACCAAACCAGCATTGCAAGAGATGCTAAAGGGAATATTCTAAGAAAAAGGAAGAGAAAAAACAAAAAAAGAGTAGAGGAACAGAGATACAAAAGGGAAATGAATAAATATATGTCAATAATAACCTTAAATGTAAATGGATTAAATGCTCCCATTAAAAGACATGGGGTAACAGAATGGATAAGAAAACAGGACCCACATATTTGCTGTCTACAAGAAACACACCTCAAAACAAAAGATTTACATAGACTGAAAGTAAAGGGATATAAAAAAATATTCCAAGCAAACGGACCGGAAAAAAAAGCTGGGGTAGCAGTCCTCATATCAGACAAAACGGATTTCAAAGCAAGGGCAATAAAATGAGACAAAGAAGGACATTTCATAATACTTAAAGGAATGATTCATCAAGAAGATATAACACTGATAAACATATATGCACCCAACATAGGAGCACCCAAATATATAAAGCAAATACTAGAAGACCACAAGAAGGATATTAACAACAACACACTAATAGTAGAGGACTTCAAACCTCCATTATCAACAATAGACAGATCATCCAAGCAAAGAAACACCAAGGATATACAGGCATTGAACAACACACTAAACCACATGGATTTAACTGATATATATAGAACTTTTCACCCCAAAGAAGCAAAATACACATTCTTTTCAAAGGCACATGGGACATTTTCAAAGATAGACCACATAATAGGACACAAAACAAGCCTCAACAAATTCAAGAAAATTGAAATCATATCAAGCATCTTTTCAGACCACAATGCCTTGAAACTAAAAATCAACCTCAGGGAAAAAAATCAAAGACACCCAAACTCATGGAGAATGAATAACATGCTCTTAAATAACGAATGGGTTAACAATGACATCAAAGAGGAAATCAAGAAATTTCTAGAAACTAATGACAATGAACACACAACAGCCGAAAACCTATGGAACACAGCAAAAGCAGTCCTAAGAGGGAAGTTCATAGCAATACAGGCATATCTGAAAAGGCTAGAAGAATCTCAAATAAAAAACCTAACCATAAAGCTACAAGAAATAGAACAGCAACAACAACTAAAGCTTAGGGCAAAAAGAAGAAAGGAAATCATCAAGATCAAAGCAGAATTAAACGACATAGAAACGAAACGAACAATTCAAAAAATGAACAAAAGTCGGAGCTGGTTCTTTGAAAAAATAAACAAAACTGACAAGCCTCTAGCCAGGCTCATTAAGAAAAAAATAGAGAAGACCCAAATAAACAAAATCAGAAATGAAAGAGGAGAAATCACGACTGATACCTCAGAAATACAAACAATTATAAGAAACTACTAAAACAACTCTATGGCAAGAAATTTGACAACCTAGTAGAAATGGACAGATTTCTAGAAACATATAACCTTCCAAAACTGAATCAAGAAGAAGTATAAAGTCTCAACAGACCAATAACAAAGAAGGAAATTGAAACAGTAATCCAAAATCTCCCTGCACACAAAAGCCCTGGACCGGATGGCTTCATAGGCGAATTTTACAAAACATTTAAGGAAGAACTAACTCTTACCCTCCTCAAACTATTCCAGAAAATCCAAGAAGAGGGGAAAATCCCAAACTCTTTCTATGAAGCCAGTATTACCCTAATCCCAAGACCAGGTCAGGACACAGCAAAGAAAGAAAACTACAGGCCAATATCACTGATGAACATAGATCCTAAAATCCTCAATAAAATTTTGGCAAACAGGATCCAACAACACATTAGAAAGATTATACACCATGATCAAGTGGGATTCATCCCAGGGATGCAAGGATGGTTTAATATTCACAAATCAATAAATGTAATACATCACATAAACAAAATGAAAGACAAAAATCACATGATCATATCTATAGATGCAGAAAAAGCATTTAATAAAGTACAACACCCATTTATGTTGAAAACACTCAGCAAAATGGGAATAGAGGGAGCATACCTTAACATAATTAAGGCTATATATGAGAAGCCTGAAGCCAACATCATACTCAATGGACAAAAACTGAGAGCATTCCCCCTGAAATCAGGAACTAGACAAGGCTGTCCACTCTCCCCACTTCTATTCAACATAGTGTTGGAAGTCCTAGCCACAGCAATCAGACAGGACAAAGAAATAGAAGGCATCCAAATTGGGAAAGAAGAAGTAAAACTATAACTATTTAGAGACGACATGATAGTATACCTAGAAAACCCTATAAACTTCACTAAAAGACTACTCAATATAATAAGTGAATTTGGCAAGATGAAAAGGAAACCAACCATATGGGAAAACATATTTGCCATTGATATCTCAGACCGGGGACTGATCTCCAAAATATATAAAGAGCTTATACTACTGAACATCAAGAAAACAAACAACCCAATTAAAAAATGGGCAAAGGACCTGAACAAACACTTCTCTGAAGAGGACATACAGAAGGTCCATAGACACATGAAAAAATGCTCAACATCACTAGCCATCAGAGAGATGCAAATAAAAACCACAATGAGATACCACTTTACACCTGTTAGAATGGCCATTATCAACAAATCAACAAACAACAAGTGCTGATGAGGATGTGGAGAAACAGGAACCCTACTGCACTTTTTGTGGGAATGCAGACTGGTGCATCCACTATGGAATACAGTATGGAATTACATAAAAAATCTAAAACTGGAACTGCCTTTTGAACCAGAGATTCCACTGCTAGGATTATACTGGAAAAATTCTAAAACCCTAATTCAAAAGAACTTATGCACCCCTATGTTCATAGTGGCACAGTTAACAATAGCTAAGTGCTGGAAACAGCCTAAGTGCCCATCTGTAGATGAGTGGATCACAAAACTGTGGTACATTTACACGATGAAATATTATGCAGCAGAGAGAAAGAAGGAACTCCTGCCATTTGCGACAACATGGATCGAACTAGAGAGAATTATGCTTAGTGAAATAAGCCAGGCAAAGAAAGCAAAATACCATATAATATCACCTAATACAGGAAACTAAAGAACAACATAAACAAATGAACTAAATAGAACAAGGAACAGAATAGCAGTCAATGAGGGTGGGAGAAGGGGCTAAGTAAGGAAGGGTTTAGTCAAGGAACGTGTATAAATGACTCATGAATATGGACAACGGTGAGGGATATGATTGTGGGAGAAGAGGTAGGCTGGGTGAGAGTGAGCAATGGGGGAAAAATGGGACAACTGTAATTGAAAAACCAAAAAATAAAATTAAATAATATATATATTGAATGTCAACTGTAATTGAAAATAAAATAAAACAAATAAAAGAAAAAAGAAAAAGAGAAAGTCATATCTGATCTCTGAATAGAGGAAGATTTATTTTTTATCCTGGTTTGAAGCTATCCTTTCCCATCTGCCACCACATAACCTCTATCACCTCCAGTCAGGTACAAAGAAGTAGAAGTATCTCATCCAAGGTCTTTTTTCTCCCTGTTTGGGATTTCCAAATCAGTGTTTTGAAGATGCCTCAATTGTATTTCTAGACCCTGAGACCAGCGCACCAAGTGACAGGTTTAATGGAATTTGTTAGACATTCCAGGTGGTATTTGTGTCTTGTAAGGAATTGGAGATCATACATTTAGTTAAGAAGAATTTTGATCGTCTAAACACTATACTGTACACCTGAAACTAATAGAAAATAATATGAAATGTAAACTTTAATTGATAAATATAAATAATTTTTAAAAAGAAGAATTTTAATTCCACTACCCACTAGGTCTTTTTCATATAATTGAGTTGCAAAGCTTTCCAAATTTCTCTTCTGTTAGTGGCCATTATAGTTATCACTTCCTATTTTTTTCACTGTGTGGATAAAAACTTACTGCCTGGTATTTCCCTTAGGTGTAAGTTTTACTAGTAATGACAACTCCTTGATAAATAGCTTTTGTGTACATTATCTTATTGGGTTCCCACAGTGATCTAGGGAGAAAAAGAGTGATAGCCTCCAGGTTATATATGAGGAAACTGAGGTTATATTGATTTTAGCTTGGTCAGAGGCTCCAGTTAAAGATAAGTGAATATTGTTAGACAAAAAAAAAAAAAAAACAACGTCTAGATCTCAAGAGAACATCTCTTTGGGGAGGATGAAAGGGAAGATGGGTAAGCATAGGGTTTTTAATGCTGGCAATTATCAAGTAGAAAGGAGGCAGCTATCTATCCAGATTGTTTAAACAAATGATTCCCAACATGTTCCATATTATGACACACTAATTTTGTCTAATTTTGCTGATTCCAGAAAGCAATATGTGGGTTCTTAAAAGTAATTAAAGTAGAATTAAATATTATGTTAATTAAACATGGTTTTAAATACATTTTAAATGATGTGAATTGGTTTTACCCCTCGGAATAACTACAAATTGTCTATCCTGATTTTGTAACAACTTAAGGTATTAGGAACTAAAACTAGAAGACTGAATCAGAGTTATGTCAGATCTCTGAGATTGTGTTTTGGAAGGTCTTTCCCAGGTACTTTTTGGGAACTCTGGAAATTCTAATGTAATGGAAAAGTTTCTTCGGCTAGGGATAATTGATTCTCCTCAAACTTATCTTTATTTTAACCCCCTTATTTGGGCTACTGATTCTCCCCTATACTCTCAATTTAGTAGGGAAACTACTATATTAGTCATCTTCAATGAGGTCAGCACCCATTTATCTCTCTGTCTTGCTTATATTGGGTTGGCCAAAAAATTTGTTTAGTTTTTTTCATATGATGGCTCTAGTAGTGCTTAGTTGTCTTCAACTTTATTCAAAATAATTTTGTTAGATTGTATTTTGACAGCTGTCATATCAGCATGCATTAACAAAAACATCAAAATTGGTGAATTTTTGTGCATCCATTTTAATATTTAAGATGGAAGAAGATATACAACATTTTCAGCATATTATGCTTTATTATTTCAAGAAAGATAAAAATGCAACAACTGAAATACAAAAAATAAAATTATGCAGTGTATGAAAAAGGTGCTGTAACTGATCAAATGTGTCAAAACTGGTTTGTGATGTTTCTTGGAACTATTAACTTTTTGGTGAAATAATTCTTTGCTGTGGGGCTGTCTTATGCACTGCAAGATGTTTAGCAGCAACCCTGACCTCTACCCACTAGAATTAAATAGTGAGAGATAGCTAACATACTCAAAATACTCAAATCAATAAAGGTATTGGTGAAAATGAAAAATTTGACTTATTTTATAGAAAAAAACATAACTGACTTTTTGGACAACCCAATATTTCTCTATTCACCACGCCCATGGCCAGAGTCTTGACCAACCTGTTTTCTTGTCTGCCTACTCTCTTGCCCCTTAGTACCTTAGTACAAAGCCTTTTCTTTTTTGTTTTACACAGTGACTGCTGCAATGCTCTGCCCTCAGGGATCTGAGCATGGGAGCAGGGAGGATTGGGGTCAGGTATATGTGCCCTGCAACATCTCAAAGTTGGACATGGCGACAGCCATTCTGGCTCCAGGGTAGTCGTGCTGTAGTTCATTAGGCAATTGACCCAACAGGGTTTATTGCCTACTCTGATCCAGGTACATAGTGTATCCTGGTGCAGAGCTTGCAATACCTTTGGTAATCACCTGTTTAGCACGGGTTGCAACAGCCAGCCCATGGGAAAGGGAAATGCCTTTTTCAACTTACTCACTCATGATCAGGGTACAGTGCATCTGTCCAACAGTTGGTGGACCACAGCACGTGGGGTCACTGGGCACCTGTGGGGGTTCACCCTTGCCCTGAAAATATTTCTGTGCCTGACAGTGTGACATTAAATAGCAAATTTAAAACACTGTAACAAGTTGAGAGATATATTGCAGTAGAAAGGTGAAAAACTTTATGTCTGAGTACCTTTAATGGCACATTTTCCTACTTTTTGAACAAAGGACTTCATATTTATATTTTGCACAGGGTCTGCAAGTTACATAGCCAGTCCTGACTGTAAAGATTATCGATTACTGAAGCATTTTTGTACACCTTCAGATCCACCACTTCCCACATAGAAATGATGAAAGCTGATGAGGTTGTAGCTGTCTCTAGTCTTACTGAGGCTGTTTAGAGGACAGGGGACACTTCTATTTGTCAAGGAGATAAATACTAAGTCAGTATTTGAACTTCAGTCTGATTAGGCCTGTTGTGTCCCACCATCCCAGCTGTGTTAAGTATCTCACATCATGAGATGGGCTTAAGACAATGTGATAGCAGGTTATATTCTTAGGTATGAATCAGGAGACCTGAATTCTAAATCTGCCTCTGCCTCTGCCACTGACTAGCTGAGTGCTCTTTAGAATATTGCTCTCCCTTTGGGGACTTTATTTTCTCATATGTGAAAAGAGCAGTTTTGATTAACTTAGTGTTTTCAGATTGTCATATTTCTAGAGAGGTGCCTCAGAGAGGGAAAGGTGAGTGCTAGGCAATGGGGCTTATAGGTGCAGCAAACTTTTTTCACCAAAACCTGTTCCACTTTTATGTTTTATATATTTTTGATCTGCATTGGAATTCACTTAAAGTAATAAAGCTTAAAAAAATTAAACCCATCATGACAGTCTCTATGGACCATTCTACCTCTCACTTATGATTCTGAAAGATGTTGACCTTGAATCTAATAAAGAGGATGGTCTTCATTCCAGAAATAAATATGCTATGTGCCTCGACCAGTGATCAGAGAATAAAAGAAATACAAGGAGGATAAGTAATTGGAGGGCAAACAGGTGAGCGGTATAGAACTGAAAGATAAGAACAATGAAGAAGAGGTTCAGTATTCCCACTGTGGGTTGAGACAAGAAACGTCATCAAACTCAGAAGGTTCAGCTAGAAGTTCATGCCCCAAGAAGTAATATTTTATACCCTTCCTCCATTACACAATAGGATATAACAATGTCTGGTGGGCAAAATGGACTGGATAAGGAGAAAAGTTAGCTGCAAGTGAAATTTAACTCTGCTAATTGTTTTTGAGCCTTTATCAATTTGTAGTCCCTATACTAGACCTAGAATAGGTGGTGAAAAAGTAACCAAATATAACATCATCCTGTCAAAAGGTTTCAGCATAAGTGAGCAAAATAGAAATTCTGAAAAACACAGAGTATTTTATAAAGCCAAGTGTCATAATGCTACAATAAATGTGCAAAGAAAAATGAGAAAACAATATGAACACTCAATTCCATCTGAAGCATTAGAAAAAACTATCTGAAAAAGAAGATGGAATTTAAGCTTGGACTTTAAAAAATCAATAGGACTTGGAAAGACAGGACATGGAGAGCTTTGCATGCCAAATTTAGGATTTTGAAATAAGAGAGACATGAAAAAGTTTTAAGCAGTATGCACGGTAGGAGAAGGATGATCTGGTTGGATTTACATTTAAACCACTGTGGCTGTTATGTGAAGAAAAGTACATTTAATAGGATTAAGGGTGGATTCAGAAAGAAGGAAGAAAATAGTATTTTGTTAATCCAGGCCAGAAAAAAAAGGAGTGTGTCATGATCTAGGAAAGTACCAGTGGCAGTGGAGAAGAAACTAATTCAACAGGCATTTGGAAGGAGGGATTAACAGGATTTGGTAATTGATTCAATATAGGAAGTTGAGGGGAAGGGAAGTGTCAAGGACTGACCTAGGTTTTGGTCTCAAGAAATTGGGTGGTGTCATTCATTTAGATGAGCGAGGAGGGAAGAGGATGAGTAGGTTTGGAAGACTTAAGTTTTTAAGGTTAAATTTGAAGGGGGAGATCCAAGATGGCGGAGGAGTAAGTGGAAGCTACACTAACCTCCTCCCAGGACCAGTCTGGATTTACAACTTAATTTTGGAGAAATCATCTGGAATAACCAACGGAACACTAGCTGGAAAGAAGTCTTATAACCACGGAGAGACAGAAAAGGCCGCTACATCACAACTTGACTGGTAGGGAGTGTGGAGACGCAGAAGGGCTGGCTGGGCTCACATGGGTGGCAGCTGAAGGGACTGAGAAACAGCTCAGCAGCCGGGGATTCCCCCTGAGAAGGGCAGGGTCTAAACCCCCAGCTGGGCTTCCCAGCCTACAGCAACAGAGTGGAAAGTAAAATAGTATCAGCTATGAAAAGCGAAAAGCCACAGGGTTTCTTGCTAGCCAGAGAGAAACAGCAGGAGAAAAAGAGCTCTTAAGTGGATCACATATGAAAATATTTTGGCCACCACTTACCCTGGGCTCAACCAGGGAGAGGGCAGAGAGGACTGGGGACACTTGGGGAAAGTTTGGCACGGTGGCTTTGGGGGGAGAGCTGGGGGAGCGGGCGGCTGGGTCCCAGTGCTGACTCATCCCCAGTACTGCAGGTAGACCATTCCCCTCCAAGTGGCGTCAGCCTGAGGGGAAGCAAAAGCCCTGCCTACAGGAATTAAGCTGCCACACCCACAGTCCTTAAGCCTGACAGCTAATCACAGATTGAATAGATTAACAATCAAAGAAGACAGACAACAGCAGTAGATCCCTGGAAGACTCCAACAGGCTGCCTAGGGCCAGACCTGTACATGATCTGACGCCACCAGAGGCAGATCCAGGAAGTGCAGATCATTCCAAGAAGCACCAACAAACAATAGGAGTCAAAAAAATGGGGAGACAGAGAAACAACCTCCCATCAAAAAGAAAGGTAGAATCCCCAGAAAGAGTGCTAAATGAAATAGAGGGGAGCGAACTATCAGATATGGAATTCAAAACATGGATTATAGAGAAGCTGAATGAGCTCAGCGGAAACTACAAAGAACTCCAGAAAAACAACAAGGACCTCACAGAAAATTACGTGAGCATGAAAAAGGACATAGAAGCTATCAATAAGAGCCAGGAGGAAATGAAGAATACGATCTCTGGATTGAAGAACACAGTAGAAGGAATTAAAAGCAGGCTAGAGGAAGCAGAAGATCGGATCAGCGAGCTGGAGGACAACCTACACAAAAACTCCCAGACAATGCAACAAAATGAAAAAAGACTGAACAAGACTGAAGAGGTTCTAAGACAGCTGCAGGACAACATGAAACGTAATAATATCCGTATCATAGGAATTCCAGAAGGAGAAGAAGAAGAGCAAGGAATAGAAAACCTCTTTGGAAAAATAATGACAGAAAACTTTCCTAACATGACGAGAGAAAGAGTCACGCAAGTCCAGGAAGCACAGAGGGTCCCAATGAAGATGAACCCCAACAGGCCCACTTCAAGACACATCATAATTAAAATGCCAACATTCAAAGACAAAGAGAGGATCCTAAAAGCAGAAAGAGAAAAACAACTAATAACATACAAGGGTACTCCAATAAGGCTATCATCAGATTTCTCAGCAGAAACACTACAAGCCAGAAGGGAATGGCAAAAAATATTCGAAGCAATGAAAAACAAAGGCCTACAACCTAGAATACTATACCCAGCAAAGCTCTCATTCAAAATGGAGGGTGAAATAAGGAGCTTCCAAGACAAAAGAAGGCTAAAAGAATACATCTCCACCAAACCAGCAATGCAAGAGATGCTGAAGGGTCTGCTCTAAGAAGATAAAGAAACAGAGAGAGACAGAGAAGAACACGAGTACAAAGGGGAAAAATGACAATGAATAAGTACTTATCGGTAATAACCTTAAATGTAAATGGATTAAATGCTCCAATTAAAAGACATAGGGTAGCTGAATGGATTAGAAAGAATGACCCACATATATGCTGTCTACAAGAGACCCACCTTAAAACAAAAGATCTACACAGACTGAAAGTAAAGGGATGGAAAAAAGTATTTCAAGCAAATGGGCATGAAAAAAAAGCCGGGGAAGCAATACTTATATCAGACAAAACAGATTTCACAGCAAAGTCCATAAAAAGAGACAAAGAAGGGCATTTCATAATACTTAAGGGAAAAATCCATCAAGAAGATATAACCCTTATAAATATATATGCACCCAACTTAGGAGCACCCAAATATATAAGGAAACTTTTGAAAGACTCCAAGAAAGATATAGACAACAACACACTCATAGTAGGGGACTTTAACACCCCATTGTCAACAATGGACAGATCTTCGAAGCAAAGAAACACCAAAGATATTGAGGCACTGAACAACACTCTAGATCAAATGGACTTAG
Source organism: Furipterus horrens (assembly GCF_987537825.1). Lineage (NCBI taxonomy): Eukaryota > Metazoa > Chordata > Mammalia > Chiroptera > Furipteridae > Furipterus > Furipterus horrens. The sequence goes on along the minus strand of NW_028327187.1, from coordinate 26,304,512 downwards.
TCAATATATATAGAAGTTTTCACCCCAAAGAAGCAAAATATACATACTTCTCAAGTACACATGGACCATTTTTAAAGATAGACCACATGGTAGGACACAAAACAAGCCTTAACAAATTCAAGAAAATTGAAATTATATCAAGCATCTTCTCAGATCACAATGGCTTAAAATTGGAAATCAACCTGAAGGAAAAAACTCAAAAACATTCAAACTCATGGAGAATGAATAACATGCTATTAAATAATGAATGGGTTAACAATGACATCAAGGAAGAAATCAAAAACTTTCTGGAAACTAATGATAATGAACACACAACAACCCAAAACCTATGGGATACAGCGAAAGCAGTCCTAAGAGGAAAGTTCATAGCAATACAGGCCTACCTAAAAAAGCTAGAGGAATATCTAATAAAAAATTTAACCCTACAGCTACAAGATCTAGAGGAAGAACAACAAGCAAAGCCCAGATCAAGTAGAAGGAAGGAAATCATCAAGATCAGAGCAGAATTAAATGACATAGAGTCTAAACTAACAATTCAAAAGATCAACAAAAGTAGGAGCTGGTTCTTTGAAAAAATAAACAAAATTGACAAGCCTTTAACCAGGCTCATCAAGAAAAAAAGAGAGAGGACCCAAATAAATAAAATCAGAAACGAAAGAGGAGAAATCACAACTGATACCACCACAGAAATACAAAGGATTATAAGAAATTATTACGAACAACTGTATGGGAAGAAATTTGACAACCTAGAGGAAATGGACAGATTCCTGGAAACCTATAGTCTTCCCAAACTGAATCAAGAAGAAGCAGAAAGTCTAAATAGACCAATACCAGCTAGTGAAATTGAAGCAGTAATCAAAAAACTCCCAGGACACAAAAGCCCGGGACCAGATGGCTTCACAAGTGAATTCTACAAAACATTTAGGAAAGAACTAACTCCTATCCTTCTCAGACTATTCCAAAAGATACAAGAAGAGGGAAGACTGCCAAACTCATTCTATGAAGCTAGTATAACCCTAATTCCAAAACCAGGTCAAGACACAACAAAGAAAGAAAACTACAGGCCAATATCGCTGATGAACATAGATGCTAAAATCCTCAACAAAATATTGGCAAACTGGATCCAGCAACACATTAGAAAGATCATACACCACGATCAAGTAGGATTCATCCCAGGGATGCAAGGATGGTTTAACATTCGCAAATCAGTAAACGTAATACACCACATAAACAAAATGAAAGACAAAAACCACATGAACATATCAATAGATACAGAAAAAGCATTTGATAAAGTACAACACCCATTTATGATAAAAACTCTCAGCAAAATGGGAATAGAGGGAGCATACCTCAACATAATAAAGGCCATATATGAGAAACCTGAAGCCAACATCATACTCAATGGGCAAAAACTGAGAGCATTCCCCCTGAGATCAGGAACAAGACAAGGATGTCCGCTCTCCCCACTCCTATTCAACATAGACTTGGAAATTCTAGCCACCGCAATCAGACAAGAAAGAGAAATAAAAGGCATCCAAATTGGAAAAGAGGAAGTAAAACTGTCATTATTTGCAGATGACATGATAGTGTACATAGAAAACTCTATAGACTCCACAAAAAAAACTACTCGACCTAATAAGTGAATTCGGCAACATGGCAGGATACAAAGTCAATATTGAGAAATCAAAGGCCTTTTTATAAACCAACAATAAAAACTCAGAGATAGAAACTGAAAGAAAAATTCAATTTACCATAGAAACAAGAAAAATAAAATACCTAAGAATAAACTTAACCAAGGAGGTAAAAGACCTGTACTCAGAAAACTACATAACACTGAAGAAAGAAATTAAAGAAGATACAAATAAATGGAAGCATATACCATGCTGATGGATAGGAAGAATCAACATCATTAAAATGTCCATACTACCCAAAGCAATTTATAGATTCAATGCAATCCCTATTAAAATACCAGCAACATATTTCACAGACCTAGAACAAATCCTTCAAAAATTTATATGGAACGAAAAAAGAGCCCGAATAGCCACAGCAATTTTGAGGAAGAACACAGTAGGAGTAATCACAATACCTGATATCAAAATATACTACAAGGCCACGGTAATCAAAACAGTCCGGTACTGGCATAAAAACAGACATATAGATCAATGGAACAGAATAGATAGCCCAGAAACAAACCCAGGTTCATATGGTCAACTAATATTTGACAAAGGGGGAAAGAACATCAAATGGAGTGAAAAGAGCCTCTTCAACAAATGGTGTTGGGAGAACTGGACAGGGACATGCAAAAAAATGAAACTAGACCACCAACTTACACCATACACCAGAATAAACTCAAAATGGATCAAAGACTTAAATGTAAGCCGTGATACCATAAAAGTCCTAGAGGAAAAAATAGGCAGGAAAATTTCAGATATCCCACATAGCAACATTTTCACTGATATAGCTCCTAAGGCAAGGGAAATAAAGGAAAGAATAAACAAATGGGACTACATCAAACTAAAAAGTTTCTGCTCAGGTAAAGAAAACATCAGCAAGATGAAAAGGAAACCAACCATATGGGAAAATATATTCGCCAATGACATCTCAGACAAGGGATTGATCTCCAAAATATATAAAGAACTCATACGACTCAACACCAAAAAGACAGACAACCCAATTAAAAAATGGGCAAAGGACCTGAACAAACACTTCTCCAAAGAAGACATACAGAGGGCCCATAGACATATGAAAATATGCTCAAAATCACTAGCCATCAGAGAGATGCAAATAAAAACCACAATGAGATACCACCTCACACCAGTCAGAATGGCCATCATCAACAAATCAACAAACAACTTGTGCTGGAGAGGATGCGGAGAAACGGGAACCCTGGTGCATTGCTGGTGGGAATGCAGACTGGTGCAGCCACTATGGAAAACAGTTTGGAATTTCCTCAAAAAACTAAAAATGGAACTGCCTTTTGAACCAGCAATTCCATTACTGGGATTATATCCGAAAAATCCTGAAACACCAATTCAAAAGAACCTATGCACTCCAATGTTCATAGCAGCACTATTTACAATAGCCAAGTGCTGGAAACAACCTAAATGCCCATCTGTAGATGAGTGGATCAAAAAACTGTGGTACATTTACACAATGGAGTTCTATGTAGCAGAAAGAAAGAAAGAACTTCTACCATTTGCAACAACATGGATGGAACTAGAGAGAATTATGCTTAGCGAAATAAGCCAGGCAACGAAAGAAAAATACGTTATGCTGTCACCTATTACAGGAAACTAATGAACAACACAAACAAATGAGCAAAATTGAACCAGAGGTATGTAAACAAGGAGTAGACTAACAGTAACAAGGGGGGAGGTGGGAGGGAGAAAAGGGGGTAAGAAGGGGAAGTGTAAAATCAAAGAACATGTATAAATGACCCACAGACATGGGCAACTGAGTGGGGACTGAATGTGGGGGAAGGGAGGGGCAGAATACAGGGAAGCAAGAGGGGAAAAAAAAAAGTGAGACAACTGTAATGGAAAAACAAACAAAAAATTTTTTTTAGTGGGGGAAAATGATAATATGAAGAATGGAAATGCCAGTTCAGTGAACATTAGGACAAAGATTTTCCTTCACGTTGTATATTTTTCTCCCTATTTGATCTCTCCAGAGTTCGGCATTCTAAACAAGTAAGTAATAACTTAAGTTTCTTTGCATAGACCTAATAAGACCAGTTTTTAATAGAGGTTCCTTTTTCTGACCAAGTCTTTGACTGGAATGTCAAGCCTTAAGGAGACATGCTTGGGCTCAAGTTGTTACCAAAAAGCTCTGAGGATCTGGGAATGACTTTCAAAGGTAATAAAAGCCCGCGAGTTAAAAGGCCTGGTGCCATGGTTGCTTGTGCGGTCCACAGCAATCTTTCCAGGGAAGGAACAAAGGTTATTTTCCTGAAAGATGGCTAGAAGGGACCTTAAGGTGAAATGGAAAACCAGAAAGACTTGGAAAGGATAGGTGTGTACTGGCAAGGATGAATGCCAGGTATGTGGCCCAGCTTCTGTGCCCTGAAGAGCAGACTGAAGGTCACCCTAAATGTTCCTTGGGTAAGTTCCAACAAAGCAGAACTAAAGATCATAAGTGATCATTTGCTGCTCTTGTTGTGTTTATGCAAATGAACAGGATAAATTAAAAATGGACTTAATGTAGTCCCTTTAATGACAAGGACGGTAATCTTAGGGAGAAAAATCATTATTCAAGGAAAATCACAATGATCAGTGGTAGACTATAAAGTAGTGCAGCTACCCATCTTAAAAGTTTCTTTTCATTTAAAATATGTTTTCACTTGAAAGTTAAACCATGTCTGTGGTATCATCAAAGATATTTAAGTTGCAGGCAAGAAGAATGTCAAGTGCCTTGCAACTGGGTGTCTTCCCAATAAGACAGTCTTACAGGTTCAGAAACATGTTTGTGGGTTATGTTACATAAATTAGCATGTGTTTTCCATTTTCAAAGGGCACAAGCCTATGACCGCATTACCTGAGTGATTGTCTGTACGTATAAGCCTCACTTAATCCTCTCTGCAGCGCTGCCTCCGGAGACTCAACGGTTTGGGTGAACTAAATGGCTGGAATACAACAAGGATGCCAGCCTGTTACAGCAAGCACGCTGTTGTCCGGAGAGCCAACTGACCTGGAGTATGAACGATCCTTCCTTATGTGGGAAGGCCACCCTCCCCTCACACCCCCACTCTTATTAGGGATTTGTGGACTCAAGGGTAGATAGGACGACGACCATGTATACAGCTTGAAACAGCTAGAGGAACTTGAAACCTTTGCCCATTGTCCTTTATAAGATTATAAAGGTTCTTAATATCTGAGAGGGAGGGTTTGTTATTTTTTATTGTTAAAATAATTAATTAATCACATATTTACTAAAAAACGAGAAGAAGAAGAAGAATATATGAAAGGGTGAAGTAGGAAAGCTTGTATGTACAAACCATGGGTATGGACTTGGGGGGGGAGATTGCTGGGGGAGGGAGATGCTGGGTGGAGGGGAGTAAAGGGGAGAAAATTGGAACTATTGTAACAATATAATCAATAAAATACATTAAAAAAAGAAAATAATGTATAAGAATTAGGGTCTTATCTGTGTGATATCTAGATAATTCATATGAAGAGAATAATTTTCTCGAAAAAGGTTAAGGAGAATCTTTTTTTAACTAAGCCTTCTTCCTTACTCTTTACCTGAGCACCTACAGGTTCTCAGAGAGAAGACACTCTTTATTCTGTTATTTTTGTTAGAGAGGGAGATACTTAATCTTAGTCATCAATTTATTTGAGAAGTATTTCTCTAGACTTGTGTGCATAGCTATATGCTAAGTGTCTTAGGAGATAAAAAAAAAATACAATACAAACCCAATTAACAATGGTCAAAGGACCTTAATATACACTTGTCCAATAATTAGTAATTTTAACTATTTGTTCAGAACATCAATACAAAAATATTAAATCATCATTCTTGCTTCTTAGGTTAATTTTTTCTAATTTTTAAAATTTCTTTATTTTTTCTTACTTGATTTTTAAAATAAGTACTTTCTACTCTCTATTTTTTAATATGTTTTTTTTGATTATGCTGTTAAAGTTGTCCCAACTTCTTTTCTCTCTGCTCCTCTCCACCCAGTGACCCTCCTCCCTCCAGTTGTCCCTCTCTTTTAGTCCATGTCCATTGATTGTGCATATAGTTCTTCTCAACCTCTTCCTGTCTACTCAATTCCCTCCTACTATGCTTCTTAATTCCTGCATCATGTCCCTCCTTTTTCCCCCTTCCCCCTCTCTGCTGACCTCCTCCCAATATATTCCCCATACCTATAATTCTTTTTCCACTCTTGTTGCCTACGTAGTTTGCCTTTGTTTGGATTCCCTAGCTTCTGTTGTTGGTTGTTGTGATACAGTTTTTATTTTAATGTTCATAGTTTTCATCCTTCTTTTTCTAAACAAGTCCCTTTAACATCTCATATAATAGTGGTTTGGATCTGATGAACTCCTTCAGTTTTACTTTGTCCTGGAAGCACTTTCTCTGCCCTTCTGTTCTGAATGACAGCTTCACAGGATAGAGTATTGATGGCTGTAGGTTTTTGATTTTCAACTTGGAATATTTATTGTCAGTCCCTTCTTGACTTCAGAGTCTCCTTTGAGAAATCAGATGACAGTCTAATTGGGACCCTTTTGTACATAATTCTCTTCTTCTCTCTTGCTGCTTTCAAGATTCTCTCTTTATCTTTAATTTTTGACAATTCGATTATAATGTGTCTTGGTGTGGTTCTCCCTGGGTTCAGTTTTTCTGGAACACTCTGTGCTTCCTGGACCTATAAGTCTATTTCTTTCTCCAAGTCAGGGAAGTTCTGCTTCATTATTTTTTCACACAATTTTTCAATTTCTAGTTCTTCTTCACCTTCTGGCAACCTTATAATTCTAATCTTTGTTCGCTTATAGCTGTCCGTAAGGTTTTTGAGCCTCTCCTCATATTCCTCACTTTTCATTTCCTCTTTCTGCACTGGTTGACTGTTTGATCCTTCCCTATGCTCCAATTTCTTGATTTGATCTCTGTTTTTCTTTTCCTTACCACTTGTCCCATGTGTGTTTTCATTTATTTCAGCAGGACTAGCTTTCATTCTTTCCCCATCTTGTTCAATATCTCTTCTTAACTCTGTAAGCTGCCTTATGACTATAGCTCTGAACTGAGCCTCAGAAATATTTTCTATTTGTTCATCACTTAATTCCCGTATTTGATTTTTGGTTAGCTGCGTGATTGGTATTTCAATAATCATTCTTGCCATCCTGACTGTTTTTGTTTATCTTTTCTTCTTGGGCAGGGCTGTCACACCTCCTACACTATCGGGTGCAGAGTCCTGAGCACTCATCACTACCCAGCATCCCTTCTCACCACACTGTGGCACTTTGTGTGGGAGTGGGGGTCCAAGATGGATTTCTTTCATTACTCTCTGCTGAGAGACTGGGAGCCTCTTCCTCTGTCCCCACGCCCTCTGGGCCTCTCAGTCCAAGGTAATGGGTTTCTGCCTTCCCCAGCATTAGAATAGTGAGCTCATTGGACTCGACTGCAGCCAGGACTGCTCCCTTGGCATTTCTTGCAGTCCTCCTGCTATTGCTGCTACTGCCACCCACAACACAGCTTGACCTGTCTGCCCCGGTTTCATCCCTCCTCCCCGTCCGGACGAGCCCCACTTGTTTATAACTTCATACATTGGACTTCCATGTAGTTTTATTTTCTGGAACTTCTGGTTATTTCTGGTTTTGTGGTAGTTGTATTTCTTCTTAGTTGTGGAGGGAGAAAGAGAATGTCAGTCTAAGCCTCCATCTTGGCTGGAAGTCCACTGTACCATCTTAGCGCAATCCACCATTCTCTTTTTTGTGGAGTACTGCAACAATATTTAACTGGACTCATACTCTCACTCTGGTCCTCTGTAGCCCACCCTCCGGACAGTAACCAGCAGCATCTTTGCAAAGCGCAAATCATACCCTTTTTCTTCCCTTTTTAATTCCCTCAATAGTTTTCTACTGTATGCACAAATAAATTTAAACTCTTTATTATAGCATTCTGGACCTTCCTTAATATGGTCCCTGAATATCTTTTGCCATTGACATCTGTCTCTCTTACTTTTTCCAGCCACACTGATTCTTCATGTTCAATGTATATGCACAGTACATTTTCAACTTAGAATTTTTGCACTAATATCTATCTACAATTCTCTAGCTTTATTCACGACTCATAACTTAGGTCTCAGTTCACTTTCCACCTCCTCAGAAAAATTCGCTAATCATCTTCTCTAAAGCAGTCACTAACCAAGAAACTCTCTATTTTCTTTTATTCATAAGAGATATTACCAGCTAAAATTGTTTTAAAATTTATTTCTCTTATGCTTACTATCCATATTTCTCCATTAAGATATAATCACTATATGGGCAAGAAATGAATTTATCTTTCTTATTCATCCCTGTATCTCAGCACCTATAACACAGCCTCAAATGCCATAAATGTTCAATAAATATTGCCTAAATTAATTTACTAATGGATTAACCATCAAGAGTGTTAGTCCTTAACACAGTAAAAGAATAGAGTTACAGATACACGTGGTTTCATGGTGGCCATATATATATATTTTTAATGTGTTTTATTGATTATAATGTTACACTTGTCCCAATTTCCCTTCCCTCTGCTCCCCTCCGCCCGGTGGCCCCCCTCCCTCCAGTTGTCCCCCCCTTTTAGACCATGTCCATTAGTTGTGCATATAGTTCTTCTCAACCTCTCTTTGTCTATTCCATTTCCTCCTACTATGCTCCTTAATTCCTATATCATCTCCCTCCCTCTCCCCCTTCCCCCTCCCTGCTGACCTCCCCCCAATATGCTCCCCATACCTATAGTTCTTTTTCCACTCTCATTGCCTGTTTAGTTTACCTTTGTTTCAATTCCCTAGCTTCTGTTGTTTCTTGTGATGCAGTTTTCATTTTCATGTTCATAGTTTTGATCCTCTTTTTTCTAAACCAGTTCCTTTAACATCTAATATAACAGTGGTTTGGATCTAATGAACTCTTTCAGTTTTATTTTGTTCTGAAAACACTTTCTCTGCCCTTCTATTCTGGATGACAATTTTGCTGGATAGAGTATTCGTGGTTGTAGGTTTTTGATTTTCATTACTTTGAATATTTCTTGCCAGTCCCTTCTTGCCTGCAGGGTCTCCCTTGGGAAGTCAGCTGATAGTCTAATTGGGACCCCTTTGTACATGGTTCTTTTCTTCTCTCTTGCTGCTTTTAAGATTCTCTCTTTATCTTTAATTTTTGACAATTTGATTATAATGTGTCTTGGAGTGGTTCTACCTGGGTCCAGTTTTTTTTGGATTCTCTGTGCTTCCTGGACCTGTAAGTCTATTTCCTTCCTCAAGTTTGGGAAGTTCTGCTTTATTATATTTTCACTTAATTTTTCAATTTCTAGTTCATCTTCTTCGCCCTCTGGCAAACCAATGATTCTTATGTTGGGGCTTTTATAGCTGTCCCAGAAGTTTGTGATCCTCTCATCATTCTCCTTGCTTCCCGTTTCCTCTCTCTGCACTGGTTGACTGTTTGTTCCTTCTTTGTGTTCTGGTTTGTTGATTTGAACTCTGGATTTTATTTCCTCACCATCAGTCTCGTATGTGGTTTTGTTCCTTTCAGTATGAGTGTTTTTCAATTCTTTCTCATATTTTTCCAGATCTTTTGTTAATTCTGTAAGCCACCTGATAACAATGGCCCTGAACTGAGCCTCTGACAGGTTTCTTATTTGTTCATCTGTCAGATTCTTTATCTGTTGCCTGGTGAGCTGCGCCACCGGGATTTCTATAGTTGTCTGCCTCATTTTGACAGATGCGTTTTGCTTTCTTGGGCTGGCTATAGGGGGCAGTGCCTGTGTACTTGTCAGAACCCAGCGACCGGCTCCGATCCGCAACCTTTCTCGCCGGCGCTTTGTCGTCACTGCCCAGCTACCAGTGGCGATCCGCAACCTATTTCACAGCCCTGTGGCGGTTTGTGTGGGGGCGGGGGTCCAAAATGGATTCACACAGTTATTCTGCTAGGAGACTGGGATCCGTCCTCCCGCCCCCTGGGCCTCACTGTTCGAGGCGATGTGATGGCTGCTTCTCCCAGCGTTGGGGTTGCAAGCCGCCGGGGTTTGACTGCAGCCGGGATTGTCCTCCCTGCTGCTGGGATTGTTCTCCCTGCCACTGTCCCTGGTGCGACTGCAAACAGCACCACCCACTTTCGCTCTTCCTACCTGCCCAAAGAGCGCCGCTGGTTTAGAACTTCATACATTGGGCTTCCGTGTAGTTTTATTTTCTGGAATTTCTAGTTATCTTTTGTTTTGAAGTAGTTGTAATCCTCTCTAGTTGTAGAGGGAGGCCAAGCATGTCCGTCTAAGCCTCCATCTTGGTGGCCATATATTATGGAATCCAAAAGGTAACCCATGGCTGAGGAAAAAATAATAAACAGGTTCATCAAAATCTCACCCAAAGAGAAACCAAGTTTTGAACTCTGCTATAAATCCTCCATTTTCCTTGTTTCAGTGACTGAGGACAGCAAATGTGAAGAGAAGACACACTAGAGAAGAATGAATGCACAAATGGTGTATGTGTGGGGGGGCTTGTTTTGATAAAAAGAAGAGTAACCAAGCCTCGTTCCTCACTAAAACAATGGAATAAATAACGTATTGTCCCCCCCCACACACACGCAAAAAGCCAAGCTGTAATGGATTGACAAGAACATGAACTCAAATTGATAGCATTAGAGCCCCTTTCTTTATAGGTCACATGACAGGCCCTATTTAGGACAGTAATTGTATTAGTTTGCTCATACTGCCATAAAAAATACCAGTTTATGGCTTAAAAAACAGAAATTTATTTTCTTTGAAGTTTTAGAGGCTGGACTTTCAAGATCAAGATGCCAGCATGGCAGCATGGTTAGTGTATAGTGGAGCTCTCTCTGGCTTGCAGACAATCATCTTCTTGCTCTGTCCTCACATGGCAGAGAGTGAGAAAGAGAGAGCAAGAGAGAGAGAGAGAGAGAGAGAGAGAGAGAGAGAGAGAGAGATTAAGCAAGCTCTGGTTTCTCTTCATAATGAAGGTATTAATACCATCATGATCAAACCCCACCCTCATGAACTTATATAAATCTAATTACCTCTCAAAGTCTCAGTCTCCAAATATCATCACATTGAAAGTTAAGGCTTTAATATATGAATTTGGTGGGATGAAGGAGAAGATACAATTCAGTCCATAGAAGCAAAGAAACTGACAGAGAGAAGAGGCAGAATATTAGATAGACCTGCTCTGGATGATACAATTGTATGAGTAGAATCTACACTCACATCTCCCTCTAAATTACCTAAATTTAGAGCTCACTACTACATTTTCAACTATTCAATTCTCATCTTACTACCTTTCCACACCACCATGTGGTAAATATTGATTGTTGTACTCTAAAGTCATCTGACCCATCAAGATATGTAGCCAGGAAAGATATTCTTTTGTGTTCAATAGATAATAAATCCAATATTCATATTAGGGTAGTAGTACGTTCAAAGTCACACTGAAAATAAGATCTTGAGGCAGATTTTGAACACAGAACTTCCCTCCCCCAGGAATAGGCCTTTTCCTCTGAGTACCTGTTTATTGTTCCAAGAGTCCCATGCCTGAGGTTAGTTTTGAGAGAATTCAACAGAGATTTAAAGGATGCTAAAATGCTAGGTCACTGTGACTCTTACTCTATTTAACTGTTAAATTTTATCTTTCGAGTACTCTAAGTAACTGAAAATTAGAAAGATCCCCATTCTCCACCAAATTTGAGTCTCATTAGTGAAGAAGTACATTGTGTATTTGTTCCCTTGGCCCTTCAGGTAGCAAATTTCATACTTTCTCAGGCCAATTAGAAGCTTGCAAGCACCTTGTTCTCTTGCCAACTGTCTTCAAGGGCAGTGTGTTCCCTAAGACCCACAAGATAATAAATATTACTGAACATAGACTAATAATTTCAACAGTTAAAAATATCAAGATTACTACTGAGATTAAAACATCGACTAGAAAAAAAGTCCCAGTGATCTTTTGATTATGAAGAAATTATGTGTGTGGGAACTGCCACTTTCCTAGAAATTATATTCTGCAGGAAACTCTTTATGACAAAAACTCACATAACTTTGACTACTCAATTACTCCATGTTGCATTCTATGGTTTACTTTTGTTCAGTTGTTGCTCTGAAAACACTATCTTGGGATGTAGAGCTGTCAACATGCAAGTGTGTACTCTCCCTAACGTTTGTGTTTCATATAGCTGCTTCTGAGTAGATTGATTACTTGGCTTTCTGTGGTCTAAATTTCACTTTCCTGCATTTCTTATTACCGACACAATAATTTAATGTTATAGAGAAGCCTAAGAGCTAAGGGTTGGAAAAATATGGCTTATGCACCAAATACAGCATGCTAAATAGTAAAATGTGACATCATCAGCTATGATTCTTTTCAATGATAGAAGGTACATGGTTTAATTTTGATGCCCAAATATCTCACTCCTGAGCTCCCTTCAATAGACCCCCTATGATCCAGTGTACCCCTTATGTAACTGCCAACAAAACCTTGACAAGGTTGATTACTGGATGGAGCAGGGACACTGTAGTAAATTAGTCCTTGTCTTTCATTCCTTTCAGCATTTCATTTTATCTCCATTTTTAAATTTACTGTTAAAGATGTTTGCATGGGAGGAAAGGAAGGTAAAAAAGGGAGTCATTGGACCTTTGGACCCCATCTCCCAGTTGGATGAAGGTTAAAGGAGAAAGGAGACTTATGGGCTGCTTTCACATTATTTCTTCTTCCATAATCCTGAAGAACTTTAATACTGCACCCTTCTCTCATAAGTAAAATAATGAATAAAAGGATAGTATGGTGGTCCACCTTGAAAAAGTTGGCAATGAAGGTATTAGTAGAGATTTTCTCTGATTTAGTTGGCAAGCTCATAACTGTTCCTAGTGTTTTTCCAAAACATTTATTAAACATGTTATTTAAAACAATACTTAATTTTTTCTCTCCCTTCTCCAGTTTCCCAAACTTTACCTCTACCGCCACCTCCAGATGATCTCTCTTAGCTAACACACTCTTCTGTAATAGACCCCCTACCCACACGCAGAATATAGAAAAACCAATTAGGTAGAATGTAATTTTATTGTCACAAACTCTCTCTAAACTGGAAATTGGGAAACCATGAATTATACATTAAAACACATGCAAAAAACCCACTGTGCTAGTTGAAAAGAAATTGTATTATTTGTAGTACCCATATTCTATCATATACAGCCACTTTTCCAACACAACATGCATAAAAATACTCAATTAAAATAATAGAATTGTCAGATGTCAGAGCTGGAATGGAGTAGGGATTGTAGAGATAATTTAGTCTAACATCCTCATTTAACTTTCTGAAGGTCACTCTGGTAGTTGAGAATAGAAGTGAGACTAAAACCATGACCATGTTTATGATCATCTGTGTCAAAACAAACAAACAAATATTCAATTAAGAATTTAAGGGTCAATTGATACGTCCTCCAAATTAAGAAGCATCAATCTTTTAAAATGTTTTCATACCTTCTACTTCCTCTAAATTAGCAGTCTTTTCAAAGCAAAAATGACACCATTCATCATGTCTGGATGCCCCTAATCTTTTTTGTACTGTTTTGCTGCTGTTGTCAATTCCAAGGATATTTTCCTACCCCTGCCTCTGAACAGCCTCCTTAAATGAGCAATTTCTAAATGCATTTGCTATGACGTTTGCAAAGGCAGCCACTTAAAGCAAAGGTCAGTGTCAGTGTACTCTGTTTCCAAATATGCCCCTTAAAAAAAATCAGACATTGCAATACTAAATACCAATTGTGTAAAGACTTCCAAATTGCCTCTAGGAAAGTGCAAGGCTCTGTAAAAAAATGGAAAATCCAATGGAGGTTGTGATGTATATATGAAACTGAAAAAGGAATACAAAAATGGCATGAAGAGACATCACCTTTCTACTGACCTGGGAAATTGCGTTAAAGGGTCTGCAAGAGGGTGACCACACAACTCCTCATTCCTGTCTTTATACTCAGCCATTTAACTCATGAAGATCTGAAGAGTCTCCAGAGAAATGGAATCACAAGGAAAGAAGTAATTATACAAGCACTCCCCCTCCAAAAAAAAAAAAAAAAGGAAAACCAGGAATTTATTTTTTTAATTGTGTATTTATTCTTACATGTTTAAATTTCAGTCACCTTCAGAGTACTCTCCACTTGATGCAGTACACGTATGAAGACATTTTTCTCCACTGCTCAAAACAGTTTTTTTAACTCATTGATTTTGGTGCCTTTTAGTGCTTCTGCCATTTTTGTTTCACCTGTTCCATGTTTCCAAAATGTTACCTTTTGAGGACTTTTTTCATTTGTTAATTTAAAAAAAAAATTGCTTGAGGTGAGCTGTAGTGATTAGGGAGTGTGGAGAAGTATTCAAGTTTTAGGTCAAAATTTGCTGAATACTCAAGATGCTGGGAGAAGGTATGCTAATAAATTACTCATCGTAAAATGGGCAAACGTGTTAAAACAGTCTTCAAAAAAATTTTAACTGAAGCCAAATGCAGCCTCCCAAAACAACCCCACCCAGCTGGTTTTCTATAACACTCAAATGGTGGGGAAAAGCTTTTACTACAAGGGGTCAGCCCTCCGGAAATAATTTCACTTTTTTAGTCCCTCCCTTTTTTAAGTATATTTTATTGATTATGTTGTTACAGTAGTCCCAAGTTTTTCCCTTTTCTCCCCTCTGCCCAGTACCCTACTTCCTTCCAGCAATCCCAACTGCCTTACTTCATGTCCATGGGTCGTGCATATAAGTTCTTTGGCTTCACCCTTTCCTATATTATTCTTAATTCCCTCCTGTCTATTTTGTACCAACAAATTATGTTTCTTTATCTCTGCACCATTTCCCCATTTCTCCCCCTCCTCTTCCTAGCTGATAACCCTCCAAATGATCTCCATACTTATAATTCTCTTTCTATTCTGGTTTGCTTAGTTGGATTAAAAAAAATTAGATTCAGTTCTTGATAGTTTTGAGTTTGTTGTCATTTTAATGTTCATAATTTTGATCTTCTCTTTCTTAAGTAAGTCCCTTTGACATTTCATATAATAATGGCTTGGTGATGATGAACTCCTTTAGCTTTACCTTGTCTGGAAAGCACTTTATCTGTCCTTCTATTCTAAATGATATCTTTGCTGGATACTGTAAACTTGGTTGTAGGTCCTTGCTTTTCATCACCTTGAATACTTCTTGCCAGTACCTTCTTGCCTGAAAAGTTTCTTCTGAGTAATCAGCTAATTGTCTTATAGGCACCCCTTTCTAGGTAACTCTCTGCTTTTCTCTTGCTGCTTTTAAGATTCTCTCTTTATCTTTCACCTTTGGCATTTTAATAATGATGTGTCTTGGTGTGGTCCTATTTGGATCTAGCTTGTTTGGGACTCTCTGTGCTTCCTGTGCTTGTATGTCTATTTACTTTACCAAATTTGGGAAGATTTCCTTCATTATCTTTTTTTACATAAGCTTTAAATTTCTTGCGCTCCCTCTTCTCCTTCTGGTAGTCCTATGATTCGAATGTTGGTATGTTCAAAATAGTCCCAGAAGTTCTTATGCCTCTCCTCATGTTTTTCAATTCTATTCTTGTTCCCTCATTCCGTACTGGTTGACTGTTTTTTCTTTCTTATGTTCCAAATCATTGATTTCAATCCCAGTTTCCTTCCCTTCACCATTGGTTTTGTGTGGATTTTCCTTTTTTTCATTTAACGTAGCCTTCACTTCTTCCCTTATGCATTTGCTGTACTTAAGGATATCTGTCAAGTCTGTGAGTATCTTTATCACCAATATTTTGAACTCTACATCTGCTAGGTTAGCTGTCTCCTCATCTATTAGGCTGGCTATCTCCTCGTCGCTTAGTTCTCCCACTGGAACCTTGATCCATTTCTTCTTTTGAGCCATACTTCTCTGTCTCTTTATCTTGAGAGGTTCAGGTGTTTGTTTGCCTCTGTGTCTTAGACAGAGCTATTGCACCTGTTACTTTATGAGGCGCAGAGCCTTAGGTATTCATCGGTATAGGTGACCCATTTCATCACGTTGTGGTGGCACAGTTTGTAGGGGAGGGGTCTGAGAGGGAACAATGCTGCTTGCTCAGCACTTGCCCCTTTTCCAGGCACTTCTCCCACTTCTGTATGGGACTGGTCCCTCTCTAGCTGTTGCTCTTGCCATTGTTCCCAAAGTGGGTGGGTCTGCGGATGTTTGAGGACCATGGGGGCACTTTAAACTAGCAGACTCTACTGAGAGAGCAGAAATTTCTTCCTCCACCTCAACCCCCACTGGTTTGCACAATCAGAAGCAATGAGGCTTTATTTTCCCTGGCACTGGGACTGTGAACTGTGTTCTGGACTGGTGCTTGAATTGCTCCCCAGGTGTCCCTCCCTAGTTTTTAAAACATGTGACTGCGCTTTCCACCAGTATGCTGCTCCCACTGGTGCTGTCACTACCGCACCGCATTCTCTGTGTCCCGGCTCCATCCATCCTCCCTGTCTGGGTGAGTATTTCTTCTTTATTTCTTTGTTTGTTGACTTCCATGCAGCTTGATTTTCTGGAACTTCTGGTTGCCTCTAGTTTTGAGGTAATTGTGTGCTTTCTTAGTTGTGGAGGGAGATGTAGCACATCTTTCTAGGCCTGCATCTTGGTCAGAAGTCAGTACTCCTTCCTATATAGCCATTTTGCTTTGTATTTCTGATGTTAGTTTTTCAGTGGTACTATTAGTCTTCTCTGAACTCTTAACTTTCTACAATACAAAATTACACTTTCTGCTTATCTTATATGCTGTCAAATATCATATAATCAGACAGTATACACAAATAAATTCACAATTATTCCCAGACAACTACATTTTTGTATCATCTACCACTCTCTCCAGTGCTACAGCCACACTGAAATACTCTGTTACTGCACACACCTTGTACTACAAGGGCTCACACTTTTCCCGCTATATCTTTACAAATAATGTCAAATTGGTAGAGTGACTTCACTCTCTTTTTCATTCTTCAAGACTCATTTAAAAAAATCATTTTCTCCTTAACGTTTTCCATGATCCTTATTGTCACCCAACATTAATTGCCCTCTATATAATCTTTATTTTTCTATTAATTCAATTCACAAATTATTAAGTACTAGCTATTTGTCAGTCACTTTGCTTAAGCATTGGGAATATAGTAGAAGATAGATATAGTGGCTGACATAGAATTTATAAGATAACAGGAAAGATAAGTAATTGCAATGAATACTTCTCATGAGAGAAGTATAGTTACTACAAGATGTCACTGCAAGAATATGACATAATATAGAGATGTCCTTTTTACCTAAAAAAGGAACATTTAACTTCAAACATGAGGTAGGAATATGAGTTAGCCCTTATAGAGGATATTGCCTACCAGACAGAGAATATAACCATATAAAAACAATAAGGCAAGAAGGACTTTGGGGCTTACAAGAAACTGAAAGAAGGGGAGAGTAGCACAACCAAGGATTCAGAAGACCAAGTGTTGTAGGCATCATTAATAAACCTGAAACTTAAAGTAATAGAATTAGGAGTCACTGAAAAGTATTAGCCGGGGGGGGGGCTGTTTGTAGAGAGCAAAAGTAGATGCAGGAACATGATGGTGGCTTTGAATACATTCAAGAGATGTATGAGATAAGGAACCTATAGGCCTTTAATAATGGGACCTAAGGAAAAAATTTGGGAGGTGTTAAAAATGATAAAAATATGTAATGTTTTATTTACTTGAAGTAAGGTATAATAGAGAAGGGCCAAGATTGGTTTCAGGCACTGGGATGGGTAAAAAATGAATTTGGTTTTGGAAATATTGAATATGCAGTGTTTGTAAGAAACACACATGGACATAACTAGGTGTGTGGTTCTTGAGCTCAGAAGAGATGGCTGAATTAAAGAAGAAACAGAATCATCAGCTTAGAGTTTATAATAGAAGTCATGGAAGTGGATAATTTTACTTAAGTAAAAGAGTAGATTGGACAAAAAATATCCCTGTGACATCACAAAAAAAATTATTTATAGGTTATATGTAGGAGCCACAAAAGGATCTGAAGAAATGGTCAGAAAGATACAAGAAAAATCAGGGGAGTGAGGACTCTCAAAATTAATAGAAAGAGAGTATGTCAAGAAAGAGGATGATCATCTGAGATGATTATTGTTGAGTTGCCAAGAATGGTGGATTTAGCAAAATGGGTGTCATTGTGACCTAATCAAGAGTTATTTCAGTAGAGTTTTGTGGAGCAGAAGTAGATTGGAGTGGGTTGAGGTGAAGAAATGGAGCCATAAATAAAGACAATTCAAGAATTTTTGAGTTTTTCTTTTCTTTTCTTTTTTGGTTTTTCAATTACAGTAGTCCGATTTTCCCCCCATTGCTCCCCCACACCCAGCTCACCCCTTCTCCCCGTTGTCCATGTCCATGAGTCATTTATACATGTTCCTTGACTAGACCCTTCCCTTACTTATACCCCTTCTCTCCCTCCCCCCTTCCCCCTATTGAGTACTATTCTACTCTTTGTCCTATTTAGTTTGTTTGTTTGTGTTGTTCTTTAGTTTCCTGTATTAGGTGATATCATATGGTAGTTTTCTTTCTTTGCCTGGCTTATTTCACTAAGCATAATTCTCTCTAGTTCCATCCATGTTGTTGCAAATGGCAGGCATTCCTTCTTTCTCTCTACTACATAGTATTCCATTGTGTAAATGTACCACCGTTTTTTGATCCACTCTACAGGTGCGAACTTAGGCTGTTTCCAGCACTTAGCTATTGTAAACAGCACTGCTATGAACATAGTGGTGCATAAGTTTTTTTGAATTAGGGTTTTAGGATTTTTTGGGTGTAATCCTAGCAATAGGATCACTGGTTCAAAAGGCAGTTTCATTCTTAGTTGTCTGAGATAATTCCATACTGCTTTCCATAGTGGCTGTACCAGTCTGCATTCCCACCAACAGTGCACTAGGGTTCCTGTTCCTCCACATGCCCACCAGCACTTGTTGTTTGTTGATTTGTTGATGATGGCCATTCTTACTGGTGGAGAATGGTATCTCATTGTGGTTTTTAGTTGAGTCTCTCCGATGGCTAGTGATGTGGAGCATCTTTTCATGTGTTTATGGACAGTCTGTATGTCCTCTTCGGAGAAGTGTTTGTTCAGGTCCTTTGCACATTTTTTAATTGGGTTGTCTGTTTTCTTAATATTGAGTCATATAAGCTCTTTATATATTTTGAACATCAGTCCCTTGTCTGAGATACCATTGGCAAATATGTTTTCCCATATGCTTGGTTTTCCTTTCATCTTGCTGATGTTTTCTTTTGCTTAGCAGAAACTCTTTAGTTTGATGTAGTCCCATTTGTTTATTTTTCCTTTATTTCTCTAATCTTAGGAGATATATGCATGAAAATATTGTCATGTGGGATATCTGACATTCTCCTGCCTATGTTTTCCTCTAGGACTTTTATGGAGTCACAGCTTACATTTACGTCTTTGATCCATCTTGAGTTTATTCTCATGTGTGGTGTAAGTTGGTGGTCTAGTTTAATTTTTTTGGAAGGTCCCTATCCAGTTCTCCCAACACCATTTGTTAAAGAGGCTCTTTTCACTCCATTTTATGTTCCTTCCTCCTTTATCAAATATTAGTTGACCATATAGTCCTGGATTAATTTCTGGACTCTATTGTGTTCCATTGATCCATATGTCTGTTTTTATGCCAGTACCAGACTGTTCTGATCAAGTGGCTTTGTAGTATTGTTTGGTGTTTAGTATTGTGATTCCTCTGCTGTGTTCTTCATCTCAGGATTGCTTTTGCTATTCGAGGTCTTTTTTGGTTCCATATGAATTTTTGAAGTATTTATTCTAGGTCTATGAAATATGTCATTGGGACTTCCGGCCAAGATGGAGGCTTAGACGGACACGTTCGGTCTCCCTCTACAACTAGAGAGGAATACAACTACTTAAAAACAAAAGATAACTAGGAATTCCAGAAAATAAAACTACATGGAAGCCCAACGTACAAAGTTATAAACCAGCATCACCCTTTGGGCAGATAAGAGCGAAAGGGGGCAGAACTGTTTGCCGTAGCACCAGGGACAGCGGCAGGGAGAGCAGTCTCAGCTGCAGTCTAACCCCGGCAGCTTGCGACCTCAACGCTCGGAAAAGCAACCACCACATCGCCCCGAACAGTGAGGCTCAGAGGGCGGGAGGACGGATTCCAGTCTCCTAGCAGAATAACTGCGGGAATCCATCTTGGACCCCCGCCCCCACACAAAGCGTCACAGTGATGCAAAATAGGTTGCGGGTAGCCACTGGTCGCTGGGCAGTGGCGACAAAGGGCCACAGCACTGAGAGAAAGGTTGCTGGACCACCGCCGGTCGCTGGGTTACGACGAGTACACAGGCACTGCCCTCTATAGCCAGCCCAAGAAAGCAAAACGCATCTGTCAAAATGAGGCAGACAACTATAGAAATCCCGGTGGCGCAGCTCACCAGGCAACAGATGAAGAACCTGACAGATGAATAAATAAGAAACCAGTCAGAGGCTCAGTTCAGGGCCATTGTTATCAGGTGGCTTACAGAATTAACAAAAGATCTGGAAAAAGATGAGAAAGAATTGAAAAACACTCATATTGAAAGTAACAAAACCTCATATGAGACAGATGATGAGTAAATAAAACCCAGAGTTCAAATCAACAAACCAGAACATGGAGAAGGAACAAACAGTCAACCAGTGCAGAGAGAGGAAATGGGAAGGAAAGATGAGAGGATCAGAAACCTCTGGGACAGCTATAAGAGATCGAATATACGGATCATAGGATTGCCAGAGGGCGAAGAAGAAGAACTAGAAATTGAAAAATTAAGTGAAAATATAATAAAGTAGAACTTCCCAAACTTGGGGAAGGAAATAGACTTACAGGTCCAGGAAGCACAGAGAATCCAAAAAAAACTGGACCCAGGTAGAACCACTCCAAGACACATTATATATCAAAATGTCAAAAGTTAAAGATAAAGAGAGAATCTTAAAAGCAGCAAGAGAGATTAAAAGAATCATGTACAAAGGGGTCCCAATTAGACTATCAGCTGACTTCTCAAGGGAGACCCTGCAGGCAAGAAGGGACTGGCAAGAAATATTCAAAGCAATGAAAATCCAAAACCTACAACCATGAATACTATATCCAGCGAAGCTGTCATTCAGAATAGAAGGGCAGAGAAATCGTTTCCAGGACAAAATAAAACTGAAAGAGTTCATTAGATCCAAACCACTGTTATATGAGTTGTTAAAAGGACTGGTTTAGAAAAAGGAGAATCAAAACTATGAACACTAAAATGAAAACTGCATCACAAGAAACAACAACAGAAGCTAGGGAATTGAAGCAAAAGCAAACTAAATAGGCAAAGAGAGTGGAAAAAGAACTATAGATATCGGAAACATATTGGGGGGAAGTCAGCAGGGAAGGGGAAGGGGGAGAGGGAGGGAGATGGTATAGGAATTAAGAAACATCGTAGGAGGAAATGCAATAGACAGAGGTTGAGAAGAACTATATGTACAACCAATGGACATGGACTAAAAGGGGGGGACAAGGGGATGGAGGGAGGCCACCGGGTGGAGGGGAACAGAGGGAAGGGAAATTAGAACAAATGTAACACTGTAATCAATAAAACACATTAAAAAATAAATATGTCATTGGTATTTTAATAAGGATTGCATTGAATCTATAAATTGCTTTAGGTAGTATGTCCCTTTTGATGATGTTGATTCTTCCGATCCAAGAACATGATATTTGCTTCCATTTATTTGTGTGTTCCTTAATTTATTTCTTTAATGTTACGTACTTTTCAGAGTACAGGTCTTTTATCTTTTTGGTTAAGTTTCTTCCTAGGTACTTTATTTTTCTTGTTGCTATAGTAAATGGTGTTTTTTGTTTGTTTGTTTGTTTGTTTTTTGGTTTCTGTCTCTGATATTTTAATGTTGGTGTACAGAAATGCCTTAGATATCTGTATATTTATTTTGTACTCAACTATTTTTCCAAATTTGCTTATTATATAGAGTAGATTTTTAGTGGAGTTTATAGAGTTTTCTATGTATACTATCATGTCATCTGCATATAATGATAGCTTTACTTCTTCTTTCCCTATTCTGATGCCTTTTATTTCTTTGTCTTGTCTGATTGCTGTGGCTAGGACTTCCAACACTATGTTGAATAGGAGTGGAGAGAGTGGGCATCCTTGTCTTGTTCCTGATTTCAGGCGGAATGCTTTCAGTTTTTGTCCATTAAGTATGACATTGGCCTTGAGTTTCTCATATATACCCTTAATTATGTTAAGGTATCCTTCTTCTATTTTGATTTTGCTGAGCGTTTTTATTATAAATGAGTGTTGTACTTTATCAAATGCTTTTTCTGCATCTATTGATATGATCATGTGACTTTTGTCTTTCATTATGTTAGGTGATGTATTTTATTTATTGATTTGCGAATATTAAACCATCCTTGCATCCCTGGGATGAATCCCACCTGATCGTGCTGTATGATCTTTCTAATGTGTTGCTGGATCCGGTTTGCCAATATTTTGATGAGGATTTTAGCATCTATGTTCACCAGCGATATTGGCCTGTAGTTTTCTTTCTTTGTTGTGTCTTGACCTGGTTTTGGATTTAGGGTAATACTGGCTTCATAGATCGATTTTGGAAGTCTTCCCTCTTCTTGGATCTTTTGGAAAAGTCTGAGGAGGATAGGAGTTAGTTCTTTCCTAAACGTTTTGTAGAATTCACTTGTGAAGCCATCCGATCCAGGGCTTTTGTGTGCTGAGAGTTTTTTGATTATGGCTTCAATTTCACTAGCTGTTATTGGTCTATTCAGACTTTCTGCTTCTTCTTGATTCAGTTTGAGAAGACTCTAGGTTTCCAGGAATTTGTCCATTTCCTCTAGGTTGTCACATTTCTTGCCATACATACACTTGTTCATAATAATTTCTTACAATTTTTTTGTATTTCTGTGGTATCGGTTGTGATTTCTCCTCTTTTGTTTCTGATTTTATTTATTTGGGTTCTCTCTCTTTTTTTCTTGATAAGCCTGGTTAAAGGCTTGCCAATTTTGTTTATCTTTTCAAAGAACCAGCTCCTACATTTGTTGATCTTTTGATTTGTTAGTTTAATCTCTATGTCATTTAATTGTGTTCTGATCTTGATTATTTCCTTCCTTCTACTTGATCTGGGCTTTGCTTGTTGTTCTTCCTCTAGTTCTTGTAGCCGTAGGGTCAAATTTTTTATTAGAGATTCTTCTAGGTTTTTTTAGGTAGGCTCGTATTGCTATAAACTTTCCTGTCAGGACTGCTTTTGCTGTATCCCATAGGTTTTGGGTTGTTGTGTGTTCATTATCATTAGCTTCCAGAAACTTTTTGATTTCTTCCTTGATGTCATAGTTAACCCATTCATTATTTAATAACATGTTATTCATTCTCCATGAGTTTGAATGTTTTGAGTTTTTTCCTTGAGGTTGATTTCCAATTTTAAGGCATTGTGATCTGAGAAGATGCTTGATATGATTTCAATTTTCTTGAATTTGTTAAGGTTTGTTTTGTGTCTTACCATGTGGTCTATCTTTGACAATGTTCCATGTGCACTTGAGAAGTATGTATATTTAGCTTCTTTGGGGTGAAAACTTCTATATATATCAACTAAGTCCATTTGGTCTAGAGTGTTGTTCAGTGCCTCAATATCTTTGGTGTTTCTTTGCTTCGAAGATCTGTCCATTGTTGACAATGGGGTGTTAAAGTCCCCTTCTATGAGTGTGTTGCTGTCTATATCTTTCTTGGAGTCTTTCAGAATTTTCCTTATATGTTTGGGTGCTCTTAAGTTGGGTGCATATATATTTATAAGGGTTATATCTTCTTGATGTACTTTTCCCTTAAGTATTATGAAATGCCCTTCTTTGTCTCTTTTTATGGCCCTTGCTGTGAAATCTGTTTTGTCTGATATAAGTATTGCTACCCCAGCTTTTTTTTTTTTATGTCCATTTGCTTGAAATACTTTTTTCCATCCCTTCACTTTCAGTCTGTGTAGATCTTTTGTTCTAAGGTGGGTCTCTTGTAGACAGCATATATGTGGGTCATTCTTTCTAATCCATTCAGCTACCTTATGTTTTTTAATTGGAGCATTTAATCCATTTACATTTAGGTTATTACCGATAAGTACTTATTCATTGTCATTTTTCCTCTTTGTACTCGTGTTCTTCTCTGTCTCTCTCTGTTCCTTTATCTTCTTAAAGCTGACCCTTTAGCATCTCTTGCAATTCTGGTTTGGTGGAGATGTATTCTTTTAGCCTTCTTTTGTCTTGGAAGCTCCTTATTTCACCCTCCATTTTGAATGAGAGCTTTGCTGGGTAGAGTATTCTAGGTCGTAGGCCTTTGTTTTTCATCGCTTGGTATATTTTTTGCCATTCCCATTTGGTTTGTAGTGCTTCTGTTGAGAAATCTGATGATAGCCTTATTGGAGCTCCCTTGTGTGTTATTAGTTGTTTCTCTCTTGCTGCTTTTAGGATTCTCTCTTTGTCTTTGAATTTTCCCATTTTAATTATGATGTGCCTTGGAGTGGAGTTTTTTGGGTTCCTCTTCATTGGGACTCCTTGTGCTTCTTGGACTTGCATAACTTTTTCTCTCATCAGGTTAGGAAAATTTTCTGTCATTACTTTTCCTATCAGGCTTTCTATCCCTTGTTCTTCTTCTTCTTCTCCTTCTTGTATTCCTATGATCTGGATATTATTTTGTCTCATGTTTTCCTGTAATTCCCTTAGGCCTTCTTCATACTTTTTCAATCCTTTTTCATTTTGTTGTATTGTTTGGGAATTTTTTTCTACATTGTCCTCTAACTCACTAATTCAATCCTCTGCTCATTTAGCTTGCTTTTGATTAATTCTACTGTGTATTTCAGTTCAGAGATTGCATTCTTTATTTTTTCCTGGTTTTTATTAATGATTTCTCTGTCCTTTTTTATGCTGTTGTAGTTCTCTGTAAGTTTTTTATAGCTTTCCTGCAAGTCTTCGTAATTTTCTTGGATTTGCTGATAATTTCCTTGGAGTTTGTTGTAGTTATCTTTGAGATCAAGTACATTGAGCTTCTTCATCACCATTTTTTTGAATTCCATCTCTTATATTTGGTTTATGTCTATTCCATCTACCTCTCTTTTGGGGGATTCCTCTTTTCTTTTCATTGGGAGGTTGTTTCTGTGTCTTCCCATGTTGGATTCTTCTTGTTTGTTTTTGTTTTTTAGATTTGTCTTCTTTGATTTCCCACCTTTGTGGTATGAGATTCTTTATAGGAGACCAGGGGATTTCAGTGGTGCAGTCTCTTTGATCTCATGAGGCTGACGCTCTTGGGATACCCTTTATGTCATTTGTTTATGCTGTCTGGTTATATTTCAGTTACTCTTTGGTGGGACATTCTCTTTGGCTAGTTGTTTGAGAGTCACTCTGCCCACCTTGTCTTGAGCTCTTTTGTGGAGGTGCTGTTAAAATCATAAACACACAGCCCAGGCAAGAAAACCACACCCTCCAAAATATCCTCCACCCTCTATCCCATTATTGGCAACAAGTGAGCCAGTATTAATATAAATATAATGAGTTTAGAACTATTATGCTATAGGAGAAATAGATAAAAGCTGTTTTAAATGAAGAAAAAGATGATTTTTATTAGGGGGAATGATAGAGTAATAATAGTAGCAAGTAGTGTCAAGGCTATGCAAGAAATTAAGTAATATTTACATTGTATGTTAAAAAAAGAGAGGGATGAATGCAGAATAAAGAAAGTGAAAGTGTATGATATCAGATTTATAAATATATATGCTATGTATTTAGTGTGAAAGAGAAGCTAAACAAAACAGACATACAAACAAACAAAAATTAAAGAGGAAGAATGGGAGGGAAAGATGGTATGAAACAGATTAAAGAGATAGTTTTAAAAATTAAAATTAAAATTAATTTAAAAATTTTTAAAAATAAAATAAAAAATATGTAATGCAAATAAAAAAATAAAATAGACGTAAAAATTTGGGATTATGGGAAGATGGAGGAGTAGTGAGGAGAGGCTGAGGTTTCAGGCTCCCGAGACTTTTCTGCAGTTTGGGCTAACTGCAGACATAACATCTCAGTGAGCAGCTGGACACTGGCAGGAGTCGAGCCAAGGCACTGCTGGATTAGAGAAAATCCATCTGGGAACAACCTGTTTAGGGAGGATAGCGGACAAAAGGGGCAAAATGGGATTCCTGACTGGGGCGGCTGCCGGAGCTGCGGCTGGAAGGACACAAAGGAATTTTGGGGACCACAGGCTGCCCCGGGAGAGGAGTTGGGAGGAGAGCGGATCTCTGCCCACTGGCAGAGACCGCACTTGACCAAGTGGCATTGGCGCTGAAGGACAGGAGACAGCGTGCTGCCGGGCAAGTGAGAACATAATTCTCCTTTATATTTTTCTCTAGTGGACGGTGGAGAGGGGAGGAAAGTTTGGGGGTGGTAGGCCATTCTTGAGGAGCTCAGGCGCAGTGGTGCGCTCATCCACCCCCCAACCCTCCCTTTGGGTCACGGGGGCGCGCATAGGGAAGTGCCCTCATTCACTGGCCCAGGTGCGCAGGGCTGTGCATCCAGGTGCCCCTCAGACACACGCCAACAGACATAAAATCAGTGACCCAACGGGCCCAGGGAGGGCCCACTGGACACACAGAAGACTGTGCGCAAACGCCCTTGGCCAGCCCAGTGGGCGCTAGGCTGAAGTATCAGGCCGGAATCCGGAGTGCAGAGCACTTGCCCAGGCTCTGCGCGTGCCCACTCAGGAGGTGCGGGAACGATGGGCAACAGGACTCACAGACACTCACTTCTACTGAGCACAAGTGTCTGCAGCCCTGCCCTAAGAAGCTAAAGACCAACGCCCAGAACACGGTGCTGCAGGCCTGAGGCTAGCTCCCCAGCAGCTTGGGTGCACACCTGCACTCGAGCCAAAAAACACCTCAAGGGCTTTCCCGGAGCGCAGCGCGGCCGGCTTCCTTGGAGGGCAGCAGTGGCCAGCTTTCTAGGAACGCGGCGCGGCAGGCCGGAGCTTAGTTCCACGGACACCTTGGGCGCGCATTGGTGCTCTAGCCAAAAAAACACCTGGAGGGCTTTCCTGGAGCTTGGTGCAGCCTGCTTTCTCGGAGCGCAGCGCGGCAGGCCTGAGCTTACTTCCCCAGCTGCCTTGGGCGCGCACTGATGCTTGAGTGAAAAAAAAAAAAAAAAACACCTTGCCAGCTTCCCCAAGGTGCGGCGTGGCCTGCTTTCCTGGAGCGCGGCGTGGCAGACCTGAAGTGGGCTCTTGGCTGCCTTGCATTGCGCCTTGCCGGCCACCTCGCGCACACCACTGCTACAAGGAATAGAAATCTCTGAACCATCACATTAGACCAGCTGTGGATGCAGAAAAAGAAGAAGACACAAGAAGGCTGAACTGACATCTCCACAAAAGAATTCGAGAAAAAGTGGATAGAGTGACTCCCATCAACAAGCCAGAAGAAATATCCTAACAACAACAACACAAAAAAAAAAATCTAAACTATAACCAGACAGCATAAACAAACGATATAAAAGGTCCCCCAAGAACATCAGGCTCAGGAGATCAAAGAGACTGCACCACTGAAACCCCCAGATCTACCATAAAAAGCTCATACCACAAAGGTGGGAAGGCAGAGCAGACAAATCCAAATAACAAAAACGAACAAGAAGAATCCACCATGGTAAGATGCAGAAACAACCTCTCAATGAAAAGAAAAGAGGAATCCCCAGGAAGAGAGGTAGATGGAATAGATATAGCCGAAATGCCAGACATGGAATTCAAAACTATGGTGGTGAAGAAGCTCAATATGCTCGAAAACCTCAAAAACAGCTATGACAACCTCCAAGGAAGTTACCAACAGCTCCAAGAAAATTACGGAGAACTTGCAGAGAACTGCACCAGCATAAAAAAAGACATAGAAACTATCAACAGGAACCAGGAAGAAATGAAGAATGCAATCTCTGAACTGAAAAACACAGTAGAATCAGTCAAAAGCAGACTAAACGAAGCAGAGGATTGGATTAGTGAGTTAGAGGATAATGTAGGAAATAATTCTCAAATGATACAGTGAAATGAAAAAAGATTGAAAAAATATGAACAAGATGTAAGGGAATTACAGGATAGCAATTGAAAAATTATTTAAGGATCATAGGAATAAGAGAGGGAGAAGAAAAGGAGCATGGAATTGAAAATCTGATAAGAGAAATAGTGACAGAAAAATTTCTGAACCTGATGAGAGAAAAAGCTATGCAAGTCCAAGAATCACTGAGAGTTCCAATCAAGAGGAACCCCCAAAAACCCACTCTAAGGCACATCATAGTTAAAATGGCAACATTCCAAGACAAAGAGAGAATCCTAAAAGCAGCAAGAGAAAAACAGCAAATAACTTACAAGGGAGCTCCAATAAGGCTATCGACTGATTTCTCAACAGAAACATTACAAGCCAGAAGGGAATGGTCAAAAATATTTCAAGCAATGAAAAACAAAGGCCTACAACCAAGAATACTCTACCTAGCAAGGCTCTCATTCAAAATAGAAGGTGAAATAAGGAGTTTCTCAGACAAAGGAAGACTGAAAGAATACATCTCCACCAACCCAGCATTGCAAGAGATGCTAAAGGGAGTGTTCTAAGAAAAAAGAAGAAAAGAACAAGAAAGGAGAGGAACAGAGGTACAAAGGAAAATGAATAAATACATGTCAATAATGACCTTAAATGTAAATGGATTAAATGCTCCCATTAAAAGACATAGGGTAACGGAATGGATAAGAAAACAGGACCCAAATATTTGCTGTCTACAAGAAACACACCTCAAAACAAAAGATTTACATAGACAGAAAGTAAAGGGATATAAAAAAATATTCCAAGCAAATGGACCTGAAAAAAAAGCTGTGGTAGCAGTCCTCATATCAGACAAAACGGATTTCAAAGCAAGGGCAATAAAAAGAGACAAAGAAGGACATTTCATAATACATAAAGGAACGATTAATCAACACCCAACATAGGAGCACCCAAATACATAAAGCAAATACTAGAAGACCACAAGAAGGATATTAACAACAGCACACTCATAGTAGGGGACTTCAAACCTCCATTATCAACAATAGACAGATCATCCAAGCAAAGAAACACCAAGGATATACAGGCATTGAACAACACACTAAACCACATGGACTTAACTGATATATATAAAACTTTTCACCCCAAAGAAGTAAAATATACATTTTTTCCAAAGGCACATGGGATATTTTCAAAGATAGACCACATAATAGGACACAAAACAAGCCTCAACAAATTCAAGAAAATTGAAATCATATCAAGCATCTTTTCAGACCACAATGCCTTGAAACTAAAAATCAACCTCAGGGGAAAAAATAAAAGACACCCAAACTCATGGAGAATGAATAACATGCTCTTAAATAACGAATGGGTTAACAATGACATCAAAGAGGAAATCAAGAAATTTCTAGAAACTAATGACAATGAACACACAACAGCCCAAAACCTGTGGGACACAGCAAAAGCAGTCCTTAGAGGGAAGTTCATAGCAATACAGGCATATCTGAAAAGGCTAGAAGAATCTCAAATAAAAAACCTAACCATAAAGCTACAAGAAATAGAACAGCAACAACAAACAAAGCCTAGGGCAAAAAGAAGAAAGGAAATCATCAAGATCAAAGCAGAATTAAACGACATAGAAATTAAACGAACAATCCAAAAAATCAACAAAACTAGGAGCTGGTTCTTTGAAAAAATAAACAAAATTGACAAACCTCTAGCCAGGCTCATTAAGAAAAAAAGAGAGAAGACCCAAATAAACAAAATCAGAAATGAAAGAGGAGAAATCACTACTGATACCTCAGAAATACAAACAATTATAAGAAATTACTACAAACAACTCTATGGCAAGAAATTTGACAACCTAGTAGAAATGGACAGATTTCTAGAAACATATAACCTTCCAAAACTGAATCAAGAAGAAGTAGAAAGTCTCAACAGACCAATAACAAAGAAGGAAATTGAAACAGTAATCCAAAATCTCCCTGCACACAGAAGCCCTGGACCAGATGGCTTCACAGGTGAATTTTACAAAACATTTAGGGAAGAACTTACTCCTACCCTCCTCAAACTATTCCAGAAAATCCAAGAAGAGGGGAAAATTCCAAACTCTTTCTATGAAGCCAGTATTACCCTCATCCCAAAACCAGGTCAGGACACAGCAAAGAAAGAAAACTACAGGCCAATATCACTGATGAACATAGATGCTGAAATCCTCAATAAAATTTGGCAAACAGGATCCAACAAATACATCAAAAAGATCATACACCATGATCAAGTGAGATTTATCCCAGGGATGCAAGGATGGGTTAATATTCGCAAATCAATAAATATAATACATCACCTAAACAAAATGAAAGACAAAAATCACATGATCATATCTATAGATGCAGAAAAAGCATTTGATAAAGTACAACACCCATTTATGTTGAAAACACTCAGCAAAATGGGAATAGAGGGAGCATACCTTAACATCATTAAGGCTATATATGAGAAGCCTGAAGCCAACATCCTGGTCAATGGACAAAACCTGAAAGCATTCCCCCTGGAATCAGGAACTAGACAAGGCTGTCCAGTCTCCCCACTTCTATTCAACATAGTGTTGGAAGTCCTAGCCACAGCAATCAGACAAGACAAAGAAATAAAAGGCATCAGAATAGGGAAAGAAGAAGTAAAACTATCACTATTTGCATACGACATGATAGTATACCTAGAAAACCCTATAAACTCCACTAAAAGACTACTTGATGTAATAAGTGAATTTGGCAAAATAGCAGGGTACAAAATAAATATACAGAAATCTAAGGCATTTCTGTACACCAACAATAAAATCTCAGAGAGAGAAGCAAAAAAGAAAATACCAAGAAAAATAAAGTACCTAGGAATAAACTTAACCAAAGAGATAAAAGACCTGTACACTGAAAATTATGCAACATTGAAGAAAGAAATTAAGGAAGATACAAATAAATGGAGGGAAATACCATGTTCTTGGATGGGAAGAATCAACATCATCAAAATGGCCATACTACCCAAAGCAATTTACAAATTCAATGCAATCCCTATTAAAATACCAATTACATATTTCACTGACCTAGAACAAATCCTCCAAAAATTCATATGGAACCAAAAAAGACCCCGAATACCAAAAGCAATCTTGAAACAGAAGAACACAGCATGAGTAATCAGGACACCAGACATCAAACAATACTACAAAGCCACTGTGATCAAAACAGTGTGGTACTGGCATGAGAACAGACGTATAGATCAGTGGAACAGAATTGAAAGCCCAGAAATAAACCCAGGCCTCTATGGTCAACTAATCTTTGATAAAGGAGGAAAGAACATAAAATGGAGTGAGAAGAGCCTCTTTAACAAATGGTGCTGGGAGAACTGAACAGGGACGTGCAAAAAAATGAAAGTAGACCACCAACTTACACCACACACGAGAATAAACTCAGGATGGATTAAAGACTTAAATGTAAGCCGTGATACCATAAAAGTCCTAGAGGAAAACATAGGCAGGAAAATTTCAGATATCACACGTAACAATATCTTCACGGATACATCTCCCAAGGCAAGAGAAATAAAGGAAAAAATAAACAAATGGGACTACATCAAACTAAAAAGTTTCTGCTCAGCAAAAGAAAACATCAGCAAGATGAAAAGGAAACCAACCATATGGGAAAACATATTTGCCAATGATATCACAGACAGGGGACTGATCTCCAAAATATATAAAGAGCTTATACGACTCAACATCAAGAAAACAAACAACCCAATTAAAAAATGGGCAAAGGACCTGAACAAACACTTCTCCAAAGAGAACATACAAAAGGTCCATAGACACATGAAAAAATGCTCAACATCATTGGCCATCAGAGATGCAAGTAAAAACCACAATGAGGTACCATCTTACACCTGTCAGAATGGCCATCATCAACAAATCAACAAACAACAAATGCTGGCGAGGATGTGGAGAAAGAGGAACCCTTCTGCACTGTTGGTGGGAATGCAGACTGGTGCAGCCACTATGGAAAACAGTATGGAATTACCTCAAAAAACTAAAAATGGAACTGCCATTTGAACCAGTGATTCCACTGCTAGGATTATACCCGAAGAATCCTGAAACCCTAATTCAAGAGAACTTATGCAACCCTATTTTCATAGCAGCCCTGTTTACAATAGCTAAGTGCTGGAAACAGCCTAGGTGCCCATCTGTGGATGAGTGGATCAAAGAACTGTGGTACATCTACACAATGGAATACTATGTAGCAGAAAGAAAGAAGGAACTCCTGCCATTTGCGACAACATGGATGGAATTAGAGAGAATTATGCTTAGTGAAATAAGCCAGGCAAAGAAAACAAAATACCATATGATATCACCCAATACAGGAAACTAAAGAGCAACACAAACAAACGAACTAAATAGGCAAAGACTAGAATAGTATTCAGTAGGGGGGAGGGGGGAGGGAGAGAAGGGGGATAAGTAAGGGAAGGGTCTAGACAAGGAACGTATATGAATGACTCATGGACATGGACAACGGGGAGGGATATAATTGTGGGAGAAGGGATGGACTGGGAGGAGGGAGCAATGGGGGAAAAATGGGACAACTGTAATTGAATAACAAAAAATAAAATTAAAAAAAAAAGAAGTAAAAATTTAAAAAAAAGAAAGTTGTTACTCAGTTCAGCCTTTTTGTGCAGTCTTCTTTTTCTGGATCCACACATAGTCAAAGTTACATGAGTTTCTCGTTTTTTCTGGCTGGCTGGCTGTGAGGAGATCTGGCTGGTTTTTGTGGCTGCTTTTCTCTTACTCATTGGCCTACTGTAACTATCTGCTGTGAGCCGGAGAGTTGGGTTTCTCCTCACTTGTCTTGCGGCACCCTCCAGCAGTCCTCAGGCTTCTCTAGCAACGCTGTTCTGTTGGCAAGCCTGTGTGCATGTTCTTAGTCCCCGAACCGTCTTGGATCCTGGCTTCGCTCTTCCTCCCAAGAAGTCCCTGTGCTCCAAGCTGCAGCACCGGACTGTGTCTGTCCCTGGCTGGCAGGCAGTACCTCACTGTTTGCCTGTGCACACTGCCTGCCCACCCTTCTGGGGCTGCAACCAAGTCCATGTTTCTAATACAGCTCTCCCTGCCCAGCTCAACTCCTCTCTTTTTAGTGGCTCCGCGATGCCACTTTTTAGTGGGGCCTCCAGCCCAGACCTGCCAGTCCGTGCTGCACACCATCCTCCCACACTTCTGGCCACTTCAAGGAAACCTTTCTATTGTTTCCCTATGGGACTCCGCTGGTCCCAGTGCCCACAGTAGGCAGCAGTCTCCAAGCAGATCCCGCTGGTGAGCCGGTCTGCAGCTGCCCCTCTGGGGTGTGGCGGGGGTAGCAGTGCCGGGCTTGGTGGGCCCAGAGAATTCCCCCAAGAGCACAGGTGAGCCTTCTGCCCTTTTACACTCCAGTCTTGCTCTCCCTTCCCCGCTAGCGCTGTCCGAAATTCATACTCAGTCACTTGTCTCCCTGTCATATCCCAAGCTTTCCACGATAGAAGCAAGCAGACAACACTGGCTACCTACTCCTCCGCCATCTTGAAAAGGTGATTCTTAATCAAGTTCTCATAATGTCTTTTTTATTCTAGAACTCTCTCATGGTTATTATTAAAGGGAAGTGTAATGTAGTGGTTAAGACAATGAACTCAAGAACAAGAGTTTCTGGTAAGAACCTTGGTTCTAACATCAACTAGTTGTATGACCTTGGGGAAATTACTGAACTTTTTTCATTTTCAGTTTCCTCATCTGTGAAAAAGAGATCATATTTTTACTTACCTTGTAATAATATGTATGAGGGGCTTAGAACAGTGCCTGAAAAATTATAAGCATTCTGTAGTGTTGGTTTTATTATTAATCCTCTTCAAATATCACCTTTGTTAGTTTGTTATTGAATTACATGGAGATGCAAAAGGTAGCTATTAGGGATAAAGTTTTTCTCTGTAAGTGATAGTTTAATTTTAGTTTTCTACCTGGAGTAAAAATACAACAGGTACATAGGTTTGTACACACACACACACACACACGCACATGTATACTTTATTCCAAAAAATCAGTGAATACCAATTTTTCCCGGTGGGGAGAAGTCAGTTCATAGAGGATGAAAGTGAGAGTGGTTTCTAGTAGGGAGCCTAGAGAAATGTGTCCTGAACCTTAGCACGATCCTTTTCCAAACCTGGAAACAGAGACAACACCACCAGTTGAGATTTTCAGTTCTATTTCAACCCTCTTCTCTGTCTTTTTATAACGTAGGAGGGGAAAAGTCTTACATCTGTGGCTGGAAAAAATAATTTATTTTTTTAAGTGGAGGTAGTGGAACTGTTTCTTTCTTATATAGCTTTGGAAATAGCCACAAAATATCTGGGTAAGTTCCATAGAAGGGGACCTCAACTTAAATACACAAATGTTTGTGTCTCACGGTCACACCAAGATTATTGTGCCAACCCCTGACTGGTGTGGCTCAGTGCGCTGGGCATTATCCTTTAGAAATAAAAGTTGCTGGTTCAATTCCCAGTCAGGCAACATGCCTGAGTTGCGGGCCAGGTCCCTGTTGGGGTTGTGCGAGGGAGAACCTATTGATGCTTCTCTCCCTTTCTTTAACGCTCCTTCCCCTCTCCCTCAAAATAAATAAATAATTATTTTTAAAAAGAGTATTGTGTCAAATTAGTTACTTGAATATAAAAGTTGAAAGACTGAAGATACTTTTTCTTCATTGTAAAAGATGGTGGCAGCTTAGGGAGAGCATATGAAAACAAGCAGTTAAATGAAATTAGCTGATATGGTGCCTAGATGGTCAAATTAGAAAACTGGAATGTCAAACATTGCTAATACATTCTACATTAATGAAAAGTCTATAGATTACATGTATATAATAACATGTCAGTTTATTATTTTTAGTATATTCTGTACATATGAAATGGCTAAATATTGTCTAGTAGAGCTCCTGCAAGACCTGATCCTGCTTGACTTATAAGTAGCATATTTATTTGTTGGTATGTAAATGAATACTGCTCTAGTACTTGGGAACAAATGTGTTGTTAAGTAACTGCAACATTTCTCCTGTAATTTTGGTGTAACTCTTCATTAGTGCTGCCAAACTCTTTTTTGTCAGAGAGTACAAAGTTAAACAGCAAACAATTAGAAGTACGTTAATTTATACAATTGTAGTCCAATTGTGTTAAACTGAGAAGATGGTGTGAAAACATGGCAGATCTTTGAGTAAGTAGCAAGTATGTAAAATGGATGCCTCAGCAATATAGATAAGGCACAAGTTGGAATAAGCAAAGACAAAATTTTCATTTATAAGCCATTTGCTCTCATTTGGACTTAAACAGATATAGCAAAAACACTTTGACATAAAGATTCAAAGTCCAACCCCATCACTTATTAGCTTTGTGACGTTGTCTGAACAAGCTCTTATGTGCCTAGAACATAGATGATGCTCTTTACAAGCATGGATACATAAGCAGTATAGTGGCAATGTAACTTAGCATTTAAACAAGAGGGCTATAAAATCAGATGACTTCAGAATTTTGACTCTACTACACTAGCTAGGTAGCATTTTTATCAAGTTATTTAACCTCTTTAATCCTTGATTTCTTCATCTGCAACCGAAACATCTTATTAGTAGTTCTAATTAACCCAAACGTTTGCAGTGACTACTTAATAAAATAATCCATGTAAATTTAGCAGAGGGTCTGCAACATAGTAAGCCCTCAATAAATTCTAGCTTTTTTGAGTTGTTTTGTTTTGTTTTGATTTGGATTCAGAATAATATTTTATTTCAGTGAGGTTTACTCCCTGACAGTTTTCACCTGATATAACTATAAAACTTCAAAATTTCAAATAATAAACACTAGCTCTTAAAGTGTTAACCCTGAACTTTCTTCATTTTGGCTTATGCCCAATAAAATCCACTATAAATGGTCTTGTTAAGGACACTAAACTTTACCTCTGTATTGCTAATTCACTGAACATTCCTATGTTACTTTTCAGCAGCATTTAATGCACATAAACTAATTTGTCCTTGTGAAGATGTGAAAACCGAGAAGTTTTTAGAATGTTATGAGGAAAAGTAATTACTTAAAAAATAAAATTTTGAATCAGGTGTTGCAAGGAGACTCTATCACTTCTGTCTCTGGAATACTAAAATATGATCAGCTAAACCATCTCATGCATATAGAATACTCAACTGCCCAAAGACAAGGTTGGGTTATATGTTTTTGAATGTTTATTTTTGCTGTTAGAGTCTATGATTTTTCCAAATTAGTGAATGATAGAAGCTACTATTTGTGTAGCAACAGCTAAAATACAGACATGGGCATTTTACATGAGTTCCTTCAATCCTCACAAAAAATAAAATAAAAGTGTGCATTCTCCACATTTTATAATGATGCGATAGACTTAGAAAAGCACAAATAAGAAAGTCCTGGAGATAATAAATGGTGAATTTGGAATATTCATTTATTTGTTCTTTCTTATATGGATCTAACCAATGTTTATTGAGCACCTACTATGTGCTGGGCACTGTCTTTACAATGGTGTACAGTATTGAACATAATAAGTAAAAATTATGCCCTTATGGAGCTTGTATTTTAGCAGATGGAGAATATGACCCAGGACTATGTGGTTCTAAAGCCTGATTTAGTTTTATAATCTACTACAATGTCCTCTGGCTAGCTTTTGTGTCATGTTACCATTTAACAGTGAAGTTAACATTTTCCATTTTTAGTTACAGTAGAACCATGCACCAACAAAACCAAACTATCTGTGAATTCTTCCTCCTGGGACTCATGATGGATTCTGAAGAGCAGCAGCTCACCTTTATGCTGTTTCTGTGCATGTATCTGTTCCCCATGATAGAAAATTTACTTATTATCCTGGATATTATGAATAAAACTCACCTCCATTGCTCCATGTACTTATCCCTTGCCAATATAACCTCATTTATATTTGTTTCACAAACTCTACAATCCTGAAAGTGTTGGTAGACATCCAGAGCCAGAGCTCAACCATCTCCTTTGCAGGATGCCTTTCACAAATGCACTCATTTATGTTTCTGGTGGACCTGAACAATTTCCTCTTGGCAGGCATGGCATATGACTGGTACATTGCTATCTGTCACCCATTACACTGTGCTGCATTACTGAGTACCAAGCATTATGACCTGTTGGTAGTGACTCTATGGGTCATCTTCAATATTGTCTCAATACTGCAGTCTAGTCTGCTGAATTTCTTGACTTTCAGTAATCAGAGAGGAAACACACACTTCCCTTGAACCCATTTTAAGACTTGCTCAGACACCCAAATCAACGACTTGACAATCTTAGTCATTGGGGGAGCAACTCCTTCACTTTTATCCTTGTCTTCCATTCTCTTATTAGTTGCACAGTACTTGGGGTTCTTTTAGCCAAAGGGAAGTGGAAAATATTCTCCACGTGTGGCTCTCATCTCTTAGCTGTGTCTCTCTTCTATGGATCAATTGCTGTGGTCTACTTTCTCCCCTCTTCTGCCTCAGTAGAAAGAGATAAAGTGGCAGCCAGCATGTATACAATTATAACTCCCATGATGAACCCCCTCATCTGTTGTCTAAGAAACAATGACATAAAAAAGAGCACTTAGAATACTATTCAGCAGAAAAACATATTTTGGAGATGGTGAGCTCTGCCATAAAAGACACCTTTATCAACTTCTTAGGCGTCAAATGAGCACATAGAAGATTTAAAGCCTCCGGCTACTGTACTACATGGACCATTTTTAATCCATCTATTTTTTGCCCCCAGTCCAGATCCAAGGCTGCAGATTACATTCATTTATCCATAAAAACATAAACAAAACAAAAATGTTTCTTTATTCAATGTCCTTCACCACTTACATGCAGAGTTTTCTATGAATTAATTAACAGTTGTATAGTCAGGACTTAATCATTGTTCTTTACTTTGGGGCTTGTGCTTCCTTTTCCCCTCTACCAAACCTATAATTGATGAGTGGATGGAAGGAAGGAAAAAAGGAAGGAAGGAAAGAAGGACCCAAGAGGCAACAGTGATGTTTCTTTTTTCTTCCCTTACTATTTCCCTAAAATCAATGAGCATGTCCTCTGGTGAAGATTAAAAAAATATACTGAGACAGAAGGTTGTGAAAGTGCCACACTGGGAGTACAAAATAGATAAAAAGGAGCACAAAGAATATCAGGTATATGGGGGGAGACATGGACATGGGCAATGGGGTGGGGATTGACTGTGGGAGAAGGGGTGGGTGGGGTGGGGGAGCAATGGAAAAAATGGGACAACTATAATAGAAAAACAATAAATAAGTGAAAAAATAAAACAAACATATGAGAGCTTGAGACATATATGGATTTTTGTGTGGGTATGGAAGTGAAGATATATCTGGGCCCTTTTATGCTGTATCTGTATAATGTCCTAATTCTTGATCATGGAGGGAACTTCAGACTTTTCATGCACCTGGCAGAGTTAAAAGATATCCCATTGATTTATACTGTCTTAGTTGAAAGTACCTAGTTCTTTGTTTCACGACACCTTCAGAGCTGAGCATATGACTTTGTGGTTACACAGGCACCACAATAGTCTAGTCAGTGCTACTCGAAGTGTGGTTCACAGACCTATGCTAATCAAAAAACTATTTGTTACTGATTGACAGAAAGATTGAGGTGAGAGAAGTTTAGAAATTGAGATGAAAATCTTGCCAATCCCAACAGCATAAATGGACCTTGAGGGTATTATGATAAGTGGAATAAGTCAGACAAAGAAAGACAAATTCTATATTATTTCATTCATATTTGGACTCTAAAGAACAAAACAAGCAACCAGCAAAAAAGAAACAAACTCATAGATACAGAGAATAGACTGATACCAGAGAGGAGGAAGGTTGGAGGACTGGGTGAAGAAGGTGAAGGGATTAAGAGGTACAAATTGGTAGTTACAAAATAGTCACAGAGATGTAAAGTGTAGCATAAGGAATATAGCCAATCATATTTATATGTGGTACCAGGAAAGTACTTGAAATATCATGGGTGATGTTTTGTAAAGTATATGATTGCCTGGCCACTATACTATACACCTGAAACTAATATAAAATAATATTTAATGTACATTCTAATAGAAACATAAAATTGTAAAAGTAAAAACAATTAAGATGAATATTTAGAAATACAGAACAATTTCAC
The DNA here is from genome assembly GCF_987537825.1 of Furipterus horrens. NCBI lineage: Eukaryota > Metazoa > Chordata > Mammalia > Chiroptera > Furipteridae > Furipterus > Furipterus horrens. The sequence goes on along the minus strand of NW_028327187.1, from coordinate 26,265,512 downwards.
ACTGTCATATAATTTTATTTTATTTTACAAAAGTATCAGTATACAAAATTTAGAAGTGAAAAAAAACTGGAAGCACTAGATTCTTCTTTTTCTCCTTCTGCTCCTCCTCCTCCTTTCTTCTCCTCTTCCTTCTCCTTTGTCTTCTTCAACATAAAATCTTAAGCAGAATTTTGTATGATGGGTAACTTTTTGGCCAATGCACTCAAGATCTAATATTGGTTAATTAAGATTTAAAGTCAATAACAGCAAAGAGTCAATAAGCACACAAACATACATACCCTTAACACTTTATTTTTTAGAATACCCTATTTTGATGTATTCTATGTAAATATATATTCTTTAGCTAATCTTTTGATGTAGAACCAAGACCCTTTCTGCACCTAAAGATCGACTGGGTTCTTTGTATCACTTACAAAAACCTCATATTTAATGAATAATCTTTGACTTCCAATTTCAGTTTCTTTAAGGTGAAGCAATATATTAGACATTTCTAAAGCAAGATAAATGCATATACCTCCTTGGATAGCTTTAAATTTTTGTCCCTAACCATAAACAAGTTCGACTAACACAAAAAATTTTGGAAACACAGCTGACTCTTAGTAAGGTGATACAAGACCAATGTAGGCACATAGAAAGTAGCAGACCAGCTATAAGTATTAATCAGGACATGGCCATTGGCAAGAATGTCATGCACAGAGAATGGGGAGAGTCTTTAATCTAGAGATTTATTTACATCAAGATCAGTTAAGAGAGAGGTTAATGTATATTCAAAAGATAGAAGCTACTCTGATTAAAGCTAATGCAAGGGACCTGAGGGCTTACTCTTTCATACACTACTTACCTTATTTTGTTTCATATACAGAAATTTAGTCTCTAAGAGGAAGGGAGAATGTATGCCAAAAGCTGACTACTGATTGCCCTGAGGAATATCTCTTCTCCTCCTTTGTGCTTTCTAAACTAGCAAAGATTGCTGTTGGTAATCTGGCTGGTTTGGCTCAGTGGATTGAGCGTCGGCCTGCGAGCTAAGTGTCGCTGGTTCGATCTTCCAGTCAGGGCACATCAGAGAAGGAAAACTCTGATTCCAAAAAACCTCCGCTGCCTTGCGGCATACCTCTTCAGGGGAAAGGCTAAGGGAGTAAACCCCGACAGAATTTCTGGAGCCGGAGTCCCTAAGGCGGTTTGACGTTGTAGTCAATACCGGCAACTCCTGCGGCGCACCTGAAGCCAAGCTGTATTGACTCCATCTTTCCCTTGGATCCTTCAGCTGCGAAGAGAGGGGGGGGTCTGCTGTATGGGCAACAGCAGACCCTCCATATCACCCTGCCCAGGCTCTGTAGCTTCAGCTTCACTGGAGAGGACACTCCAGCATCATCGCAAGATGTCGATTCAACACGGGAGGAGACAGATACCGTGTCACTCCCGAGTCGGACTGCACAGCCATTCTCGGCGGTGCAGATAGACTCTTAAGAAGCTACACCATCGTCTCTCGAGGCTCTGTAGCTTCAGCTTCACTGGAGAGGACACTCCAGCGTCATCGCAAGCTGTCGATTCAACACGGGAGGAGACAGATACCATGTCACTCCCGAGTCGGACTGCACAACCATTCTCGGCGGTGCAGATAGACTCTTAAGAAGCTACACCATCGTCTCTCGAGACGGACGGCTGCCGATATGTGTGTGTGTGTGTGTGTGTGTGTGTATGTATATATATATGTATATATACACACACTTACCAAGCAAAAACAGGAGTATACAGGAAAAGAAGTAATGAGTGATTCCATTGATTACCAACATTATATTTTAGTTTTCTGGTCATACCTTAAGACCAGAAGAGGCCAAAGCAAATGGTATTGAGCCTAAGATGTTGGTGAGATGGCAAAAAATATTCTGTAGTACTTGAATTGCAAGTGAGGCTACCAAAGAGAAGGCCCTGTCTCTATGCTGCTAATTTTTTCACTTTGGAGAAAAGGGAGCTCTTTGAAACATGTGGCTTCTAGAAGGCAGAACTATGTCTTATATCACCACTGAGGCCCAACTTTCCAACCTAGTGCCTTTCACAAAATAGAAGCCAAAATTGCTTGTGAAATGAATAAATAAAAAATTACCTCTAGGCCCAAGATTTGCGGCAGGATTATGACTGAGTCTGGAATTTCAGATAAATCAGTTATCTGATCCCAACACATCTGGAGATTCAGCAAATCTGAACGGATATTCCATAGCCAGAACAAATTTATTTGTAAATAGTCAGTGGTTTATAGGGTATTATTTGAGATGCCTCAAAAATCCCCCTAAGGCATGGGGCATATTTATGAAATTGTATGTGAAGAAATGAGGAAACCAATGCCTTTATTACATATATATCTGGTTATTATGCCCTCAATGCTAGATAGAAAATAATGGTTTCTATCACTGGAAGCTTGCAGTTGTCTAGGACAAACAATCTTGATGCAGACAACTCAACAACAACAACAACAAGGAAAAAACACATTAATTAAATATACTGATAAATGAATGTTTTTAGACTCTGATCCAGCAAAGAAAAGAATACCTACTGGAAATTTTGATGATGGGGACATTTTCTTGAGAGTAAATCAACAGAAACAGTATCAAATGGGCCTGCCTTTGAGTCTCATTGTTAATTCCTAGCTGTATGACCTTGGGTAAGTCACTTTATTTAGTTTTCAAATTTCTGTTTGTGAAAAATGAGGCAAATAATACTTCAGTTATTTCTTTCAAATATTTAATAAAAATGTTCAAAATAAAATGCCTGGAACCTGATACATGCTTAGTAAATGTGAATATCCTCTCTTCATTCCTTCTTATACGTTTAGACACTGAGTGTCCAAATGAAAATTAAGTCTGTTACAAGTCATCAGGAAGTTTACTTCCAAGACAAGAGGAATTTTTTGTGTAGTCAAGGAACATCTATAAATGACCCATGGACATGAACAACAGAGTGGGGACTGACTCTGGGGGGGGGGTGGCACAGGGCAGGGCAATGGGGAACAAATTGGGACAACTGTTAAAAGAACAACAGTTATAAAAAGCAAGAAAAAATTAAAAGCTTTCCAAAAGATGAGAACTTGAAAATAGATGTAAATGTGGAAAAAAGAGAAGAGTGGAATGGAGAATCAGAAGAAAGATTTAGTTCAAAGTAATGTAATTATGTATCAAACATTAAGAAAAATAAGAAGTTTCTTAAGCATCTTCTTGTGTAGTTTATATCCAGACTAGCCTTTTCAAGAAAATCATCACTTGAATTATTCTTAAGCTACAAATAGTAGGGTTTAACAAAGTTATTACCATGTAGAAAATGGAGGTGGCCCTATAATGGTCCAAAGAATAGTTGGAAGAATGTTGAGTATGTATATGGCAGCAGTCAAGAATGAAAAAAAAAAGCTTCCGGCCAAGATGGGGGCTTAGACGGACACGCTCGGTCTCCCTCTACAACTAGAAAGGAATACAACTACCTCAAAACAAAAGATAACTAGAAATTTCAGAAAATAAAACTACACGGAAGCCCAACATATGAAGTTATAAACCAGCGGCGCTCATCAGACAGGTAAGAATAGCGAAAGTAGGCGGTGCTGTTTGCGGTAGCACCAGGAACAGCGGCAAGCAGAGCAATACCGGCTGCAGTTGAGCCCCAGCAGCTCTCAATGCCAGTGCTAGGAAAAGCAGCCTCCACATTGCCTCGGATGCTGAGGCCCAGAGGGTGGGAGAATGGATCCCGATCTCCCAGCGGAGAATAATGGCAGGAATCCATCTTGGACCCCTGCCCCCACACAAAGCGCCATAGCGCCTCGAAAAAGGTTGCAGATCACCACCGGTCTCCAGATAGTGATGACAAAGCACCACAGCATGGCAAAAAAATGTTGCAGATCGCCACCGGTCTCCAGGTAGTGACGAGTACATGGGCTCTGTCCCCTGTAGCCTGCCCAAGAAGCAAAGCAAAACGCAAATGTGTCAAAATGAGGCAGACGACTATAGAAATTCTGGTGACAGAGCTCACCAGGCAACAGATTAAGAATCTGACAGATGAACAAATAAGAAACCTATTAGAGGCTCAATTCAGAGCTATCGTCATTAGGTGGCTTACAGAATTAAAAGATTTGGAATAAGACAAGAAAGGATTGAAAGCTACTCATACTGAAAAGAACATAAACACATATGAGACAAGTGGTGAGGAAATAAAATCCACAGATCAAATCAACAAATCGGAACATAGGGAAGGAACAAACAATTAACCAGTGTGAAAAGAGGAAACAGAAAACAAGGAAAGTAAGGAGAGGATCAGAAACCTCTGGGACAGCTATAAGAGATCCAACATAGGTATTATAGGATTGCCTGCTGGTGAAGAAGAAGAACTAGAAATTGAAAAATTAAGTGAAAATATAATAAAGTGGAACTTCCCAAACTTGGGGAAGGAAATAGACTTACAGTTCCAGGAAGCACAGAGAGTTCCAGAAAAACTGGACCCAGGGAGAACCACTCCAAGGCACATTATAATCAAATTGTCAAAAATTAAAGATAAAGAGAGAATCTTAAAAGCAGCAAGAGAGAAGAAAAGAATCGTGTACAAAGGGGTCCCAATTAGACTATCAGCTGACTTCCCAAGGGAGACCCTGCAGGCAAGAAGGGACTGGCAAGAAATATTCAAAGTAATGAAAATCCAAAACCTACAGCCACGAATACTCTTACCAGCGAAGCTGTCATTCAGAATAGAAGGGCAGAGAAAGTGCTTCCAGAACAAAATTAAACTGAAAGAGTTCATTAGATCCAAACTACTATTATGTGAGATGTTAAAGGGACTGGTTTTGAAAAAGGAGGATCAAAACTATGAACATTAAAATGAAAACTGCATCACAACAACCAACAACAGAAGCTATGGAATTGAAACAGAGGCAAACTAAATAGGCAACGAGAGTGGAAAGAACTATAGGTATGGGGAACATATTGGGAGGTGGTCAACAGGGAGGGGTAAGGTGGTAAGGGAGGGAGATGGTACAGGAATTAAGAAGCATAGTAGGAGGGAATGGAGTAGACATGAAGAGATTGAGTCCTTTCTGCCAGTGGACACCGCTGAGTAATCATCGTTCGAGTCTCCTGCCCTGAAGTCGTCATGTCTAAGTCAGAGTCTCCCAAAGAGCTGGAACAGCTACGAAAACTCTATTGGAGGTTTGAGCTTTGAAACAACAGATGAGAGTCTGAGGAGCCATTTTGAGCAATGGGGAACGCTCACCGACTGTGTGGTGATGAGAGATCCAAATATCAAGTGCTCCAGAGGCTTTGGGTTTGTCACATATGCCACTGTGGAGGAGGTGGATGCAGCCATGAATGCTAGGCCACACAAGGTGGACGGAAGAGTTGTGGAACCAAAGAGGGCTGTCTCAAGAGAAGATTCTCAAAGACCTGGTGCACACTTAACTGTGAAAAACATTTTTGTCAGTGGTATTAAAGAAGACACTGAGGAACATCACCTAAGAGATTATTTTGAACAATATGGGAAAATTGAAGTGATTGAAATCATGACTGACCGAGGCAGTGGCAAAAAGAGAGGCTTCGCTTTTGTTACCTTTGATGACCATGACTCTGTAGACAAGATTGTCATTCAGAAATACCATACTGTAAATGGCCACAACTGTGAAGTGAGAAAAGCCCTATCTAAGCAAGAGATGGCTAGTGCTTCATCCAGCCAAAGAGGTCGAAGTGGTTCTGGAAACTTCAGAGGTGGTTGTGGAGGTGGTTTTGGTGGGAATGACAACTTTGGTCGTGGAGGAAACTTCAGTGGTCAAGGTGGCTTTGGTGGTAGCCGTGGTGGTGGTGGATATGGTGGCAGTGGGGATGGCTATAATGGATTTGGTAATGATGGTGGTTATGGAGGAGGCGGCCCTGGTTACTCTGGAGGAAGCAGAGGCTATGGAAGTGGTGGACAGGGTTATGGAAACCAGGGCAGTGGCTATGGCGGGAGTGGCAGCTATGACAGCTATAACAACGAAGGAGGTGGAGGCGGCTTTGGCGGTGGTAGTGGAAGTAATTTTGGAGGTGGCGGAAGCTACAATGATTTTGGCAATTACAACAATCAGTCTTCAAATTTTGGACCCATGAAAGGAGGAAACTTTGGAGGCAGAAGCTCTGGCCCTTATGGTGGTGGAGGCCAATACTTTGCCAAACCACGAAACCAAGGTAGCTATGGCGGTTTCAGCAGCAGCAGTAGCTATGGCAGTGGCAGAAGGTTTTAATTACTACCAGGAAACAAAGCTTAGCAGGAGAGGAGAGCCAGAGAAGTGACAGGGAAGCTACAGGTTACAACAGATTTGTGAACTCAGCCAAGCACAGTGGTGGCAGGGCCTAGCTGCTACAAAGAAGACATGTTTTAGACAATACTCATGTGAATGGGCAAAAATCTCGAGGACTGTATTTGTGACTAATTGTATAACAGGTTATTTTAGTTTCTGTTCTGTGGAAAGTGTAAAGCATTCCAAAAAAGGGTTTTTAATGTAGTTTTTTTTTTCCTTTTTTCTTTTTTTTTTTTTTTGCACCCATGCTGTTGATTGCTAAATGTAATAGTCTGATCATGACGCTGAATAAATGTGTCTTTAAAAAAAAAAAAAAGAAAAGAAAAAAAGAGGTTGAGAAGAACTATATGCACAACCAATGAACATGGACTAAAATGGGGGAACAACTGGAGGGAGGGGGCCACCGGGTAGAGGGGAACAGAGGGAAGGGAAATTGGGACAAATGTAACAGTATAATCAATAAAACATATTTTTAAAAAAATAATTAAAAATGTGGAAAACGATTTGGATTTTTATGCAGCTGCGAGAATCCTCAAGAATGTGGCAATGATGAACATGTAGGAGACAAGGATCACCTGAATGAAACCCTTGATAAAGACAAACAAGTAATTCATTATGTGGGTGTCTGAGTAGGAGAATATCATGAGTGGGGAAATGTCATAAAGAAGCTGCTAATAATTTAGACCCATAAAAGTCAAATATAAAGGTTAAACTTATTAAAAACACAGTATTGATAATTCCACCTGTGTAGTCTGTAGCCACTATTTGGATGCAGTGAACTTGTGGGATGGTGACAGGATAGAGCAGGGAATATCTGATTGTGGTGTAAAGTTCCTAGGCTAGTACAGGTAGAAAATAGCATTTACTACTCACAAAGGGCAAAATATTAACATTTGGCTCACATAGCCAAAAAAAAAAAAAGATTTGCCAAAACTTTTTCCAGCATCTTGGAGACTGTAGAAGGGGGGACAAAGTGAAATTTGTGAAATATAAGCCTCAGAAAATAACTATATGGGAGTTTGGAAATTAGACTAATATTCATAAGGATTATTAGCCAAGGTTTCTTACCAAATAATCCATATATACTGAGATGAGTACCCTAAATGTGAACACCTGGAATTGGTGTTTTACCAATAGGTAAAACAAATTCTGTCACCAACTTCTGTCAACAAACTGTCATTCTTTTGTGCATTCATGGTCACAGCTGATTCATCTTGTTTGCTCAACAGAAGAATATTTTATTGGCAAAAATATCAATACTTATAATTTCTGTACATGTGCACACACAGTAGTCTCTGTATATATGTAGAAAATAGACTGCTGCTTAGTACATGAATACAGATTGCCTTACTCAGTTTGGGTTTATATAACAAAGCACCATACGGGGTGGCTTAAATATTTACTTCTCACAGTTCTTTAGGCTGGAAAGTTTCTGATCAAGATGATAGCAGATTCAGTGTCTGGTGAGAGCTCTCTTCCTGGTTTGCAGCAGATAACTGCCTTCTTTTGTATCCTCACATGGGAGAGGGGAAGAGGTAGAGAGAGAGAGAGAGGAGATTGTGGAAAGGGAGAATGAGGGAGAATGAGGGAGACTGAAGGGATGGTGGGGGGAGAGACAGAGAGGTAGAAAATTATGTATATTCCTCTTTTTATAAGGACATTAGTCCCATCATGAGGGCCTCATTCTCACGACATAATCAAACCTTAATTACCTCCTGAAGGTTTTATCTCCAAATGAAATTACACTGCGAATTAAGGTTTCAACATATGAATGGAGGTGGGGCACACAAATATTCAGTCCATAGCACAGGTCTTTATTTCTAAGAGCCTGAAGCAAAGACCTCCCTTTAAATCTCACTGGAAAAGAATATTAACTGGCTATGTGATGTCAGCCAAATCAATCTATTGCCTCAATATATTAGTTTCATAGCCTCTCACATCTTCTACATAGACCATAGCCTGATACTTTGTTTGCAACATATTCTTGAGAAATTTTTATACTCTATGGGCAATCCAACCTTTGGGAAAGTAATCCAGAGTAATCCAGAAGATGGCAGCATAGGTACACATGGCTTGCCTCCTCATACAACCACATAAAAATTACAATGAAATTATGGAACACCCATCACTCCGACAAACAGAAATTGACTGGAATGATAATCTGAGAACTGCAGAATTAAAGAAATCACATCTAACCAGACTGAGAGGAGGGCTGGAGGCATGGTACAGGTTGGTCTCACATGCATGTGGTGGATAAAATTCACGAGGGATATCTTTGGAGTGAGCAAGGAATCCATCCCCACATCAGGCCCCACCCCTCAACCCAGGGTTTCAGTGCCAGGAAGATAAGTCCACATAACTTCTGGCTAAGGAAAACCAGCAGGGATTCAGTTGGAGGAGGAAACTTCTAGAGTCCCAAGCAGTACCTCTTAAAGAACCCACACACAAACTTACTCAGGCTCACTCCTGAACTCCAGCACTGTGGTAGCAGCTTGAAAGGCACCAGTGATATACAGGGAGGAGATGAGAGTTGGGGGACAGCATTCTCCAAGACAGAAAGTTGGGCACAGTCACAGAGCCAGGCAAGTGCCATATCTGAGAATCCATCAACCTGGCAAACATTGTTTGACCCACCCCGGAGATCCCCTGAGGTTCCATCCCACCCAACTTACAGGTGTTAATCATAGCTTTTCCATATGAATGACTGACCTTGGCTCATGCTTCACAACATTCTAAATCCATTCAAACAAGAAACAGCTGGCTTCGATGAGCACCCCCCCATCCCTATACATCTTGCTAAGTGGCCCAAGGTGCAGCATCAGCAGTAGAAGAAGCAGGCAGAATATATTCACAACTACTTGGATTCACCTGGGAATCTTCAAGTCTAGCACAAGGGGCAGCCATCACAGATTACTCTATAGCTCAGACAGGGTGGTCCTGGGCAAAACACAGAGGGGGGTTGACCTTGACCTGCACCACCTTGGAAGCCCTAGGACCTGCACACCCAGTGGACAGCTATAGATCATGTTGGAGCACCACCCTGCCCCTGCACAGCTGATCCTCCGTGGAGGGCGGAGGTTGGTGGTCAGTGGACAGTGGTTACAGGAATCCTTGCAATTGACTGACCTGGGTAAATACCTCCCATTGATCTGCCAACAGCAACCAAGGCTCAACTACAAGAGGAGAGTGTACTCAGTCCACATTAAGGTTGCATCTTGAGTACTCAGTTTGGATAATAGGGAAGTCTCTGCCACTGGACCCTACAATATACCTACTATATTAGGCAGTGATACCAAGACAGGGAGTCATACAGGCTCTACGTAATTCATAGAAACAAACACAGGGAGGCTACCAAATGAAAACACAAAGAAACATGGTCCAAATGACAGAACAGATCAAAACTCCAGGAAAAGAGCTAAACAAAATGGAGATAAGCAATCTATCAGATGCAGAGTTCAAAACGCTAGTTGTAAGGGTGCTCAAGAAACTTAGTGAGGACCTCAACAGTATAAAAAAATCCAATCAGAGACAAAGAATATACTAATTGAAATAAAGAAAAATTTATAGGGAAACGACAGTAGAGTGAATGAAGCTGCAAATCAAATCAATGATTTGGAACATAAGGAAGCAAAACAACCAATTAGAAAAAGAAAAAAAAATAAATTCAAATTTAAAAAAGCAAGGATAGTATAAGTAGCCTCTGTGACAATGTCAAAATATTCCAACATTCCAACATTAGCATCATAAGGGTGCCAGAAAGAGAAGAGAAAGAGCAAGGAATTGGAAATGTGTTTGAAAAAATAATGAAATAAAATTTCCTTAATTTGGTGAAATAAATGTACAAGTCCAGGAAGCACAGAGTCCAAAACAAGATGGATGCAAAGAGGCCCACTCCAAGACATATCATAATTAAAATGGCAAAGGTTAAAGATAAAGAATCTTAAAAGCAGCAAGAGAAAAGAAGTAAGTTAACTACAGGGGAATTTCCGTAAAACTGTCAGCTGATTTCTCAAAAGATACATTTCAGGCTAGAGGGATTGGCAAGAAATACTCAAAATTATGAAAATCAGGGACCTAAAGCCAAGATTGCTCTACCCAGCAAAGATATCATTAGGAATTGAAAGGCAACTCCCAGACAAGGTGGAGGCTTAGACAGACATGCTGCATCTCCCTCCACAACTAAAAAGGAATGCAACTATCTCAAAACTAGAGATAAACAGAAGTTCCAGAAAATCGAACGGCATGGAAATCCAACAGAGATATAAAAAAGAAATACTCATTCAGACACGTAGGAGGGACAGAGCCCAGGCAGAGAGGTCCCGGTTTGGTGGCGGCAGCAGCCGTGGCAGTGACAGGCAAGCGGAAAGTGCAGTCATAAGTTTTAAAGGGATGGACACCTTGGGAGCACTCCCAACACCAGACCAGACCACACAGCTCACGGTCCCAGCGCCAGGAAAAACAAAACCTCATTGCTTCTGACTGTGCAGACCAGTGGGGGTTGAGGCAGAGGAAGAAACTGCCAGTTACTCAGCAGAGTCCATTTGTTTAGAGGACCCCCACAGTCCTAGAATGTCTGCAGACAGATCCAGTCTGGGAGCAACAGCCAGGTAAACAGCTAGAGAGGCACCAGTCCCATATGAAGTGGGAGGAGTGCCTGGAGAAGGGGCAAGTGCTAAGCAAGTGGCAATGTACCCTCTGAGACCCCTTCCCCACAAACAGTGTCACAACGTGTTGAAATGGGTTGTCCTGTACTGATGAATCCCTAAGGCTCCATCCCTTACAACGTAACAGGAGCAACAGCTCTACTTAAGACAAAAAGGTAAACAAACACAGGAGCCTGTCAGGATAAAGAGACAAAGAAGTATGGCCAAAAAGAGGGAGTGGATCAAGATTCCAGTGGGAAAATTAAGCGATGAGAAGATAGTCAACCTAACAAGCGAGGAGATAGACAACCTAACAAATGCAGAGTTCAAAGCACTGGTGATAAAGATGCTCACAAGCTTGACAGATACACTTGAGTACGGCAAAGGCATAAGGGAAGAAGTGAAGACTATGCTAAATGACACGAAGAAAAATTCACAAAAAACCAATGGTGAAGGGAAGGAAACTAGGGTTCAAATCAATGATTTGGAACATAAGAAACAAACAGTCAACCATTACAGAATGAGGAAACAAGAATTTTTTTTAAATGAGGAGAGGCTTAGAATCATATGGGACAACTTTAAACACGCCAAGGTCCGAACCAAGAAATGCCAGAAGGAGAAGAGGAAGAGCAAGAAATTGAAAATTTACATGAGAAAATAATGAAGAAAAACTTCCCAAAATTGGGGAAGGACATAGACATACAAGTCCAGGAAGCACAGAGAGTCCCAAACAAGCTAGGCCAAAATAGGACCACAACCAAGACATATCATAATTAAAATACCAAAGGTTCCAAATAAAGAATCTTAAAAGCAGTAAGAGAAAAGCAGAGAGTTACCTACAAAGGGGTGCCTATAAGACAACTAGCTGATTTCTCAAAACAAATTTTGCAGGCAAGAAGGGAGTGAGAAGAAGTATTCAAGGTGAAGAAAAGCAAGATCTTACAAACAAGATTACTCTATCTAGTAAAGCTATCATTTAGAACAGAAGGGAAAATAAAGGTCTTCCCAGACAAGGTAAAGCTAAAGAAGCTCATCATTACCAAGCTATTATTACATGAAATGTCAAAAGGACTTACTTAAGAATAAGGAGGTCAAAATTATGAACATTAAAATGACAACAAACTCACAACTATTAACAACTGAGTCTAAAAAATGAAAACAAAATCCAACCTAGAAAACCAGAATAGGAACAGAATCATAGGTATGGGGGTCGTTTGAGGGTTATTACCTGGGAGGGGGCAGGCGGAGAAATGGGGAAATGGTGTAGGGATTAAGAAGCATAATTGGTTGGTACAACATAGACAGGGGCAAGTTAAGAATATTATAGGAAAAGGGTGAAGCTGAAGAACTATATGAATGATCCATGGACCAGAACTAAGGGGGGGTGGGACTGCTGGAGGGAAGAGGGGCATTGGGCAGAGGGGAGCAAGAAGAAAAAATTGGGACTACTGTAACAACATAATCAATAAAGGGTACTTTATTTTTTAATTTTATTTTTTGGTTTTTCAATTACAGATGTCCCATTTCTTCCCCCATTGCTCCACCCAACCCAGCTCACCCCTCCTCCCACAATCATATCCTTCCCCATTATCCAGGTCCATGAGTCATTTATACACATTCCTTGACTAAACCCTTCCCTTATTTATCGCCCTTCTCTCCTTCCCCCCTCCCCTCTATTGACTATTATTCTGCTCCTTGTCCTGTTTAGTTCATTTGTATATGTTATTCGTTAGTTCCCTGTATTAGGTGATACCATATGGTATTTTTCTTTCTTTGCCTGGCTTATTTCACTAAGCATAATTCTTTTAAGTTCCATCCATGTTGTCGCAAAAGGCAAGAGTTTCTTCTTTATCTTTGCTGCATAGTATTCCATTGTATAAATGTACCACTGTTTTTTGATCCACTCATTTACAGATGGGCACTTAGGCTGTATCAAGAATTAGCTATTGTAAACAGTGCTGCTATGAACATAGGGGTGCATAAGTTCTTTTGAATTAGTGTTTTAGGATTTTTCCAGTATAATCCTAGCAGTGGAATTGCTGGTTCAAAAGGCAGTTCCATTTTTAGTTTTCTAAGTAATTCCACACTGTTTTCCATAGTGGCTGCACCAGTCTGCATTCTCACCAACAGCGCATTAGGGTTCCCATTTCTCCACATCATCTCCAGCACTTGTTTGTTGATTTGTTGATGATGGCCACTGTGACTTGTGTAAAGTGATATCACATTGTGGTTTTTATTTCCATTTCTCTGATGGCTAATGATGTTGAACATTTTTTCATGTGTCTATGGACTTTCTGTATGTCCTCTTCAGAGCAGCGTTTGTTCAGGTCCTTTGCCCATTTTTTAATTCGGTTTTCTGTTTTCTTGATGTTGAGTCGTATAAGCTCTTTATATACTTTGGAGATCAGTCCCCTGTCTGTGATATCATTGGCAAATACATTTTACCATATGGTTGGTTTCCTTTTCATCTTGTTGATGTTTTCTTTTGCTGAGCAGAAACTTTTTAGTTTGATGTAGTTCCATTTGTTAATTTTTCCCATTATTTCTCTTGCCTTAGAAGATGTATGCGTAAAAATATTGTTACGTGGGATATCTGAAATTTTCCTGCCTATGTTTTCCTCTAGGACTTTCATGGTGTCACAGCTTACATTTAAGTCTTTGATTCATCTTGAGTTTATTCTCATGTGTGGTGTAAGTTGGTGGTCTAGTTTCATATTTTTGCACTTCCTTGTCCAGTTCTCCCAGCATCATTTGTTGAAGAGGCTCTTCTCACTCCATTCTATGTTCCTTCCTCCTTTATCAAATATTAGTTGACCGTATATTCCCGAATTAATTTCTGAACTCTATATTTTGTTCCATTGATCTATATGTCTCTTCTTATGCCAGTACCAGACTATTTTGATCACAGTGGCTTTGTAGTATTGTTTGATGTCTTGTATTTTGATTCCTCCTGTGTTCTTCTGTCTCGAGATTGCTTTTGCTTTTCGGGGTTTTTTTGGTTCCATATGAATTTTTGAAGTATTTGCTCTAGGTCTGTGAAATGTGTTCTGGTATTTCAATAGGGATTGCATTGAATCTGTAAATTGCTTTGGGTAGTATGGCCATTTTGATGATGTTGATTCTTCCCATCCAAGAACATGGTATTTGCTGCCATTTAATTTGTATCTTCCTTAATTTCTTTCTTCAAAGTTATGTAATTTTCAGAATACAGGTCTTTTATCTCTTTAATTAAGTTTATTCCTAGGTTCTTTATTTTTCTTGTTGCTATAGTAAATGGTATTTTTTTCTCTCTCTGTCTCTGATATTTTATTGTCGGTGTACAGAAATGCCTTAGATTTCTGTATATTTATTTTGTACCCTGCTGTTTTGCCAAATTCACTTATTATATCGAGTAGTCTTTTGGTGGAGTTTACAGGGTTTTGTATGTATACTATCATGTCATCTGCATATAGTGAAAGCTTTATTTCTTCTTTCCCAATTTGTATGCCTTTTATTTCTTTGTCTTGTGTGATTGCGGTGGCTAGGACTTCCAAAACCATGTTGAATAGGAGTGGAGAGAGTGGACAGCCTTGTCTAATTCCAGATTTCAGGGGGAATGCTTTCAGTTTTTGTCCATTGAGTATGATGTTGGCTTCAGGCTTCTCATATATAGCCTTAATTATGTTAAGGTATGCTTCTTTTATTCCCATTTCGCTGTTTTTATACTAAATGGCTGTTGTACTTTATCAACTGCTTTTTCTGCATCTATTGATATGACCATGTGATTTTTGTCTTTCATTTTGTTTAGGTGATGCATTGTATTTATTGATTTGTGAATATTAAAACATTCTTGCATCCCTGGGATGAATCCCACTTGATCGTGGTGTATGATCTTTTTGATGTATTTCTGGATCCTGTTTGCCAATATTTTGTTGAGGATTTCAACATTTATGTTCATCAGAGATATTGGCCTGTAGTTTTCTTTCATTGTTGTGTCTTGTCCTGGTTTTGGAATTAGGGTGATACTGGCTTCATAGAAAGAGTTTGGAATTTTTCTCTCTTCTTGAATTCTATGGAATAGTTGGAGGAGGATAGGAGTAGTTCTTCCCTAAATGTTTTGTAAAATTTGCCTGTGAAGTCATCCGATGCAGGGTTTTTGTGTGCAGAAAGGTTTTTGATTACTGTTTCAATTTCCTTCTTTGTTATTGGTCTGTTGAGACATTTTTTTAATTTTTTTTTAAATTTTATTTTTTGGTTATTCAATTACAGTTGTCTCCTTTTTCCCCTTTTGCTCCCCCCTCCCAGCCCATCCCTTCTCCCACAATTATATCCCTCCCCATTGTCCATGTCCATGAGTCATTCATATACATTCCTTGACTAGACCCTTCCCTTACTTATCCCCCTTCCCTCCCTCCCCCCTCCCCCCTACTGAATACTGTTCTAGTCTTTGCCTATTTAGTTCGTTTGTTTGTGTTGCTCTTTAGTTTCCTGTATTGGGTGTTATCATATGGTATTTTGCTTTCTTTGCCTGGCTTATTTCACTAAGCATAATTCTCTCTAGTTCCATCCATGTTGTTGCAAATGGCAGGAGTTCCTTCTTTCTTTCTGCTACATAGTATTCCATTGTGTAGATGTACCACAGTTCTTTGATCCACTCATCCACAGATGGGCACCTAAGCTGTTTCCAGCACTTAGCTATTGTAAACAGGGCTGCTATGAACAAAGGGGTGCATAGGTTTTTTTGAATTAGAGTTTTAGGATTTTTTGGGTATAATCCTAGCAGTGGAATCACTGGTTCAAATGGCAGTTCCATTTTTAGTTTTTTGAGGTAATTCCATACTGTTTTCCATAGTGGCTGCACCAGTCTGCATTCCCACCAACAGTGCAGTAGGGTTCCTGTTTCTCCACATCCTCGCCAGCATTTGTTGTTTGTTGATTTGTTGATGATGGCCATTCTGACAGGTGTAAGGTGGTATCTCATTGTGGTTTTTACTTGCATCTCTGATGGCCAATGATGTTGAGCATTTTTTCATGTGCCTATGGACCTTCTGTATGTCCTCTTCGGAGAAGTGTTTGTTCAGGTCCTTTGCCCATTTTTTAATTGGGTTGTTTGTTTTCTTGATGTTGAGTTGTATAAGCTCTTTATATATTTTGGAGATCAGTCCCCTGTCTGTGATATCATTGGCAAATATGTTTTCCCATATGGTTGGTTTCCTTTTCATCTCACTGATGTTTTCTTTTGCTGAGCAGAAACTCTTTAGTTTGATGTAGTCCCATTTGTTTATTTTTTCCTTTATTTCTCTTGCCTTGGGAGATGTATCCGTGGAGATATTGTTACGTGTGATATCTGAAATTTTCCTGCCTATGTTTTCCTCTAGGACTTTTATGATATCACGGCTTACATTTAAGTCTTTAATCCATCTTGAGTTTATTCTCCTGTGTGGTGTAAGTTGGTGGTCTAGTTTCATTTTTTTGCACGTCCCTGTCCAGTTCTCCCAGCACCATTTGTTAAAGAGGCTCTTCTCACTCCATTTTATGTTCCTTCCTCCTTTATCAAAGATTAGTTGACCATAGAGGTCTGGGTTTATTTCTGGGCTTTCAATTCTGTTTCACTGATCTATATGTCTGTTCTCATGCCAGTACCACACTGTTTTGATCACAGTGGCTTTGTAGTATTGCTTGATGTCTGGTATCGTGATTCTTCCTGCTGTGTTCTTCTGTTTCAAGATTGCTTTTGCTATTCGGGGTCTTTTTTTGGTTCCATATGAATTTTTGGTGGATTTGTTCTAGGTCAGTGAAATATGTCATTGGTATTTTAATAGGGATTGCATTGAATTTGTAAATTGCTTTGGGTAGTATGGCCATTTTGATGATGTTGATTCTTCCCATCCAAGAACATGGTATTTGCCTCCATTTATTTGTATCTTCCCTAATTTCTTTCTTCAATGTTGCATAATTTTCAGTGTACAGGTCTTTTATCACTTTGGTTAAGTTTATTCCTAGGTACTTTATTTTTCTTATTGCTATAGTAAATGGTATTTTCTTTTTTGCCTCTGTCTCTGATATTTTATTGTTGGTGTACAGAAATGCCTTAGATTTCTGTATATTTATTTTGTACCCTGCTATTTTGCCAAATTCACTTATTACATCAAGTAGTCTTTTAGTGGAGTTTATAGGGTTTTCTAGGTATACTATCATGTCGTCTGCAAATAGTGATAGTTTTACTTCTTCTTTCCCAATTTGGATGCCTTTTTTTTTCTTTGTCTTGTCTGATTGCTGTGGCTAGGACTTCCAACACTATGTTGAATAGAAGTGGGGAGACTGGACAGCCTTGTCTAGTTCCTGATTCCAGGGGGAATGCTTTCAGGTTTTGTCCATTTACTATGATGTTGGCTTCAGGCTTCTCATTTATAGCCTTAATGATGTTAACGTATGCTCCCTCTATTCCCATTTTGCTGAGTGTTTTCAACATAAAATGGTTGTTGTACTTTATCAAACGCTTTTTCTACATCAATAGATATGATCATGTGATTTTTGTCTTTCATTTTGTTTAGGTGATGTATTATATTTATTGATTTGTGAATAGTAAACCATCCTTACATCCCTGGGATGAATCTCACTTGATCATGGTGTATGATCTTTCTGATGTATTGTTGGATCCTGTTTACCAAAATTTTATTGAGGATTTCAGCATCTATGTTCATCAGTGATATTGGCCTGTAGTTTTCTTTCTTTGCTGTGTCTTGACCTGGTTTTGGGATTAGGGTAATACTGGCTTCATAGAAAGAGTTTGTGATTTTTCCCTCTTCTTTAATTTTTTGGAATAGTTGGAGGAGGGTAGGAGTTAGTTCTTCCCTAAATGTTTTGTAAAATTCTCCTGTGAAGCCATCCGGTCCAGGGTTTTGGTGTGCAGGGAGATTTTGGATTACTCTTTTAATTTCCTTTTTTGTTGTTGGTCTGTTGAGACTTTCTACTTCTTCTTGATTCAGTTTGTTAGGTTATATATTTCTAGAAATTTGTCCGTTTCTTCTAGGTTGTCAAATTTCTTGCCATACAGTTGTTTGTAGTAATTTCTTACAATCATTTGTATTTCTGTGGTGTCAGTTATCATTTCTCCTTTTTCTTTTCTGATTTTGTTTATTTGGGTCTTCTCTCTTTTTTTTCTTGGTGAGCCTGGCTCAAGACTTGTCGATCTTGTTTATTTTTTCAAAGAACCAGCTCCTAGTTTTTGTTGAGCTTTTGAATTGTGTATTTGGTCTCTATGTCATTTAATTCTGTTCCGATCTTGATGATTTCCTTCCTTCTTCTTGCCCTAGGCTTTGTTTGTTGTTGTTCTAGTTCTTGTAGCTTTAGGGTTAGATTTTTTTATTTGAGATTCTTCTATCTTTTCAGATATGCCTGTATTGCTATGAACTTCCCTCTTAAGACTGCTTTTGCTGTGTCCCATAGGTTTTGGGCTGCTGTGTGTTTCTTATCATTGGTTTCAAGAAATTTCTTGATTTCTTCTTTGATAACATTGTTAACTCATTCATTATTTAATAGCATGTTATTCATTCTCCATGAGTTTGGGTGTCTTTGATTTTTTCCTCTGAGATTGATTTTAGTTTCAAGGCATAGTAGTCTGAAAAGATGCTTAATATAATTTTAATTTTCTTGAATGTGTTGAGGCTTGTTTTGTGTCTTATCATGTTGTCTATCTTTAAAAATGTCCCATGTGCTTTTGAAAAGAATGTATATATTGCTTCTTTGGGGTGAAAAATTCTGTATATATCAGTTAAGTGCATGTGTTTTAGTGTGTTTTTCAATGCCTCTATATCCTTGGTGTTTCTTTGCTTCGAAGATCTGTCTATTGCTGATAATGGAGTGTTAATGTCTCCTACTCTGAGTTTGTAGCTGTTAATATCTTTCTTGTGGTCTTCTAGTATTTTCTTTATGTATTTGGGTGCTCCTAAGTTGGGTGCATATAACTTTATCAACGTTATATCTTCTTGATGGGTTGTTCCTTTAAGTATTATGAAATGTCCTTCTTTGTCTCTTTTTATTGGTCTTGCTTTTAAATCCGTTTTGTCTGATATGAAGACTGCTACCCCAGCTTTTTTTCATATCCATTTTCTTGGAATACTTTTTAATTTCCCTTTACTTTCAGTCTGTGTAAATCTTTGTTTTGAGTTGTGTTTCTTATAGACAGCAAATATGTGGGTCCTTTTTTCTTATCCATTCCGTTACCCTATGTCTTTTAATGGGAGCATTTAATCCATTTATATTTAAGGTTATTATTGACATGTATTTACTCATTTCCTTTTGTACCTCTGTTCCTCTACTCTTTTTTTTTTCTCTTCCTTTTTCTTACAACATTCCCTTTATCATCTCTTGCAATGCTGGTTTTCTGGGGATGTATTCTTTTAATCTTCTTTGTCTGAGAAACTTTTTATTTCGCCTTCCATTTGGAATGAGAGCTTTGCTGGGTAGAGTATTCTTGGTTGTAGGCCTTTGTTTTTCATTGCTTGAAATATTTTTGACCTTTCTCTTGTGGTTTGTACTGTTTTGTTGAGAAATCATTCAATAACCTTATCAGAGCTCCCTTGTATGTTATTTGCTGTTTTTCTCTTGCTGTTTTTTGGATTCTCTCTTTGTCTTGGAATGTTGCCATTTTAATTATGATGTGCCTTGGAGTGGGTTTTATTGGGTTCCTCTTCATTGGGATTCTCTGTGCTTCTTGAACTTGCATAACTTTTTCTCTCATCAGGTTGGGAAAATTTTCTATCATTACTTCTTCTATCACCTTCTCTATTCCTCATTCCTCTTCTTCTCCCTCTATTATTCCAATGATCCTGATATTATTTTTTCTCATGCTATCTTGTTATTCCCTTACATCTTGTTCGTATTTTTTCAATCTCTTTTCATTTGGTTGTATTGTTGGGGAATTTTTTTCTACATTGTCCTCTAACTCACTGATCCGATTCTCTGATTCATTTAGCCTGATTTTCATTGACTCTACTATGTTATTCAGTTCAGAGAGTGTATTCTTCATTTCTTCCTGGTTCTGGTTGATAATTTGTATGTCCTTTTTTTATGCTGGTGTAGTTCTCTGCAAGTTTCCTGTAATTTTTTTGGAGCTGTCGGTAACTTCCTTTGAGGTTGTGATAGTTGTTTTTGAGGTTGTCGAATAAATTGAGCTTCTTCACCACCATTGTTTTGAATTCCATGTCTGACATTTGGGCTATTTCTATTTCATCTACCTCTCTTTCTGGCGATTTCTCTTTTCTTTTCTTTGAGAGGTTGTTTCTGCATCTTCCCGTGTTGGATTCTTCTGTTTCTTTTTGTTTTTTGGATCTGTCTGCTTTGACTTCCCACTTTTGTCGTATGAGATTCTTTATAGGAGATCTGGGTATTTCAGTGGTTCAGTCTCTTTGATCTCCTGAGTCTGATGTTCTTGGGATACCCTTTATGTCGTTTTTTTATGCTGTCTGGTTATATTTCAGATACTACCTGGCAGGATCTTCCTTCTGGCTAGTTGATTGAGAGTCACTCTGTCCACTTTGTCTTGATTTCTTTTGAGGAGATGCTGTTAAAAACATAAACACATAGCCCAGGCAGGAAAGTCACATCCTCAAAAATATCCCCTACCCTCTATCCCACTATGGTCAGCAAATGAGCCTGTGTTAATATAAATGTAGAGATATTAGGGCTTTTATACTATCGGAAGAATAGATAAGAGTTGTTTTTAAAGTTGAAAAACATGATTTTTGAGAGAGGGGATGATAGATTAATAATAGTAGCAAGTAGTGTTGAGACTATGCAAGACAGTAGGTAATATTTACATTGTATGTTAATAATAAGAAAAGAAAAAGTGAAGAATGCAGAATATAGTTAGAAAGTGGAATTGTAGAGTATTAGATTGATATAGTAGTTATATCCTATTTATTTAGTGTGAAAGGGAGGCTAAACAAAACAGACAAACAAATAAACAAAAATTAAAGAGGAAGTATGAGAAGGAGAGATGGTATGAAACAAATTAAAGAGATGGTTGAAAAAAATTTTAAATAAAAGTAAAATTTAAAATTAAAAATAAGGAATTTAAAAAAATGAAAATAAAATAAAATACAGATAAAAATTCAGAAATAGAAATAAAAATTTTAAAAAATACATAAGGAAAGTTTTTACTCAGTTCAGCCTTTGTGAGTCGTCAATAAAATGTACTTAAAAAAAAAAGTACTGAAGGGCAGATAAAGAGCTGCCTAGATAAGATAAAGCTAAAGGAGTTTCTCATTACCAAACCATTATTATATGAAATATTAAAGAAACTTATTTAAGAAAAAGAAAATCAAAATGACGAACAATAAAATGGCAATAAGTACATATCTATTGATAACACAGGGGAACAATTTTTTAAATAATTCCTGTTGAGTTCGATTTTTCGACCTAAGTTTTAAAATTAAATCGGCATGCTGATTTCAAAACTGCAGTTAGTTTTCTTCTTTAACGTCAAGTTTTTTCTGTACAGCTTATCTTAATGCGACCACTCTAGTCTGGATCCAGCTGGATCGAGGGAAGCATTAGTGCTCTCCTATCGGCTGAGAACAAACTCCCCTCGAGTGGGGATAGGTGGGGGATGACCTTGGAAACCAGCGACTGGTTCATACTTAGCTATTCAGTTACACATGAGACCGTGTGGTGAGAGTTTGTGTGCCATTCTATATAGTGAATCATATCCCGAAGTGTATTCCAGTTCTTACCTGTATGCAAGGAGTCAGCAGAATTTATTTCTTTATTTAAATACATACTTATTTCCTTTCCTTCAGATCATGTCTTCCTCTGTTATTTCTCATTTTAAGTACCTAAACAACCCTGATTTGTTTTGTTATATCTGTGGCAGTTCCATCATTCCCATTCAAAAGTCAAACATCAGCGCATTTGTCAGGCAATCATATTTTGCATATTTTTAAAGTATATTTCATTATTATGTTGTTAGAGTAGTTCCAATATTTTCCCCTTTGCTCCCCTCTGCCCGGTACCCACCTTCCCTCCAGCAATCCCGCCTCCGTTAGTTCATGTCCATGGGTCATGCATATAAGTTCTTTGGCTTCCCCCTTGCCTATATTATTCTTAACATCCCCCTGTCTATTTTGTACCAACTGATTATACTTCTTAGTCCCTGCACCATTTCCCCGCTCTCTATCCCAGCTGGTAATCCTCCGAATGATCCTTATATCTATGATTCTGTTCCTATTCTGGTTTTCTTAGTTGGATTTTGTTTTTATTTTTAGATTCACTAGTAGATAGTTGTGAATTTGTTGTCATTTTAGTGTTCATAATTTTGATCTTTTTTTTTTTAATAAGTTCCTTTGACATTTCATATAATAATGGCTTGGTGATGATGAATTCCTTTACCTTGAACTTGTCTGGGAAGCACTTCATCTGCCCTACATTCTAGATGATAGCTTTGATGGATAGAGTAATCTTGGTTTTAGGTTGCTTTTCATCACATTGAATACTCCTTGCCAGTCCCTTCCTGCCTACAAAGTGTCCTCTGAGAAATCAACTGATAGTGCTATAGGCACCCCCTTGTAGGCAACTTTCCACCTCTCTCTTGCTGCCCCCAGGACTCTGTCTTTATTTTTCACCTTTGCCATCTCAGTCATGATGCATCCTGATGTGGTCCCCTCTGGGTCCAGCCTGCCTGGGACCCTCCGTGCTTCCCGGACATGTATGTCCATCTCCTACACAAAATTTGGGAAGTTTTCATCATTTTTTTCAATCCTTGCTTCCTCATTCTGCACTGGTTGACTGTTTTTTCTTCCTTATATTCAAAATCATTGATTTGAACCCCGATTTTCTTCCCTTCATTATTGGTTTTGTGTGGATTTTCCTTCGTTTCACTTAGCATAGCCTTCACTTCTTCTCTTATGCGTTTGTCGTACTCAAGCATATCTGTCAAGCCTGTGAGCATCTTTATCATCAGTGTTTTAAATTCTGCATATGTTAGGTTGTCTATTTCCTCATCTTTGAGGTTGGCTATCTCCTCTTCACTTAGTTCTCCCACTGGAACCTTAATCCATTCCCTCTTTTTGGCCATACTTCTCTGTCTCCTCATTCTTACAGGCTCCTGTGTTTGTTTGCCTCCATGTCCCAGGTAGAGCTGTCGCTCCTGTCTGGATGAGTATTTCCTCTTTTATCTTTGTTTGCTGGACTTCCAAGCAGTTTGGTTTTCTGGAACTTCTGGTTGTTTCTAGTTTTGAGGTAGTTGTATTCCTTCTTAGTTTTGGAGGGAGGTGAATCATGTCTGTCTACACCTTCATTTTGGCTGGAAGTCCCCTATTTTGCATATTTTAAAGTAAAACTTGGTGATCAAGATAAGTCTTGGGCCCCTCACAAGGTGTGCAAGCAGTGTGTCGAGAGTTTATGGATGTGGACGAAGGGAACACGTGATAAATTGCCACTTGTTATACCTATGGTTTGGCGAGAGTCCAGAGATCATTCAAGTGACTGTTACTTTTGTATAGTGAAAACATCAGGATATAACAAAAAAAATAAGTATAAAATAGAATATCGTAGTCTACCATCAGCTATACACCCAGTGCCTCATTCAGCTGAAATCCCAGTGCCAGTTTTCATTGAACTACCCTCTTTCAAAAAACAGGAGTTTGGTGAAGAACTAAGTGACAGCAACGATGAAGATTTTGAAACTGAAGATGACTCAGTTCATAAGGGATTTGATCAGCATGAGTTGAATGACTTGACACAAGATTTGGGACTATCCAAAAAAGCTTCAGAATTCCTAGCATCAAGACTGTATGAGAAAAACTTGCTTGAAAAAGGAGCGAAGGTATCCTATTTTCGATCAAGGGAAAGTGCATTTCTGCAGTACTTTTGACTTGACAGTGGCTTTGTGTATTGCCGTAACATACATGGTTTAATGGAGGAATTGAGAATTCCAATCTATAATGCAAATGAATGGTGACTGTTTATTGATAGCTCAAAGTGGAGGTTGAAGTGTGTCCTCCTCCACAACGACAATTTATTTGGCACAGTCCCAAATGGCCATTCAGTTTGTTTTTGTGAA
This sequence comes from Furipterus horrens, assembly GCF_987537825.1. NCBI lineage: Eukaryota > Metazoa > Chordata > Mammalia > Chiroptera > Furipteridae > Furipterus > Furipterus horrens. Next base: position 26,241,529 of record NW_028327187.1, on the reverse strand, counting down.
GAATATGAAAACATAAAAAGAGTCATTGATCTGTTGCAATGTCACAAGCACAATTGGGTCACCTATGTTGACCTTAAAATGGTCTCCTTCCTTCTTGGTCAGCAACACAAATACACCAAGTATCCCTGTTTTCTGTGTATGTGGGACAGCAGAGCTCATGAGAAGCATTGGGTGAAGTTGAATTGGCCTCCAAGATCTGACCTCAAACCTGGTGATCCAAACGTTCTACCTGAGCCGCTTATTGACAGAAAGAAAATTATATTCCCACCTCTGCACATAAAACTGGGTCTTATGAAGCAATTTGTTAAAGCTTTTCTAACTGAAGTAGGCTGTTTCAAGTATCTCATTTCGGTGTCTCCTAGTCTGTTGTTTGAAAAGATAAAATACCTTAATGTGTATGTTTGGTAGCAGAACTTTACTACTTGTACACAATTTGAGTTACAGTAACAATATATAGCCTTTATATGAAAAAAATAACTCTATATAAACAGTATATTCAGGTAATTTTGTCTTTATTTTCCTTTGTATGTACATTTTATATGATTTTGGGGACAAAGGGAGGGTATCCTGTACCTTATAAAGTTGACATGATAGAGAAAAAATGGGATAATTTTTGGATTCAGATGCCAAAATTTTATTAAAAACAAGTGTCAGATCTCACTCAATGAAAATTGTTTTCCTACGTTAATCTAAAAAACTAAGCAATGATGATCAGAGACAGAATTATAGATATGGAGAGCATTTTTATGGTTGCTAGGTCAAAGGGTGGTTTAGGGGAATAGGCAAAGAGCTGAGAGGTTAAAAAGTACAAATAGGTAGTTACATAATAGCCATGGGGATGTAAAGTACTGTATAGAAAATGGAGTAGCCAAAAAACTTATACTCATGACCAATGGACATGAACAGAGGTGTGGGGATTGGCTGAGGGCGTAGGGGGTACTGGGTGAAGGAGGGTAAAATGGGAAAAATTGGGACAACTGTAATAGCATAATCAATAAAATATAATTTTAAAAAGGGGGCATCACTATCCTCATTTAATAAATGAGATCGCTTGTCTTAAACTCTATGTTAATGGAATCATATAACGTGTTAAAAAAGTAATTCGAAAGAGGAAAATAATGTTCAGTACAAACTCATCAACTTTGAAGATTATTGTTTTTTCTAACTCACTTGTGTTTTATATATTCCAATATGCAGTTACCAGTGCTTGGTTTCTGAAGTTCATTAATTCATACCATGTACATTTACTGTGCATTTTGCTTTGGCCACACACTGTTTTACATTCTGGTAGCACATATATGAAATGTACAAATCCTGCCCTGAAAGAGTTTATAGGTTAGAGGTGGAGATAGTCACAATACAGTATAAGAAGTACTTGTAGGGGACCATATGAGCACTGAGTCCAGGTATGCAGTGACTACATCTACGGCCCCTGTGTGTGAATTTGGGACACAATGCGTTGAGACTCCTCAGCAGCTCAAATTGAGATTCACATTACTTTGGAATGGCACCATTCTGAGGTGAGTAATCTGATAATTAAATATAACCATGAACTGAAATTCTGTATGTCTTCTAAGACCTTGTTACATAGTGCTTTCATACACAGTACCCCCCCTTACTTCTGCTGAAATTTTGTACTTTCCAATGACACGTTTGCTTAAAAGTAGGCAGTTCTGGTACATCCAAAAAAAAAAGGACCTCTCAAGCACTCAGAATTAACTTGAATGTTATTTTTTTAGTATAGAAACAGTGTATACACAAAGCACTGGAGATGAAGCAGTAGGTCAGGAAAGGACAGAAGCCTACATCCTTGAGAGTAGATGAAGCAAAAAGCTAAGAAGGAAAAAATGTATTTTTTTTCTTTCACAGAGGTCAGAGAATCTTTGCTGACACTATCACAGGGGTCAATTAATTTAAACATGCCTCTTAAATGATGTTTTATGTTTTTACTTTAAATGGAGAAAATAAACACTCGATTTGAAATCTCACAGGCTAACAAGAGAAAGAACACTGTGCACTTTAGTATCTAGAAAAGAAGTTAGGGATTATGACTACTCATCAGAATTCCATTTGCTGATACCAGAACCTCATACTGGATCTTCTTAATCAGACTCTCTGTATGTGGATCCTCATCACATTTTTGTTGTTGTTGTTGTTTGTTTGTTTGGAGAGTAATAAAATTTATTGAAGTATAGGTTTCATCCAAAAATGCACCCAGTTTAAGTGTACAGTTGAATGAATGAAAGAAAATGTATATAGCTGTGTAACTACCACACCACAGTAAAAATATAGAATGTTTACATCACTCCAGAAATTTTATTCCTGCCCATTACAGTCTATTTATTCCATCATTTGCACCAGGCAATCACTTAACTGTTTTTTTGTCACTCTGTGTTAGTCTTTCCTAGATTTTTTAAATAAGTTAATGTATATAGTAGCTAGAACATATTATTTTTAAAGCTTTCCACAAGTGATTCTTATGGACAGTCAACGTTGGAAACTACTAATATAGAGGCTTCCATAAAGGACAGAGTCAAAGATGACCAGCATGAGTTGGATATAAGCCAAAGGGTTGGGATTCTAGAAGCATATATTTACTTAAATTACGATATAAAAAATAATTCTTATAAAATTGCTTTGGTTCAAAACTAAGGGCCATGCAAAATTACTGGATAAAAATTTAAAGTTGTATGTAACTTTAAACTTTATACTTATATTTAACTTTAAATTTAATATAGCTAAAGTTATATTAATAGACTTTGAAAATCTATTAGGTGTCAAATACTACATATCTCAGTGGCATCTCTCTCTCTCTCCCAGGTTGTCAAATGCAAAACCATATGTCCTCAACTTAAAAAAAAATTGCTTCAATAGGAAGTCATCAAGGTACCAAAGCATACTATTTCTCAGTATTAGACTGTAGTATGAAAGGTGAAAAAAGTCTGGGATTGAGGACAGAGTTTAATAGACTCAGCCATGAGCACAATAATAGAGCTTGCTGGCATGGGCTGAATCTGTAAGTATGTACACAAGACCAATTACACGTTGTCATGGAGCAATGGTCTGGATACTGCCACTGTCTCCATGGGTACCTTTGTATCTTTGTTCTCAAGATTCCCCATTTACAAATGAGATTAAACAAGAATATTTCAAAGGTTGTTTCTGACCTCAACATTTTCTGATGCTCTTTTAATGAAATCCTTGATTTAAAAGATTACCTATCACCAATGTTTAATATTAAATTACAATGTATATAAGAGGAAGCTTTAAAAAAAATCTTAATGGAAGAGTTTGTAAGTCCAGGTTATTCCAGCTCCTAGGGTTACCACAGCATCTTTAATAGGGATAAGACTTCAACATGGGTTCTCTATTATTAGAGCTAAATGCGTTTTTTGAACATTGTTGTATATTATTTTTTAAAATTATTTTTGAATTCATACAGAAATTCTAACAAGGTGTCAACTTTATTTGAAAAAATAATACCATTGGGCAGTTGTTTTAGCTTTACATCTTTTCCTTTTCACCATGCAAGAAAGGAAAGATATACAGAATTAAATAAGTTAAAAGTTTTGAATGTGTATAGGCATGATCATTTTCCCTTTTCTCCTTTTATGAACCACTCATAGAAAGGAATTTGAAATCTAACTTCAGGTTAATTTAATACAGATCTTCATAGAGTATCCATAAATTTACTGTGCCATGAAATTCACATAAAAGAAAGTCTATGTAACCCACAAAAATGTACATTTCTATAGAGATTGCACTTCTCAGAGATGTGTGTTCAAAGAAAAATAAGGAGCCCATCTAGAGAATGTGCTAGCTTAAGAAAGGAATTAAAAAACCTGTGTGTGCTTAAGTCACAATGTAAAAACTACATATTGATTGTGGTATGGAAAAGATTACCTATATCCATACTGTTGGTAATTACTCATAACTTCATTAAAACCAAAAAAGAATATGGAAGATCGAGAAAATATGATTCCATTAAAAACTGTCAGATATATGGTAGCATATGTATAAATCTAAACTTATCAGAGTGTTAAATATATAAAATGAAGGACTTTCAGAAACACTTGTGAAAGAAGACTTCCCAAGTAAAGGGACATCCAAAGTCTCAGAAGATTCATTATAATCATTAAAATCTTTTCACATGTATGGCCGACATTTTATCTCAAAGGGCATCTCTCAACTTTACCTTGAGACACTGGGAAAAGAATTGTCATGCCCCAGAGGGAAAACAAATCCCCTAAGATAGAAGGAGTTCGAAGAAAAGGTCAAAGTAAGATAATTCAAGGTCTCAGTACTGATCTCAGAGAACATCATGACTCTGGGCAGGTGGTCTGAGTAGTCATTTACCTCTGCTTTATCCCCTGCCCACTTATGCTCAGGCCCTCCCCTGGAAAAGCCCTGCTTCTGAGAGAAAAACCTCAAATCATGCTCACAATAGTACAAAGACTAATCCCAGATCACTAGGACTCCTGGGAGTTGCTACGGGAGGGGGCAGGGGGAAGACAGACTGAAGAAGAAGGAGGTGGATGATGTGACTGTTAACAGAGGTGACACCAGTGGATTCAGTTAAAGGAGTCTGATACAAATGGCAGATGTTGAGGAAAGATGTCTTCCCTCTCTTCCTGCATCCGGATAGAGCTATGCCTGGTGACCGTCACTCTTTCAAAAAAATGTATCCTGTTGCATACAAATGCTAATGTTCTTGCAACACTGACAAGAGCTAAGTGACTCAGTGGATAAAGCAAGGATGCTGTTTCTGGCTCTGTCTCTCTTCAACAATGATAATTTGTCACATCTTATCTTGACAGGCATGAAGCATCAGAGTATTAGCTATTAAAAGAAAGATATTTTCTTGCTCATTATAGTCTTCAATGTAAAATGTCCAGAGATGCAAAGAATCCTGTTTTCATCATTAAAGTAGAAATTATTTTCATCAGCTATGGGAGAAAATGTTATTATTTTCCTTTATGTCACACAGTTTTCATACTCACCTAGAGATTAGAGTGCCCTATTCAAATGCCTCATCTTCCTTTGAATAATGCCACTGAATGATGTCCCTGACATGTGGATGGGGCTGGTCCATGAGTCCTCAAGATTTGGGGTGCAGGTTTACCAAGAGCAGAAGTAATTAGAGAGTGCTAAATCATTGTCACTCACATACTAGTCAGAGAAAGAGAAAACTTTTCAGAGAAGAAAGTGAACAAACGATTAAGGCAGAGTCCATCCATTTTGCAAATATCGAGAACCCACTTAGGCCAGATAGCTACAAGTTTAATCAGTGGTCTGCTTGTAGAGAAGTTCAGTGGGATCCCCTATGAATCCTTATGGTTTGGATCTGCTTGGCCACAGCTCTTTTCCTACTTGCCTGCAACCACAAAGTACAAAGAGCTCTAGCTCCACGTATCCTAATCAGAGCTCCTTTGCTGTGGACTGATCTCTCAACCCACTTGTCTGTTGAGTGAAATTCGTTTAGGTGGCGATTTTTCTCCCTGAATGGTACACTGGGCTTTGTTCTGGCCACTGTGCTGGTCACAATCTCAGGTCCTGATTCAGGCCCTCTCCCTCTGTGTTTCAAAGGAGAACTCAGTGAGATAGTGTGGACATCTTAGTGCAATCTCGTCCTCATAAATTCAGGATCACCATTCTAAAAATGGCTCATTGTCACCATCTGACATCATAAACAGTCACAGCACCACCCAAGAGGGAAATCCAGAATAGATAAGGCAGGAGTCTTCTCCCCATAAACAAATATATTCTGACTCTGATATTACTTCAGTATTTTTCCATAGTTCAGTGAGAATCCACTTTGTTATGAGCATAACAAAGGCGAATCCTGATTTATATTTTCAAAATATCACTTTTTGTATATAATATTGTTTTAATGCATGTATTTATATGTATTTTTAAAAGATTTTATTTATATTTAGAGAGAGGGGAAGGGAGGGAGAAAAGCAGAAAAACATCGATGTGTGAGAGATACATTAATTGGCTGTCTTTTGGATGCCTCCAACTTCGAACCTGGCCCACAATCCAGGAGTGTGCCCTGACTGGGAATCGAAATGGCAACCATTGGGTTTGCAGGCCAGCACTCAGTCCCCTGAGCCACACTAGTCAAGGCTAATATGTATTCTTTTTAAATATGTTTTGTTGACTATGCTGTTGCAATTGCCCCAAATTTTCCCTTTGTTCCCTTCCAGCCAGTGACCCCCTTCCCTCCAGTTGTCCCCCCTCTTAGTCCATGCCCATTGGTTGTGCATATAGTTCTTCTCAACATCTTCCTGTCTATTCTACTCCCTCCTACTATGCTTCTTAATTCCTGTACAAGCTCCCTCCCTTTCCTCCCTGATGACCTCTCCCCAAAATGATCCCCATATCTATAATTCTTTTCCCACTCTTGTTGCCTACTTAATTTGCCTTCGTTTTGGTACCCTAGCTTCTGTTGTTGGTCGTGATACAGTTTTCATTTTAATGTTTATAGTTTTGATCCTCTTTCTTCTAAACAAGTCCCTTTAACATCTCATATAACAGTGGTTTGGATCTGATGAACTCCTTCAGTTTTATTTTGTCCTGGAAGCACTTTCTCTGCCCTTCTATTCTGAATGACAGCTTCACTGGATAGAGTAATTATGGTTGTAGGTTTTTGACTTTCATTACTTTGAATAATTCTTGCCAGTCCCTTCTTGCCTGCAGAGTCTCCTTTGAGAAATCAGCTGATATTCTTAATGGGACCCATTTGTACATAATTCTCTTCTTCTCTCGTGCTGCCTTTAAGATTCTCTATTTAGCCTTAATTTTTGACATTTTGATTATGTGTTTTGGTGTGGTTCTCCCTGGGTTCAGTTTTTTTTTGGAACTCTCTGTGCTTCCTGAACCTCTAATTCTATTTCTTTCCCCAAGTTAAGAAAGTTCTGCTTCATTATTTTTTCACCTAATTTTTCAATTTCTAGTTCTTCTTCACCTTCTGGCAACCCTATGATTCAGATGTTGTCCCATTTATAGTTCATTGTTTTATAGGTTTCTGAACCTCTCCTCATTTTCCTCGCTTTTTGTTTCCTTTTTCTGCACTGGTTGACTGTTTGTTCCTTCCCTATGTTCCAATTTACTGATTTGATCCCTGGTTTTCCTTCCCTCACCACTTGTTTTGTATGTGTTTTTGTTCATTTCAGCAAGATTAGCCTTCATTCCTTCCCCATCTTGTTTTCTGCTGTTAGGTCTATAAGCATTCTTAGAATCAAAGCTCTGAACTGTGCCTCAGAAAGATTTCCTATCTTCTGTTTCATTAGATTAGATGTTTGCTGTCTGGTCAGCTGCATCACCAGGATTTTTATCATGATCTGTGCCATCCTGACAGTTTTGTGTTTACCTTTGCTTCCTGGGTGGGGCTGTCACACCTCCTACACTCTAGGGGGTGAAGCCCTATGCACTCATCACTACTGGGGGACCCTTCTCACCACACTGTAGCATTTTCTGTGGGGGTGGGTGTCCAAGATGGATCCCTGATGTTCACTCTCCACTGAGAGACCAGGAGCCTCCTCCTCTGTTCCCACCCCCTCTGTGCCTCACAGTCCAAGGCAATGGGGATCTGCCTTCCCCGGCATTGGAATTGCAAGCTGACGGGTCTGGTCTGCAGCCAGGGGTGCTTCCCAGGCGCTTCTCGCCTCCCCTTAAATATGGGTGTCTGTGCTTACCACTGTCCCACTACCATCACCGCTGCTGCCACCGCCAGCACAGCTTGACCTCTCTGCCCCAATTTCGCCCCTCCTACCCGTCTGGATGAGCACCACTTCTTTATAACTTCATACTTTGGACTTCCATTTATTTTCTGGAACTTCTGGTTATTTCTGGCTTTGTGGTAATTGTATTCCTTCTTAGTTGTGGAGGGAAATGAAGCGTGTCAGTCTAGGCCTCCATCTTGGCCGGAAGTCCAAGAACATTCTTTAATGGAAAATTTCTGCTACAGAAAGTCAAACACAAATGACACAAGCAAACAAAAGTCAAACCAAAAAGAGATTATTAAAGTGAGCTTTAATCTTCAAACTTCACCTCTGTCCAAGTCATGTTACTGAGAGCAGGGTAGGTCTGTTACTTACACTTATTCATTACTGCAGAACATAACAAAATTTAGCATATCACTGCTCCTACTACATCCTCCAACCCAAAAAGGTAAACAAGCATCACATAAAGTATAAACTTATCCCAACATCAACTTAAGGATTCTACTGTAATATCATATTACTACACCAATATAAGATATTGCAACCCTCTTCTGACCAATTTACAAAATAACCTCATTTCGAGAGCTTTGGAAGCATTACAAATATTGTTGCATTAGATTCCTCTTCTTGAGGTAGTTCAAAATCTTGAAACATGGCAAATTTACATATTTTTACATACTATCACAGGAGGGTAATTAACATAAAAGGCCTACAACTCAAATCCTCACCCTTTGATTCACAGATCATATCATACTAATTGTTTTTCTCTCAGGAGATACAAACTAATCTAAAACTGGAAACACAAAGAGATTAAAAATTACAGAAAAAATGTAAAAAATAAAAACAAGAATAAAAAAGAAACCAAAAGGAATGTTAGTGAGATCATACTGTCTAAATTTTGCTAAGAAACAAAACTATTTACTTGGTTTACCAAAGCTATGAGCATTTTATAAAGTAATAAAAAAATAAAAGTTTATAAAAATAAGAGGAACATTTTAGTGGGAGCATGCGACTAAAGTTTTCTCATCTTGTCCCCTGGAAGAGTTCTTCCAAAATGCCATGCCACTCAGAAATGAAGTGTGGCAAAAATAACCATGTTTGCTCTCACTAACCTACTAGCTAACTCCAATGCCAGATTTTCCTCAGGTTTGCTTCATGGGTGCAGGAATATTAGGAGACACCTGGTTGAGGAGGCCAAGGAGCCCTGAAGGATGTCAGCCGACTTCTTGTGCTGCCTAATGATGTCCTCCAGCACCTGCTTCTCATGCCATGGCTTTGTCAAGTGCTTCTGGACCAGAGCATCTTTCCCCTGTAATTTTTTCCTCAGCTCTAAGAAATCCTATTTGATAGCATGGCCTGGTTTCTAGACAGATAACTGCAATCTTTTTTTGTAGAAAACAACATTCTATCTGTCTTACAATATTCAGAAACTTCTACGTACACTGGTCAACACTAGTTCAAATTTCTTCTTGATTTGTGCCATTGACATAGTCCTAACCTAGCAGAGGAGCAAAACAAGCCTCGAAAGATGACTCCAACACATCCACCAAGGTACTTGGAGAAGATCTCAAAGCACCTGGCACAGCCTAAAGAAGCAAAGCCTGCTCTAGGAGTGCCGGTGGTGGTGGCAGGGTCCAGGTGGCTGTTGGAAGATCATGCCTCCAAGTGGAGCCACCATTTCTGAAAAAAATCTTGTGTAGTTTTGATTTGTATTTCCATAATGATAAGTAATGTTGAGCACCTTTCTATATACATGTTAGTTGTTTGTATGTATTCTTTTGAAACATGTCTATTTAAGTAAATATTTGGAAAAATTGGATACCTATATGCAAAATAATTAAACTGGACCCTTATACCATACACAAAAATTAACTCAATATGAATTAAGGACTTAAACAATATACAGATAATGCATCATAGAATTGTACACTTAAAACCTATATAAAATCTTATTAACCAATGTCACCCCAATACATTTAATTTCAAAAAATAACTGAAACTGTAAAACTCCTAGATGAAAATGCAGAGAAAACTCTTTACATTGATCTTGGCAATACTTTCTTGGATATGACAGTGAAATAGAGGCAACAGAAGTGAAAATAGACAAATGAGACTGTATCAAAGTAAAAATCTTCTGCACAGTAAAAAAAAAAGACAAATACCATATAATGTAACCTAATACAAGAAACTAATGAACAGCACAAACAAGTGAGCAAAATAGAACCAGAGGCATGTAAACAAGGAACAAACTCACAGTGACCAGGGAGGAGGGGGGAGGTGGAAAAGTGGGGAAAGAAGTATTAGTATAAATGACCCATGGACATAGACGACAGGGTGGGGATTGACTGTGGGGTGAGTTGGGATTGACTGTGGAGGGGCAGTGAGGGAGGAGCAATGAGAGAAAAAGTGGGACAACTGTAATAGAAAAACAATAAATAAATATTTAAAAATGAAAAGAAAATCTGCATGATGAGAGAAAATATTGGCAAATTCTACATCTGATAAAAGGTTAAAATATATAAGGAACTCCTAAAACTCAATAGAAAAATAAATAATAATAATAATAATAATTTGATCTTAAAATCAGCAAAAGTCTCAAACTCTTTTGTTTTATTAATTTTTAGTTTTATCGTTCTCTAATCAAAGTTTATGACTGTATTATTTCTAGTACTTCGTATTAATTGAGTTTTTCTCTGAAGTTCAGTTATTGCAATTTACCACAGCTGCCTGAAAAAAAAGTTATATTCCCTTTTTACAGGTTAATTCAATGTTTTAAAATTTGATGTTTTATAGTTCCTCTGTATGCATACCTCTTTGTCTGTGTGAGAGAGATGTGTTAACAATCCCTAGTGCTTACTGCATTTCTAGTCTACCCTATGTACCTTATAACTTTTGCTTTATACACTCCAATGATAGTTTATTTTGTACATAAAAATTAAACACGCTTTGTCTTATTTACAGTTTTCTGTCTGGAATTCAAACTTCTATGGTGTTAAAATCATGGCTGCTCTTTTTTAGTATATATTTGACTACTATGTTATTGTACATCTTTTTTAGTTTCAATCTTTCTTTGTCATTGTAATGAGCTTTATTGAGCTAAAATTAGTATAAAATAAACTGAACACATTTAAAGTATATAATTTAATAATTTTGAAATCTTTATACTCCTGTGAAACAATCACTACAATTAAGATATTGTTGATATCCATCACTCCCAAAAATTTTCTCATTGTCCTTGGTAGTCTTTCCTTCATTTTTCAATCTTTCCTACCTCAGCAGAAGTAATCACTGTCCTGTTTTATTTCACTAAAACTTAACTGAAATTTTCTAGAATGTTATGCAAATGTAATTGTACAATAAGAAATTTGTTGGGCTTCTTTTAGTCAGCATACTTATTCTGAGGTTCATCCATATTGTTGCGTGCATCAATAGTTCATTCTATTTCTGTTATTGAGTAATATTTTATCCTATAGATACAGCACATTTCATTTGTGTATTCACTTGCTGATGGAAATTTGGGTTGTTTTCACCTTTTATCTATTACAACTAAAGCTTCCATAAATATTATTATGCAACTCTTCATATGAACATGTTATCATTTCTTTTAGGTAAATACCTAGTGTGAAATGGCTGGATTATATGGTAGGTATATTATTACCTTTTCAAAAGACTCCTAAAGTGTTTTTTCAAAGTTGTTATATTATTTTGCATCACCACTAGCAGTGAATTTTACATTGTTAAGGTGCCAAATACTTTTGTATTATTTTAAAAATTCTTAACTGTTGTTCTGGGACACAGCTAAGTTACTTGGAAAAAGCTTAATCCTTTTCAATCTTGCTTATAAGCTTTTAGGCAAGACTAGGGTAGTATTTATTCTAGAGGTAATTTTTGCCCCAAGAATAAGACAAGTACATTCTGAGTACTACACCCAATGCCCCATGAATTATAAGATTTTTCCAGTTTGGCTGATGGGAAAAAGTACTATTCCTAACTGTGTGAACTTCAGAGATGATTTTCCCTCTGATTTTTTTTTTTCAGATGGTTCTTCTGCCCAGCCTTGGATATTTTCTTTATATGCATGTGATCAGGTCTCTCCTGAATACTGAAAAGAACCTTCTGAAGTTCTCTTGAGTCCTCTCAGTGCTACTCTTCCCAATATTATCTCCTGCTAACTCTATTTGTTTTGGTCTCACTGGATTCCCAAGCCTGTCTCTGCAATACAAATATGTGTGAGATTCTGCTTGAGTTTCTCCCTCAAGTAAGTAAGCTGGGCAATCATAAAGTTCAACTCATCTGTTTCTCATCACTTGAACTCTCCTTTGTTGCCTGAGGTCCACTGTCTTAGACAGATAGATAGACAGATAGACAGACAGATAGATAGACATAGATAGATAGATAGATAGATAGATAGATAGATAGATGTAGATAGATAGATAGATAGATAGATATCCAGTCCCTGGTACTCTATCTTAAGTGTATCACTGGTAATAATATATAAATGGAGAGGGAGACAGAGAGAGAGAGAGAAAGAGAGAGAGAGAGATGTAACCTGGCAGCCAAGGAGAATGGACTGGAATGCGCATATGTGAATAACGATGGCTAGTACTAGTGGGGGTGGTAGATGCCATTGAGTAAGCATGTGTACTGTGTGGCTCTCACATCCAAAATGACTGAGCAATTAAAGCAATGAATCTGCATCAAATTTTGCATTAAGTTTAAACGTTCCTCTGAAGAAAATATTCAGATGATTCAGAAGGCTGCAACTATAGACAACAGGTGATTGACAGCTTTATCACAACAATGCACCCACTCATGAATCACATCTCATGAAGAGTTTTTTGGCAAAACATCAAATCACCCAGTTGACTCATCCCTCCTACAGTCCAGATTTGGCACCCTATGACTGTGGCTTTTCCCAAATCTAAAATCACCTTTGAAGAAAAGAGGTTTCAGACAGTTGTTGATTTCAGAAAAATACAACGTGCCGGTGATGGCAATTGGAAAAACCGTACGAAGCTCCAAGGTGTCTACTTCGTTTTTTTGTTTTTTTTTTTAAAGTATCTTTTATTAATTATGTTGTTAATTTCTCCCTTTTCCTCCATTCACCTGGTACCCCTTTCCCACCAGCATTCGCCCCCTTAGTTCATGTCCCTGGGTTGTGCATGTAACTTCTTTGGATTCTTCCTATCTTATACTTTTTTGTTTGTTTGTTTTTCAATTACAGTTGTCCCATTTACACCCCATTTCTCTCCTCCACCCAGCCCACCCCTTCCCCCACAATCATATCCCTCCCCGTTGTCCAGGTCCATGAGTCATTTATACACGTTGTTTGACTAAATCCTTCCCTTACTTATCCCCCTTCTCTTCCTCCACCCTTCCCCTTATTGACTGCTATTCTGCTCTTTGTCCTATTTAGTTCGTTTGTCTGTGTTGTTCTTTAGTTTCCTGTATTAGGTGATATCATATGGTAGTTTTCTTCCTTTGCCTGGCTTATTTCACTAAACATAATTCTCTCTAGTTCGATCCATGTTGTCGCAAATGGCAGGAGTTCCTTCTTTCTCTCTGCTACATAGTATTCCATTATATAAATTACCACAGATTTTTGATCCACTGATCTACAGATGGGCCTTTAGGCTGTATCCTGCACTTAGCTAGTGTAAAAAGTGCTACTATGAACATAGGAGTGCGTAAGTTATTTTCAATAAGTGTTTTAGGATTTTTCGGGCATAGTCCTAGCAGTGGAATCGCTGGTTCAAAAGACAGTTCCATTGTTAGTTTTTTGGGGCAATTCCATACTGTTTTCCATAGTGGCTGCACCAGTCTGCATTCCCACCAACAGTGCAGTAGGGTTCCCATTTCTCCACATCCTTGCCAGCACTTGTTGTTTGTTGATTTGTTGATGATGGCCATTCTGACTGGTGTGAAATGGTATCTCATTGTGGTTTTCATTTGCATCTCCCTGATGGCTAATGATGTTGAGCATTTTTTCATGTGCCTATGGACCTTCTGTATGTCCTCTTTGGAGAAGTGTTTGTTCAGGTCCTTTGCCCATTTTTTAATTGGGTTGTTTGTTTTCTTGATGTTGAGTTGTATAAGCTCTTTATATATTTTGGAGATCAGTCCCCTGTCTGTGATGCATTGGCAAATATATTTTCCCATATGGTTAGTTTTCTTTTCATCTTGCTGATGTTTTCTTTTGCTGAGCAGAAACTTTTTAGTTTGATGTAGTCCCATTTGTTTATTTTTTCCTTTATTTCTCTTGCCTTAGGAGATGTATCCATGAAGATATTGTTATGTAAGATAGCTCAAATTTTTCTGCCTATATTTTGCTCAAGGGTTGTTATGGTATCATGGCTTACATTTAAGTCTTTGATCCATCTTGAATTATTCTTGTGAGTGGTGTAAGCTGGTGGTCTAGTTTCATTTTTTTTTTGCAAGTCCCTGTCAAGTTCTCCCAGCACCATTTGTTAAAGAGGCTCTTCTCACTCCATTTTATGTTCCTTCCCCTTTTTCAAAGATTAGTTGACCATAGAGGCCTGGGTTTATTTCTGGACTCTCTATTGTGTTCCACTGATCTATATATCTGTTCTTATGCCAGTACCAGACTGTGTTGATCACAGTGGCTTTGTAGTACTGTTTGATATCTGGTGTTGTGATTCCTCCTCCTGTGTTCTTCTGTTTCAAGATTGCTTTTGCTATTCGGGGTCTTTTTTGGTTCCATATGAATTTTTGGAGTATTTGTTCTAGGTATGTGAAATATGTTATTGGTATTTTAATTGGGATTGCATTGAATCTGTAAATTGCTTTGTGTAGTATGGCCATTTTGATGATGTTGATTTTTCCTATCCAAGAACATGGTATTTGCTTCCATTTATTTGTATCTTCCTTAATTTCTTTCTTCAATGTTGCATAATTTTCAGAGTACAGGTCTTTTATCCCTTTGGTTAAGTTTACTCCTAGGTAGTTTATTTTTCTTGTTGCTATGGTAAATGGTATTTTCTTTTTTTGTCTCTGTATCTGATATTTTATTGTTGGTGTACAGAAATGCCTTAGATTTCTGTATATTTATTTTGTACCCTGCTACTTTGCCAAATTCACTTATTATATTGAGCAGTCTTTTAGTGGAATTTATAGGGTTTTCTAGGTATACTATCATGTCATCTGCATATAATGATAGTTTTACTTCTTCTTTCCCGATTTGTATGCCTTTTATTTATTTTTCTTGTCTGATTGCTGTGGCTAGGATTTCCAAAGCTATGTTGAATAGGAGTAGAGGGAGTGGACAGCCTTGTCTAGTTCCTGATTTCAGGGGGAATGTTTTCAGTTTTTGTCCATTTAGTATGATGTTGGCTTTAGGTTTCTCATATATAGCCTTAATTATGTTAAGGTATGCTCCCTCTATTCCCATTTTGCTAAGTGTTTTCATCATAAATGAGTGTTGTATTTATCAAATGCTTTTTCTGCATCTATTGATATGATCATGTGATTTTTGTCTTTCATTTTGTTTAGGTGATGTGTTATATTTATTGATTTGAAAATATTAAACCATCCTTGCATCCCTAGGATGAATCCCACTTGATTGTGGTGTATGATCTTATTGATGTATTGCTCGATCCTGTTTGCCAATATGTTGTTAAGAATTTTAGCATCTATGTTCATCAGTGATATTGGCCTGCAGTTTTCTTTTTTCGTCATGTCTTGACCTGGTTGTGGGATTAGGGTAATACTGGCTTCATAGAAAGAGTTTGGGATTTTTCCCTCTTCTTGGATTTCTTGGGATAGTTTGAGGAGGGTAGGCGTTAGTTCTTTTCTAAATGTTTTGTAAAATTTGCCTGTGAAGTCCTCCGATCCAGGGCTTTTGTGTGCAGGGAGATTTTTGATTACTGCTTTAATTTCCTTCTTTGTTATTGGTCTGTTGAGACTTTCTACTTCTTCTTGATTCAGTTTTGGAAGATTATATGTTTCTAGAATTTTGTCCGTTTCTTCTAGATTGTCAAATTTCTTGTCATACAGTTGTTTGTAGTAATTTCTTACAATTGTTTGTATTTCTGTGGTATCAGTCATGATTTCTCCTTTTTCTTTTCTGATTTTGTTTATTTGGGTCTTCTCTCTTTTTTTCTTGATGAGCCTGGCTAGAGGCTTGTCGATTTTGTTTATTTTTTGGAAGAACCAGCCTCTAGTTTTGTTGATCTTTTGGATTGTTTGTTTAGTCTCTGTTTCATATAATTCTGTTCTTATCTTGATGATTTTCCTCTTTCTTCTTGCCCTAGGCTTTGTTTGTTATTGTTGTTGTACTTCTTGTAGTTTTAGGGTTGGATTTTTTATTTGAGATTCTTCTATTTTTTTTTTTTTCAGATATGCCTGTATTGTATTGAACTTCCCTCTTAGGACTACTTTTGCTGTGTCCCATAGGTTTTGGGCTGTTGTGTGCTCATTATCATTAGTTTCCAGAAATTTCTTGATTTCTTCTTTGATGTCATTGTTAACCCATTCATTGTTTAATAGCATGTTATTCATTCTCCGTCAGTTTGGGTGTCTTTGATTCATTTCTCTGAGGTTGATTTTTAGTTTCAAGGCACTGTGGTCTGAAAAGATGCTTGATATGGTTTCAATTTTCTTGAATTTGTTGAGGCTTGTTTTGTGTCCTATCATATGGTGTATCTTTGAAAATGTCCCATGTGTATTTGAAAAGAATGTATAATTTGCTTTTTTGTGGTGAAAAGTTCTATATATATCAGTTAAATCCATGTGGCTTAGTGTGTTGTTCAATGCCTGTATATCTTTGGTGTTTCTTTTCTTGGATGATCTGTCTATTGTTGATAATGGAGTGCTGAAGTCTCCTACTATGAGTGTGTTGCTGTTAATATCCTTGTGATCTTCTAGTATTTGCTTTATGTATTTGGGTGCTCCTATGTTGGGTGTATATGTGTTTATCAGTGTTATATCTTCCTGATGGTTTGTTCTCTTAAGTATTATGAAATGTCCTTCTTTGTCTCTTTTTATTGCCCTTGCTTTGAAATCCGTTTTGTGTGATATGAGGACTGCTACCCTTGCTTTTTTTTCAGGTCCGTTTGCTTGAAATATTTTTTTATATCCCTTTACTTTCAGTCTATGTAAATCTTTTGTATATTGGTGTGTTTCTTGTAGACAGCAATTACGTGGGTTCTGTTTTCTTATCCATTCCGTTACCCTATGTCTTTTAATGGGAGCATTTAATCCATTTACATTTAAGGTTATTATTGACGTGTATTTATTCATTTCCCTTTGTACCTCTGTTCCTCTCCTCTTTTTTTTTTTTTTTCTTCTTTTTTCTTAGAACATTCTTTTTAGCATCTCTTGCAATGCTGCTTTGCTGGAGATGTATTCTTTTAGTCTTCTTTGTCTGAGAAACTCCTTGTTTCGCCTCCCATTTTGAACGAGAGCCTTGCTGGGTAGAGTATTCTTGGTTGTAGGCCTTTGTTTTTCATTGCTTGAAATATTTTTGACCATTCCCATCTGGCTTTTGGTGTTTCTGTTGAGAAATCGGTCGATAGCCTTATCGGAGCTGCCTTGTATGTTATTTGTTGTTTTTCTCTTGCTGCTTTTAGGATTCTCTCTTTGTCTTGGAATGTTGGCATTTTAATTATGATGTGCCTTGAAGTGGAGTTTTTTTGGGTTTCTCTTATTTGGAACTCTCTGTGTTTCCTGAACTTGTATAACTTTTTCTCTCATCTGGTTAGGAAAATTTTCTGTCACTATTTCTCCTATCAGTTTTTCTATTTCTTGTTCTTCTGATCCCTCTTTAATTCCAATGATTCTGAGATTGCTTTTCTTATGCTATCCTGTATTTCCCTTACTTCTTCTTCTTACTTTTTCAATCTTTTTTTGTATTTTGCTGTATTGTCTGGGAATTTTTTTCTACATTATCTTCTAACTCACTAATATGATCCTCTGCTTTGTTTATTCTGCTTTTGACTGATTCTACTGTTTTTCAGTTCAGAGATTAAATTCTTCATTTCTTCCTGGTTCTTGTTAATAGGTTCTATGTCCTTTTTTATGCTGGTGTATTTCTCTCCAAGTTCCCTGTAATTTTCTTGGAGCTGTTGGTAACTTATTGGAGGTTGTCATAGTTGTTTTTAAGATTGTCGAGTATATTGAGCTTCTTCACTACCATTGTTTTTAATTCTGTGTGTGACATTTGAGCTATGTCTATTCCATCTACATCTCTTTCTGGAGATTCCTTTTTTTTTTTTTTTTCATTGAGACGTT
Organism: Furipterus horrens; assembly: GCF_987537825.1. Classification (NCBI taxonomy): domain Eukaryota; kingdom Metazoa; phylum Chordata; class Mammalia; order Chiroptera; family Furipteridae; genus Furipterus; species Furipterus horrens. The sequence goes on along the minus strand of NW_028327187.1, from coordinate 26,223,557 downwards.
ATTTCTGCATCTTACCATGTTGGATTCTTCTTGTTTGTTTTTGTTTTTTGAATTTGTCTCCTTTGACTTCCCACCTTTTTGGTATGAGATGCTTTATAGGAGATCTGGGGGTTTCAGAGGTGCAGTCTCTTTCATCTCCTGAGCCTGATGTTCTTAGGTTATCCTTTATATCATTTGTTTATGCTGTCTGGTTATATTTCAGATGCTCTTTGGTACGAACTTCCTTCTGGCTAGTTGATTGAGCGTCACACTATGCACTTTGTTTTGAGTTCTTTTGTGGAGATGCTGTTAAAGACATAAACACACAGCCCAGGCAGGAGACCCACACCCTCAAAAATATCCCCCACCCTCTATCCCGCTATCATCAGCCAACGAGCCAGTATTAATATAAATGTAGATGGATTAGAGCCTTTATACTATAGGAAGAATAGATAAGAGTTCTTTTTAGGGAAGAAAAATATGATTTTGGGGACAGGGGATGATAGATTAATAATAGTTGAGTCTATGCAAGACAGTAGGTAATATTTACATTGTATGTTAGTTACAGTAGAAGAAAAGGAGGGAAGAATGCAGAATATTGTAAGAAAGTGGGATTGTATAGTATTGGATTTATATAGTAATTTTATATTTATTTAGAGTGAAAAGGAGGCTAAACTAGACACAGAAACAAATAAACAACCATTAATGAGAAAGGATGAGAGGGAGAGATTGTATGAAACAGATTAGAGATACAGGTCATTTTTTTTCTTTTCTTTTCTTTTTCCTCCCTTTTCCCTTTAAGGAAGAAAAAAAAAAAAAAAGGAATGTTTTTACTCAGTTCAGCCTTTGTGTGTCATCTTCTTTTTCTGAGTCCACAGCTGATCTAATGAGGTGGGTCAGAGGTTCCTGTTCCTTGCAGCAGTGGTGTGCGCCAGTGGGGGTTGGTACGGAGCATTCCTTTGGCGCATGTTGGAGCTAGCTGAGGTGCCTTTGCACGCGTGCCCCTGCATGCACAAGTCGGTCCGATAGCTAGCCTCAATCCTGCTGAGCTGCGCTCCGGGAGTTGGTCTCTTGCCTCTTAGAGCAAGGCTCCAGACACTTGTCCACAGTGGAAGTGAGCGTCTGTGAGTCGCTGCCGCCAGTTGTTACCGCACCTGCCTGGGCAGGCATGAGTAGAGCCTGAGCAAGTGGTCTGCGCTCTGGTCTGGTGCCCACTGGAGCTGGCCAGGGGTGTCTGTGCATGGTCTTCTACGTGTCCAGTAGGCCCTCCCTGCATCTGTTGTGGCACTGATCTTATGTCTGTTGGGACGTGTCCGAGGGGCACCTGGACTCACAGCCCCGCGCACCTCAGTCAGTGAATGAGGGCACTTCCCTATGCACACCCTAGTGACCCAAGGGGAGGGTTGGGGGCTGGACAAGCGTGCCTCTGTGCCTGCGTTCCTCAACAATGTCCTACCACCCCCAAACTTTCCACCCCTTTCCACAGTCCACAAGAGAAAAATATAAAGGAAAATTATGTTCTCATTTGCACAGCATTACTCTGTCTCCTGTCCTTCAGCGCCAATGCCACCTGGTTGAGTCCTGTCTCTGCCAGCGGGCAGAAATCCCCTATACTATTCTTAATATTCCCCTGTTTATTTTGTTTCTACCAATTATGCTCCTTAATTTCTGCAGCATTTACTCCTTTCCCCCCTTTCCCTCCAAGCTGATAAGACTCCAAATATTCTACATACTTATATTACTGTTCTAGTTGTTTGCTTAGTTTTTTTTAAATTTTTTTAGACTTAGTTGTTTATAGTTTTGTTTGTTGTCATTTTAATTTTCATAGGTTTGACCTCATTTTTCTTAAATAAGTCTCTTTAACTATTCATGTAATAATGGCTTGGTGATGATGAATTCCTTTACCTTTATGTTGTCTGGGAAGCACTTAATTTGACCTTCCACTTTAAATGATAGCTTTGCTAGACAGAGTAATCTAGGTTGTAGGTTCTTGCTTTTCATCACTTCGGATACTTCTTGCCAGTCCCTTCTAGCCTGCAAAGTTTATTTTGAGAAATCAGTTGATAGTCTTACGGAAACTTCTATGTAGGTAACTTTGTGCTTTTCTCTTGCTGCTTTTAACCTTTGGCATTTTAATTATGATGTGTCTTGGTGTGGTCCTCTTTGGGTCCAACTTGTTTGGGATTCTGTGCTTTCTGGAGTTGTGTGTCTATTTCCTTTGCCAAATCAGGGAAGTTTTTTCATTATTTTTTCAATTTCTTGCCCTTTCTCTCCTACTTCTGGTACCCCTATGATTCAGATGTTGATACATTTACAGTTTTCCGAGAGGTCTGTAAGCTCTCTGTTATTATTATTATTATTATTATTATTATTATTGCATTTTTATTTCTTCTTTTTGTTCTGGTTGAATGATTATTTCTTCCTTTTGTTCAAATTGTTGATTTGAATCCCATAGTCCTTCCCTTCACTGTTGGTTCTCTATACATTTTTCATTTCACTTTGTGTAAACATAACTTCTTCCTATATTTTTTGGCTGTACTCTATGAGTTCTCTGAGCAACCTTATCATCCATGTTTTGAACTCTGCATCTGATAAGTTGGCCATCTCCATTTTGTTTAGTTTTTTTTCTAGAGTTTGGTTCTGTTGTTTCATTTGTGTTATATTTCTTTGCCTCCTCAATTTGGCAGCCTCCCTGTACTTTTTTTTCTGTGTATTAGGTAGAGCTTCTTTGATTCCATGTCTTAGTAGTGTGGCCTATGTAATAAAGGTACGTATAAATTGTGTGTGGCAGAGCCTTAGGTAATTTCCAGGGTTAGGCCTCCTGCTTCACCACTTTGTGGCTCTGTTTATGGTGTAGGGTTCAGAGAGGGGGCAATGCCACTGCCTGACTTCTGGAGATTTTCCAGGCACTCGCTCAGTTTCCAGTCACTTTATCCACTTCCCATATGTGATTGGCACCCTTCCACTTGCTGTCCTGGGGTTCGTGTACATTCCAAGACTATGCAGGCCCTTTAAGTGGTGAAAATCTGGCAGTTTCTTCTGCCACTCCAACCCCCACTGGTTTTTACAGCCAGAGGTAATGAATGGGGTTTTATCTTCTCGGTGCTGGAACACTGTGCTGTGTGTCTGGCCTGGGTCTGGGATAACTCACTCCCAGCGTATCCCTCCCTATTTTTATCCACCACACAGGAATGCGGGCCAATCCATTCTGAGGCTGCCACAACTTATCTGAGCCACACCGCCTCTCTGACGTGTCTCCACAACTCCACCCCTCCTACCCGTAAGGATGAATGTGGCTTCCTTAAATCCTTGGTTGTCAGACTTCCATATAACTTGATTTTCTGTTGGTTCTGGTTGTAGTTTGTTTTTGAAATCTGCTTGTAATTCTTTCTATGGTTGCACTAGAATGTGAAGCAAGTCTACCTAAGCCTCCATCTTGATCAGAAGTCCCCAAGGTGCCTACTTTTAAAGGGACTGAACCATCATTGTCTTATGTACAATGTTTCTTTTATCTTGTATTATCTTCAATAAAATGTTCTATTTCTCAAATTACGTGGCTGATGCCTCCTGGACATAATACACACACACACACACACAGAAATATGTTCAATATCATATATTAATATATAAACATATATTATGTGTTTATATATATAAATATGTTCATATAATATGTTTAATATATTTTTAAAAAGAAAAAAAAGAAAAATGCAAAACAGAACAGAGTCAAGGAGAGAAACTTGTGCCAGAGACCCTCCTGCAGTGTGACAACAATTTGTTAATGCACATTCTTTGTGTACATTATACTGTCACTCAACTGTGTGAAATTTCAAGGGCTAAGAGTGCTTAAAAGTGAGCTGTCCAATGTGATAGCCACTAGCCCAACAGGGATACTAAGCACTTGACATGTGGCCAGTCCAAATTGAAATGCACTGTAAGTATAAAATACATACTGGATTCCCAACACTTAGTATAAAATAAAGAATTGAGAGATCTCATTAGCAATTTCTTATGTTGATTAAATGTTAAAATAATATTTTTGATATATTTGGTTAAATAAAATATATTAAGCCAAGCACACCATTTTCTGGGGACAGTCAACTTACCTGGAGTCTGAAAGATCCTTCCCCGTGTGGGAAGGCCACCCTCCCCTCCACACCCCCACTCTTATTAGGGATTTCTGGACCCAAGGGTAGGTAGGATGACGACCATGTTCAGCTTGAAGCAGCTAGAGGTGCACACGACCTTCTCCCATTGTCCTTTATAAGATTATAAAGGGTCTTAATTCTAAGAGGGGGAAATTGTTATTTTTTAGTTATTAAAAAATGATTAATTCATTAATTTTAAAAAAGAATAGTATAGAAAAGGGTGAAACCAAGGAACTTATATGCATGGCCCATGGATGTGAACTAAGAGGGGTGGGATTGCTGGGGGAAGAGGGGTACTGGGCAGAGGGGAGCAAAGGGGGAAAAATGGGAACTATTATAACAACAGAATCAATAAAATATACTTAAAAGTACTTTTGCCTGGCTGGTGTGGCTCAGTGGATTGAACGTTGGCCTGTGAACCAAGTGTTGCTGGTTCGATTCCTAGTCAGGGCACATAACTAGATTGCACATCAGGTCCCCAGTTGGGGGCGCAGGTGAGTGGCAACCACAGAGTGATGTTTCTCTCCCTCTCTTTCTCCTTTCCCCTCTCTCTAAAAATAAATAAATAAACAAACAAATTAATTAATTAAAGTATTTTTGACATATTTGGTTAAATAAAATATATTCGTCGGCAGCCGTCCGTCTCGAGAGATGATGGTGTAGCTTCTTAAGAGTCTATCTGCACCGCCGAGAATGGCTGTGCAGTCCGACTCGGGAGTGACACGGTATCTGTCTCCTTCCGTGTTGAATCGACATCTTGTGATGACGCTGAAGCTACAGAGCCTGGGCAGGGTAATATGGAGGGTCTGCTGTTGCCCATGCAGCAGACCCCCCCTCTCTTCGCAGCTGAAGGGTCCAAGGGAAAGACGGAGTCGATACAGCTTGGGTTCAGGTGCGCCGCAGGAGTTGCCGGTGTTGACTACAACGTCAAACCGCCTTAGGGACTCCGGCTCCGGATTTTCTGTCGGGGTTTACTCCCTTAGCCTTTCCCCTGAAGAGGTATGCCGCAAGGCAGCGGAGGTTTTTTGGAGTCAGAGTTTTCCTTCTCTGATGTACCCTGACTGGAAGATCGAACCAGCGACACTTAGCTCGCAGGCCGACGCTCAATCCACTGAGCTAAACCAGCCAGGGCATAAATAAAATAAAAATATTTAATAAAATATATTATTAAAATGAAAAATATATAAAATGTTAATATATTAATATATAATATTAATATATTGTGATATATTTATATTTCTGAGATATATATTCATATTCACCTGAGTTCCCTTCTTTGATTGGGCAAATCATCTTATTTCTACTTATCAATATGCTACTTTTTGCTTTATTTTTGTCTTTGTTATGCCTTGTTTAGAATATTTCCTTTATGTTTTGTCTTTTCCTACATTATCTACTTTTTCTTTGTTTTAATTCTGTTGTGCCTTTTAAGTTTATGCAGTTTTTAGTTCCAAATATTACTTTAATAACTATAGTTTTATACAATAAACTTGAACAATTATTTATTTAATTATAGACTGTAGAGAATACATTAGTGCCTACACACTATTGCGATGAGAGAATGCTTACAGAATTCTTCTCACTCCAAATTTTTTATGTTCATGTTTTAGTTCTTCTAGTGGTTGTGTTTATATATGTAAATTATATATTAATATTTTTTATTTCATAAGCTTTTTTGCAGCTACTATGAAAGATAATGGAATAATTATACTTAATATTCTCCCAACTCCTCTTCCATTTTATACTTACTGATTTAGATGAGAATAAATATTAGCATTATTTCTGTATCATTAAGTGTTATTGCAGCAGAAAGTGAATATACGTGATGTCATATCCTCTTTCTAGAAACACAGAACATCTACATTTCCTATCCTCCCTTACAGTTAGGTTGGACCTGTGACAAATTATATCAAAGAATGTGAGCAGAAATGATTTCTACAGCTTCCCGGTCTGGCTTCTAAAATGTTATTTGCAATTCTCTCTCTTTCTCTCTCTCTCTTTCTCTCTCACTCTCTCTCACCTCCTCCATGTATTCACTTGAAAGTGAATGACTCCAAGACAACAGAACCACACATTTGGAAGAGCTTTGAATTTCTGTCACTATGTGGAGAAGTGCCACTTAAAAGAGTCACATAACGTACAGTAGACAGTGATGTGGACAAGCAATAACCCTTTAGTGAGTTAAAGCTCTAATATTTTCATAGTGCTCATAATAGTTATCAAACTTTTTCCTAAACAATACAATTGTTTTTATATTATGGTCTGTAAACAGGTATCTCACCTTATATTTTTAATATATTACATGTTCATCACCAGTGCTTTTATAAAAATTTCCTTATATATATATTTTTTAAGTATATTTTATTGATCATATTGTTACAATAGTTCCAATTTTTTCCACTTTGCTCCCCTCCATCCCGCACCCTCCCTCCTCAACAATCCCCTCTCCAAGTCCACGCCCATGGGTCGTACATACAAGCTCTCCCACCTCACCCTTTCATATATTCTTCTTCTTCTTTTTTAAAAATAATTAATTAATTAGTTAAATATTTTAACAATAAAAAATAACAATCCCTCCCTCTCAGACTTAAGACCCTTTACATTCTTATAAAGGTCAATGGACGAAGGTCTCGAGCTCCTCTAGCTGCTTCAAGCTGGACATGGTCATCGTCCTACCTACCCGTGGGTCAAGAAATCCCTAAAAAGAGTATGGGTGTGTAGGGGAGGGTGGCCTTCCCACAAGGGGAAGGATCGTGCAGACTCCAGGTCGGTTGGCTGTCTCTGGACAATGGCGTGCTTGGTTTAATAGGCTGGCATCCTTGTTGTATTCTGGGGGCAACAGGGTTAAAGGACATCATTCAATCCGTAACCACTAGATGAAAAAAGACAGGTATTAATTTTTCAATGTCCCACATTAGGGAAAAGAAGGGCTTCTTTGGAGGAAGGTATGCCAGGTACATCTCACCTGTCCAAAACTCTTTTGACCATTATACTTAGTTTGGACTGAGGGAAATATTTTAGGTTTACCCCCTCTCAGGTCTCTGGGCTCTTTCTGTCCAAGCCATTAGGATAGAAAAGAGAAACCAGTTTTAAAGTGAAGCCCACAGACCACCCCATACTTCACCAACCCAGCCACTTAGTTCAGCCAAACCATTGAGTCTCAGGAGGCAGCGATGCAGACAGGATTAAGTGAGGCCTATACGTACAATCACTCAGGTAATGAGATCGTAGGCTTATGCCCTTTGAAAACAGAAAACACATGTTAATTTATGTAACATAACCCACATACAAGTCTCTAAATCTGTAGGACTGTCTTATCGGAAAGACATCCAGTTGCAAGGCATTTGACATTCTTCTTGCCTGTAAATTAAACATCTTTGATAATGCCACAGACATAGTTTAACTTTCAAATGAAAATAAATTTTAAATGGAAAGAAACTTTAAAGACGGTTAGTTGCACTACTTTATAGTCTACCACTGGGCATTGTGATCTTCTTTGAATTGTGATTTTTCTCCCTAAGATTACCCTCCATGTCATTAAAGGGACAGCATTAAGTCCATTTTTTATTTATCCTGTTCATTTGCATAAACACAACAAGAGCAGTAAATCATCACTTATGATCTTTAGTTCTGCTTTGCTGGAACTTACGCAAGGAACATTTAGGGTGACCTTCAGTATGCCCTTCAGGGCACAGAAGCTGAGCCACATACCTGGCATTCAACCTTGCCTGTAAACACCTGTCTTTTCCAGGTCCTCCTGGTTTTCCATTGTGCTTTAAGGTCCCTTCTAGCCATCTTTCAGGAAAACAACCTTCATTCCTTCCCTGGAAAGATTGCTATGGACCGCTCATCCATCCAAGGTACCAGGCCTTTTATCTCGTGGACTTTTATTACCTTTGAACGTCAGTCCCAGTTGCTCAGGGCTTTTTGGTAACAACCAAAGCCCAAGCATGTCTCCTTTAGGAATGACATTCCATTCAAAATCTTAGTTAAAAAAGAAAAAACAAAAAACAAAAACCCTCTATTAACAACTGGTTGGTCTTATTAGTTTTATGCAAAGAAACTTAGGTCGTTACTTACTTCTTTAGAATGCCAAATTCTGGAGGGATCAGATAGGGAGAGAAATATACAGTGTGAAGGAAAATCCTTGTCCTTCTAATATTCACTGAACTTGCATTTCTATTCTTTATATTTTTATTTTTCCCCCCACTAAAATTTTTCTGTTTGTTTGTTTTTCCATTACAGTTGTCTCACTTTTTTCCCCCTCTTGCTTCCCTGCACCCTGCCCCCCCTTCTTCCACATTCAGTCTCCACCCAGTTGTCCATGTCCATGGGTCATTTATACATGTTCTTTGACTAGACCCTTCCCCTTCTTACCCCTTCTTTCCCTCCTATCTCCCCCTTTGTTACTGTTAGTTTATTCCTTGTTTACAAACCTCTGGTTCAATTTTGCTCATTTGTTTGTGTTGTTCATTAGTTTCCTGTAACAGGTGATAGCATAAGGTAATTTTCTTTTTTTGCCTGGTTTATTTCGCTAAGCATAATTCTCTCTAGTTCCAATCATGTTGTTGCAAATGGTAGAAGTTCCTTCTTTCTTTCAGTACTTATTCATTGTCATTTTCCCCCTTTGTACTCGTGTTCCTCTCTGTCTCTCTCTGTTCCTTCATTTTCTTAAAGCAGACCCTTTAGCATCTCTTTCAATGCTGGTTTGGTGGAGATGTATTCTTTTAGCCTTCTTTTGTCTTGGAAACTCCTTATTTCACCTTCCATTTTGAATGAGAGCCTTGCTGGGTAGAGTATTCTTGGTTGTAGGTCTTTGTTTTTCATTGTTTGGAATATTTTTTTGCCATTCCCTTCTGGCTTGTAGTGTTTCTGCTGAGAAATCTGATGATAGCCTTATTGGAGCTCCCTTGTATGTTATTAGTTGTTTCTCTCTTGCTGCTTTTAGGATTCTCTCTTTGTCTTTGAATGTTGTCATTTTAATTATGATGTGTCTTGAAGTGGGCCTGTTGGGGTTCATCTTCATTGGGACCCTCTGTGCTTCCTGGACTTGCATGATTCTTTCTCTCCTCATGTTAAGGAAGTTTTCTGTCATTAGTTTTTCAAAGAGGTTTTCTATCCCTTGCTCTTCTTCTTCTCCTTCTGGAATTCCTATGATATGGATATTATTATGTTTCATGTTGTCCTGCAGCTGTCTTAGAGCCTCTTCAGTCTTGTTCAGTCTTTTTTCGTTTCGTTGCACTGTTTGTGAGTTTTTGTCTACATTGTCCTCCAGCTCGCTGATCCGATCTTCTGCTTCCTCTAGCCTGTTTTTAATTCCTTCTACTGTGTTCTTCAATTCAGAGATTGTATTCTTCATTTCCTCCTGGCTCTTATTGATAGCTTCCATGTCCTTTTTGATGCTGGTATAATTCTCAGTAAGTTCCTTATATTTCTTCTGGAGTTCACTGTAGCTTTTCTGGAGTTCTTTGTAGTTTCCGCTGAGCTCATTGAGCTTCTCCATAATCCATGCTTTCAATTCCATATCTGATAGTTGGTTCCCCTCTATTTCATTTAGCACTCTTTCTGGGGACTCTACCTTTCCTTTCGATGGGGGGTTGTTTCTCTGTCTCTCCATTTTTGTGACTCCTATTGTTTATTGGTGCTTCTTAGAATGATCTGCACTTCCTGGATCTCTAAAAATTTCCTTATATATATTTTAATCAGTTGAATCTTCCATAAAGAAATGTTATGGAGATTATATTACCTACTTTGGTAGGATGAATACTAATTTTCCCCCTCAAGTTTTCTATGTTCTAAATGTGAGATTCTGAGGAAATTTTATGTTCAATTCCAAGAGAGACTTCACTGATGAAATTAAGATTATGAATCGACTGACAATAAGACAAAGAGATTATCCTGAGTTATCATGGTGGGCCCAATATAATCACATAAATTTATGAGTCTCTAAGCATAAGAACCAGCCAAGTACACTGCATGTAGCCTTCTAAAATACAGAATGTACAAGTTAATAAATTTATGTTATTTAAACCTTGGAGTTTGTGGCAATTTGTTACAGCTGCAATATGAAACTATCACGCTTGCATTCTTGCTTGTTTAAAAAATTTCTGATCATAATACTTGAGTGATAGTTTTCCTGTGTATGAGTTTTTGGTCTCATTTTTCTCCCCTTAAGACACCTTAGGTATTTTTTCACTGTCTTCTAACATTGATTACTTTTGCATAGAAGTCTGATAGTAACCTGGTTCTTTTTGTCCTTACACTTAGTTTGATTGGGAGTAGACAGTAGCCTGGGTACCCATAGTATCTTTACTTTACACTTGAAGTATTGTAACTTTAGCAGATTATGCCTTGGTTTTGATATTTTAATATATGACATAAAAGTTGAAACTGAACAAAAATAAGAAGTTCTATGTATATAAGCAAACATGGGCAGTATGAAACTCATTCCAGATATACATGGATTTGTTACGAAAAATGCAGAGCTTTCATGTGGCATTTCTGAGGGCCCTTAGTTTTCAGGAATCTCCTTGAAAATTCTTGGCAGAGACAGGCTATTCATTTTAATTTTGCAGGTTATTATCCTATTTTAGTACACTTTTTGTTTTATTTTTCTGTTCTCTTTTCCAGAAATAACAATTATGCATCTGTTCGATCTCAAGTATTTTTCATACTTATCATTTTTGGTCCCAATATTCTCAGCTCCTTCTACTTTTCCATTTTAACTTGACCTGTTTCAAGCCCTAATGTGGATATGTATACAATGATTCTGATTTTATATTCAGCATAAAATACCTGACTGCTATTGTGCTTTTTAATTCTCTAATTATTATATTCTTTCATATTATATATCTTTCCAGATCTCTGCCAGTCCACTTTTCATTTTCTGTTGTCCAATTATTAACTTTTTAAAAACTTGTATATCTTATCTTTGAGGTCCTGTTTTAGAAACTCCATATTTTCTTTAATTTATTTGGTTTTAGAGAGAACTGTTTGTTCAAACTTTCTTCTGTTTTGTGTCATATTTATTGTTATTTATGATTCAATTGCTTCTCATTTCTTATGTTTTTTTCCTCTTCTCCATTACAATATCTTAGCATACACGTCTTGCTGATTCCTTTTGGATTGTTATTCCTTTTCTAATAGGGATCAGTTTTTGGTTAAAAATATACCATTAAGAGAGTTGCTAGAATAGTGAGCTTGAATAACCAGAAACTTTATTTTATTTTCTATGAAACATTTCTCTCTGATATTCTACTCTGGAGGCAGGGAACGTATATGTTCTGAGGAAGTGGTAAATCTCCATAGGTCATAGTCATATTTACTTCTCTTCCATTAGCCAAGATAAAGAGCCATGGGATAGACTGCAAACAAATCAATGAACATATACAACATCCATGTTTTGCCCCATGGTGTTTTAAGAATAAAAGTCTCTGTTAGTTCTAAGCATTAGCTTTTTACAGGGTTTCATTGGAAAAAATAAACAATAATTGCTTTGTCGGTTACCCTATTCTTTCTTTAAATTAGGCTGTAGGATCCTTGCCTTTATCTACTTTCATCATAAACACAAGCCCATGTGCTTTTTACTTGCTGCAATTATCATCAATTCATTTGGTCCTCTGTTTTCACTTAAAGTTTTATTCTCTATTCCCTATTGCTTCTGTAGGTGTATTCTCACTTTTACAACTATGCTGACATTTTGATGGTATTTGGAAAATATGGTGAAGTGACATCAAGGACATAATTGCCCACACTTAATTTTTTTTCCAATTGATTTAAATATTTTCTTTTAAAATGTGGTTAGCTTGATTTATATGTGGAGACAGAGATAGGTCCTACTTAATGGGCAGACAAGGTAAATTCATATAACATGAATACTTGAATGTGCACAACTTCTCACAGAAATCAGGGATTTTCTTTTAAATAAAAATTGTAATCTCTTATAACCAAAAGAAAACTATCAGAACAGTCAAACACACCTGTTGTGAAAATGTTTCCTTCATTGGTCTCTGAAATTCCATGCTGACTTTTATAAGAAGCATAAAACCTCCCATGCTCCATCACCTGAGAAGCAGCAATGTTAACTGCCAAAGACCTGCATTACACAAAAGCTAAAACCAAAAGGGCATGAAGAGGCTCCATGTGGATAAACAAGCTTGGGAAGTATGAACAAGGGTGAATAAAAAGCCTATTAGCCCCAGAGTCTAAATCTGTAAAGAATCAGAAAGGTACCTTTCCTGAAAGAACTATTTCATCTCAATTTGAAAATACTAATTTGTGACTCCAGAGAGTCTATATAATGTATTGTACAATCTGGTGGACTTGTGCTCACAAAAATAGTTTTACCAGACGAAACCTAAAACATATTATCTAAAAAAGTACAAACTGGTAACTTGTTCATGCCTTCTGTCTGAGCCCTTGAATTTGTTTGGTTCAGATGTGAAGCCCAGGCCCCATTGGCTTGTATACAGTATTGTAGTCATTCAAGGAAGTTTTAGCTTCATTAGACTTAGTCTCTTACCATTAAAAGGACTTGATGGGAACCTAAATAGAAAGGTAAATTAGTTCTTTCACCTTTCACTGAGATAGATGTCTGGAAAAAGCCAAGATCTTCATCCTCAGACAAAAGGCAAATCTATGGCTTCTTTATGTGGCAGAGTTTGATTATTTTTCTGGGAATTAGTAAAATCTTTATATAGATATTAGAAGAACAACAATAACATGTGTCTGGACATTGAATATACATCAGTATACTGACTATAAGATACTTATGGGATATTATTCAAATCTAAGGATGCTGTGAGAAAACATCAAAGTTTTTAATCTCAATCTCTATATAAGAAACTTCCATGATTTTTTACTTTTTTTTTTCATGACTTTCTATAAGTACACCTCAAGGTGTCCCTCTCACTACATTATAAAATGGATGTTTTATGACTTTGACACTGAGGGCACTTAGGTAACTAAAACATGTTCTGTAAATTGCACAAGATTATGCAAATATCAGTTGTCCTTGTTGCTAGTGTTCTTATGCTCAGATGCCAATAGTAATTAAAGTCACCTGAATGGGGAATGAAAATCTCTTTGCCTCAGACCTTATTGTATTAGCCATAACATACATCTTTGAGAGAAATAATGTACTAATTACATATCTCTTTCCTTTTAAACATTCAGCTTCTTTGTGTTTTTTTCAAAATTCATATGTTGAAGCCCTAACAACTATGGTATGTGAGGGTGGAGCCTTTAAAAAGTAATTGGGTCAACAGAGTGAAGTCCTCACAAATAATATTAATACCCTTATAAGAGACATGTTCTATCTCTCTCCACCATGTGAACATAACAGCAAAAATGTATCTGTATTCAAACATGAAAGAGGTTCCTCACCACAAACATAGGAAGCTGGCACCTTGACCTTAGATTTCTCTAATCCAGAACTATAAAAAATATGTTTCTGTTGTTTAAACCACCCAGTCTATGGTATTTTTATGGGAACATAAACTAAGACAAGTTTAAGTTATTTTTTTTGGAAGCCTTAGCCCAAGTTCCTCCATTCTTTACAACTGACATGATGAGAACTCAATAATAAAATGATGAACAAGATGACTAAGTTCTTTGACCCATCTCTGTTGCAATTTAGGAATAATAATATTGACCACTGATTTATTTTCAGTAATCCTGGCAAGAAGGACAATGTACGAATAGCCTCTTCAATAAATGGCACTAGGAGAACTAGAAAGGGACATGCAAAAAAATGAAATTAGACCACCAACTTTCACCATACACCAGAATAAACTCAAGATGGGTCATAGACTTAAATGTAAGTTGTGATACCATAAAATTCTTAGAGGAAATCATAGGCAGTAAAATTTCAGATATCCCACATAGCAACATTTTCACTGATATATCTCTTAGGGCAAGGGAAATAAAAGGAAGAATAAATAATTGGGACTACATCAAACTAAAGAGTTTCTGCTCAGCAAAAGAAAACATCAGCAAGATGAAAAGGGAGCCAACTGTGTGGGAGAGCATATTTGCCAGTGATATCTCAGACAAGGGTTTGATCTCCAAAATATATAAAGAACTTTTATGACTCAACACCATGGAAGACAGATAATCCAATTAAGAATGGGCAAAAGACCTGAACAGACACTTCTCCAAGGAGAACATACGGAGGGCTATAGGTACATGAAAGAATGCTCAACATCACTAGCCATCAGATAAATGCAAATTAAAACCACAATGAGATACCACCTCACACCAGTCAGAATGGCTATCATCAACAAATCAACAAACAAGTGCTGGTGAGGATGTTGAGAAAAGGGAACCCTAGTGAACTGTTGGTGGGAATGCAGACTGGTGCAGCTACTATGGAAAATAGTATGGGAGTTCCTCAAAAACTAAAAATGGAACTGCCTTTTGATCCAGGGATTCCATTGCTAGGATTATATCCAAAGAATCTCGAAACACCAATTTGAAAGAACCTATGTAACCCTATGTCCATAGCAGCGCTATTTTCAATAGCCAAGTGCTGGAAACAGCCTAAGTGCCCATCTGTAGACCAGTAGATCAAAAACATGTGGTACATTTACACAATGAAGTACTACACAGCAAAAAGAAAGAAGGAAATTTTACCTTTTCCTACAGCATGGACAAAATTTGAGAGTATTATGCTAAGAGAAATAAGCCAGGTGATAAAAGATAAATATCATATGATCTCACCTAATACAGGAAACTAATGAACAAAACAAACAAATGAGCAAAATAGAACCAGAGACATGTAAACAGGGAACAGACAGTGACTAGAGGGGAGGAGGGAGGTGGAGAATAGGTGAAAGAATGGGAAGAGTCTAGTCAAGGAACTAGTGTGAATGACCCATGGACAGGGACAACTAAATGGGGATGGGCTGTGAGAGAAGGAGGAGGTGGGTGGAGCAAAGGGGGAAAATGGGACTACTATAATAGAAAAACAATAAAAATAAATAAAAAAGGTCTCTAAGATTCCTAGAATGGAAGGATTAAATCAATTTAAGGCCTTTAACCCTTAACTCAAAGTATTCCTGTTTCCATTTCCCAGTAAGCATACAGGATAAGGAATTGATGAGAACATTCACACAAATGTTTAATCATGCTATAGTAGACTTTGTTGTGGTGTGTAGCAAGTGCCAAAGTCCACTGGAGAAAATATTGTAATAAAACGTTTTACACGTCAAAACGTTAGTCAGTGTTTAATTGGGAGCCAGATGACTTTAGCAACATCTAATATTCTTAAGAAAACTAGGACATGGTACAGTCTCTTAAAATTCATTCTTATGAGACAAAAGAATCATGTTATATAATATCCCATACAAAGAAAAAAATCTTAAAATGTACTTACGCAGTCTATGTGCAAACAGCAACAATGAGAGAAATCTGAATAAAAGCTTTTAATATTTCTTTATTGAAAGCTCAGTGTTTAATTCCATGATATAAAAAATTCAACAAACTAGGAATAGACAGGAATTTTCTCTGTCTCATAAAGGGAATCTATGAAAACTCTAAAGATAAAATCATAATTAATGGGGAAAGAATGTATTCAATGAGGAAAGAGTGTATTCTTTCCCCCTACATTAAGATTCACTTTTATGCAACATTGTACTGGAGATTCTAAATAGGACAACCAGGCAATTAAAAAAAAAGTATATATACTGTAAAAATAAGTTAATTTATCTGTATTCTTGGGTCTTATACATAGAAAATCCTAAGGAATTCATTGAGGAAAAAACTATAAATAAATTCAGCAATATTGAAGGCTACAAGATCAATACAAAAAATTAACTTTCAGCTTTGGCCAGTGAAGCTCAGTTGTTTGGGCATTGTCCTGCAGACCAGAAAGTAACAGGTTTGATTCCCAGTCAGAGCACATGTCTGGGTTGCATGTCCAGTCCCCAGTCAGGGCAGGTGCACGAGGCAATATATGAATGTTTCTCTCTCACATTGATGTTTCTCTCCTTCTCTTTCTCCCTCTCTGCCCCTCTCTCTTGAATGAATAAAAGAAAAAATTAAAAAAAATTAACTTGCAATAAGAAATCTGTAAATGAAATTAAGAAAACAATTTTATTGGCACTAACACCAAAAAGTATAAGATACTTTGGAATATGCAACAACAAAATGCACAAAACTTATACTCTGAAAACTAGAAAACATTGTTAAAATAAAGAACATTTAAATAAGTTAAAAAAAAACCACCCTCTGTTCATGGATCAGAGACTTAAAATTGTTAAGATGACAATACTTCCCAAATTTATCTACAGAATCAATACAATTCCTATCAGAATCCCAGATTACTGCTTTGTAAAAGTTTACAAGCTGATCCTAATGTTTACATGGAATTTCAAGGGACCCAGAATAGCCAAAACAATTCTAAAAGAAGAACAAAACACCATGACTCACACTTCCCTATTTCAAGACTTACTACAAAGCAGTGGTAATTATGTCAGAATGACCACCATCAACAAACCAACAAACAACAAATGCTGGCGAGGATGTGGAGAAACAGGAACCCTACTGCACTGTTGGTGGGAATGCAGACTGGTGCAGCCACTATGGAAAACAGTATGGAACTACCTCAAAAAACTAAAAATGGAACTGCCATTTGAACCAGCGATTCCACTGCTAGGATTATACCCGAAAAATCCTAAAACCCTAATTCAAAAAAGCCTATGCACCCCTATGTTCATAGCAGCCCTGTTTACAATAGCTAAGTGCTGGAAACAGCCTAAGTGCCCATCTGTAGATGAGTGGATCACAAAACTGTGGTACATCTACACAATGGAATACTATGTAGCAGAAAGAAAGAAGGAACTCCTGCCATTTGCGACAACATGGAGGGAACTAGAGAGAATTATGCTTAGTGAAATAAGCCAGGCAAAGAAAGCAAAATACCATATGATATCACCTAATACAGGAAACTAAAGAACAACACAAACAAATGAACTAAATAGGCAAAGACTAGAATAGTAGTCAGTAGGTGGGATGGGGGAGGGAGAGAAGGGGGATAAGTAAGGGAAAGGTCTAGTCAAGGAACGTTTATGAATGACTCATGGACATGGACAACGGGGAGGGATATAATTGTGGGAGAAGGGATGGACTGGGAGGGGGGAGCAATGGGGGAAAAATGGGACAACTGTAATTGAATAACCAAAAAAATAAAATTAAAAAAAAAGCAGTGGTAATTAAAACAGTGTGTTACTGACCTAAAAATAAACATTATAAATAAGTGACTCGAATCCAGAATACAAAAATAAACTCATGCAACTATGTTCAACTAATTTTTAACATTAGTACCAAGACTATTGAATGGGGAAAGAAGAGTCTTCAACAAACAGTGCTGGAAAACCTGGATACCCATATGAAAAGAATGTAGCTGAGAGCAGAAGAAATGAATTTCACTCATATGTGGAGTATAGAATTGAAATTAAAAATGAACAAACAAGACAAACAAACAAACAAAAACTCATAGACACAGACAACAATATGGTGGTTACCAGAGGAAAAGGGAGTTGGAGGCATAGTAAAGGGTAAAGGGGGCCCACTATATGGTGACAGAAGATTATTAGACTTTAGGTGGTGGGCAAACAATGCAATGTACAGATCAAGTATCATATAAATGTACACTTGAAACTTATATAACCTTATTAACCAATGTCACCTCAATAAACTTAATTTAAAAGAATATAGTTGAATTCTCACCTCATACTGCACACAAAAAATAACCCCAAATGTATTAAAAATCTATATGTAAGGGCTTTCTATGGTCTGGATGTGATCCCCCCAAAAGTCATAGTTTGAAATTCTATTTTCCGAATATGATGATGTTTGGAGGTGAAGACTTGGGAAGAGCTTAGGTCATGAAGGTGGAGCCTTCATGAATGGGTCAGTACCTTATAAAAGAGACCTCAGATTGATCTTCAGTTGCTTCCACCACGTGAAGAGGCAGAGAGAAAACACAAGCTAAGAACCAGAAAGAATGTTTTGACTCAAACATGCTGACACCTTGATCTTGGATGTTCCAACCTCCAAAACTCTGAGAAATAAATTTCTATTGTTTATAAGCTACCCACTCTGTGATATTTTGTTATAGCAACCTGAATAGACTAATGCCATTCTAAAACTATATACTCTTAGAAGGAAATACATGAGTACATCTTTTTGATCTTGGATTTGGCAAAGAATTCTTTGATAAAATAGCAAATGCATGAACAACAATAGATAAATTGTATTTTATCAAAATTTAAAACTTTTTTGTTGCAAAGACTATCAAGAAAGTGCAAAATCAACTTATTAAATGGGAGAAAATATGTACAAATCATATATCTTGTTAGGGCCTTGTATCTAGAATATAAAAGCTCATACAGTTAAATCATAAAAGAACACAGTTCAATAATAAAAATAAATTTGCCAATTTAAAAATAAGCAAAGGATGTGAATAGACATTTTTCTAAGATATATAAAAGGCTAAAAGAAAAGCGCATAAAATAAAATGATGCTCTACATCATTATTAATCATTAAAATACAAATTAAAATAACAATGATACCACTTCACATTCACTAGGATAGCTGGAATCAAAAAGTAAGAAAACAACAGTTGTTGACGAGGATGTGGAGAAATCGGAACCCTCATATACTACTGGTGAGAATATAAAATAACACAACCACTTCAGAAAACAATCTGGTAGCACTTAAAGTGATTGCACATATAGTTACCATGTGACCCAGCAATTCTACTTCTAGCTTTGTACCCAAGAGAAATTAAAAATATATCACATGAAACTGTACACAATTTTTATAGCAGCATTATTTATAATAACCAGAAAGCAGAAACAACCCAAATGTCCATCAGTGAACAAATGGACAAACAAAATGTGTTGAGTGCATATATTATTTGGCCATAAAAGAATGAAGTACTGATACATGCTGCAACTTGGATGAACCTTCAAACTTTATGCTTTGTGAAAAAACACAGTCACAGAAGTCTGCATAGTATAAGTTTTCATTCACATGAAAATCCAAAATGAGTAAATCTGTAGAGAGTAAGTAGACTAGTGGCTGCTTAGATCAGGGCTGGGGGCTAGGTGAAGGGATAGGTAAAGAGTACGGGGTTTCTTTCTGAAGTGATGCAAAATTCTAAATTCGAATGTGTACTGGTTTAACATATCTATGAATATACTAAAAACCATTAAATTTTACATTTTAAATTGGTGAATTGTATGATACAATACAGCTATTATTAAAAAACAAAAACAAAAACAAAAAGAAAATTCTGTCTTATAGCTTTAATTAAAGGGGAAATTCTACACAAAACTCTCCTACACTTGCCCTTTCTTTGGAGTAAAAAGCAAAAAAAGAAGTTATAGAGAGAAGTAACAGATTAACATTTATTCATTTATCACATTCTTTTGTTGTTTATCAAAAACTTATATACTGCTTCATAAGTGTCAGACACTGTTCTAAGAACAAATATTAACTCCTTTAATCTTCACTGAACTCTATGAATTATTATTATTCCATTTTACATATGAAGATACAACTGAAGCATTCAAGCTTCATCTGGCCTACTTCAGCAGACTTCCAATGAGCCTTACTACCTCCAGATTTGCCTTCCTATTACATCTTCCACAATACTGCCAGGGTGATTTTTCTAAAACCAAAACTGAACACACACTCTTTGAACTCTTTAGTGGCTTTCCATTACCTTTAGAAAAGTTCATGACATGGTGAACAATACTATTCATGACCTGACCATTGCCTAACTCTGTAACCTAATTACTTGCCTCATTTTATCTTACATGGTCTGTTCCAGCCATGCTGAAATGCTTTTTGTTTCCCAAACTAGGGGGAGGTTTTACATCTCTGGGCCTTGGCACACGCTGTTAAAATTTTTTTCTTGTTTTCTTTCTTTTTTAAGTATATTTTATTGATTATGCTATTACGGTTGTTCCTATTTTCTCCCTTTGCCTACCTCTGCCCAGTACCCTCCTCTCCAGCAATTGGCCCACTTAGTTCATGTTCCTGGGTCATGCATATAAGTTATTTAGTTTTTCCCCTTCCTATACTATTATTAACATCCCCTTGTCTATTTTGTACCTACCAATTATGCTTCTTAATCCCTGTACCTTTTCCAAATTCTCCCCCTTCCCCCTCCAAGCTGATAACCATCCAAATGGTCTCCATACCTATATTTCTGCTCTTGTTCTGGTTGTTTGCTTAGTTTGTCTTTATTTTTTAGATACAGTTTTTTATAGTTGTGAGTTTATCATTTTACTGTTCATAGTTTTGATCTTCTTTTTCTGTAATAATGGATTAGTCATGATGAATTCCTTTATCTTTACCTTGTCTGGGATGCACTTTATCTGCCCTTCCATTCTAAATGATAGCTTTACTGGATAGATTAGTCTTGGTTGTAGATCCTTGCATTTCATCACTTGGAATACTTCTTGCCAGTTCCTTCCAGCCTGCAAAGTTTGAGAAATCAGTTGATACTCTTATGGGAACTCCTTTGTAGGTAACTCTCAGCTTTCCTCTTGCTGCTTTTTCTCTTTGGCATTTTAATTATGATGTGCCTTGGTGTGGTCTTCTTTGGGTCCAACTTGTTTGGGACTCTCTTATTCTTCTAGATTTATGTCTATTTCTTTTGCCAAATTAGGGACATTTTCTCTCATTATGTTTTCAAATAAATTTTCAATTTTTTGCTCTTCCTCGTCTCCTTCTGGCATCCATATGATTTGGATGTAGGCTCTTTTGGAGGTGTCCTAGGGACTTCTTATACTCTCCTCATTTTTTTGCATTCTTGTTTCTTCTTACTGTTCTGGTTGAATCTTTATTTCTTTCTTTTGTTCCAACTTGTTTATTTGAATCCCACATTCCTTCTCTTCACTTTGGGTTCCCTGTGGATTTTTCTTTTTTTCATTTAGCTTAACCTTCATTTTTCCCATTATATTTTGCCATACTTAATTAGTTCTCTGAGCATCCTTATCACCATTGTTTTGAACTGTGCATCTGATAGGTTGGCTACCTCCGTTTTGTTTAGTTTAGTTTTGTTTTTTTTTTTTCCCTGAGGGTTTTTTTCTGTCCTTTGATTTGAGCCATATTTCTTTGTTTTCTCAACTTGGCAGCTTCACTGTCTTTGGTTCTGACTATTAGGTAGAGCTGCTTTAACTCCCTGTCTTAATGCACCTAAGTTGTATGGGGCAGACCTTAGGTATTACTCAGGAGGGGCAACTGGATTCACTACTTTGTGGCACTGTGATGAGGAGGAGTCAGAAATGGGACAATGCTGCTGCTTGCTTTCTGCAGGTTTGCCTGGCACTCACTCTGTTTCCCGTCACTTCACCCACTTCCATTATGCAATTGGTGCCCATCTAGTTGTTGCCCTATGGTGATTCCCAGAGTGGGTGGGTTTGCATCTGTTCTAAGTTCATTGGGCCCTTTAAACAGAGTCTCCTGGGAAACCAGCAGTTTTTTCTGCCACCTCAATCCTCGCTGGGTTTTACACCTGGATGTTATGAAGCTTTATGTTCCTAGTGCTGGAATCCTGGGCTGTGAGGTCTGGCCGGGGACTGAGATAGTTCACTCCAAAGGTGTGTCTCCAGATTTTTATTTACAACACTTGAATGTGGGAGCTATCATTCCACTGCTGCAACCTTTCCACACTACACCATGTCCTCTCAGCCCTGACCTTAGGTCTCCGGCCCTTCTACCCATCTGAATGAATGTGGCTTCTTTAAATATTTGGTTGTGAGACTTCCATACAGTTTGATTTTCTAGCAGTTCTGGGTGTTCTTTGTTTTGAAATTAGTTGTAATTTTTCTTGTGGTTGTTCAAGGAAGCAAAGCATGACTACTTGTACCTCCATTTTGACCAGAAGTTTTCTAGTTTTCCATTTTACCGTCCAACAGGATTCTTGACAAATACCTACTTATCTTAAAGACTCAGCTCAAGCTTTGGCTTCTCAATTAACCTTTCCTGAAAACCTTCATTATTGATAGAATTTACCAGCCCCTATTCTCTTTTTCATTACAGCTTTTATTCATAAATTACTTTTAATATTTTTTGCATGAATGAATGGACGAATCAGTCAATCATTAGATCAAGTAATTTACATTTTTATGACTGAATCAATTAATCAATCAATAGGTTAAGTAATCTCAATTTCTTGAAAACATGACTTCTACGTAAAGTTTATTGCCCTACCATTCGACCAGCTATGTTGAGTCAATAGACTTTCATTTTCATGTGCATCATCAGGAGTTTATAATATTTCCAACCTGAACTCATCAAATGACTCCATAATAAATAATGTCTTTAAGACTAACTGTTGGGAGGATCCAAGATGGCAGAGAAGTAAGTGGAAGCTACACTAACCTCCTCCCAGGACCAATCTTGAATTACAACTTAATTGTGGAGAAACAACCAGGAATAGCCAACTTAACACTAGCTGGAGAGAAGTCATATAACCATGGAGAGACAGAAAAGGCTGCTTCATCACAACATGACCGGTAGGAAGTACAGAGATGCAAAAGGGCTGGCTGGACTCCAATAGGTGGCAGTTGAAAGGACTGAGAAACAGCTCAGCATCCGGGGGTTCCCCCTGAGAAGGGCAGTGTCTAAACCCAAAGTTGGGCTCCCCAGTCTACAACAACAGAGCAGAAAGTAAAATAGCATCCAGCTGTGAAAAGGGAAAAGCCTCAGGGTTTTTTGCTGGCATGAAAGAAACAGCTGGAGACAAAGAGCTCTTAAGCAGATCACGTACAAAAATATTTTGGAACCCACTTACCCTGGGCTCAAGCAGAGGGAGGGCAGAGAGGACTAGAGATGCATGGGCAGTATTTGGGGTGATGGTTTTGAGGAGGGAACTGAGGGAGCAGCTGACCGGGTCCCAATGCTGATGCATTGCCCATACTGCAGGCAGATGATTCCCTTCCAAGTGGCATCAGCCTAAGTATAAGCAAAAACGCCACCTGCAAGAATTAATCTTCCTCAACTTCGGTGCTTAAGCCTGATAGCTGATCACAGATTGAATAGATTAACAACTAAAGGACACAGACAAGGAAGTAGATCTCTGGTAGTCGCCAACAGGCTGCATAGGCCCAGCTTGTTACATGATATGATGCCACCAGGGGCAGATCCAAGAAGCGCAAATCAGTCTAATAAACATCAACAAATAAGAAGAGTCACAAAAAGGAGAGACAGATAAACAACCCCCCATTGAAAGGAATGGAGGATCCCCAGAAAGAGTGCTAAATAAAATAAAGGAAAGCAAACTATCAGACATGGAACTCAAAACATGGATTATTGGGAAGCTCAGTGAGATCAGCAAGCTCAAAGAAAACTACAAAGAACTCCAGAGAAACTACAAGGAACTTACTGGGAATTACACCAGCAAGAAAAAGTACACAGAAGCTATCAATAAGAACCAGGAGGAATTGAAGAATACAATTTCTGAATTGGAAAACACAGTAGAAGGAATTAAAAGCAGGCAAGAGGAAGTAGAAGATCAGATCAGCGAGCCAGAGGACAACATAGAAAAAAATTCCCAGACAGTGCAACACAATAAAAAAAAAATACTGAAAAAGAATGAAGAGGTTTTAAGAGAGCTGCAGGACAACATGAAACGTAATAATATCTGTGTCATAGGGATACCAGAACAAGAGGAGCAAGGGATAGAAAACCTGTTTGAAAAATTAATGACAGAAAACTTCCCTTACTTGATGATAGAAAAAGTCATGAAAGTCCAGGAAGCACAGAGGGTCCCAATAAAGATGAACCCCAACAGACCCACTTCAAGACACATCATAATTAAAATGGCAACATTGAAATACAAAGAAAGAATCCTAAAAGCATCAAGAGAAAAACGGCTAATAACATACAAAAGAGCTCCAATAAGGCTATCATCAGATTTCTCAGCAGAAACACTACAAGCCAGAAGGGAATGGCAAAATATATTCCAAGTAATGAAAAACAAAGGCCTACGACCAAGAATACTTTGCCCAGCAAGGCTCTCATTCAAAATGGAAGGTGAAACGAGGAGTTTCCAAGACAAAAGAAGGCTAAAAGAATACATCTCCACCAAACCAGTATTGCAAGAGATGCTAAAGGGTCTGTTTTAAGAGGAAGAAACAGAGAGAGACAGAGAGAAACACTAGAGCAAAAGGGGAAAATGACCATAAATAAGTACCTATCGATAATAACCTTTAATATAAAAAGATGAAATGCACCAATCAAAAGACATAGGATAGCTGAAAGGATTAGAAAACATGACCCACATATATGCTGTCTACAAGAGATCCACCTTAGAACAAAATATTTAACAGACTGAGAATGAAGGGATAAAAAAAATATTTCAAGCAAATGAACATGAAGAAAAAGCTGTGGTAGCAATACTTATATCAGACAAAACAGTTTTCATAACAAAGGCCATAAAAAGAGACAAATAAGGACATTTTATAATACTCAAGGGAAAAATCCATCAAGAAGATGTAACCCTTGTAAACATATATGCACCCAACAAGGAGCACCCAAATGTGTTAAGAACATTTTCAAAGACTTCAGGAAGAATATAGACAGCAACACACTCAGAGTAGGGAATTTTAATACTTCATTGTCAACAATGGACAGATCTTCGAAGCACAGAAACACCAAAGATATTGAGACATTGAACAACACTCTAGATCAAATGAACTTAGTTGATATATATAGAACTTTCCACCCCAAAGAAGTAAAATGTACATTTTTTTTCAAGTGCACATGGAATATTTTCAAAGATAGATCACATGGTAGGATACAAAACAAGCCTCAACAAATTCAAAAAAAATTGAAATTACATCAAGCATCTTCTCAGATCACAATGGCTTGAAACTGCATATCAACCTGAAGGAAAAAACTCAAAAATATTCAAACTCATGAAGAATGAATACCATGTTATTAAATAATGAATGAATTAACAATGACATTAAGGAAGAAATCAAAACTTTTCTGGAAACAAATGATAAAGAACACACAACAACCCAAAATCTATGGGATACAGCAAAAGCAGTCATGAGATGAAAGTTCATAGCAATATAGGCCTATCTAAAAAGGATAGAAGAATCTCTAACAAAAAATTTAACCCTGCAGCTACAAGAACTAGAGGAATAATAACAAACAAAACCCAGTGCGAGTAAAGGAAGTAAATCATCAAGATCAGAGCAGACTTAAATGACATAGAGACTAAACAAACAATTCAAAAAATCAGTAAAACTAGGAGCTGGTTCTTTGAAAAGATAAACAAAATCGACAAGGATTTAACCAGGCTCATCAAGAAAAAAAGAGGAGGCACAAATAAATAAAATCAGAAATGAAAGAGGAAAAATCACAACCGATACCACAGAAATACAAAAGACTTTAAGAAATTATTATGAACAATTGTATCACAAGAAATTTGACAACCTAGAAGAAATGGACAAAATCTAAAAACATATAACCTTCTAAAACTGAATCACGAAGAAATAGAAAGCTTGTGCAGACCAACAACAACTAGTGAATTTGAAACAGTAATCAAAAAACTCCTGGCACACAAAAGCCTTGGACCAGATGGCTTCATCGGTGAATTTTTCAAAACAGTCAGGGAAGAACTAACTCCTATTCTTCTCAAACTTTTCCAAAAAATCCAAGAAGAGGGAAGACTCCCAAACTCTTTCCATGAAGCCGGTATTACCCTAATCCCAAAACCAGGTCAAATCACAACAAATAAAGAAAACTATAGTTCAAGATCACTGATGAACACAGATGCTAAAATCTTCAACAAAATATTGGCAAACCAGATCCAACAACACATTAGAAAGATCATACATCATGATCAAGTGGGATTCATCCCAGGGATGCAAGGATGGTTTAATATTCACAAACCAATAAATATAATACACCACATAAACAAAATGAAAGACAAAAACTACGTGATCATATCGATAGATACAGAAAAAGCATTTGAAAGACTACAACACCCATTTATGATGAAAACACTCAGCAACATTGGAATAGAGGGAGCATACCTTAACATACTAAAGGTCATATATGAGAAACCTGAAGCCAACATCATACTCAATGGTAAAAAACTGAAAACATTCCTCCTGAGGTAAGGAACAAGACAAGAATGTCCACTCTCCCCACTCCTATTTAACATAGTATTGAAAGTTCTAGCCACAGAAATCAGACAAGAAAGAGGGGGGAAAAGTATCTAAATTGGAAAAGAGGAAGTAAAACTGTCATTATTTGCAGACAACATGATAGTGTACATAGAAAACCCTATAGACTCCACCAAAAAAATATTCCACCTAATAAGTGAATTTAACAAAATAGCAGGGTAGAAAATAAATATTCAGAAATCAAAGGCATTTTTGTAAAACATCAATAAAATATCAGATATAGAAACTAGAAAAAAATCCCATTAACTATAGCAACAATAAAAATAAAGTACATATGAATAAACTTAACCAAAGAGCTAAACGACCTGTACTCAGAAAACTACACAACACTGATGAAAGAAATTAAGAAAGATACAAATAAATGGAAACATATACCATGGTCATGAATGGGAAGAATCAACATAATTAAAATGTCCATACTACCCAAAGCAATTTATAGATTCATAGCAATCCTTATTAAAATACCAATAACATATTTCGCAGACCTAGAACAATTACTTCAAAAATTTATATGGAACCTAAAAAGACCCCAAATAGCCACAGAAATCTTGAGGAAGAAAAACACAGAAGAAGGAATCACAATACTTTATACCAAGATATACTGCAAAGCCTCAGTTATCAAAACAGTTTGGTACTGGCATAAGAACAGACATATAGATCAATGTAACAGAACAGAGAACCCAGAAATAAACCCTGGTCTATATGGTCAACTACTATTTGACAAAGGGGGAAGGAACATCAAATGGAGTGAAAATAGCCTTTTTAATAAATGGTTTTGGGAGAACAGGACTGGGACTTGTAAAAAAAAATGAAACTAGACCACCAACTTACACCACACCCCAGAATAAACTCAAGATGGATCAAAGACTTAAATGTAAGCTGTGACATCATAAAAGTTATAGAGGAAAACATAGGCAGGAAAATTTCAAATATCCCACATAACAATATTTTCACCGATATATCTCCTAAGGCAAGGGAAATAAAGGAAAGAATAAAAAATGGTACTACACCAAACTATAGAGTTTCTGCTCAGCAAAAGTGAACATCAGCAAGATGAAAAGGGAACCAATTATAAGGGAAAATATATTTAGCCAATGATTCCTCAGACAAGGGATTGATATACAAAATATATAAGGAACTTATATGACTCAACACCAATAAGACAGACAATCCAATTAAAAAATGAGCAAAGAACCTGAACAAAGATTTCTCCAGAGAGGACATACGGAGGGTCCATAGGTATATGAAAGAATGTACAACATCATTAGCCATCAGAGAGATTTTAGTAAAATCCACAATCAGATTCTACATCACACCTGTCCGAATGGCCATCGCCAACAAATCAACAAACAAATGCTGGCGAGTATGCAGAGAAAAGGGAACCCTAGTGCACTGCTGGTGGGAATGCAGACTGGTACAGCCACTATAGAAAACAGTATGGAATTTCCTCAAAGAACTAAAAATGGAACTGCCTTTGGAACCAGCGACTCCACTACTAGGATTATACCCGAAGAATCTTGAAACACCAATTCAAAAGAACTTATGCACTCCTATGTTCATAGCAGCACTGTTTACAATAGCTAAGTGCTGGAAACAACCTAAGTGCCCATCTGTAGATGAGTGGATCAAAAAACTGTGGTACATTTACACAATGGAATACTATGTAGCAGAAAGAAAGAAGGAACTCCTACCATTTGCAACAACATGCAGGGAACTAGAGAGAATTATGCTTAGTGAAATAAGCCAGGCAAAGAAAGAAAAATACCATATGATATCACCTAATACAGGAAACTAAAGAACAACACAAACAAAGGAACTAAATAGAACAAAGAGCAGAATAGCAGTCAATAGGGGGGAGGGGAGAGGGAGAGAAGGGGGATAAGTAAGGGAAGGGTTTAATTAAAGAGCCTGTATAAAAGACTCATGGACATAGACAACGGGGAGGGATATGATTGCGGGAGAGGGGGTGGGCTGGGTGGGGGAGAGAAATTGGGGGAAAAGGGGACAACTGTAATTGAAAAACCAAAATAAAAAACAAAAAAAAACAAAAAAAAAAAACCCTTGGTTTAAAATAATTTCCTGAACAAGTGTCTTTTACACTAAGCATTTAATTTGGTCCTTATAACACCTGAAAGGAGTACCTAGGGTAAAGGTTATTTTTCACCATTTCACACATGGTAAGGTGTTAATACACTTACAACATAATAAAGCAAGATTGTGACACAACCAAGACTAAACCCCAGGTCTCCCCACAGATTATTTGCATTTTTATACTGGGGCAGTTTATGATAAATTCTCATATTCTAAGTTAGGTGTCATTTCAATGAGTGCATTTGGTACAACTCTCTTGTGCAAACTCAAGAAATTAAATCCAACTTCATGGCTTCTGTTTACACAGGACTTTGTCTTTTATTGTTTTGAAATGTTCAAATTTCTTCACTCTCATCTGGTGTAAGTAGTCTACATTTTACTCACTGGTCACAACTACTGTTATTACGGAGTTAAAAGTTTCAGGCGAAGTTAACCTCCAAGTCTGCCAACTTCTTATCAATGCCAAGTATGGCATTTGGAAGCGGGGTTCCAAGGAATATTTTTTAATTGCTCAACTTTGAATAGTGCTCTGAAGTTAATAATGCCCCTAGAGCCTGACATACAAAGCTATTAGAAATATTCTGTTTGTCTGAGACTAATCCAAATCATCACAGGTGAAAAGAGCATTTCTCTAATTTAAGATAGGCACACAGTTTTTTAGTTTCAAGAGAAATTTCCTCAGAAATCTAATATTTAAAGTCTATTATGATATATTTGGCTGGTCGGTCCTCTTAAGAACCTCATCTCCCTTTTTTTCTACTAATCCATGGCTAAGGCCTGCTTCATAACATTAGAGGAAGGGAGAAGGCAGAGTTGTCACTTATAAATTAGGGTTATGAATTTATGTACAACTCCAGACAGGCACCCAAAAACTGTGATTAAGAATTGCTTATACTACAGTTAGCTCTTTGTAATCCACTACACATTTTATTTTGCTCATCCTTTGATTAAGGGTTTTTCAAGAGTGCACCAGAAACATAGTTACTGAAGAGGTCTTCTATTATTCACAATCTTTCTAAAGAAGAGAAATGTATTTGTACTAGATTAGTCTCTCACCACTGCCTTTTTCCACTTACTCATAGTAACTTTTGCTACTTAGTGTTCTAAGGCCTTCATTTCACTGTTATGATACATCCCTACACTAAGCTACAGAATCCAAAATTAGGCCTTAATATAAATTCTTTATTCATCTTCTATATACAAGAAAGATATTTTTGACCCACTACAAAAACTAATGCTTTGTATAGGAAAAGTTTATCTAGAATAAAGATCGTTATTATTGTTTAGATATATAAGGACCATCTGTGCAGGAGTGGGAGTGCACATGAGGTATTCATGAAAAATGAAATCTGAATCAAGTGGAGAAAACCTACTGAGGTATCATGGGACACAGTTGGATATAAGAATAGATAACATATATCATTGTGTAGTTTGTTTGCATAGCACTTACCACGGGTATATATTTAAATTCTCAATTGCTTAAAGTCAGTTTTCCCCCAGTAGATAGTAATGAAAGTGGTAACCATTTCTGGATTTGTGTGTGTGTTTGTGCCATTGTATCCTCAATGTCAAGCACATCGTCTGACACATGGTGGGAGCTCATTAAATATTTGTTGAATAAATGTATTAATGTGTAAATGAATGAATGAATGTTAAATGATAGACGAGGGACTGCTATAGGCGACCTTGCATGTCAGATGAAGAAATACAGACTTGATACAGTTTGAAAAAATAGCCTGTGGAAGCTGTTTGAGCAGGCTGGGGTCCTGGAAATGGGATTGGAAAGGCAAACTTAAGAGATACAGTTGTCCCTCTCTATATCGAGGTTCACTTATCGTGGCCTCACTGTATTGCGGGATTTTTAAAAATATTATATTTAATTATTTATCACATATTTTTTGCTATATCGCGGGATTTTGTGGTACTGTATATGTATTTTGTTCAAGTTACGTAGGTTTAAGAGTGTAGAATATGTTTAAGAACATAAGTAGTGTTTATAAAATTGTTGAAAAGTTTAATAAGGGAGTGGGAAAGGTTAATAAAGGACTGGGAATGGTTTATAAGTGTGTGGGAAGGGTTTATAAAGCCTTAAAATATATATAAATACTAAAATAAATGTAAGGTTTCTACTTTGCGAATTTTTACCTATAGCAGGAGGGGTGGTCTAGAACGTAATACCCATGATAAGTGAGGGAATACTGTATTTCAATAGCACATGTACTCTCTGTTGCTCATGCTCTCTCTCAGTGGTGTACCAGCTGCAAGCTCTTTCACAACATCAATTTAATCAGAAAGAATGTATAAAAGACTATAGACCAAAAATTTAAAAAGGAATTACTCCTTAGTTCTCTAGAAAGCCGAGCAGTGGTATACAAATGTCCCATGGTCTGAAAAGTCTTTCTCTATTCGTTGTTTTCTTTACACAAAATTCTACTTTTTTTCTTTTTTTTCCAACAGCTCTTGTTTGGCAAAGTTTAATCACATGTTTGGAATCAGGTCCCTGAAACTCTCAAAAGTTAATTATTTCTTTCTGGTGAAGATCAGAAACTTGGAACTCTATTCGTGAGATAAATGGTCTGGTGGCACTTCGGAACTTGATCTTAGTGAAGTTACTAAGCATCTCTACAACTTACTCCCTGCATTTGGAATTGAATGTGGAAGGGAATTAAACCCTAGGCATCATGAGTAGGCTGAAGATATAAGATTTATAGATTTATTTCAGACCAATGCATGCTCCCAGATACAGCTCTGGTGACAGCTTTCAGATAAACATATGGATAGATAGATTTTGAACATAGATGGAGAGAAAAAGAGAAATGGCACAATTTCTGTATACCATACTGCTCAATGAAAGGCAGGTTTTATTCGTTATATTTTCTGGAAAAAATGAGTAGTAACCTAGAGGTTTTTGAGCCTCAACTCCAGGACATGCTTTTAAAATGCTTGGGTCTATTTTCCATTCTTAATGAGTATAGTAACTGTTATGAAATCTTGCTTTTGCTGACAGAGGGATGCACAGGACCTTGGAATCCTCAGATTGCATATTTTTACTCTCCAGCACTGAAAATAGGTGGTGGAAAAAGAGCAAGAACCTGGGTAGTTTATACACAGAGCCCAGGACATCTTCTGGAAGTCATCCAATTTAGTTTAAAGCCCTGGGTGCAGCATGTTTTGTTATCATTTTCCTCTTTTTAAAGAAAGTGAAAATTTGGTTTAATTGTGTTTGACTTCATCGAGATAAAATAATAGATAGATAAATATTGCCAAGAGGCAAAAGGTGTCTAATCCAGCAGGTTGAAAATTGAAATAACCTAAGGGTCTTGATACAAAGCATTCAAATCACTTCAATCTTCCTTATAAGTTTTCCAGGGTAGACTGAACAAGGATGTATGTGGGTCAAATGTAAGTGAAAGAAATATTTACCTAATAAATTAAATAATTGAATTGGATACCATCACCAAGGGCTGCACATCAAAAGGTTTGGCAATTGTGATTTGATCTAATCCAAAGGAGTCTTTTTATTTATTTATTTATTTATTTATTTTGATTTTGAGATGCTAGGAAGGTTTTTGAAATATTGCCAGAGGAGTTTGCAGAGATATCACCACTGTTTCAACTCTAACAACTATTGGAAAGTTGTTCCTTTGTGTATTCTCATTATGTTCCATCTACTAGTACTTGAGAGAGACTTGAAATGGTGAGTAGATAACAGAAAAAGGCTCCAACTTTTTTACTCCTGCCTCCCCTTTTTATTTGATTTCTAACCATTATTTATACATGGGAAATCTTCAGGAAGGTAAGGGACAGCCATTAGTTGAAAGCAGAACTAGGCTGTAAAAATTATTGTAGGTGACAAGACTAAGACTAAGATGGGAAACATGCTTGGTTCACTTTGCCAAGAATCTTTTAATGATTGTTCTAGAATGTAACAATCAGCACTGCCTTTTGAGGGCAGCATCCAGATTAAATGAAAAACAGGCCACTTAATTTATATTCTTATCAGCCTTTAAGAGTGAGAAGAAAATTGTCATCAATTTTAGGTCCATGGGTCCAACCACAGTATTCATGGAGGCAAGATCTTGAGTTTGATCCCAATCTGTATCAGTAAGCTTAAAACCATTTAAAAATAAGTCTTCTCACAGCCATAGAGTGATCAAGGTTTACTCAAATGGCTCATCAATTTATTTTGCTGGGCTTCTGAGAGACTGAGGAATAGACTATATTTTTATTATTATTACTCCCTCAATATTAGAGAAACAAAATACATTGTGAAGCTCATTAAAATAATAGGCCATACAAGGAGGGAAACATCTGTTTATCAATGTTTAATATGTAATGGCAAAATCAGTTTGTTTTATAGAGTTCTAGGAACAACGGAGTCCTTTAGATGGTATAATAATCATTTATTTCTATTAAAAAAAAAAAACAGTTTATTTTCCTAGCTGTAACATGCCTGTCATCTTTCTAGATATTAATCATGAATGTTCCATGTATAAATAATTGAGAGTTAAATATAGACCATTCAAAGAAATGTAAGGTATTACTGTACTAACTTAAACTATAACAGGTTTCAGGGCATTGCTTCATATAGCTATATGTCTCTCATCTTCTTGAATTTTCTCTCTGTGGAAACAATTATCTCAATTTTCACTTGGAAAGGTGGAGGCAATCCACGGGAAAACCTCTTTCTCAGGGTTGCAGAATAAATGACAGCAGAACTAACATTAGGTCTCTCAAGCTCTGATGACACTTATGTGAAGGCAGGTCACCATCCTCTCCATCTCTTATATGTTTCTCATCTCATAAGCAGCATATGCTTTTCCATCTATGGATTTACAATTCTCATGTACTTAGCCTGAGATGCGGAACAAGGTAAGGAAGAAGACCCAGGAATAGGTTATTTGTATAGATAAGGAAGTGGATGAGTTATGAAATCTTCTTTGCTTAAAACTTTTAAAGACAAGTGAGTATCTCATTTCAGAGATGGTTAGAGAAGCTCCATGTCTTAGCAAACCCCTTCTCTACCTTTTCCAACGATGGAGGAAAATGTAATACATTCCTCATACTCTGAGAAGTGTTAAGGTTCATTTTGGTTGTGTTGTTGTTGCTGTTGCTTGTTTTGTTTTTTGTTGAGAGAAATCAGAGACTCCGAGCATGTTAAGGGTAGTAAGGCTCATAGAGATCATTTAGTTTAACCAGATTGTAAATGAAAATTTAGGTGAGCGCAAAAAAGGAACTTATCCAGAGATATAGGCAATGAGTAGCAGAAGCTTCAAGGAAGTGATTAGAAAAAGAAAAGAGCACCTATACATTAAGGGGTGCTGAGCATATAAACAGCAATGTCAAGAGGAAGAGTCATGTGGGAAAAAGACAGATTGTTCTTCACTACAGAACAGATAAAGAGCTCCATTCACATAATCATTCCATAAATAATTCTTGAGTGATTTTTATGAACCAGACACTATTTTAGGTTTGGGACATACACCAGCAAGCTAAACAGAAAAAGCTCCCTGACTTCATTGAGAGTACATTTTAGCTGAGAGAAACAAGCAATAAATGTAATTAATAGATAAAAATATAATGTATTAGAAGTAATAGTTCTAAGGAGAAAAATAATGTGTGAAAAGATGATATACAATGTCAGGGGCTAGAGATGAACTTTTAGTCATGGTGGCCAAAGAAGGACTCACTGAAAAGATGCATTGTGAGCAAATACCTGAGGTAAGTGAGAAGGTAAGTCATGCAAGATCTGGTTTTCATAAATATGGAACAGCAAAATAAAAAAGATGAAAGGCTCTGAGGAACAGAGGAGCTACGACTTTTTAAGAAAGAGTAAGTAAGCCAATGTAACTGGAACAAAGTGAGCACAGAAAAGAACAGTAGGAACTGGGTTTTATGGGGGCACAAATCACATGAGACCTAATAAGTCATTATAAGGTGATTAGTGTTTAATCAGGTTAAAATGGGAAGCTACTGACATTTTGGAATAGAAGTGACCTGATTTGACTTACAATTTAACTGAATCATTTAAACTGAATGGGGGCAAAGACAAAAACAAGGAAATTGATAAGGAAGTTACTGACAAAATCAGATGAGTAATGATCACTTAAAATAAAAGATGGCAGTCCAAATGACAAGAGGAATAGTTAGATTTGTTATATCTTTGATTGCCTAGGGCTTTATATGTACTCATTTATTCACTATATGTCCATTGGATTCTTATGATTCCCCAGACATTCTTCTAGGTACTAGGGATACAACAGTAAACAAAGCAGACAAAGTCGTGTCCTCAGTAAACTTACATTCGACTGGGAGAGAAAAAATAAACAAGTAATCAAATCATTAGTAAAATTTTAGATGTTGGAATATTCTATTAAAAATAAAGAAGTCTGGGAAGAAAGGGAATGAGGAGGGTGGGAAGAGAGAGGCCTTAAAAGTAAGCTGGTCACACAACCATACTTTTTTGTCACCCATACTTTTAGAAACATCACATTATATTTTCAGTCTTAAATAGAGCTCAGCAAACAGAACAGAAAACACAGAAGCTCAAAATGTAACCTCAACCATGTATACCTCAAGGGTACTGTTAAATACTTCACTTACATAATACTAATTCAAATCAAAGAAGTACTTTGCAACACTCTATGTCAAGTGCCATGGTAGATACTAGCACAATAGGGAAAAGGAGGCATGAAAAATCTAAGAGTGACAGACATACACAAGAATAGGCAATATTTTAGTTAAGACTGTCAAAGGTAACCCCTTGGTGGAGATTAGTAAATCAAGGTGACTAATGAATCAGCTGTCTTGGAAAATGAAGAACAAGTGAGAGAAACAGGAAGATGATCTTTTTCTCTTTTCTTCCTCGGAAAAAATATCACCCAAGAAGGCATCCATTGGAAGAAGTTAGAAAAACTTTCATATCACCATTTTCAAAATGATGGGAGTTTGTTCTTTTCCAGGGAAGGGGAATATTTTTAGCTTTGCTTCAGTTCTCATTATACTTTTCCCATTTGTATTTCATATCTTTTAAAAAGGATGAAATAAATAATCCTGTACACCCTAATTATTTACAACTTTCTCACAGCATCCCTCTATCTTTATTCTCATTGTTTCAGGTAAAATTAGGCAAATGGGAAGAATAGCCATGGACAATGCTACAGCAGTGTTTGACTTTCTCGTTATTGAAATCTGACTATCCTGAGTGGAGAGTTACATTTTTCACATTGGTGCTAATAACTTACCTCAGCACTTTGTTGGGGAATGACCTTATCATTATCCTTATCCACTGACCCCTGCCTCCACACTCCAATGTACTTCTTTCTTAGTGACCTGTCTTTCTTAGATCTTTGCTATGGAACAGTCTCCATGCCCCAGAACTTGTTGCATTGTTTTTCTATTCATCCCTACCTCTTTCAACCAAGATGCTTGACCCAAATGAGTGTCTACTTGTTCTTGGCCAAAGCAGAGTGCCTCTTAGTGGCTGTGATGGCCTATATCCATGCAGTTGTTATCAGCAATCCCCTGTGCTATCCCATGGTTATGTCTGACTGGCTGCCACCTCATGGGGGATAACTTGTGCTCACTGCCATGTTCATCTTACCCCTGCATCTTCACTTTTGTGGGGCTAATGTCATTAAGCATTTTGTCTATGAGACTCTCTCCCTCTTCAAGTTGACTTGTTTTAATACCAGCCTCAATGAACTTATGATCCTCATCACAGGTATCTTCACCTTATTCGTACCCTTTGGGTTTGTTGTCCTTTCCTATATCCAAATTGCCACTGCTATTCTTAAGATTCACTAAGCTCAGGGTAGGCTCAAGGTCTTTTCTACTGGTGGTTCTCATTTGACTGTGGGGACAATCTTCTATGGGGCAGCCAACTCCATGTATATGAAACATCAGTCCAAGTCATCCTCTGACCAAGACAAGGTTATCTCAGCATTTTGTGGGGCTTCGGCACTTTGACACTCATGCACAACTCTCTAATATATAGCCTGAGGAACGAAGTTATTAAAGAGGCAATGAGAAAAGTTATGGTGAAAAGGGAGTTAGCTTTCTTTGCTTCCAAACTTCTAAGATAACGCTCAACTACACCTCCACTGATGATGAAAAAGTTTAGAAGGTCTGACTTTAGCCTTGGTAGAGCAGGTAATTTTCATATGAAAAGCCTCAGGAAGTACTCCTAACGCAAAATAGTATCTCTCCCGAGACTTGAATTACTTTTACAAGTATTATTTTGACTTTTTACATATAACACATTAGTGTCCATCTATTAAGTTACTCAGAATCATGAGAAAATTTATTACAGCCATTTCTTGCATTTGTGTGGGGAGTTTTTTCTTTTTCTAAACTTCTTTCAAATCTATTATTTTATTTTATAGTCAATATACCCACAATTGTTAAGAGAGACACCATAATTCTCCCCATGTTAATGATGACACAACTGAGGCCCAAAGGACATGAGACTTTTCTAAAGTTATACATAATTTGTAGTGGAATCAAAATTAGAATGCAGATCATATATATGCCACCACTAAACTCTTTCAATATTGTCTACAAAATTATTTGGAATCAAAGAACTATAAATGCAATTAGCATTTATTGAGTACTTACCACATGTAATTCTCACAACAATTTGATAAAGTAATGCTATTATCAGCAATATTAGATGTGAGGAAACTGAGACTCAAAGGGTAGGTGATTTGCCAATAACCGCAGAGCCAGTGAACAGCAGAGCCAGCCTTTAAATCTATGTCTGGTTGATTCCAGATCCCATTCACTGTATCCAAACTATGGAGACCTGAGAGATTATTGAAGGCAGTGATATTAATTAACTTGATAATGGTATAATTTATGTAGAATAAACACACATTTTGACAGGTGCCCACAGAAACTGCATCACAATCAAGATACCTAACAATTCTATCACCTCCAAAAGTTTCCTTGTCCCCTTTTGTAGTCTACCCCTCTTATTCCATTCTCAATCCCTGACAACCACTGATTTTATTCTTTTTATATGTTAATTTTTATTTTCTATAATTGACTATAAATTGAATCATATAGTATGTACTTTTATACATGGTTTCTCTTAGCATGAAATTCATCCATGTTGTTACAAGTATCAGTAGTTTGTTCCTTTTTATTGCTGAATAACATTCCTTTGTACAAATTTACCACATTTTTAAAACCCCATTTCTTGTTTATTTACATCGTGCAGTGGTTTTTAAACTTTAGTTCACATAGTTATTTAGGTTCAATTATGCTACCTGGAACCTGTCAATGGTGGTGAACTTTTTGGTGAACAATTTCATTTGAAAATGAAAAATGAAAGAAAAAAGTGGCAAACAACCAACTACTACATATCTCTCATCTTAAATGAGAATTCAGAAGCTCAGTAAATAAGATGAAAATTTCCCAGGATCATGAACATTTTTTGAAACAGTTATATGGCTAATTTCCATGTATCATTTCTCCTGGTCTCACTTTGGTCAATTCTAACAAACATGATGAAGTCATCTCTCAAAAAGCTTGATGGAGAACCAGAGACACATTAGCAGGAAAAAGCAACGATGCACAACACCTAGATGTGAAGCAAAGCACTATTTAGCAAGTATATATCCAGTTCATTACACAGATCCTGATTGCTGGGAATAGATGTAACATTGTGTGGTGCAGCAAATGGGAGTGCCTCATATATAAGGGACCTAGTTCACGTGTTTACTGACTAAATGAAATAAAAAAATGAGAATGAATAAACCACTTGTCTAAATAGCTTAATTCTCAAATAAATGCAATATGTATTCAGGTTCTATGATACATTTTTTTAAAGTTTATGGTGTTCTCAGTCACTGACACTTAGCTTTAATATCAAGAAACTAAAAATATTTAGGTAAAAGCCAAGTGACATCAATTTTTAATTTATTCCTTCAACAAATATTAACTTTCTACTTTCAACCAGGTTCTAGGTGTTAGGGCAAGTTTTATACTTTATTCAAAATAGTCCTTATTCTAAAACCTTTCAAATTAACATTGTGAAATAGAGTAAAATTGGTGAAATTAATAAAATTATAGAGGAAAAATAGTAGAGCCTTCAGGTAGAAAAAAATCAGAAATTAGGAAAAATGTTAAGAGTACCTTTTTCTACTGTTTATTTAGAGTTATTTTATTCATATATAGGCTATATATTGTTATTATAAGTCAAACTGTGGACAAGTAGTAAAGTTCTGCTACCAAACATACATACTAAGGTATTTTATCTTTTCAAATGACAGGCTAAG
Organism: Furipterus horrens; assembly: GCF_987537825.1. NCBI lineage: Eukaryota > Metazoa > Chordata > Mammalia > Chiroptera > Furipteridae > Furipterus > Furipterus horrens. Next base: position 26,184,841 of record NW_028327187.1, on the reverse strand, counting down.
AAATGCCAAAGTGAGATACTTGAAACAGTCTCTTTCAGTTGGAAAAGCTTTAACAAATTGCTTCATGAGATATAGTTTTATGTGCAGACATGGGAATATAATGTTCTTTCTGTCAATAAGTGGTTCATGTAGAATGTTTGGATCACCAGGTTTGAGGCCAATTTGACTCCACCCAAGGCTTCTCACAAGCTCTGCTGTCCCACATACACAGAAAACAGGGATACTTGGTGTATCCGCATTGACCAAGAAGGAAGCAGACCATATTAAGGTCAACACAGATGATCCGATTGTGCTTGTGATATTGCAACAGATCAATGACTCACTTTACGTCTTCATATTCTTCATGAAAACAAACTGAATGGCCAATTGGGACCGCACCAAGTAAATTGTCGTTGTAGAGAACGACACACTTCAAGCTCTCCTTTGAGCTATGAATGAACAGTCACCATTCAGTTGCGTTATAGATAGGGATTCACAATTTCTCCATTAGACCATGTATGTTATGGCAATACACAAAGCCACCATCACTTTGAAAGTGCTGCAGAAATGCACTTTCTCTTGATCGAAAGTAGGATGCCTTCACACCTCTTTCAAACGAGTTTTTCTCGTGCAGTCTTGATGGTAGCAGTTCTTTTTTTGTTTTGTTTTCTTTTGATATATTTTATTTTTTTATTATTATTTTTCAATTACAGTTGTCCCATTTTTTCCCCATTGCTCACTCCACCCAGCCCATCCCTTCCCCCACAGTCATATCCTACCCTGTTGTTCATGTCCATTAGTCATTTATACATGTTCTTTGACTAGACCCTTCCCTTACTTATCACCCTTCTCTCCCCCGCCGACTATTGTTATTCTGTTTCCTATTCAATTTTGTTCATTTGTTTGTATTGTTCATTAGTATCCTGCATTAGGAAATATCACATGGTATTTTGCTTTCATTGCCTGGCTTATTTCACTAAGCATAATTCTCTCTAGTCCCATCCATGTTGTCGCAAATGGCAGGAGTTCCTTCTTTCTTTCTGCTGCACAGTACTATATTGTGTAAATGTACCACAGTTTCTTAATCCACTCATCTACAGATGGGCACTTAGGCTGCTTCCAGCATTTAGGTGTTGTAAACAGCGCTGGTATAAATATAGGGGTACATAAGATATTTTGAATTAGGGTTTCAGGATTTTTCGGGTATAATCCTAGCAGTGGAATCGCTGGTTCAAAAGACAATTCCATTTTTAATTTTTTGAGGTAATTCGACACCGTTTTCCATAGTGGCTGCACAAGTCTGCATTCCCACCAACAGTACACTAGGGTTCCTGTTTCTCCTCATTCTCCGGCATTTGTTGTTCGTTGATTTGTTGACGATGGCCATTCTGACAGGTGTAAAGTAGTATCTCATTGTGGTCTTTATTTGCATCTTTCTGATGGTTAGTGATGTTGAGCATTCTTTCATATGTCTATGGACCTCTGTGTATTCTTGCAGAAGTGTTTGTTCAGGTCCTTTGCCCATTTTTTAATAGCATTGTCTGTTTTCTTGATGCTGAGTCTTATAAGTTCTTTATATATTTTGGAGATCAATCCCTTGTCTGAGGTATCATTGGAAAATATGTTTTCCCATATGGTTGGTTTTCTTTTCATCTTGCTGATGTTTTCTTTTGCTGAGCAGAAACTCTTTAGTTTGATGTAGTCCCATTTGTTTATTTTTTCCTTTATTTCTCTTGTCTTAGGAAATGTATCGGTGAAAATATTGCTATGTGGGATATCTAAAACTTTCCTGCCTATGTTTTCCTCTAGGACTTCTATGGTGTCACGGCTTACATTTAAGTCTTTGATCCATCTTGAGTTTATTCTCATGTGTGGTGTGAGTTGGTGTTCTAGTTTCATTTTTTTTTTTTTTGCATGTCCCAGTCCTGTTCTCCCAACATCATTTGTTGAAGAGGCTCTTCTCACTCAATTTTATGTTCCTTCCTCCTTTGTCAAATATTAGTTGATCATATAGACTTGGGTGTATTTCTGGACTCTCTGTTCTGTTCCATTATGTATATGTCTGTTCTTATGCCAGTACCAGACTATATTGATCACAGTGGCTTTGTAGTATAGTTTGATGTCTGGTATTGTGATTCTGCCTGCTCTCTTCCTTTGTCTGAAGATTGCTTTGGCTATTCGGAATTTTTTTTTATTCCATATAAATTTTTGAAGTATTTGTTCTAGGTCTGTGAAATATGTCATTGGTATTTTAAAAGGGATTGCATTGAATATGTAAATTGCTTTGGGTAGTATGGACATTTTAATGATGTTGATTCTTCCCATCCATAAACATGGTATATGCTTACATTTATTTGTATCTTCCTTAATTTCTTCTGTGTTATGTAGTTTTCTGAGTACAGGTCTTTTATCTCTTTGGTTAGGTTTTTTCCTAGGTACTTTATTTTTCTTATTGCTATAGTAAATGGGAATTTTTTAAAAGTTTCTATCTCTAATATTTTATTGTTGGTTTACAGAAATGTCTTAGATTTCTGTATATTTACATTGTACACTGCTACTTTGCCAAATTCGCTTACTATGTTGAGTAGTTTTTTTAGTGGAGTCTATAAGGTTTTCTATGTATACTATAATGTCATCTGCAACTAGTGATAGTTTTACTTCTTTTCCAATTTGGATGCCTTTTACTTCTTTTCCTTGTCTGATTGCTGAGGCTAAAACTTCCAGTACTATGTTGAATAGTAGTGGAGAGATTGGATATCCTTGTCCTGTACCTCATCTCAGGGGGAATGCTCTCAGTTTTTGTTCATTGAGTATGATGTTTGCTTCGGGATTCTCATATATGGACTTTATTATGTTGAGGTATGCTCCCTCTATTCCCATTTTGCTGAGTGTTTCATCATAAATGGGTGTTGTACTTTATCAAATGCCTTTTCAGCATCTATTGATATGACCATATGGGTTTTGTGTTTCATTTTGTTATGTGGTGTATTACATTTATTGATTTGGCAATATTAAACTATCCTTGCATCCTTGGGATGAATCCCACTTGATCATGAGCTATGATCTTTTTAATGTGTTGCTGGATCTGGTTTGTCAATATTTTGTTGAGGATTTTAGAATCTATGTTCATCAGTGATATTGGCTTTTATGTAGTTTTTTTTCTTTGTTGTGTCTTGGCCTGGTTTTAAAATTAGGGTAATACTGGCTTCATAAAAAGAGTTTGGGAGTCTTCCCTCTTCTTCGATTTTTTGGAATAGTCTGAGAAGGGTAGGTGTAAGTTCTTCCCTAAATGATTTGTAAAATTCGCCTGTGAAGCCATCCGGTCCAGGGCTTTCGTGTGCCAGGAGTTTTTTGATTATTGTTTCAATTTCACTCTTTGTTATCGGTCTGTTCAGGCTTTCTACTTCTTCTTGATTCAGTTTTGGAAGGTTATATGTTTCTAGAAATTTGTCTATTTCATCTAGGTTATCAAGTTTCTTGCCATATAGTTCTACAATTTTTTGTATTTCTGCAATATCGGTTGTGATTTCTCCTCTTTCGTTTCTGATTTTGTTCATTTGGGTCCTCTCTCTTTTTTTCTTGATGAGCCTGGCTAAAAGCTTTCGATTTTGTTTATTCTTTCAAAGAACTAGCTGTTATTTGTTGATCTTCTGAATTGTTATTTTAGTCTCTACGTAATTTCATTCTGCTCTGATTTGATGATTTCCTACCTTCTACTCGCCCTGGGCTTTGTCTGTTGTTGTTGTTCTAGTTCTTGTAGCTTTAGGGTTAGATTTTTTATTTGGGATTCTTCTATCCTTTTCAGGTAGGCCTGTATTACTATGAACTTCCCTCTCAGGACTGCTTTTGCTGTGTCCCATAGGTTTTGGGCTATTGTGTGTTCATTATCATTAGTTTCCAGAGACTTCTTGAATTCTTCCTTGATGTCATTTTTAACCTATTTGTTATTTAATAGCATATTATTTATTCTCCATGAGTTTGGATGCCTTTGATTTTTTTCCTTGAGATTGTTTTCTAGTTTCAAGGCACTGTGGTCTGAAAAGATGCTTGATATAATGTCAATTTTCTTGAATTTGTTGAGGCTTGTTATGTGTCCTATCATGTGGTCTATCTTTGAAAATGTCCCATGTGCATTTGAAAAGAATGTATATTTAGCTTCTTTGGGGTGAAAATTTCTCTCTCTCTCTCTCTCTCTCTCTCTCTCTCTCTCTCTCTCTCTCTCTCTCTCTCTCTCTATATATATATATATATATATATATATATATATATATATATATATAATCAGTTAAGTCCGTTTGATCTAGAGTATTATTCAATGGCAAAATATCCTTGGTGTTTCTTTTCTTTGAAGATCTGTCCATTGTTGATAATGGAGTGTTAAAATCCCCTACTATTTGTATGTTGCTGTTGATATCCTTCTTGTAGTTTTCTAGTATTTTCTTTATACATTTGGATGCTCCTATGCTGGTTGCATATATGCTTACCAGGTTTATTTCTTCTTGATGGATTGTTCCCTTAAGTACTATTAAATGTCTTTTTTAATCTCTTTTTATGGCCTTTGCTGTGAAATCTGTTTTGTCTGATATAAGTATTGCTACGTCAGCTCTTTTTACATGTCCATTTCCTTGGAATACCTTTTTCCATCCCTCAACTTTCAGTCTGTATAAATCTTTTGTTTTGAAGTGTGTCTCTAGTAGAGACTATATATGTGGGTCTTGGTTTCATATCCATTCCACTACCCTATGTCTTTTCATTGGAGCATTTAAAACATTTACATTTAACGTTAATATTCACAGGTATTTACTCATTTCTCTTTTGTACCTGTGTTCCTCTCCCTCTCTTTTTTTCTTCTTTTCTTAAAACATTTCTTTTAGCATCTCTTGCAATGCTGGTTTGGTGAAGATGTATACTTTCAGTCTTCCTTTGTCTGGGAAACTCCTTATTTCACCTTCCATTTTGAATTAGAGCCTCGTTGGGTAGAGTAGTCTTTGTTGTAGGCTCTTGTTTTTCACTGCTTTATATGTTTTTTTGCCATTCTCTTTTGGCGTGTTGTGCTTCTGTTGAGAAATCAGTTGATAGCCTTATCAGAGCTCCCTTGTATGTTATTTGCTGTTTTGCTGATTTTAGGATTCTCTCTTTGTCTTTTAATGTTGCCATTTTAATTATGATGTGCCTTGGAGTGGGCCTTTTTGGTTTCATTTTCATTGGGACCCTCTGTGCTTCCTGGACTCGCATGGCTTTTTCTCTTGTCGGGTTAGGAAAATTTTCTGTCATTACTGTTTCAATCAAGTTTTCTATCCCTTGCTCCTTCTCTTCTCCTTGTTGTATCCTTATGATTCTAATGTTGTTTAATCTCATGTTGTCCTGCAGTTCTCTTAAGACTTCATCATTGTTTTTCAATTTTTTTCATTTTGTTGTATTGTCTGGGAATTTTTTTCTACATTGTCATCTAACTCACTGATCTCATCCTCTGCTTCATTTAGCCTGCTTTTAATTGATTCTACTCTTCAGTTCAGAAATTTTATTCTTCATTTCTTTGTGGTCTTATTAATAGTTTCTATGTCCTTTTTTATACTGGTGTAGTTCTTTGTAAGTTCCTTGTAGCTTTCCTGCAATTCTTTGTGGTTTCCTTGGTGTTCTTTGTTATTTCCCTGGAGTTTGTCGTAGTTTTCTTTGAGATTGTCAAGTTCATTGAGCTTCTTTATAAGCATTCTTTTGAATTCCATGTCTGATAGTTGGCTTATGTCTATTCCATCTATCTCTCTTTCTGGGGATTCTTCTTTTCCTTTAATTGGGATGTTGTTTCTGTGTCTACCCATGTTGGATTCTTCTTGTTTGTTTTTGTTTTTAGATTTTTCTGCTTTTATATCCCACCTTCATGGTATGAGATTCTTTATAGGGAACATGGCAGATTCAGTGGTGCAGTCTCTTGGGATGCCCTTTATGCCATTTGTTTAAGCTGTCTGGTTGTACTTCAGTTACTCTTTGGTGGATCTTTCCCTCTGACTAGTTAATTGAGAGTCACTCTACCCACTTTGTCTTGAGTTCTTTTGTGGAAATTCTGGTAAAACATAAACACACAACTCAGGCAAGAAACCCACACCCTCAAAAAGTATCCCCCATCCACAAACTCACTATCAGCAGTTAATGAGCCAGTATTAATATAAATGTAGAGCTGTAAAGATATACTATAACAGAAACAGATAAGGGTTGTTTTAAATGAAAGAAAGATGATTTTTTGAGAGGGAAGATGATAGAATAATAATAGTAGCAAGTAGGGTCAAGGCTATGTGAAACAGCAAGTAATATTTACATTGTATGTTGAAAAAGGGAGGGAAGAATGCAGAATGAAGTGAGAAAGTGGAAGTGTATAATATTAGGTTTATATAGCAGTTATATGCTATATGTTTTGTGTTAGAAGGAGAATAAACAAAACAGACAAACAAAAATTAAGAAGGATAGGAGGGAGAGAAGGTAGGAAACAGATTAAAGAAAGAGTTTTTAAAAAATGGAAGGAGAAAAGGGGGGGGGAACAGAGTTTTTACTCACCTCAACCTTTGAGCGCAGTCTTCTTTCTCTGGATCTGCCTTGGTCAAAATTCCACAGGTTTCAAATCTTTTCTGGCTGGCTGGCTATGAGGGATCCAGCTTGATTCTGGGGTTGCTAGTCTCTCACTCATGGGCCTGCCGCTACTGTGCTGTGCGCTGCACTTAGTTGAGTCCTCCCCGCCCTAGTCCTGTGGTGCCCTCGGCCCTCTCCAGGCTTGTCTAGCAACACTGTTTTGCTTATGGGCCAGCGTGCGCATGCCAGTAGTCTCTGCCCTGCCTCAAGTCCTGTCTCTGTTCCTCCAAAAATGTCTCTGTGTTGACTTCCAACTGCATCTCCAGCTTGTGTCCCTGCCTGTATGCCTGCCCGCGCCACCTGCCTGCCTAGGGTCCTTACCGAGTCTGCGGTTCTGCCACAGCTTTCCCATATGGGTCCCTCGCTGTGGATCAGTTCTGCCCCTTTGTTTGGTGGGGCCCTGGTGCAAGTGCCCAGAATGCAGAACTGTCAGCCCAGGGTTGCCAGCCAAGGGAGTCCACACCTAGATTCATTTCATACAGTTTCTCACAGTCCTAGCTGTTCACTGTCTTCCCACACCTCCAGCTGTTTTAACCAAACCTCACTGACTCCCTCCAGGACTTTTCTGGTCGGTGTGCCCTTGCCAGGGGGAAACCTCCAACTAGATCCTGGCTAATGAGCTTGTCAGCAGCTGGCCCTTTCAGGTGCGGTGAGGCAGAGGAGCTGGGCTGGGGGACTCAGCGGCTCAGCCTGGTGACTCAACCTGGAGAACGAGGCCGAACTTTCTGCCTTTCTTCATGCCACTCCCACACTCCCTTCCCTGTTTGCGCTGTCTGAAATTCGCACTCACTCACTCACTCCTCTCCTTGTTTGCACTCAAAGTTCTTCCATGATGGGAGCAAACAGACACCACTACCTACTCTTCCACCATCTTTTCCTCCCCAAGAGTACATTTTAATGACCCTGCATTTTGAAGCAGAAATATTCCACTCTCTGTTACAGGTATGTTTACAGCTTAAAATACAAATCATGTTTTCACTAATGGTGCCCCTATCACAAAATAATAGCTCCTTCATTGGGTGCTTTGTCTATTGACTTGTTACAGGCACAGCTTACAGATAGAGTGAGCTAATGACAGTCTGAAGATCAAGGTTATGGAATTGATAGTTATATTACTCTATGGGCCTCAAATTTTCTCATCAACATAATAAGATGGTTGAGTTTTCCTACCTAAGAACCTCCCTAGTTCTGACATTCTGTGTCTAGGTGATATTTTATATAGATTTTCTTTCTTTTCTTAAAAAATAGAATCATATCATCAATTTACTCTGTAGGTTTCTTTTCCTAATTGAAAATATATTATGGACATTCCTCCAAATCAATATTTATGGATCTATCTGCCTGAATTTAAATGTTAGCTTGGACTGAAAAAGTAAGCACACATAGCAGCTAGTTAACACAGCTATGGCCCTTCTGGCACTAACATTTTGTTTCTAGGCATCTAAACCACAAGGCCATCTAATTCAACATTGATATTAATTCGTTTTAAATATAAAAATAAACTCTATGAAGGTGTTGTGAAATAAAATCAATTCTGGATTGTTGAAAACTCCTAAGGTTCACTATTGCTTCTCCACTTGATCAGTTACAGCCACCACAAAAAGCATTCCTGTGTGCACCCCACATCTCAGGAAGCTGAGTAGTGAAGTTTACCTTGCTTCACTCTGGAAAGCAAATAAAGATTGGTTTGAAACTAAGATAAATTTGCCAGAAATTGAGGTAAAATTTGCAACTATAATACAGATTTCAAGTGACATTATCCAATGGGGATTTAATAAAAGAACACTATGTCTCCTTCACAGATTTGGGATTTCAGCTGAGCAGAAGCTGTGGAGTATAACTATTTAGAACACAGGTCCTGGAGCCGAACTTGTTGGATTCAAACCTTCCTTTTTCCACTTCTTCATCCAAGTCACTCTCTGTGCTTTGATCTCTATACCTAAGTAAGCTAATAATAGTACTTACCTAAGGTGATCAGAGTTTGATCATGAAGACGGAAACTATTCTAGTTATTTCAAGCAGGAGTTAAAGGTCTACGAAAGCCTTTGGAAGGGCTTAAGGAGGGATGGTAAGGGAATGTTTCCCACAAACTCATACAGTTGCAGGAATTGCAGGAATCTTGGGAAGTTTTAGGGATATTAGGAAACTTCTTTCAATGATGTCACTGAAGCAGATGTTTTATGGGAGAATACTGTGAAACTGATTAAAACTCTGAAAAAAATCTACACACCTAAACATGATATCAGGAAGAGCAATGCTGGCATCTACCTCTCTAATGCTTGTCAAGTTTCCTGCAAGTATTGTACCTGTTACGGGTGAAATCCAAAACTGAACTTTACTGGTAAGGGAGTATGGGAAAAGACTCTAACTAAGTCTTATAGCTGAGGGATGCAAATGTGTTGAATATGACTTCATAGCTTGGTTATGAAAATTATATAACTCAATTAATGTAAAGCACTTAGAAAAGTGCCTGGCCTATAGAGTATAATAAATGTTATATCTCATTATGATGTCTGGATCACATGAACCTAAAATGACAGAAATCGAAGTGCCTGCTTACTTCCTAAACAGCACATTCCAAGGCTGCTCCCTCAGCAGTGGATTCGTGCATCCATACATATATCACCATTCATTACTTATTTACAATAATATTCTCTTACCACACATTCTGTGCTATGCTATTGCCAGGGGTACAGTAGCAAAGGCAGTGTATTTGTTTTCTCCCCTCAAAGAACTGACTGTCTCTGTGGAAAGAAAGATGTACATAGGCAACATTACCGTGTGAATTTATAAAGTGCTTCATAAAGTTTATAAAGCACTTTATAATTTATCTTATTCTTTAATATATATTATCCTAAATTATCTAAACAATAAGATGAATAAATAGGTATTATCAATACTTTAAAACTGACATTTAAAGATGATGAAAAGATTTAGAGAGGTTGTAATATCAAGGTCAACATTTAGTGACAGGACTGGGATTAGAAATACAATTGTCCTAGAATTATTGTAATCATTTTGAAGTGTCTTTAAACCTGAAACTAATGTAATGTTATATGTCAACTAGACCTCCATTTAAATTTAAATTAAATTTAAATTTATAAGATACCATTCTGATGCCTAGATGCTCTTTCTTATGGGAACCTGATGTGTTCAGGAATCCCTTGAAAAAGAAGAGTAAAAAGAAGAAAAGATTGCTGCTGAGGAGAGAAGGGAAAAAACACACTGTTTTCACATTGTCTAGGTTAAAAATCTGACCCTGATACTCACTAATTTTATGACTTTGGGCAACTTTCTGCCTCAATTTTCTATGCTATAACAAGAAGACAATCATAAGGCTAACCTCATAGAATGGTTAAGGTGATTAAATCAATTTATTTATATAACATGCTGAGAACTATGGTTGGGACACAGTAAGTCTTCAATAAACATTCCCTACTTTTACTGTTGTTATTTAGAATCATCATCATCTTCATCATCAAATTTTCAGTTGACTCAAGTCTAGTCGGTGCTTATCTCACTAGGTGCTTTCTCTCTCTCCCATTTTTCCCCCACTAGTAATATGCATAGTAATTGTTTCTGGTTAAGTGTGGGCTGCAAGTCAAGCACTATTTTAGCACATCATCATGGAGTGGAAAAAGCATGCAATTAAGTGTCAGGAAATCTGGAATCTAGTCTGGGTTCTTCCATTAATGAGCTATGAATCTCTGGGTGAATCACTTAACCTCTTTGGACTGCCTCTATCAAACAGGGGAAAATATATTTCTAACTTACCTCAGAATGTTCAAAAGCTCAAATGAGGTCATAGATGTTAGATGTTAAAAAGTTAAAAGTACATTACAAATGCTACATGATACTATTTTCATTATCCTCACAGTTAGCCTCTATATCTCCTCATTTACCCTTGACAACCACTTATTCACTGAATCTTGATTTTTGTTCCATATGTCTTCCAAATCTATCCCATATTCTCTGTCCTCAGTGCATCTGTCCTACTTCACAGCCTTATCCTCCCTTTACAAGTTAACTGTTACAAGCTCCTAACTATTTTATCTAGCCCAATGTTGTTTCTCTCTGAACTAGCCATCGAATCGATGTCTCCAGAGTGAGTTTTCTAAAGGGAAAGTATCACCATGTTAATTTTCCCTCTACAATCCCACTATAAGATTAGAAATTTCAAGCAGCTTCCTTTTGTCTATAGGATATGCAAAGTTATTTGATTCCCCTGCTAACCTTTTTTTATGTTTATTGCCTACTTCATCTCGTAAACCCCATGCTCCAAGAAGACAATGCAGTGTACATGGTTCTAAGCCATTTTACATAAGGGATTTGAGCATCTAAAGATTTTGGTATCAGTGGAGAATCTTGGAACCAAGTGCCCATGGATATTGGGAAATGATTAAGTAGTTAAGTTTTTAGAGTCAAAAGTTATTCAAACATTTTCATCTGCACAGAGGTCAGTGTCCCCAACCTCTGTATTGTTCAAGGTTCGACTGTACTTTCTTTCTCTGGACCTTTTATGCATCTATGCCACTGTATGTTCTGTTATCTCTGCCTGCAGTGCCCTTTATGTCTTCTATGCCTGGCAAAATCTTAGCCATCCTTCAACGGCCAAATCTAATGTCATTTCTTCAGTGAAGCTTTTCTGAATGCTCACTTCATTCTGTTTAACCCTTGATGGGTGACTTAATTCCATTTCTCTTGGTTAATAGCAATTTTTCCAACCATAAATTTAACATATTTTATGTTATTTTACAATTAATGGTTTTGGAATGTTATCCCCAATTAGACTAGATGCTTATTGAGAGCAAGATGTTTGTTTTATTTGTCCCTGCCTCCCTAGCATAGCTTCTGGAACAGAATACATGCACAATAAGAACTGGTTAAATGAATAAATACCAAACTAAGATTAAATGTTTACTCTTAATTCTGTCTTTATAGCTCAGCAAATATTTCTTTCAGTTACAGTTTACATTCAATATTAACATTGTAAATATTCTGATTATTTGCAAAGATGTATTTTTCTTATCCATTAAAATATTGATATTTAAATTGGAAATTTTAAGAAGGATACATATAAAAATAATAAACAAGTACAGCATATATTCAGAGCACAACTGAGCAAACAATGGACGTGGACTAAGGGTAGGGATTGCTGGAGGAAAGGGGATACTGAGCAAAGGGAGGCAAAGGGGGGTAATTGGGACAACTGTAATAGCATAATCAATAAAACATACCTTAAAAATAATTAGGTGTATGCACAGATGAAGTGTATCAAAAAGGCAGTGAGTGGGAAGATGCAGGATTATGTTCAGACAACAACAGTTTGTATGGCACCTCAAAACTAATCTAAGTTTTAGAAAAAATGATATTTCCATAATCTATTCAAATCAAACATAGCTGGGATGCACATGGGCAAATCAGAAGATCCCTCTAGTAAACACTATTTACAAAATCTTATTAACCTGAGTTTTTTATTTTTTAATCATATTTTATTGATTATATAACTACAGTTGCCCCAATTTCCCCTTTTCCCTCCTCCACCCAGCACCCTCCACTCCCTCAGGCAATCCCAACACCACTGTTAATGCCCATGGGTCATGTATATAAGTTCTTTGGGTACTCTATTTCCCATACTGTATTTTATATCCCCATGGTTATTCTGTAACTATCAATTTGTACTTCTTAATCCCCTCACCTCTTCACTCATTCCCCTACAACCCCCTCCCATCTGGCAACCATCGAAGTGCTCTTCATATATATGGTTCTGTGTCTGTTCTTGTTTGTTTCATTTGTTTTTTAGATTCACTTCTTGATAGATATGTATTTATTGCCATTTTACTGTTCAAGGTTTTTATCTTCTTTTTTTCTTAAATAAGTACTTTTAACATGTCATATGATAATGACTTGATGATGATGAATTCTTTTAGTGTTTTCTTGTCTGGGATGATCTTTATTTGTCCTTTGATTCTAAAGGATACCTTTGCTGGGTAGTGCAATCTCGGCTATAGTTCCCTACTTTACATGACTTTGAATATTTCTTGTAAATTGCTTATAGCCTGCAAAGTTTCTTTTGTGAAATCAGGTGACAGTCTTATGGGAACTCACTTGTCGGTAACCAACTTATTTTCTCTTGTTGTTTTTAAGATTCTCTCCTTATCATTAACCTTTGGTATTTTATTTTTTTAAGTATATTTTATTGATTATGTTGTTACAGTAGTCCAATTTTTTTTCCTTTTGCTCCCCTCTGCCCAGTACCCCAACTTCCTCCACCAATTCCACTCCCTTAGTTCACGTCCATGGGTTATGCATATAAGTTCTTTGATTTCACCCTTTCCTACTTTATTCTTAACTTCCTCCTATTTTGTACCAACCAACTATGCTTCTTAATCCCTGCACCATTTCCCCATTTCTCCCCCTTCCCCCTCCCAGCCGATAACCCTCCAAATGATCCCCATACCTGTGATTCTGTTCCTATTCTGGTTTGCTGAATTAGATTTTGTTTTTATTTTTTAGATTTAGTTGTTGATAGTTATGTTTGTTGTCATTTTACCTTTGCTTCCTGTGTGGGGCTGTCATCTTGGCCTCCATCTTGGCTGGAAGTTTGTTGTCATTTTAATGTTCATAATTTCATCTTCTTTTTCTTAAGTAAGTCCCTTTGATATTTCATATAATAATGGTTTGGTGATGATGAACTCCTTTAGCTTTACCTTGTCTGGGAAGCACTTTATTTGCCCTTCCATTCTAAATGATAGCTTTGCTGGATAGAGTAATCTTGGTTGTAAGTCCTTGCTTTTCATCACTTTGAATACTTCTTGCCAGCCCTTTCTTGCCTGCAAAGTTTCTTTTGAGAAATCAGCTGAGTCTTATAGGCACTCCTTTGTAGATAACTCCCTGCTTTTCTCTTGCTGCTTTAAGATTCTCTCTTTATCTTGAACCTTTGGCATTTTAATTATGATGTGTCTTGGTGTGGTCCTTTTTGGGTTTAGCTTGTTTGGGACTCTGTGATTCCTGGACTTCTATGTCTATTTCCTTTACCAAATTTGGGGAGTTTTCCTTCATTATTTTCTCATATAAGCTTTTAGTTTCTTGCTCTTACTCTTCTCCTTCTGGCACCCTTATGGTTCAGATGTTGGCACATTTAAAGTTGTCCCAGAGGTTCCTAAGCTTCTCCTCGTTTTTTCAATTCTTGTTTTCTCATTCTGTACTGGGTGACTGTTTATTTCTTCCTTATGTTCCAAATCATTGATTTGAACCAGTTTCATTCCCTTCACCATTGTTTTTGTATGGATCTTCGTTCATTTCATTTAGCATAGCCTTCACTTCTTCCTTATGTGTTTGCCATACTTAAGTATATCTGTCAGGTCTGTGAGTATCTTTATCACCAGTGTTTTGAACTTTGTGTCTGTTAGACTGGCTATCTCCTTGTTTGTTAGGTTAGCTATCTCCTCATCGCTTAGTTCTCCCACTGGAACCTTGATCCATTCCCTCTTTTGGGACATACTTCTCTGTCTCCTCAACTTGACAGACTCTTGTGCTTGTTTGCCTCTGTGTCTTAGGTAGAGCTGTTGTATCTGTTATATTGTAAGGGGCAGAGCCTTAAGTATTCAGCAGTACAGGGTGACCCGTTTCACCACGTTGTGCCGCTGTGTGTGGGGGTGGGGTCTGAGAGGGAACAATGCCACTTGCTCAGCACTTGCCCCTTTTCCAAGTACTTGTCCCACTTCTGTATGGGCCTTGAGCCTCTCTAGCTGTTGCCCTGGATGTCGTTCCAAGAGTGGATGGGTCTGTGGATGTTCTAGGACCATGGGGGCCCTTTAAACAAGCGGACTCTGCTGAGAGACCAGCAGTTTTTGCCTCCGCCCCAACCTCCACTGGTATGCACAGTCAGAAGCAATGAGGCTTGATTTTTCCCGGTGATGGGACCGTGAGCTGTGTGGTCTGTTCTGGTGCTGGGAGTGCCCCCCAGTGTCCCTCTTGACTTTTTAAAATGTGTAACTGAGCTTTCCACATAACCAATAAAATATACTTAAAATTAAAAAAAAAAAAAAGGTGAGCTGGAAAGATTTGCATATTTTAAAGGGTACGCTGCTCTTAGCTTAATTATATTATATGCTCAACTTGCTTAATACTGTTGGATTCTTCAAACAAAAATGAGTTTAATTGCATTGAAATATATTCAGTAGCATTTGGTGAAGATACTCTGTTCGTATAAATTCAATAATCAAGCTCTCCTTTAAAATTTTTCATTAAGTCCCCCAGCTGGTGTTGCTCAGCCTACAAACTGAAAGGTTGCTGGTTTGATTCCCAGTCAGGACACATGCCTGGGTTGCTGGCCAGGTCCCCAGTTGAGGGTGTGCGAGAGGCAGCCAATCGATGTTTCTCTCACACATCTTTTTCTCTCCCTCCCTCCGCTCTCTGTTTCATACTTCTTACTCCCAGGCACGGTGTCAAGATGGAAGTGTAGGGCGTGTCCTTCTCAGACACGTGGGTCTGACTCAGCCGAGACTTCCGCCTTGATTCCATGCAACAGCCAGATGAAGAGACACAGGTCAACCTCCTGAACAAAGGTGTGTCTGTCTTGGAGTTTGGGGCCTGGCTTGGGGGCACATGGAAGTGCTGTAGGTCACCAGCCTGGAATACCTTTGGCATTTTAATTATGATATGTCTTGGAGTGTGCCTCTTTGCGTCGATCTTGTTTGAGACTCTCATGGCTCAAATGAAAGAACAGGTCAAAACTCTAGAAAAAAAATAAACAAAATTTAGATAAGGAATCTCTCAGATGCATAGTTTAAAACACTGGTTATAAGGATACTCAAGGAACTTAGTGAGAAGCTCAACAGCATAAAAAAGATCCAGTCAGAGATGAAGAATACACTATTTGAAATAAAGAATGATTTACAAGGAAAGAACAGTAGCATGGATAAAACCAAGAATCAAATCAATGATTTGGAACATAAGGAAGCAAAAAGCAATCAATCAGAACAACAAGAAGAAAAAAGAAGAAAAAACAAACAAAAAACAAAAAAAAAATGAGGATAGTGTAAGCAGCTTCTGGTACAACTTCAAGTGTTTTGACACTTGCATCATAAAGGTTCCAGAAGGAAAAGAGAAAGAGTAAGAAACTAGAAATCCATTTGAAAAAGTAATGAAAGAAAACTGCCCTAATTTGGTAAAGTAAATAGACATGGAAGTCCTGAATGTCTGATTTAAAGCTTTCACAGAGTCCCAAAATATAGTGGTCACCCTTCCTTTCTATTCATTCATTACCTCCTTCAGTAACTGTATTGGGAACCCTTCCAAGAAACACAGGACTATGACTAATCACCCGAGAGAAGGCTCTACTCCTTAGCAATGTAAGAGAAGAAATGGAGTTCATGGTGTTAGTCAAAGTTTTCTTTTTTTTTTTTTAATTTTATTTTTTCGTTATTCAATTACAGTTGTCCCATTTTCCCCCTATTGCTCCCTCCTCCCAGCCCATCACTTCTCCCACAATCGTATCCCTCCCCGTTGTCTATGTCCATGAGTCATTCATAAACGTTCCTTGCCTAGACCCTTTCCTTACTTATCCCCCTTCTCTCCTTCCCCAATCCCCCCTACTGACTACTATTCTAGTCTTTGCCTATTTAGTTCATTTGTTTGTGTTGCTCTTTAGTTTCCTGTATTGGGTGATATCATATGGTATTTTGCTTTCTTTGCCTGGCTTATTTCACTAAGCATAATTCTCTCTAATTCCATCCATGTTCTCACAAATGGCAGGAGTTCCTTCATTCTTTCTGCTACATAGTATTCCATTGTGTAGATGTACCACAGTTCTTTGATCCACTCATCCACAGACGGGCACCTAGGCTGTTTCCAGCACTTAGCTATTGTAAACAGGGCTGCTATGAACATAGGGGTGCATAAGTTCTCTTGAATTAGGGTTTCAGGATTTTTCGGGTATAATCCTAGCAGTGGAATCTCTGGTTCAAATGGCAGTTCCATTTTTAGTTTTTTGAGGTAATTCCATACTGTTTTCCATAGTGGCTGCACCAGTCTGCATTCCCACCAACAGTACAGTAGGGTTCCTGTTTCTCCACATCCTCGCCAGCATTTGTTGTTTGTTGATTTGTTGATGATGGCCATTCTGACAGGTGTAAGGTGGTATCTCATTGTCGTTTTTACTTGCATCTCTGATAGCTAATGATTTTGAGCATTTTTTCATGTGTCTATGGACCTTTTGTATGTCCTCTTCGGAGAAGTGTTTGTTCAGGTCATTTGCCCATTTTTAATTGGGTTCTTAGTTTTCTTGATGTTGAGTCGTATAAGCTCTTTATAAATTTTAGAGATCAGACCGCTGTCTGTGATATCATTGGCAAATATGTTTTCCCATATGGTTGGTTTCCTTTTCATCATGCTGATGTTTTCTTTTGCTGAGCAGAAACTCTTTAGTTTGATGTAGTCCCATTTGTTTATTTTTTCCTTTATTTCTCTTGTCTTAGGAAATGTATCGGTGAAAATATTGCTATGCGGGATATCTAAAACTTTCCTGCCTATGTTTTCCTCTAGGACTTTCATGGTGTCATGGCTTACATTTAAGTCTTTGATCCATCTTGAGTTTATTCTTGTGTGTGGTGTAAGTTGGTGGTCTAGTTTCATTTTTTTTGAAAGTCCCTGTCCCGTTCTCCCAGCACCATTTGTTAAAGAGGCTCTTCTCACTCAATTTTATGTTCCTTCCTTATTTATCAAATATTATTTAACCATAGAGGCCTGGGTTTATTTCTGGACTCTCTATTCAGTTCCACTGATCTATATATCTGTTCTAATGCCAATACCAGACTGTTTTGATCACAGTGGCTTTGTAGTATTGTTTGATGTCTCGTATTGTGATTCCTCCTGCTTTGTTCTCTGTCTCAAGATTGCTTTTGATATTCGGGGTCCTTTTTGGTTTCATATGAATTTTTGGAGTATTTGTTCTAGGTCAGTGAAATATGTCATTGATATTTTAATAGGGATTGCATTTAATGTGTAAATTGCTTTGGGTAGTATGGCCATTTTGATGATGTTGATTCTTTCCATCTAAGAACATGGTATTTGCTGCCATTTATTTGTATCTTCCTTAATTTCTTTCTTCAGTGTTATGTAATTTTCAGAGTACAGATCTTTTATCTCTTCGGTTAAGTTTACTCCGAGGTACTTTATTTTTCTTGCTGCTATAGTAAATGGCTTTTTTTTCTCTCTCTGGTCTGATATTTTATTGTTGGTGTACAGAAATGCCTTAGATTTCTGTATATTTATTTTGTACCCTGCTCGTTTGCCAAATTCACTTATTATGTCAAGTAGTCTTTTAGTGGAGTTTATAGGGTTTTCTATGCATACTATCATTTCATCTGCATTTAATGATAGTTTTACTTCTTCTTTCCCAACTTGAATGCCTTTTATTTCTTTGTCTTGTCTGTTTGCTGTGGCTAGGACTTCCAACACTATGTTAAATAAAAGTGGAGAGAGTGGACAGCCTTGTCTAGTTCCTGATTTCAGGGGGAATGCTTTCAGTTTTTGTCCATTGAGTATGATGTTGGCTTCAGGTTTCTCATATATTGCATTAATTATGTTAAGGCATGCTCCCTCTATTCTCATTTTGCTGAGAGTTTTCATCATAAATGGGTGTTGTACTTAATCAAATGCTCTTTCTGCATCTATTCATATGATCATATGATTTTTGTCTTTCATTTTGTTTAGGTGGTGTATTATATTTATTGATTTGCGAATATTAAACCATCGTTGCATCCCTGAGATGAATCCCACTTGATTGTGGTGTATGATCTTTTTGATGTATTGCTGGATCCTGTTTGCCAATATGTTGTTAAGGATTTTAGCATCTATGTTCATCAATAATATTGGCCTGTAGTTTTCTTTCTTTGTTGTGTCTTGATTGGTTGTGGGATTAGAGTAATATAGGCTTCATAGAGTTTTGAATTATTCCCTCTTCTTGGATATTTTGGAATAGTTTGAGGAGGGTAGGAGTGATTTTTTCACTAAATGCTTTGTAAAATTTGCCTGTGAAGCCATCCAGTCCAAAGCTTTTGTGTGCCGGTAGATTTTTGATTACTGTTTTAATTTCCTTTTTTGTTTTTGGTCTGTTGAGACTTTCTACTTCTTCTTGATTCAGTTTGGAAGGTTATATGTGTCTGGAAATTTGTCCATTTCTTCTAGGTTGTCAAATTTCTTGTCATACAGTTGTTTGTAGTAATTTCTCACAATCCTTTGTATTTCTGTGGTATCAGTCATGATTTCTTCTCTTTCATTTCTGATTTTGTTTATTTGGGTTTTATATCTTTTTTTCTTGATGGGCCTGACTAGAGGCTTGTCGATTTTGTTTACTTTTTAGAAGAACCAGCTCCTAGTTTCATGGATCTTTTGAATTGTTTGTTTGGTCACCATGCCATTTAATTCTGTTCTGATCTTGATGATTTTCTTCCTTCTACTTGATCTACCTGAACCCAAGCTGTATCGACTCCGTCTTTCCCTTGGACCCTTCAGCTGCGAAGAGAGGGGGGGTCTGCTGCATGGGCAACAGCAGACCCTCCATATTACCCTGCCCAGGCTCTGTAGCTTCAGCGTCATCGCAAGATGTCGATTCAACACGGGAGGAGACAGATACTACCATGTCACTCCCGAGTCGGACTGCACAGCCATTCTCGGCGGTGCAGATAGACTCTTAAGAAGCTACACCATCGTCTCTCGAGACGGAAGGCTGCCGACGACGACTTGGTCTGGGCTTTGCTTGATTTTTTTCTCTAGTTCTTGTAGCTTTAGGGTTAAATTTTTTATTTAAGATTCTTCTATCCTTTTCAGATATACCTGTATTGCTATGAACTTCCCTCTTAGGACTGCTTTTGCTCTGTCCCATAGGTTTTTGGCTGTTGTGTGTTCATTGTTATTGGTTTCTAGAAATTTCTTGATTTCCTCTTTGATGTCATTGTTAACCCATTCATTATTTAATAGCATTTTATTCATTCTCAATGAGTTTGGGTGTCTTTGATTCTTTCCCCTGAGGTTGATTTTTAGTTTCAAGGCATTGTGGTCTGAAAAGATGCTTGATATAACGTCAATTTTCTTGAATTTATTGAGGCTTGTTTGGTGTCCTATGATGTGGTCTATCTTTGAATATTCCCCATGTGCATTTGAAAAGAATGTATATTTTGCTTCTTTGGGGTGAAAAATTCTATATATATCAGTTAAGTTCATGTGGTTTAGTATGTTGTTCAATGCCTGTATATCCTTGGTGTTTCTTTGCTTTGAAGATCTGTCTATTGTTGATAATTCAGTGTTGAAGTCCCCTACTATGACTGTGTTGCTGTTAATATCCTTCTTGTGGTCTTCTAGTATTTTCTTCATGTTTGGGTGCTCCTATGTTGGGTCATATATGTTTATCAGTGTCATATCTTCTTGATGGGTTGTTCCCTTAAGTATTATGAAATGTCCTTCTTTTTCTCTTTTTATTGCCCTTGCTTTAAAATCCGTTTTGTCTGATATGAGTACTGCTACCCTAGCTTTTTTTTCAGGTCCGTTTGCTTGGAATATTTTTTTATATCCCTTTACTTTCAGTCTGTGTAAATCTTTAGTTTTGAGGTGTGTTTCTTTAGACAGCAAATATGTGGGTCCTGTTTTCGTATCCATTCCGTTACCCTCTGTCTTTTAATTCGAGCATTTAATCCATTTACATTTCATGGTATTACTGACATGTATTTATTTATTTTTCTTTGTACCTGTGTTCCTCTCCTTTTTTCCCTCCTTTTTCTTACAACATTCCCTTTAGCATCTCTTGCAATGCTCGTTTGCTGGAGATGTATTCTTTTAGTCTTCCTTTGTCTTGGAAACTCCTCATTTCACTTTCCAATTTGAATGAGAGCCTTGCTGGGTAGAGTATTCTTGGTTGTAGGCCTTTGTTTTTCATTGCTTGAAATATTTTTTACCATTCCCTTCTGGCTTGTAGTGTTTCTATTGAGAAATCGGTTGATAACCTTATTGTAGCTCACTTGTACGTTATTTGCTGTTTTTCTCTTGCTGCTTTTTGGATTCTCTCTTTGTCTTGGAATGTTGCCATTTTAATTATGATGTGCCCTGGAATAGGTTTTTTTTGTGTTCCTCTTCATTGGGACTCTCTGTCCTTCCTGAACTTGCATAACTTCTTCTCTCATTAGGTTAAGAAAATTTTTCTGTCAATACTTCTCCTATCAGCTTTTCTATTCCATGCTCCTCTTCTCCCTCTCTTATGTCAATGATCCTGATATTGTTTCTTCTCATGCTATCCTGTAATTCCCTTACATCTGGTTCATATTATTCAATCTATTTTCATATTTGTTGTATTGTCTGGTAATTTTTTTCTACATTGTCCTCTAACTCCTGATCCAATCCTCTGCTTCATTTAGTCTGCTTTTTATTGATTCTTGTGTTCTTCAGTTCAGAAATTGTATTCTTCATTTCTTCCTGGTTCTTATTAATAGTTTCTATGTCCTTTTTTATGATGGTGTAGTTCTCTGTAAGTTCCCTGTAACTTTCTTGGGGCTGTTGATAACTTCCTTGGAGGTTTTCAAAGTTTTTTTTTTTTTTTTTTTTTTTTGAGGTTGTCAAGTATATCGAGTTTCTTCACCACCATTGTTTTGAATTCCATGTTTGACATTTGGGCTATATTTATTCCATCTACCTCTATTTCTGGGGATTTCTGTTTTCTTTTCATTGAGAGGTTGTTTCTGAATCTTACCATGTTGGATTCTTCTTGTTTGTACTGGTTTTTTGAATTTGTCTGCTTTGCTTTCCCACCTTTGTGGTATGAGATTCTTTATAGGAGATCTGGGGGATTCAGTTGTCCAGTCTCTTTGATCTTCTGTGCCTGATATTCTTGTGGCACCCTTTATGTCGTTTGTTTATACTGTCTGGTTATATTTCAGATGCTTTTTGGTAAGATATTCCCTCTGGCTAGTTGATTGAAAGTCACTCTATCCACTTTGTCTTGAGTTCTTTTGTGGAGTTGCTGTTAAAAACATAAACACACAGCCCAGGCAGGAAACCCACACCCTCAAAAATATCCCCACCCTCTATTCCACTATCGTCAGCCAACTAGCCAGTATTAATATAAATGTAGGGAGATTAGAGTTTTTATACTATAGGAAGAAAAGATAAGAGTTGTTTTTCAGGAGGAAAAATCTAATTTTTGAGAGAGCGGATGATAGATTAATAATAGTAGCAAGTAGTGTTGAGACTATGCAAGACAGTAGTTAATATTTACATTGTATGTTAATAATAATAAAAGAAAAGGAGGGGAGAATGCAGAATAGAATAAGAAAGTGGGATTGTGTAGTATTAGATTTATATAGTAATTATATTCTCTTTATTTAGTGTGAAAGGGGGGCTAAACTAGACAGAAAAAGAATTAAACAAAAATTAAAGAGGAAGGATGAGAAGGAGAGATGATATGAAACAAATTAAAGGTTCAGTTTTTTAAGGAAAAAATTTTTAAGTAAAAATTAAAATTAAAATTAAATTTAAAATCAAAAATAAGAAATTGTAAAAAATTAAAATAAAATAAAATAAAAATAAAAATACTAAAATAGAAGTAAAAATTTAAAAAATATATATTAGTAAAGTTTTTACTCACTTCAGCTTTTGTGTGTCATCTTGTTTTTCTGTATCCACAGCTAATCTAATGAGGTGGGCCAGAGGTTCCTGTTCCTTGAGCAGCAGTGTGCGCCCGTGATGGCCAGTGCGGCGAGACGCATTCCTTTGGCACCTGTTGGAGCTGGCCGAGGTGCTTTTGCACTAGCCTCAGGCCTGCCGAGCCGTGCTCAAGGAGTTGGTCTCTCGCCTCTTGGGGCGGTGCCCCAGACACTTGTGCACAGTGCAAGTGAGCGTCTGTGAGACACCACTGCCCACTGTTCCCATGACGGAGTCGCCTGCCGTTCCTGCACCGGCCTGGGTGGGCATGAGCAGAGCCCGAGCAAGTGGTCTGCGCTCCAGCCTGGCGCCCAGTGGAGCTGGGCAGGGGTGTCTGCGCACGGTTTTCTGCGTGCCCAGCGGGGCTTCCCTGTGCCCGTTGGTGCACTGATCTTATGTCTGTTGGGGTGTGTCTGAAGGGCACCTGGACGTGTAGCCCCACACACCTGGACCAGTGAATTAGAGCACTTCCCTGTGTGCACCCACACAACCCAAGGGGAGGGTTGGGGAATAGGCGAACGCACTTCTGCGCCTGTCCTCAAGAATGTCCTATCACCCCAAACTTTCCTTTTGTCTCCGCAGTTCACAAGAGAAAAATATAAAGGAAAATCACGTTCTCACATGCACAACAGTACGTGTTTCTTGTCTTTCAGCGCCAATGCCACCTGGTCCAGTCCTGTCTCTGCCAGCGGGCAGAGATCTGCTCTCCTCCTGATTCCTCTTTGGGGAAGCCTGTGGTCACCAAAAAGCCTTTGTGTACTTCCAGCCACAGCTCAGGTAGCCACCCCAGTCAGAAGTCCTGTCTCATCACTTTTTCCTCTGCTATCCTCACCAAACAGGTCATTCCCTGATGGTTTTCTCTAATCCAGCAGTGCCAAGCTCGACTCCTGCCAGTGTCGAGCTGCTCACTGAGATGTTCTGTCTGCAATTAGTCCAAACTACAGACGGGTCTCGGGAACCAGAAAGTGCAGTCTCCCCCACTCCTCCGCCATCTTCTCTACCTCCTGGGGCTTTCTGAAGAGCTTCATTTGTCCCTTAATTTTAGTATTAAGAATGAAATTAGTCTTCCTGGTAAGCATGTGAAAAAAGAACTTGAAGTGAGTCTAAAATATTTCTTCCAGATCACAATCTGTGAATATATGTGTGATTATTTCCTCATATGTCTTGTTTATTCAGGAAGATTATGGCCTACACAGTCCTAAAACACTGAATTATTCAATAACAAATATATATGCTTACTGAAGTGAGATTCACTCAAATCATGTAAACACACAAAAAAAGTACTAGTTGTTTTCCAGTTATTTATATTAGCATTTGCTTGAGACCTTTAATATTATAAAATGATGATTTAAGTCAAAATAAGCCTTTATGAATTACAAATGTTATTCTAGTGTGAAACGTAGTATCCTTTGAAAAAGTCTGTGCCCTGAACTTTCATTCCACTCTTGTAATGCTAATCGGATCTATGGTTGTGTTGTCACCATTGCAGAAAGACAAGATCACCTGACTTCTGCCTCAGTCTCAATCTCAGTCTCAAAACTACTCCAAGAAGACTTTCTTCCTTCATATTGATTGTGTTTGCTGATTCCAGTTTTGGGAATACACAGAACAAAAAGTGTCTGTAATTCCTATTAGAGGTAGTTAGGAGCTTCCTTATAGAATCACTCTCTGTAATAAGTAAAAACACCTGTAGTTAGAAGTGTAGAGCAGCTAAGCATTTTCTGTTTGTTGTTGTCTCTGATTTCTATTCAGAGCCTCCTTATTCTATAATATTAGGTTTTATTTAGACCCTGTTATAAACTCTTACTCTACTTTTATTTGTCCATAAAGGTCTCAAAATTTCTGAGATCCTGAGTCTGTCCTAGGTAGAAAATCCAAAGAGATTACCTACATCATTAGCCTAGATGGACTTTCAGCTGCCCAGCTCCTAAGACAAGCCTTCTTATTTACAGCCTACTCTCACCAAGACCTGACACCTGCCTCATGAGTCTAAACTACATACGGTAAAGGCCAAAAATCCTGATTTGTAATTATAACTTGATGAGAACCTTACAGACAATCTGAAATAAAGAACTTGACCTTAATAATGAACTGGTCTGTGATAGTACTCATGTATGACAGAACTAGGCCAAACAAAGTAAAAATTCAAATGGAAGAAAAAGAGTAAAACCCTCTTTTTCAGATTTTAGAATTACACTAATTTTCACTCTTTATTATAACACCTTCTCTCCATGCAAAGAATAAATTCTAGGGCTAAAAACTATAAGACATTAAAGTGCATTTTTTAGCTTCAGGGCATTAATCAGACTGAATACTATGAGACATTGTCTGTTTCTCATCATAGGCTTTTTACCCTCCAAAGTTTACTTCTTTTAACCAATTCAGTGTAGTTACAGCCAAATCAATGTTATGACATTGAAAAAGACAGAAGAGCAAAATAACTGGCCTCGATTCATTCAACAAATATGCATTGAATATATAATTTGTGGGTTCACACCAGACACTATGTGAGGTGGTAAAAATAAGGCAGTACACAGGATAGTCAGGGTTTCTTCCCTCCTAGAGCTTAAAATTCAGTAAAAGAGCAGAAATTAAATAATTATATAGATAGATAAATAGATAGATGAGAGAGAGAGAGAGAGAGAGAGAGAGAGAGAGAGAATGATAAGAGCCATGCAAGTAAAGTTCATATTCCACTGCTGGGATTATACCCAAAGAATCCTGATCACCAATTCAAAAGAACCTATGCACCCCAATGTTTATAGCAGCACTATTTACAATAGCCAAGTGATGGAAACCCCTCCTAAGTGCCCATCAGTTAATGAGAGGATCAAAAACTGTGGTACATTTACACAATGGAATGTTGCACAGAAGAAAGAAGGAAGGAAATCTTACCTTTCACGACAACATGGATGAAATAAGCCAGGCAGCAAAAGACAAATATCATATGATCTCACCTATAACAGGAACCTAATGAACAAAACAAACGAACAAATAGAACAAGAAGCATGGAAACAAGGAACAGATTGACAGTGACCAGAAGGTAGGGGGAGCAGGAGAAGGAAGGAAAAAAGGAGAAGAGTCTAGTCAATTAACTGATATAAATGACCCAAGGACATGGACAACAGGGCTGGGATTGACTGTGAGAGTGGGGATGGTGGGGTGGTGGAGAGCAATAGGGGAATATTTGGGACAACTATATAATAGAACAATTAAAAAGAAATTTTAAAAAATTTAACAAATAAATTTGAATTGTAGATTAGTAGGGTTATGGAGGGCCTTTCTAATGAAGTTCCTTTAAGCTTGAGATATTAAGGATGACTATGAGCTCACCAAGCAAAAAGGATAGGAAGATTATTTCCAGCAGAGACAACACAATGTGCAAAAGTGATGAGGTGAGAACGACCTTAGAGTGCCTCATAAACATAGTATGGCAGAAACATGGCAAGGACAAGAGGAGAGTGCAAGATAAGTTTATGGTCAGATAATTCAGAGTCATATAGGTCCCAGTAAATAGATTATATTTAATTCAAAATGAAATTAGAAATCCTAGAGTGATTTTCAGTATGAGAAGAATATGGCCATAATAATGTATGTTTGTAAGAGTTGTCTTTCCTGTGTGGAGAGAGGCAAGAATGGAAGTAAGAATACCTATTTAGGAAGCTCGTGTATTTGTCCAGATAAGAGATGACAGTAGCTCTAGTTAGATAAGTGGTAGCTGTGGCTATGAAGATTTGTCAGTAGATTTGGAATATATTTAAGAGAAAGAGCCAGTAGGACCTGATAATTGGTTGTATATGCTAAATAAGAAAAAATAAATGTGAATTGGGCACACATTTTTTTGTCATGGATATGAACCAGTTAAGACAACTTTCTGACTAATATCTATAGTGGGAAATAACAATTCTGTAGTTTAGAGATCTGGTTACATAGGAGCAATAAATTAGCATATTTTCTTTAAGGAGAGATTTCAGAGCACATTTCAGGTAGAGTCCAACACCCCTCATTTTATAAATGAAGGGATTAAGATTCAAAAAGGTTTGTACTACTCTGAAAATTGATCTTGTGCTGTGTGTGAATGCTTTATCTTCCAAATTAGAACATAAGCTTCAAAACAGCATCCTGTGTCTCAGAGACATATCCTCCTAATAGATATAAGACTAAAGACATGGCAGACAACATGTTTTTCAAATTAAAATGAATTAAATTTCTTCTTTCTCATAAGATAGAACAAAATTGATATTCTGATCACTGATAATGACAGCAAAGTGACAGAGTTCACCCTGGTGGATTTGTCCAATCATCCAAAATCCAAGATTGCCTTTTATTACACTACGCTAGCAATCTACCTGATCACATTGGTTGGTAACAGTCTCATCATTGTCATGGTTAGACTTGATGGGTGACTTCACACCCCTATCTCTTTTTTCTTAAGCAACCTATCCTTCTGTGATATCTACTGCTCTAGCAATTCAGTGACATTTTTGCTGTTCAAAGGTTTAAGAGACTACCTCACCATTCCCCACACTAGCTATTATGTTCAGATGACCATCACTACTGTTCTGGAGATCACAGAGTGTCTCCTCCTGGGAATAGATTTATTGCAATCTTCAATCCCTCACATTACACCATGATTATGAACAACTGTGTCTGTATATAGTTGACTGTGTGAAACTGGTTCAGTGTATTCCTTTAGCAATAATACCAGTCATTGCAATCCCTGCCCATTTTTGTGGACACAATGTCATCAACAATTTTACCTGTGAGATTCAGACCCTGTTGAAAGTCATCTGCTCAGACAGCCCAGTCAGATTTATTCTGGGTTTGGTCATCAGCGTATTCACATTGCCCCTGCCCTTCACCTTCATCCTCATCTCCTATACTCACATTGTGTGTGCTGTTCTGCAAATCCACTCTGAAGTGGATCTACTTGGCCTATGCATTCCATCTGACTGTCGTAATCTTATTTTATGTAACAGCCATCTTTATGTACTTGAAACCTCAGTCAAGCAAGTCCCAGGACCAGGGTAAAGTCACCTCTACACTTAATGGTGTTGTATCCCTTATGTTTAACCCCTACATTCATACCTTGAAGGACAAGAGTGTGAAATATGCCTTAAGAAAAATAATTACAACAGGGTGGGAATTGACTGTGGGAGCAGTGTGAGTAGGAACAGGGGACAGTAATGGAGGAAAAATTGGAACAACTGTAATTTAACAACAATAAAATAATTAATAAGCAAACAAATAAATAAATAAATAAGAGAGAAAGGGTCCTAAAAAAAAATTGAATAAACCGTGAAGGCTCATCTAATCAACAACTTGACACTGAGTTGTGAAAATAACAAGGCAGAAATACTAAACAACTTTTTAGTAAGGTTATTAGTTTCAAATGCATTTTTTTCTATTTCTAAAAGGCACATGATAAGGAAAAACCTCTCAATGATTAAATCAGATTAAGTATTTACAATGTCATTTATTTAAGTAATAAATTATACAGGAGAATCTTGTGGGAGAGTTTATAAAACAAAATAATGATTAGTATATTTTAATTCTGAGTAGTTTGATTTTGTTTTACTAATGAGAAATATTTCAATATTCTAAGATTCTTTCTTATAAATGATAAAGAGAAAGTTGCAAAATGGAAAATTCTTATATTAATGCTTTTTGTATGTGTTATATTATGACCCAGGCTTCAAAGTGATGGATGTAAGTGGGTAGAGAGTTGAAAATTACTCAAATGCTATATAAAACCTCCACATAGAAGGTTCTCTGCTGAAGCAACGAAGGCCAAACTGATGCCCTTACGGAACTTACTATTGCATGTATTGATCAGTAGAAATGGCCACATTTTCTCTGTATACTACTCCTGAATAATTGCATGCAACTTCCAAAGTTGCTCAACTCACAGACATAGAAAAAATTTAACTCAGGAGGAACACCTTAAAAACAAGCAAATGTGTACTATACTTAAAAATTATAATGTACATTATTTTTAAATGCATGAGTGTTAGTAAATGAAAAATCACCTATAATACCAACACTCAGTGAGGCTTGCATAGGTTTTTAAATCCAGCAGACGTGTACTTAAGTCTGTCACTCATGGCCATATGAAATTTAATTATTTATTTTTATATTTAAACTTCAATTTTCTCATCTGCAAAATGGGGATTATAAGAGTGCCTACATCACAAAGTTGTTCTGAGTATTAAATGAGATAAAACATGTTAAGTTTTTTTAAAAACTAATTTATTTTTTATTTTGTTTGTTTGTTTATTTTATTTTTTAGACAGAGGGGAAAGGAGAAAGAGAGGGAGAGAAACATCACTGTGTGGTTGCCACTCATTCATGCCCCTAACTGGGGACCTGACATGCAACCTAGTAATGTGCCCTGACTCGGTATCGAACCAGCGACACTTGGCTCACAGGCCGATGCTCAGTCCACGGAGCCACAGCAGCCAGGACGCATGTTAAGTTTTTATCACAATGTGTGGCATATGATAGACACTGAATACATGTCAACAACAACAGCAAAAGGATAAGAAAACCTGTCGATTCACTCTCTAACCCATTGTATGAGTGTTCATTTGCTTATGTGTGTACCTATAATGGTTGCATCATTTTAAAATAATGCATGACAATATGGTATACTGAAAAATATGTTCTCAGTGTTATCTTAATTTAAATTTGCTATATTAAAAGCGAGGTTAAATATATTTCCCATGTTAATTTGTCCTTTGTATTTTGAGAGTCAAGGTCTTTGTTACTAGGTCAAATGACAATGACTGAACTTGGGAAACAGAAAATGCTGCATTCAGTGACATATGATTAATTTAAAAGCCCCCAAATTTGTTTCAACACTGACTGACTCCATCATTGTTTTCAGATACATCCTAATAGGCAGATCCCCAGTCTGATCCATTCTATTTCACTCTGGTAAACACTCCTGCAATTAATACCTAATTGGTCAACAACAGAAGCTATTATAAATAAAAATGAAAATAAAACTGTGGAAATCTCAACAGAGAAGTATTTAGAAAGAAATCTATGGTGTTATGCAAACTTCACTCTAATGTTACTAATTCAATCTAGAACAAATTCTTGTGTAAGTTTTGTTCTGGTATTTCTAAATACTTCTCATTTAATCTAAAGCACTCCTGAAACTAAATGGAAGGAACCTATAACTAACCGGTAAAGTATGGTGAGAAAATAAAATAAAAACTAGAGGGGAGGGGGGAAACAAACATGATACATCAAAAAATAAAAAAGGGGGAGATCCAAGATGGCGGAGGAGTAAGTGGAAGCTACACTAACCTCCTCCCAGGACCAATCTGGATTTACAACTTAATTTTGGAGAAATCATCTGGAATAACCAACGGAACACTAGCTGGAAAGAAGTCTTATAACCACGGAGAGACAGAAAAGGCCGCTACATCACAACGTGACCGGTAGGGAGTGCGGAGACGCGGAAGGGCTGGCTGGGCTCACACGGGTGGCTGCTGAAGGGACTGAGAAACAGCTCAGCAGCCGGGGATTCCCCCTGAGAAGGGCAGGGTCTAAACCCCCAGCTGGGCTTCCCAGCCTACAGCGACAGAGTGGAAAGTAAAATAGTATCAGCTGTGAAAAGCGAAAAGCCACAGGCTTTCTTGCTAGCCGGAGAGAAACAGCAGGAGAAAAAGAGCTCTTAAGTGGATCACATACGAAAATATTTTGGCCACCACTTACCCTGGGCTCAAGCAGAGGGAAGGCAGAGAGGACTGGAGACACTTGGGGAGAATTTGGCACGGTGGCTTTGAGGGGAGAACTGGAGGAGCAGCTGACTGGGTCCCAGTGCTGACTCATCCCCAGTACTGCGGGTAGACCATTCCCCTCCAAGTGGCGTCAGCCTGAGGGGAAGCAAAAGCCCTGCCTACAGGAATTAAGCTGCCACACCCACAGTTCTTAAGCCTGACAGCTAATCACAGATTGAATAGATTAACAATCAAAGAAGACAGACAATAGCAGTACATCCCTGGAAGTCTCCAACAGGCTGCCTAGGGCCAGACTGGTACATGATCTGACGCCACCAGAGGCAGATCCAGGAAGTGCAGATCATTCCAAGAAGCACCAACAAACAATAGGAGTCAAAAAAATGGGGAGACAGAGAAACAACCTCCCATCAAAAGGAAAGGTAGAATCCCCAGAAAGAGTGCTAAATGAAATAGAGGGGAGCGAACTATCAGATATGGAATTCAAAACATGGATTATGGAGAAGCTGAATGAGCTCAGCGGAAACTTCAAAGAACTCCAGAAAAACTACAAGGAACTCACAGAAAATTACGTGAGCATGAAAAAGGACATAGAAGCTATCAATAAGAGCCAGGAGGAAATGAAAAATACGATCTCTGAATTGAAGAACACAGTAGAAGGAATTAAAAGCAGGCTAGAGGAAGCAGAAGATCGGATCAGCGAGCTGGAGGACAACCTACACAAAAACTCCCAGACAATGCAACAAAATGAAAAAAGACTGAACAAGACTGAAGAGGTTCTAAGACAGCTGCAGGACAACATGAAACGTAATAATATCCGTATCATAGGAATTCCAGAAGGAGAAGAAGAAGAGCAAGGGATAGAAAACCTCTTTGAAAAACTAATGACAGAAAACTTTCCTAACATGACGAGAGAAAGAGTCACGCAAGTCCAGGAAGCACAGAGGGTCCCAATGAAGATGAACCCCAACAGGCCCACCTCAAGACACATCATAATTAAAATGGCAACATTCAAAGACAAAGAGAGGATCCTAAAAGCAGCAAGAGAAAAACAACTAGTAACATACAAGGGTACTCCAATAAGGCTATCATCAGATTTCTCAGCAGAAACACTACAAGCCAGAAGGGAATGGCAAAAAGTATTCCAAGCAATGAAAAACAAAGGCCTACAACCTAGAATACTATACCCAGCAAAGCTCTCATTCAAAATGGAGGGTGAAATAAGGAGCTTCCAAGACAAAAGAAGGCTAAAAGAATACATCTCCACCAAACCAGCAATGCAAGAGATGCTAAAAGGTCTGCTCTAAGAAGATAAAGAAACAGAGAGAGACAGAGAAGAACACGAGTACAAAGGGGAAAAATGACAATGAATAAGTACTTATCGGTAATAACCTTAAATGTAAATGGATTAAATGCTCCAATTAAAAGACATAGGGTAGCTGAATGGATTAGAAAGAATGACCCACATATATGCTGTCTACAAGAGACCCACCTTAGAACAAAAGATCTACACAGACTGAAAGTAAAGGGATGGAAAAATGTATTCCAAGCAAATGGACATGAAAAAAAAGCCGGGGTAGCAATACTTATATCAGACAAAACAGATTTCACAGCAAAGTCCATAAAAAGAGACAAAGAAGGGCATTTCATAATACTTAAGGGAAAAATCCATCAAGAAGATATAACCCTTATAAATATATATGCACCAAACTTAGGAGCACCCAAATATGTAAGGAAACTTTTGAAAGACTCCAAGAAAGATATAGACAACAACACACTCATAGTAGGGGACTTTAACACCCCATTGTCAACAATGGACAGATCTTCGAAGCAAAGAAACACCAAAGATATGGAGGCACTGAACAACACTCTAGATCAAATGGACTTAGTCGATATATATAGAAGTTTTCACCCCAAAGAAGCAAAATATACATACTTCTCAAGTGCACATGGAACATTTTCAAAGATAGACCACATGGTAGGACACAAAACAAGCCTTAACAAATTCAAGAAAATTGAAATTATATCAAGCATCTTCTCAGATCACAATGGCTTAAAATTGGAAATCAACCTCAAGGAAAAAACTCAAAAACATTCAAACTCATGGAGAATGAATAACATGCTATTAAATAATGAATGGGTTAACAATGACATCAAGGAAGAAATCAAAAAGTTTCTGGAAACTAATGATAATGAACACACAACAACCCAAAACCTATGGGATACAGCGAAAGCAGTCCTCAGAGGAAAGTTCATAGCAATACAGGCCTACCTAAAAAAGCTAGAGGAATATCTAATAAAAAATTTAACCCTACAGCTACAAGATCTAGAGGAAGAACAACAAGCAAAGCCCAGATCAAGTAGAAGGAAGGAAATCATCAAGATCAGAGCAGAATTAAATGACATAGAGTCTAAAGTAACAATTCAAAAGATCAACAAAAGTAGGAGCTGGTTCTTTGAAAAAATAAACAAAATTGACAAGCCTTTAAGCAGGCTCATCAAGAAAAAAAGAGAGAGGACCCAAATAAATAAAATCAGAAACGAAAGAGGAGAAATCACAACTGATACCACAGAAATACAAAGGATTATAAGAAATTATTATGAACAACTGTATGGCAAGAAATTTGACAACCTAGAGGAAATGGACAGATTCCTGGAAACCTATAGTCTTCCCAAACTGAATCAAGAAGAAGCAGAAAGTCTGAATAGACCAATAACAGCTAGTGAAATTGAAGCAGTAATCAAAAAACTCCCAGCACACAAAAGCCCTGGACCGGATGGCTTCACAAGTGAATTCTACAAAACATTTAGGAAAGAACTAACTCCTATCCTTCTCAGACTATTCCAAAAGATACAAGAAGAGGGAAGACTGCCAAACTCATTCTATGAAGCCAGTATAACCCTAATTCCAAAACCAGGTCAAGACACAACAAAGAAAGAAAACTACAGGCCAATATCGCTGATGAACATAGATGCTAAAATCCTCAACAAAATATTGGCAAACCGGATCCAGCAACACATTAGAAAGATCATACACCACGATCAAGTAGGATTCATCCCAGGGATGCAAGGATGGTTTAACATTCGTAAATCAATAAACGTAATACACCACATAAACAAAATGAAAGACAAAAACCACATGATAATATCAATAGATGCAGAAAAAGCATTTGATAAAGTACAACACCCATTTATGATAAAAACTCTCAGCAAAATGGGAATAGAGGGAGCATACCTCAACATAATAAAGGCCATATATGAGAAACCTGAAGCCAACATCATACTCAATGGGCAAAAACTGAGAGCATTCCCCCTGAGATCAGGAACAAGACAAGGATGTCCGCTCTCCCCACTCCTATTCAACATAGTCTTGGAAGTTCTAGCCACCGCAATCAGACAAGAAAGAGAAATAAAAGGCATCCAAATTGGAAAAGAGGAAGTAAAACTGTCATTATTTGCAGATGACATGATAGTGTACATAGAAAACCCTATAGACTCCACAAAAAAACTACTCGACCTAATAAGTGAATTCGGCAAAATAGCAGGATACAAAGTCAATATTAAGAAATCAAAGGCATTTTTATACACCAACAATAAAAACTCAGAGATAGAAACTGAAAGAAAAATTCAATTTACCATAGCAACAAGAAAAATAAAATACCTAGGAATAAACTTAACCAAGGAGGTAAAAGACCTGTACTCAGAAAACTACATAACATTGAAGAAAGAAATTAAAGAAGATACAAATAAATGGAAGCATATACCATGCTCATGGATGGGAAGAATCAACATCATTAAAATGTCCATACTACCCAAAGCAATTTATAGATTCAATGCAATCCCTATTAAAATACCAGCAACATATTTCACAGACCTAGAACAAATACTTCAAAAATTTATATGGAACCAAAAAAGAGCCCGAATAGCCACAGCAATTTTGAGGAAGAAGAACACAGTAGGAGGAATCACAATACCTGATATCAAACTATACTACAAGGCCACGGTAATCAAAACAGTCTGGTACTGGCATAAAAACAGACATATAGATCAATGGAACAGAATAGAGAGCCCAGAAATAAACCCAGGTTCATATGGTCAACTAATATTTGACAAAGGGGGAAAGAACATCAAATGGAGTGAAAAGAGCCTCTTCAACAAATGGTGTTGGCATAACTGGACAGGGACATGCAAAAAAATGAAACTAGACCACCAACTTACACCATATACCAGAATAAACTCAAAATGGATCAAAGACTTAAATGTAAGCCGTGATACCATAAAAGTCCTAGAGGAAAAAATCGGCAGGAAAATTTCAGATATCCCACGTAGCAACATTTTCACTGATATATCTCCTAAGGCAAGGGAAATAAAGGAAAGAATAAACAAATGGGACTACATCAAACTAAAAAGTTTCTGCTCAGCTAAAGAAAACATCAGCAAGATGAAAAGGAAACCAACCATATGGGAAAATATATTCGCCAATGACATCTCAGACAAGGGATTGATCTCCAAAATATATAAAGAACTCATACGACTCAACACCAAGAAGACAGACAACCCAATTAAAAAATGGGCAAAGGACCTGAACAAACACTTCTCCGAAGAAGACATACAGAGGGCCCATAGACATATGAAAATATGCTCAACATCAGTAGCCATCAGAGAGATGCAAATAAAAACCACAATGAGATACCACCTCACACCAGTCAGAATGGCCATAATCAACAAATCAACAAACAACTTGTGCTGGAGAGGATGCGGAGAAACGGGAACCCTGGTGCATTGCTGGTGGGAATGCAGACTGGTGCAGCCACTATGGAAAACAGTTTGGAATTTCCTCAAAAAACTAAAAATGGAACTGCCTTTTGAACCAGCAATTCCATTACTGGGATTATATCCGAAAAATCCTGAAACACCAATTCAAAAGAACCTATGCACTCCAATGTTCATAGCAGCACTATTTACAATAGCCAAGTGCTGGAAACAACCTAAATGCCCATCTGTAGATGAGTGGATCAAAAAACTGTGGTACATTTACACAATGGAGTTCTATGTAGCAGAAAGAAAGAAGGAACTTCTACCATTTGCAACAACATGGATGGAACTAGAGAGAATTATGCTTAGCGAAATAAGCCAGGCAACGAAAGAAAAATACGTTATGCTGTCACCTATTACAGGACACTAATGAACAACACAAACAAATGAGCAAAATTGAACCAGAGGTATGTAAACAAGGAGTAGACTAACAGTAACAAGGAGGGAGGGGGGAGGGAGAAAAGGGGGTAAGAAGGGGAAGTGTAAAATCAAAGAACATGTATAAATGACCCACAGACATGGGCAACTGAGTGGGGACTGAATGTGGGGGAAGGGAGGGGCAGGATACAGGGAAGCAAGAGGGGAAAAAAAAAAAAGAGAGAGAGACAACTGTAATGGAAAAACAAACAAAAAAAATTTTTTTAGTGGGGGAAAATGAAAATATGAAGAATGGAAATGCCAGTTCAGTGAATATTAGGACAAAGATTTTCCTTCACGTTGTATATTTTTCTCCCTATTTGATCTCTCCAGAGTTTGGCATTCTAAACAAGTAAGTAATGACTTAAGTTTCTTTGCATAGACCTAATAAGACCAGTTGTTAATAGAGGTTCCTTTTTCTGAACAAGCCTTTGACTGGAATGTCAAGCCTAAAGGAGACATGCTTGGGCTCATGTTGTTACCAAAAAGCCCTAAGGAACTGGGAATGACTTTCAAAGGTAATAAAAGCCCACGAAATAAAAGGCCTGCTGCCATGGTTGGTTGTGCGGTCCACAGCAATCTCTCCAGGGAAGGAACGAAGGTTGTTTTCCTGAAAGATGGCTAGAAGGGACCTTAAGGCACAATGGAAAACCAGAAAGACTTGGAAAGGACAGGTGTGTACAGGCAAGGATGAATGCCAGGTATGTGGCCCAGCTTCTGTGCACTGAAGAGCAGACTGAGGGCCACCCTAAATGTTCCTTGGGTAAGTTCCAGCAAAACAGAACTAAAGATCATAAGTGATCATTTGCTGCTCTTGTTATGCTTATGCAAATGAACAGGATAAATTAAAAATGGACTTAATGTAGTCCCTTTAAAGACAAGGAGAGTAATCTTAGGGAGAAAAATCAGTATTCAAGGAAAATCACAATGATCAGTGGCAGACTGTAAAGTAGGGCAGCTAACCGTCTTAAAAGTTTCTTCTCATTTAAAAAATGGTTTCACTTGAAAATTAAACCATATCTGTGATATCACCAAAGAGATTCAAGTTGCAGGCAAGTAGAATGTCAAGTGCCTTGCAACTGTATGTCTTCCCAATAAGACAGTCTTACAGATTTAGAGACTTTTTTGTTGGTTATGTTACATAAATTAACATGTGTTTTCTGTTTTCAAAGGGCATAAGCCTATGACCGCATTACCTGAGTGATTGTCTGTATGCATAAGCCTCACTTAATCCTCTCTGCAGCGCTGCCTCCGGAGACTCAACAGTTTGGCTGAACTAAATGGCTGAGTTGGTGAAGAATGGGGTGGTCTGTGGGCTTCACTTTAAAACTGAATTCTCTTTTCTATCCTAATGGCTTGGACAGAAAGGGCCCAGAGGTCTGAGAGGGGGGAAACATAAACTATTTCCCTCAGCCCAAACTAAATAAAATGGGCAAAAGGGTTTTGGACAGGAGAGATGTGCCTAGCACACCTTCCTCCAAAGAAGCCCCCTTTTTTTTTTTTTCTCCTAATGTGGAACATTGAAAAATTAATCCCTGCCTTTTGCCACCTAGTAGTTATGGATTGAATGATGCTTTTTAACCCTTTTTGCCAAATCTGTTGCCCCCAGAACACAACAAGGATGCCAGCCTGCTAAACCAAGCACGCCGTTGTCCGGAGACAGCCAACTGACCTGGAGTCTGCATGATCCTTCCCCATGTGGGAAGGCCACCCTCCCCTCCACACCCCCACTCTTATTAGGGATTTCTGGACCCAAGGGTAGGTAGGACGACGACCATGTCCAGCTTGAAGCAGCTAGAGGAGCTTGAGACCTTCGCCCATTGTCCTTTACAAGATTACAAAGGGTCTTAATATCTGAGAGGGAGGGATAGTTATTTTTTACGAACCATGGGTATGGACTTGGGGGGGGATGCTGGGGGAGGGAGATACTGGGTGGAGGGGAGTAAAGGGGAAAAAATTGGAACTACTGTAACAGCATAATCAATAAAATATATTTAAAAAATAAAAATAAAAATAAAAAAGGAGTGAAACTTCAAATCTAATACTTATTGGTGTTTAATCATTTTCATTAGGGACTGACAAGAGGTAAAGAATAAGTACTGAGATGTGCTTTTTTGCTGACAGAGAGAACTTTACTGAGAGAGGCAGAGATCATTTTAGTCACAAGAGAAAATTAGACAGGTAAACTAATGTCTTCCCTTTTGATTACCTCAGGAAGAAGTTAGACAGGGTTCTCTTCTCTAGAGAGAAATGTTACATATGGAAGTGGAGAATAAGCTGCAGGAAGATTTCTGATATGAAGTCAAGACTGGATGAACATAGAGTGTAAGAAATTATAAGAACAACTAACCAATTAGAGATAAGTGCATACAGTGTATTTATCTTTAATGTTTATTATGAAAATTGTTTTGTTCAAACCTTCTTTACACTACTAAGTGCAAAAGTTTGAGTTATAACAAACTAGCAATACTTTGGAACTATCCATGCCTTGGGAAACATTTAAATTTTTTATCTCTGTTAAGCATCACTTATAGAGTTGCAGCTGTTAATGGGCAGCTCTGCCTCCCTAGACACTCTCTCTTCGTGAGGTGTGCCAAAATCACAAAGCAATGCCTTTGAAGGTTGAACTGACCCCTTAAAAATCTACATGACTGAGAAAAGAACTTCATGCTGCTTAGTAATATCAGCAGATTGAAAAAAATAAACTAGAGAGTCATAACCACAACTTTTCCTGGAATTGTTTAAAAAAAGAAATTAAGCATTTGAAAATGGCCAAGAATATATCGTTGGTTTATGAGAGAGTTTGTCAACAACACCAATACTAGTAACAAAAAATTATCTGAAGATTGCTCCTTGAGTTTCTACAAGTCATGTAAGCACAGCTGTTAAATCCACCACTCTATCACATTTGTCACATGGAAAGAACAATATAGAAAAATGTTAGTTTATTCCTGTAATGTTTTTGTTTTTGGTTTGATTAAAATGGTCACTAGATAAAGTTTTTCACTAATATATGTGAGTCAATGGCCCTGTAAACCCGCATCTATTTCTCACATATGCACATAAACATGCATACACAGACTTTATTATTAGAAAGATCTCGTTGAATTCTGAACTTTTGGATTAAAAAGACCACTTTTTAGCTGTCCAACTTTGTGCAAGTTACTTTAAGCTCTCTGATAAGCCTGTCCTCACCTATGTAGTTAATAATAATAGTAATAATAATGACAATAATAGTCTCTACTTCATAGGGTTGCAATGAGGATTGAATAAAATAAAGCATTTAAAATACTCAGCACAGTACTTGGCAAATAGTTAAGCAAATAAAATGTAAGCTACTATTCTATATAAATGTAGCACCAGATATGCCTATACATTGAAATGCCCAGCTTATTCCATATGCAGCAAGGTATTATCACAATTTTCTTGGTTAAAGCTTGTACCTGGAATTATGGTATACATGCATAGACATGTGTGTGTCTCTGGGTATAAGTGTTAGAGGTTATTTCACAATTTGTTTGTTTTTATTCCTTACTTCACTTACTCAATGAATATTTATTGAATATCTTTTGTGTTATGTAACTTGTTAGCATTTGGAATTTACAGTGAAAAAGACCAAGTTCCTAATCTTAAGTATAAAACTTTTTTAATAGAAATACAGATACTAGACAGATTAGCACATACATAAATAAAACATTTTAGAAAGCATGAGAAGTATCCTGAAGGAAACATACAGGAACCTGGAATAAAGAGTAATGGGTGGGACCTATTTTGGACAAGATTGAAAGGTAATATCTTAGGAAAGAAATAATATTTTAACTGAAACTGAAGACTTCATTAAATGATTACTGTAAAATTTGGAGAGTGGGGAGAGGAATGTACTAGAATAAGGGAAAAATAAAAAATCTCTAAAGAAAGAGAGAACTGTGTATGTTTAAGAAACAGAAAGAAAACAACTGTGGCTAGAGCTAAGTGAGCAAAGGGATGGGTAGAAGGTATGTAATACATTCCTTTTTTCATTCAACAAAAACAATAAATAGACCCAAATACAAATTTGTGTTCATGTGCACCTACACATGAATACACATAGAGAGAGAGAGAAAAAAAAAGAGAGAGGTAGAGAGAGAGAGAGACAGACAGACAGACAGAATCTACTCTGTGTGCAGCAAATTTTTCTAGACTCTTGGGAAACATCAATGAGCAAAAAAAGGTTCCACATGCACAAGGCTTTTATTATAACATGGGGATATAAAGCATAATAATAAATCATATACAATGGGGGAACCTCACAAAATAAAATTATCTTCTGGAGGGCAGCTCTCTTGTAGTATAGACTTCCCCTACTAGGTGAGTATTCTAGGAATCCATCTGTATCAGTGTCCCAGTTGGTGTTGTGAGAGACTGCGTTCGGCTTCAGTTAATTTTTTTGAAGACTCTTCATGCAATTGCTTATTTCATAATGGATGATTTACGAGTACACCTGCCCACACTGCGCTGAGTGTTCAGCAGTTTTTGACCAAAAACAGCATGACCCCTGTGCCCCACCCTCCCTATTCATTTCATCTCTTCTGGAGTGACATTTTTTTGTTCGTTTGTTTCCTTGAATGACAAAAGTTCTCAAAGGGAAACATTCTGCCAATGTGGAAAAGATGAAACAAAAAATAGCAGAAGCACTAAAAGGCATCAAAATGGATGAGTTCAAAAACTTCTGAGCAGTGGAAAAAATGTCTCAATAGCTGTATTGCATGAAATGGAGAGTACTTTAAAGGTGATTGGAATTTAAACATGTAAGGATAAATACACAATTTTTTATAAATAAATATTGTATTTTTGCCCCCCATAGAGTGTTTAAAATAATAAGATTAGAGAAGGGGAAATGGCGGAGGAGTGAGGAGAGGTTGTGCTTTCTGGCTCCTGAGACCTGTCTGTAGTTTGGACTAATTGCAGACAGAACATCTCAGTGAGCAGCTCGACACTGGCAGGAGTTGAGCCTTGGCACTGATGGATTAGAGAAAAACCATCTAGGAACAAACTGGTGAGGATAGCGGAGGAAAAAAAGACGAGACGAGATGTCTGACTGCGGTGGCTACCCGAGCTGCGGCTGGAAGCACACAAAGGCTTTTTGGCAACCACAGGCTTCCACAGAGAGGAATCGGGAGGAGAGCAGATCTGTGCCCACTGGCAGAGACAGGACTGGACCAGATGGTATTGGCGCTGAAAGACAAGAAACAGTGTACTGCTGTGCACGTGAGAATGTGATTTCCCTTTATATTTTTCTCTTGTGAACTGCGGAGATGGGAGGAAAGTTTGGGGGTGATAGGACATTCTTGAGGAGCACAGGCACAGAAGTGCGCTTGCCCACTCCTCAACCCTCCCCTTGGGTCGAGCAGGCGCACATAAGGAAGTGCCCTCATTTACTGGTCCAGGTGCGCGGGGCCGCGTGTCCAGGTGTCCCTCAAACACACCCCAACAGATGTAAGATCAGTGCCCCAACGGAAGAAGGGAGGGCACAATGGACACACAGATGACCGTGAGCAGACAACCCTGGCCAGCTCCAGTGGGTGCCAGACCGGAGCGCAGACCACTTGCTCAGGCACAGCTCTTGCCTGCCTAGCTGGGTGCGGGAATGGTAGGCGGCTACAGCTCAGGAACAGCGGGCCACAGGGACTCCAAGACGCTCACTTCCAAAGTGCACAAGTGTCCAGGGCCCCGCCCTAAGAGACAAGAGACCAACTACCAGAGCGTGGCTCAGCAGGCCTGAGGCTAGTGCGAAGACTGCCTTGCACACGCATGGGCACACGCTCAAAAGCACCTCCGCCAGCTCCAACAGGCGCCAAAGGAACGCGCCACACCAGACAACACAGGCTCACACCGCTGCTGCAAGGAACAAGAAACTCTGTCCTGCCTCATTGGACCAGCTCTGGACACAGAAAAAGAAGATGACACACAAAGGCTGAACTGAGTAAAAACATTCTTTTTATATACTTTTTAAATTTCTCTTTTTCTACTTTACTTTTTTAATTTGTATTTTATTTTACTTTAATTGTTTTAAATTTCTTATTTTTGATTTTAAATTTAATTTCTATTTTTATTTTTTTTCGTAAAAAAGCTATATTTCTAATTTGTTTCATACAATCCTCCTTCTCATCCTTCCTCTTTAATTTTTGTTTATTTGTTTGTGTGTCTAGTTTAGCCTCCCTTTCACACTAAATAAATAGAATATAACTAATATATGAATCTAATACTATACAATCCCACTTTCGTTCTATATTCTGCGTTGTTCCCTTCTTTCTTTCTATCGTTATTAACATACAATGTAAATATTACCTACTGTCTTGCATAGTCTCAACTATTATTAATTTATACTCACCTCTCTCAAAAATTATATTTTCATTCCTAAAAACAACTCTTGTCTATTCCTCCTTTAGTATAAAAGCTCGAATCTCTACATTTATATTAATACTGGCTCATTGGCTGACGATAGCGGGATAGAGGGTGGGGGATACTTTTAGGGTGTGGGTCTCCTGCCTGGGCTGTGTGCTTGTTTTTAACAGCAACTCCACAAAAGAACTCAAAACAAAGTGGATAGAGTGACTCTCAATCAGCAAGCCAGAAGGAAGATTGTACCAAAGAGCACCTGAAATATAACCAGACAACATTTAAAATATCACATAAAGGGTACCCCAAAAACATCAGCCTCAGGAGATCAAAGACACTAGACCATTGAAACCTCCAGATCTTCTATAAAAAAATCTAATACCACAAAGGTGGATAATCAAAGCAGACAAATTCAAAAAACAAAAACAAACAAGAAGAATCCAACATGGTAAGATGCAGAAACAACCTCTGAATGAAAAGAAAAAAGGAATCCCCAGAAGAGAGGTACATGGAATAGACATAGCCCAAATGTCAGACATGGAATTCAAAACAATGATAGTGAAGAAGCTCAATATACTCGAGAACCTTAAAAACAACTTTCAACCTCCAAGGAAGTTACCAACAGCTCCAAGAAAATTACAGGGAACTTTCACACCAGCATAAAAAAAAGACATAGAAATTATTAACAAGAACCAGGAAGAAATGAAGAATTCAATCTGTGAACTGAAAAACACAGTAGAATCAATCAAAAGGAGACTAAACGAAGCAGAGGATCAGATTCGTGACCTACAAGATAATGTAGAAAAAATTCCCAGACAATACAATAAAATGAAAAAAGATTGAAAAAGTATGAAGGAGATGTAAGGGAATTACAGGATAGCATAAGGAAAAAACAACATCAGAGTCATTTGAATTAAAGAGGGAGAAGAGGTACAAGAAATAGGAAAGCTGATAGGTGAAATAATGACAGAATATTTTCCCAGCCCGATGAGATAAAAAGTTATGCAAGTTCAGGAAGCACAGAGAGTTCCAATGAAGAGGAACCCTAAAAAAATCAACTCCAGGGCACATCATAATTAAAATGGCAACATTCAAAGACAAAGAGAGAATCCTGAAAGCAGTAAGAGAAAAACAGCAAATAACATACAAGGGAGCTCCGATAAGGCTATCGACCGATTTCTCAACAGAAACACTATAAGCCAGAAGGGAATGGCAAAAAAATATCTCAAACAATGAAAAAGAAAGGCCTACAACCAAGAATACTCCACCCAGCAAGGCTCTCATTCAAAATGGAAGGTGAAATGAGGAGTTTCCAAGACAAAAGAAGACTAAAAGAATGCATGTCAAACAAACCAACATTGCAAGAGATGCTAAAGGAAATATTTTAAGAGAAAAGAAGAAAAAAAGAAGAGAGAAACACAGGTACAAAGGAAAATGAATAAAGATATGTGAATAATAACCTTAAATATAAATGGATTAAATGCTTCAATTAAAAAACATAGGGTAACAGAATGGATAAGAAAACAGGACCCAAATATTTTCTGTTTACAAAAGATTTACACAGACTGAAAGGAAAGGGACATAAAAAATATTCCAAGCAAACGGACCAGAAAAAAAAGTGGGGTAGCAGTCCTCATATCAGACAAAAAGGATTTCAAAGCAAGGGCAATAAAAAGAGACAAGTACCTCGGAGTAAACTTAACCAAAGAGATAAAAGACCTGTACTCTGAAAATTACATAACATTGAAGAAAGAAATTAATGAAGATACAAATAAATGGAAGCAAATATCATGTTCTTGGATGGGAAGAATCAACATCATCAAAATGGCCATACTACCCAAAGTAATTTACAGATTCAATGCAATCCCTATTAAAATACCAATGACATATTTCACAGACCTAGAACAAATACTCCAAAAATTCATATGGAACCAAAAAAGACGCTGAATAACAAAAGCAATCTTGAGACAAAAGAACAAAGCAGGAGGAATCACAATACCAGACATCAAACAATAATACACTGCCACTGTGATCAAAATAGTCTGGTTCTGGCATAAGAACAGACATATAGATCAGTGGAACAGAATAGAGAGCCCAGAAATAAACCCAGGCTTCTATGGTCAACTAATATTTGATAAAGGAGGAAGGAACATAAAATGGAGTGAGAAGAGTCTCTTTAACAAATGGTGCTGTCAGAATGGGACAGGACATGCAAATAAATGAAACTAGACCACCAACTTACACCACACATCAGAATAAACTCAAGATGGATCAAAGACTTAAAGGTAAGCCATGACACCATAAAAGTCCTAGAGGGAAACATAGGCAAAAAAATTTCAGATATTCCACGTAACAATATTTTCACAGATACATCTCCTAAGGCAAGAGAAATAAAGGAAGAAATTAGCAAATGGTACTACATCAAACTAAAGTGTTTCTGCTCAGCCAAAGAAAACATCAGCATGATGAAAAGGAAACCAACCATATGGAAAAACATGTTTGCCAATGATATCACAGACAGGGGACTGATCTCCAAGATATATAAAGAGCCTGTAATACCCAACATCAAGAAAACAAACAATTCAATTAAAAAATGGGCAAAGGACCTGAACAAACACTTCTCTGAAGAATACATACAGAAGGTCCATAGACACATGAAAAAATGTTCAACAACATTAGCCATCAGAAGGATGCAAATAAAACCCACAATGAGATACCATTTAACATTAGTCAGAAAGGCCACCATCAACAAATCAACAAACAACAAGTGTTGTTGAGCATGTGGAGAAATGGGAAGCCTACTGCACTGTTGGTGGAAATGCTGACTGGTGTAGCCACTGTGGAAAACAGTATGGATATACCTCAAAAACCTAAAAATGGAACTGTCTTTTGAACCAGTGATTGCACTGCTAGAATTATACCCGAAAAATTCTAAAACACTAATTCGAAGGAACTTATGCACCCTTATGTTCATTGCAGCCCTGTTTACAATAGCCAAGTGCTGGAAACAACCTAAGTGCCGATCTGTAGATGAGTGGATCAAAAAACTGTGGTACATTTACACAATGGAATACTATGTAGCAGGAAGAAAGAAGGAACTCCTGCCATTCGCAACAACATGGATGGAACTAGAGAGAATTATGCTTAGTGAAATAAGCCAGGCAAAGAAAGAAAAATACCATATGATATCACCTAATACAGGAAACTAAAGATCAACACAAACAAACAAACTAAATAGGACAAGGAGTAGAATAGCAGTCAAT
The DNA here is from genome assembly GCF_987537825.1 of Furipterus horrens. Classification (NCBI taxonomy): domain Eukaryota; kingdom Metazoa; phylum Chordata; class Mammalia; order Chiroptera; family Furipteridae; genus Furipterus; species Furipterus horrens. The sequence continues at coordinate 26,139,927 of NW_028327187.1, read as the reverse complement.
AGGGGGGAGGGGAGAGGGAGAGAAGGGGGATAAATAAGGTAAGGGTTTAGTCAAGGAACGTGTATAAATGACTCATGGACATGGACAACGGGAAGGAATATGATTATGGGAGTAGGGGTGGGCTGGGTGGGGGGGAGAAATGGGGGAAATATGGGACAACTGTAATTAAAAAACAAAAAAATAAAAGAGAAATAAAAATATAAATATATAAAATAAAATAATAAAATTATGATCACAGGGATACAGAGAAACAGGATAAGAACTTGAATTTCTTAAGTATATTTTATTGATTATATTGTTACAATAGTTTCAATTTTTTCCCCTTTGCTGCACTCCACCCAGCACCCCACTGCCCCCAAGAATCTCCCCATCAAGTCCATTCCCATGGGTCATACATAAAAGCTCTCCTGCTTCACCCTTTCATATATTCTTCTTCTTTTTTTTTAACAAATGATTAATTAACTATTTTAAAAATAAAAAATAACAATCCCTCCCTCTCTCACTTAAGACCCTTTATAATCTTACAAAGGACAATGGGCGAAGGTCTCAAGCTCCTCTTGCTGCTTCAAGCTGGACATGGTCATCTTCCTACCCTACCCTTGGGTTCAGAAATCCCTAATAAGAGTGGGGGTGTGGAGCGGAAGGTGGCCATCCCACATGGGGAAGGATCGTGCAGACTCCAGGTCAGTTTGCGGTCTCCGGACAGCGGAGTGCTTGGTTTAACAGGCTGGCCTCCTTGTATTCTGGGGAAAACATTTGGGAACAGGGTTAAAAGACATCATTCAATCCATAACCACTAGATGACAAAAGGCAGGGATTAATTTTTCAATGTCCCACATTAGGGAAGAGAAGGCCTTCTTTGGAGGAAGGTGTGCCAAGCACATCTCACCTGTCCAAAACCCTTTTGCCCACTATACTTAGTTTGGGCTGAGGGAAATATTTTAGGTTTCCCCCCTCTCAGACCTCTGGGCCCTTACTATCCAAGTCATTAGGATAGAAAAGAGAAACCAGTTTTAAAGTGAAGCCCACAGACCACCCCATACTTCACCAACCCAGCCACTTAGTTCAGCCAAACCATTGATTCTCAGGAGGCAGTGCTGCAGACAGGATTAAGTGAGGCTTATATGTACAGAGAATGACTCAGGTAATGAGATCATAGGCTCATGCCCTTTGAAAGCAGAAAACACATGTTAATTTCTGTAACATAACCCACAAACAACTCTCTAAATCTGTAACACTGTCTTATTGGAAAGACATCTAATTGCAAGGCATTTGACAGTCTTCTTGCCCACAAAATAAATATCTTTGATGATACCACTGACATAGTTTATCTTTCAAATTAAAACATATTTTAAATGGAAAGAAACTTTAAAGACGGCTAGCTGCACTACTTTATATTCTGCCACTGATCATTGTGATTTTCCTTGCATAACGACTTTTCTCCCTAAGATAACCCTCCTTGTCATAAGGGACTGCATTAAGTCCATTTTTAATTTATCCTGTTTATTTGCATAAACACAGCAAGAGCAGAAAATAATCACTTATGATTTTTAGTTCTGCTTTGCTGGAACTTACGTAAGGAACATTTAGGGAGACCTTCAGTCTGCCCTTCAGGGCACAGAGGCAGAGCCACATACCTGGCATTCAGCCTCGCTTGTACACACCTGTCCGTTCGAAGTCCTTCTGGTTTTCCATTGTGCCTTAAGGTCCCTTCTAGCCATCTTTCAGGAAAACAACCTTCATTCCTTCTCTGGAAAGATTGCTGTGGACCACACAACCAACCACGGTACCAGGCCTTTTATCTTGTGGGCTTTTATTACCTTCGAAAGAAATTCCCAGTTCCTCAGGACTTTTTCGTAACAACCAAAGTCCAAGCATGTCTCTTTTAGGCATGACATTCCAGTCAACGTCTTGGTCAAAAAAAACCTCTATTAACAACTGGTTTTATTAGTTTTATGCAAAGAAACTTATGTCATTACTTACTTCTTTAGACTGCCATACTCTGGAGGGATCAGATAGGGAGAAAAATATAGTGTGAAGGAAAATTCTTGTCCTTCTAATATTTATTAAACCGGCATTTCCATTTTTCATATTTTCATTTTTCTTCCAATTAAATTTTTTTGTTTGTTTTTCTGTTACAGTTGTCCCACTTTTTCCCCCTCTTACCTCCCTGCACCCTGTCACTTCCTTTCCCCACGTTCAGCCCCCACTCAGTTGCCCATGTCCGTGGGCCATCCATACATGTTCCTTGACTAGACCCTTCCCCTTCTTACCCTCTTAGCTCCCTCCTGCCTCCCCCTTTGTTACTGTTAGTCCACTCCTTGTTTACATACCTCTGGTTCAATTTTGCTCATTTGTTTGTGTTTTTCATTAGTTTCCTGTAACAGGTGACAGCATAAGGTATTTTTCTTTCCTTGCCTGGCTTATTTCGCTAAGCATAATTCTCTTTAGTTCCATCCATGTTGTTGCAAATGGTAGAAGTTCCTTCTTCCTTTCTGCTACATAGTACTTCATTGTGTAAATGTACCACAGTTTTTTGATCCACTCATCTACAGATGGGCACTTAGGTTGTTTCCAGCACTTGGCTATTGTAAATAGTGCTGCTATGAACCTAGGGGTGCATAGGTTCTTTTGAATTGGTGTTTCAGGATTTTTCAGATATAATCCTAGCAATAGAATTGCTGATTCAAAAGGCGGTTCCATTTTTAGTTTTTTGAGGAAATTCCAAACTGTTTTCCATGGTGGCTGCACCAGTCTGCATTCCCACCAGCAATGCACCAGGGTTCCCATTTCTCCGCATCCTCTCCAACATAAGTTTTTTTGTGATTTGTTGATGATGGCCATTCTGACTGGTGTGAGGTGATATCTGATTGTGGTTTTTATTTGCATCTCTTGCATCTCTCTGATGGCTAGTGATGTTGAGTATTCTTTCATATGTCTATGGACACTCTGTATGTCCTCTTTGGAGAAGTGTTTGTTCAGGTCCTTTGCCAATTTTTAATTGGGTTGCCTGTCTTCTTGGTGTTGAGTCGTATGAGTCCTTTATATATTTTGAAGATCAATCCCTTGTCTGAGATATCATTGGCAAATATATTTTCCCATATGGTTGGTTTCTTTTTCATCTTGCTGATGTTTTCTTTTGCTGAGCAGAAACATTTTAGTTTGATGTAGTCCCATTTGTTTATTCTTTTCCTTATTTCCCTTGCCTTAGGAGATATATCAGTGAAAATGTTGCTACATGGGATATCTGAAATTTTCCTGCATATTTTTCCTCTAGGATTTTTATGGTGTCAAGGCTTACATTTAAGTCTTTTATTCATATTAATTTTATTCTGGTGTGTGGTGTAAGTTGGTGGTCTAGTTTTATTTTTTTCACGTCCCTGTCCAGTTCTCCCAACACCATTTGTTGAAGAGGCTCTTCTCACTCCATTTGATGTTCCTTCCCCCTTTGTCAAATATTAGTTGACCATATAGACCTGCTTTTATTTCTGGGCTCTCTATTCTTTTTCATTGATCCTTATGCCAGTACCGGACTGCTTTGATTACCGTGGTCCTGTAGTATAATTTGATATCAGGTATTGTGATTCCACCTACTGTTTTTTCCTCAAAATTGCTGTGGCTATTCGAGCTCTTTTTGAGTTCCATATAAACTTTTTTTAAGTATATTTTATTGATTATATTGTTACAGTAGTTCCAATTTTTTCCCCTTTACTTCCCTCCACCCAGCACCCCCCTCCCCCAGCAATTTCCCCACAAATCCGTGCCCATGGTTCGTACATATAAGCTCTCTCGCTTCACCCTTTCATATATTCTTCTTCTTTTTTTAATAAATGAATGATTAATTAATTTAACAATAAAAAAGAACAATCCCTCCCTATCAGAGTTAAGACTCTTTATAATCTTATAAAGGACAATGGGTGAAGGTCTCGAGCTCTTCTAGCTGCTTCAAGCTGGACATGGTCATTATCCTACCTACCCTTGGGTCCAGAAATCCCTAATAAGAGTGGGGGATGTGGAGGGGACGGTGGCCTTCCCACATGGGGAAAGAGCGTGCTGACTTTGGGTAAGTTGGTTGTCCCTGGACAATGGTGTGCTTGGTTTAACTGGCTGGCATCTTTGTTGTATTCTGGGGGCAACACATTTGGCAACAGGGTTAAAAGACATCATTTCAATCCATAACCACTAGATAAAAGAAGGCAGGGATTAATTTTTCAATGTTCCACGTTAGGGAAAAAAAGCGGGGGGGCTTCTTTGGAAGAAGGTGTGTCAGGCATATCTCACCTGTCTAAAACCTTTTTGCCCATTATACTTAGTTTGGGCTGAGGAAAATTTTTTAGATTTCCCCCCTCTCAGACCTCTGGGCCCTTTCTATCCAAGCCATTAGGATAGAAAAGAGAAACCAGTTTTTTGAAGTATTTGTTCTAGGTCTGTGAAAAATGTCATTGGTATTTTAATCAGGATTGAATTGAATCTATAAATCACTTTGGGTAGTATGGATATTTTAATGATGCTGATTCTTCCCATCCATGAGCATAGCATATGCTTCCATTTATTTGTATCTTCCTTAATTTCTTTCTTCAATGTTATGTAGTTTTCCGAGTACAGGTCTTTTATCTTTTTCGCTAAATTTATTCCTAGGTACTTTTTGTTGTTGTTGCTGCTATTGTAAATGGGATTTTTTTCCTAGTTTCTATATCTGATATTTTATTGTTGGTGTACAGAAATGCCTTTGATTTTTGTATATTGATTTTGTACCATGCTCTTTTGCGAAATTCACTTATTAAGTTGAGTAGTTTTTTTATAAAGTCTATAGAGTTTTCTATGTACGCTATCATGTCATCAGCAAAAAATGACAGTTTTACTTCTTTTCTAATTTGGATTTTTTTAATTTCTTTTTCTTGTCTGATTGCTGTAGCTAGAACTTTCAATACTATGTGGAATAAGAGTGGAGATAGTGGACATCCTTGTCTTGTTCCTGATATCAGGGGTAGTGTTTTCGGTTTTTGCCAATTGAGTATGATATTGGTTTCTCATAAACGGCCTTTATTATGTTGAGGTATACTCTCTCTATTCCCATTTTGCTGAGTGTTTTCATCATAAATGGGTGTTGTACTGTATCAAATGCTTTTCCAGCATCCATTGATAGAATCATGTGGTTTTTGTCTTTCATTTTGTTCATGTAGTGCATTACATTTATTGATTTGTGAATATTAATGCATCCTTGCATCTTTAGGGTGAATCCCACTTGATTGCAATGTCTGATCTTTTTAATATGTTGCTGGATTGGATTTGCCAATATTTTGTTGAGGATTTTAGCATCTATGTTCATCAGTGATATTGGCCTGTAGTTTTCTTTCTTTGCTATGTCTTGACATGGTTTTAGATTTAGGGTAATACTGGCTTCATAGAAAGAGTTCAGAAATCTTTCCTCTTCTTGAATTTTTTTGGTATAGTTTGAGGAGGGTAGGAGTTAGTTCTTCCCTAAAAGTTCTGTAAAATTTGCCTGTAAAGCCATTTATTCCAGGGCTTTTGTGTGCTGGGAGTTTGATTCTGGTTTTAATTTCACCCTTTGTTATCAGTCTGTTCAGGCTTTCTACTTCCTCTTGATCGAGTACAGGATTATTATATGTTTGTAGAAATTTGTCCATTTCATCTAGGTTGTCAAGTTTCTTACCTTGTAGTTGTTTGTAGTAGTTTCTTACAATCCTTTGTAATTTTGTGATATAGGCTGTGATTTCTACTCTTTCTTTTTTGATTTTCTTTATTTAGGTCTTCTCTCCTTTTTTCTTGATGAGGCTGGCTAAAGGCTTGTCGATTTTGTTTATTTTTTCAAGGAACCAGCTTCTAATTTTGTCGATCTTTTGAATTGTTTGTTTAGTCTGTATGTCATTTAATTCTATTCTGATATTGATGATTTCCTTCCCTCTAAGCACTCTGGGCTTTGTTTTGTAGTTCGAGTTCTTGTAGCTGTAGGGTTATATTTTTTATTAGAGATTCTTCTATTTTTTTTTTCAGTATGCCTGTATTGCTATGAACTTTCCTATAAGGACTGCTTTTGCTGTGTTCCATACGTTTTGGGCTGTTGTGCGTTCATTAACATTTGTTTCTAGAAACTTCTTGGTTTCTTCCTGATGTCATTGTTAACCCATTCACTATTTAATAGCATGTTATTCATTCTTTGAGGTTGAATGTTTTTGAATTTTTCCTTCAGGTTGATTTCCAATTTTAAGCCATTGTGATCTGAGAAGATGCTTGATATAATTTCAATTTTCTTGAATTTGTTGAGGCTTCTTCTGTGTCCTACCGTGTGGTCTATCTTTGTAAATGTCCCATGTGCTTTTGAAAATAATGTATATTTTGCTTCTTTGGAGTGAAAAATTCTATATATGTCAACTAAGTCCATTTGATCAAGAGTCCTGTTCAGTGCCTCAATATCTTTGGTGTTTCTTTGTTTTGAAGATCTGTCCATTGTTGACAATGAGGTGTTAAAGTCCCCTACTATGAGTGTGTTGCTGTTTATATTCTTCTTGTTGTCTTTCAAGATTTTCCTTATATATTTGGGTGCTCCTATGTTGGGTGCATATATTTTTACCAGAATTACATTTTCTTGATGGATTGTTCCCTTAGGTACTATAAAATGTCCTTCTTTGTCTCTTTTTATGGCTTTTGCTGTGAAATCTATTTTTTATTATATAAATTTGCTACCCCAGGTTTTTTTTAATGTTCATTTCTTTGGAATACTTTTTTCCGTCCCTTCACTTTCAGTCTGTGTAAATCTTTCATTTTGATATGTGTCTCTTGTAGACAGAATATGTGTGAATTATGTTTTGAGATCCATTCTACTACCCTATGTCTTTTAATTGTAGCATTTAACCCATTTACATTTAAGGTTATTATTGACAGGTATTTATTCATTTTCTTTTGTACCTGTGTTCCTCTCCCTCTCTCTTTTTTTTCTTTTTCTTTTAGCATTCCCTTTAGCATCTCTTGAAATGCTGGTTTGGTAGAGATGTATTCTTTTAGTCTTCTTTTGTCTGGGAAACTCCTTATTTCACCATCTGTTTTGAAAGAGATCTTTGCTGGGTAGAGCAGTCTTGGTTGTAGGCCTTTTTTTTCTATTGTTTGAAATATTTTTGCCATTCCCTTCTGGTTTGCACTGTTTCTGTTGCGAAATCAGTTAATAAACTTATCAGAGTTCCCTTGTTTGTTATTTGCTGTTTTTCTCTTGCTGCCTTTAGGATTTTTTCTTTGTCTTCGAATATTGTCATTTTAATTATGATGGGTCTTTTTGGTTTCATCTTCATTGGGACCCTCTATGCTTCCTGGACTTGCATGAATTTTCCTCTCATCAATTAGGAAAAATATTCTGTCATTAATTTTTCAATCAGGCTTTCTATCCCATGCTCCTCTTCCTTTCCTTATTTTATCCCTATGATAAGGATATTGTTTCTTTTCATGTTGTCCTTCAGTTCTCTTAAACCCTCTTCTTTCTTTTTAAGTCTTTTTTTCATTTTGTTGCATTTCTGTGAATTTTTTTCTACATTGTCCTCTAACTCATTGATCTGATACTCTGCTTCGTTTAGCCTGCTTTTGATTGATTCTAATGTGTTCTTCAGTTCATAAATTTTATTCTTCATTACTTCCTATTTCTTATTGAAAGTTTTATGTCCTTTTTTATGTTGGTGTAGTTCTCAGTAAGTTCCTTGTAGCTTCCCTGGAGTTCATTTTATTTTCTCTGGAGTCTTTGTAGTTCCCCTGGAATTTGTTGTAGTTTTCTTTGAATTTGTCGAGTTCATTGAGCTTCCTCATTAGTATTGTTTTGAATTCCATGTCTGATAGTTTGCTTGCCTCTATTTCAGCTATGCTTCCTTGTGGGAATTCCTCTTTATCTTTCAGTGGGAACTTGTTTCTGTTTGGTGGGGTGTTATTTGGCCCCTTCATTTTGGGCACTGGTCTTGTCTCTCCTTCTTAGATTGATCTGCTTTTATTTTCTGCCTTTGTGGTGTGCCCTTCTTATAAACAGTTGTTAAGCTGCTGCCTCCAGCTGATGCCACTTGGAGAGGAGCTGTCTGCTTAAGCGATTTGTCGCATAGCACTAGGGATGATTCTATAGTGGGACCTAGTCTGCTGCTCTCCAAGCTCTTTCTCAAGAACCAGCAAACAAAACTTATTACAAAGTCCCTCTAGTTCACTTCACCCTCCTTTGGCCTCAGGCAGGGGCGAGTGCACTCCCTCGCTCAGACCAGTGGCTAGTTGACCCGTTGCACATCAGGGTGGGTGGGTCCAAAGCAGACTGGTTGCTCACCTGTTCTGCCAGAGGGGGAGTCCTCTGCACGCCAGCAGAAGGGTTTGTTATGTCCCTGTTGGGGCCGGCCAGGGGTGCTGGTGAGTTGGTTTCATGCCTGTTGGGTCAGGCTGGGCTGCCTGGGTGCAGTGGTGGCCAGTTTGGGTTCTCACCTGTTGGGGCGGGGCCAGGGGCACCTGAGCCTGCTCGCTGGTGAATTGGCTTCACACCTGTTGGGAAGAGCATTTTATAAAAAAAAATCTTAAACCTTTATTGAGTAACGATGGCTGAGTTGAGCTCTGTTTTCTGTCTTCCTTCCCTTGTCCACATTAGCAGTTTCACTTGCACACTACTGAATAACACATGGATTAAGGATAAAATCACAAGAAAAATTAGAGAATATATCAAGGTGAATGAAAATAAAAATACAACACTAAAATTGAAAGAGTACAGGTGAAGTAATGAATTGAGGAAAATTTATAAATTTAAGTGATTACATAAAAAAATTTTAAAACCAGTTATCTATATTTGAACTGTAAGAAATTAGGAAAAGATGAGCAGAACAAGCCACAGAGTAAGGAGAAGGGAAGGAATAATAAAAATAAGAGAAGAAATCAATGAACTAGAAAACAGAAAATAAGTAAATTTAAAAGTTTGTTCTTGAATATGTTAATAAAGTATTTTAACCCCTAGGAAATATCATTGAAAACAGGAGAGATATGACTTCCACTTTATTAATAGCTGAGTAAGATCCCATTAGACCAAGACTTCTGCAAATGACAAGTAGCTAGCTATTGAAGTCACTGAGGAGTAAACAGAAAATGACAGAATCTTCCAGAGAGTTCACACTTGGAAAATAGTTGGACTAAATAAGTTCATATTTTCATGGATTTTAGCTTAAGACCGTATGCAAACAGCATGATGTGCAGAGTGATGGTGGTAGGCAGGTAAGTAATTTTTCTTTTCTGGAAACACAGAAAAATGAATCTAGAGAAATCATGGTGGTAAAAAAGTAAAAGAATGGATATATCGAAAGAAAAATATCGAGATAGTAAAGCCCCAAATTATTTCTCACCATGTATTTTGTTGACCACTGAATCACACATCACAAAGCAGGTTCAAAAAAACTTTTAAAGACAAAAGATATGGATGAGGTAAGGCCCATCTGATGAGGGGTTTATATCCAAAATTTATAAAGAACTTATAAACTCAACACCAAGAAAACAAACAATCCAATTTAAAGAATACACAGAGAGAATCTGCATAGACATTTCTCCAAAGAGGACATACATATGGTCAATAGACATAAGGAAAAATGCTCAATGTCACTAATCATCAGAGAAATGCAATTTAAAAACCACAATGAGATACCTCACACATAAGTCAGCAAATAACAAGTGCTTAGGAAGATGTGACAAAAAGGGAAACCTCTTGCACATGGGTAAAGAATTGAGTAAGTACAGATTGGTGGTTTAAAATGGTCACGGGTGTGTAAAGTACAGCATAGAGGATATATTCAATAATATAACTATGTATGGTGACAGATAGGTACTAAACTTATCAGAGGAAACATTTTGTAAAATGTATGTGATTGTTTAATCACTATGCTGTATAATTGAAACTGATGTAAAAAGTACTCAATGTCAAATAATTTAAAAATTAAGAATAAAAAACTGCAATTTATACAATAAAAAAGATCTAACAGAAGTAAAGTCATACAACATTTTTTAAAATTTTTTAATATTTATATTTATTCTTAAAGAAAAAATAATCGAAGGGACAATACTTGCTCCACCCAATGGGAGAATAAAGTTAATATAAACTTATGATTGAGTATGGAAGATTAAATCTATTAAGCAAATGAAAATGAAATAAAAATCTTAAGATCAGAGAAAATGTAGGGGAGAAAATTGAGGAGAGATGCAAATAATATTGGAGAGTAGTAACAGATAGAACTTAGAAAGCTGAACTTCAAGTGTCTGAGAGGACTGTAGGAAAAGGATGGAGGATAGTAATGATACAAGTAAATTTTTTTGTTCAGAAAGTAGGAAGGGTCAGAAATTACAACTATCCATCACAACTGAAGATCTGGATGTGGGTAGGGTTAAAAAAAGAAACAACAACCACACTTGACCTTAGCCAAAAGGCTGAGAAACATAGATAAAAATAACTATGGTATATTCACACAATGGAATACTACTTGGCCACATAAAAGAAAAATATTTTACCCTTTGCAACAGCATGGATGGACCTGGAGAACATTATGCTAAGTGAAATAAGCCAGCTAGAGAAATACAAATACCATATGATTTCATTCATATGTGGACTCTAATGAACAAACTGAACTAATATGTAAAATAAAGACAGATTCATAAATAGAAAGCAGGCTGACAGCACTGGGGAGTTAGGGAGTGGAGGGATTTAACAAAAGGGAAAAGTGACTCATGGACATGCACAACAGTGTGTTCATTGTAGAGGGAAGAAGGTGAGTGGAGGTGGAAGATGGCCTAAGGGTGATAAATGGTAATGGAAAAAATACAATAAAAAACATCAGAAAAACCAACCAATCAAACAAACAAACAAAACCCAAAAAGAGTGTGTAATGGTCTCTGTAAAGAGCATTAGATCTCAAGATCTGGACCTGTGGATCATTAGCAGATATCCCACATGGCAATATTTTTGCCAATGTATATCCTAGGACAAAGACAATAAAGGAAAAAGTAAACAAATGGGACTACAGCAAACTAAAAAGCTTCTGCATGACTAAAGAGACCATCATCAAAATGAAAAGGGAACCAACTGTATTGGAGAACATATTTGCCAATGATACGTCAGAAGTGGGTTTGATCTCCAAACAATATAAAGAGCTCATAGGATTCAACACCAGAAAAATCAACAACGTAATTAAAAATGGGCAAAGGATCTGAATAAATGGTTCTCCAAGGAGGACATAGAGATGGCCCATAGATATATGAAAAGGTGCTCAACATCACTAGCCATCAGAGAGATGCAAATTGAAACCACAATGAGATACCACCTCATACCAGTCAGAATGGCCATCATTAATAAATCAACAAACAAGTGCTGGAGAGGACAGGGAGAAAAGGGAACCCTAGTACATTGCAAGTGGGAATGCAAAAATATTGTTATGTGAGATATCTGATATTTTCCTGCCTATGTTTTCCTCAAGGATTTTTTTTCTGATATTATCACTAATTTTTTAAAATATGTTTTATTGATTATACTGTTACAGTTGTCCCAATTTCTTTTCCTTCTGCTCCCCTTCACCCAGTGACACCCCTCCCTCCAGTTGCTCCCCTCTTTTAGTCCATGTCCATTGGTTGTGCATATAGTTCTTCTCAACCTCTTCCCGTCTACTCCATTCCCACCTACTATGCTTCTTAATTCCTGTACCATTTCCCTCTCTTTCCCCCTTCCCCCTCCCTGCTGACCTCACCCCTATATGTTCCCCATACCTATAGTCCTTTTTCTACTCTCATTGCCTACTTAGTTTGTGTTTGTTTTGATTCCCTAGCTTCTGTTGTTGGTTGTTGAGATGCAGTTTTCATTTTAATGTTCATAATTTTTATCCTCCTTCTTCTAAACCAGTCCCTTTAACACATCAAGTAATAGTGGTTTGGATCTAATAAACTCCTTCAGTTTTACTTTGTCCTGGAAGCATTTTCTCTGCCCTTTTATTCTGAATGACAGTTTCACTGGATAGAGTATTTGTGGCTGTAGGTTTTTGATTTTCATTACTTTGAATATTTCTTGCCAGTCCCTTCTTGCCTGCAGGGTCTCCTTTGAGAAATCAGCTGATAGTCTAATTGGGACGCCTTTGTACATGATTCTTTTCTTCTCTCTTGCTGCTTTTAAGATTCTCTCTTTATCTTTAATTTTTGACAATTGGATTATAATGTGTCTTGGAATGGGTTTCCCTTTGTCCAGTTTTTCTGGAACTCTCTGTGCTTCCTGGAACTGTAAGTCTATTTCCTTCCCCAAGTTCGGGAAATTCTGCTTCATTATTTTTTCACATAATTTTTCTATTTCTAGTTCTTCTTCATCCTCTGGCAATCCTATAACTCAAATGTTTATTCACTTATAGCTGTCCCAGAAGCTTCTGAACCTTTCCTCGTATTCCTCCCTTTTTGTTTCCTCTTTCTGCACTGGTTGACTGTTTGTTCCTTTCCTATGCTCCAATGTGTTGATTTGATCTCTGGTTTTCATTTCCTCACCACTTGTCTCATATGTTTCTTTCATTTCAGTATAACTAGCTTTAATTCCTTCCCCATCTTGTTCCAAATCTTTTGTTAATTCTGTAAGCCACCTTATGACTATAGCTCTGAACTGAGCCTCAGAAAGATTTCCTATTTGCTCATTGGGTAGGTCCCTCATCTGCTGCCTGGTGAACTGCATCTCTGGGATTTCAATCATGGTCTACTTCATCCTGACAGTTTACTGTTTACCTTTGCTTCCTGGGCGGGCTGTAGGGGATGGATCCCCATGCACTTGACCTTTTTCACTACTCTGTGGCGCTTTGTGTGGGGCCGGGGGTCCATAGATGGATTCCTCCTGTTACTCTCCGCTAAGAGAGCGGCTCACAGTCCAAGGAAATGTGGGAGGGGGGGTCTTCCTTCCCCAACATTGGAATCGCGAGCTGCCGGGTCCCGACTGCAGCCAGAATTGTTCCCTTGGCGTTTCTCGCAGTCCCGCTGCTATCCCCGCTGCTACTGGGGACAGCACAGCCTGACCTTTCTGTCCCAATTCCGATTTCGCCCCTCTTACTTGGCCAGATGAGCACCGCTGGTTTATAACTTCATATGTTGGGCTTCCATGTAGTTTTATTTTCTGGAATTTATGGTTATCTTTGGTTTTGAGGTAGTTGTATTCCTACTCGGTTGTGGAGGGAGACAGAGCGTGTTAGTATAAGCCTCCATCTTAGCCAGAAGTCCTCCTATCACTCCTCCTCAATGATTTTTATGGTGTCACAACTTACATTTAAGTCTTTTATCCATTTTGAGTTTATTCTGGTGTTTGTTGTGAGTTGGTGATCTAGCTTCTTTTGTGACAGCATGGATGAAACTGGAGAATATTATGCTAAATGAAGTAAACTAGTTGGTGAAAGACAAATACCATCTGGTCTCACCTATAAAAGGAATCTAATGAACAAAATAAACTAACCAATAAAATAGGCATGAAAACAGGGAACAGACTGAAAGTGATCACAGGGGAGTGGGGAGGGGGATAATGGTGGAAAGAAGGTGAAGGGACTAGACAAAGAACACATATGAATGACCCACGTACATGGACAACAGTGTAGGAATTGAATGTATTAGTTGTGGGTGGGATAGGCAAAGGAGCCAGAGGGGGAGCAATTGGGACAACTGTAATAAATAACAAAAATGATTTAATGAAAAATATATAAAACCAAAAAAACTCCAGGACCACAAAAAAGAAATAGCAATTATGTGACTTGATGGAGGTTTTAGTTAATGTTACAGTAGGACTGTAATCATAAATAATTTATAAGTATATCAAATAAATGCCTGTACAGCTTAGCATTATATGATGTTATACTTTAATTATAGCTCAACAAATCTGAAAAAAGAAATAAAAACAGAATGGAATTACTCTTTTGTTAAACTCAACCAAACATTTATGGGGAAAAAGCAGTCAATACTACACAAACTTATTCAGAAAATAGAAGAGAATAATATATTTCCAAAATATTTTATGATTATTATATGGGTAATAAAATCACACAATGGCACTATATGGAAAAACATGAGACCAATATTTCCCAAGAACATAGATGCAAAGATCCTCAAAAAAATTAGTAAATTGAATGTATTAAAAAGATATTTTATTATGAGTGTATGTGTTTATTGCAAGAATGCAAGGTGACTAGACCCTTCTCCTTCTTTCTTCTATTCCCTCCTCCCCTCTCCCATCTGGTCACTGTCAGTCTGTTCCTTGTTTCCATGCCTCTGGTTCTTTTTTGCTCACTTGCTTGTTTTGTTCATTAGGTTCCTGTATTAGGTGAGATCATATGGCATTTTTCTTTTGCTGCCTGGCTTATTTCACTAAACATAATACTCTCCAGTTCCATCCACATTGCTGCAAAAGATAGGAGTTCCTTCTTTCTTTCTCTTGCATAGTATTCCATTGTGTAAATGTACCACAGGTTTGTTTGTTTTTTAAGATTTTATTTTTAGAGATATGGGAAGGGAGGGAGAAAGTGAAGGTGAGAAATATCAATGTGTGGTTGCCTCTCGCAAGCCCCCAACTGGGGACCTGGCTTGCAACCCAGGCATGTGTCCTGACTGGGAATCGAACCAGTGACCCTTTGGTTTCCAGGTCCATGCTCAATCCACTGAGCAACACCAGCCATGGTCATATCAGTTTTTTGATCCATTCATCCACTGATGGGCACTTAGGCTGTTTCCAGCACTTAACTATTGTAAATAACACTGCTAAGAACATAGGGGTGCATAGGTTCTTTTGAATTGGTGTTTCAGTATTAGGGTATCATCATAACAGTGGAATTGGTGGATCAAAAAGCAGTTCCATTTTTAGTTTTTTGAGAAACTTCCATACTGTTTTCCACAGAGGCTGCACCAGTCTGCATTCCCACCAACAGTGCACTAGGGTTACCTTTTCCCCACAATCCCTCCAGCATTTTTTGTTTGTTGATTTATTAATATTGGTCAAGGAACCAATACATAACCCATAGACATGGACAATAGGGTGAGGATTAACTAAGGAAAAGGTGGAAGATGGAAGAGTCAAGGGAGAAAAATGGCAGAAAAATGGGACAACTGTCATAGAACAATAACAAATCAGGGGGAAAAAGATGCAAGGTGGATTTATTATCCAAAAAAATAAATCAATGCTACTCACTATGTAAAGAACAGAGATACCATATGACCATTTTAATAGGTGCTGGAAAGAATTTGATCAAATCTAACCCCTGTTAATGATTTAAAACCTCTTGGAAAACTAGAAATAGAAGGAAACAACATCTTCTACCTGATTAACAGTATCTACCATAAATAAACAAATAAGCAAGCAACAACAACAAACCCTACAGTAAGCATTATATTCAGGAAAAAAACTAAATTATTTCTACCTACATTTAGGAGCTAGTTAAAACTGTCCACTCTTACCACTAATACCAACTGTTGTACTGGAGTGTCTTACTAATAAAATACTGTAAAAAAAAATAAAGGACATTAAATAAAAAAACTGTCTATATTTGTCTTGTAAGTATAAAATAAGGCATTTATTAAAATAAAAATATAAATTAGTGAATTTATACTGTTCACTGACTATAGGTCAATATACAAAACAAATTTTGTTTATATATTTTAATTCTCCTTACACTCATCTATGTGTTCTACACAATCCAGTCAATATCCCAAAAGAAATTTTTGTATAAATTTAAACTTTTAAATATATATATATATATATATATATATATATATATATATATATCAAAATTAAGAATCAAGAATAGCCAAACAATTTTGAAAAAAGAAAGTTGGATGAGTCACATGACTCAGTCTTACTCTAAAGCAATATTTAGAGTGGTATTGCTTTAATCATAAGGAAATTGAACAATAGATCAGAATAGAGAGTCTAGAACTAGAACCACACATATAAGGGTTATTGAACTTTGACAGAGGTTATAAGGTAATTCAACGGCAGAAGATAATCTTGACTATTTCTCAGTAATAATAAACAATAAAAAACTAATGCATGAACAACATAGATAATCTCAAAAATGTTAAGTACTATAAGAAGCCAGATGCAAAAAATATACATACTGTATGCTTTCATGCATACGAAGCTAATATTTGGCAAAACTAAGCTGGGTGAATAGAAAACAGAACAGTAGTTGCCAATGGAAGTAGAGATTGGCTGGAAGAAAACACAGATAATTTTTTAGGATTATAGAAATAATCTATTTACTGAGGTTGTGATGACATAGATATATACCTTTTTCATAATTCACTTTTAAACTTAAGATATGTATATTTTATTATATGTAAATTTCACTTTCATTTTTTTTAAGGAAGGAGAATATTTTATGTCTCAGAAAGGAAAATGGATTGCCCAAAGCTTTAAATCCATGCAAGTGCCTTAAGAGCTACATCTCACTGTCTCAGAAAACAACTTTATACTATGCAACTGATATTTCAACAAGAAAGATGAGCAGTTTCATACTTTTAACACTTCAAGTCCAATACCAGGTATATAAAATATGTCTTCCAGCTTTTTTCTTCTCTCTTCAGGTGCAGATTTCAGACATGTTTCCAACTCTTAAAAGAATGAGAGTTCTTTATAAAATACCTTATCTTTGTTTTTCAACTTATCCAAGCCATATTCCCAAAATTGAGAATTATAAATGCACTTCGATCATCTCATTGGGTTTATAACATCTGATGGAAAAGAAAAATAAGGAACTATCAACCTTTTTCTGGAGAAATAAAACAGCAACACAGGCACAATGTATATATTATACCCAAGTCCTTATTTTGTCATGTTGTAACATAACTCAAGGCTATATTTTTATCTGCTTTGCATTAATAGCGAAGGATTTTAGAGTTCCAAACTATTACTGTTCAAGCATCCTCTGATATAGCTATATTCCCAGAAGTTGAAGGGATCTTAAGGGATTACAGCTGTAACCCTCCACAGATAACCTCTAATCCTAAAATCCCAACTCAACAGAATGATTGATGGTATACTCTCAGAATTACCCCATTCTTCACAAAAGCACTTGTATACAAAGTAACCACGTCAGCAGCACCCTTTTATCTTGTAAACGATGAATAATTCTGCTTCTCAATAATAATACATACAAGTTACTGAACACTTTAATCAGGCACTGTTGTGTATTGTTTTATTTTATACCCAAAACAATTATATTAGATAATTATGATTATAATCATATTCATTTTCCAGATGAAGAAACTGAGATGCAAAGAGGTCACACAATTAGTAAATGGCAGAGCTGGGAATTCACCTCAGACTGAGTTGACAACAAATACTAAGCTGTTTCATTTTATTGCTAAATATTCATCAGGCCCACAGCTTGGGTTTGATTACAAAAGGAGCTCAAACCATGAATGCAGACTCTGAAGTTTCTTATTAAATTCATGGTGGGCGTTAGTAAATGCAGACAAATGAATATACTTAGAAAATTATCTCAAGGAAAAAAATGGAGAAAGAAAGGGAATATAAAGAAAGGGTAGAGATCACTAGGAAAATATAGTTATCAAAATATTTACGTGGATAGTCTCTGTAATCATTGTAGAACAGGCAAGGGACTTAAGTTGTTGCCCAGGGACCCTGTCTCAGGAGTACCCAAAAGAGAACATATTGGCAATTAAATTTATAGCCATTAAGTGTTTTCATTACAGCGCTTGTTTTCTTATTCAAGTCATGAACTGCAGTCAGAAATATTTGGAGAACTCAAGGTAAATTGTTCATCTTTGATGGGAGACCTCTGAGTCCAGTCCTTAAAAGTTCTTTCTCTTACACAGACAGTTGAGTCATCATTTGTTTAGAAGTGGGGATCAGAAAACACTTCTTTCAGTTCATACTGTCAGTGTAAAGAAGTTTTTCAAGTTTTCCTGAACACCTTTCCATATTTATTGCAACAATAGAAGACTATTCAAATTAACCTCATCCATTCAGGTATTTAACATCAATATATTCACATTCAGAAATAAAAGGAGCTTTTGTATCAAGAAATTCTTATTAGCTATTCTTATCTTGTCAAATTTCACTAGGCAGACCACAGGAAGTTGTAGACCCAAGCACTTCCCAGAAATTGGACTTTCTCCCACATCTCTGCCCAGGAACTGCCAGATGAGTTATTGCTGTCGGAGAATTATGCAGTGTGTCTGGGCTTTGAGGTTATCTGATCAGCACAGGCATTGGTGAGTAAAGTTTATTTTTCCCTCAGCCAAAGAATTATAAACTCTGAGTCTCGTGCCTGGAATAATCTAAAAGGCCATCTTGTCTAACTTCTAGTCAATGCCTGCATCAGTTTAGCATCATATTCAGGCTTCTTTAATAATAATAGAATAGAAATAAATTTTGAGTGCTTGCTGTATACCAAAAATAATTTTTTATGCATCATTTTAAATCTATATAACATCACTCTAAAGCAGACATTATTCTACAGATGACAAAATTAAAGCCCAGAGATGTTAGATGGTTTGGCCAAGGTCATGTGTAAATGGCAGGACCAAAGTTCAAACTCATGTTTATATTCAGTCCACACTCATAATTCAATTATCTGGGGTAACTAAAAACTCTAATATTCCATCACGTCGTTTCTGAAAGTTGACTCATACTCAGAATATCCATATCAGTGTTAGTTTCAGAAAAATTCAGTTACCATGCCTCTATCTTCCCACTTCCATTTTTACTCTCCCATCAACAATAACAAAAATTACTTTGATATGAATCCTTTTTACCATAATGAGAATAAAATATATTGGTTAGCAGAATAATAAAACTGGTAATCAAATCATAAAATTCTAGGATAAAATAAAATCCTGTCTTGAAGACAATACAAGAAAATTGGGATGGAAGATAAACCAGTTATAAGTCATTATCAATCAAACTTCAAAAATTTCATTGAGTTTGTTTCAGTAGACTCAAGATCCCTTCCTAAAAATGAATCTCAGTTTTCATTGTGTTCTATAACATAGTGACAAGGCTTGTTTGACTCATTTAAAGGTATTTATATTCAGAATCCCTTTCCCCTTCTACCTGCTGGACAATGACCTCTCCCAGGACAGGAACCATATATTTTATTTATCTTTGTTTCTTCTGAAGTATCTGTTTGTGCTTATGACATTTATTGAACACCTTTTTTGACCTTGAATCTGTACTGAACAGTGGATACACTTGAAAAAACATACTCTATGCCTCATTTTAGTGAGAAAATCAAACTCTAACCCAACATCTGCCATTTAATTCAGAGTACTTTAATACAAGTATATACAGAGTACTGTAACAATATAGCAGGTAGCACAGAGTCATGCACATTACAAATGTTCAATACCCACTTGTTAAATTTAATTTACTTAAAGAGAAGAGAAGTTTAATTCAGTAGATCAGGGCTATGACATATGAGGTGGATCAAGGCCACAACAAGTATGTACAACTTGCACTAAGTGTTTCTCAGTGTAAGTTCCTCCATGCCTCCCACTTCCCCAAATTAAGACCAACACACAGAAGCTAAGGATATTAAAATGTATGATGCAATTCTGTACCTTTTGGTGTTTATGCTCCTACATTTCACTCTGCAACTGAGATCTTAAAGAAGAATATCCTATTATCATATGGCCCAAAAATAAGTTATGAGTTGGGATAGAACTAATGATAGTGGCAAAAGTGATGGACTGCTAAATTTCTGTGTTGGTACTAGTTAAAGCTTTAAAGTTAGAGAGGGTAGGTGTGGATGATGCTTACCGTGGTGGATAAAAGTGACGAGATGAAAGTGATGTGAAGGGGAGCACCTCTGGAATTGGAAATAGACAGTTGTATAATGTTGGCTAGTAGAAAAGAGTAAGTAAATACAGTGGAGCCTTGGTTTTTGAACTTAATTCATTCTGGAAAACTGCTTGAGAAACAGTTTGTTCCAAAACTGAATCTCTTTTTCAGTCACCTGAGAGACACATGACTGATCATATAGGTATCAGCATGAAAGGGTTGTCAGGTAGAGAATTGAGACTTCAAGTTTTGTTAGACAATCAAGACATTTTTTTCATGAACAACTTGGTTGATAACTGAATTGTTCAAGAACCAAGTGTTCGAGAACTAAGGTTTGACTGTACTTTATGTTTCCAGCAGTGCTAAACAGTAAATACTAAGTAATCAGTAAGAAATTGATTAAAACCAATTTCATAGGTGGATTAGAGGTTTTATTTAATGATTATTAGAAAAAATCTGGGTGGGATACCAATGGAAAAGGTAAAAATTTCATATCCCTTCAAGGAAAAGAAGCTGGACATGCATGAGATTCTCCCGTCTGTAGCATTCAAGATAAGCTAGCTTATTATATAGCAACAAACACCCACCCCCAACTTTGAGTGGCTTGAAACAACAAAAATTTATTTCTTGTTCATTCTACATAGCCAACAATTAGTCTAAGCTCATTGAAGTCACCCAGAGACCCAGACTCATAGGAAATTATTCTTGATGTATGTTTTAATGATCGCTGAGGCAAAAAATGCATGTTAAATAGCTCCTGCCTGAAAGCGACATAGTCATTTTTACTAAAGTTTCCTTGGCTAAGTTAATAATATGACAGTGATGTCATGTACCTGGAAGGACATGAAAACTCCAATACTTGAGAGAGACTATAATGACAACTATATATTCCTTCCTAATTTCTGTAACTTTACTTTCTTCATGGACCCCTGGCTGGTTTGGCTCAGTGGATTGAGCGTTGGCCTGCGAGCTAAGTGTCGCTGGTTCGATCTTCCAGTCAGGGCACATCAGAGAAGGAAAACTCTGACTCCAAAAAACCTCCGCTGCCTTGCGGCATACCTCTTCAGGGGAAAGGCTAAGGGAGTAAACCCCAACAGAAAATCCGGAGCCGGAGTCCCTAAGGCGGTTTGACGTTGTAGTCAACACCGGCAACTCCTGCGGCGCACCTGAAGCCAAGCTGTATTGACTCCGTCTTTCCCTTGGACCCTTCAGCTGCGAAGAGAGGGGGGGTCTGCTGCATGGGCAACAACAGACCCTCCATATCACCCTGCCCAGGCTCTGTAGCTTCAGCTTCACTGGAGAGGACACTCCAGCATCATCGTAAGATGTCGATTCAACACGGGAGGAGACAGATACCATGTCACTCCCGAGTCGGACTGCACAGCCATTCTCGGCGGTGCAGATAGACTCTTAAGAAGCTACACCATTGTCTCTCGAGACGGACGGCTGCCGACGACGACGACGACGACGACTTTCTTCATGGGTTGTCATATCTGGCCTTATGACTTCATCCATTTCTTTGTACTCATGACTCCCAAATCTTATAGCTAAAGGACAAGTAGCTTTATTTAGTTCAAGAGTCCCATGTCCATTTCACTTCCTCCACACCAGACTGTTAGAAATTAAAATTTAAAATATTAAAATGTTCCCTGGCTGCTGTGGTTCAGTGGATTGAGCATTGACTAGTGAGCCAAGTGTCGCTGGTTTGATTCCCAGTCAGAGCACATTACTAGGTTGGACATCAGGTCCCCAGTTAGGGGCGCGAGTGAGAGGAAACCACAAAGTGATGTTTCTCTCCATCTCTTTCTCATTTCCCCTCTATCAAAAAAAAAAAAACCAAATAAATAAATAAATAAGTTAAAAAATAAAATAAAATATTAAAATGTACTTGTCAACATTATATTTAAAACTGTAATTGTTACTTCCCTACTTCTTCTAATAGCATCTGAATTTTTCCAATAAACCAGCTAACTTATCTTGAATGCTGCAGAAACTTTAGAAATATATAAATTTAGACATTAAAAATAGGAAGAAGCTGGCATACTAAAAGAATAATTAATAAAGTAAAAGCTGAATCTAGAGAAAATAGGGAAAATGTTTTAAGAAGTGTAGATGATAAGAAGCATTAGAGAGATCAGAGATGGCGGAGGAGTAAGTGAAAGCTACACTAACCTCCTCACAGGACCAGTCTGGATTTACAACATAATTTTGGAGAAATCATCTGGAATAACCAACCGAACACTAGCTGGAGAGAAGTATTATAACCACGGAGAGACAGAAAAGGCTGCTACATCACAACATGACCAGTAGGGAGTGAGGAGACATGAAAGGAAGGACTGGTGGCAGTCACGGGTGGCAGCTGAAGGGACTGAGAAACAGCTCAGCAGCCGGGGATTCCCCCTGAGAAGGGCAGGGTCTAAACCCCCAGCTGGGATTCCCAGCCTACATCAACAGAGTGGAAAGTAAAATATTATCCAGCTGTGAAAAGCAAAGAGCCACAGGGTTTCTTCCTAGACAGAGAGAAACAGTGGGAGAAAAAGAGCTCTTAAGTGGATCACTTACAAAAATATTTTGGCCTCCACTTACACTGGACTCAAGCAGAGCGAAGGCAGAGAGGACCGCAGGCGCTTGGGGAGAGTTTGGCGTGGTGGCTTTGAGGGGAGAACTGGGGGAGCAGCCGACCGGGTCCCAGTACTGACTCATCCCCAGTACTGCAGCCAGATCATTCCCTTCCGAGTGGCATCAGCCTGAGGAGAAGCAAAAGCCCTGCCTATGTAAATTAAGCTGCCACACCCTTGGTCCTTAAGCCTGGTGGCTACTCACAGATTGAATAGATTAACAACTAACGAAGACAGACAACAGCAGTAGACCCCTGGAAGTCTCCAACAGGCTGCCTAGGCCCAGACTGGTACAGGATCTGATACCACCAGAAGCAGATCCAGGAAGTGCAGATCATTCTAAGAAGCACCAACAAACAATAAGAGTCACAAAAATGAGGAGACAGAGAAAAAACCCTCATTGAAAGGAAAAGTAGAATCCCCTGAAAGAGTGCTAAATGAAATAGAGGGGAGCCAACTATCAGATATGGAATTGAAAGCATGGATTATGGAGAAGCTCAATGAGCTCAGTGGAAACTACAAAGAACTCTAGGGAAACTACAAGGAACTTACTGAGAATTACACGGGCATGAAAAAGGACATAGAAGCTATCAATAAGAGCCAGGAGGAAATGGAGAATACGATCTCTGGATTGAAGAACACAGTAGAAGGAATTAAAAGCAAGCTAGAGGAAGTAGAAGATCAGATCAGTGAGCTGGAGGACAATGTAGACAAAAACTCCCAGACAGTGCAACAAAATAAAAAAGACTGAACAACACTGAAGAGGTTCTAAGACAGCTGCAGGACAATATGAAATATAATAATATCCATATCAGAGGAATTCCAGAAGGAAAAGAAGGGCAAAGGATAGAAAACCTCTTTGAAAAACTAATGACAGAAAGCTTCTCTAACATGAGGAGAGAAAGAGTCACTCAAGTCCAGGAAGTACAGAGGGTCCCAATGAAGATGAACCCCAACAGGCCCACTTCAAGACACATAATAATTAAAATGGCAACATTCAAAGACAAAGAGAGAATCCTAAAAGCAGCAAGAGAGAAACAACTAATAACATAAAAGGGAGCTCCAATAAGGCTAGCAACAGATTTCTCAGCAGAAACACTACAAGCCAGAAGGGAATGGCAAAAAATATTCCAAGCAATGAAAAACAAAGGCCAACGGCCATGAATACTCTACCCAGCAAGGTTCTCATTCAAAATGGAAGGTGAAATAAGGAGTTTTCAAGACAAAAGAAGGCTAAAAGAATACATCTCCACCAAACCAGCATTGCAAGAGATGCTAAAGGGTCTGCCTTAAGAAGATGAAGGAACAGAGAGAGACGGAGAGGAACAAGAGTACAAAGGGGGAAAATGACAATGAATAAGTACTTATCGGTAATAACCTTAAATGTAAATGGATTAAGTGCTCCAATCAAAAGACATAGGGTAGGTGAATGTATTAGAAAGCATGACCCACATATATGCTTTCTACAAGAGACTCACCTTAGAACAAAAGATCTACACAGACTGAAAGTGAAGGGATGGAAAAATGTATTTCAAGCAAATAGACATGAAAAAAAAAGCTGGGGTAGCAATTCTTATATCGGACAAAACAGATTTCACAGCAAAGGCCATAAAAAGAGACAAAGAAGGACATTTCATAATACTTAAGGGAAAAATCCATCAAGAAGATATAACCCTTATAAATATATATGCACCCAACTTAGGAGCACCCAAAGATATAAGGAAAATTTGGAAAGACTCCAAGAAAGATATAGACAGCAACACAGTCATAGTAGGGGACTTTAACACCCCGTTGTCAACAATGGACAGATCTTCAAAGCAAAGAAACACCAAAGATATTGAGGCACTTAACAACACTCTAGATCAAATGGACTTAGTTGATATATATAGAAGTTTTCACCCCAAAGAAGAAAAATATACATTCTTCTCAAGAGCACATGGAACACTGTCAAAGATAGACCACATGGTAGGACACAAAACAAGCCTTAACAAATTCAAGAAAATTGAAATTATATCAAGCATCTTCTCAGATCACAATGGCTTAAAATTGGAAATCAACCTCAAGGAAAAAACTCAAAAACATTCAAACTCATGAAGAATGAATAACATGCTATTAAATAATGAATGGGTTAACAATGACATCAAGGAAGAAATTGAAAGTTTCTGGAAGCTAATGATAATGAACACTCAGAAACCCAAAACATATGGGATACAGCGAAAGGAATCCTGAGAGAAAAGTTCATAGTAATACAGGCCTACCTAAAAAAGCTAGAAGAATCTCTAATAAAAAATTTAACCATAAGGCTACAAGAACTAGAGGAAGAACAACAAGCAAAGCCCAGATCAAGTAGAAGGAATGAAATCATTAAGATCAGAGCAGAATTAAATGACACAGAAACTAAACTAACAATAAAAAATATCAGCAAAAGTAGGAGCTGGTTCTTTGAGAAGATAAACAAAATTGAAAAGCCTTTAACCAGGCTCACCAAGAAAAAAAGAGAGAAGACCCAAATAAACAAAATCAGAAGCGAAAGAGTAGAGATCACAACCAATACCAAAGAAATACAAAGGATTATAAGGAATTATTATGAAAAACAGTATGGCAAGTAATTTGACATTCTAGAGGAAATGGACAAATTCCTAGAAACATATAGTCTTCCAAAATGGAATCAAGATGAAGTAGAAAGCCTGAATATACCAATAACAGCTAGTGAAATTGAAGGAGTAATCAAAACACTCCCGGCACACAAAAGCCCTGGACCGGATGGCTTCACAGGTGAATTCTACAAAATATTATGGAAAGAACTAACTCCTATCCTCCTAAGACTATTCCAAAAAATCCAAGAAGAGGGAGGACTACCAAACTCATTTGTGAAACCAGTATTACACTAATTCCAAAACCAGGTGAAGACACAACAAAGAAAGAAACCTACAGGCCAATATCGCTGTTAAACATAGATGCTAAAATCCTCAACAAAATATTGGCAAACCGAATCCAGCCACACATTAGAAAGATTATACACCACGATGAAGTGGGATTTATCCCAGGAATGCAAGGATGGTTTAATATTCACAAATCAATAAATGTAATACACCACATAAACAAAATGAAAGACAAAAACCACATTATCATAGCAATAGATGCTGAAAAACCATTTGATAAAGTACAACACCCATTTATGATGAAATCACTCAACAAAATGGGAATAGTGGGAGCATACCTCAACATAATAAAGGCCATATACGAGAAACCTGAAGCCAACATCATACTCAATGGGCAAAAACTGAGAGTATTCTTCCTGAGGTCAGGAACAAGGCAAGGATGTCCACTCTCTCCACTCCTATTCAACATAATCTTGGTAGTTCCGCCACAGCAATCAGTCAAGAAAGAGAAATAAAAGGCATCCAAATTGGAAAAGAGGAAGTAAAACTGTCATTATTGGCAGATGTCATGATAGTGTACATAGAAAACCCTATAGACTCCATAAAAAAACTATTCAACCTAATAAGTGAATTTGGCAAAATAACAGGGTACAAAGTCAATATTCAGAAATCGAAGGCATTTCTGTACACCAAAAATAAAATCTCAGAGATAGAAACTAGAAAAAAAATCCCATTTACCATAACAAAAAGAAAAATAAAATACCTAGGAATAAACTTAACCAAGGAGGTAAAAGACCTGTACTCACAAAACTACAAAGCACTGAAGAAAGAAATTAAGGGAGGTAGAAATAAATGGAAGCATATACCATGCTCATGGAAGGGAAGAATCAACATCATTAAAATGTCCATACTACCCAAAGCAATTTATAGATTCAATGCAAACCCTATTAAAATACCAGTGACATTTTTCACAGACCGAGAACAAATACTTCAAAAATTTATATGGAACCAAAAAAGAGCCCGAATAGCCGCAGCAATCTTAAGGAAGAACACAGTAGGAGGAATCACAATACCTGATATCAAACAATACTACAAGGCCACGGTAATCAAAAAAGTTTGGTACTGGCATAACAACACAATATAAAGCAATGGAACAGAATAGAGAGCCCAGAAATAAACCCAGGTCAATATGGCCAACTAATATTTGACAAAGGGGGAAGAAACATAAAATGGAATGAGAAGAGCCTCTTCAACAAATGGTGTTGGGAGAACTGGACAAGGACATGCAAAAATATGAAACTAGACCAACAACTTACACCATACACGAGAATAAACTCAAAATGGATCAAAGACTTAAAAGTAAGCCGTGGCACTATAAAAGTCCTAGAGAAAAAAATAGGCAGGAAAATTTCAGATATCCCATGTAGCAACATTTTCACTGATATATCTCCTAAGGCAGGAAAAATAAAGGAAAGAATAAACAAATGGGACTACATCAAACTGAAAAGTTTCTGCTCTGCTAAAGAAACATCAGCAATATGAAAAGGAAATCAACCATATGGGAAAATATATTTGCCAATGATATCTCAGACAAGGGATTGATCTCCAAAATATATAAAGAACTCATACAACTCAACACCAAGAAGACAGACAACCCAATTAAAAAATGGGCAAAGGATCTGAACAAACACTTCTCCAAAGAGGACATACAGAGGGTCCATAGACATATAAAAGAATGCTCCACATCACTAGCCATCAGCAAGATATAAATAAGAACCACAATGTGATTCCATCTCACACCAGTCAGAATGGCCATCATCAACAAATCAACAAACAACTTGTGCTGTAGAGGATGTGGAGAAATGGGAACCCTGGTGCATTGCTGGTGGGAAGGCAGACTGGTGCCGCCACCATGGAAAACAGTTTGGGTTTTCCTCAAAAAACTAAAAATGGAACTGCCTTTGGAAATAGCAATTCCATTGCTAGGATTATATCCGAATAATCCTGAAACACTAATTCAAAAGAACTTATGCACCCCTATGTTCATAGCAGTACTATTTATGGTAGCCAAGTGCTGGAAACATCCTAAGTGCCCAACTGTAGATGAGTGGATTAAAAAAGTGTTGTATATTTACACAATGGAGTACTATGTAACAGAAAGAAAGAAGGAACTTCTACCATTTGCAACAACATGGATGGAACTATAGAGAATTATGCTTAGTGAAATAAGCCAGGCAAGGAAAGAAAAATACCTTATGCTGTCACCTATTACAGGAAACTAATGAACAACAGAAACAAATGAGCAAAATTGAACCAGAGGTATGTAAACAAGTAGACTAACTGTAACAATGGGAGAGGCGGGAGAGAGAGAAGTGGGTAAGAAGGGGAACGGTCTAGTCAAAAAACATGTATAAATGACCCACGGACATGGACAAGTGAGTGGGGACTGAATGTGGGAGAAGTGGGGGACAGGGTGCAGGGAAGCAAGAGGGCGAAAAAAGTTGGACAACTGTAATGGAAAAACAAACAAAAAATTTTAAGTGGGAGAAAAATGAAAATATGAAGGATTTTTCTTCACACTGTATATTTTTCTCCCTATCTGATCCCTCCAGAGTTTGGCAGTCTAAAGCAGTAAGTAATGACATAAGTTTCTCTGCATAAAAATAATAAGACCAATTGTTAATAGAGGTTTTTTTTTTTGGCCAAGACATTGACTGGAATGTCATGCTTAAAGGAGACATGCTTGGACTCTGGTTGTTACCAAAAAGCCCTGAGGAACTCGGAAATACTTTCGAAGGTAATAAAAGCCCACGAGATAAAAGTCCTGGTACTGTGGTTGGTTGTGTGGTCCACAGCTATCTTTCCAGGGAAGGAATGAAGGTTGTTTTCCTGAAAGATGGCTAGAAGGGACCTTAAGGCACAATGGAAAACCAGAAGGACTTGAAAAAGACAGGTGTGTACAGGCAAGGCTGAATGCCAGTTATGTGACTCAACCTCTGTGTCCTTAAGGGCAGACTGAAGGTCACCCTAAATTGTCCTTGCGTAAATTCCAGCAAAGCAGAACTAAAGATTATAAATGATCATTTGCTGCTCTTGTTGTGTTTATGCAAATGAACAGGATAAATTAACTCTGGACTTAATGCAGTCCCTTAATGACAAGGAGGGGAATCTTAGGGAGAAAAGTTGTTATTCAAGAAAAATCACAATGCTCAGTGTAGACTATAAAGTAGTGCAGCTAACAGTCTTTAAAGTTTCTTTCCATTTAAAATTTATTTTCATTTGAAGTTAAACTATGTCTGTGGTATCATCAAAGATATTTAATTTACAGGCAAGAAGAATGTCAAATGCCTTGCAACTGGATGTCTCACCAATAAGACAGTGTTACAGATTTAGAGAGTTGTTTGTGTGTTATGTTACAGAAATTAACATGTGTTTTATATTTTCAAAGGACATAAGCTTATGATCTCACTATCTGAGTGATTGTCTGTACATATAGGCCTCACTTAATCCTGTCTGCAGCACTGCCTCCTGAAACTCAACGGTTTGGCTGAACTAAGTGCTGGGTTGGTGAAGTATGGGGTGGTCTGTGGGCTTCACTTTAAAACTGGTTTCTCTTTTCTATCCTAATGGCTTGGACAGAAAGGACCCAGAGGTCTGAGAGGGGGGAAACGTAAAATATTTCCCTCAGCCCAAACTAAATATAATGGGCAAAAGGGTTTTGGACAGGTGGGATGTGCCTGGCACACCTTCCTCCAAAGAAGCCCTTCTTTTCCCTACTGTGGGACATTGGAAAATTAATCCCTGCCTTTTGTTATCTAGTGGTTATGGATTGAATGATGTCTTTTAACCCTGTTGCCAAATCTGTTTTCCCTAGAATACAACAAGGATGCCAGCCTGTTAAACCAAGCATGCCGTTGTCCGGTACAGCCAACTGCCCTGGGTCCGCATGATCCTTCCCCATCTGGAAAGGCCACCCTACCCTCCACATCCCAACTCTTATTAGGGATTTCTGGACCCAAGGATAGGCAGGACGATGACCATGTCCCACTTGAAGCAGCCAGAGGAGCTCGAGACTTTTGCCCATTGTTCTTTATAAGATTATAAAGGGTCTTAAGTCTGAGTAGGAGGGATTGTTATTTTTTATTGGTAAAATAATTAATTAATCATTTATTTATTAAAATAAGAAGAAGAATATATGAAAGGGTGAAGCGGGAGAGCTTATATGTACGACCCATGGGCAAGGACTTAGGTAGGTGATTGCTGGGGGTGGCGGTGTACTGGGTGGAGGGGAGCAAAGGGGAAAAAAATGGAACTATTGTAACAAAATAATAAAATAGACTTTAAAAAAAAGAAGCATTAGATAGATGAAATCAACTATAGACTTTGGAAGAGCATGGTTTTTGGTCGTTAGTACTCCACTGAGTCACTTTCTAGAAGGTTCAGTTGTATGTTGGAAACAGAAGCTATGAATTGAGTTACTCACCTTGTATAACAAACTTTGTATACTTTGACTAGTACTTCCCCATTTCCATTCCTCCTTCTCCCCAGTACCTGGTGCCATCATTCTATTCTCTGCTTCTATGTGTTGGACTACTTTAGATTCATCACTTAGTATTTGTATTTATGTTTATGGCTTAGTTTGCTTAGCATAATACCCTCTATGTTGTCACAAAGGGCAGGATTTCCTTATTTTTAAGGCTGAATAATATTCCATTGTATGCATGTATCACATTTTCTTTATCCATTAATCCACCAATGTACATTTAGGTTGCTTCCATATTTTGGCTATTGTAAATAATGCTGGAATGTTATAATAAACATGGGAGTGAAGATATCTCTTCATGATTCTTATTTAAATTATTTTGTATATATAACCAGAAGTAGGATCCATCATATGTATCTACTGTCTAGCATAGAAACTATAGTTAATGATAGTGTATTGTATGCTGTGAAAATGCTTGAGGCAAAGATGCTTCTGACAAACATGCTTACAATGAAAATACCAGACACGCTTAGGAATATAGCACAGTGGTTAAAAACATGTATTCTTCCTGGGTTTAAATCTTGTTATGTAACCTTTAGCTCTATGACCTTTGGCAAAGCACTCGCACCTCTTGGGCCTCAGTTTTTTCATCTTTAAACTTAGAGTTGCTGTAAATGTTTGTGGATTCAATGAATTAACACATGTAAAGACCTTAAAATAGTGGCCGGCACATGCTGTCCGTAAATGGTAGCTATTATTTTACCAAACACCTATTACACTTGGTTCTGCCTTATAAATGCTGAGGATACCACAATGAACAAGGTAGTCCCATTGACCCCTCTCATAAAGTTTACAGTTTAGTAGAGGAGTCAGAGAAATATATAGGTTGTTATAGTAGTGCATAAAAGCTACTATGATGGGGTAGTGTAGGGTGCCCAGACTAAGGAGACAGGAATGTGGTTCTGGACTATGATATCTCAGCTGAGTTCTCAAGGACAGATAGGGGCTGGCTATGTACTAGCCCCCTTGAATATTGAATCCAGCTAGGCCTGAAGCTATCCTATCCATGGGATTTCTATTATAGTGTATGGGCACCAATCAATTGTCTTTCGGCTTAAGTTAGATGAATATATGCTATATTTTTACAAATATATTAAACAAACTGATAAAGAAACCAGTTATGAAATAACTAGTTGTGCGGGAAGATGATATGTTCAGCGTCAGCCCTGCGCAGTGGGAGGTGTCTGGGAGGCATCTTAGTCCGGTGGAGGTGTCCAGCAGGAAATTGGCTACATGCATACGTGTAGTCAGCAATGCCTGAAACAGTCTTTGGTAAAGATTTTTAGAGGGTCATTTTTCAATGCATACAAAATAAATTTCCAAAAAAAATGATCACATTGGTTGACTCTCCAGTAGAATAAGCTAGACCCAAAAAGTTTGAAGGAGGTAATTCTTTTTTAGTTTCTTTGATGATTATTGATCTCTTCAGGGCTTCTACTTGTGCAATATTCTGATAAGAAATATTTATTTGGTTTTCATCTTCAGTTCCTGGCACAAAGCTAGCTTTGTGATTTCCTAAATGATATTGCTCCTAGGAGCATGTTTTGTTCTAATATTTGGCCTTTGACCTGATTCTTCACATGGAACTCCTAAATCCTTTGGAATTTTCTGAATGATTAAAGTGTCTTTTGTTCTAAAAAGAGAAGTCTTAAGAGGCTCCTGGATGGAGGCTGGTCACCAGAAAGACCAAGCCATGATTAGAAACTTGGAAGTTTTAGTTCTATCATGATCCTCTGGGGAGGGGAAGGGAACTGGAGACTGAGTTACTAATTGATCGTCCCTATGTGTTGAAGCCTCCATAAAAACCCCTAAGGTAGGAGGTTTGGAGAGCTTTTTAGGCTGGAGATTCTGAGAGGGTGATGTATCCAGAGAAGGCATGGAAGTATGAACACTTCGTTTGGCTAGTCATCTATATCCTTTTTCATATCCTTTATAATAGACCAGTAATAAATATAATAGTCTCCCTTTATCCATGGGAGATATGTTCCAAGACTTTCAGTCAGTGCCTAAGTCCATTTAGAGTACCCAATCCTGTATGCACTATTTTTGCTCCTATGCACACATACCTTTGATAGTTTGATTTAGAAAGTAGGCACATAAGAGATTAACAACAATGAGGTGAAAATTATAACAGTGTACTGTAATGGGAGTTGTGTGAATGTGGTCTCTCTCTCTCAAAATATATTGTTGTATTTTACCCACCTTTTTCACTTAATGGAAGCATTTTATGACTTCTCTTTGGCGTGTCCGGATTGCCAACATCACTACTCTTGTGCTTGGAGACCAAATAGTGAAATGAGGATTACCTGAGCACAAGCGCTGTGGTGCTGACAGTCAGTTTGATAACTAAGACTGATTACTCAGTGACTAATGGGCAGGAAGCTTATACAGTGTGGAGGCTCTGGACAGAGGGATCACCCACACCAGATGGGATGGAGCAGGATGATGAGAGATGTCACCATGCTGCTTGGATGGCATGAATTGACAACTTATGTATTGCTTATTTCTGGAATTTTCCATTTAATATTTTCAGACAGAGATGGACTGTGGAGAACTGAAACTATGTAAAGCAAAACCACAAATAAGTGTAAGTGTTTCTCCGAGTTCTGTGACCTGCTATAGCAAACCATAGGACCTGAGAATGGGATCACAGGAGCCCCTGATTTGTAGTCGTCTTCCAGAGTATGGGTAACCTGGGGATCCAGTACTTGTGATTGGTATGTGAAGTGAGGGGTAGTCTTGTGATACTGAGCCCTTTACCTGTGGGATGTGATGCTCACTCAAAGCAGACAATGGTAGAATTGATTTGAATTGTAGAACAATTCAGTGTTCATAAGAGAACTGAGTTGCTATAGGAAGAAACCTAAACATTTGGTCACATTAAGTGTTGGAAGTGTAGCATGTAGTAGAGAAAATTGTTTTTTTTTTTTTCAACTTCTAGATCCAATATTTGCAATGAATCTCCCCCCCCCCGCACCAATTTATCAGTTGTAAACTTAATTCTACCCACCCACCCCGAGCCCACTAGATATCCGTATCCTATTTCCTGGAACCTGTGAATGTTACCTTATATGGCAGAAGAGACTGCAGATGTGATTAAGAATTTTGAGATGAGAGATTATCCTGGATTATCTGTGTGGGTCAAACATAATCAACAAGGGACCTCATAAGAGAGAACCCACATGATGTTGGAAACAGAGATTGGAGTGATGCGCTTGGAAGATACAGAAAATATTCTCCCCTAAGGGCCCCGGAAAGAACGCAGCCCGCCAACACCTTTACTTTGGCCCTGTGAAACTAATTTCAGACTTCTGCCTTCAAAAACTATGAAAGAATAAATTTTTGTTGCTTTAAGCCACCAAATTTGATTTGCTACAACAGCCATAGGAGACTAATGCATCGGTATAAGTTATATATAAAGCTTTAATAGCTTTATTGAGATAAAATTAATTATCATAAAATCATCCTAATGAAGGGTAAACTTCAAAGGTTTTTAGCATATTCACAGATATGCACAACCACCACTGCAGTCAAGTTTTGAACATTTTCATCACCATAGAAAGATATCTGTACACGTTAGCTGTCAACCCCCTATCCCTCCCTCTGCCCATATCCCTGAGCAACTACAAATCTACTTTCTGTCTATATAGATTTTCCTATACTGGACTTTTCATAAAAACAGATTCATGTAATATGTGGTATTTTGCAACTGGTTTCTTTCACTTAGTGTAATGTTTTCAAGGTTTATTCATGTTGTAGCATGTATCACTATTTCCTCTCTTTTTACGGATAAATATTATTCCATTGTATTGATATACCAAATTTTGTGTATTCATTCATTGGGTGATAGACATTTGCATTGTTTAACACTTGGGAATAATGCTGCTATAAACATTAGTATATAAGCTTTTGTGTAGACATGACGTTCATTTATCTTGGGTATATACCAAGGAGTGGAATTGCTATGTGTAATTGTTTGAGGAATTTCTAGACTGTTTCCAAAGTGGCTGCATCATTTTGCATACCAACCAGTGGTGAATGAGAGTTCTGATGTCTCTACATCATCTAGGGGGTGTGAAGTGGAATCTCATTATAATTTTGATTTGCATTTCTGTGCATGTGTGCATGCATAAGTGTGTGTGTGAGAGAGTTACATATGAATTCATACACATTCTCTGATTCTAAAAAGTAAGGTAGTTCTATATATACTAAGAGTTTTGATCCTTTACTAATTGAAAATATCCTCCATGATAACAAAAGTTCCTTATTTTCAAGGGGTATAATGACTTTCTGTGCTAATTTAATAATAAATTCACTTGAAAATGTTGGCAATCAGAGAAATTTCTTTGCTGAGAAAAATGAAATGTGTGTAGTTTACACCTGTGGCAAAACAAAATTACAGTTGCTGTTTGAGTTTGAACTTAAAAGCAGCTTTAAGTTTATTAGACACCTGGCTTCTTTAAAATTAAAATTTCTTATCAGTCTGTGGATTAATTCACAGAAGCATAATTCTTTATTAGGAATCCCTCCAAAACTTGGGGCTTCTATGTTTAAAGGGATCCTAGAGGACAATCCAGGGGTTACAGTGTGAACAGTATTCTACATACAAATTCAAGCCTTTTATTCAGCAAGAGATGTTTTCTATCTGGAAAAGAGATTAGGTGGATTCTATGTAATAGAGATGAATATAAAATTCTATTTTGTCTAAAAAAAATAGTCTCTGGGGAAAGTTTGGGGAACTCAGCTCGGTAGTGATAGTTGTAAAATGAACTTAAGTGGATGAAATCTCAATAACATAATATTGAGTGAAATAAGAATATACACATTATGGCTCTGTTTATGTAATATTTCAAAAAACAACATTAAGCAATATATTGTTTAGGGACACATGGTTGGTAAAAGCATAATGAAAAAAGCATGGGAATGATGAACCCAAAGTACAGAGCAGTGGCTGCTCTGGGGTGGGAAGCAGAGGGCTGCAGGTAGGGGGCTGTATGTGGGGGCTGCTAAGCCACTTTTAATATCGTATTTCTAAAGCCGAGTGGTGAATACACAGTTTAATTTTATTATAGTTTTAAAAACTGTCCATACATTTTCTACACTGTATTGGAACTGTGCTATATTTTACCATAAAGTAAAAGTGACGGTTAGTTCAGTATGAGTTGATGATATAATAGGACTGACTTAAAAAACTTAATTGCTCTTGTACATGTTATTATAAAAAGTCTGGAGTTGAGGAAGTTGAATATACTGCTCTATCTAGCCCTTATCATATCATTCTGTAGCACTTTGTTCAATTCTGAGCAGTCTACTTTATGAGTAATACAGAAAAACTAGAGGGTGTTCTGGAGACACTGACGAGGCTGGTGATGTGTCTCAAAACTCAGCTACATGTGGGATAACTGAATAAGTAATTGAGAAGTGCATAATGGGAGAAGAGAGATGAATCATCAGCTGGAACACATCTTCGTATATCTGAAGAGCAAGCATAGGAATAAGAGCTGAAGTCGTGAGTTTCCCATTGGTGGAGATATTCTTGCACAGGTTAGGTAATCTGCTGATATTATCAGGAGGTGGCCCCAAAAGTTCTTCTGGACACTAAGATTCTTTGCAGGTTTCCAGAAGTCTCTAGTCAACTTGAGCATAGCTTAGTGACTAAGAACAGTCTGGAACCAGATCTCTGGGTTGAATCCTGGCTTTGCCAATTACCACCGGTACACCTAATCTCTCTGTGCCTCCTTTCCACATTCTGTAATACGGGTTTGTATCTATTGCACAGAGTTGTCACTGTGACAGAACCCCAGCCTGTGCTGTTCTGGAACAGCTGTGGGGTCTGGCTGCCCACTACTAAGAAGTATGACTCTCAATACAAAAGTTTGGTAAAAAGGGAAAGGGAATTTATTTAAGTTTTACAGATTCAGAATAATGGCAGGTTTCTACCATTACATCCCATTCTCTTTAAAACAGCCCAGAACTCAGTACTGCCTCCCGCTGCCAAACCAGGCCAGTTTCAGAAGACACCAGTCAGAGGTACCATATTTCAGGAAAACAGAAGTCCACGACTCCATATTCCCAGTCACAATTCAGCATTTCAGGCATCTCTGACTAATTCACACTTGATTAGGCAGGTCCCCGCAGTTCGAGACTCACCAGCCCTGCCACCATGTTCTCCAGGCAGATTTCCCAATGCGCCTTCTCTTTCTTACTCCAGACCTCATGGCGGACTCTCCAAACCACGTGGCTTTCCCTCTTACTTCCAGACCTGCTAGCTGACTCCCATCTACCCCCTTTCAGGACTTGAGGCTTCTCTTCTTTTAGGGCTGCCCGCCCTTATTTTTAATGTTGACCCAGGGCACTGTACCTCATTGTCATGAAAAGTGTCTTCAGCCTATCATCCGCCCTTTTGCCCTGGGCTGCAGCACAGCTATTATCTGGGTACCAACTTGCCCTAGATATACAAAGTACCTTAAAAGCAGTACTGTCCCCTTTCCCATCCCCAAAGCCATGAGCTGTGGGGACTTTGGGGAGGGCCCCCTCTCTTTTACCCTATGAGACTTAAAAGCATAACTCTTAGTAAATCCCCACTAAATGTTTACTTAAATTTTATTTTCTTTTAAAGATCACTCAGTTTACTTTGAATTCATTCTGAACATTTATGCTTTTGTTTTAAACTCCTTTTTCCTTTCTTCCTTTGAGTAACACATCTAATTATCTCCTGACTTACAAAGGAATTAGAGATTTTTTTTTTAAGTCTTGTGGGCTCTAAATTCAAACAATTTCAATTAGTGTAACATTTTTATCTAAAAAGGCTCTTAGCATGACTTAAGTGGCATTACAATAACTTTATTATTATGTAATCAAAGGACCACAGAGTTCAAGAAGAACCTTGAGAGAGTAATCCGACCTCTTTTCTTATTCCTGAAATCAGGTACCTTGTGTTTAAAATTACTTTTGTCTTCCAGGGTTTGCTGCAAAGCCTGTTCCATTGTTGAGTCTTAATTTAGCTCATCGAAACACCCTAAATAGGAGGGAGATTGTTAAAATTTAATGATGGTTAGTTAGGAGTCTGTTATTTTCAGTTCACGTGCAGCAGTGAAAGGGGCAAATCTATTCATCTCAATCAAAACATAACTATTTACATTGGAAGCTTAAATTCTAGACACACCATGTCCTGCTTTTGAAAGGACAATAGGCAAGATAAGTGACATGAAAGAAAAGGGGGCCCATGTTAAGCCTGACAAGCTCTGGGAGGCCTGCCTAAAGGCCTTGCAAACTCAGAAGCTTAAAGTGACCACAGAGGATGGTCTGAAATGAAAACTTAGAAACTAAAAGTGGTTTATGGCCAGTGGGTCTTGTGGGGACTCTTCCTTCACAAAAGTCAATCTGTACCTTAGTTAAGCCTATCTATTGTCTTTTTGCGTCTGCCTGGCCTTTGGAATATCAAGGCAACTTGCCTGTTTCTGGACTCCTGCAATGAAATACACCAGAGCAGAGACCACAGGTCTCCTCATTGTTACTATCATGTTAATTGTTACTGTTAACTGTCCTGTACCCACTAATGTAGAAGAAGTTTATGTCTATCATTTTATTTTTTATCCAACCCCAGAGGCTCCCCACTTTGCTTTCACCCACCTCCCTAATCTATCCTTACGCCTCTCCTTTGATTGTAATATATAAAAGTAAGATGCAAATTGCCATTTTCTGGAGCATTTTCTCAATTCATTGAGGTTTTGCTTCCCGGCAGTTGTCACCGGTTTGGCTCAAATAAACTCATACAGATTCTCTGAATGTTT
Organism: Furipterus horrens; assembly: GCF_987537825.1. NCBI lineage: Eukaryota > Metazoa > Chordata > Mammalia > Chiroptera > Furipteridae > Furipterus > Furipterus horrens. The sequence continues at coordinate 26,102,293 of NW_028327187.1, read as the reverse complement.
CTTACACTGACAGTGATGTTGAGGTGATAATTCTGGATGCCGTAAGTAGAAAGCAATGCTTCAATGATTAAGTTCAGATTTCCTTCCTAGGACGTACTGGTCAGATTTTCTAAAATGTTGTGGGGATAGAAGAAAAAAAAAAGAAAGAATTATTAAATGTAGGTTTTTAATGAGAAGGGAGAAAAATGAAATGGAAATGAGGACTGATGAAAGGAGGCGATTTCTTCCCAGACCTTACTTGCACAAGAATATTTCCCGCCAATGAGTGGTTGTGGTCAGAAGAGGACAGGAGACAGGAGATGTAATTCTATGAGGAGCGGAATATACCTGAGCAGTAGGGAGACTTGGAGTTATTACCTAAGATTCACACAGGTCTTGAGAATTATGCTCTTGATTTATTTCAAACTTGGAGCCACACCTATTCTATAACTTTTCAGGAATGGTCTGAGCCTGGTGCCACCTCTGTAGAAGATAGAGAAAAAAAAAAAAAGGCAGAGCTGTCAGCTCAGAGTGGCTCCATGTGATTCTGGAGATAGTATCAGTGTGATTATTTGGTATAACTTACTATATCAGTCAGGAATAGCTGGGTAATTCTGCTGTAAAAAGGCAGTCTCAAATCTTGATGGCTTACAACCTCCAAGTTTTATTTTTCCTTATACTACATGCTTCACCTGCCTCTAGTCCTTCTTCACAATCCACGTGGGGCCAGAGGAATAGGCTTTCTGTCTCCCTGTCTTGTTGGCACTTCCTCTGAGTCACAGTCTTCTTGCTGTAGGGGGAATTACTTGGGGTTCTAACAGCTAAGGGACTGTTAGGAAATAAGAGTAATGAAAAAGAGCAACAACAACAAAAAAAAACCACTTGTTTAATTTTACAATCTGTTAGCCCATTAAGGTTGTAATGAAGCTGAAATTTTATAAATATAAATATGAAAGCTATTAGAAAAATGCTGATTAACTGGGTATAGAGAGAAATAAAGGCTGATTGTTAGATTTGTTGCTGATCTAACCTAATTGGTGACTGGCAGTGCCATTCAATGAGGTGAGATTGTTGGGAGATAGGGGAAGGTTTTGAGGGAGAAAGTCAAGAGCTCTGTTAATATTTGCTACCTTAACAAGATATAATTATGAGTGATTATTTAATTTTTTTCCTTTTTTTTTTTTTTTTGGTCCTAAATTTTTCTTAAAGATATTATAATAGTGAAAACAATTTAATGACCAATGAAAATATGTAGGCCACATTCCAAGTACTGTGTCTGGGATATCTGCTGGTTCTAGGGCCTGATCCAGTAGCGAGAAATGTTGCTGGAGGAGGCTGGGATGGGCTTCTTATGGTTCCTTAGATGCCTCTTGCTGGGTGGACAGGGCCAGGCGTATGGCTCAGGTTTCCAGGACGATGCTAAATACCTCCATTCGGTGCAGAATGGCTTGGTGAGTGCTTTTGATTTTTAAAAAGTGCTTCTCATCTTGAAAATATTTCCAACTTCCATGTTCTTTATGGGAATTTATGGAGCATAAGTAAGTTAAGTGTTTTTCTCATTCACTTGAGGACTTAATCGTGTAGCATGACAAAGGAAAATAGATTGAAAGGATTCACAATTCCCAAGAATGGGCAAATTCCTTGAAGGGGTGGGTCATTCCCTGAAGCCGTTTGTTTGGCTTGGGTTTTCCCTGAGTTAATGTTCTCCTCACTTTGGCTCAGTTGAGACTTTGAGTGTTTCTGACTATCTTCCAAACCCTATCACTCTTTCCAGGGCTTGTGATCTGAATACAGGACAATCCAAGGGGCTTATGGGGCCTCAGGCAAATGCTTGTTGCCTCCCAACTCCTTTTTAGAAAAATAAATTCTTGTGTATAGAAAAATGAAGTCATGTAAGGACAGCCTGTAAACAATGCAGGCTAATCCTATTACCTCAGGTCCTGGTAATTTTTGCCCTTTTTTGATGGGGGTGGTGGTGGGGGGCTGTTTCTTCAACTGCTGCTATTGAAAACTCTTGAATTTAGATTTACTTTTTCTGTGGCAAATGAGATTCACCCTCATGTTGCAATGTAAATATAGAAAGGGTAGGCAATAGGTAGTGATAGAATATACAAAAGAAATGTTTTTAAATGTTACTCCTATAAACTATCCATTCATTTACTCCTAAATGCTTATTACATATTGGTATTCAACTGGATGTTCAAGATTATTTTTAAAAGTGGTGGGGCATGTTAAGATCAAGTACCTGATCTTAGACTACTTACAAGCTAGTTGGAAAGAAATAACATACATTTGGTAAAAGAGCTACTAACACCTGGCAAAATATGACGAGTACAGTATGAACAGAGCAGAGAGAAAAAAGCAGAGTTCAGTAAGGGCTCAGTCCCTGTGCACAACATGACTTGAGAAGGCTTCTTGTAAGAAATGGAATTGGAGTTGAGATTTGAAGTCTGGAATAACAGAGAAGGCCACGGGGAGGGAATTTTTAAGGAGGGCATGTTGTGATATCAATGAGTGGATTAATTGGTTTGGAGCAGAAGCTCTCCCACCCCCACTCCCAGTCCTATAAACTGAAGGGTTCAGTGAGTTGAAATAGAATATAGCCTTTGTTTCTTACTTACTCTCCTGGGCCTCAGTTTCCTTATTTGTAAAATGGAGTTAATCATATCTACCAGCCATGGATGCTATAAGGATTATATGATCTACAGTCCTGAAAGGAAGGTGCCAAGTAAGGTTTTTCAGACTGTCATCCCTCTTCACCAAGGTCCTTGAGTTCAGCTTAATTACAGTGTTGTCATACTATAAATAACCTTTCCCCCCAATTCCTCCTTATAAAGTATTTAAATTTGACTGTAAGTGGCTTTCTCTAGACTAGTTTCTAGTTATCTTCTTGTATAGAAGAACTTTGTTGACACAAGCCATCTCTTTGTGAAAGGAGACCAATGTCACATTCATCACTAAGTAGTGCAGGGTGGTTAGAGCATAATGAGCTAAGAGGAAGTAATTGGAGATAAGAAAGCATACTTTCTTTTTTTGTAGTTATAACAACATTTTCCTTGACATAAACTTTATTGTAAATAATAGGCAAATATATATACCATTGCTATGAGGAAGTCAATTAAAAAACTGACTGCTATTGCATTTGAGGAAGATGACTCAGGTCTGGGAAGAAGGAACACTGCACTATGTATGTCTAATCCTCATACCATGTTAGAATGTTTACACCACCTTGAGTGGTTGTGATGGGGTAGACTCCATCATTTGCTTCTTGTCCTTGTGACTCACGGTTTCTGCTGTGGGGTTAACTCCCTGCAGTGGAAAAGGGAGGAGTTACTTGCCAGACCATATGGAGTAGAAAACAGCAAATTGACTTAGTTTTCAATGGAAATTGAAAGCACATAAACTTAAGTGTCCCAGAGGATAACCTTGGAAAATGTTTAAATAGCATCCTCCTAGAAGTGTTTAATTTTCAAGATCTATCTTGAAACCTTAAGATTCAAAAATTAGTTGATAGATAAAGGTTGAGAGAGGGCAAACGGTATAAGGTATGCAATTTCACTGCCTTTGTTTATGTTTCCAGTTTCAAGAAACTGGAAATAAAGAATGCCTCCTTTTGGTTTGCTGTAATTCTGCCTGGGTGAGGGGGTATGACCATGTCTGTGTGTGTATATGAGATTCTTGGACTTAAAGTCTGTAAATTTGGGTTTCTGTGGTCCTATGTTGGACAAGCTAATTGTAAGGAGTGGGAATGAGCTGACAAAATTGGAAAGCTGGAAATGCGTATGTTTCCAAGTGGGGTTAGGGAACGCTCCTGACAGCCATGGATTTGCTGATTAATGGTGGCCTTAAATATGTAGCATACCTTGACTATATTTGGAACTGTTAGAGAAGAATTTAACTTCCCTCTCTAACTCACTCATTACAAATTTACTGAGCAGCTACTATGTACCAGGCATGTGGAAGATGCTGGGGATAGAAAAATGACAGTCGTGTGGGAACTTACAGTCCAGGGGAGAGAAGAGTTTGTGAAAAGTCATAGAACAATGTGATAACTATTATGAAAAAGAAATCTGTAGTGAGCTATGGTAGCAAAGAATAGAAAACATTGAAATCTACTGATGGTTAGATGGACAGGTCAGAGAAGGCTCTGCAGAAGAGCTCACCCTGTAGTAGGTGTTGTGAGATAAATAGGAGAAGGCAGGGACTATAGGCTGAGGGAAAAGCACGGCCCTGTGGAGGTGGGTTGAGAGGGAAATGTACAGTTTATTTGTCTAGCTTTTTCACTCAGCACAATGTTTTTCTTTTTTTAAGTTGGATTTATTGAGGTACATACACTAAAGTACCTTTTGTAGGTATACGGTTCTATGAATTAAAAAAAAAAAAAAAAACACAGTACAGTTAATGTACCCACCACTATAATTAAGACATAGAATATTTTCATCACCACAATTATTTTATTTATTTATTTTTTTTCTCTATATTTGAAGGTCTAATATTATATATTATTGTGGAGTTAATTTACATTTTCCTAATGACTAATGATATTAAAAGTTTTTTCAAGTGCTTATGTGTCATTTATATTCTTTAATGAAATGTTGTCCAAATTGTTTGCCTTGCCTATTTTTAAATTGTGGGAGGGCTGTTTTTTCTTATTTTTCAGCTCTGAGAGGTCATATAAGCACCACTGTATTTCACAAATTTTGATATGCTGTATTTTCATTCCATTCAAAATATTTTCTAATCCATTATTTTACTTTCTTTTTGACTTGTAGGTTATTTAGATGTGTGTTGTTTAATTCCCAAATTTGGGGATTTTTAGATCTCTTAATTTCTAGTTTCATTTTCTGGGTTCAGAGAACATACTTTCTCTGATTAATCATTTTAAATATGCTGTTCTATGGACCAGAATATGGTCTGTCTTGGTCAATGTTTCATGTATGTTTGAAGATTCTGTATTCTGCTGTTGTTAGTTGGATTGTTCTATAATTATCAAGTCAATTTAGTTTATGATATTATACAGGTCTCCTCTATCATCAGTTGATTTTGGGGTCTACTTGTTCTTTCAATTATTGAGAGAAAAGTGTTGAAATCTCTAACTGTAACTGTATATTTCTTTATTTCTCTTTTCAGTTTTATAGTTTTTACTTTATGTATTTTGAAGCTGTTATTAAGTACATTCACAAGTAGCATTGTTATTTCCTCTTGATGAATTGACTTTTATTATATAGTTATCCCTATTTTGTCTTCTGGCTGGTTTGGCTCAGTGGATTGAGCGTCGGCCTGCGAGCTAAGTGTCGCTGGTTCGATCTTCCAGTCAGGGCACATCAGAGAAGGAAAACTCTGACTCCAAAAAACCTCCGCTGCCTTGCGGCATACCTCTTCAGGGGAAAGGCTAAGGAGAAGGGAAACTCTGACTCCAAACCTCCGCTGCCTTGTGGCATACCTCCTCAGGGGAAAGGCTAAGGGAGTAAACCCCAACAGAAAATCGGGAGCCGGAGTCCCTAAGGCGGTTTGACGTTGTAGTCAACACCGGCAACTCCTGCGGCACACCTGAAGCCAAGCTGTATTGACTCTGTCTTTCCCCTTGGATCCTTCAGCTGTGAAGAGAGGGGGGGTCTGCTGCATGGGCAACAGCTGGCTCTCCATATCACACTGCCCAGGCTTTGTAGCTTCACTGGAGAGGACACTCCAGCGTCATCGCAAGATGTCGACTCAACATGGGAGGAGACAGATACAGGTTATAAGCTCATCCGATTGGCGAAGGAAACGAGCGCCAGGGGTCTCCTCTGACGGTGGGAGAGGTCATCGCACCTCACTGGACAGCTACCGCCCGCCTCAAGCTGGGCAACCCCCAGCCAATTAGGTGCCGTCTCGCCATGGCTCGCCTGCCCCACTGGGTGCGTGGGGATCAGAGAGGCGTCTCTTGAAAAGTGGGCCACAAAACACTCGCACCAGGCAATTCCAAGCAAACAACAAGAAAGAAGCCTCCAGCTCTTCACCTCGCTAGCTGGAACATCAGGACCATGTGTCCCGGACTTACTGCAGACCTTCCGTGGATCAATGGTGCCAGGAAAACCGCCGTCATCGACAGGGAACTGGCACGACTAAACATCGACATTGCGGCTCTACAGGAGACCCGGTTGGCCGACAATGGAACTATCAGAGAAACCAACTACACCTTCTACTGGCAAGGGAAGTCTCCGGACCAACCAAGACAGCACGGTGTTGGGTTCGCTGTGAAGAACACGCTTGTTAACTCCATAGAGCCACCCACAGGAGGCACAGAGAGATTACTTACCCTCCGATTGTCAACAACTTTCGGCCCAGTCAGCATTCTTAGCGCGTACGCCCCAACCCTCTGCGCCACCACCGAAGAGAAAGAACAGTTCTACCATGCACTGGACGAAGCGTTATCCAAGATCCCCAGAAGTAACGCCCTTTATCTCCTTGGAGACTTCAACACAAGAGTAGGAGCCGACCACATGGCCTGGCCCACCTGCCTCGGAAACTTCGGGAGAGGAAAGATCAATGAGAATGGTCAGCGACTGCTTGAGCTTTCGTGTCACCACGGCCTGTGCGTGACAAACACATTCTTCAAGTGCAAAGAGATCCACCAGGTGTCATGGAGGCACCCCCGCTCCCGCCACTGGCACCAGCTTGACCTCGTCATCACCAGAAGAACGGATATTGGCAGCACCCTCCTCACCCGCAGCTACCACAGTGCAGACTGCGACACGGACCATGCCCTCGTGGTAAGCAAGGTGCGCATAACGCCGAAGAGGTTGCACCACTCCAAGATGAAGGGTCGCCCACGCATCAACACCAGTTGTGCCAGCAACCCAGTTAAGACCCAGCAATTCATCAACAAGATGGAAGATGCACTCGGCGAGGGAGTGGCGGCAGATGACATTATCGAATCCAATTGGCCACGTCTCCGCGACGCCATATACAACTCCGCCATTATTGCTTATGGGAAGAAAGAGCGGAAGATTGCTGACTGGTACGAGGCTCACTGGGAAGGAATGGACCCCGTGATCGAGACTAAGAGGAAGGCCCTACAGGCTTACAAGGTCACGCCCACTCCCAGTACACTTCAAGCTCTACGGGCTGCCAGGAACAAAGTCCAGAAGACCGCCCGCCACTGTGCCAACACCTATTGGCTAAACCTGTGCAGAAGCATTCAGGAAGCCGCCGATATAGGCAACGCACGAGGAATGTATGAGGGTATCAAGAAGGCAACAGGCCCAATCCCCTCCAAGATCGCCCCCCTTAAGTCCAAGACAGGTGAGGTCATCACTGACCAGGAACAGCAAATGCGGCGGTGGACCAAGCACTACCTCGAGCTGTACGCGACGAGGAACACCGTAACAGACACTGCTCTTAACGCCATCCCAGACCTACCAGTCATGGAGGAGCTAGACACCCCACCTACTGTGGCAGAGCTCGGCAAAGCCATCGACCGCCTTGCTTGCGGGAAAGCACCAGGAAGCGACGGAATCCCTCCAGAAATCCTAAAGAGCGGGAAACCAGTCCTGCTACAGCCGCTCCACCATCTACTCTGTCTCTGCTGGAAGGAGGGTTACATCCCCCAGGATATGAGAGACGCCAACATTATCACCATGTACAAGAACAAAGGAGACCGCAGCGACTGCAACAACTACCGGGGCATCTCTCTCCTCAGCGTCGTCGGCAAAGTATTCGCCCGGGTCGCTCTTGCCCGCCTGCAGACCCTTGCTTCCCGTGTCTACCCAGAGTCCCAGTGTGGCTTCAGAGCTGGCCGATCAACAGTGGACATGATCTTCTCCCTACGCCAGCTGCAGGAGAAGTGTCACGAGCAGCATAAACCACTCTACCTCGCCTTTATCGACCTCACGAAGGCGTTTGATCTGGTCAGTCGAAGCGGACTCTTCAGCTTGCTACGGAAGATTGGCTGTCCACCACATCTGCTTGCTGTGGTCATGTCCTTTCACAACAACATGCACAGCACGGTGTCCTACAACGGCGCAACCTCTGAGGCCTTCCCAGTCAGCAGCGGAGTAAAGCAGGGCTGCGTCCTCGCGCCTACGCTGTTCGGAATCTTCTTCTCCATGCTCCTCCAATACGCCTTTAAGGACTGCAGCGAGGGTGTCTTCATTCACACCAGATCCGATGGCAAGCTCTACAACCTGGCCCGTCTACGAGCCAAGACCAAAGTCAGAGAGGTGCTCATCCGTGAGATGCTCTTCGCCGACGACGCAGCTTTGACATCACACTCCGAAGAGGGACTCCAGCAGCTAGTCACTTGCCTTTCCCACGCATGCAAGGAGTTCGGACTAGCCATCAGCCTGACGAAGACGAATGTTATGGCTCAAGGCACGAGGACTCCCCCATGCATCACCATCGACGGATACACCCTGGAGGTTGTCAACGACTTCACTTACCTCGGGTCCACCATCTCGAGCTCTCTGTCAGTCGACTTGGAGGTCAACCGGAGAATCGCCAGGGCAGCCACAGTTATGGCCAGACTGAACCGGCGAGCGTGGAACAATTCCAGCCTCACTGAGAAAACCAGACTGCGCATCTACCAAGCCTGCGTACTCAGCACTCTCCTCTATGGCAGCGAGACGTGGACCACCTACGCAAGGCACGAAAGGAAACTCAACAGCTTCCACATGAGGTGCCTGCGACGCGTCCTGCATGTCGCCTGGCAGGATAAGGTCCCCAACACCGAGGTGCTGAAGCGAGCCAATATGAGCAGTTTGCATGCAGTTCTTAGCGAGAGACGCCTCAGGTGGCTCGGCCATGTCAAAAGAATGGATGCAGGCCGTATCCCCAAAGACCTCCTCTACGGCGAGCTAGCAGAAGGCAAGAGGATGACAGGGCGCCCAAAACTGCGGTTCAAAGACATCTGCAAAAAGGACATGACACAATGCTCCATCAATCTCAACACATGGGAAGTTCAAGCAGACGACCGCCTAGCCTGGAGGCTCGCGGTCAGGCAAGGTACGTCACGCGCGGAGGCTGCGCGCAACGAGGAGGCGGTCCAGAAAAGATCGAGGCGGAAGCAGCGTCAGCAGCAGCAACAGCCATCTGCCTTCACCTGTACCAAGTGCGGCAGGGATTGTCACTCCCGAATCAGACTGCACAGCCATTCTCGGCGGTGCAGATAGACTCTCAAGAAGCTACGCCATCGTCTCTCGAGACGGACGGCTGCCGACGACGACGACGACGACAGAACTTTTACCTCCTGGTATTTTTTCCTAAGTATTTAATAGTTTTGATGCAATTGTAAGTGAGATTGTTTTCTTTATTACTTTTCGATAGTTTATTATTGGTGTATAAAATGCAACCAATATTTAGTTATCAGTTATAATAGTTTTTGTGGAGTCTTTAGTGTTCTCCGTATTCAGTATTCTGTCATCTACAAATAAAGTTTTACTTCTTCCTTTCCAACCCGGGTGCCTTTTTTTTTCTTTTCTTGCCTGATTGCTATGACTAATACTTCCAGACCTATGTTTAAAAACATTGGTAAAAGTGTACATCCTTGTCTTGTTCCTAATCTCAAGGAAAACATTATTAGCTTTCCCCCATTCAGTATGATGTTTTGTGTGGTTTTTCATATACAGCTCCATGGTCCTGCAGAATCACTCGTTCATTCTTCTGTTCAATAAGTATGTATTAAGTTCTTAGTAGGTGTTCAGCTCTGTTGGAGTTGCTGAGGGGCAAAACAGACAATGCTACACTTCTTATTTAATTTATATTCTATTGTGATGAGACAGACAACAACAAGTAACAAATAAAGCTTTTAAGATAGGTATAGCTGTTATGAAGAAAACAAAACAAGGTACTATGAAAGAAAGTGATGAAAAAATATTATTTTTATTATAGATGTTTGTTTTTAAAGAAAGGTGTTTGGGTTGAGATCACAATGAATCAAAAGAATTTTGTGAAAATTTAGGGGAAGAGAATTCCAAGAAAAGGGAACCGATCATTGAATAGATAGGAGATAAATGTGGCTGAAGCATAGTATAGGTTGAACAATCATCTTGGTGTGTCCTGGACTTTCTCAGTTTTACCACTGTAAGTCTTATGTGCCTGTAAATTCTTCAATTCCTGAGATTATTTTTAAAGTTAAGCATATCATGGTCCTTTCTTCTCAACTCATATGATATAGTTAGTATCAAGACCTGTCAATCACAAACTCAGATCCATTCCTGTGAATATACTTGATTTTTTCCAGTGTCCTCTTGCAGAACGGTCCTTTGAACCAGACATACTTCTGAAAGCATGGAATGGCCAGTGTTCAACATGGAAAAACTACCAATTGTGGCAGTATTCTTGTATTGTCACCCTACAATATGTAGTCAGCTATTTTTAGTATTATTGTGCTTGGCAAGAAAGTAAGACCACTATCCCCAATTTTTCCACACAGACTACACTTGAAAAAATTAGTCCACTTCTTGTAACTGTAGAATTTTTTTTTAAGGCCAGAGCTCAACTTTACCATTTCCTTCATCTTGTTTAACTCAGAGTTGACTTCGATTGAGGTCTTTTTGAATGCTAAGTCTAGTACCCAAAACTGTACCTAAGCACTTCTTAATTTTTTCATGTCACCAAAAATTTGACAAATTTGTCTTCTGGGTTTTTTATCTAAATCATTTAATTAAAATGTTGAACAAAACAGGGCCCTTAGCATGTCACTGAAACATTATTCCAACATAGCATCAATCCACTAATCAATATGTTAGGAGAAATTTGTGTAACCAGATACTAAATCTTAAGATTTCAAGCTTACTGTGTTAACCATGATTTGATATATGACAGGAAATGATTGGCCAAAATATTTCCTGAAAAGAAAATTTCTTTCAATCTTTCAAATTATTGGGAATAGTGGATAAAACTAGAAATGTGGCTCGAATGGGTGGGGAAGGGTAGGCAAAACTAAGAGGGAAAAAAAGAACCTTCAAAGCTGATTAAGAGGTTTTTGAGAAAGACCAAAAGAGAGGAAGCTTGAGGAAATGAAGAGTTAAATGTCTTATCCAGTTACTTAAGGTTTTTTTGTAATAGTGCTATAGCCATAGAAAATATATAAACAAATTGGTATGATTGTGTTTCAATAAAACTTTAATTATAAAAACAAGAAAAAAACAAACAAACAAACAAACAAACAAAAAAAAAACATTCTGGGTCAGGTTTGACCAGTAGGCTGTAGCTTACTAACATCAACTTTAGATGATTCTGTATCACCCTTATAGAAATGTCCTCATAGGTGTATATTTTAGTATGGGAATAGTTTTCCCCAACTCTTCTTTTTCTATGTTAGTGTCTTTCACTACTAAGCTTCAACATTCTAGATTGGGACTTCCCTAACTCCCTTTTACCTTGGCTTGCTTTCAGGATTATTTTTTTTAATATTTCTCTTTTATTATCTAGAACTAGGGTCTGCTAAATTTTTCTGTAACTAGGAATATTTTAGATTTTGAAGACCACAGGTTTTTATTGCAAGTACTTAGCTCTTCCAATTAATTTTAGAATGATTACTGGGTTTTAAAACCCATAGGAATTCCCATTTTATTCAACTTTTAGATTAATTGAAAAATGAATTTTTAAGTTTATGTATTCCCAAAATCAGGACTCAAAGGACAACTTAATCTAAAAGTCCCAAGGCTAGATTTTGTGTCCTGGTTTGCCAAAACACTCTGGACTTTCATTTTCTCTTCTATAAAGCATACAGATCTAACCAAAAAATTACTCTTTTTAATAAACATTTTTTCCTTTCAAAATAGAAAACATGAAACCCGCAGAAAACTATAGGTAACTCAACTAAAACCATCAAGAATTCACTGTTTAGTCATGATCATTAACAACATTTGGGTTCCCTATTCTTATGCCTAATAATTTTCAGTCTTTAGGTTACACTATAGAAAAAGCTGTGGCCTGCTTTCCCACATCAAGCATTTTCCCATGACTCTAGAAAATCATCCAGGACTTTTCCAGCTCTATGATTTCGGGTATGACAGGTTTTGTGTTTTCTTTTTCTTTTAAATATACTTTATTGATTATGCTGTTACAGTTGTCCCAATTTCTTTTCCCTTTGTTCTCCTCCACCCAGTGACCCCTCCTTAGCCCATGCCCATTGGTTGTGCATATAGTTCTTCTCAACATCTTCCTGTCTACTCCACTCCTTCCTACTATGCTTCTTAATTCCTGTACCATCTCACTCATTTTTCCCCTTCCCTCTCTCCATGCTGACCCCCCCCCCATAATGTTCCCCATACCTATAATTATTTTCCCACTCTCGTTGCTTACTTAGTTTGCCTTTGTTTTGGTTCCCTAACTTCTGCTGTTGGTTGTTGTGATACAGTTTTCATTTTAATGTTCATAGTTTTGATCCTCTTTCTCCTAAACAAGCCCTTTTAACATTTCATATAACAGTGGTTTGGATCTGATGAACTCCTTCAGTTTAATTTTGTCTTGGAAGCACTTTCTCTGCCCTTCTATTCTGAATGAGAGCTTAACTGGATAGAGTAATTGTGGCTGTATGTTTTTGCTTTTCATTATTTTGAATATTTCTTGCCAGTCTCTTCTTACCTGCAGGGTTTCTTTTGAGAAATAAGCTGATAGTCTTATTGGAACCCCCTTGTACGTAATTCTCTTCTTCTCTCTTGTTGCTTTTAATATTCTCTTTATCCTTAATTTTTGACATTTTTATTAGAATATGTCTTGGTGTGGTTCTCCCTAGGTCCAGTTTTTTTGGAACTCTCTGTGCTTCCTGGACCTGTAAGCCTATTTCCTTCCCCAAGTTAGGGAAGTTTCACTTCATTACTTTTTCACATAACTTCTCAATTTCTAGTTCTTCTTCACCTTCTGGCAACCCTATGATTCAGATATTGGCCAGCTTATAGCTGTCCCATAGGTTTCTAAGCCTCTCCTCATTTTCCTCACTTTTCGTTTCCTCTTTCTGCACTAGTTGACTGTTTGTTCCTTCCCTATGTTCTGATTTGTTGATTTGATCCCTGGTTTTTTTTCTTTCACCACTAGTTTCATATGTGCTTTTGTTCATTTCAGCAGGACTAGCCTTCATTCCATCCCTGTCTTGTTTAAGACCTGCTGTTAAGTCTATAAGCATTTTTATAAGCAGAACTCTGAACTGTGACTCAGAAAGATTCCCTACCTGCTGCTTTGTTAGATTAGATATTTGCTATCTAGTCAGCTGCGTCACCGGGATCTCTATCATGATCTGTGCCATCCTGACAGTTTTGTGTTTGCCTTTGTTTCCTGGGCGGGGCTGTCACACTTCCTACAGTATAGGGGGGAAGAGCCCTGTGCACTCATCACAACTGGGCGACCCTTCTCACCACGCTGTGGCATTTTCTTTGGGGGTGGGGGTCCAAGATGGATTTCTGCCCTTCACTCTGCTGAGAGACCAGGAACCTCCTCCTCTGTCCCCACCGTGTCTGGGCCTCACAGTCCAAGGCAATGGAGGTCTGCCTTCCCTGACATTGGAATCGCAAGCTGACTTGTCTGATATGCAGCCAGAGGTGCTCCCCAGGTACTTCTCGCCTCCCCTTAAATATGGGTGTCTGTGTTTACTGCCATCCTACCGCCATCGCCACCGCTGCTGCCACCAGGACAGCTTGACCTCTCCACCCTGGCTTTGCCCATCCTACCCATCCGGATGAGCACCACTTCTTTATAACTTCATATGTTGGACTTCCATTTATTTTCTGGAACTTCTGGTTATTTCTGGTTTTGTAGTAGTTGTATTCCCTCTTAGTTGTGCAGGGAGACAGAGAGTGTTAGTCTAGGCCTCCATCTTGGCCAGAAGTCTCCTGTGTGTTATGACTGGTTTTCTATGGTCAATATAAAGACCATGAAAAACATGGTAAATTATATTTTATTTTTAAACAAAAATCAAAAGCTTTTCCTGGACACTAAATTGAAGAGATGTACAAGTAAATTATTATGGACTTAGAAAAAATTCTTGCAATACTTTATTTACATTTGTTATTTTATAAGTGGACTGTAGTCCACAGAAAAGACCAGCATGATAAAGTAAGGAGCTGTTGTAGTATTCCTTTCTTCCCTAGGAGAAACATATTGTCTTTAAAGTTAGAAGTTAACTTTTGTAACAAATTACTGGATATGAACAAATATAATATTTTAAAAACCTGAGTGACCCTCTGAATTAAGTAGTTTAGATGGTACATTTTACCTTTTGGTAAAATTAAGAAACAATATTGTTGCCATGTGGCAAAGAATGAAAATGGTTGCCTTTGGGAATGATTAATGGAAAATTTTATGTGACAATAAAACACTACTGCAAGCACAAAATACATGTTTGGAGTTTGAACATTGGCCAATTATTGACAAAGAACCTCCTACATGCAAGATATTGGCTTTGGGCATGTAGAATCTCAGGAAAAACATACCATAGTTGTTGCCTATAGGAAGCCATGGTTGGATAAGAGGTGACATTTGGATACAAGTGGCTATAAGGTGAGGTACAAAGTAATAAGTGTCCTACCAGAGAGGAATCTGAGGTGTTACAGGAATTTCCTCCTTGTGTTGATCTGGAGCAATGTCCTGATGGGTCATTGTAGCCCAGAAAAGAATTGTAGGGTGGAAATGTGTCAGGTATCAATGCAGAACATGCAAGTAGGCTTTTCCTGTCCATCTAGTAGAGACCTGAAGTGAATTCCAAATGTAACTCAAAAGCAAGAACCTCTTTACTGAATGGGGAGAGGAGTACTCCCAAACTCCATTATTAATAATAAGGCCAGGAAAGGACATGGAACTACACCAGCTAAGGAGCACAGTATCAAAGGTTTCAAAGTTGCAAAGAAAAACTATTTTAAAGCCTCCAAGATTAAATTCCAGAGAAGCAATTAGAAGGCCCTTCACATGAAAGAGTTCAGAAGTATTTACAAGAACATGCTCAAGAGAAGGAGTTTATTTCAGGATTACTAAAACTAAAGATGCTTTCCTTTTCTTAACTAATTCAGTAGCTTTTGGAAACATAAAATATTTCATAGCCTTCCTGGCAACTTTTGGCCATAAGTGACCTGGAAAACCAACATGTAGACCTAAGTGGTATCATATGACAGGTTACAAGGCAAGCAAATGTGAAACAGTCACCTAATTACTTTAACTATCTGGGTGATTGATTAAAAAATGTATTTAGTTTGGTGTCAACATAACTACAATAGGGTAGCATAACTGGCTCCTCAGGTAAAACTGTTGTCTGCTTTTCTTATGCTCACACTGTCCCATCTATATCTAATTATTTGTTCACTTGTGCATCTCCAACACGGGATCTAATATTGGGAAGAGAGACATTGTGTTCTTCTAGCTCACCATTGTCTCCACAGTACCTAGCACAGTGCTTGGAGCATTACTACCCACTCAATAAATATGAAACAAATAAAAGGGCACTAGGAAAACCTGTGGTTGCCATCACTAATGGAGTGTGCTATGGTGAAGGCAGTAAGGAAGGAACTCTGCCAGGGGTCAGCCAATTTCTTGGAGATTTGTTCAAGTGGGTGACAATGGCTAAAGCTGCACCACTGTGCCAACATTGTTTTCTGTCAGTTGAGGAAAGTTATAAATAGGGTTGGGGAAGCCAACTTACTGTTCTAATATCACTTTCAAACCCACATGAAGACCTTGGAGCCCATCTGGTACAGCGTTCACATTATAAAGCTGAAAGAAGTGGCACAAAAAGGAACAGCTGCTGTTGCTAAGGGACTAGCTAGCAGAGGAAACTTTCATACCCATGTCTGCAGACATCCTGGTCAGTGCTCTTCCTTCTATAATCAGTAACCTCTTCTAAGAGCCTAGAAACTCAACAGGTAAGGATTTCAATGGCAGTTTCACAGAGGAGGGAATTGTGTGGCCTTGGGAAACCACACACCCCTTTTTCACCCTAATCTCCCATTTGGAAACCCAGACTTATAACATGACTCCCAGGGCCATTGTGAGCTAGTCTTAGAGAAAGCATGCATGTAATGTTTCTAGCAGTGTCAGTTATGGAACTGGTTCCCAACTCTTAACTCTTCTCTTCCCTCAGGCACGTAAGACCTTTTGGGACAACCAGAAATGAAAGTGTCTGTAGTGCTTGGGAAAGACCTGCTATGTTGAGGGTCTTGGATTCTCAGACCCATCTCATCCTCAGGAGGTAAATTCAGAGCTCAAACCATCATCTACATGGTTTTTCTCTAAAGAGACTCTTCTCCCAGCTTACTCTAACATCCTCCAAGTAAACATGGCCTCAAAACACAGACTTTCCAATTTCTCTACTAAAATGAATGAAAAAGTCTTCGAGGGGAATAAAGTAATTTTTTTCAGTTCCCTTTGTTTACTTTTACATAAGCTCCCAAGATGGCTTATACATGTTGCCTGTTAATCACACCATCTGTTCAAACAGCACTTCAGTAAATGATTTGAATCATACTTTTCCTCTAAAAGAATCTTTTGAAGGACAGTATTTATGTCTTCGTTAACCTTCATTTGGCACAGAGCATGAGCTATTTTAACAATGTTATAATTGTGAAAACATATTGAATTCCCCATTTCTCAACTGTGCATAAAACAGGACAACTTCGCTGCATTTGTTCTGCTTGATTCTGGGCTGTTAGTTGGAGTGGGAGTGTAACCAGACAAATATTCTATATTTTCTAAAAAGAAAGAAAATAATGGTAAGAAGTTACAAATATTTATTTTGTAATCTTAAATTTAGTTTTGAATTTATTCTATTTATTACTTATTTTTATTTTAATTGAAATTATTGGGGTGACATTGGTTAATAAAATTGTGTAGGTATACAATTCTATAATACATCATCTGTATATTGTATTGTGTGTTTACAAACCCAAATTAAGTTCCATTTCATCTACCTCTCCTACCCCCTTCTCTCTGATAATCACCCCTTTGTTGTCTGTGTCTATGAGATTTTTTTTGCTTAATTCCTTCATCTTTTCACCCAGTCCCCCAATTCCCCTCCTCTCTGATATCTATCAGTCTGTTCTCTATGAGTCTGTTTCTATTTTGTTTGTTACTTTATTTTGTTCATTGGAGTTCACATAAGAGTAAAATCATGTGTTGCTTGTCTTTCTCTGACTGACTTATTTCACTTAGCATCATGCTCTCCAGGTCCATGTGTGCTGTCTCAAAGGGTAAGATTTCTTTCTTTTTTATGTCCAAGTAGCATTGCTTTTTCTTTTTTTTAATTTTATTCTTTGGTTTTCAATTACCAAATAGTATTTCATTATGTAAATATCTCACAGCTTTTATTCTTGACCCTGATTAGCTTAAAGCTACATGAGACTATTCAGGCCAAACAAAATGAACAGCGACTTTAATGGTTGGGAAGCATCAATTATGCTGAGGAGCCTAGTTACTCACATGTATCTCATCTCTCAGGAAGCAAAGCTGACACTGATTTAGAGAGACACTAAGGGTAGAAGGGCCTGGGTCCCCTAGCAATACCTGACCCAAAGTCTGGGTGATACCTGAACCAGAAAGGAAGTAAAAAGGCTGTTGGTGCTTTTAGAGAATAAAGAGGCCCTTGAGTTAGTAGACTGAGACAAATGAGATTGTAGAGTTAGACTTCTCATTGTTGCAAGCTGTTATATGGATCTCTGAAGGCCTCATTTCCATGTGAGTGTCCAGGGAAGTTCACACAGTGTCATGGGTATGTACTAATGCTGGCCCATATAGAGTCAATTCTTTCCTCTTTTTAATACCTGGATCCACATGAAACATTGCTACATTGTACGATCATATGCAAAGAATAAGGGATGTAGAAAGTACACACATGTAAGCATGTATGTGGGTACACTGATGAAGAAGGGACATATTCTCTAGGCTTAGTGATAAAGGATAGGTGAAAAAGACTCATATTAGAGGATATTTTCTTTCTGGGTTTCTAGGGCTGGATAGTTCACTAGATCAGAATGCATACATTTGCAGAAACCACACTAATTTTTGGCACAGAGTTGGAAATGAAATATTTATGATTATGGTTAGAAGTTCATATGGTTAGAATAGCAAGAGTCAGGATACCCATGTAGGACAGGTAAAAATCTTGGAAAGTTTAAAATATCACACTCAAAGTTGAGCTTTTTTATCTTCATGACTGAACATCATTGAGGATTTTTAAAACACGAAAGTGACATTCTCTGATATGTCTCTGAAAATGAATTATATCATAGCATGGAGCCTAGAGTGGATTGGATTGCTGAAAAGATTGTGTCTTAAGTCATTGCAAGAGACAAAAAAAAAAAAAAAGTAATAATGATTGCTGTAGTTAAGGGAGAGTCAGTGAATGGACTTGAGATTTCTCACAAAAGTAGAATAGACAAGGCTTCAAAGGTTATTGGAGGTTGTAATGAACGAGAAGGAGGATTAGAGGATGTCTTTCATGTGGATGATGACACCATTCAATAAAAGTCAGAAAATGGGAAGGAGATATTTATACGATGAAGTTTTCTGTTTTGGAACGTTTTTATCAGGGTTGTTTGTGGAACTTTGAGGTAGTATGTATCCATGTTCTGTGAACATATGTGACTGGAGCTCATAAAATCTATCTAAGCTATAAATAGAGCTTTGACAGTCATTACTTTAAATAATCATTTGTGAAAATGTTTGTTAGTTTCAACTTGTTCCGACCAACATCTTCCGCTCAGGTTGTCTTGGAGAAGCCATGTTTCATCCATATCATAGTGTGTCCTCTCCCCTCACAGGTTGGGGTGAAAAATGAAATTCATCATAAATCAATAATCACCAAGTATACAGTGAATAATAATAAATTGGTATGTAGGCATTAAAGGAAGGAACGTTATGGGTAGGGTTGAATATTCTGTAGATATCTATGTCCCCCTACATATGTAAGAAGGTATCATTAGTGAAACACGTTGAGTATTGGAACACTGGTGCAAGACTTAGTTACCTTCAAAGGGTCACAGAAAACTGGCAGTGACCATGTATCGGCCAGGATCAGTTTAAGCTCCAAGAAGAAAACAATACATAGTTGTAGTTGTTATGGATAATATTTTTTGTACCTCACATAATAATTAACTAAAAATGAGAATCCTAGAACAGCTACAGTAGTTCTACGGTATTCATGAGTTCACATTACTTCCAACTAACCGTTCTGTCCTCATTCTCACAGAGCAAAAAGTTGGTAGAGCTCTAGAATCACATTTACATTCTAAACATCAGGATAAAGGAAAAAAAAATAAAGGTGGTTTATTTGTTACTTTTGGGGGCCTTCTGGAAACTTCCCATGACATCTTTACTTATATTTCATTAATAATAATTCAGTTACCTGGACAGACCTTCCTTCAAGAGAAATTGGGGACTAGTTTTATTTTAGCTAAATGTGTTGCCACTTGAATAACATTAAGTGATTTTTTATCAAAGAAGAAAGATTGTGAGAATGAATAATGAGGTAGATACCTATCAATCTCTATCACAGAATATAATCTCAATTTGGACCTCCTTGAAGTAAAGAAGAGCTGACATACCACCTGGAAGACCCATGGGAACACAGCCAGTATGACAAGCAGAACATATTTTAAGAGTTGTCCAGGCAAACATTTGACATCAGAGAGATCCGGTATATAGACAGGTAGGCAAAGTACTCACTTCTGTGTGGAAAAAGGTGTTTCAATAACAGGGAATGACAGAAATTAACGATAAAGACAGCATTCTTACACTTGAAGACCCTCCTGGTAGGTGGGGTGAAATAAGTTATATACTACTTATGCAGTTTACATGTTTCTCAGCTTAGCACTTAACTCTATAATCCATATAAATTTCTTCATATATTTGATGAGAATGCTTGAACATGTTACCAGAATGAATGGTAATCAGGAGTTTAGCTTACAATAATTTACTTTATGACATAATCTTAGATGTATGATGGAAACTACACTGAATTTATGATAAAGATACCTGACTGTAAATTGTACTTTTTAGTGAGCTATTGGACTTCTCTGAGTCTCTTTCTATTCTGAAAATGGGGCTGATACCTACTCTACCTATCTCATAGGTTTTCCATGAGTATGGAATATAATAATATATATTAAAAAATTGTAAATTACTAAGTGTTATGCAATTGCTAGTTATTATTATAAGAAAGGGTCCTTGGTGCTGAGTGGAATGGAGCTTTTTATATGATTTGTCTTAAATTTTGCATATGATACAAAAGTAATAATGTTGGCTTTAGGGTGGACAGATTTCATATATTTATGATAGGTTACTGGGAAACTACTTTGTTCTTTCCATCCTAATACCAAAAAATGTGGCTTAGAAACCCCTGTCTATGTAACAAATGTCTCATTATCCTCTAAGGAAGTCCCAGTTTAGATGTCATTTTTAAAACAGCCTCATTAAGGATTAAGAAAAACATCACTGAGTCATTTTATTCAAGCTATAGAGTCCTCAATGATATCCGAGCCAGAAATATGTTCTCTGTGAAAAGCTTTATTCTTTATTTTCAGTGTTATAGAAAATGTCTAAATGTTTAAGGACTTCCATGTGATTTTATGTATGTAAACACTTTCTTCCCCATCCCCATTAAAGTTTTACTTGATATCCACATTACCATATCAGTGTTTTCAAGATGGAATTGTCCACATTCACTCTTGATAGTAAAATATATGGTTCATATACTAGTAGCATTAAAATCACCTGGGAGCTTGCTAGAAATCCAGATTTTTATATTTTAACCCTGACATATTGAATTAGTATCTCTATTTCATTAAGATATCTCAAGTGATTTATAAAGTTTGAAAAATGGGGGTCTACACTAATCTGCCTTTTTAAGTTAACCCACTTCAATCTTTTTAATTACTTAGTTCCTGTGCCCCACCCTGCTTTGCTTTAGGATCATTAAATCAATCCTTGACTCTCCCTCTGGACCTATCTTTTCTTCATAGTATTTGTGTTCCTTCAACTGTCTGAAATTCCATTTTTCCTTATGCATGTTGGTTTAACACACCAACTTGGTGTTCTTGTTTCTTTCAATACATAAGTCGTCGTCGTCGGCAGCCGTCCGTCTCGTGAGACGATGGTGTAGCTTCTTAAGAGTCTATCTGCACCGCCGAGAATGGCTGTGGAGTCCGACTCGGGAGTGACACGGTATCTGTCTCCTCCCGTGTTGAATCGACATCTTGCGATGACGCTGGAGTGTCCTCTCCAGTGAAGCTGAAGCTACAGAGCCTGGGCAGGGTGATATGGAGGGTCTGCTGTTGCCCATGCAGCAGACCCCCCCTCTCTTCGCAGCTGAAGGGTCCAAGGGAAAGACGGAGTCGATACAGCTTGGGTTCAGGTGCGCCGCAGGAGTTGCCGGTGTTGACTACAACGTCAAACCGCCTTAGGGACTCCGGCTCCGGATTTTCTGTCGGGGTTTACTCCCTTAGCCTTTCCCCTGAAGAGGTATGCCGCAAGGCAGCGGAGGTTTTTTGGAGTCAGAGTTTTCCTTCTCTGAATACATAAGTATATACTGTATATATTACAGCTCTAATTCTGCTGAACACAATACCACAGTAGGCAGTACTATGTAGGCCAGGACATCTTCCTGGGAATTAGAAAATGCCAGTTTGGCAGTATTTTATTCAAAATAGTAGTGAAACTCCTAGCCACATCAATCAGACAAGAAGAAGAAATGAAAGGGATCCAAATTGGAAAAAAAAAAAAAAAGTAAAGTTGTATTTGCACATGACATG
This sequence comes from Furipterus horrens, assembly GCF_987537825.1. NCBI lineage: Eukaryota > Metazoa > Chordata > Mammalia > Chiroptera > Furipteridae > Furipterus > Furipterus horrens. The sequence continues at coordinate 26,080,604 of NW_028327187.1, read as the reverse complement.
ATACTGTATATAGAGAACACTAAAGGCTCCACAAAATTACTATTACTTATAAATGAATTCAGAAAAGTAACAGGGCACAAAATGAATATAAGATATTGGTTTCATTTTTACACCAATAATAAACTATCAGAAAGGGTAATTAACAAAACAATCTTGTTTACAATTACATAAAAAATAAATAACTAGGAACAAAATTTAAAAAAACAAGGAAGTAAAAGACCTGCACTTGGCAAGTTATAAAACTCTTAAGAAAGATATTGAAGAAGAGACAAATAAATGGAAGTATATACCATAGTCATGGATAGGACAAATTAACCTCATTAAAATGTCCATACTCTCCAAGGCAATCTATATAGTCAATACAATTCCTATCAAAACACCAATGGTGGAGGACCCAAAGTGGCAGCAAAGCAGATGGAAACTATACTCACCACTTCCCAGGTGAGTATAGAATTAGACATTGAAGTATAGAAAAATTAACTTGAACAACCAACTGAAAAATAGTTGAACAGAAGTCTTATGACCAAGGATTTACAGAAGAAACCACATTGAGACTGGTAGGAAGGGTAAAGGTGCACAAAGGGCTGGCCCTGATCCCTTGGGCAGTGGTTGAGATTCTGGAGGGATTTTTCAGCTTTGAAGGTTGCCCCTGAGGAGTGTGGTGTCTCAATCCCATGCCAGGCTCCCTAGCTCAGAGCACCAGAGCTGGGAAGAGACACCCATATACCATCTGGCTGTGAAATCCACAGGGATTTCTGTCCACTAAGGAAAGAAAGGAGTCCTCTAGAGACACAAGCACCCTCTTAAAAGGCCAACACACAAAATCCCCTTTGCAATCACTCACCCTGAGATCTGACAGAGGAAGTGCAGAGTGGACTAGCATTCTTTGAGGAGAGACTGAGTTTTGGGGCTCTGGGGAGAGAGCTGAAAAGACGGCCATCAGGACTCCTGATCTGAGTCCCTCTATCACACTATAACCATCATCTTTATTAGGTAGAGCTCTCCCCTCTGTATGGTATCAGACTGGAGGAAAGCAATAGCTCCACTCTCTGGCTTCCCTATTATTCCACCCTCCAAAGCTCATGCCTTGTTGAGGAATAAGCTGCTTGGACCCAGGTGTTAGAGGTCCAAGCAGACTAGGGGGAGTAAGTAACTGAGTTGTGTGGCTTTGATACACAGGTCATTTCCCCCACTTTGCCATGAAACTGACTAGTGTCTCCCCGTCACAGGAAATACACTAGCCCCACCCTCTGGGCAAACTAAATTCAAATTAAAACCACAATGAGATATCACCTTACACCTCTCAGATCCGCTATCATCAATAAATCAGCAAACAAGTGTTTGCGGGAATGTGGAGATAAGGGAACCCTTGAGCACTGTTGATGGAATGCAAATTTATGCAGTTTCTGTGGAAAACAGTGTGGAAATTCCTCGAAAAATTAAAAACAGAACTGCCTTATGACCCAGTGACTCCACTTCTTGGAATGTAAAGAACGATAAAAATGAACAAACAAAGTTGAAACAGACTCATAGATGCAGAGAACAGACTGAAGGTTGCCAGAGGTGAGTGGGATAGGGGGACTTGGTGAAAAAGGTGAAGGGACTGAGAAATACAGATGGGGATGTAAAGTAATGTATAGAATATTCAATCAATAATATTTTAATAACTATGTATGGTGCCAGGTGGGTCCTGTAAATTTCAGGGGGAACACTTTCTAAAGTATGATATATGATCATCTAGCCACTATGGTGTACACTTGAGTCTACCACAAAATGGTGTTGAATGTGAACTATAAGTAAAAAAAAATTTAATACCTAAATAGAAGAATCCATCTAGTCACCGTGACTTTAGGAGCTTTTATTTCAGCAGACATCTTTCAAGAGTTTCCTCTGTGCAAGGTAGTCTTCTGGAGAAAACAGAAATGACTCAAATATGGCTGCTAAATACATATACCGCCTTACTTCCACTATACAGGGTCTAAAGTCTCCCAAGTTAAAGAAAAAAAAATAGACAACTCTATCTAATCTCTGTTGAACTCACAATCATACTTGGGAGCAAACTGAACTGATCAACAAAGCATGTCATTCACAGGACCCAGCAAGCACAAAAGTTGTTATGCAATCATACTATGATGTACATTTGATCTCCAAAATGGCTCAATAGAAATTCTTCATAGCACTACCTGATTATTTAACTTGCTAGTAGAAAAGAAAGTAGACAAATGAAGAACTTCCCATCTAGAAAAGTTTCTTTTTGAGAAAGTCTAACCTTGGTTCCCCGTCACTATCATATTTACTAACCAAAATCATTGTTATAGGAAACATTTGCTGAAATTCTCATTAACCAAGTTAAGATGAAAATGAACATTATTTTAATGAGCTAAAAAAAATATGCCTCCTCCTCTTTGTTTTCTCTCTCCCTAATTGTATTAGGCAATTTAATTACAAAGCTGAGATCTCTAAGTTCCAAAATTAGAAAATATTCCTCAACACTGAGATTATGAATCTTTAAATCATGAGAAAATTATTCAAATTTTCTTACTTCCTTCTGGTATTTGAACTGTGGCTTCTATTAACACTACTTAAATTTTTTTGGTCTATAAGTAGACTATACATTTTTGGAAAACATCAATATTTTAAAAATACCTCAATGCATTAAGTAAAGGACACCTCTTCAAAATTTTCTGCGGCTGGGAACAAAGTAATGGAATTTTGAATATCTCTAGAAAAAAATGTCATTTTAATATTTGTACAAAGAAAAACTGAATGTCATGAAATGGAATTTATCTTATTATTATTATTATGCTAGAAAATGAATTTTTTTAATTCTTTTTTTGGACACCAGCCATTGATGGTAGCCTTATTACAAGCCATCTCTGTGTAAATAAAAGAAAAAGATATTTAACAAGTGGAAATAAATGTGCATGATTCACCATCATAGTTAACTCAAGATTTTCCAGCCTTATAACCATACTGATAGGAAGATTTATTACCACAGCTGCTTCTATTAAACTTCTCTTCCTTGCAGTTGAAGGAATCAAATTTCTTCTTGAAGATTAGTCATTTGTGGGGGTGTCACCAACTGCAAAATGCTTCTGTTATGAATGAAGTGCACTCTGTTGCTGTCCTCCAGCCCTAAGCCAGTGAGTAATTTTTATCTTTATGTGTCTTTTCCCGCCTACCATCAGGAACAAATTTTAATGACTTACATAGTCAAACTTTAGTTGTTACTCAAACCTAAAACTTCAGATGGTATTGTTTCTGATGACATGATACCTTCGCAAGGAAAGGTAAGATGAAATGACTTTGAAGCATGTTTACAAAGATGAAATACAAGCTGAAGAAAAGATTTACATGGGATGTGAAAGAGAGCTAATATATCATGGGAAGAGAGCTAACATATCATGTGTGGCTATAATTGTGCCAGGTGCTGTTCTAGGTTCTTCATAGAAATAATCTCATCTAATTCTTTGAGCAGTCTTGCAAGAGGCTATGTAATTATCCCATTTCACATATGAGGAAACTGACTGTCTCAAGATTGTGTAGCTTATTAGCAACTAAACCAAAGTTTAGGCTTAAATCCAGCTGACTGCCTTGCTTTCTTTCTGAACTTTTAACATTCAGCTTTCTCTGTATGATGAATTACCAAATTATATACAGTATCAATATAACTATACAGTATTGAGAGATCAGATTCCACGTCTAAATTTTAAAATTCTGAAGTAAAAAGAGACTTTAGTGGGTCATCTGTTTCACTCCTTCCTGAAATAATAGAAAACTGACAAAGGCCTGCCTTTTCCTTTCTTTCTTTAAAAAAAAAAAACACTTGGAAACATGTATTCCAATTTTTTTTCTTGTTTTTAAAATTGTGTTAACTCTCACTGTGATAACTGGCCATCTTGGGAATCAGGTTACTTATAGCTGATGTGCTGTCTTGGTGTGGTTCAGGGATTGCAAACAAGGAGTCCTGATACTTCAAAACAATTAGCAACGATTGTGAAAGAAAGTAATGTTGATGGTCATGAAGTGGATACAGAGTAGAAACAACTGTTTCCACTGAGAGAAAGCTGCACGAGGTGTTTGTCTGGACTGGTTAATACGGAGTCGCTTTTGTAAAAAAAATTTTTTATTGATTATGCTATTACAGTTGTCCCAGTTTTTCCCCTTTGCCCCCCTCTACCCAGTATTCCCCTTCCCTCCAGGGATTGCCCCCCTTAGCTCATGTCCATGGGTCGTGCATGTGAGTTCTTTACCTTCTTCATTTCCTATACTTTTCTTCACATCCCCCTGTTTTGTATCTACCAGTTATGCTTCTTAATCTCTGCACCCTTTCCCCTAATCTCCTTCTTCCCTCTCCCAGCTGATAACCCTTCAAATTATCTCCATATCTATGATTCAGTTCCCCTTCCTAGTTTTTCGCTTATTTTTTTTTAGAATTAGTTGTTGATAGTTATGAATTTGTTGCCATTTTAATGTTCATAATTTTGATCTTTTTCTTAAATAAGTTCCTTTAACATTTCATGTAATAATGACTGGCTTGCATGTCTCTCTTCACAATTTCTGGGAACAACTGTCTTCATGAAATCCTTTTATCTAAGATTTTCCTATCACCCTTTTCATTCTCATTTGAAGCTATATGGAGAGTGTAGGATCTTCACATAGTAAATTTCTGTCAATTGAAGATAGATGTCAGGACAATTGAACAAGAAGTGAGATTTTAGTAAATCCACCAGTTGCTTGGTTTATTTCATGTCATTTTGGCTGATGCTGTTCTTCCATGAAATTGACTGACTACTTTAGCTGCATGCATACTTTCTAATTTACCATCCGCAGGTGGTTTTAACATGACATAGAAGAAGAACAACAACAACAAAAAGAAGATTGAAATGCAAAGAAATATTTCTAGCATTCACAACTGGATTATTGAGCTTAAACTTAAAAATATTACTTGTTAATTGCTGTATACAAAACTGGCTATCAATGTGAATTTTTGGTGGGGTGATGCAGCATATTTGCCTCTTTTTTGGTCAAGAATAAAGTCAATCATCTAGCTATGCCCCTTAATGAAAATAATAATCACGCTTAGCCCAATGTTAATGATTGTCTTATTTGATCAAATATAAGTACCTCTAATGGGAATCTCACTGTCCTAACAAATTAATCAGCCTTTCCTGATCATATAATATTCTACAAGACAGAAAGCAGAGAGAACCTACATTTTTATCATTGGGTACTTGAACAGCTAAACCTAACCTAGTAAATCAACTGACATGTAACAATTTAAAAAAGGCCCAGAACGTAAACTGGGACAAGCTATTGAAATGCCATTTCTCTTATTTCCTCATGTAGGTAACATTGTGTTTTGTTTTCCTTCCCAGTAGTTGAGACAACTAAATGGGCAGCCTAAAGAGAGACAATGCCTCTGAGGTGATTGAATTTATCCTTGCTGGATTTTCCCAACAGCTTCAAATCCAGGCTGCCTTCATCTTGGACTGCTATTTTTCTACCAGGTCACAATATTTGGGAATGACCTTTATTATTGTTGTAGTGAGATGAAATTCTCAACTTCATATCCCCATGTATATTTTTTCTCAGCAATTTATTCTTCCTCGATATATGTTACTCCACCACCTGGGAGCCATATGGCTCAGACCAATGCTTCAGAGAATTCCCCACCATTTTCTATACCAGCTGTTATGCCCAAATGACCACACCCCTCTTTCCAGCCATGACAGAGAGTCTCTTCCTTGTTGTTATGCTTATGACAGGTTTGTTGAAATCTCCAATTCCCTGCATTACACCATCATTATAAATAATTGGGTTTGCATAGTTAACCTTGGGAACCGGGGCCAGTGCCTTCTTAGTAATAGTAATACCCAGTATTGCAATTCCTGCTCATTATTCTGGATGCAATATCATCAACTATTTTACGTGTGATATCCAGGCCCTGCTGAAGCTAGGCTGCTCAGATACCCATGTCAGTCTAATTATGGGCCTGGTTATCAGTATGTTCAAACTTTTCTGTCTTTCACCTTCATCTTCATTTCATACCTCCACATTGTGGTTGCTGTGCTGAAGATTCATTCTGTGGAGACCAGGCTCAAAACTTTCTCTACCTGCAGATTCTATCTGACTGTAATCACTGGATTTTATGGGACAGTCATGTACATGTACCTGAGACCTCAGTCAAACTAATCTCAAGAAGAAAGCAATTTTTTCTCAATATTTTATGGTGCAGTTATTCTCATGTTAAGTCCCCTCATTTACACCTTGAAAAATAGGAATGTAAAAGGTGTGCTTAGGAAGTTAGCCAAAAGAAATGAAAAATCCTAATGGTTCTTTTTAACCCTCTCCAATGTGCAGGAAAAACAATGAAAACTTTGTCCATAAAATTTCAATTTATGTTTTATTAAAATAACCACCAACAACAAAAATATTACTAAGCATTATTTCTATGGTCATCATTAGGCCCTTGTTAACAAATTTATCATGAGTGTTAATATTTTGTCAAACTACATTTAGACATAAAGCCATAAATGTGACCAAAATAGTCCATAGAGAGAATACTAGTAGTATGTAAAGGTGAATTCTAACAGCCATACTAGCCTATCAGGGAGATGAGAAAATATCTTTGTACTTGCAATACAAGGTTGATAAAATTTATGTATAGACCAGTGGTTACAAAACCATAGTACAGCATTTGCTGCTCATATCACATTTTTAGATGTCTTCCCCAATTTGAACCTAGTGGACAAAGGGCTCCACAGTCCCTCATTTAAATGATAACATCTCATGGCAAAAATGTATCATTTGTATATAAAGCACTTTATCCTTTAATAAGTATTTTTAAGATTTTATTTATTTACTTTTGGAGAGAGGGGAAGGGAGGGAAAAATATTCATGTCTAAGAGATACATTGATCTGTTACCTCTCACACACCCTCAACTGGGGACCTAGCCTGCAACCTAGGCATGTGTCCCAACTAGAAATTGAGCCAGAGACCTTTTGGCTCACAGGCCAGCACTCAGTACACTGAGCCACATCATCCAGGGCCAATAAGTATTTTTAAATAAGTTATTCTAGCTTATACGTCCAATTTCTTACTTTAAAGTAGTTTAAATACTATCTATATTAATAAATCTTTTTTAACCGTTGTTTCTACAAATATTAAATTTCTATCACATCAATTTTTTATAAAAATATCTAAACTGAAATTGTTCTTTTGCCTTCTGCTATCTCTCTGCCTTTTCTTCCATTGTGTGCTTTAGTAACCCTTTGGCCATTTCTACTCCCACTTCTCATACACATTCATGAGCTTTCACATTTCTGCTCTACTCGAGAGTCTCCATGGCCAAGATTGTGATTTTTTTCCTTCTTCCCTAGTTAATAAGATGCTATACGCATTTTATATTATTGGCAGCTAACATTTATTATGTTTTTGTATTATGGTTATTTGTTGATTCTCTTTCTCGTATTGACTTTGACTAACTCCATAATTTGTTTGTTCTACCATAGTACATTTAGAAGGTATTATAGTAATGTCTTCTAAAATTTCCTTTCTTCTCACAGTCTTAGGTAGATGGCTATACAATCACAATATTTTCTGTCCTTGGCCTTTTTCTTCACTTTCTGAAGGTTAATTCTGAGATATATATTCAGAATGTTCTTTTCTCATAAGCCTTTTACTCCATGAACAAATGGGAATATGGGGTCAGGTTAAAGTCCCCATCAGTTACACATTGCACTTTGTGGTGGTTCCATGTATATATTTGAAATTATTTGGATTGTGAACAATGGAGTCAGAAAACTTGGGTTCAAGTCCACTATTCATTAGCTATGGCATCTTTGACAAATTTCCAAACTTCTTTATGCATCAATTTTCCCATACATTAAATAGAGACAATAATAGTACACTTCTTATTGTGCTGTTGGAATTATTAAACTGATAATCTATACAAAGTGCTTAGAGGAATTCTTGGCATATAGTAGGCAAACAATAAATATTAGATATTTTGCTATTTTCTAAAAGCTGTCAAATACTCCCAATCTTTTGTTTCTAAAGTCAATTTATTTTATGCATCATCCTCTCCAGAGTGTACAATAAGAAGCCTCACCAGCCCAATCTCTAATTTTAGAAACACAATAATGCCATATTTCCCCTTTGGCTCTCACTTTTATGACTTTACTCTTAATCTTGTTGACTCTTATTCCAGTTCCTCTGACCTATGCCTGATATATTTTAAGTAGACACAGCCCCAAACTTAGAAATGAGTTATGTCCAAAAGTTAACTCATAAGTCATCAGCTTGGAACTCAGAGCACGTTTTCCCCACTGAGACAGTGTAGTTACATTCCAAAGGCAGCTCACCGACACCTATTTAGGTCATCATTCTATCACTAATCATATTAAAGGCCCTAGGAATATTTCTTTAAAGTATATTTATTTAAAGATATGTTTTAAGCCTCATTTGTATTCTAAAATCAGAGGCCCTGTTAGATGGTATTACTGCTCAAAAAATGTACAATGAAGATCCGTGCATACATCCTCATGGCCTGATGGTTATATGAGGAAATATGTGCAAGATGTAAGAATGCACTCAGGAGCTTCTCTAGAGACTACACAAATAACATCTTGCTACTGTGTATAGGTCACACACAATTCAGAGGACTGCTGATCCCCTATTCATTTTATGCTGTTTCTAATGGTGGATGACTTTTTAACCCTATTCCTGGGCTCATTCAGTTCACAAACATTTACTAAGTAGTTACTGTATGTTAAGAATACAAATAAAAGCTATTTTCTGCTTTTGAGAGGCTCACATTTGAGTTGGAAAGTAAATAAACACAATGAAGTGCTACAGGCAATGTGATCCATATTTGTGCAAGTTACAAAGACTAGTTCTAACTGTGCAGTCAGTAAATATTTAATAAAAGAGATGGCATCTTTAGTAGAGTCTCAAGAGAGGAGTAGTTTGCCAGTTGAATAAGAAAGAAAAATTTTAGTGGACACAATGTGAACAAGTACAGAGGTACAAAACCCAATTTGGTGTACTTCCAAATACTGCCAACAATTCAATTCCCACAGCAGAGGGTATGAGATGTACTTTGGCAATATGTAAGACTTGATAAGAAAGTGGTAGGCCAGATTGTGTGGAGACTGTCATGATACAGTAAAGAGCTTGCACTTAATTTATTCTATAGGTCAACAACCTACAGTTTCGAGGGTCAAATCTAGATCTTGACTTGTATAGCCCATGAACTTAAGAATGGTTCTTAAAATTTTAATAAATGTAAAAAAAATATTATTCAACAAATACTGTGTGTGGCCTGCAATGCCTAAAATATTTTTTATCTGACACTTTACAGGAAAAAAAATGTTTATTGAACCCTGCAATAAGTGGTGAGTGACAATTGAAGATTTTTGAGCAGATCAAACACATGTTCAGAATTGTGTTTTTAAAAGCTCACTTTTACAACATGGGCAAAATTGACTGAAGAAGTATAATTTTGGACATACAGCAAATTAGGAAGCTATTAACCTGAGACCTGATGCAAATTTGAACTAAGGCTGTAGGAATAGGGATTTGGAAGAAAGTTCGGTCGTTAAGAGTACCCCTTCCTTTTTCACTTTCACAGGTAATTTCATTCACATTCCTTGTGTATTTTCTCAGAAGGGAGATCTTGAGTCCATATATAATAAGGGACCTCAGCTGTTGAGTAATCTCATCCTCAATATCACTCATTTATTTCCTAACATTGAATGAGCACAGAGAGATACAGAAAGAGTCCCAAGTCACCTGGTTGTGTTTTACTCATATATCACCATCCTTTCTCTGACTCAGAATAGCTTTGAACTGCATATTAAATTGCATTTTCTTCAAAAATGTGTTTATTTAAAGATTATAGATATTCTTTGGCTTTTTGCGTGATCTCTGAAGTTCACGGATATTATGTCACTCCTTTAGTCATACTGTTCCACCTTATGCATCATAAATAGTGACATTATGAACCTTAATAAAGAGAATTCTAAATCTATTGATTGTAACGTCACTGACTTCAAGTTTGTAAGTTTTCTTTTTTTAAAAGTATATTTTATTGATTATGCTATAAAGTTGTCCCAATTTTTCTACTTTGCCCCCCTCTAACTGGTACTCCGTTCCCTCCAGCAATTCCTCCCTTAGTTTAACTTTATTTCTTATACTATTCTTTTAATAAAAGTATATTTTATTGATTACATTGTTACAGTAGTTCCAATTTTTTTCCTTTTGCTCCCCTCTGCCCAGTATCCCCCTTCCCACCAGCAATCCAACCCCTCTTAGTTCATGTCCAAGGGTCGTGCATATAAGATCTTTGGCTTCGCCCTTTCTTATATTATTCTTAACTTCCCCCTGTCTATTTTGTACCAACCAGTTATGCTTCTTATCCCTGCACCATTTCCCCATTTCTCCATCTTCCCCCTCCTAGATGATAACCCTCTAAATGATCCCAATAGCTATGATTTTGTTCCTATTCTGGTTTGCTTCATTGAATTTTGTTCTTATTTTTTAGATTCAGTTGTTGATAGCTGTGTTTGTTGTCATTTTAATGTTCATCATTTTGATCTTCTTTTTTTTAAGTAAGTCCCTTTGACATTTCATATAATAATAGCTTTGTGATGATGAACTCCTTAAGCTTTACCTTGTTTGGGAAACACTTTATCTGCCCTTCCATTCTAAATGATAGCTTTGCCGGATATAGTATTCTTGGTTGTAAGTCCTTGCTTTTCGTCACCTTGAATACTTCTTGCCAGTCCCTTCTTGCCTGCAAAGTTTCTTTTGAGAAATCAGCTGATAGTCTCATAGGCACCCCTTTGTAAGTAACTCTCTGCTTTTCTCTTGCTGCTTTTAAGATTCTCTCTTTATCTTGAACCTTTGTCATTTTAATGATGATGTGTCTTGGTGTGGTCTTTTTTGGGTCTAGCTTGTTTGGGACTCTCTGTGTTGCCTGGACTTATGAGTCTATTTCCTTTGCCAAATTTGGGGAGTTTTCCTTCATTATTTTCTCACATAAGCTTTCAATTTCTTGCTCTTCCTCTTCTTCTTCTGGCACCCCTATGGTTTGGATGTTGACACGTTTAAAGTTGTCCCAGGGATTCGTAAGCCTCTGCCCATTTTTAAAAAATTATTGTTTCCTCATTCTGTACTGGTTGGCTGTTTTTTTTTTTTTCTTCTTATGTTTCAAACCATTGTTTTGAATCCTAGTTTCCTTCCCTTTACCATTGGTTTTGTGTGGATTGTTCTTCACTGCATTTAACACAGCCTTCACTTCTTCCCTTATGCATTTGCCATACTTAAGCATATCTGGCAAGCCTGTGAGAATCTTTATCACCAGTGTTTTGAACTCTGAATCTGTTAGGTTGGCTATCTTCTCGTTTGTTAAGTTGGCTATCTCCTCGTCGCTTAGTTCTCCCACTGGAACCTTGATCCGTTCCCTCTTTTGAGCCATACTTCTCTGTCTCTTCATCTTGATGGGCTCCTTTGTTTGTTTGCCTCTGTGTCTTAAGTAGAGCTGTTGCTCCTGTTATGTTGTAAGGGGTAGAACCTTAGGTATTCATCAGTACAGGGTGATCCGTTTCACTGCGTTGTGGTGCTCTATGTGGGGGAGGGATCTGAGAGGGACCAATGTCGCTTGCTCAGCACTTGTCCCCTTTCCAGGCATTTCTCCCACTTCCAGAATGGGACTTCCACCTCTCTAGCTGTTGTCCTGGCCATCGTTCTCAGAGTGGGTGGTTCTGAGGACATTCTAGGACTGTGATGGCCCTTTAAACAAGTAGACTCTGCTGAAAGATCAGCAGTTTCTTCGATCACCCCAACCCCCACTGGTTTGCACAGTCAGAAGCAATGAGGCTTTGGTTTCCCTGGCTCTGGGACTGTGAGCTGTGCAGTCTGGTCTAGTCTGGTGCTGGGAGCACTCCCCAGGTGTTCCTCCCGACTTTTTAAAGTGTTTGACAGTGTTTTCTGCTGGCCTGCCACTGCTGCCACTGTCACCACTGCTGTTGCCACCACACCGTGTCTTTTCCACCCCAGCTCTGCCACTTCTCCCTGTCTGGATGAGTATTTCTTCTTTATATCTTTGTTTGGTGGACTTCTATGTAGTTTGGTTTTCTGGAACTTCTGGTTATCTCTAGTTTTGAGGTAGTTGTATTCCTTCTTACTTGTGGAGGGAGATGCAGCGTGTCTGTCTAGGCCTCCATCTTGGCCGGAAATCTCCTATATTATTCTTAAAGTGCCCTTATTTTGTTCCTACCAATTATGCTTCTTAATCCCTGTACCTTTTTCCCATTTTTCCACTTCCTCATCTCAGCTGATAAGCCTCCAAATGATCTCCATATCTATGATTCGTTTCCTCTTCTAGTTGTTTGCTTTTTTTTGTTTTGTTTTGTTTTGTTTTTAGTTGTTGATAGTTGTGAGTTTGTTGTCATTTTAATGTTCATAGTGTTGATCTTCTTTTTCTTATATAAGTCCCTTAACATTTCATATAATAAGGGCTTGGTGATGATGAACTCCTTTAGCTTTACCTTGTCTGGGAAGCACTTTATCTGCCCTTCCATTCTAAATGATAGCTTTGCTAGATAGAGTAATCTTGGTTGTAGGTCCTTGCTTTTCATCACGTTGAATACTTCTTGCAAGTCGCTTATTGCTCACAACGTTTCTTTTGAGAAGTTAGCTGATAGTCGTATGAGAACATCTTTACATTTAACACTCTGCTTTTCTCTTACTGCTTTTAAGATTCTCTCTTTATCTTGAACCTTTGGCATTTTAATGACAAATTTGTCTTGGCGTGGTCCTCTTTGGGTCCAAATTGTGCTTCCTGGACTTGTATATTTGTTTCCTTAGCCAAATTATGGAAGTTTTCTTTCATTATGTTTTCAAATAAGTTTCTAATTTTGTGCTCCTCCTCTTCTCCTTCTGGCATCCCTATGATTTGGACGTTGACACTTTTGGAAATGTCCCAGAGTCTTCTCATTCTCTCGTTATATATTTTGTGAACTCTTGTTTCTTCATTCTGTTCTCCTTGAATGTTTATTTCTTCCTTATGTTCCAATTCTTTGACTTGAACACTGGCTTCCTTCTCTTCACTGCAAGTTCCCTGTGGATTTTTCTTTATTTTACTTAATGTAGCTTTCATTTCTTTCTTTATGTTTTTGCTGTATTCAATGAGTTCTCTGAGCATCCTTATCACCAGTGTTTTGAACTGTGCATCTGATAGACTGGCTATCTCTGTTTCATTTAGTTCTTTTTCTGGGGTTTTCTTATGTTCTTTAATTTGGGCCATATTTCTTTGTCAGTTCAATTTAACAGCCTCCCTGTGTTTGTTTCTGTGTATTAAATAGAGCTGCTTTGACTCCTTGTCTTAGTGCACCTGTTAAGTTGTACAGGGTGGAACCTTAGGTATTCAACAGGGCAGGGTGACTCGCTTCACTGCTTTGTGGCTCGGTATGTGGGAAGGGGTCAGAGAGGGGACAATGCCATGTCCTGGCTTCTAGAGGCTTGCTTAACACTCACCCTGTTTCCTATCACTTCCCCCCACTTCCTGTATGTGATTGGTGCTCTTCTAGCTGTTGCCCTGGTGGTGGTTTGCAGAATGGGTGGGTTTGCATATGTTCTATGACTGTGTGGGTCCTTTAAACAGACTCTTCTGAGAGACCAACTGTTTTGTCTGCTGCTCCAACCCTCACTTGTTTGTACAGCCAGAAATTATGAGGTTTTACTTTCCCAGCATTGGAACTCTGGGCTGCGCTATCTGACCTATAGCTGAGATTGCTCGATCCCAAGGTATCCTCCTGATTTTTATCCACCACATATGAATGTGTGTCCCTCCTGATTTTTATCCACCACACATGAATGTGGGACTGCCCATTACACTGGCCACCACCGCCACCTCACCACTGTCACCTCACCACCGCTATACCATATCCTCTCTGCCCAAGCTTCCCAGCTCCGCCTCACCTACCTGTCTGATTGAACATGGCTTCTTTAAATCTTCGGTTGCCAGACTTCCATACAGTTCAATTTTATGGCAGTTTTTAGTGGGTTTTTCTGAGATTAGTTGTGATCTTTCTTATGGTTTTGCAAGGAAGTGAAGCATGTCTACCTATGCCTCCATCTTGACTAGAAGTTCCAGTTTTTAAGTTTTCCTTTGCTCAAATATCATTAACCCTCCTTGTTTTAAAATTTTTATTATTTCCTTCCTATACCACATACCATAGAAACAAACCCACAGATACAATCATTTTACATTATACACATATATAAAATCACTATGGTGTGCACCTTAAACTTATGAAAGGTTATATGTCAATTATATCTCGATAAATATGGGGGGAGGGAGTAAGAAACCCATAAATAAATTTTTCTAAGTTGATGCAAAAAAGTCTTAGAATAATAATATTTATTTTTTTCAAAATTGTTCACAAATATTGTCTCATTTGAGCTTCACAGCAATGTGAATTCACTTTACAAGTGAGAAATTCAGGATCTAGAAGCTGAAGATATTTGTCTAAAGTTGCACAACTGGTAAGTGGTAGAAGTAGAACTAAAACCCATATCTGACCCTAAAACTTGTAGATTTTCCATTGTGCTGTAACAGACTCAGAATTTCTCATCAATATCTTGTTCGTGGTGCTCACTCACTTTTGAGCTGTGAAGTCTGTTGCTGAGTCACCATCTCATTTTCTACTTGTTTTAGCATACACTTATATTAGTCTATAGCCTTCCTGAATTAGAGCTCCATAAAGTACTCTCAAAACTGGCTTAAAGTCACCTTAACCTATTTGCGTATTCTCTCAAACACATGGTGACTTTCTTCTCTTCCTGCACATGAGAAAATGTCAGTAGATTTGTTTGCAATTGCTTCTTTCCTATATTACCCAGACTCTCTCAGTTAATAGCAGATATTTATTGTTTGCTCTTTTATTTTCCCTATTTATGTTTTAATTTCTTTATTCTTTTTCTGTTTTCTTCATTAGATTTTTCTAGCCAAAATATCTATTCTTTTCTTTAAAGAATTTTGCTTCATTTATTTCCTTGAGAGCATTATTCAAATTATTTTTTATCTGTACCAATCTTCTCTAACAGCTTGAAATGAAAGCTGGGATTCTCTTCCTTTGATTATTCTTAATTTTTATCAATTCTTTCTCTTATATGAATTTTCTCATCCGCTCTTTACCTATGCCAAATTTCCAAGCTATTAAGAAATTAATTTTAGTTATTACCATTACATGATCAAAAGAAGTTCTTTCAGTTTATTTGTTGGACCTCTACACTTTCTTGCATATAAGGTCTGTCAACTCTACTGGATCACTTCCATTTTATGTAAGCATAATGTAAAGTGTTAGCATATGCTTCCAAATAACCTTTCAAGTCTATATTTTTGCACACAATTTTCTAAGTATTCATCTTCACTGGTCAATTTCCAGTTATCTCTGGCGTTATTCTCTTTTCTGGGATGTAACTGAAATATCTCTCTACTCCAAAACCACTCTATTTTATGAAGAATGAAGAAAGGACACTGCATCCTTAATGTTCAGATCCAAGGTGTTTTCCTCCCTAGCTGACATCCTTGATTGTCTCTTCCAATTCATGTCTCCTATCTTTTAAACATTTACATGGTGATATTTTACAAAAATTCTCCTCTCTGTTTTACTCTCCTCCTTTTCAATAGCAAGAACCTCAATTAATGGGCAAGTATTATAAGCAAGTGACAATATGTTATGTATATATAGAAAACAAATAAATTACTTGTGGATGATAATAAATGTGAATTATTTATTTAAGGTAGAAGGATTTGAGCTAGACTTGGGAGAATATATAGGATTGTAACAAGCAAAATATGGTGTGGGATATGATCATATTCCAAATGATAATAAAAACATGCACACAAGCATGAATGCATGTCATAAGGTGTATTTTCAGAATGGCTATTTTCTTTTGGCTGAAAGATGGGCTGCAAGTGTCATAAATCAGGAAAGGTAAGTTGGGGGCATGTTGTAGAGTATATTCTTGACATAAGAAGTTTATGTTTTATTCTATAGTGAAGTACTATATAATAAAAGGGGTAACATAGACTCTCAAATCTTTATTAAAAGAGTCAGTGATTATGAATCAAAAATAAATCCAAAATGTTTTATTTGAGTGATTAGAAAGAAAGGAATACTCTGAACAAAAATAAAAATGACCAGGAGCATGATGGCTATGGTCAAACTAAAATTCATTCCCTTTGGATGTAATTGAACATAAAGTGCTTGAAAACCATCTGAATCAAGTCCTTTATCAAATACATCGATATATGTAGGTCTGAGAGGTTGGAAATTGAGATAATGACTGAAAGTATACCACGTGGAGACGACAGTTAAAATTATACAGGTGAGTGAAATCACCATGCTCAAAATCAAAGAAAAAATCAAGACTATGCATGGAGAATACCCACACAAAAAGGGTAAAAAGAGAAGAAAGAAAGTTAAAGATGAAAGGCATTATACGGGAGTTAGAAGAAGAAAACAAAAGTTAAAGTATCATTGAAGGCAAAGCAAGAAAGAATTTAGAAGGGGGTAATTATCAATGCCAAATATTTCAGATACACAAAGGAGGATGAGTTCTAAGAAGCATTAGATTTGACAATTATGAAGTCATAAGAAACCTTCAAATATGATGTTTCAGCAGAATAGCAGGTGCAGAAGCTAGATGATAGACTGTGAGAAAGTAGAAGCGATGATTGTAGACTACCGTTCAGTGAAGTTTGGTGATAGATGGAAGATAATAAATGAGACATCTCATGAATTTATCAGGGTAGAGGATGAATATTTTTAGAATTAGGAAGTTGTCTATATGACTGTAGTCACAAGAAAAGGAGTTTGGAGTTTGGTGCATAGCAGTATGTGGAGCGGGGAGAGAGAGAGAGAGAGAGAGAGAGAGAGAGAGAGAGAGAGAGAGAGAGAATGGGAAGCAGTTTGACAAAAAGGATTGAACATATAGGATAAAATTGGTAGCATGGAGGGGACTTCTGGCCAAGATAGAGGCCTAGACTGATGCACTCCGTCTCCCTCCACAACTAAGAAGGAATACATTGACTGCAAAACCAGAAATAACCAGAAGTTCCAGAAAATAAAGCCACATAGAAGTCCAACATATGAAGTTATAAACAAGTGGTGCTCATCTGGATGGGTAGGAGGCATGAAGCTGGAGCACAGAGGTCAAACTGTGCTGGTGGCAGCAGCTGTGGCGACAGTGGTGGGACAGTGGTAAGCACAGACACCCGTATTTAAAAAGAGGCAAGAAACACCTGGGGAGCACTCCTGGCTGCAGACCAGACCTGTCAGCTTGCAATTCCAATGTGGGGGAAGGTAGACCCCTATTGCCTTAGACTGTGAGGGTTGGAGGGGGTGGGGATAGAGGAAGAAGCTCCCAGTCTCTCAGCAGAGAGTAAACAGCAAGAATCCATCTTGGACCCCTGCCCCCACACAAAACAACACCATCGCATGAGAAGGGTAGCCTGGTAGTGATGAGTGCACAGGGCTCCGCCCCCTGTAGCATAGGAGGTGTGACACAAAACTGTCAGGATGGCAGAGATCGTGATAGAGACCCCAGTCACACAGCTGACCAGACAGCAAATATCTGATCTAACAGATCAGCAGATAGGAAACCTTTCTGAGGCATAGTTCAGAGCTTTGGTTATAAGAAGGGTTACAGACCTAACAGCAGATCTTAAACAAGACGGGGAAATAATGGAGGCTAGTCTTGCTGAAATGAATGAAAACACATATGAAACAAGAGGTGAGGGAAAGAAAACCAGGGACCAAATCAACAAATTGAAACATAGGGAAATAACAAACAATCAACCAGTGCAGAAAGAGGAAACGAAAAGTGAGGAAAATGAGAGAGGCTCAGAAACCTATGAAACAGCTATAAGCTGGCCAATATCCAAATCATAGGGTTGGTATAAGGCGAAGAAGAAGAACTAGAAATTGAAAAATTATGTGAAAAAGTAATGAAGCAGAACTTCCTTAACTTGGGGAAAGAAATAGACTTACAGGTCCAAGAAGCACAGAGAGTTCCAAAAAAACTGGACCGAGGAAGAACCACACCAAGATACATTCTAATAAAAATGTCAAAAATTAAGGATAAAGAGAGAATATTAAAAGTAGCAATAGAGAAGAAGAGAATTATGTACAAGGAGGTTCCCAAAGGACTATCAGCTGATTTCTCAAAAGAAACTCTGCAGGCAAGAAGGGACTGGCAAGAATTATTCAAGGGAATGAAAAGCAAAAACTTACAACCACAATTACTCTATCCAGCGAAGCTTTCATTCAGAATAAAGGGTAGAGAAAGTGCTTCCATGACAAAGTGAAACTGAAGGAGTTCATCAGATCCAAACTACTGTTATTTGAAATGTTAAAGGGACTTATTTAGGAGAAAGGGGATCAAAACTATGAACATTAAAATGAAAACTGTATCACAACAACCAACAACAGAAGCTAGGGAACTGAAACAAAGGCAAAACTAAGTAGGCAATGAGAGTGGAAAAAGAATTATAAGTATGGGGAACACATTGGGGGGGGAGGTCAGTTGGGAGGGGAAAGGGGGAAAGGGATGGGGATGGTACAGGAATTAAGAAGCATAGTAGGAGGAAGTGGAGTAGACAGGAAGATGTTGAGAAGAACTATATGCACAACCAATGGGCATGGACTAAGTGGGAGCAACTAGTGGGAGGGGGTTACTGGGTGGAGGGGAACAAAAAAAATAAATTGGGACAGCTGTAACAGCATAATCAATAAAGCATGTTAAAAAATTGGTAGCATGGAAAGTGAAGATAACTACTGAAACAATATCCTTTGAAAATCAAGAAGAGGTAGAATCAGCTAATTATACTCATGCAGTAGTTACCTCTGTCAGGAAATAGGTGGGAGCTTCTTTCTCAAAGGCAGGGGGAAAAAGTATAGTTTGGATGAAGGAAAGAGTTAAATTTGAAAGGACAGAAAGAGCAAAAAGATCTTATTCCTCTCTGATCAATCTAAATTTCTATTTTCCGCTTTTCTAGTCCTCCTACTTATGTATCTTAGACTCCATCTTCAGGAAACCTGCAGTATTTATTTTCTTGTGTGTGTGTCTCTCTCTCTTTCCTGCTCTGCAGATGCTTATTTAGCAACTCCACATTGTCTTTTGCCTTCAGTAACCACCAGTTTACACAAGCTGCTTTTGCTTCCTTTCCACTTTTACTGTTTATTTACTCCTTTCTTTACCCCTACCTAATACCTATTTTATTCCTTCCCTCAACATACGCTCATCATACAAACACATTAGTTCCTAAATCTCTATCTCCTTTTTATATAGACTTTTCCTGATTAGTGAAGACTATAGCTAGTGATTACTACAGTTTTCAAGAGTTTGAACAGTGATAAAGAAAATGATAGCCAAAAGTAGTATAGTGGAAAAAACTTGAACATATTTACAGGATAAGGGAAAAGGGTCAGTATAAAAAGGGAGTAGGATGCTAAAAATAATACAAAACTAAGGCAATATTTTGACTATAGCAAATGAAAGATAATGGAAGCCAGAGCACAAGCAGTAGGACATTTTTAGGCTTCATGAGTATATCTTTCCACTGAGGCAGAAGTAAAGGTGTCACTGATGCACACTTGTAGGAAGAAGTGAAAGGAAGTCTAAGAGTTCTACCCTGATAATTTATATTTTCTCGTGTAGTATGGAGGTCAAGTATTGAGAGTGAAAGAAGTGATGGATTCAAAACTGGGAGGAGGCTCATGGGGTTTTCAACAAGCTATTATGGGAAATGGAGGAGAGAGCACTCTAGGAAAACATCAGGTTATCAGACAGAACAGAGTCAGACAGAACCATAAATATGCAGAAAAATAAATACACAGAAACGTGAGATCTCATTTTCACAATACTAAGCAGCCTACATGCAAGAAAAAAGTTTAATTAATTCAGGTGAAATTGAGAGACATGAATTTCAATGTCCTAAGAAAATATGTTGCCTTTGAAAGTGACAGGAGTTTACTATGGCTGAAAGCATAGTATATGAGCCTGGAAAAGTTAATCAGGGACTTAATAATTGATGGTCTCATATTACTTTGGCAATGGGGATCCATTGGAGGCTTTTGAGCATGAGAATGACTTGACCAGACCTGCGTTTTGAAAACATCACTAGGGAATATCTGTAAAGGGTGGAATAGGAGCAGATATTGGAGGCAGAGAGACCATGTAAGAAGTTATTTCAATCACATAGTTGAAAAGGCCTATTTAAAGTGGACACAGAGGAGGAAACGGAATATAGAGACATTTGGTTGAGGATAGGTTTAAGAAAACTTGGTGACTAATTGGGATTTTAGTTTATTTGAATTGCTACATTTCTTCCTTCAGATCCTTCTTTATTACTGTACTGTGTGGATGATAAATGATCCTTTCTCTTATAGAAGCTGATAGGGAAAAGTTTAGTATTAAATGTATCAAAAGACTATAGAGTATTTCTGAAACTGGAGAAGTGTAATGCAAAAAAAACTGGACTTTGGAATTAGTCCTGGGTTCTAAACCCATCTTCACCACAAATATCTGTATGATATGGCACAGTTAACTTCACTGAGCCTTAGTTCTTTTCTCTGTAAAATGAGGGTCATATCTACTTGTCATAGCTCTTTTTAGATTTAAGGGAAATACTGAAATATGTATAGAAGGTAAGTGGTTTGAGTGCTTCCTGGTATATAGAAAATGTTTGGCAAATGATAAGTAGTTCTGTTTCAATTGTTTTTGTTACTATTAGTATTGTTATCCTCTGTGTTCTGCTACTCCTTTTTTCAGGTTCTGATGCCCCCTCCTGAGTTGGTCTCATAGTGTCACAAACTAATCCTACCTTCTTTGCACTGAAGTCATACCAAGTCACATTGTAGACTGGTGACTTGCCAAATATTATGAAATAAGTCACAGTGATTTAAGCACCCTACATGCTTCAGGTAACATGGTGTGGAGGAACCTTCATGCCCCTAGTTCACTAATGAGCCAACTGTTACTAGGTTCACAGCAATGGCAGAGCCTTTCCCTCAAATCAGATTGTGATTGTCTGGCAGATAAATCATATCATGCAAATATGGCTTCTAAAATTATGTATTTAGAGACTTCCGGCCAAGATTGAAGCTTAGACGGACACGCTAGGTCTCCCTCTACAACTAGAGAGGAATACAACTACTTCAAAACAAAGGATAACTAGAAATTCCAGAAAATAAAACTACACGGAAGCCCAACATATGAAGTTATAAACCAGCGGTGCCATTTGGGCAGGTAAGAGTTAAAGAGGGCAGCGCTGTTTGCGGTCAGCGGCGGGGCGGCGAAAAAGCCCAGAGGCAGTCAAGCCCCTGACAGTGCGCGACCCCAGCGCTGGGGAAAGCAGCCACCGCATCGCCTTGAACAGTGAGGCCCAGGGGGGCGGGAGGACGGATCCCGGTCTCCTAGCTGAATAACTGTGTGAATCCATCTTGGACCCCCGCCCCCAAAGAAAGCACCACAGGGCTGCGAAATAGGTCGCGGACAGGCACCGGTCGCTGAATTGTGACGCGTACACAGGCACTGCCCCCTACAGCCGGCCCAAGAAAAGAAAACGCATCTGTCAAAATGAGGCAGACAACTATAGAAATCCCGGTGGCACAGCTCACCAGGCAACAGATAGAGAACCTGACAGATGAACAGATAAGAAACCTGTCAGAGGCTCAGTTCTGGGCCATTGTTATCAGGTGGCTTACAGAATTCACAAAAGAGCAGGAAAAAGATAAGAAAGAAGCGAAAAACATTCATAACGAAAGGAACAAAACCACATACGAGACAGATGGTGAGGAAAAAAAAATCCAGAGTTCATTTCAACAAACTGGAATATGGAGAAGGAACAAGCAGTCAACCAATGCAGAGAGAGGAAATGGGAAGCAACAATGAGAGGATCAGAAACCTCTGGGACAGCTATAAAAGGCCCAACATAAGAATCATTGGTTTGCCAGAGAGTGAGGAAGATGAACTAGAACTTGAAAAATTGAGTGAAAATATAATAAAGGAGAACTTCCCAGACTTGGGGAAGGGAATAGACTTGCAGGTCCAGGAAGCAAGGAGAGTTCCCAAGAGACTGGACCCAGGGAGAACCACTCCAAGACACATTATAATCAAAATGTCAAAAATTAAAGATAAAGAGAGAATCTTAAAAGCAGCAAGAGAGAAGAAAAGAATTATGTACAAAGGGGTCCCAATTAGACTATCAGCTGACTTCTCAAGGGAGACCCTACAGGCAAGAAGGGACTGGCAAGAAATATTCAAAGTAATGAAAATCCAAAACCTACAACCACGAATACTCTATCCAGCGAAACTGTCATTCAGAATAGAAGGACAGAGAAAGTGTTTCCAGGACAAAATAAAACTGAAAGAGTTCATTAGATCCAAACCACTGTTATATGAGATGTTAAAGGGACTGGTTTAAAAAACAGAAGCTAGGGAGATGAAACAAAGGCAAACTAAACAGGCAACGAGAGTGGAAAAGGAACTGTGGGTACGGGAAGCATATTGGGGGGAGGTAAACAGGAAGGGGGAGTGGGGAGAGGGAGGGAGATGATATAGGAATTGGGGATCATGGTAGGAGGGAATGGAATAGACGGAGAGAGGTTGGGAGGAACTGTATGCACAACTAATGGACATAATCTAAAAGGGGGGGACAACTGGAGGGAGGGGGGCCACCGGGTGGAGGGGAGCAGAGGGAAGGGAAATTGGCACAAATGTAATATTTTAATCAATAAAACACATTAAATCTGAAAAAAAAAGAAAAAAAATAAAATTATGTATTTAATGTTGGCCATATTGTGTGTGCAAATAGACTTTGTTATGTTATCTGTGAATATTGTATTCATATTTTCTAATCATGTCTCACACAACTACCTGCAAAAGTACCAACTGAATAAAAACCCTTAAATCTGAAAAAGAACTATAGTATGGGGAACATACTGGGGGGAGGTCAGCAGGGAGGGGGAAGGGGAGAGGGAGGGAGCTGGTACAGGAATTAAGAAGCATGGTAGGAGGGAATGAAATAGACAGGAAGAGGTTGAGAAGAACTATATGCACAATCAATGGACATGGACAAAAAGGGGGGACGACTGGAGGGAGGGGGGCCACCGCGTGGAGGGGAGCAGAGGGACGGGAAATTGGGACAACTGTAACAGCAAAATCAATAAAACATATTTAAAAACAAAAACAAAACCCTTAAATCCAATCATTTGGGGAGCTCTTTCAAAAAAACCTTAACAGGCAAGACCCCTCTAACTGCATATAAGTAGCTGTCCCTGAAATTATATCTGCCAATTGGGTGGCTGCCAATGCACACTGTCCTTAAAAAAAACCTTTGGTACGTGCTTGTACCTCTAGTTACTCCCTGTGAATGACAGAACTCCTGCCACATAGTGGCTTTCCTCAGAGTATAATTTAACAGAAATAAAGTGTTGGGGCTTTCTTCCTCTGGAATGCACTAGATTGTGGTGTAAAAGAATTATTTTTCCAGAACTAATGCTTGAGTTTAAGTGATAACCTGAGTTAGAGGTACAAAACCGTTTATGCATGAAAGGAGATCAAACTATTGGGGATTTCCTAAAATTTCCCTTCAACCTCAGATCTGAGGCACTAAGTTTATGCTACCCCTGATAACACCTTATTAGGTCCTCTTAACAATGTTCTCAATCACTGGAATATTCTAGACCATCCCCTTGCCTAAGCTAAAATTGAGTAAATGACATTCTACGTGTTCATGTTTTCCTCATAGTACTGTGGAACCACTAGCAATTTCCCTGATTTGAGGCAAAATTGAGGCAAGATTTGAGGTTGTGAAAAGGAGGAGAAAAGTATTAGATCAAATACTGGATCTAACCTCATCTCTCCATCAAATATACACAAGGTTGCTGTCATAGAGAAAAATATACACATGATGGAGGCCTTTAAAAAAAAGAGTTAAGGGTATGCTTGGCTAAAATAGAAGGAGCAGGGAGTTTTAAGCAACCAAAAAGGAATATACATTCTGGTAGAAGCAGGCAGACATTCTGTTAGCCTCCATATTTCAAGGATATTTATGATAGCAGGACCCAGTCATCTTATTATGTGAAGAGCAGCTTATGGGATATAAGAGTAAAATAAACTCTTGTAGTAATTTTAATACATTCTGTAAGCAACAACCTAAAAACAATCCACAAGATTACTCTCAGGGGCAAGGTAAATTATGGGAAGAAGTGTTTCCACTTTAGCCCTGAGAAGGTTTGTCTTGCTTTCTGGCAGCCCTCAGTGTTTCTTTGCCCTTGAGGCACACGAGGGCTAGACTATCACTGCCTGATATTCTTTCACTACAGGTTATTTTATTTCATCTCCTGCTAGTATACAGTGCAAAGAACCTGGGCAGAGTGGTAAATTTTAAGCATTTATGTACTCAGTAAACAACCCAAACACAACTTTATGATTGTGTTTCACCATAAAATGGGACCTTATATCTTTTCTGATATCCATATGTATGTTTGTATATGCATGTGTTTACAAGCATGTATGTAAATGGTAAGTAACAAGCAAAAACAAGGCAGTGTCCTATAGGAACTAAAGCAGTGAATTTCTACTGAGTGTGATTCTCTATCCTCACTCTGGGAAAAATCATGTGACCCTTCTGTTTGCCAAAGTTAAATAACCACTAATATCTATGAAATTACATAGCACTTCCACTCTAGAATCATCAATTATTTGCCAGCATTTTTTGTATATATTGTCTTGAGTAGCTAGACCCCAGGAATTAAACTATCTGAACCCTACAAGACTTATTTCTAATTGTAGAATAAAATTGGTTACTCTAATACACACTATATGAGACAAACTGGAATTGAAGGTAGTGTGAGGCTATGCATGGGAGTTTGAGTGAGTATGTCACTCAAACATAACTTTTGTCTCAATTTTAGGAGTTAATACAGAATATTATTCAAGAAATACTAAAATATAACTGTAACCCTACATAAACCAAAGGATTTGACACTATTATTGAAATAGCAAGATATGCTTTCATCTTTAGTCTTTTGAACAGAGGAATTCACTCTGTGTCTGCTTGGAAGTCCAAACTGGAGAATAACTGGGTGCCCCAGAGGTTGCTCAGAAAGCTGGAGATGAGAGAGTTCCATTTTCAGTACTACATCATCACAGTTTAATTTCTAGAAGTTGGGCAAGGTGTTTCCACATGGAATGTTAAAAAGCAAGCAGATAAATCTCTCCCACAGATTTTATTGATACTGGGGGAAATAGCTAACAATAAATAATATCTATTTACTGAGATGGGGAACACTGAAAAATGAGCAAGTCTATGAAACAGAAAAGGGGTACAGAAGATGAGAGTTTGAAATGGGATGAGTGTGAGGAGAGTGGAATGCAAGGAGAGAAAGGAAAATATTAGTTCCATTTTGGAAACTATGAGTTTAAAGTGTCTTACAGATATTCAAGAAGCTATATTCATATATCTGGTAACTGGTTGGATGTATATCTGAATATCAAATGAAAAAACTGGAAATACAGATTTTGGAATCTGCATACAGAGGATAGTTGAAAGTATGTCCCTTTCAGTTGGCTCCTTTAACGTCTCTTCTCATGCCCATGGCCCAGTTAGCTCTGCCTGAAGAGTTAGGCCACCATTGACTAAATTTATAATTAGTATTTAATCTTTTCCTTCATGATTCCTAACCCAACCCAGGCCCTAGTGGCACCACCCCATCAATCAGATGACTTGTTAAAATTCTTTGCATCTCACACTTGTGATGCTGACAACTCAATTTCTAACAGCACAAGGGTGCCCTCCAGTGCTCTCCATGATGCATTCAGGGGCAAATAAACTTAAGAACATTTGCTTTCAACCAACATTACTGTCATTTCTAGAGAAATTCACTAGAAACATACAGCCTGAAATTAAAAGGACTATACCTACTTTAGATTATGGTAGGACGTGAAGAGAGTTGGTCAAGCCCCATAAATTAGGTCTTAGTCTGTAGTGCTATTTGTTGAATAGAAAGAATATGTCCTACAGTCTGGATTCTCAGAAAGTCTCAGAATAAACTACAAGATGGATTAAATCAGTTTTATTGTTGTTTTTTTTTCAGAAGTAATTAGCCTCATGGTGTTAATACAGATGTGTAAAACTAGAGGAGTAGAGGAACCCATGCCATAGGTCTGCTCATACTCACCTCTGAATAGGTACCAAAGCAAGGCTAACCACTTTGTCCACAGGTACCATCACAACCACTGAATATTTATTTGTTTACTAACCAAGGTCCCAGGGTGAGAGTGGAGGTTCACCTTCCATCCTTACTTGCAAAATGCAGTTTGGAGGGCATTTCATGACATAGAATTCTGGATGGTACTCTCTGGCCTTTATACTGGTAACCAGATTCCAAGGTCATCCTAGTTTAAATGGATACTCTTTTAGATAATCCATGTTGGGAGGGGTAGAAGTAATTAAATTGACATGTTTATGAGATAACATGCAAAAGAAACCATCTAGTATTATCAGTGTGTTACTGGTTATACCTATTTCCTGATCTATTGCCTTTACAGATGGAGTTCCAAATGCCTATGTCCTAAGAAAACCTATGCTCTTCATGTTATTTTGGATTTCTGCGGTAAGTTCTAGTTATGCCTTCTATGATCCTATACCATCTATCACTCCCTTACCTGGGATTTCAGACAAGTATGCCACTTACCAGAAGGAATTTTCAGTTTTGCCTTCAGAGGTGAAGGCAAAACTGCATGCAAAAAATTGTTAACTTGGGGTCTGAGGACCAAGATTATGTCAAACACTTGAATTGTTTCTCTAACCCTAAGGCCCTGTCCTTTCATTGTTTCTTTTTTGTTTTGTTTTGTTTTTGTTTTTTGGTTTTTATCATGTTTTCACTGGTTTTTATTTATTTTTAATTATATTTTTTTGATTATGCTATTACAGTTGTCTTGATTTTTCTCCCTTTGACCCCTCCATGTAGCAACCCCAACACTCTTAGGCAATCCCCCCCCCCACCATTGTTCATGTCCATAGGTAATGCGTATAAGTTCTTTGGCTACTCCACTTCCTATACTGTACTTTACATCCCCATGGCTATTCTGTAACAACCTATTTGTACTTATTAATCCCCTCACCTCTTCACCCATTCCCCCACACACCACTCCCATCTGGCAACTGTCGAAATGCTGTCTATATTCATGATTCTGTTTCTGTTCTTGTTTGCTTAGCTTGCTTTATGGATTCAATTGTTTTTTGTTTATTTAAAAAAAAATTTATTTTTTCGATTTTCAATTACAGTTGTCACATTTATACCCCATTTCAATCCCCCACTCAGCCCATCCCTTCTCCCACAATCATATCCCTCCCCGTTGTCCATGTCCATGAGTCATTTATACACGTTCTTTGACTAAACCCTTCCCTTAATTATCCCCCTTCTCTCCCTCCCCCCTCTCCCATACTGACTGCTAGTCTGCTCTTTTTTACCCTATTTAGTTTGTGTGTTTGTGTTGTTCTTTAGTTTTCTGTATTAGGTGATATCATATGCTATTTTTCTTTCTTTGCCTGGCTTATTTCACTAAGCATAATTCTCTCTAGTTCCATCCATGTTGTCAAAAATGGCAGGAGTTCCTTCTTTCTCTCTGCTACATAGTATTCCATTGTGTAAATGTACCACAGTTTTGTGATCCACTCATCTACAGATGAGAACTTGGGCTGTTTCCAGCACTTAGCTATCGTAAACAGTGCTGCTATAAACATAGGGGTGCATAAGTTCTGTTGAATTAGGGTTTTAGAATTTTTTAGGTATAATCTCTCTCTCTCTCTCTCGCCTTTCTGAAGTGCTACCACATATACATCTAGTAGGAAACCAGGTAAAGTGAGGTAGTACCAATGAGTTGAGAAGACAGAGCTTGGATTTTACAGAAGGCAACGTGGCTGAAATTTGCATAGTATAATACAACAGAGGGGAACCTATGCAGAGAAAGCAGCCCAGGAATTTGCTACAGTTTTTCTGTAACTATTCTGCTGAATATTAATATGGGCATGCACAGAGTGAAATGCCAAAAGGTTAGCCAAACGATAATTACTAAAGAGATTTAGATTTTAAAAATTTCTAGTGTTCACACAGGGATGGGAGATATTTGACTTCTATCCAGCTAAAGTGGATAACTATTACTGAAACCTGAAGCACTCGGTAGACAATTCAAGCTCAGTTCTCCGTGGCTACTGTAACAAATTACCACAACTTGACAGCTTAAAACAATTGAAGTCTTTTGTCACCTGGCTTATTTCACTTAGCATAATCCTCTCCAGTTGCATCTATGCTGTCATGAAAGGTAGGAGTTCCTTCTTTCTTTCTGCTGAATAGTATTCTATTGTGTAAATGTACCACAGTTTCTTGATCCACTAATTTACTGATGGACACTTAGTCTGTTTCTAGCACTTGGCTGTTGTAAATAATGCTGCTATGAATATAGGGGTGCATAGGTTCTTTTGAAGGTGGAGAAAGACAAATATCATATGATCTCACCTATAAGAGGATCCTAATATTTTTTCTTTCTTTTATTTTTTGGTTTTTCAACTACAATTGTCCCATTTTTCCCCCATTGTTCCTCCCACCCAGCCCATCCCTTCTCTCACAATCATATCCATCCCCATTGTCCATGTCCATGAGTCATTTATACACGTTCCTTGATTAGACCCTTCCCCTACCCATCCCCCTTCTCTCCCTCCCCCCTCCCCCCTACTGACTACTATTCTATTCTTTGTCCTATTGAGATCGTTTGTTTGTATTGCTCTTTAGTTTCCTGTATTAGGTGATATCATATGGTACTTTGCTTTCTTTTCCTGGCTTATTTCACTAAGCATAATTCTCTCTAGTTCCATCCATATTGTCGCAAATGGAAGGAGTTCCTTCTTTCTTTCTGCTACATAGTATTCCATTGTGTAAATGTACCACAGTTTTTTGATCCACTCATCTACAGATGGGCACTTAGGTTGTTTCCAGCACTTAGCTATTGTAAACAGTGCTGCAATGAACATAGGGGTTCATAAGTTCTTTTGAATTGGTGTTTCAAGATTCTTCGGGTATAATCCTAGTAGTGGAGTCACTGGTTCAAAAGGCAGTTCCATTTTTAATCTATTGAGGTAATTCCATACTGTTTTCCATAGTGGCTGCACTAGTCTGCATTCCCACCAACAGTACCGTAAGGTTCCTGTTTCTCCACATCCTCGCCAGCACTTGTTTGTTGATTTGTTGATGATGGCCATTATGACTGGTGTAAAGTGGTATCTCATTGTGATTTTTATTTGCATCTCTCTGATGGCCAATGATGTTGAGCATTTTTTCATGTGCCTATGGACCTTCTGTATGTCCTCTTCGGAGAAGTGTTTGTTCAGGTCCTTTGCCCATTTTTTAATTGGGTTGTTTGTTTTCTTGATGTTGAGTCGTATAAGCTCTTTATATATTTTGGAGATCAGTCCCCTGTCTGTGATATCATTGGCAAATATGTTTTCCCATATGGTTGGTTTCCTTTTCATCTTGCTGATCTATTCTTTTGCTGAGCAGAAACTCTTTAGTTTTATGTAGTCCCATTTGTTTATTTTTTCCATTATTTCTCTAGCCTTAGGAGATGTATTCGTGAAGATATTGTTACGTGGGATATCTGAAAGTTTCCTGCCTATGTTTTCCTCTAGGACTTTTATGGTGTCACGGCTTACATTTAAGTCTTTAATCCATCTTGAGTTTATTCTTCTGTGTGGTGTAAGTTGGTGGTCTAGTTTCATTTTTTTGCACGTCCTTGTCCAGTTCTCCCAGCACCATTTGTTAAAGAGGCTCTTCTCACTCAATTTTATGTTCTTTTCTCCTTTTTCAAAGATTAGTTGACCATAGAGGCCTGAGTTTATTTCTGGGCTCTCTATTCTGTTCCACTGATCTATATGTCTATTCTTATGCCAGTTCCAGACTGTTTTGATCACAGTGGCTTTGTAGTATAGTTTGATGTGTGGTATCGTGATTCCTCCTGCTGTGTTCTTCTGTTTCAAGATTGCTTTTGCTATTTGGGGTCTTTTTTGGTTCCATATGAATTTTTGGAGTATTTGTTCTAGGTCTCTGAAATATGTCGTTGGTATTTTAATAGGGGTTGCATTGAATCTGTACATTGCTTTGGGAAGTATGGCCATTTTGATGATGTTGATTCTTCCCATCCAAGAACATGGTATTTGTTTACATTTATTTGTATCTTCCTTAATTTCTTTCTTCATTGTTGTGTAATTTTCAGAGTAGAGGCTTTTATCTCTTTGGTTAAGTTTACTCCTAAGTATTTTATTTTTCTTGTTGCTATAGTACGTGGTATTTTCTTTTTTTTCTCTGTCTCTGATATTTTATTGTTGTTATACAGAAATGCCTTAGATTTCTGTATATTTATTTTGTACCCTGCTATTTTGCCAAATCCATTTATTATATCAAGTAGTCTTCTACTGGAGTTTATAGGGTTTTATATGTATAGTATCATGTCATCTGCGTAGAATGATAGTTTTACTTCTTCTTTCCCAATTTGGATGCCTTTTATTTCTTTGTCTTGTCTGATTGCTGTGGCTCGGACTTCCAACACTATGTTGAATAGGAGTGGAGAGAGTGGACAGCCTTGTCTAGTTCTTGATTTCAGGGGTAATGCTTTCAGTTTTTGTCCATTGAGTATGATGTTGGCTTCAGGCTTCTCATATATAGCCTTAATTATGTTAAGGTATGCTCCCTCTATTCCCATTTTGCTGCGTGTTTTCATCATAAATGGGTGTTGTACTTTATCAAATGCTTTTTCTGCATCGATAGATATGATCATGTGATTTTTGTCTTTCATTTTGTTTAGGTGATGTATTATATTTATTGATTTGCAAATATTAAATCATCCTTGCATCCCTAGGATGAATCCCACTTGATCGTGGTGTATGATCTTTTTGATGTATTGCTGGATCCTGTTTGCCAAAATTTTATTGAGGATTTTAGCATCTATGTTCATCAGTGATATTGGCCTGTAGTTTTCTTTCTTTGCTGTGTCCTGACCTGGTTTTGGGATTAGGGTAATACTGGCTTCATAGAAAGAGTTTGGAATTTTTCTCTCTTCTTGGATTTTTTGGAATAGTTTGAGGAGGGTAGGAGTTAGTTCTTCCCTAAATGTTTTGTGAAATTCGCACATGAAGCCATCTGGTCCAGGGCTTTTGTGTGCAGGGAGATTTTGGATTACTGTTTCAATTTCCTTCTTTGTTATTGGTCTGTTGAGACTTTCTCCTTCTTCTTGATTCAGTTTTGGAAGGTTATATGTTTCTAGAAATTTGTCCATTTTTAATAGGTTGTCAAATTTCTTGACATACAGTGGTTTGTAGTAATTTCTAACAATTGTTTGTTTTTATGAGGTATCAGTCATGATTTCTCCTCTTTCATTTCTGATTTTGTTTATTTGGGTCTTCTCTCTTTTTTTCTTGATAAGCTTGGCTAGAGGCTTGTCGATTTTGTTTATTTTTTCAAAGAACCAGGTCCTAGTTTTGTTGATATTTTGGATTGTTTGTTTAGTCTCTATGTCGTTTAATTCTCCCCTGATCTTGATGATTTCCTTCCTTCTTCTTGCTCTAGGCTTTGTTTGTTGTTGTTGTTCTAGTTCTTGTAGCTTTAGGATTAGACTTTTTATTTGAGTTTCTTCTATCCTTTTCAGATATGCCTGTATTGTTATGAACTTCCCACTTAGGGCTTCTTTTGCTGTGTCCCATATATTTTGGGCTGTTGTGTGTTCATTGTCATTAGTTTCTAGAAATTTCTTGATTTTCTCGTTGATGTCATTGTCAACTCAGTCATTATTTAATAGCGTGTTATTCATTCTCCATGAGTTAGGGTGTCTTTGATTTTTTTTCCCTGAGGTTGATTTTTAGTTTCAAGGCATTGTGGTCTGAAAATATGCTTGATGTAATTTCAATTTTCTTGAATTTGTTGAGGCTTGTTTTGTGTCCTATTATGTGGTCTATCATTGAAAATGTCCCATGTGCCTTGAAAAAAATGTATATTTAGCTTCTTTGGGGTGAAAAGTTCTATATATATCAGTTAAGTCCATGTGGTTTAGTGTGTTGTTCAATGCCTGTATATCCTTGGTGTTTCTTTGCTTGTATGATCTGTCTATTGTTGATAATGGAGAGTTGAAGTCCCCTACTATGAATGTGTTGTTATTAATATCCTTCTTGTGGTCTTCTAGTATTTGCTTTATGTATTTGGGTGCTCCTATATTGGGTGCATATATGTTTATCAGTGTTATATCTTCTTGATGGATTGTTCTTTTAAGTATTATGAAATGTCCTTCTTTGTCTCTTTTTATTGCCCTTGCTTTGAAATCCGTTTTGTCTGATATGAGGACTGCTACCCTGGCTTTTTTTTTCTGATCCGTTTGCTTGGAATACTTTTTTATATCCCTTTACTTTCAGTCTATGTAAATCTTTTATTTTGAGGTGTGTTTCTTGTAGACAGCAAATACGTGGGTCCTGTTTTCTTATCCATTCCGTTACCCTATGTCTTTTAATGGGAGCATTTAATCCATTTACATCTAAGGTTGTTACTGACATGTATTTATTCATTTCCTTTTGTACCTCTGTTCC
This sequence comes from Furipterus horrens, assembly GCF_987537825.1. Lineage (NCBI taxonomy): Eukaryota > Metazoa > Chordata > Mammalia > Chiroptera > Furipteridae > Furipterus > Furipterus horrens. The sequence goes on along the minus strand of NW_028327187.1, from coordinate 26,047,896 downwards.
TCTACTCTTTTTTTGTTTTTTCTCTTCCTTTTTCTTAGAATATTCCCTTTACCATCTCTTGCAGTGCTGGTTTGGTGGAGATGTATTCTTTCAGTCTTCCTTTGTCTGAGAAACTCCTTATTTCACCTTCTATTTTGAATGAGAGCCTTGCTGGGTAGAGTATTCTTGGTTGTAGGCCAAGAGGAACCTAATTAACAAAACAAACAAACAAGTAAAATAGAACCAGAGTCATGGAAACAAGGAATAGACTGACAATGTTCAGAGGAGAAGGGGAAGGGGGATCATTGGTGAAATAAAGGGAAGATTCTAGTCAATGAACAGGTATAAATGACCCATGGACATGGACAACAGGGTGGGGACTGCTTCTGGGATTGGAGGGGACTGGGGAGAGAAAAACAGTGGGAGAAAAATTGGGAGAACTGTAGAGGAGTGACATTAAAAAAACAACAGAAGTTTTATCCTTCACAGTTCTGGAGGCCAGTAGCATAAAATCAATGTGTCCTCAAGACCACACTCTCTCCAGAGGTTATAGAGGATAATGTGTTCTTTGTCTCTTTTTGCCTCTGGTAACTGATGGATTATCTGGCATTTCTTGGCTCATGCCTGCATCACTCATTACAATCTTTGCTTATATTTTCACAACACCTTATCCTTTGTGAGTGTGTGTGTGTTTGTGTGTGAGAACTCCTTCTGCCTTTCTCATAAGCATACATATAATTGTATTTAGAACCTACCCAGATAAGTTAGGATAAATTCTTCTTTTCAAGATCCCAAACTTAATCACATATTTTTACATATACAGTAATATTCACACTTTTGCTACATAATGTAATGTCGATGCATTCTGAGAGTTTATAGGTGACTATATCTTTGGAAGAAGGAGTAATTATTCAGCCTACAATTATACCTTAGTAGTAAGGTTAAATTAATCCTATAGTAAAACTTATATTTGATCCACCTTAACAACACCTTTAAAAAACCTTGAGAGTGGCATGAGCAATATGGCACCAAGGAATCCTGGGCCACTTTTTCTCTTACCAAAGTCCAAATTCAGCAAGACTTCACAGGCAAACTTTGTGTGAGAGAAATCTAGAAACTAAATGAGAGCCTCTTACATACAATCAGAACAACCATGAAAGAAGACTGCAGCTTGTGGGGAGATTCAGAATACCCTCTTGCCAAAGTCCCTGCCCTTGGTTGCAATGCTATAAGATTAGAAAGAAAACCCTATGCTCTTGATTTTCCCAAGGGAGGGATAAGGATAGTTTCTGCATATAGCCCTAACTTTTCTCAGAAAACTTCCCAGAGGAAAGACCTCTGACCTGCCAGCATCGGATTTTGGATGGGTCCATCCACCACAGTCTAGCAGCCTGGTAAATATGAAGACAGCAACTTGGGTTGGCAAACACCATAGTTCTCATTTCTGTTCAGCACAGAGCAAGAAGACAAAAAATCCCAGCTCTCAGTTTCTATTGAAGAATAAAAGAATAGAGCCATGCATACAGTGTTCCAAATTCTCTCAAGGGGCTTCCCGGAGGACTGACGTCTTCCCTGTCAGTCTTGGAGCTTGAATGGGTCCATCACAGTCTAGTAGGCTAGGGGAGAACACAAGTGGCAAATTACATTGATGAATGCCATGGATTTCCATCCCAGCTCAGAAAATAGTCGAATGAAGCAAAAACAAAACCTTTTGCCCCTTTCCACTGCTGCCACTGAGATGCCTGCCTCTGGGAAGAAGGGCCAGTCCTGTGTTCTATCTTCATTCCTCATGCATTTTGCTGCTGGTAGAACTCATCTGCTGCTGCCTCTGGGACCCTGTGTCATTACCTGCCCCAAAAGTGAGGTGATGGAAATAAACCACCCCCAATCATTGGAAGATTTGTAACTTCCTTGAAAATTGGTATTATTGGATTGCCAAATATAGGGAAGTCTTCTCTTTCAATGTATTAACCAATAATCAGCCTTAAGAAAGCTTCCCTTTCTAGACTATTGATCCTACTGAGAGCAGAATACCTGTGTCAGATGAAAGGTTTGATTATCTTTGCCAGGATCACAAACCAGTAAGCAAAATCCCTGTCTTTCTAAATGCAGTGGATGTTGCTGGTCTTCTAAAAGGAGCTCACAATGGACAAAGTCTGGGAAATTTCTTTTACATCACATTAGTGCTGTCATGGAATCTTTTATCTAACATGTGCTTTTGAAGGTGATGGTATCACACATTTTTGAAGGAAGTATAGATCTTATCTGAGATAGAGAAATAATACACGGGACTTCCAGTCAAGATGAAGGCATAGGTAAAAATGCTTTGCCTCCTTGTGCAGCCATAGAAAGAATTATAACCAGATCTCAAAACAAATAACACCCGCAAGGATCAGAAAATTGAGCTGTATGGAAGTCCGACAACCAAGGATTTTAAAAAGTCACATTCATCCAGATGGAGATGGGTGGACATGGGCAGAGATGTAGTATGGCACAGAGAGGTGGTGGTGGTGGCAGCAAAACAGACCGTCCCACATTCATGTATGGTGAATAAAAAATGGGAGAGATACTTTGGGAGAAAGTGATCCAAACCCCAGGCCAGAACAGACAGTGCAGGGTTCCAGCACTGAGAAGAGAAATCCTCATTACTTCTGACTGTAAAAAACTGTGGAGGTTGTGGCGGCAGAAGAAACTGAGAGATTTTTCCCCTTAAAGGGTCCACATAGACTTAGAACATATGCAAACCCACCCACTCTGCAAACAACCACCAGGGCAGCAGCTGGAAGAGTGCCAGTTGCATACAGGAAGTGGGTGAAGTGACTGAAAATGGAACGAGTGCCAGGAAAACCTCCAGAATACAGACAGTGGCATTGTCCCCTCTCTGAGCCTTCCCCCCACAGAGAGTCACAGTGGAAAAGTGGATTACCTCATCATGGTGAATACCTCAGTCTCTGCCCCATACAACTTAACAGGTGCCCTAAAACAGGAAGTCGAAGCAGCTCTACATAACACACAGAAAGAAAGATTGGGAGGCTGCCAAATTGAGGGAACAAAGAAATATGGCCGAAATGAAAGAAAAAACTATAACCCTAGAAAAAGTACTCAATGAAACAGAGATAGCCAACCTATCAGATGCAGAGTTCAAAACACTCAGAGAGCTCATTGAGTACAACAACATAAAGGAAGAAATGAAGTTTATACTAAGTAAAATAAGGAAAGATCCACAGGTAACCAATAGTGAAAGGAAGGAAGCCAGAATTCAAATTAACAATTTGGAAACAAGGAAGAAATAAACATTCAACCAGAACAGAAATAAGAAACAAGAATTTAAACAAATGGGGATAGGCTTAGGAACCTCTGAAACAACTTTAAACATACCAACACCTGAATCATAGGGATGCCAGAAGGAGAAGAGGAAGAGCAAGAAATTGAAAACTTATTTGAAAAAATAAGGAAAGAAAACTTCCCTAATTGGGCTGAAGAAATAGACATATACAAGTCCAGGAAGCACAGAGCGTCCCAAACAAGTTAGACCCAAAGAGGAACACACCAAGACACATCATAATTAAATGCCAACAGTTAAAGATAAAGAGAGGATCTTAAAAGCAGCAAGAGAAAAGCAGAGTTACCTACAAAGGAGTTCCCATAAGATTGTCAGCTGACTTCTCAAAGGAAACTTTGTAAGCAGGAAGGGACTGGCAAGCAGTATTCAAAGTGATGAAAAGCAAGGACATAAAACCAAGATTACTCTATCCAGCAAAGCTATCATTTAGAATAGAAGGGATGATAAAGAGCTTCCTAGACAAGAAAAAGCTAAAGGAGTTCACTATCACCAAACCAGTATTATATGAAATGTTAAAGGACCTTCTTTAAGAAGAAGAACAAAACTATGAACATTAAAGAGGCAACAACTTCACAACTATCAACAACTGAATTAAAAAAATAACTAAGCAAACAACAAAAACTTGAACAGAATCATAGATATGGGGATCATATGGAGGGTTATCAGTGGGGAGGGGGAACAGGAAAAACAGGGGAAAAGGTACAGGGATTAAGAAGCATAATTGGTAGGAACAGCCCTGCCCGGTTTGGCTCAGTGGATTGAGAGCTATCCTGAGAACTAAAGAGTCGCCAGTTTAGTTCCCAGTCTGAGTACATGCCTGGGTTGCAGGTCAGGCCCCCTGTTGGGGGCACCTGAGGGACAGCCACAGATTGATGTTTCTCTTCCTCTCTTTCTCCTTTCCCTCCTCTCTGTCTAAAAATAAATGAAATCTTTTTAAAAAGAGAAGCATGATTGGTAGGAACAAAATAAGACAGGGGATGTTAAGAATAGTATAGTAGACAGGAAGATGGTGGAAGATTGAGGGGAGGCTGTGCTTTCTAGCTCTCGAGACCCATCTGTAGTTTGGACTAATTACAGACAGAACATCTTAGTGAGCAGCTGGACACTGGCAGGAGTGGAACCTGGGCACTGCTGGATTACAGAAAACCATCTGGGAACGACCTGTTTGGTGAGGATAGCAGAGGAAAAAGGGATGAGATGGGATTTCTGACTAGGGTGGCTACCCGAGCTGTGTGGCTGGAAGTACACAAAGGCTTTTTGGTGACCACAGGCTTCCCCAGAGAGGAATCCGGAGGAGAGCGGATCTCTGCCCGCTGGCAGAGACAGGACTGGACCAAGTGGCATTGATGCTGAAAGACAAGATACAGTGTACTGCTGTGCATGTGAGAACGTGACTTTCCTTTATATTTTTCTCTTGTGAACTGCGGAGAGGGAAGAAAAGGTTGGGGGTGATAGGACATTCTTGAGGAGCGCAGGTGCAGAAGTGCACTCGACCACTCCCCAAACCTCCCCTTGGGTCGCGTGGGCACACATAAGGAAGTGCACTCATTCACTGGCCCAGGTGCACTGGGCCGCACGTTTAGGTACCCCTCGGACACACCCAAACAAACATAAGATCAGTGCCCCAACGGGGACAGGGAGGGTCCGCTGGGCACGCAGAAGACCATGCGCAGACACCCCTGGCCAGCTCCAGTGGGCACCAGGCCGGAGCGCAGACCACTTGCTCAGGCTCTGCTCATGCCTGACCAGGATGGTGCGGGAACGGCGGGCAGCTGTGGTGTGGAAACAGTGGGCAGTAGCAACTCACAGATGCTCACTTTCACTGTGCACAAGTGTCCAGGGTTCCGCCCCAAGAGGCGAGAGACCAACAACGAGAGGGTGGCTAGGCAGGCCTGAAGCTAGCGTGAAGGCCACCTTGCGAACATATGGGCGCATGCAGAAAAGTGCCTCCGGCGGCTCCAACAGGAGCCAAAAGAACGTGACATGCCGGCCACCGAGGGCGGACACCGCTGCTGCAAGAAACAGGTACCTCTGGCCCGCCTCATTAGAGCAGCTGTGGATGCAGAAAAAGAAGATGACACACAAACGCTGAACTGAGTAAAAACATTCCTTTTATATATTTTTTAAATTTTTATTTCTATTTTAGTTTTTTAATTTGGATTTTATTTTATTTTACTTTTTTAATTTCTTATTTTTAATTTTAAATTTAACTTTAATTTTTACCTTAAAATTTTTTTTTCATAAAAAGCTATATCTTTAATTTGTTTCATACACTCTCTCCTTCTCACCCTTCTACTTTAATTTTTGTTTGTTTCTGTATCTAGTTTAGCCTCCCTTTCACACTAAATAAATAGAATATAACTACTATATAAATCTAATGCTATACAATCCCAGTTTCTTAGTATATTCTGGATTCTTTCTTCCTTTTCTTTATTCGTTATTAAAATACAATGAAAATATTACCTAATATCTTGCATAGTCTCAACACTACTTGTTACTATTATTAATCTATCATCCCTTCTCTCAAAAATCATATTTTTTCTCCTGAAAAACAACTCTTATCTATGCTTCCTATAGTATAAAAGCTATAATCTCTCTACATTTATATTAATACTGGCTCATTGGCTGATGATAGCTGGATAGAGGGTGGGGAAATCTTTGAGGGTGTGGGTTTCCTGCCTGGGCTGTGTGTTTATGTTATTAGCAGCATCTCTACTAAAAAACTCAAGACAAATTGGACAGAGTGACGCTCAATTAGATAGCCAGAGGGAAGATCCTACCAAAGAGTATCTGAAATATAACCAGAGAGCATAAACGAATGACATAAAGGGTATCCCAAGAATCTCAGGCTCAGGAGGTCAAAGAGACTGCATCACCGAAACCCCTAGATGTTCTATAAAGAATCTCATACCACAAAGGTGGGAAATCAAAGCAGACAAACCCAACCCCCAGAAAAAAAAAAAAGAAGAATCCAACATGGTAAGAAGCAGAAACAACCTCTCAATGAAAAGAAAAGAGGAATACCCAGAAAGAGAGGTAGATAGAATAGACATAGCCCAAATGTCAGACGTAAAATTAAAACAATGGTGGTGAAGAAGATTAATATACTCAACAACCTCAAAAACAACTATGACAACCTCCAAGGAAGTTACCAACAGCTTTAAGAAAATTACAGGGAACTTACGGAGAACTACACCAGCATAAAAAAAGACATAGAAACTATTAACAAGAACCAGGAAGAAATGAAGAATACAATCTCTGAACTGAAAAGCACAGTAGAATCAATCAAAGGCAGACTAAACGAAGCAGAGGATCAGATCAGTGAGCTAGAGGATAATGTAGAAACAAATTCCCAGACCATAAAACAAAATGAAAAAAGATTGAAAAAGTATGAAGAAGATGAAAAGGAATTAAAGGACAGCATGAGGAAAAACAACATCAGAGTCATTGGAATTAAACAGGGAGAAGAGGAACGAGGAATAGAAAAGCTGATAGGAGAAATAATGACAGAAAATTTTCCAAACCTGATGAGAACAAAAGTTATGCAAGGTCAGGAAGCACAGAGAGTTCCAATGAAGAGGAACCCTAAAAAACCCACTCCGAGGCATATCATAATTAAAATGGCAACATTCAAAGACAAAGAGAGATTCCTGGAAGCAGCAAGAAAAAAACAGCAAATAATATACAAGAAAGCTCCAATAAGGCTCTCAACCGATTTCTCAACAGAAACACCACAAGCCAGAAGGGAATGGTCAAAAATATTTCAGGCAATGAAAAACAAAGGCCTACAACCAAGAATACTCTACCTAGCAAGGCTCTCATTCAAAATAGAAGGTGAAATAAGGAGTTTCTCAGACAAAGGAAGACTAAAAGAATACATCTCCACAAAACCAGCATTGCAAGAGATGCTTTTTAAGAAAAAGGAAGAAAAAAAAGAGAAGAGGAACAGAGGTACAAAACGAAATGAATAAATACATGTCAGTAATAACTTTAAATGTAAATGGATTAATGCTCCAATTAAACGACATAGGGTAACAGAATGGATAAGCAAATAGGACCCACATATTTGCTTTCTATAAGAAACACACCTCAAAACAAAAGATTTACATACACTGAAAGTAAAGGTATATAAAAAAGTATTCCAAGCAAACAGACATTAAAAAAAAAAAAAAAAGCCAGAGTAGCAGTCCTCATATTAGACAAAACGGATTTCAAAGCAAGGGTAATAAAAAGAGACAGAGAATGACATTTCATAATACTTAAGGGAACAATCCATCAAGAAGATATAACACTGATAAACATATATGCACCCAACATAGCAGCACCCAAATAAATAAAGGAAATACTAGAAGACCACAAGAAGGATATTAACAACAACACACTCATAGTAGGGGACTTCAACACTCCATTATCAACAATAGACAGGTCATCGAAGCAAGGAAACACCAAGGATACACAGGCATTGAACAACACACTAAACCACATGGACTTACCTGATATATATAAAACTTTTCACCCCAAAGAAGCAAAATATACATTCTTTTCAAAGGCACTTGGGACATTTTCAAAGAGAGACCACATGATAGGACACAAAACAAGCCACAACAAATTGAATAAAATTGAAATTATATCAAGCATCTTTTCAGATCACAATGCCTTAAAACTAAAAATCAACCTCAGAGAAAAAAAATCAAAGACACCCAAATTCATGAAGAGTGAATAACATGCTATTAAATAATGAATGGGTTGACAATGACATCAGGAAGAAGAAATCAAGAAGTTTCTGGAAACTTATGATAATGAACACACAACAGCCCAAAACATATGGACACAGCAAAAGCAGTCCTAAGAGAGAAGTTCAGAGCAATACAGGCATATCTGAAAAGGATAGAAGAATTTCAAATAAAAAATCTAACACTATAACTACAAGAACTAGAACAACAACAACAAACAAAGCCTAGAGCAAGAAGGAGGAAGGAAATCAGCAAGATCCGAGCAGAATTAAATAACATAGAGACCAAACAAACAATTCAAAAGATCAACAAAACTAGGAGCTGGTTCTTCTAAAAAATAAACAAAAGCGACAAGCCTCTACCCAGGCTCATCAAGAAAAAAAGAGGGAAGAGACAAATAAACAAAATCAGAAATGAAAGAGGATAAATTATGACTGATACCACAGAAATACAAACAATTGTAAAAAATTACTACAAACAACTGTATGGCAAGAAATTCGACAACCTAGAAGAAATGGACACATTTCTAGAAACATATAACCTTCCAAAACTGAATCAAGAAGAAGGAGAAAGTCTCAACAGACCAATAACAAGGAAGGAAATTGAAACAGTAATCCAAAATCTCCCTGCACACAAAAGCCCTGGACCGGATGACCAACGATAAAATATCAGAGACAGAGACAAAAAGGAAAATACCATGTACTACAGCAACAAGAAAAATAAAATACCTAGGAGTAAACTTAACCAAATGGATAAAAGACCTCTACTCTGAAAATTACACAACAATGAAGAAAGAAATTAAGGAAGATACAAATAAATGGAAACAAATACCATGTTCTTGAATGGGAAGGATCAACATCGTCAAAATGGCCATACTACCCAAAGCAATGTACAGATTCAATGCAACCCCTATTAAAATACCAACGACATATTTCAGAGACCTAGAACAAATACTCCAAAAATTCATATGGAACCAAAGCTGACCCCGAATAGCAAAAGCAATCTTGAGACAGAAGTACACAACAGGAGGAATCACAATACCAGATATCAAACAATATTACAAAGCGACTGTGATCAAAACAGTCTGGTACTATCATAAGAACAGACATATAGATCAGTGGAACTGAATAGAGAGCCCAGAAATAAACCCAGGCCTCTATGGTCAACTAATATTTGATAGAGGAGGAAGGAACATAAAATGGAGTGAGAAGAGCCTCTTTAACAAATGGTGCTGGGATAACTGGACAGGGGCTTGTAAAAAAATGAAACTAGACCACCAACTTACATCACACATGAGAATAAACTCAAGATGGATCAAAGACTTAAATATAAGCCGTGACACCATATAAGTCCTAGATGAAAACACAGGCAGGAAAATTTCATATATCTCATGTAACAATATCTTCACGGATACATCTCCTAAGGCAAGAGAAATAAAGAAAAAAATAAACAAATGGGACTACATCAAACTAAAGAGTTTCTGCTCAGCAAAAGAAAACATCAGTGAGATGAAAAGGAAACCAACCATATGGGAAAACATATTTGCCAATGACATCACAGACAGGGGACTGATTTCCAAAATATATAAAGAGCTTATACGACTCAACATCAAGAAAACAAACAACCCAATTAAAAATGGGCAAAGGAACTGAACAAACACTTCTCTGCAAAGGACATACAGAAGGTCCATAGACACATGAAAAAATGCTCTACATCATTAGCCATCAGGGAGATGCAAATAAAAACCACAATGAGATACCATTTTACACCAGTCAGAATGGCCATCATCAACAAATGAACAAACAAAAAGTGCTGGCAAGGATGTGGAGAAACGGGAACCCTAGTGCAATGTTGGTGGGAATGCAGACTGGTGCAGCCACTGTGGAAAACAGTATGGAATTACCTCAAAAAACTAAAAATGGAACAGCCTTTTGAACGAGCGATTCCACTGCTAGACCTATACCCAAAAAATCCTAGAACACTAATTCAAAAGAACTTATGCACCCCTATGTTCATAGCAGCACTGTTTACAATAGCTGAGTGCTGGAAACATCCTAAATGCCCATCTGTAGATGCATGGATCAAAAACCTGTGGTAAATTTACACAATGGAATACTATGTAGCAGAAAGAAAGAAGGAACTCCTGCCATTTGCAACAACATGGATGAAACTAGAGAGAATTATGCTTAGTGAAATAAGCCAGGCAAAGAAAGAAAAATACCATATGATATCACCTAATACAGGAGACTAAAGAACAACACAAACAAACAAACTAAATAGGACAAAGAGCAGAATAGCAGTCAATAGGGGGAAGGGGGGACGGAGAGAAGGGGGATAAGTAAGGGATGGGTTTAGTCAAAGAATATGAATAAATGACTCATGGACATGGGCAACGGGGAGGGAAATGATTGTGGGAGAAAGGGTGGGCTGTGTGGGTGAGAGAAATCGGGGATAAGTGGGACAACTGTAATTGAAAATCCAAAAAAAAAAAAGCAAAAAAAAAAAAACATATTGAATTTAAAAAATAATAATAATAGTATTGAATACAAACTGTAACTGAGAATAAAATTATTTAAGAAAGGACTGAGTGAGCCTGGGGAAAGGGAGATATTTAGAAAAAATACCCCTGTCAAAAACCACCACTTTTTTACACATTTTAATGTGATCCATACACACATTTAGATAACTGGCTGAGGAACTGAAGCTAACCCAGTTCTTTTTACCTTAAAGTTAAAAAAAAAGTAGAGCGATAAAGAGATTTTGCCCTGCAGCTATTTTTTATTCTTTATATTTATAATAAAGAAGTCCTGTACTGATTTTCAAAGTGAAAAAAAAATATCAACAACTAACAAGTGCTGGCGAGGATGTGAAGAAACGGGAACCCTACTGTGCTGTTGGTGGCAATTCAGACTGGTGTAGCCACTATGGAAAACAGTATGGTATTACCTCAAAAAACGAAAAATGGAACTGCCTTTTGAACCAGCGATCCACTGTTAGGATTATACCTAAAAAATTCTAAAACCCTAATTCAACAGAACTTATGCACCCCTATGTTTATAGCAGCACTGTTTACGATAGCTAAGTGCTGGAAACAGCCCAAGTTCTCATCTGTAGATGAGTGGATCACAAAACTGTGGTACATTTACACAATGGAATACTATGTAGCAGAGAGAAAGAAGCAACTCCTGCCATTTTTGACAACATGGATGGAACTAGAGAGAATTATGCTTAGTGAAATAAGCCAGGCAAAGAAAGAAAAATACCATATGATACCACCTAATACAGAAAACTAGAAAACAACATAAACAAATGAACTAAATAGGACAAAGAGCAGAATAGCAGTCAATAGGGTGGAGGGGGGAGGGAGAGAAGGGGTATAAGGAAGGAAAAGGTTTAGTCAAGGAACGTGTATAAATGACTCATGGACATGGACAACGGGGAGGAATATGATCGTGGGAGAAGGGGTTGGCTGGGTGGAGGAGAGCAATGAGGCAAATATGGGATAACTGTTATTGAAAACCAAAATATAAAATAAAAAGAAAAAAAAAGAATAGTATAGTAAATGGTGAAGGAAAAGAACTTACATTCAGGATCCATGAACTAAGGGGTGGACTGCTGGAGGGGGACAATGGCTAAAAAATTAGAACAACTGTGATAGCATAATCAATAAAATGTACTTTAAAAAGAAATAATACATGAAGACTTTCAGCTTAAAGATGAAGAATTGATTGGGTCCATTACGGATAAACTAGAAAAACTTGTTGTGAGAGGAGGAGATTAAAAACTGAATGTGACATAACGTACAAAGTCAAAGAGATTGAAGTGTTGAATAAACACATTTCATACTTCAAAAACAATGGTATACTTGGTTAATCTTTCTGAAAAAGACTATATTAAAAAAAAAACAAATGGTGTTTTTACAATTAAATAATGTGTGGACAGGTATGACCCAGGTGTCATGGTCATTCCTTTTAGTGGGACCTTGGAACTCAAGTTGCAAGAATTGAGTGCTGAGGAGGGACAGAAGTATCTGGAAGTGAACATGACACAGAGCTTTTCCAAAGATCATTAAGGGAAGGTTTGCAGTACTCCAACTAGAATACTTTTTCACTGCAAGCCCAGATGAAGTGCATGCATGGACCATGAGGAAAGAAACAAAGGTTCCTCAAGCTGCAAAAAACGATTCACACAGATTTTTTAAAAAGATTGATTTTGGCTGAAGTATTGAAATATGAAGATTTTAAATAGGGAGGTTCTAAGAATGTGGTCAAAGCTGCTGCCAAGTACAGACAATAAGGCAGAAATTGTTGAAGATGGAAATATTATCTTCTTCAAATTTAATACACCTCAGCAACCAAAGAATAAATAAGTTTTAGTTATTACTTAGATAAGTGTATAATTTCCAAAAGTAATATGAATTTTTTAATTAAAATTTCTGAAATTTGAAGGGACAAATAGTTGGGGGATGGGAATATTCTACAAGTAGAATTATTTTTACTTTTTTTAAAATTAAAATACCGTGTACCTCCAATGAAATGCAAGTTCACTAATGTAAACAACTTTCCCTTTCACCTGATTAAGACCCTACTCCAAATTGTAGCAGCTTTTCAGGAACCATATTACTCTCATGATACTTTATTAATTTCCATCATGTATGCCAAACCTGACACATTTGACAATGTGGCTTTCCCATTTTTTAATCTTCAGCTAATGTACATTTTAAGTATTACTGCTGTTTACACTCATTAAAATTTTTAACAGAAAAAGAAAATTTTGCCATTAGTTCACTAGGTAAAATTGTGATTAGTGCAGCTGGTATTCCCACTCTTTGATTCCTGCACTTGTAAATCACAACTATCAAAGAAATAGCACCATACATTGAATGTTGATTAAGGACAAATTCAACCTCCTGGACAACCTTGCTCCAGTCCTGGAGGGTAATGCCACCTAGCTGGCACATAACAGTGTCCTTAAAGGGTCATTTGATCTTCTATCCAGCCACCTGCTTCGTGATAATAGTATACATTGTAAGGCCAGTGAATTCTATGAACATGGTCCTATTGCCAAATTTGTTTTGTTACAAAGTGGATTGCTTGATCAGGAGCAATGATGTGTGGAATATCATTATGGTGAACAGACATTCTGGAAGTCCGTGGATGATAGTTTTGTCAGAAGCATCGTGTGCAGGGAAGGCAAACAGTATCCAGAGTTTCTATTCTAGTAAAGACAAAACATTTCCCCTTTAATTATCAAACTACCAGGTACTGTGAACATGTGAACCCAAAAATTTTAACCTAATAATATAATATACTATTTACAATTGCTCCAAAAGTGAAAGATTTAATGTAAATCTAACCAAGCATGTAAGAAATTTATGTGCTAAAATCAAAATAATAAAAGAAAACAAAAAAGTTCTAAATACATGGATAAATATACTATATACATGAATTGGGAGACTAAAGAATAAAAATGTCAGTCTCCCCAAATTGATATACATATGTAATATAATTCTTACCAAAATCCAAATGAGATCTTTTATAGACTATATATAGCCACTATACATAGGTAGATAAATAATATACTTACAAAAATATCATACCTAGACTTTGGTAGGAATCATTGTTAAGATTTATATGAAAACTCAAAGGAATTAGAATAGCTTAAAAAAAAGTTTTGAAAAAGTAAAAAGTTGGAGGAATCAATCTACACAATTTCAAAATGTATTATATGAATATAAGGATAAGGACTATGTGGCATTAGCAGAGTGATAGACCGATAGATCAATGAAGCAAGATAGAGAACCCTGAAGTAGATCTACACAAACATGCTCAACTGATTTTTGGCAAAGGTGCAAAAGCAAATCAATGGAATAAAAATAGCATTTTCAAAAATAAGCGATACTGAAACAATTGGAAATTCATAGGGGAAATGTTAAGCTCAACCAAGTATTGACATTTTGCAAAAAAATAAAAAACAAAACTCAATTTATTTAGCTAATAAATACTTATTATCACTGTAAAAAATTAACACAATTTTATATCAGAAACCAAAGGTAGACAACAAAAGCAAAAACAGGTATAACTACTTTAACTTAAAATTTCTGCATGACAAAGAAAACAATCAACAAAATAAAAAAGGCAACCTACAAAATGGGAGAAAGTATCTGCAAACAATGTATCATATATTTTAATATATGTATTACAAATACATATGAAACTTACAAATCAATAACAAAAAATAGATAACCCAATAAAAATGAGCAAGTACAAGATCTAAGATAGTAACAGAGTAGCTATAAGTTACATTCACTTCCTCCCAAGACCAAACTGAAATTACAATTAAAATATAGAAAAATCAACCTGAACAACCAACCAAAGACTAGGTGAACAGAAGTATTATAACAAAAGTTGTAGAGAATTAGCCACATTGAGACTGGTAGGAAGGGCAGAGATGGCAAAAGGGCTGGTCCAGCTTCCATGGGCTGCAGCTATGATTCCAGAGGGATATATCAGCTACAAAAGTTCCCTCTGAGGAGAGTGGGTCTCAAGCCAACTGTGGACTTGCCAGTCTAGAGCATCAGAACTAGAAAGAGAAATCCATGTAACATCTAGTTGCAAAATCCAGCAGGGATTCTGTCCACAAGAGAGAGACAGAAGCCTTCTAGAGACATAGATGTCTTTTTAAAGAGTCAGCGCATAAAATCTTCACAGCCACTCACCCTGGATTTCAACAGATGGAGGGCAGATCAGACTAGAGTTGTGAGAGAAGAGACTGGAGTTTGTGGCTCCAGGGAGAAAGCTGAAGGAACAGCGACAAGGGTCATTGTGCTGAGCTCCTCTGCCACACCTCAGACACCATTTTTTCTTGGGTGGAGCACTCTCTCCTCCTCATGGTATTAGCCTGGGAAAATGCAATAGCCCTACCCTTGAGACTCCTTGTTGCCTCACCCTCAAAGCTCATGCCCTGTGCCCTGCAAAGGAGTCAGCTGCCTGGCCAGTGGTGTAGAGGTCTGGGAAGACTCAGGGGGTGTCAACGACTTAGTTGTATGACTCTGGAGTGGAGGCCATTTCTCCCATATTCCCCCAAAATTGACCTGTGCCTCCCCTTCTTGACTCCCAGCAACACAGCCCTGTTGAGCTCAGGCTCTCCAGGTAGAATCTGGAATAGACTGAGTTATGTGGCTCTAACATGGGAGCCATTTATCCTCACACACTTGACCAGTGCAGAGTTCTACCTTTACATGGCCTAATCTTGTTTTGTTTGAGTTTGACAAATACTCCTGGACTCACTCTAATAATTCCCTGATACCCTGCCCCAGAACAAAGGACTGCAGACACACAATGGGTGGCAGCTAGACTTGGTACACTCTGGCACTTTTGCTGAGTGGCCTCAGACCCAACAATGGAACACCATTAACCCCTACCTGGTGACTCACTGAGAACATATCTCATTCAATTTGAGTACTACCAGAGGTTCTTTCAGTGTCTGAGCCTAATAGGCAGCCAGCAGGCAGAGGCAGATCTCAGGGTGCCTTAGGATCTTTGATGACCTGCCCCCAAACACTGTGCTGGTAGAGCTGGCCTTGTTATGTAACTTGGTCCTTTCCATGCACACCCAGACCCAGTAGAGGCAATCAAAAATTGTGGATTGCTTTATAGCTCCAAACAGGATACTCAGGGAGTTATAGGCAGTGTCTTACATTGACCTGTACCAGAGTGTCTCAAGAGGCTCAGGACCAACACCCAGTGATCAGCTTCAGACAACATCAGAGTAGGATCCAATTAGCTTCACTTGTGGCATATCCAAAGGAAGATTTTGGCAGGCACCTGGCCCTGCTGAGGCAAATTCTGCTTTGTGTGGTTACCAATAGCACAACAGCTAATCAGAGTCAATCCTCATGTACAGCCAACCTCAAAGTTAACCCCATGCATGAGAAGACTAATAGCAATCAAGACTCAGTTCCTACAGAAGGACTCACATAACCCACCCAAGGACATTACTGGAGCACCCAGTTAAAGTGATCAAGGAGAGTGTGTCACTGGGTCCCACTGGATACCTACTACATAAGACTACCATACAAAGAATGAGTGACATAGCAGATATACCTAAAACATAAAAACAAACATGAAGAGACAGCCAAAATGAGAGACAAAGAAATATTTCCCAAACAAAAGAACAGGAGAAAACTCCAGAATAAAGAAGCTAAATAAAATGGAGTCAAGCAATTTCCAAGATATAAAGCTTTAAAAAATGGTTATAAGGATCCTCAGGTAACCTATTGAGAACTTCAACAGAATACAAAATGATGTGTAAATCATAAAAAAGAACTAGTCAGAAATCGAGAATACAATATCTGAAATGAATATATACAATTGAAGAAATAGTCAGTAAGTTAGATGAAGCAGAGGATCAAATCAGTGACTTGGAAGACAAGGTAGCAGAAAACACACAATCAGAGCAGAAAAAAGACTTTTAAACGTGAGGATACTTTAAGGGACTTTTTGGGTAACATGAAGTGTAACAACATCCATATCACAAGAGTACCAAGAGAAGAAAGTGAGCAAGGGATCAAGAATCTATTTGAAGAAATAATGACTGAAAACTTCCTTAATTTGGTGAAAGAAAAATACACACAAGTACCAGAAGTCCACAGAGCTGTAAATAAGATGAACTCAAAGATGCTCACACTAAGACACATCACAATTAAAGTGGTAAAACTTAAAGACAAAGAATCTTAATATCAGCCAAAAAAAAAAAAAAAAGCAAACAAAAAATATGGTTACCTTCAAAAGAGCACCCATAAGAATGTTAGCTAATTTCTCAACAGAAACATTTCAGGTCTCAAGAGTTTGACATGACTTATTCACAGTGATGAAAAGCAAAGACCTACAATGAAGATTAATTTACCCAGTAAGGCTATGATTTAACATTGAAGGAGAAATAAAGTTTCCAAGGTAAGAAAAAGCTAAAAGAGTTCATTACCACCAAAGCATTATTAGAAGAAATAATAAAGGGTCCTTCAGAAGAAGACCAGAAGAACATAGTTATATAGAATAAATTGTAATAAATATATACTTGTCAATAATAACTTTAAATGTAAGTGGCTTAAATTTTCCAAAGACATACAGTAACCGAATGGATAAGAAAACTAGACCCATGGATATGCTGTCTACAAGAGACCCACCTCAAAACAAAAAATACACAAAGACTAAAAGTAAAGGGATGAAAAAGATATTTCATTGAAATGGAAATGAAAAAAAAGCAGGGGTAGAAATGCTTAGACAAAATAGACTTTAAAACAAAAGCTATAGTAAGAGAAATGGAAGGACACTACATAATGATAAAGGGATCAATCCAACAAACAGATATAACCCTTGTAAAAATCTGCACAACCAACATAGCAGCAACAAAATATACACAGCAAATTTTGATGGACATAGAGATATTGACAGTAATACAGTAACAGCAGAGGATTTTAATGCCTCATTGACATCAATGGATAGATCTTCCAGACACATATCAAGAAGGAAAGAGTGGCTTTAAATAATGCTCTAGATCAGATGGTTTTAATTGATGTCTTCAGAGAATTTTACCCTAAAGCAGCAGAATATAAATTATTCTCAAGTGTATATAAAACACTTTCTGGGATGAACAACATCTTAGGACAAAAAACAGGTCTCAATATATCTAAGAAGTTTGAATTCATATGAAGTCTCTTCTCAGACAATAATAATATGAACCTACAAATCAATAAAAATCAACAGAAAAACACACAAATGCATGGAGGCTAAAGAACCATAAATGGGTTAACAATGAAGTCAAGGAAGAAATAAAAAGATACCTTGAGATAAATTAAAATTAGAACACAGGAACCATAAATCTATGAGACAGTGAAAGCAGTCCTAAGGGAAAATTTCATACCATTGCAGGCCTACCTCATGAAAAAAGAAAGAAAGAAAGAAGAAAGAAAGAAAGAAAGAAAGAAAGAAAGAAAGAAAGAAAGAAAGAAAGAAAGAAAGAAAGAAAGAAAGAAAAAAATCTCAACATAATAAAGGCCAATATGACAAACTTACAGCTAACATCATACTCATTGGGGAAAAACTAAAATCATTTTATTTAAGATCAGAATCGACAGATATGTCCACTTTCACCACTCTTACTCAAAATAGTACTGGAAATTTCAGTCATAGCAATCACACAAGAAGAAGAAATAAAAGACATCCAAATGGGAAAGGAAAATGTGTCATTATTTGCAGATGACATGGTAGTGTATAGAGAGAACCCTAAAGATTCCACCAAAAAAAAAAAAAATTCTAGAACTGATAAATAAATTTAGTAAAGTATCAGGATGCAAAATAAGTATTCAGAAGTCTGTTGCACTTTAATACACAAATAATGAAATTTTAGTAAGGAAAAACTAAGAAAACAATCCCACTTATAATTGCATCAAAAAGTACCTATAAATAAATTTAACCAAGGGGATAAAAGATGTGTATTCAGAAAATTATAAGACACTAAAGGAGATACAAATAAGTGGAGGCACATACCGTACTACTGGATAGGCAGAATTAATATCATTAAAATATCCATGCTGCACAAAGCAATCTATAGATTCAACACAATTCCTACCAAGATACCAATGGTGTATTTCACAGAAATAAAAAACATAGTCTTAAATTTTATATGAAACCACACAAGATCTCAAATGGCCAGAGCAATCTTGAGAAAAAAGAACAAAGTTGGAAAAATTATGCCACTTTATATCAGATCATAATAGTAATAGTAATCAAAATAGCGTGGCACTGGCATAAAAAGGACACATAGGTCAATGGAATGAAATAGAGAGCCCAGAAATAACCCATGGCTTTATAGTCAATTAATATTTAACAAAGGAGGCAACAATATACAATGAGGCAAAGATACTTTATTCAATCAACAATGCTGGGGAAACTGAAGAGATACATTCAAAAAATAAAACTAGACCATCCCCTTACTCCATATACACAAATAAACTCAATCAATTAAAGACTTGAATGTAAGACTCAAAATCATAAAAATCCTGGAAGAAAACATAAGCAGTAAAATCTCAAACATTTCCTGTAGGAATATATTTTTCTGATATATCTCTTTGGCAAGGAAAACAAAAGAAATATAAGCAAGTAGGACTACATCAAACTAAAATATTTTTTGAACTGCAAAGGAAACCATAAACAAAAAGAGACAACCCACTAAATGGGAGAACATGTTTGCCAGTGATATGTTTGATAAGGGGTTAAACCCAATAATTGTAACAAACTTATACAGCTCAACACCAAATAAACAAACAATCCAATTAAAAATGAGAAAGAACCTGGATAAATACTTTCCAAAAAGGACAATAAGCATATGAAAATATGCTCAACATCACTAATCATCAGAGAATTGCAAACTGAAACCACAATGAGATATCACCTCACACTGGTCAGAATGGCTATTATCAACAAATCAACAAACGAGTGCTGGCGAGGATGTGGAGAAAAGGGAATCTTGTGCACTATTGGTGGGAATGCAGATTGGTGCAGCCACTGTGGAAAATAGTATAGTTTCCTTAAACAATTAAAAATGAAACTGCCTTATGATCTAGCAATTCCACTTCTGGAATAGAAAAGAAGAAACCCAAAACAGTGATTTGAAACAATATATGCACCCCTGTGTTCATTGCAGTGTTTTTTACAATAGGGAAAATCTGAAAGCTGCCCAAGTGCCCATAAGTAAATGAGTTAATTAAAAAGCTGTGGTACATTTACTCAGCTGTAAAGAAGGAAATCTTACTTTTGTGACCGCATGAATTAACTTGGAGAGTATTATGCTAAGTGAAATAAGCCAGTCAGAGAAAGACAAATACAGCAAAAGGCCAATAACATGTTTTCACTTATACGTGGAATCTAATGAACAAAATTAAATTCCTCAAATAAAATTGAAATGCACTCATAGATATACAGAAAAGACTGACATATGTCAAAAGGGAGGCAGTAGGGGGGCTGGATGAAATAAGTGAAGCAATTAAGAAAAAAGCTCATAGACACAGACAACAGTATGATGATTATTACCAGAAGGAAAGGGGATAGATAGGTGAGGTAGAAAAAGGTACATTGAGATAAAAGGTATTGGAAGGAGACTTGACTTGGGTTGATGAACACACAATATAGTATACAGATGATGTATCATAGAATTATACACTTGAAACCCATATAATTTTATTAACCAGTGTCATCACAATAAATTCAACAAATTTTTTAAAATAAAATAAAATATAAATGGGAAAGTAACCTTTGTATACTGTTGGTAGGAATGTCAATGGGTAGAGCTACTATTGAAAAGAGTATGAAGTTTCCTCAAGAAATTAAAAATAGCCCCCCCAGGGAAACACCAAATGGTGGATGACGCCAGTGCTGCAGGAGGACCCAGAGATCCTAGGGTCCCTGGAAAGGGAGGCCATGGAGGCTTCTGAGGAGGATTTGGCAGTGGCACCTGGGGCCAAAGTCATGGCCGAGGTCGGGGTCAAGGCCATGGAACTCACGGAGGCAAGGCCAAGGACAAGGAGTGGATTCCCATCACCAAGCTGGGCTGCCTGGTTAAGGACATGAAAATCAAGTCCCTGGAGATCTCTTTCTTCTCTGCCCATCAAGGAATCTGAGATCATTGACTTTTTCTTGGGGGCATCTCTCAATGATGAGGTTTTGAAGATTATGCCCGTGCAAAAGCAGACAAGTGCAGGTCAGAGGACCTGGTTCAAGGGATTTGTCTCCATTGGGGACTACAATGGACGTGTTGGTCAGGGTGTTAAGTGCTCAAAAGAAGTTGCCACTGCCATCCATAGGGCCATCATCCTGGACAAGCTCTGTACTTTCCCAGTGAGGCAAGGCTACTGGAGGAACAAAATTGGCAAGTCTCACACCATCCCTTGTAAGGTGATTAGGCGCTGTGGCTCTGTGCTGGTGTGCCGCATCCCTGCTTCCAGAGGCACCGGTATTGTCTCAGTCCCTGTGCCCAAGAAGTTGTTGGTGATGTCTGGTATTGATGACTGCTATACCTCAGCCAGGGGCTGCACTGCCACCCTGGGCAACTTCGCCAAAGCAACCTTTGATGCCATCTCTAAGACTTACAGCTATCTCACCCTAGACCTCTGGAAAGAGACTGTGTTCACCAAGTCTCCCTATCAGGAATTCACTGACCATCTTGTAAAGACTCACACCAGAGTTTCTGTGCAGTGGACCCAGGTTCCAGCTGTGGCCACCACATAATTTTATACAAGGAAAATAAAGTGAATTAAGCTTATGTAAAAAAAAAAAAAGGAAATTAAAAATAGAATTAACATATGATCCAGGGATTCCACTTCTGAGTATATACCCAAAGAAATAAAATTAGTCTACAGAAGAGATGCTTGCACCTCCACATTAATTGTAACACTCTTTACAATGTCCAAAACATAGATGAAACCTAATTGTCCACTGACAGATGAAAAGATAAAGAAATGTGATATACACATATCTGTGTATTACTCAGTCATAAAAATAATGAAATCTTGATATTTATGATAACATAGATGGGCATTGAGGGCATTATGATGAAATAAGTCAGATAGAAAAAGACAAATATTGATGACCTTACTTATATATGGAATCTAAAATATTGAACTCACTCAAAGAATCAGACAGTAGATGGGTGGCTGCCAGGGACAAGGAAGTGGGAGAAATGGGTGATGTCATCAAAGGGTACAAATGGTTCTGGGGATGTAATATACAGCATAGTGATTATAGTTAACAATACTGTGTTAAGTGTTAAATACTTAAAAGTTTCTAGAGAGTAGATCTTTAAAGTTCTCACCACACACACAAAAAAGTAACTATACAGGTAATAGATGTGTTAACTAATTTTATTATGGTAAAAGTTATAAGGTGTACACCTTATATTTACACCATATTATATGATGATTTTATCTGTATAAAGTGGGGGAAAAACAAAAGATCAGTTGTAATCTAGTATGAGAGCCAAAGTTAAGTATCCATTTTTATTCAAAATAATTCATAAAAAATTTGCATATAATGATACACTGAGCTAACTGCCAAGCAAATTCTTTTGCATCTATTTTTCCAATTTTGTAACCGGAATATGTTGGTTATTTAATGCTAATGTAATGGTTGTAATGGGTAAGCAACCATGTGCAAGGAAAATATACATAACTAAACACCCCCCAAATGGGGGAAATACCTAAATAAACATTTTTTCCCAAAGATAACATACAAATGACCAATACATATATGAAAAGATGCTCAATATCACTCATCATCAGGGAAATGCAAATCAAATCCACAAGAAGTTATCACCTCTCATCTGATAGGATGGCTATTATTTAAGAGGTCAAAAGGTAAGTGTTAGCAAGTTTGTGGGCAATATAAATTGTTACAGCCATTATGGAAAACAGTATGGAGATTCCTCAAAAATTAAAAATAAAACTACTATATGATCCTGCAACCTCATGTTCGATTATATATTCAAAGGAAATGAAATCTGTCTCTCAAAGAGATCCACACTCCCATGTTCATTGCATCATTATTCACGACAGCCAAGATATGGAAACAACATAGGTGTTTATCAACACATGAATGGATAAAAAAGATTTGGACAGACTGCGGTGATGTTTTCATCACAAGTGTATAGTTGTATCTAAGGACCCTGGCTGGTTTGGCTCAGTGGATTGAGCGTCGGCCTGCGAGCTAAGTGTCGCTGGTTCGATCTTCCAGTCAGGGCACATCAGAGAAGGAAAACTCTGATTCCAAAAAACCTCCGCTGCCTTGCGGCATACCTCTTCAGGGGAAAGGCTAAGGGAGTAAACCCCAACAGAAAATCTGGAGCCGGAGTCCCTAAGGCGGTTTGACGTTGTAGTCAACACCGGCAACTCCTGCGGCGCACCTGAAGCCAAGCTGTATTGACTCCGTCTTTCCCTTGGACCCTTCAGCTGCGAAGAGAGGGGGGGTCTGCTGCATGGGCAACAGCAGACCCTCCATATCACCCTGCTCAGGCTCTGTAGCTTCAGCTTCACTGGAGAGGACACTCCAGCGTCATCGCAAGATGTCGATTCAACACGGGAGGAGACAGATACCGTGTCACTCCCGAGTCGGACTGCACAGCCATTCTCGGCGGTGCAGATAGACTCTTAAGAAGCTACACCATCGTCTCTCGAGACGGACGGCTGCCGACGACGACAGAGTTGTATCTAACCTCATTAAGTTGTAAATGTTAATTACAAGTAGCTTTTCATATGTCAAAAAAAATTTTAATTTAAGTTTAAAAGACCACATATTGTATGATTTCTTTTACATAATATGTTCAGTCCACAAACAAAAATTAGATCATAGTTGCCAGAGACTGAGAGATTGGGTTAGTGGGGAATGACTGTTAATACATAAGGAGTTTCTTTTAAGGATGATGGAATGTTCAGGAATTAGTTATATGATTGTACAACATTGTGAATATACAAATGCACTGAATTATATACTTTAAAATAGTTAATTTTGTAGTATGTGAATTATACCTCAACAAAAAATCAATTGGTGTACTTCACCATTGCTATAGACTAAATGGTTGTGTTCCCCCCAATGTGATGTTATTGGGAAGTGAGGACATTGAGGGTGATTAAGATATGAGTTTTTACGAGTGAGATTAATACCCTTATATACCTTATTTTAAAATACCTCAGAGAATTCCCTTGCTCCTTCTGCCATGCTGAGGACATGGTGAAAAGACAGCCATCCATGAACCAGGAAGTGAGTTCTCACCAGACACAGAACCTACCAACACCTTGATCTTGGACTTAATAGTCTCCAGAACTTTAAGAAATAAATTTCTGTTGCTTATCAGCCACCCAGTATATGGTGTTTTTGTTATTCAACTTTTAAAAGTATACCTATTAAAAAACATAATTCTAGCATTATATTTAATGATAAAAGACAATGTTTTCCACCTAATCAGGAAGAGCTAAGGATATCCACTCTCACTACTTCCTTTCAACATTCAACTGGACATTCTAATCAATGTAATAATGCTAGAAAACAAAGTTTAACTCGTTGTAGTTGGAAAAGAAGTAAAATGTCTTTATTTGTGCATGTAGAAAATCTTAGGGAATCTACAAAAAAAGTCTTGAACTAATAAGTGATTTAGTAGGTACAGAAGATACAAGTTGCAATTTGTATATACAAAAATCAATGATGTTTTTAATATACTAGCAACAATCAATTAGGAAGTGAAATTTAGATAAAATAAAGGCTCACACAGCATTTTCTCCCTGTCTTAAGTGAATTGATTTAGAACTTTAATTACATATACATAATCCCTTCAGAGTAGCACCTAGCTAAGGGCTTGATTGCATAACTTGGAGAAGCTGTATGTGTACCAGGGGCAGGACTCTTGGAGTCCACCTTAGAATTTTACCTACCACAAATATTTATACATGCAACAATATGGGTAGATCCAAAAACATGCTGAGTAAAAGAAACTAGTCAGATTAAGAGTCTGTGTAAAGAGTGACTTCATACATCTCCTAAGGCAAGAGAAATAAAGAAAAAAAATAAACAAATGGAACTACATTAAACTAAAGAGTTTCTGCTCAGCAAAAGAAAACATCAGCAAGATGAAAAGGAAACCAGCCATATGGAAAAACATATTTGCCAATGGTATCTCAGACAGGGGACTGATCTTCAAAATATATAAGGAGCTTATACGACTCAACATCAAGAAAACAAACAACCCAATTAAAAAATGGGCAAAGGAACTGAGCAAACACTTCTCTGAAAAGGACATAGAGAAGGTCCATAGACACATGAAAAAATGCTCAACATCACTAGCCATCAGGGAGATGCAAATAAAAACCACAATGAGATACCACTTTAAACCAATCAGAATGGCCATCATCAACAAGTCAACAAACAACAAGTGCTGGCGAGCATGTGGAAAAACGGGAACCCTACTGCGCTGTTGGTAGGTATGCAGACTGGTGCAACCACTATGGAAAACAGTATGAAATTACCTCAAAAATCTAAAAATGGAACTACCTCTTGAACCAGCGATTCCACTGCTAGAATTATACCAGAAGAATCCTGAAACCCTAATTCAAAAGAACTTATGCACCCCTATGTTCATAGCAGCCCTGTTTACAATAGCTAAGTGCTGGGAACAGCCTAAGTGCCCATCTGTAGATGAGTGGATCAAAAAACTGTGGTACCTTACACAATAGAATACTACGCAGCAGAGAGAAAGAAGGAACTCTTGGCATTTGCGACAACATGGGTGGAACTAGAGATGATTGTGCTTAGTGAAATAAGCCAGGCAAAGAAAGAAAAATGATATGATATCACCTAATACAGAAAACTAAAGAACAACATAAACAAACGAACTAAATAGGACAAGGAGCAGAATAACAGTCAATAAGGGGGGTGGGGAGGGAGAGAAAGGGGATAAGTAAGGGAAGGGTTTAGTCAAGGAACATGTATAAATGACTCATGGACATGGACAATGGTTAGGGATATGATTGTAGGAGAAGGGGTGGGCTGAGTCGGGGGGAACAATGAGGGAAAAATGGGACAACTATAATTGAAAAACCAAAAAATAAAATTAAAAATAAAAAAAGAGTGACTTCACATATAAAATTCAAGAAAAAAAAACAAGAATGATCTATATTAATAGGAAGTAGATCAGAGGATATGTATTCCTGATGTCGGGAGGTATTATTGATTGCAAATGGGTACAAAGGTGTTTTGGAGTTATGGAAATTTACTATATGTTGAGTATAGTGTTGGTTTACACAGACATATACATTCATCAAAACTCTTTGAACTTTTTAAATAACTCATAGTAGGGGACTTCAACACTCCATTATCAACAATAGACAGGTCATCCAAGCAAAGAAACACCAAGGATATACAGGCATTGAACAACACACTAAACCACATGGACTTAACTGATATATATAGAACTTTTCACGCCAAAGGAGCAAAATATACATTCTTTTCAAAGGCACATGGGACATTTTCAAAGATAGACCACATAATAGGACACAAAACAAGCCTCAACAAATTCAAGAAAATTGAAATTATATCAAGCATCTTTTCAGACCATAATGCCTTGAAACTAAAAATCAACCTCAGGGAAAAAAATCAAAGACACCAAAACACATGGAGAATGAATAACACACTCTTAAATAATGAATGAGTTAACAATGACATCAAAGAAGAAATCAAGAAATTTCTAGAAACTAATGACAATGAACACACAACAGCCCCAAACCTATGGGACACAGCAAAAACAGTCCTAAGAGGGAAGTTCATAGCAATACAGGCATATCTGAAAAGGCTAGAAGAATCTCAAATAAAAAACCTAACCATAAAGCTACAAGAACTAGAACAGCAACAACAAACAAAGCCTAGGGCAAAAAGAAGGAAGGAAATCATCAAGATCAAAGCAGAATTAAATGACATAGAAACTAAACAAACAATCCAAAAAATCAACAAAACTAGGATCTGGTTCTTCGAAAAAATAAAGAAAATTGACAAGCCTCTAGCCAGGCTCATTAAGAAAAAAAGAGAGAAGACCCAAATAAACAAAATCAGAAATGAAAGAGGAGAAATCACGACTGATACCTCAGAAATACAAACAATTATAAGAAATTACTACAAACAACTCTATGGCAAGAAATTTGACAACCTAGTAGAAATGGACAGATTTCTAGAAACATAGAACCTTCCAAAACTGAATCAAGAAGAAGTAGAAAGTCTCAACAGACCAATAACAAAGAAGGAAATTGAAACAGTAATCCAAAATCTCCCTGCACACAAAAGCCCTGGACCGGATGGCTTCACAGGCGAATTTTACAAAACATTTAGGGAAGAACTAACTCCTACCCTCCTCAAACTATTCCAAAAAATCCAAGAAGAGGGAAAAATCCCAAACTCTTTCTATGAAGCCAGTATTACCTTATTCCAAAAACCAGGTCAAGACACAGCAAAGAAAGAAAACTACAGGCCAATATCACTGATGAACATAGATGCTAAAATCCTCAATAAAATTTTGGCAAACAGGATCCAACAATACATCAAAAAGATCATACACCATGATCAAGTGGGATTCATCCCAGGGATGCAAGGATGGTTTAATATTCGCAAATCAATAAATATAATACATCACCTAAACAAAATGAAAGACAAAAACCACATGATCATATCTATAGATGCAGAAAGAGCATTTGATAAAGTACAACACCCATTTATGTTGAAAACACTCAACATAATGGGAATAGAGGGAGCATACCTTAACATCATTAAGGCTATATATGAGAAGCCTGAAACCAACATCATACTCAATGGACAAAAACTGAAAGCATTCCCCTGAAGTCAGGAACTAGACAAGGCTGTCCACTCCCCCCACTTCTATTCAACATAGTGTTGGAAGTCCTAGCCACAGCAATCAGACAAGACAAAGAAATAAAAGGCATCCAAATTGGAAAAGAAGAAGTAAAACTATCACTATTTGCATACAACATGATAGTATACCTAGAAAAACCTATAAAATCCACTAAAAGACTACTTGATGTAATAAGTGAATTTGGCAAAATAGCAGGGTACAAAATAAATATACAGAAATCTAAGGCATTTCTGTACACCAACAATAAAATATCAGAGACAGAGGCAAAAGAGAAAATACCATTTACTATAGCAACAAGAAAAATAAAGTACCTAGGAATAAACTTAACCAAAGAGATAAAAGAACTGTACACTGAAAATTATGCAACATTGAAGAAAGAAATTAAGGAAGATGCAAAGAAATGGAGGCAAATACCATGTTCTTGGATGGGAAGAATCAACATCATCAAAATGGCCATACTACCCAAAGCAATTTACAAATTCAATGCAATTCCTATTAAAATACCAATGACATATTTCACTGACTTAGAACAAATCCTCCAAAAATTCATATGGAACCAAAAAAGACCCCGAATAGCAAAAGCAATCTTGAAACAGAAGAACACAACAGGAGGAATCACGATACCAGACATCAAACAATACTACAAAGCCACTATGACCAAAACAGTCTGGTACTGGCATAAGAACAGACATATAGATCAGTGGAACAGAATTGAAAGCCCAGAAATAAATTCAGGCCTCTATGGTCAACTAATCTTTGATAAAGGAGGAAGAAACATAAAATGGAGTGAGAAGAGCCTCTTTAACAAATGGTGCTGGGAGAACTGGACAAGGACGTGCAAAAAAATGAAACTAGACCACCAACTTACACCACACACGAGAATAAACTCGAGATGGATTAGAGACTTAAATGTAAGCCGTGATACCATAAAAGTCTTAGAGGAAAACATAGGCAGGAAAATTTCAGATATCACACGTAACAATATCTTCACGGATACATCTCCCAAGGCAAGAGAAATAAAGGAAAAAATAAATGGGACTACATCAAACTAAAGAGTTTCTGCTCATCAAAAGAAAACATCAGCAAGATGAAAAGGAAACCAACCCTATGGGAAAACATATTTGCCAATGATATCTCAGACAGGGGACTGATCTCCAAAATTTATAAAGAGCTTATACAACTCAACATCAAGAAAACAAACAACCCAATTAAAAAATGGGCAAAGGACCTGAACAAACACTTCTCCGAAGAGGACATACAGAAGGTCCATAGGCACATGAAAAAATGCTCAACATCATTGGCCATTAGAGAGATGCAAGTAAAAACCACAATGAGATACCACCTTACACCTGTCACAATGGCCATCATCAACAAATCAACAAACAACAAATGCTGGCGAGGATGTGGAGAAAGAGGAACCCTACTGCACTGTTGGTGGGAATGCAGACTGGTGCAGCCACTACGGAAAACAGTATGGAATTACCTCAAAAAACTAAAAAAGGAACTGCCATTTGAACCAGTGATTCCACTGCTAGGATTATACCCAAAAAATCCTAAAACCCTAATTCAAAAAAACTTATGCACCCCTATGTTCATAGCAGTCCCGTTTACAATAGCTAAGTGCTGGAAACAGCCTAAGTGCCCATCTGTAGATGAGTGGATCACAAAACTGTGGTACATCTACACAATGGAATACTATGTAGCAGAAAGAAAGAAGGAACTCCTGCCATTTGCGAGAACATGGATGGAACTAGGAAGAATTATGCTTAGTGAAATAAGCCAGGTAAAGAAAGCAAAATACCATATGATATCACCCAATACAGGAAACTAAAGAGCAACACAAACAAACGAACTAAATAGGCAAAGACTAGAATAGTAGTCAGTATGGGGGAGGGGGGAGGGAGAGAAGGGGGATAAGTAAGGGAAGGGTCTAGTCAAGGAACGTATATGAATGACTCATGGACATGGACAACAGGGAGGGATATGATTGTGGGAGAAGGGATGGGCTGGGAGGGGGGAGCAATGGGGGAAAAATGGGACAACTGTAATTGAATAACAAAAAAAAAAGCTGTACTGAAGCCTGCAGAGGTTGCGTTCAAAATTACAGCGTCGGTATTATGTACCCGAGGGGGACTTCCTTGCTAGTATGTGCTGAAATGCAAAAAACAAAACAAAATCCTGCATATTTGCATTTATTATACTTATATGATAATATCCATGATTCTTTTTATTTTCAGTTACAATCTAGAAATTAAATATGAAAACAAAGAATAATTTTTTTTTCAAATAACACACATGAATATTTCTGTAAAAAGCAAAACAAAAAATGTCTTTAACGTTAGTTAGAACCTCCAACAGTTGGCTTTGCAAAACATCTTAACAGCCATAGCAAACAATCTTGCAGCGCTGAAGGCATAAACACTTCACGACGCTTGCAAAAAATGTTTTGATAAGCGGCTTGTTTTGGATGCACAACACCTCACATCTTTTTTTCTTGTCAAGGGAGCCGTATCTATATCGTCATTAGCATTTCCTCCAATTTTTGTTTGAAATTGAAGTTTCGGGTGTAAAGGCTTATGCACACATGTAGAGATCCCAATACCTTTTTATTTGTTCTGACACTAACTGCGTTGATATTTCTAAGAAACATTCTTCGCCTTGTTTTCACATTGCCATTTAGCAGGTGAATAGCCTGAGCACTTTTTGTGCAATATTCAGAAGTGTGTAGAATATAACTGTCGGCCATCTCCTGGTGTTCCTGGCCACGTTATATGTACCTATCATTTGATCCACCGTGTCAGCTCCTGACTTTGGTTGTGATATTCTATGATGTCAGAATTCTGCGAATCTAAATGTTTGGCGTGACTGAAATACATACTGACTTCGCTTCCTCTTTATTTTATTTATTTATTTTGTTTGTTTTTATTTTTATTTTTATTTCTTTTTTTACAGTACCACTCTTTTATCTTAAAAATTCGGGGTCAGTGGGGACTGGGGCGGGGGGTTCTGGGGTTAAGTATGCAAAGCACCTCAGTCCTTCGGGTAGTTTAGTGTCAGTTCTACAAAGTAACCTTTGGCTTCCTGGCGCCAGTGAGGCTCAGTCTTCGGAAAGTCTTCCAGTCTTCCAGAGTCTTCCAGAAGGAGGTGAGGCGAGGGATCCAGCAACCCTCCCTCCTGGGTCTCAGTCACAGGGTGGCCTCAGGCAGGGCAGAGAGAGGAGATGACAACCTCGACAAGGCGACATCAGTATCCAGGGACTACTTACAGGGGTTTTTTTCCGGGACTAGGGATCACTTCATGAACGCCACCTCTGGAATTTCACCCTTGGCCTTGAGATGAGTAAAGGCCTGGGCGGATCTGTTCCAGTCCCAGTTGTTGTCCTGAAGGCACTTCTGGGACCATTCGAGGTTCATACCGGACTGTGTGGAGAAGGCCTGCAGCACTTCCTGCTGCTCCAGGGAGAGGGTGGGCACTGGGCTGGAGGAGGGCACGGGCCCAGGCATGGCGAAAGCTCTTTGGATCTCATCGGAGCTGGCATTCCGCACAAACAGCTCGTCATTTACAATGCACAGCCCTGAATTGCTGGCTGGAACAGCGACGAACGTCCACGTGAAGGCTCGCAAAGAGTCCCGAGACTTTGCATCCACTTCGTTGAAGACCCCGTTGACAGAAAAACACAGCAATGTGTGGGTTTGGGCGCTTATGTCTACCACAAAGGAACTGACAAAAAAAAAAACAAAAACTCTTTGAACTTTTTAAATAAATGTATTTCATGGCATGTAAATTACATATCAGTACAATTCATTTTTAAAAGTCAATACCATATTATTTCACTCATATAAGGATTATAAAAAACAAAACAAAACAATACATAAACAAACTCATAGATGCAAACAACTGATTAATGGTTACCAGAGGGGAAGGGGGTAGGGGAGGGCAAAGTGGGTTAAGGGAGGAAATTGTATGTGATGAATGAAAACTAGAACTTTGGTGATGTGCATGCTATAGTATATACAGATGTAGAATTATAATGTTGTACACCTGAAGCTTATATAATGTAGTGAAGTTACATCAATTAAAAATTTTTTAAGTAGAATAAGGAAAAGCAAAGGCAAAAGAAAGTTTTCAAATGAACAAAAGCTGAATCAATTTTATACCGTAAGAACTGAACTATAAAAATGATAATAAGAAAGCCTTTACATTATCATTCGTTTCGTTTCGTTTCGGCAGGCGTCCGTCTCGAGAGACGATGGTGTAGCTTCTTAAGAGTCTATCTGCACCGCCGAGAATGGCTGTGCAGTCCGACTCGGGAGTGACACGGTATCTGTCTCCTCCCGTGTTGAATCGACATCTTGCGATGACACTGGAGTGTCCTCTCCAGTGAAGCTGAAGCTACAGAGCCTGAGCAGGGTGATATGGAGGGTCTGCTGTTGCCCATGCAGCAGACCCCCCCCTCTCTTCGCAGCTGAAGGGTCCAAGGGAAAGACGGAGTCAATACAGCTTGGCTTCAGGTGCGCCGCAGGAGTTGCCGGTGTTGACTACAACGTCAAACCGCCTTAGGGACTCCGGCTCCAGATTTTCTGTTGGGGTTTACTCCCTTAGCCTTTCCCCTGAAGAGGTATGCCGCAAGGCAGCGGAGGTTTTTTGGAATCAGAGTTTTCCTTCTCTGATGTGCCCTGACTGGAAGATCGAACCAGCGACACTTAGCTCGCAGGCCGACGCTCAATCCACTGAGCCAAACCAGCCAGGGGTACATTATCATTACTGTTCTAGTAATCATTAAAGAGTAAGTATAATATTTTGGTATTCAAAAAAGTTTCAGATTGAGCTGTAATTTTCTGAAATAAATTGTTAAATAAGATAATTTGTTCAATTATGAAGACGACAGATATAAAATAAATTTGTATTTAGGTTTTAATTTTCGGAAAGGAAGGCCTTTAGTGTGAAGGAAGTGATAGCAAATTCAAATCACAGGTATATTTGAAGGAGTAAATGGCATCAGAAATAGTATATATGAGTAAACATAAAAAGAGTTGTTTTTTAAAAATTTTTTTTTGATTGTTCACATCAAACATAAAAACATAATAGTCTTCAGGTCTATCTGTGTTATCACAAAAGGTAAGGGTTCCTTTTTTTACTGTAGGCATAGTACTCCATTGTGTAAATGTACCACGGCTTTTTATTTATTTATTTATTTTTAGAGAGAGGGGAAGAGAGGGAGAAAGAGAGAGAGAAACATCAGCTTGTGGTTGCCTCTTGCACACCCTCAACTGGGGACCTGGCCCAAAACCCAGGCATGTGCCCTGACTGGGAATCAAACTGGCAACTCTTTGGTTCACAGGCTGGTGCTCAATCCACTGAGCCACATCAGCCAGGGCAGCTTTTTTATCCACTCATCTCTTAATGGCACCTAGGCTGTTTCCAGATCTTGGCTATTGTAAATAATGTTGCTATAAACAGAGAGGTGCACATATTTTTTTGAATTGATGTTTCTAGCTTCTTAGGATATATTCGAAGTGGAATCACTGGACTTAGAGACTAATTATGCTAAGTGAAATAAGCCAGTCGGTGAAAGACAAATACTGTATGATCTCACTTTTATGTGCATAAGTGAATAAAATAAACTGAGAAAAACAGAAACAGAAGCACAGAGAAAATGGAATAGATTGACAGCTGACAGATGGAATAGGGGAGGGGGAACTGGGTGAAAGAAGGTGAATGAATTAGGTGAGAACATATATGCATGACTCATGTACATGGATAGTGGTGTGGGGATTGCCTGAGGGCATGGGGTAGGGGTGGGTGCAGGAGGGCAAAGGGGGAAAAGTGGAAACAACTGTAATAACATAAGCAATAAAATATAATTTAAAAATTAGAAATATAATAAGAACAATTTATTGTTGAAATTATAACATATGGTTATGAAATGCATAATAACACAAAAGGTGTGAAGTAGGAAATAATATACTGTTTCAAGTTTCTCACATTATACATACAGTGGCATATATCATAGTGTTTGAAAATAGGCTCTGAGAAGTTAACGATATATATTTTAAACACTACAGACACCACTAAAAATAAAACAAACATATATAAGAATAAGTCAAATGGAACACAAAAATAATCAGTTCAGGAAAGAACAAGAAAAGGAGAAGAAAGAACAAAGAACATACAGAACATTTAGAAAAGAAACAGCAAGATAAAATAATTAATCTAACAAGGTAGATAATGAGGTTATTCTGTAGATTTTTAAAGTATTTTTCTTTTTTTAGTTCAGATTATACTTTTTTATTTTTAATTAGCTTTATTGTTATTCTATTACAGTTGTCTTAATTTTCCCCCTTTGCCCTCCTCTGCCTATCCCACCTGCTCCCACAGTCAATTCCCACACTGTTGTCCATATCTGTGGGTCATTCACACATGTTCTTTGTTTAGTTTCTTCACTTTCTTTCCACCATTATCCCCCTTCCCCTTCCCCTTCCCCTCTGGTCACCTTCAGTCTGATCTGTGTTTCTTTGCCTATGGTTGTATTTTGTTTGTTGTTGTTGTTGTTGTTGTTTTCCATTAGATTCCTGTTATAGGTGAGATCATAGGGTATCTATCTCTCACCAACTGGCTTATTTCACTTAGCATAATGCTCTCCAGTTATATCCATGCTGTTGTGAAAGGTAGTTCTTTCTTTCTGTTGTGTATTATTCCAATCTGTAAATGTACCACAGTTTTTTGATCCATCCATTTACTGGTGGGCATTTAGGCTGTTACCAGCACTTGGCTATTGTAAATAATGCTGCTATGATCATAGGGGATGCGTAAGTTATTTTGAATCTATGACTCAGGATTCTTAGGGTATATTCCCAACAGTGAAATCACTGGGTCAAAAGGCAGTTCCGGACTTCTGGCCAAGATGGAGGCCTAGACAGACAAGCTGGGTCTCCCTCCATAACTAAGAAGAAATAGGACTACCTCAAAACTAGAGACAACCAGAAGTTCCAGAATATCAGTCTGCATGGAAGCCTAACAAATAAAGATATAAAGAAGAAACACACATCCAGACAAGTAGGAGGGGCAGAGCCAGGGTGGAAAGGATGCAGTGCGGTGGCAGCAGCAGCAGCCAGCAGCTGCAGACAGGTGAAAAGCACAATCACATGTTTTAAAAAGTGGGAGGGACACCTGTAAAGTGCTCCCAGCACCAAACCAGACCATGCAGCTCATGGTCCCAGTGCCACGGAAAATCAAGCCTCATTGCTTCTGACAGTGCAAACCAATGAGGGTTGGGATTGAGAAAGAAACCATTGGTATCTCAGTAGAGTCTGCTTGTTTAAAGGGACCCCACAGTTCTAGAACGTCTGCAGACCCACCCAATCTGGGAACGATGGCTATGGCAATAGCTAGAGAGCAGCTAGTCCCTTACAGAAGTGGGAGAAGTGCTTGAAAAAGGGGCGAGTGCTGAGTAAGTGGCATTGTTCCCTCTCTGACCCCTCTTCCACATACAGCACCACACGTGGTGAAACGCATTGCCCTATAGTGATGAATACGTAAGACTCTGCCCCTTACAACATAACAGGAGCAACAGCTCTACGTAAGATACAGAGGCAAACAAACACAGGAGCCTGTCAAGATGAGGAGACAGAGAAGTATGGCTCAAAAGAAGAAACGGATCAAGAATCCAGAGGGAGAACTAAGCGACGAGGAGATAGCCAACCTAACAGAAACAGAATGCAAAACACTAATGATAAAGATGCTCACAGGCTTGACAGATATGCTTGAGTATGGCAAACGCAAAAGGGAAGAAGTGAAGACTATGCTAAGTGAAATGAAGAAAAACAAGAACTGAGAAAAATAAGGAGAAGCTTAGGAATCTCTGGGACAATTTTAAATGTGCCAACACTGGAATCATAAGAATGCCAGGAGGAGAAGAGGAACAGCAAGTAATTGAAAGCATATGTGAAAAAATAATGAAGAAGGGGAAGATGGCAGGAGTGAGGGGAGGCTGCACTCTCAGGCTCTCGAGACCCGTTTGTAGTTTGGACTAATTGCAGACAGAACATCTCAGTGAACAGCTGGACACTGGCAGGAGTCGAGCCTTGGCACCGCTGGATTAGAGAAAAACCATCTGGGAACAAACTGTTTAGTGAGGATAGTGGAAGAAAAAGGGACAAAACGGGGTTCCTCACTGAGGTGGCTGCCCGAGCTGTGGCTGAAAGGACACAAAGGCTCTTTGGCGACCACAGGCTTTCCCAAAGGGGAGTCAGGAGGAAAGCAGACAGAGATGGGACTCAACCAGGCAGCATTAGTGCTGGAAGATGGCAGTCAGGGTGCTGCTGAGCAAGTGAAAACGTAATTTTCCTTTGTATTTTTCTCTTGTGAACAGTGGAGAGGGGGGAAAAGTTTGGGGGTGATAGGACATTCTTGAAGAGCGCAGGTGCAGAAGTGCACTCGCCCACTCCACACCCTCCCCTAGGGTCGCGGACACTCATAGGGAAGTGGCCTCATTCACTGGTCCAGGTGCGCAGGGTCGCGAGTCCAGGTGCCCCTTGGACACACCCCAATAGGCATGAGAACAGTGCCCCAACGGGCGCAGGGAGGGCCCACTGGTTACGCAGAAGACTGTGTGCAGTCGCCCCTGGCCAGCTCCAGTGGGTGCCAGGCCTGAATACGAGGCCAGAGCACAAAACATTTGCTCAGGCTCTGCTCGTGCCCACCCAGGCAGGTGCAGGAATGGTGGGTGGCTGCGGTGCAGGAACAGCAGGCAGCAGCGACTCACAGAAACTCACTTCTACTGAGCACGAGCGTTTGGGGCCCCACCCTAAGAGTCAAGAGACCAACTCTCAGAGCACTGCGCGGCAGAGCTAAGGCTAGCTCTCTGGCAACCTTGGGAAACTCCAAAAGCACTGCACGGCAAGCCTGAGGAAAGCTCTCGGGCCGCCTTACTGGCTCACAGGCATGCCTGCAAGGACACCTTTGCTAGCTCCAACAGGCACCTAAGGAACACACCAAGTGGTGGCCCACTGCTGCAAAAAACAGGAACCTCTGACCCACCTCATTAGACCATCTGTGGATACAGAAAAACAAGACAACACACAAAGGCTGAACTGACATCTCCACAAAAGAATTCAAGATTAAGTGAATAGAGTGACTTTCAATCAACTAGCCAGAAGGAAGATCCTAACAAAGAGCATCTGAAATATAACCAGACAGCATAAACAAATGACAGAAAAGGAACCCCAAAAACATCAGGCTAAGGAGATCAAAGAGACTGCACCACTGAAACCCCCACATCTCCCATAAAGAATCTCATACCACAAAGGTGGGAAGGCAAAGCAGACAAATCCAAATAACAAAAACAAACAAGAAGAATCCAACATGGTAAGACGCAGAAACAACCTCTCAATGAAAAGAAAAGAGGAATCCCCATAAAGAGAGGTAGATGGAATAGACAAAGTCCAAATGTCAGACATGGAATTCAAAACAATGGTGGTGAAGAAGCTCAATATACTTGACAACCTTAAAAACAACTATGACAGTCTCCAAGGAAGTTACCAGCAGCTCCAAGAAAATTACAGGGAACTTGCAGAGAACTACACCAGCATTAAAAAAGACATAGAAACTATCAACAAGAACCAGGAAGAAATGAAGAATGAAATCTCTGAAATGAAAAACACAGTAGAATCAGTCAAAAGCAAACTAAACAAAGCAGAAGATCTTATTAGTGAGTTAGAAGATAATGTAGGAAAAATTTTTCAGATGATACAGAAAAATGAAAAAAGATTTAAAAAGTATGAATAAGAGGTAAGGGAGTTACAGGATAGCATAAGGAAGAAGAATATAAGAATAATCGGAATAAAAGAGAGATCAGAAGAACAAGAAATAAATAAACTAATACAAGAAATAGTGAGAAAATTTTCGAAACCTGATGAGAGTCTAGGAAGCACAGAGAGTTCCAATAAAGAGAAATCGCCAAAAACCCACTCCAAGGCACATCATAGTTAAAATGGCAACATTCCAAGACAAAGAGAGAATCCTAAAAGCAGCAAGAGAAAAACAGCAAATAACTTACAAGGGAGCTCCAATAAGGCTATCGACCAATTTGTCAACAGAAACATTACAAGCCAGAAGGGGATGGTCAAAAATATTTCAATCAATGAAAAACAGAGGCCTACAATCAAGAATACTCTACCCAGCAAGGCTCTCATTCAAAATAGAAGGTGAAATAAGGAGTTTCTCAAACAAAGAAAGGCTAAAAGAATACATCTCCACCAAACCAGCATTGCAAGATATGCTAAAGGGAATATTCTAAGAAAAAGGAAGAGAAAAAACAAAAAAAG
Organism: Furipterus horrens; assembly: GCF_987537825.1. Lineage (NCBI taxonomy): Eukaryota > Metazoa > Chordata > Mammalia > Chiroptera > Furipteridae > Furipterus > Furipterus horrens. Next base: position 26,010,061 of record NW_028327187.1, on the reverse strand, counting down.
AATAGAGGAACAGAGGTACAAAAGGAAATGAATAAATACATGTCAGTAATAACCTTAAATGTAAATGGATTAAATGCTCCAATTAAAAGACATAGGGTAACGGAATGGATAAGAAAACAGGACCCACATATTTGCTGTCTACAAGAAACACACCTCAAAACAAAAGATTTACATAGACTGAAAGTAAAGGGATATAAAAAAATATTTCAAGCAAACGGACCTGAAAAAAAAAAAAAAGCTGGGGTAGCAGTCCTTATATCAGACAAAACAGATTTCAAAGCAAGGGAAATAAAAAGAAACAAAGAAGGACATTTCATAATACTTAAAGGAACAATCCATCAAGAAGATATAACACTGATAAACATATATGCACCCAACATAGGAGCAACCAAATACATAAAGCAAATATTAGAAGACCACAAGAAGGATATTAGCAACAACACACTCATAGTAGGGGACTTCAACACTCCATTATCAACAATAGACAGATCATACAAGCAAAGAAACACCAAGGATATACAGGCATTGAACAACATACTAAACCACATGGACTTAACTAATATATATAGAAAATTTCACCCCAAAAAAGCAAAATATACATTCTTTTCAAAGGCACATGGGACATTTTCAAAGATAGACCACATGATAGGTCACAAAACAAGCCTCAACAATTTCAAGAAAATTGAAATCATATCAAGCATCTTTTCAGACCACAGTGCCTTGAAACTAAAAATCAACCTTACAGAAAAAAATCAAAGACACCCAAACTCATGGAGAATGAATAACATGCTATTAAATAATGAATGGGTTAACAATAACATCAAAGAAATCAAGAAGTTTCTGGAAACTAATGATAATGAACACACAACAGCCCAAAACCTAAGGGACATGGCAAAAGCAGTCCTAGAAGGAAGTTCATAGCAATACGGGCATATCTGAAAAGGATAGAAGAATCTCAAATAAAAAATCTAACGCTAAAGCTACAAGAAGTAGAACAACAACAACAAATAAAGCCCAGAGCAAGAAAAGAAAGGAAATCATCAAGATCAGAGCAGAATTAAATGAAATAGAGATTAAACAAACAATTCAAAACACCAACAAAACTAGGAACTTGTGCTTTGAAAAATTAAACAAAATCGACAAGCCTTTAGCTTGGCACATCAAGAAAAAAAAGAGAGAAGACACAAATGAACAAAATCAGAAACAAAAAAGGAGAAATCACGACTAATACCACAGGAATACAAAGGATTGTAAGAAATTACTACAAAAAACTGTATGGCAAGAAATTTGACAACCTAGTAGAAATGGACAGATTTCTAGAAACATATAACCTTCAAAACTGAATCAAGAAGAAGTAGAAAGTCTCAACAGACCAATAACAAAGAAGGAAATTGAAACAGTAATCCAAAATCTCCCCGCACACAAAAGCCCGGGACTGGATGGCTTCACAGGCGAATTTTACAAAACATTTAGGGAAGAACTAACTCCTACCCTCCTCAAACTATTCCAGAAAATCCAAGAAGAGGGAAAAATCCCAAACTTTCTCTGAAGCCAGTATTACCCTAATTCCAAAACGAAGTCAAGACACAACAAAGAAAGAAAATTACAAGCCAATATCACTGATGAACACAGATGCTAAAATCCTCAACAAAATACTGCCAAACAGGATCCAGGAATACATCAAAAAGATCATACACCACGATCAGGTGGGATTCATCCCAGGGATGCAAGGATGGTTTAATATTCACAAATCAATAAATATAATACATCACCTAAACAAAATGAGAGACAAAAATCACATGAACGTATCAATAGATGCAGAAAAAGCATTTGATGAAGCACAACACCCATTTATGATGAAAACACGCAGCAAAATGGGAATAGAGGGAGCATACCTTAACATAATTAAGGCTATATATGAGAATCCTGTAGCCAACATCATACTCAATGGACAAAAATTGAAAGCATTCCCCCTGAACTCAGAAACAAGACAAGGATGTCCACTATCTCCACTCCTATTCAACATAGTGTTGGAAGTCCGAGCCACAGCAATCAGACAAGAAAAGAAATAAAAGGCATCTAAATTGGGAAAGAAGAAGTAAAACTATCATTATATGCAGATGACATGATAGTATACATAGAAAACCCTATAAACTCCAGTAGAAGACAACTCGATATAATAAATGGATTTGGCAAAATAGCAGGGTACAAAATAAATATACAGAAATCTAAGGCATTTCTGTACACCAACAATAAAATATCAGAGACAGAGACAAAAAAAAAAAATACCATGTACTATAGCAAGAAGAAAAATAAAGTTCCTAGGAATAAACTTAACCAATCAGATAAAAGACCTGTACCCTGAAAATTACGTAACATTGAAAAAAGAAATTAAGAAAGATACAAATAAATGGAAGCAAATACCATGTTCTTTGATGGGAAGAATCAACATCATCAAAATGGCCATACTACCCAAAGCAATGTACAGATTCAATGCAAACCCTATTAAAATACCAATGACACATTTCAGAGACCAAGAAAAAATACTCCAAAAATTCATACGGAACCAAAAAAGACCCCAAATAGCAAAAGCAATCTTGAGACAGAAGAATACAGCTGGAGGAATCACAATACCAGACATCAAACAATGCTACAAAGCAACTGTGATCAAAACAGTCTGGTACTGGCATAAGAACAGACATATAGATCAGTGGAACAGAATAGAGTCCAGAAATAAACCCAGGCCTCTATGGTCAACTAATATTTGATAAAGGAGGAAGGAACATAAAATGGAGTGAGAAGAGCCTCTTTAGTAAGTGATGCTGGGAGAACTGGACAGGGACGTGCAAAAAAATAAACCTAGACCACCAGCTTACACCACACATGAAAATAAACTCATGGTGGATCAAAGGGAGGGGGAAGATGGTGGCAAAGTAGGGGCAGTGTTCTCAGCTCGCTCCTGTTAAAGGGAGAGTCCAGGAATGAATGTGGAGTGGAGTGACTGAGTGAGTGTGGATCTCCGATAGCGTGAACAGGGAGGAGAGTGTGGGAGCAGCGTGGAGGTGGGTGGAGGGGTTTACCATGCACTGCAGGCTGAGTCATTCTGGGACCCGGTGCGTCTGTAGTACCAAGCCGGAGAGCTCACTAGCCGAGAGCTGCTTGGAGGCTCACCCTGCTAGGGTCACACAGATAAGTGAATTCCTGTAGGGAGTTAGGGAGAGGATTTGGCTGAAAAAGCCAGAGGAGTGAGAGAACAGTGAACAACCAGGACTGGGAGAAACTGTGTGATCTGAGTCTAGAGGGAAACCTCCTCAACTGCAACCTCTGACTGAAAGCTTGGCATCCCGGGCGAGTGTAGCACTTGTGCTAGGGCCCTACAGAACAAAGGGACAGTTTTGGGGCAAGGAGACGGGCCGTACAGAAAAGCTGCTGCAGAAATCCGGACTGCAGGATAGCTCCTCAGAAAGAGAAAAGTGAATGCCCCCGGTGCTTTGAGCTATCATGCTAGAATCCCACAGAACAAAAGGCTGGTTTGGGGCTAGGAGAGAAATAGGGTACGCAGGACATGTAAGTAGGGAAGAGAGCAGAGGTGGTGGTTCTGGAGTGGAAATGGTTTTAGGGCGGGGAGAAGAGCCTGTAGGAAAAGGCTGCTGCGGAGCTCCAGACTGGTGGAGAGCTCTAGGGTAGGAGAGCGCTGCGCTGACCGACCACACTAGAATCCTGCAGAACAAAGGGACAGTGCTGGGGCAGGAAGAGAGATAGAGTGCGCAGGTCTATAGACAGGGAAGCCAGTGAAGCTGTAGCTCGGAATAGAGACAGTTTTGGGGCAAGGAGAAGAGCCCATGCGGGAAAGCCGCTGCAGAGCTCCATACCAGGGGAGAGGTCCTGGGCAGGAGAGTGCCACTGGGCCCGGCACTTTGACCGACTGTGCCAGAGTCCTGCAGAACAAAGGGACGATCTTGAGACAGGGAGAGAGGTATGGTGCACAGGCATATAAACAGGGAAGAGAGCAGAAGCTGTGGACTGGGAATAGAGACAGGACTGGAGGCACGGCGGGGATTGCTGGCAGGCACAGGCTGGACCAACAGTGGGAAGAAGTAGCTGGACAAGCCTGAGGAGGGCTGAGGGTGCCACAGGAGGGGACAACTAAAGGCTGCTCACAGCAGAGTGGTGGTAGGCCCAGGAATAAAAGACTAGCAATCCCAGAATCAAGCAGGACCTTCCCACAGCCAGCCAACCAACCAGAAAAGATTTGAAACCCAAGGAATTTTGAATAGGGGCGGACTCAGGAAGGAAGGAAAAAAATAAATAACAAACAAACCAAATATACCCAGAGACTGTGCCTAAAAGTAGAATTGAGTTAAAATCCTCTCATTCTTTTATTTCTCACTCTCTCTCTAACTGCCCCTCCCATCCTTTCTTATTCTCTCTCCTTTTCTACCCTCCTCTTCCCTCCCTTCTCTCCCCTTAGCATGTCTCCCCTTCATCCTATTCTGTTAATTTTTTAATTTTAAGTTCTCTCCCTTTCCTTCCTATTCCCTTCTTCTAATCCCCTTTCCTCACCTTTATCCTCGACTTCCCTCTGTTTCCTTTCTCTCTCTCTCTCCTTTCTCTGCACAAAGCACTTTCAATTTTATTAAATTTCTTTCTTTATTTTGTCCCCCTTCAGTCTACATTCATTTTTCTTTCCTCCCTTGCCCTTATTTTCCTTCTCTCCCTATAAATATTCTCTCTCTTTCTTTCTATCTCCCTATTCTACTTTATATTCTAATCTTTAAATATTTAAATTTTAATTCTAATCTATTCCCCTCCCCCTTCACCCTCCCCTTCTTAACCCTTCTCTATTTCCACCCCATCCACTCACTTCTTTCTCTCCCTCTTGTATTTCTCTTCTTCATCCTATCTTTTGTCAACTCTTCAATTTCAATCTTTCCCTCCCTAATATCTCCTCTTCCTCTTGATTTCCCTCCTTCCCCCGTGTTCTTTCCCTCCCTCATCTTCTTGCTTTCCCATCTCTTATTCCTCTATCTATATATTCTCTCTTTTTCTCTATCTTGCTATTTTATATCATGTTTTAATCTCCTAATTTTTTTAATAATATATATATATTTTTTTAATTTTTATCCGGTCACCCCTCTTCTCCCCCCTTCTTCTTTCATTCTCTCTCCTACCCTTATCTTCTGTACTTTCTCTTTCCTCTCTCCCTTCCTGTTTTTCTATTTTCTACTCTGTATTTTTATTCTTGAAAAGTTCTTTCTCAATCTGTTTCCTACCTTCTAACCTCCTCAGCCCTCTGCTTCAATTTCTGGCTGTCTGTCTGCCTGGATGTCTGTTGTGTCTATCCCCCTTCCACACAAAACATATAGCATATACCGATTATGTAATCCTAATACTATACACTTCCACTTTCTCACTACACACCGTAACCCTCTCCTACTTTTCAAACATACAGTGTAAATGTTAACTGCTGTCTTACATAACCTTGATCCCAATTGCTAATATTATTATCCTATCAACTTCCCGCTCAAAAATTACCCTTCCTTAATTTAAAACAACTCCCTTCTGTTTCTTCTACGAAATAAGAGTCCCAGTATCTCCACAAGTATATTAATATGGGCTCATTTGCAACATATAGCAAGATTGTAGTTGGGGGAGATATTGGAGGGTGTGAGTTCCTTGCCTGGGTTGTGTGATTATGTTGTAGCAGCACCTCCACTAAAGACCTCAAGACAAGGTGGGCAGAGTGACTCTCAATCAACTAATCAGAGAAAAAGACCCACCAAAGAGTAGCTGAAATACAACCAGACAGATTATAAAGAAATAACATCAAGGACAACACAGACGGAGATCCAAGATGGCGGAGTAGTAAGCGGAAGCTACAATAACCTCCTCCCAGGACCAGCCAGTGCTGAATCAGCCCCAGTACAACAGACAGACCATTCCCCCCCCAAATGGCGTCAGACTAAGGGGAAATAAAAGCCTTGTCTACAGGAATTAAGCTGCCACACCCACGGTCCTTAAGCCTGACGGATAATCACAGATTCAGTAAATAAACAACTAAAGAAGACATATAAAGGCAGAAGATCCCTGGAAGTCTCCAATAGGCTGCCTAGGGTCAGTCTGGTACATGATCTGATGCTACCAGAGGCAGATCCAGGAAGTGCAGATCATTCTAAGAAACACCAACAAACAATAGGAATCACAAAAATGGGGAGACAGAGAAACAACCCTCCATCAAAAGAAAAGGTAGAATCCCCAGAGAGTGTGCTAAATGAAACAGAGGGGAGCTAAATATCAGATACGGAATTCAAAACATGGATTATGGAGAAGCTGAATGAGCTCAGCAGAAACTACAAAGAACTCCAGGGAAACTACAAGGAACTACAGAAAAACTACAAGGAACTGACAGAGAATTACACGAGCATGAAAAAGGACATAGAAGCTATCAATAAGAGCCAGGAGGAAATGAAGAATACAATCTCTGAATTGAAGAACACAGTAGTAGGAATTAAAAGCAGGCTAGAGGAAGCAGAAGATCAGATCAGCGAGCTGGAGGACAACGTACACAAAACCCCCCAGACAGTGTAACAAAATGAAAAAAGACTGAACAAGACTGCAGAGGATCTAAGACAGCTACAGGAAAACAAGAAAAGTAATAATATCCATATCATAAAAATTCCAGAAGGAGAAGAAGAGCAAGGGATAGAAAACCTCTTTGAAAAACTAATGACAAAAATCTTCCCTAACATGAGGAGAGAAAGAGTCACGCAAGTCCAGGAAGCACAGAGGGTCCCAATGAAGATGAACCCCAACAGGCCCACCTCAAGACACATTATAATTAAAATGGCAACATTCAAAGACAAAGAGAGAATCCTAAAAGCAGCAAGAGAGAAACAACTAATAACATAAAAAGGAGCTCCAATAAGGCTATCATCAGATTTCTCAGCAGAAACACTACAAGCCTGAAGGCTATAGCAAAAAAATATTCGAAGCAATGAAAAACAAAGGCCTACAACCTAGAATACTCTACCCAGCAAACTTCTCATTCAAAATGGAGGGTGAAATAAGGATCTTCCAAGACAAAAGAAGGCTAAAAGACTACATCTCCACCAAACCAACAATGCAAGAGATGCTAAAGGGTCTGCTTTAAGAAGATAAAGAAACAGAGAGAGACAGAGAAGAACACGAGTACAAAGGGGAAAACTGACAATGAATAAGTACTTATCCGTAATAACCTTAAATGTAAATGGATTAAATGCTCCAAAGACATAGAGTAGCTGAATGGATTAGAAAGAATGACCCACATATATGTTGTCTACAAGAGACCCACCTTAGAACAAAAGATCTGCACAGACTGAAAGTAAAGAGATGGAAAAAATATTTCAAACAAATGGACATGAAAAAAAAAAAAAGCTGGGGTAGCAATACTTATATCAGACAAAACAGATTTCATAGCAAAGTCCATAAAAAGACAAAGAAGGGCATTTCATAATACTTAAGGGAAAAATCCATCAAGAAGATATAACCCATTGTCCTTTACAAGATTACAAAGGGTCCTAATATTTGAGAGGGGGGGTGGATAGTTATTTTTTATGAACCAGGGGTATGGACTTGAGGGGGGGGATTGCTGGGGGAGGGAGATGCTGGGTGGAGGGTAGCAAAGGGGAGAAAATTGGAACTGTTGTAACAATATAATCAATAAAAAACATTAAGGGACTTCCGGCCAAGATGGAGGCTTAGACGGACACGCTAGGTCTCCCTCTACAACTAGAGAGGAATACAACTACTTCAAAACAAAGGATAACTAGAAATTCCAGAAAATAAAACTACACGGAAGCCCAACATATGAAGTTATAAACCAGCGGTGCCATTTGGGCAGGTAAGAGTTAAAGAGGGCAGCGCTGTTTGCGATGGCACCTGAGACCGCGGCGGGGCGGCAAGAAATCCCGGCTGCGGTCGGGCCCCTGGCAGTGCGCGACCCCAGCGCTGGGGAGAGCTGCCACCGCATCGCCTTGAACAGTGAGGCCCAGGGGGGCGGGAGGACGGATCCCGGTCTCCTAGCTGAATAACTGTGTGAATCCATCTTGGACCCCCGCCCCCAAAGAAAGCACCACAGGGTTGCGAAATAGGTCGCAGACAGGCGCCAGTCGCTGACTTGTGACGCATACACAGGCACTGCCCCCTACAGCCGGCCCAAGAAAAGAAAACGCATCTGTCAAAATGAGGCAGACAACTATAGAAATCCCGGTGACACAGCTCACCAGGCAACAGATAGAGAACCTGACAGATGAACAGATAAGAAACCTGTCAGAGGCTCAGTTCTGGGCCATTGTTATCAGGTGGCTTACAGAATTCACAAAAGAGCAGGAAAAAGATAAGAAAGAAGCGAAAAACATTCATAACGAAAGGAACAAAACCGCATACGGGACAGATGGTGAGGAAAAAAAATCCAGAGTTCATTTCAACAAACTGGAATATGGAGAAGGAACAAGCAGTCAACCAATGCAGAGAGAGGAAATGGGAAGCAACAATGAGAGGATCAGAAACCTCTGGGACAGCTATAAAAGGCCCAACATAAGAATCATTGGTTTGCCAGAGAGTGAGGAAGATGAACTAGAACTTGAAAAATTGAGTGAAATTATAATAAAGGAGAACTTCCCAGACTTGGGGAAGGGAATAGACTTGCAGGTCCAGGAAGCAAGGAGAGTTCCCAAGAGACTGGACCCAGGGAGAACCACTCCAAGACACATTATAATCAAAATGTCAAAAATTAAAGATAAAGAGAGAATCTTAAAAGCAGCAAGAGAGAAGAAAAGAATTATGTACAAAGGGGTCCCAATTAGACTATCAGCTGACTTCTCAAGGGAGACCCTACAGACAAGAAGGGACTGGCAAGAAATATTCAAAGTAATGAAAATCCAAAACCTACAACCACGAATACTCTATCCAGCGAAATTGTCATTCAGAATAGAAGGACAGAGAAAGTGTTTCCAGGACAAAATAAAACTGAAAGAGTTCATTAGATCCAAACCACTGTTATATGAGATGTTAAAGGGACTGGTTTAAAAAACAGAAGCTAGGGAGATGAAACAAAGGCAAACTAAACAGGCAACGAGAGTGGAAAAGGAACTGTGGGTACAGGAAGCATATTGGGGGAGGTCAACAGGGAGGGGGAGTGGGGAGAGGGAGGGAGATGATATAGGAATTGGGGATGATGGTAGGAGGGAATGGAATAGACGGAGAGAGGTTGGGAGGAACTGTATGCACAACTAATGGACATAATCTAAAAGGGGGGACAACTGGAGGGAGGGGGGCCACCGGGTGGAGGGGAGCAGAGGGAAGGGAAATTGGCACAAATGTAATATTTTAATCAATAAAACACATTAAATCTGAAAAAAAAAAAACATTAAAAAAATAAATGCAAAAGATTACTAGAAAAAAAAAAGAAGATATAATCCTTATAAATATATATGCACCCAACTTAGGAGCACCCAAATATATAAGGAAAATTTTGAAAGACTCCAAGAAAGATATAGATAACAACATACTCATAGTAGGGGACTTTAACACCCCATTGTCAACAATGGACAGATCTTCGAAGCAAAGAAACACCAAAGATATTGAGGCACTGAACAACACTCTAGATCAAATGGACTTAGTTGATATATATAGAATTTTTCACCTCAAAGAAGCTAAATAAACATTCTTCTCAAGTGCACATGGGACATTTTCAAGGATAGACCACATGGTAGGACACAAAACAAGCCTTAACAAATTCAAGAAAATTGAAATTATATCAAACATCTTCTCAGATCACAATGGCTTAAAATTGGAAATCAAACTCAAGGAAAAAACTCAAAAACATTCAAACTCATGGAGAATGAATAATATGCTATTAAATAATGAATGGGTTAGCAATGACATCAAGGAAGAAATCAAAAAGTTTCTTGAAACTAATGATAATGAACACATAACAACCCAAAACCTATGGGATACAGCGAAAGCAGTCCTAAGAGGAAAGTTCATAGCAATACAGGCCTATCTAAAAAAGCTAGAAGAATCTCTAATAAAAAATTTAACCCTAAGGCTACAAGAACTAGAGGAAGAACAACAAGCAAAGCCCAGATCAAGTAGAAGGAAGGAAATCATCAAGATCAGAGCACAATTAAATAACATATAGACTAAACTAACAATTCAAAAGATCAACAAAAGTAGGAGCTGGTTCTTTGAAAAGATAAACAAAATTGACAAGTCTTTAACCACGCTCATCAAGAAAAAAAGAGAGACGACCCAAATAAATAAAATCAGAAACGAAAGAGGAGAAATCACAACTGATACCACAGAAATACAAAGGATTATAAGAAATTATTATGAACAACTGTATGACAAGAAATTTGACATTCTAGAGGAAATGGACAAATTCCTGAAAACCTATAGTCTTCCCAAACTGAATCAAGAAGAAGCAGAAAGTCTGAATACACCAATAACAGCTATTGAAATGAAGCAGTAATCAAAAAACTCCCAGCACACAAAAGCCCTGGACCGGATGGCTTCACAAGTGAATTCTACAAAACATTTAGGAAAGAACTAACTCCTATCCCTCTGAGCCTATTCCAAAAAATAACAAGAAGAGGGAAGACTCCCAAACTCGTTCTATGAAGCCAGTATAACCCTAATTCCAAAATCAGGTCAAGACACAACAAAGAAAGAAAACTACAGGCCAATATCGCTGAAGAACATAGATGCTAAAATCCTCAACAAAATATTGGCAAACCGGATCCAGCAACACATTAGAAAAATCATACACCACGATCAAGTGGGATTCATCCCAGGGATGCAAGGATGGTTTAATATTTGCAAATCAATAAACGTAATATACCACATAAACAAAATGAAAGACAAAAACCACATGAACATATCAATAGATGCAGAAAAAGCATTTGATAAAGTACAACACCCATTTATGATAAAAACTCTCAGCGAAATGGGAATAGAGGGAGCATACCTCAACATAATAAAGGCCATATACGAAAAACCTGAAGCCAACATCATACTCAATGGGCAAAAACCGAGAACATCCCCTCTGAGATCAGGAACAAGACAAGGATGTCCTCTCTCTCCACCCCTATTCAACATAGTGTTGGAAGTTCTAGCCACAGCAATCACAGAAGAAAAAGAAATAAAAGGCATCCAAATTGGAAAAGAGGAAGTAAAACTGTCATCATTTGCAGATGACATGATAATGTATATAGAAAACCCTATAGACTCCACTAAAAAACTACTAAACCTAATAAGTGAATTTGGCAAAATAGCAGGATACAAAGTCAATATTAAGAAATCGAAGGCATTTTTATACACCAACAATAAAATCTCAGAGATAGAAACTGAAAGAAAAATTTCATTTACCATAGCAACAAGAAAAATAAAATACCTAGGAATAATCTTAACCAAGTAGGTAAAAGCCCTGTACTCAGAAAACTACACAACACTGAATAAAGTAATTAAAGAAGATATAAATAAATGGAAGCATATACCATGCTCATGGAAGGGAAGAATCAACATCATTAAAATGTCCATACTACCCAAAGCAATTTATAGATTCAATGCAATCCTTATTAAAATACCAGCAACGTATTTCACAGACTTAGAACAAATACTTCAAAAATTTATATGGAACCAAAAACGAGCCCGAATAGCCACAGCAATTTTGAGGAAGAAGAACACAGTAGGAGGAATCACAATACCTGATATCAAACTATACTACAAGGCCACGGTAATCAAAACAGTCTGGTACTGGCATAAAAACAGACATATAGATCAATGGAACAGAATTGAAAGCCCAGAAATAAACCCAGGTTCATATGGTCAACTAATATTTGACAAAGGGGGAAAGAACATCAAATGGAGTGAGAAGAGCCTCTTCAACAAATGGTGTTGGGAGAACTGGACAGGGACATGCAAAAAAATGAAACTAGACCACCAACTTACACCATACACCAGAATAAACTGAAAATGGATCAAAGACTTAAATGTAAGCTGTGATACCATAAAAGTCCTAGAGGAAAAAATAGGCAGGAAAATTTCAGATATCACACATAGCAACATTTTCACTGATACATCTCCTAAGGCAAGGGAAGTAAAGGAAAGAATAAACAAATGGGACTACATGAAACTAAAGAGTTTCTGCTCAGCAAAAGAAAACATCAGCAAGATGAAAAGGAAACCAACCATATGGGAAAACATATTTTCCAATGATATATCAGACAGGAGACTGATCTCCAAAATATATAAAGAGCTTATATGACTCAACATGAAGAAAACAGACAATCCAATTAAAAAATATCAAAGGACCTGAATAAACACTTCTCCTAAGAGGACATACAGAACGTCCATAGACACATGAAAAACTGCTCCACATCACTAGCCATCAGAAAGATGCAAATAAAAACCACAATGATATACCACTTTACACTGCTCCGAGTGGCCATCATCAACAAATCAACAAACAAGTGCTAGTGAAGATGTGGAGAAATGGGAACCTTACTGCACTGTTGGTGGGGATGCAGACTGGTGCAACCACTATGGAAAACAGTATGGACTTACCTCAAAAATCTAAAAATGGCACTGCCTTTTGAACCATAGTTTCCACTGCTAGGATTATACCCAAAAAACCCTAAATCCCATTTCAAAAGAACCTATGCACCCCTATGTTCATAGCACTGCTGTTTACAATTGCTAAGTGCTGGAAACAGCCTAAGTGCCCATGTGTAGATGAGTGGGTCAAAAAACTGTGGTACTTTACACAATGGAATACTATACAGCAGAGAGAAAGAAGTAACTCCTGCCATTTGCGACAACATGACTGGAACTAGAGAGAATTATACTTAGTGAAATAAGTCAGGCAAAGAAAGAAAAATGCCATATGACATCACCTAATTCAGGAAACTAAATAAAAACATAAACAAATGAACTAAATAGAACAAGGAGAAGAATAACAGTCAATAGGGGGGAGAGGGAGGGAGAGGAGGGTGATAAGTAATGGAAGGGTTTAGTCAAGGAATGTGTATAAATGACTCATGGACATGGACAACGGGGAGGAATATGATTGTGGGAGAATTGGTGGGCTGGGTGGGGAGAATAACGGGGGGAAAAATGGGACAACTGTAATTGAAAAATCAAAAAATAAAATAAAAAAAGTGTGGGGGTGTGGAGGAGAGGGTGGTCTTACCACATGGGGAAGGATTGTGCAGTCTCCAGGTCAGTTGGCTGTCCCTGGACAACAGCGTGCTTGATTTAACTGGCTGGCATCCTTGTTGTATTCTCGGGGCAACAGATTTAGCAACATGGTTAAAAGACATCATTCAATCGATAACCACTAGATGACAAAAGGCTGGGATTAATTTTCAATGTTCCACATTAGGGAAAAGAAAATCTTTGGAGGAAGGTGTGTCAGGCACATATCACCTGTCCAAAACCTTTTTACCCATTATACTTAGTTTGGGCTGAGGGAAATATTTTAGGTTTCCCCCTCTCAGACCTCTGTGCTCTTTCTGTCCAAGTCATTAGGATAGAAAAGAGAAACCAGTTTTACTATGAAGCCCACAGACCACCTCATACTTCACCAACTGAGCCACTTAGTTCAGCCAAACCATTGAGTCTCAGGAGGTAGCGATGCAGACAGGATTATGTGAGGCCTATATGTACAATCACTCAGGTAATGAGATCAGAGGCTTATGCCCTTTCAAAACAGAAAACACATGTTAATTTATGTAACATAACCCACAAACAAGTCTCTAAATCTGTAGGACTGTCTTATTGGAAAGACATCCAGTTTCAAGGCATTTGACATTCTTCTTGCCTGTAAATTATACATCTTTGATGATACCACAGGCATAGTTTAACTTTCAAATGAAAACAAATTTTAAATGGAAAGAAACTTTAAAGATGGTTAGTTGTGCTACTTTATAGTCTAAACTGAGCATTGTGAGATTCCTTGAATCACGATTTTACTCCCTAAGATTACCCTCCTTGTCATTAAAGGGACTGCATTAAGTCCATTTTTAATTTATCCTGTTCATTTGCATAAACACAACAAGAACAGCAAATGATCACTTATGATCTTTAGTTCTGCTTTGCTGGAACTTACACAAGGACCATTTAGGGTGACCTTCAGTCTGCCCTTCAGGGCACAGAGGCTGAGCCACATACCTGGCATTCACCCTTGTCTGTACACACCTGTCTTTTCCAAGTCCTTCTGGTTTTCCATTGTGCCTTAAGGTCCCTTCTAGCCATCATTCAGGAAAACAACCTTCATTCGTTCCCTGGAAAGATTGGTGTGGACTGCACAACCAACCAAGGTACCAGGCCTTTCAAAAAGCTTTCTTGAATGAACTAAGTTCAAGAACTGAGATTCCACTCTATTGCTACACAGCCTTTTTGTTATTCCTAATTTTTAAACTTTTTTTCTTGTTGTTCAATTAAATTGTACCAATTTTTCCCTGTTGCTCTCCTCTCCCTGCCCTTTCCCTGATGCAACAGTTAATCCCCACCCTATTGTCCATATCCATGGGTCCTTTATACTTGTCTTTTGACTAGACCCTTCCTCTTCTTTGCCACATTATCCCACTCCCCACTCCTCTCTGGTTGCTATCAGTTTGTTCTTTAATTCCATATCTCTGGTTCTATTTCGCTCATTGGTTCGTTTTGTTCATTAGGTTCCACTTATAGGTGAGATCATATGGTATTTGTCTTTCATTGCCTGGCTTATTTCACTTTGCATAATACTCTCCATTATGATATAACTTTTTCCATTCCTTTACTTTCCATCTCTGTGTGTCTTTCAACCTTCAGTGAGTTTCTTGTAGGTAGCATAGGTGTGGGTCTTGTTTTCACATCCATATTTGCCACCATATGTCTTTTGATTGAAGCATTTATTTTAGTTACATTTAAATTGTTGATAGGTTTTTAGTTGTTGCCATTTTATTATTCATAGTTTTAACCTTTTCCTCTCTTCTTAAAAAAGTTGCTTTAACATTTCTTATAATACTTGTTTGGTGGTAATAAGCTTCTTTAGTTTTTTCTTGTCTGTGAAGCTCTATTTCACCTTTGATTTTCAATGACAACCTTGCCGGTTAGAGTAGTTTTGGTTATACTTTTCATCACTTTGAATATTTCATGCCAATCCCTTCTGGCCTTAAACGTTTCTATTCAGAAATCAGCTGACAGTCTTATGGGAGTTCCCTTATAGGTAACTAACTGGTTTAATCTTGCTGCTTTTAAGATTTTCTTTTTGTGTCTGACATTTGCCAATTTAATTATGATGTGTCTTGAATGGCCCTCTTTGAGTTCATCTTTTGGGGATTTTCTGTCAATTTCTGGACTTGTGTATCAATTTCCTTCACCGGGTTAGGTAAGTTTTCTATTATTTTTTCAAATAGGTTTTCAATTTCTTGCTCTCTCTCTTCTCCTTCTTGTGCCCCTATGATTCAAGCGTTGGTATGTTTGGTACTGTCTCAGAGGCCCCATAAACTTTACTCATTTTTTTTGGATTCTTTTTTATTGTTCTGGTTGTGTTTTCTGATATCTTCTCTTACAAATTACTGATTTGATCCTCTACTTCATTTAACCTACTGTTAATTCCCTCTAATATATTCTTTTTAAATGTTTTATCTATTTATTTATTTCAGAGAGAGGGGAAGGATGGGATAAATAGAGAAAGAAAAAAAATCTATGTGTGGCTGCCTCATGCACACCCTTAACTAGGGACCTGGTCTGCAACCCAGGCCTGTGACCTGACTGGGAATTGAACCACTGACCCTTTAGTTCTCAGGCTGGTGCTCAATTTAGTAAGCCACACCATCGAGGGCTCTAATGTATTCTTTATTTCAGTTATTTTATTCTTAATTTCTGATGATTTTTTTTGTTTTCTATCTTCATCTTTATATTTCTTATCTTTTTGTTGAAGTTCTCACTGAGAATTTATTCTTTCCCTAACTTAATTGAGCAGCCTTTTAATCACTGTTTTGAACTCTGCATCTGGTAAATTGTCTGTCTCCATTTTGTTTAGTTCTTTCTCTGGAGTTTTGTTCTCTTCTTTTATTTGAGATGTTTTTTGTCTCCTCATTTTGGCTGCCTCCTTTTATTTGTTTCTATGTATTGATTAGAGTTGCTATGTCTCCTAGTCTTCATAAAGTGGCTTTATGTAATAAGTATGCTGTGGGACCCAGTGACACACTCTCCTTGGTTACTGAGCCAGGTGCTCCAGGTGTGTCCTCCTATTATAGTTGAGCCTTGATTTCTGTTGGCAGGTCAATGGAAGAGATTTATTCCCATTGGCTGCAAGTACTGGCCATGAATAAATTCAAGGAGCTGTTATTCAGGAATTGACCTTATGGAGCAAGATTAACTTTACTGGGTTCTAGTGATAGCCCTTTGTTTCATTTGTGGAGGTGGTTGGGTGATGCTCTGGTATGGTCTGAAGCTGGCCACCAGATTTGTTGGTTCTTAGTCCTCTTTGGAGGGGCTCTGGTGTAGGCCAATATCAGCCATTACTTGATTCCACTTGGTATGAGCTACAAGGTGTGCCACGTGTGCTGGACTTAGAGGTGTCTGGGCAAGGCTATGTTGTGAACCAAGGCTGTCTACCTCTAGTCTTGGGCTTGGGGCTGCTTAGCGAGTAGGAGGGGCACACTGAGGCCCTAGCCTGCTTGCTTTTGTTTTGGGAATCTTTGAGAAATTTTAGGAAAGTTCACAGCATGAGCCAAGACATGACATTTGTATGGAAAAACCATTGGAAGAAGCTTGGGTGGCCTGCAACTTGGGTGGGTTAGAGTCGTGGGGAATCACCAGAGTAAGGCAAACTGTTAACCAGGTTGATGAAGACTCAGATATGGCACCTGCCTCACCTGCAATTGGGTGGGGTGAGGATTCAACAAAGAAAGAATGGCTTCCTCCAGCCCTTCTGTCTGGGAAAAAGTTGCCCATCCAGGCCCCACCTGGAAGCCTAATGGTTCAGTCCTCGCTGTATGGCACCTTTTGAGCTGGTGCCCCAGTTATGCAGCTCCAAGTGAGTGAGTCCATCAGTGAGTAAGCCCATGTGCAGGTCATTTAAGAGGAACACCTGGTATCTAGCAACCTTTCATCTCACTCAGCCACAATCCCTGCTGGTTTTCACAACCAGAAGTTACTGATTCTACATCTTGATTGTAGTCATTACACAGTTGCATACATTTTTCAAAACTCATAAAACTGGATATTTCAAATGGGTTCATTTGCTGTCTATAAGTTTTACCTCAATAAGGTTGAATTTTTAAATTGGGGGACAAAAGAATACAAAACACACCCCAATGGATTATCTGACAGTCAAACATATTATTCCTTGCCCCTTTCTATTGTATAACAACAGTCCCAACTTTTCTTCCTGATCAGAATCAATTCCCCCTGTCAGGACGTTGAAAAACACAGAGTTTTTAAGTGGTTCCTTGGGAGTAATTATATTTGCATCCCTATTACACACACACACACACCTGGTTCCCAGACCCATACACTGTACCTTTTCTGGACACAGCACCCCATTATGATCATTTATTTAAGGTCCTGGCATAGGGGACACCATTCATGCAAGATACTATACAACTTGGCCTTATAGATGTGTCTTCAATGGCCATTATACCACTAGATGAGTCCATCAGGTTCTATGTGGCAGAATATGTGAACTTTCTAGTAGATATCACAGTCATGTGCCCATTGTCATTTCTACTTTGTGATGAAGCAGTTTTCTTGATCTGCTGTAATATTACAAAACATTCCATGTTAGTGGATCAGATATTCCCTAAGTCCTTGAATAGTGGTGTTAGTTGAGGCCTTTCAGGCAGGGAAGAAAAATCCATACCCAGAATATGCATCAATTCTAGTAAAAATTAATTGTTAACCTTTATAGAGTTAAGAAGTTTACTGTTACCAACTTGTAGCTAGTATCTTGGTGGGCTTTTCTCAAAAAATGGTACTATGTTAGAATATCAACAATGTCTCATGTTGATGACTAATGGTACTGTAAAGTGGATTAACTTGTGTAGGTGAGTTAAAGCCAATATTGTTGGATCCATGCATGACATATCCCTACCACAATGGCTACGCCATTTGTGAGCCCATTATGCTAGATTAGGGTAGCCAGTGGGAAACTGACTGCCAATTTGTTTCATCAACTTTGTTGTTTATTTCCTCTTCTGTAATAAATGCTTTCTGATGGGCATTAACATGTGATGCAAAGAAGTTCACTTCATAGATACATCCAAATTCCATTTCTGTTGTCCTTAAACTTCTGTTTCTGGAGTACATTTGTCTTAATAAGCTCTCAAAACCACTAGTCATCTCTTGCTTACCAGCTCATTTCAACATGATTTCACACATGCAATACCAGTGTGATGTTTTGTGGAATATCTAGATGTTCCAGCTCAGTGCAGGATTGTAAATGTATATTGTTGTTTGCCCCAAAGTGAATGCAGACTGTTTCTGATCTTCTCTTTTGATAGGAACAGAAAGGAATTGATTAGCCAAATAATCGACCATTTATATGCCTGAGGTAGCCTTAATTGGCTGTTATGAATATATTATATTTGTGACAACAGCTGCAATTGGAGCTACTACTTGCTTAAGGCTGTAATAATCCATACACAGTCATTCTCCATATATTTTTTGTAGGAACCAGACTGGTGAATTAAATGGATATACGATGGAAACCAAAACCCCTGCACTGTTTAGGTCTTTAAGGTTGACATTAATCTCTGCTATCCCCCAGGTATACACTTATTACCTATATCACATATGGTTAATCACTTAAGTTATTGGAGACTCACATTTTTCTCATATCTGAGGTGAGAATATGAATACAGTACCCATTTCACAGAATTGTTGCTGGGATTCAATGAATTAGCAAATATGAAGTTGTTTGGCTTCACATTAGTGTCTCATTTCACATAGATCTATAAGATGCTACTGTTGGATACATCAAACCACCATAGGCCATCCTACGTATTAATAAAAATTAGCTCCTGATTGACTCTCATACCTTTTGTAGTACCTTGGTCTCATGGGTTGTCTATTAACCAAGTGTAAGGTGGCCTCATGAGGTCTTTTACTTGATCGACAGCCTCGGGCTACATTTCCTTCTTTGGCTAAAGACTTTAGAATTTTTAGTCTGCTCCCCTATCTCTCTCTGTCTCTGTCTCTCACCATCTTTTTCCATGGCTTCTATTTCTCACTTATATGCTTAGAGTTCTACTGCATTTCCTCCAAGAATGGCCAGAGATACGGCAGTTTACCCCTTCTTCAAAAACAGTATCTTTTCTCTTTAAGGATTTTACTAAAGATCATTTTAGAAAATAGAAGACATCAAGCATAACAGACCTGGAGGAGTATCAGTGATTTTCAGAACACAGTTTTCACTATCTCCATTCCATATAATTTCAAACTGCCCTTTTGAGTTGGGTATTTATCCCCAGTAGGTGGATTTTGCCCCTTTCCTCCCACCCCTAGATTTTTTATTGCTACCTGAGGGTATAGCCTATGTCTCTTGAAAGTCCCCCTTTTCATCTTAAAGATGGAACACACGCATCACCCTAGGTGTTTTTTTCTTCATTGGGCAACAGGTGTCTCTGAGAAAATCCAGGAGGCTGACCTCCTTGCTCACTAAGCCTCCAGATACATTATTGTTCACACTGCTACTTACAGTCTGTGGCTTCTCTACTGCTTAGTTTTTCCAGTTCATAACCAAATTTACCCTGATTTTCAGCTCTCAATCTTCCTGATTCATGTCTATATTCTGACTAGCGTTCTTTTTCAATTCAGAGGGCAATTGGCCATGTCAAAAACTGAGGCATGTGCCTTGGTCTTTTACATGTCTTCGACTATTTTAACAACAAAGAAGAGCAATGTACACTCTTTCCTGGAAGAATAGTGCAATTGGTCATGGATGCAATTTTAATACACTCCCCAGAAACAGCTATGTACCTAACCTGAGCTGGCCTCTCTGCAAGCATCTCCATGGAAACCAGAAAAAGTATGCATTTTGAGCAGCCTGAGGTCAAGTCCCTGTGGCACATATATTTTCCACACTGAGTGTTGCAGGTGAAAGTGACTCAAGTAACAGTGATACAGGCTAAGTCTTAGATGAGCCCGCTTGTCCCCAACCAACCACCAAAGGTCACCCTGAGGTTTCTCAATTTGCCATACTACTACCAACTGACAGAGTGTTATCACAAACTTTCTTAGCCTCACTAACTAGCTAACTTCTCAAAGAAAAACAACAAGATCTGAGACTTGATAATCTGTTTTTTTATTACCCAAGCATGCAATGCCCTCACCCATGGAGACATTCATCCATTCATAATTCAAACAATTTTGTGCTAAAATAATCTTCAGAATGGTACACTGCTATATTGTGCTTGCCTCTCTCTTATGGAAAATCTTTGGGATTGAGCTTCCCAGGGCTGTAGAAAAATCCACTGTTTAGGCGATGACAACATAGGTTGTTCATCATTTTTGCCCCTTTTACAAGAAGACTAACAAACAACTGTCCACGAAAAAGCTCCATTGTAAAACTCCCAGAACTCAAGGGTGAGATTGAAGTACCTCTCTGGTTCACAGAAACTAAGGACTGTACTGGAAGAGTAAGAGGAGCAGTTTCACTTTGACCACATCACCCCTCTCCCATGCAGGCATAGTGCTGCACTGAGAGGGTTGCACTGGGCCTATGGATTCTCCAGTGGAAAAAGAGAACCTAAGGTGGACATCCAGCTCCCCCAGTACTGCAGGACCATTCCTCAGAGGCCCACTCAAGTCTTGCCTCATGGGGATCACCAGGGGAATCTGTGGAGCTCAACAACTAGGGATCAATTAGACACTAAGAAAGATGGCAAAGCTTATAGCAAACATCAATCAGCTGATACACTCAATAACAGAAAAAAATCCAATTTAAAAATGGAAAAAGGACCTAAATAGATATTTTTCTTAGCAAGATATGTGAACAACCAACAGGCACATGAAAATGTGTTCAAATCATTAAGAAAATTTAAATCAGATTCACAATTAGATATCACCTTACACATGTGAATATGGCTATTATGAAAAAGACAATAGGTAAATGCGGGTGAGGATGTGGACAAAAGGGAACACTTTTACACTGTTAGTGGTAATGAAAATTGGAATAGCCACTATGGAAAGCAGTATAATGGTTATTTGAAAAATTAAAAACAGAACTATCATATGATCCACCAATCTCATTTCTGGGTATTTTTCCAAAGGGAACAAAATCACTATCTTGAAAAGATATCAATACACACACACACACACACACACACGTGTGTGTGTGTGTGTGTGTATGTATGGAATAGTTAGCCATAACAAAGAAGGAAATTCTACAATTTATAACAACATGGATGAAACCTGAGGGCATTATACTAAGTGAAATAAGAGAAAAATAAGTGCTGTGAGATCTCACTTATATGTAGAATTTTTAAAAACTGATCTTATAGAAACAGAGAGTAGATTGGTGGCTGCCAGGGGAGTGAGGGAAATGGCTGAAGATGATCAAAGGGTATAAATTTTCAGTTATAAGATAAATAACTTTGGGGAATATAATGTACAGCATGGTGACTATAGTTAACAATACTATACCATATACCTGAAGGTTACTAAGACAGATCTTAAATGTTTTCACCACAAAAAAGGTATCTATGAGGTAATGAATGTGTTATCTAACTTTATTGTGGTAATCATTTTGCAATATATACATATATCAAATTATCAGGTTATACACCTTAAACTTAAACAATTTTACATGTCACTTATATATCAATAAATCTGTTTTGGGGCCAAATTTTAAAATACTCAAATGACGTACAGAGACTCTGGATGACCTCCATCTAGTACAATATGTTGAAGTTATAAAATGCATAATCCACAAATGTAAAGGGGAAAGAAAGCCCAAGGAGAAAACATTATCTAGTTTTTTCTGATTATGATGCCAAAAAAACCCTTGGTGACAGTTTCCCTGGATTTTTTTTTTTTTTATTTAGCCTAGGGCTATGTTCCACTTTGTCATGGTGGATATACTGCTCAAGACCACTCTTGACCTTGGATGCCTTATTGTATCAACCAGGATCCTTGAGGAAAACAGAAGTCAAAGTCTCACTGGGTAGTTGCCTGCAGCTCCTGACCCGGAAGCAGATTCTAGCCCCTCCTTCTCCACCAGGCTGCTGTCTGCAACAGGCGTGGGTCACGATCTCGCTCTTTTTCTGCCGCCATCTTGGTTCCGCGTTCCCTTTACAAAATGCCCGGTGAAGCCACAGAAACCGTCCCTGCTACAGAGCAGGAGCTGCCACAGCCCCAAGCTGAGACAGGGTCTGGAACAGAATCTGACAGTGATGAATCTGTACCAGAGCTTGAAGAACAAGATTCCACACAGGCAACCACACAACAAGCCCAGCTGGTGGCAGCAGCTGAAATTGATGAAGAACCAGTCAGTAAAGCAAAACAGAGCCGGAGTGAAAAGAAGGCACGGAAGGCTATGTCCAAACTGGGTCTTCGACAGGTTACAGGGGTTACTAGGGTCACTATCCGGAAATCTAAGAATATCCTCTTTGTCATCACAAAACCAGATGTCTACAAGAGCCCAGCTTCAGATACCTACATAGTGTTTGGGGAAGCCAAGATCGAGGATTTATCTCAGCAAGCACAGCTAGCAGCTGCTGTGAAATTCAAAGTCCAAGGTGAAGCTGTCTCAAACATTCAAGAAAACACACAGACTCCAACTGTACAAGAGGAAAGTGAAGAGGAAGAGGTTGATGAAACTGGTGTGGAAGTTAAGGACATAGAATTAGTCATGTCACAAGCAAATGTGTCAAGAGCAAAGGCAGTCCGAGCCCTGAAGAATAACAGTAATGATATTGTAAATGCTATTATGGAATTAACAATGTAACCATCTAAAAAGAAGGACTCTTTTTTTTTGGTGTTTCAAAAGAGTTACTGCAGCTTTGTTTGAAATTTGTACTGTTTCTATCATTAATAAAGTTATGGCTTCTTGTGGAAAAAAAAAAAAAAAGAAAGAAAAAAAAAAAAAGTCTCACTGGGTAATTTGAGAAGAATTTAATCAAGTGACAATAAAAGTGTGTACAAGATTTCGAGAATCTTACTAGGTTTAGTGTAGTATTCCATTACTGACAAGAGGGAAGGGACATTACCACACCTATACCTGAAGGTGTAAATGGATGGCAAGTGGAACCCAGAGAGGATCACAACATTATATTCAGGTAACTTGACAGGAGCTGTAAATAAGCTAAAGTCAACAATGGTTCCTCAGGGAAGGAGCCAGGGGAGTAAATATTTTCACTTCAGTTTTCCCCACCTTCCAATATCCTGCCTATGTCTCCCATTGTACAAACCCAACAAGGACCCAAAAGGTAAGAAAACCCTTTGTTTTAGACAATATATGTAATCCTTCTTGGGTCTAGAGCACTGTGGAGAAAGATGCAAACTAAATCTGGAAAGAAAAATGAAAAAAAAAAATTCAGCACATACCCACTCCCTAGGTGTGGATTATGTCTCTGGCCTTCCCCGCCTCTCTGCTGCTATTATTTCACAAGCATCTGTTAAAAGCTTGTTTTTCACCTTGTTTCTCCCTCACTGTCTGTGGTGAATTACTCTTCTTGCTGCAGTTCCCCCAGAGAGGAGAGCAGCAATTCTCACTTTCTGGACTTTAGTTCATTTGATTACTTTGCATCTTCAGCTCACAGATGTGCTTTTTAAAATGTATGATTGTATACTTTATTTGTTTTGATTTCACTTTATAATAACAGTAACAGTCATGAGACTTTCTATATCTAAACTAGTAGCATAAATTGGATTAGAGATAAATTTTAAAGATAGAGCTAACAGGGTTTGCTGAAAGATCAAATGTATAGTATGATAAAAGAGGAGCCAAAGATGGTTATTTGTGGCTTGAGAAATTAGAAGAATGGAGATGCTATTTAACTCTAATGTGATAGACTGTGGGATGATCAAGTTGGGGTTGGGAGTGGAGAAGAGGATTGTGAGGTAGAAAAGAACAGAAATAAAATCTCTTGTCTTCAGAAATCTTAAATTTATTTATTTAGATAACATTGTCTTCTTACATTGATTAAATACTTACTATGTCCGAGACACTATGTTAATTTCTATACCTGAATTGATTTACTTAATTCTTACAAAACTATTATACATGAGGTAAATACTATAATCATTATTAGTTTTGTAAGTTAAAATATAGAATATTAGAAAGGTGATGTGGCATGCACAAATAATAGTATCTGAATGAGGTTTTGAACCAAGATTTTCTATATCTAGAAGTTATGCTTATGTAGAAATATTTAATCTCTACCACATAAGAAACAGGAGCCTATAAATGAGGCTAAACTTCTCCTAATTCATCAAGACTGCTTTGTAACTAGTATTCCTTTACTATTGTGTAAAACTTTCCTGACTAGGAGAGTTATAATGTCACTTTATCACTTCTCACCTTTTACAGTTTTGTTTCATGTTATCTGATGACCACATTAGTCAATGACTTTGGCATCTGGGCTTCTCTCTGTTCTGAGTTCTGCTATTGTCCAATCCATAATTCTGAGTTCTTCATCCTATTCTATTAACTATAAGACTTCTCTGCAGTTCAATGTCACTTCAGTTACCTATATTCATACCTTAGAACTTGTCACCACCCATTACTGTCCTAGCACACACTTGTTCGCCACCTTAGAGCTCTTTAGTCCCCCAACCATCCTCTATTTTCTCCTTGTTTGCTAACCCCTTCCTTCCTTCCTCATCCTGAAGCCTGCAACTGTTCATCTGCATTACATTCACCAATACCTGCAACTGCCCTTTATGCTCCTCTAGGCTAAAGTACAACTCTCTTTCAAAATCAAACCCCAGTATGAGTCTCATATCCATATTTCCTTTTTCCTTCATCTGAGTTTCTGGACACTACTGGAGAAGAAGACTAAAAGTGTTATTTAGAATTCAGGGTTTCCAAACTCAGCTAAACCTCAATAATCCTCTCTTTTGACTTGTTTCAGATCAATGCCCAATTCCATCTGAGTATTTTGGAAGCTAATATTCCAAGTGTTTGTGACTCCCCTCATGCCCTCCAACTCATTTTCTACCTCGTACATTCCCACACAATAACTTTGAATATTACTTCATTGATATAATTAAAGTAATTAGCTATAAAACTAAGCTTCCCTCTGCATGCCATTTAGTTAACTATAAACTTAGGCAGTGGCAACACCCAGTTTTGCATGATTGTATCTTTTCTTTTTCACTCTAATATATCTATTTGCCTTTCTGGCCACACCACTTTTCTTCTCTTCCAGGACTTCTATTTATTAATTACTTGCTTTATTCCCCATAATTTCAACCTCTTACTCTCTATTGGCTTCTTCAATAAACCTAAACATGCTAAAGTTACTGAATTACTGTTTACTCCAAATCTACAACTTAACCATCCATACTTCCACAATAATAGTTCTGTGAAAGTTGAAAGATGTCTTCCATATTGCATCGTGATTGAACGTGTCTAGGCCCAATGTTACTTGACCACTTATAACCTTACATAGTGTTATATATGACTTTCTACAACTTTTCTCTGGGCTCCATGACACCGCTCCTCATGACTTTTACTCTTATCTCCTTATCTGCTGATTTTCTTCCTCTTTTACTGGAGCCTCTTTTTTTCTCCATTACATAAATGTTTATGTTTTTTATAGCTCTACCTTTTCAGGACTTCTTATCTTCTCAGACTATGCCAGATATTCTTAACTGACTATAATTCAAAATAGTATGTGTAACTTTTTTTCAAAAAAATCTAAAGAGCAATATAAATGAACAAAACACAGAAATGAACTTATAGATACAGATAACAGACTGATGGTTGTCAAAGGAGAGGGTAGTTGAGGGACTGGGTGAAAAAGATGAGGGATTGAGAAGTACAGATTGGCAGTTACAAAATAGTCATGAAGATGTAAAGTAATGGCACAGAGAATGTAGTCAATAATATCATAGTAGCTATGTGTGGTGCCAGGTGCGTACTTGAAATATTGGGGGGAATACTTTGTAAAGCATATGGTTGTCTATGCTGTACAACTGAAACTAATACAAAATAATATTTAATGCAAACTGTAATTGAAAAACATGAAAAATGTTAATCAACTTTCATACCTGTAAATTGTGACTAATAGACTTGTTTTCTTTCCTTCCTTCCTTCTTTTTTATTTCCTTCCTTCTTTCCTTCCTTCCTTCCTTCCTTTCCTTTTCTCCTTATTTTATTCCTTCCACCATTCCTCCCTGTGTCTCATTCTCCTTCCTTCCTATCATTTCTCAATTCCTTCTCTTCCACCTAAACTGATAAATAAACAGTCATTGAACACTATATATGAGGTCTTTCTGGAAAAAATACAGCCATTAGCAATCATGAGAACGGTTTGTGTGACTTCGATGTAACTTGGCAGACAAGGAGAGTGGACTGGAATGGGCATGCATGAACAATGATGACTTCACTGTACTAGTCAGTGGGGGTGGTAGATGCCATTGAGTGAGCATGTGTACTGTGTGGCTGTTGCATTCAAAATGATTGAGGGAGCAGAGCAATGAATTTGCATCAGATTTTGTGTTAAGCTTAAACATTTCTCCATGGAAATTATTTAGATGATTCAGAAGGCTGCAGCTATGGGCAACTGCTGATTCGCAGCTTCATGACTACAACACACTCACTCATGCATCACATCTCATGCAGAGGTTTTTGGCAAAACATCAAATCACCCAGGTGACTCAGCCTCCTTACAGCTCAGATTTGGCATCCTACAACTTCTGGATTTTCCCAAATCTAAAAATCACCTTTGAAAAGGAAGAGGTTTCAGATCTTTGATGAGATTCAGGAAAATATGACCAGGCAGCTGATAGCAATTGGGAGAATTGTGTGAGGTCCAAAGGTACCTACTTTGAAGGGAACTGAGACGTCATTGTCCTACGTATAATGTTTCTTGTATCTTATTCAATAAACATCTCTATTTTTCATACTGCATGGCTGGACACCATCTGCAGATATTGTGTTTTTGCACAATGGAAATTTAACAAAGATTGTAAATGCATGTATGTTGCCTTATAAGACATTGTAAAAAAGCATCTAAAATTGAATGTGAAATCCTCACTTTGCACCTCAGTCAAATATTGATTCCTCTAATTATGGGCATAAATTTGAACCTGCATTAAGATGTCAGTGCTAGTGCCTGGGCTACTATTGCCCTGGTTTGTTTTTGAAATTGGTGAAATGTTGAGGTATGTGAATCACGGGACCAACTCTGAATAGTTTTGTAGAAAGCAGATGATGTAAGTGTATAGCTGAAGTTTTTAATACAATTCTGAGTTTCCCATAACAAACTTTGCAATGGAAGCAGAGATTTATTTATATGACCTAGAGAAGAGAAACAAAAGAAGTTTGAATACTTTACATCCATTAGGATGGCTACTATTTTTTTAACATCAAATTACAAGTGCTGGTGAGCATGTGGAAAAATTGGAAACCTTGTACAGTGTTGGTTGGACTGTAAAATGGT
Organism: Furipterus horrens; assembly: GCF_987537825.1. NCBI lineage: Eukaryota > Metazoa > Chordata > Mammalia > Chiroptera > Furipteridae > Furipterus > Furipterus horrens. The sequence continues at coordinate 25,982,423 of NW_028327187.1, read as the reverse complement.
ATACCGCTGCACAAAACAGTATGGTGGTCCTTTGAAAAAGTAAAAACAGAACTACCATATGATCAGCCATCCCACTCATAGGTGTATACCCAGAAGAATTGAAAGAAATGTCTTAAAGATATATCTGCACATTCATGTTCATAGAAGCATTATGTACAATATTCAAGAGGTGAAAACAGCCCAAACGTTCATGAATAGATAAACAGATAGATAAAATGCAGTATACAAACAATGGAATATTATTCAGTCTTTAAAAAGAAGAAAATTATTTTACATGCTACAGCATGGATTAACCTTGAGGACATTATGCTAAGTTAAAGAGTCCAGTCACAAAAAGGCAAATATTATTTGATTCCACTTATGAGTTATCTAGGGTAGTCAAATTTATAGAAAAAAAAAAGTAGAAGACTGCTGTTAGGGGCTGGGGAAGAGGGAGGTGAAGAATTATTGTTTAATGGGTATGAGTTTCAGTTTTGCAAAATAAAAAGAGCTTGTGAAATATGTTGCACAACGAGAATATACTTAAATGTATGTAATTATACACTTACATGGTTTTAATAGTAAAGTTTATATGTTTATACCACAATTTAAAATTTTAAGATATGTTGACAGATTGAGAATTTCATTCAAATTAATATATTGTTGAGGAGCATATTCTTTTAGTTTAATACAGCCAAGTTCAATTTGTTCTTTTCAATATAATGCACAAGAATAAATTTACAAATAGTGTCACTATTAGTCGTGAACTATTAACCTCGATATTAGTAATCATTGTATTCTTATTATTACAATCAAATGCCTGTACAAGGAATAAAAAGTAGCACTAAGAGTTCCCAGATATAGAAGGGGTCTTAAAAATAGTAATGAGGTTTACTCAGTATAAACCTGAGTAAAAAACATCTAAGAACAAGAAAAAACTAAGACTACTTTTCTGCCCAATGCATTGAAACCCTTCCAAATGTACCTGCAATTTTGGGGTAAGGAAGGAATCCCACAATGACTAAAATTACATTTCTGCCCCTTTGTCAAAAATGGGGCTTGAAGCATAAATATATTAAACTATTTATTTTAAATAGTTGTATTTCTAGTATGGTATAGACTGCTATTCATACTGAGATGGAAAGCTGCAGTATGACAATATGACACAAAGTATGCCTCAGAAGAATTCTCAGGAAAATTGACATCACTATTTATATCAGTTTTAGTTCTTTCACCAGTAGGTGGCAAGAAAGAGATACTCCATAATAAAGACTTCAGTTTGCCGTCTCTGTTTACTCAGATGGAATACAAATGTGTGACAAATAAGTGATCTCTTGAAAAGGTAGTTATATAAAGTTGGTAGTTATATGTAAAGCAGTGAGAAGCTGGAAGTGGATTGTGCTAGGTTTTGTTACCTATATAACTTAGAATGAACCTAAAGTTTCTAATAGGGCCAGGTTCAGTAGATGTAACAAAAGAACTTGCTTGACTCTCTTACTGAATGGTTTACACTGGTTAGCAGTGCTTGCAGATAGAAACCACAGAAAGAGGCTCAGTCCAACTCAAGGTCACTACTGTAGATTGTATAATCCTTCCTGATAGAGACCAGTGCCTCTATTTATTCATGAGTCTGCAGAGTTGGGTGAACTGCCAGCCAGGAGCTTGTGCGCAGGAAAGAGACAAAGAAAACTGGTTTTATACTAATGCGATTAGCTCTCATTCCCGTCTCCATCTCCCCTCTTTCTCCATTACTGGTTAATCCAGGTTCACAATCTAACACAATTAACTACTTAACTCAGGGTGTGATTAACTAAGGGTAATCTAGTTATAGGTCTATCACTAACATATTTGCAAAGTTATCTAGCTACATCTTTACATTTCTCTGTGTTTGGTGATGACAATCTTCCTCCTTTTGATCCCAGAGATGTGTGTGAGGAGCTGCAGAATGTCATTTCTTCGCCCCTTTTCCATGATTCATCTGTTAATTATCTCCTACTGGTTTGAGAGTCACTGGCTTGCTTCTTAATCCCTAACACTAGGAAAGATAATCTGTAAGTGGGTCAGAAAAAATTCTTTTTGCCACCCAGGACCTAGGAAGGGTCATTCAGGGCTGATGAGTGCTCCAGCCTGGGCAAGTGAACATGTCTCTGCCAAGGGCATGTCTCTCTAGGAGGCCAGTCGACATAATGCAGAGAGAAGGCCTAGCAATCTGTGTTTTGAGTCATTGCTCTCTTTATGCTCTGAAAGGAAAAACTGAGGTTTCCCAGGGAAAGTTGAAACTTCACATGAAATAAAGAGAACCAGGGAAAGTGGAAGGCATGAAAATAAAAAAAAAATGTTTGTTAGAAGTTTACAAAAGTTTTGAAAAGAAATTTTATGGTTTTAGTGATGGAAAGTATAATGCATGGAAATGCAATTTTAAAGGACAAGGATTTTCCTTCATGGTTTTATATTTTTCTCCCTACCTAAATCCTCCAGTATTTGGCATTCTAAGGAAGTAAGAAATGATATAAGGTTCCTTTGCATAAAATTAATGAGACCACTTGCTAATGGTGTTTTTTTCAGCTGAAGCTTTGACTGGGATGTCATGCCTGAAGGAGTCATGCCTAGGCTATGGTTGTTACCAGAAAGTCCTGAGGAATTGGAGTTGCCCAGAAGGCAGACTAAAGATCAGCCTAAAGGTTCCTCATGTGAATTCCAGCAAAGCAGACTTAGAAGATTATGAGAGACAGAGGATGGTGGAAGAGTGAGGGGAGGCTGCGCTTTCTGGCTCCCAAGACTCGTCTGTAGTTTGAATTAATCACAGACAGAACATCTCAGTCAGAAGCTGGACACTGGGAGGAGTCAAGCCTTGGCACTGCTGGATTAGAGAAAACCATCTGGGAACTACCTGTTTGGTGAGGATAGCGGAGGAAAAAGGAACAAGATGGGATTTCTGACTGGGATCGCTACCCGAGCTGTGGCTGGAAGTACACAAAGCGCTTTTGGTGACCACAGGCTTCCGCAGAAAGGAATCAGGAGGAGAGCGGATCTCTGCCCGCTGGCAAAGACAGGACTGGACCAGGTGGCATTGGCGCTGAAATACAAGAAACAGCGTACTGCTGTGCATGTGAGAACGTGATTTTCTTTTATATTTTTCTCTTGCATATTGCAGAGAGGGGAGGAAAGTTTGGGGCTGATAGGACATTATTGAGGAGCTCAGGCGCAGAAGTGCACTCGACCACTCCCCAACCCTCCCCTTGGGTTGCGCGGGCGTGCACAGGGAAGTGCCCTCATTCACTGGCCCAGGTGCACTGGGGCCGCGCGTCCAGGTGCCCCTTGGATACACCCCAACAGACATAATATCAGTGCCCCAACGGGGACAGGGAGGGCCCGCTGGACACGCAGAAGACCATGTGCAGACATCCCTGGCCAGCTCCAGTGGGCGCCAGGCCGGAGCACAGACCACTTGCTCGGGTTCTGCTCCTGCCTGCCCAGGTGGGTGCAGAACAGCGGGCGGCAGCGACTCACAGATGCTCACTTCCATTGTGCACAAGTGTCCAAGGCCCCGCCCCAAGAGGTGAGAGACCAACTCCTGGAGTGCGACTTGGAAGACCTGAGGCTAGCGCTCAGGCTGTCTTGCACACGTGGACATGGGCGCATGTGCAAATGCATCTCAGCCAGCACTAACAGGTGCCACAGGAACGCTGGCCAGTTCAGGAGCAAACTGCTACTGCAAGGAACAGGAACCTCTGACCGCCTCAATAGACCAGCTGTGGATCCAGAAAAAGACAATGACACACAAACGCTGAACTGAGTAAAACCTTTCCTTTTATATATTTTTTAATTTTTTATTTCTATTTTAGTTTTTTAAATTTGTATTTTATTTTAATATTTCTAATTCTATTTTTTAATTTTAAATTTAATTTTAATTTTAATTTTTTAAAAATTTTTTCTTAAAAATCTATATCTTTAATTTGTTTCATATCATCTCTCCTTATCATTCTTCCACTTTAATTTTGTTTTATTTGTTTGTCTATCTAGTTTAGCCTCCCTTTCACAGTAAATAAATAGAATATAACTACTGTATAAATTTAATACTATACAATCTCACTTTCTTACTATATTCTGCATTATTCCCTCCTATTCTTTTATCATTATTTGCATACAATGTAAATATTATCTACTGTCTTGCATACTCTCAACACTACTTGCTACTATTATTAATTGATCATCCCCTCTCGCAAAAATTATAGTTTTCCTCCTTAAAAACAACTCTTATTTATTCTTACTATAATATAAAAGCTCTAATCTCTACATTTCATCAGAGAAGGAAAACTCTGACTCCAAAAAACCTCCGCTGCCTTGCGGCATACCTCTTCAGGGGAAAGGCTAAGGGAGTAAACCCCGACAGAAAATCCGGAGCCGGAGTCCCTAAGGCGGTTTGACGTTGTAGTCAACACTGGCAACTCCTGCGGCGCACCTGAAGCCAAGCTGTATTGACTCCGTCTTTCCCTTGGGCCCTTCAGCTGCGAAGAGAGGGGGGGTCTGCTGCATGGACAACAGCAGACCCTCCATATCACCCTGCCCAGGCTCTGTAGCTTCAGCTTCACTGGAGAGGACACTCCAGCATCATCGCAAGATGTCGATTCAACACGGGAGGAGACAGATACCGTGTCACTCCCGAGTCGGACTGCACAACCATTCTCAGCGGTGCAGATAGACTCTTAAGAAGCTATACCATCGTCTCTCGAGACGGACGGCTGCCGACGACAACGAATCTCTACATTTATATTAATACTGGCTCATTGGCTAACGATAGTGGAATAGAGGGTGGAGGAAATCTTTGAGGGTGTGTGTTTCCTGCCTGGGCTGTGTGTTTATGTTTTTAACAGCATCCCCACAAAAGAACTCAAGACAAATTGGACAGAGTGATGCTCAATCGAGTAGCCAGAGGGAAGATACTACCAAAGAGCATCTGAAGTATAACCAGAGAGCATAAACGAATGACATAAACGGTACCTCAAGAACCTCAGGCTCAGGAGATCAAAGAAACTGCACCAATGAAACCTCCAGATCTCCTATAAAGAATCTCATACACAAAGGTTGAAAGTCAAAGAAGACAAACCCAAAAAACAAAAACAAACAAACAAGAAGAATCCAACATGGTAAGACGCAGAAACAACCTCTCAATGAAAAGAAAAGAGGAATCCCCAGAAAGAGAGGTGGATGGAATAGACATAAACCAAATAACAGACATGGAATTCAAAACAATGGTGGTAAAGAAGCTCAGTATACTCAACAACAACAAAAACAATGACAACCTCCAAGGAAGTTACCAACAGCTCCAAGAAAATTACAGGAAACTTACAGAAAACTACACCAGCATAAAAAAGGACATAGAAACTATTAAGAACCAGGAAGAAATGAAGAAAACAATCTCCAAACTAAAAAACACAGTAGAATATATCAAGAGCAGACTAACTGAAGCAGAGGATCAGATCAGTGAGTTAGAGGACAATGTAGAAACAGATTCTCAGACCATAAAACAAAATGAGAAAAGACTGAAAAAGTACAAAGAAAATGTAAGGGAATTACAGGATAGCATGAGGAAAAACAACATCCGATTCATGGGAATTAAAGAGGGAGAAGAGGAACGAGGAATTGAAAAGCTAATAGAAGAAATATTGAGAGAAATTTTTCCCAACCTGATGAGAGAAAAAGTTATACAAGTTCAGGAAGCACAGAGAGTTCCAATGAAGAGGAACCCTAAAAAAGCCACACAAAGGCACATCATAATTAAAATGGCAACATTCAGGATTGGCGGAAAGATGGCGGAGGAGTGAGGAGAGGCTGTGGTTTCAGGCCCCTGAGACCTTTCTGCAGTTTGGGCTAACTGTAGACAGAACATCTCAGTGAGCAGCTGGACACTGGCAGGAGTCGAGCCAAGGCACTGCTGGATTAGAGAAAATCCATCTGGGAACAACCTGTTTAGTGAGGATAGTAGAGGAAAAAGGGGACAAAACGGGATTCCTGACTGGGACGGCTGCCATAGCTGTGGCTGGAAATAAACAAAGGCTTTTTGGCAACGGAAGGCTACCCAGGAGAGGTGTTGGGAGGAGAACGGATCTCTGCCCACTGGCAGAGACAAGACTCGACCAAGTGGCATTGGAGCTGAAGGACAGGAGACAGCGTGCTGCCAGGCAAGTGAGAACATAATTCTCCTTTATATTTTTCTCTAGTGGATGGTGGAGAGGGGAGAAAAGTTTGGGGGTGGTAGGCCATTCTTGAGGAGCGCAGGCGCAGTAGTACACTCATCCATCCCCTAACCCTCCCCTTGGGTCACGGGGGGCGTGCATAGGGAAGTGCCCTCATTCACTGGCCCAGGTGCACAGGGCTGCGCGTCTAGGTGCCCTTCGGACACACGCCAACAGACATAAAATCAGTGACCCAATGGGTGCACGGAGGGCCCACTGGACACGCAGAAGACTGCACAGTCGCCCATGGCCAGCCCAGTGGGCTCCAGGCCAAAGTACCAGGCAGGAATCCAGAGTGAAGAGCACTTGCACAGGCTAGCTCCCCAGCCTCTTGGGTGCACACCTGCACTGGAGCCAAAAAACACCTCAAGGGTTTTCCTGGAGCGCTGCGCGGCCAGCTTTCTAAGAGCGAGGCGCAGAAGGCCGGAGCTTAGTTGCCCGGACACCTTGGGCGCACACCGGTGCTCGAGCCAAAAAAAAGACCTGGAGGGCTTTCCTGGGGCTTGGCGTGACCTGCTTTCTTGGAGCACGGCGTGGCAGACCTGAGGTGGGCTCTTGGCTACCTTGCATTGCGCCCTGCCGGCCACCTCGCACAAATAACTGCTGCAAGGAATAGGAATCTCTGACCCATCACATTAGACCAGCTGTGGACACAGAAAAAGAAGACGACACAAGAAGGCTGAACTGACATCTCCACAAAAGAATTCGAGATAAAGTGGCTTGAGTGACTCTCAATCAACAAGCCAGAAGGAAGATCCTAACAAAAAAAAAATCTGAAATATAATCAGACAGCATAAACAAACGATATAAAAGGTACCCCAAGAACATCAGGCTCAGGAGATCAAAGAGACTGCACCACTGAATCCCCCAGATCTACCATAAAAAATCTCATACCACAAAGGTGGGAAGGCAAAGCAGACAAATCCAAATAACAAAAACAAACAAGAAGAATCCAACATGGTAAGACACAGAAACAACCTCTCAATGAAAAGAAAAGAGGAATCCCCAGAAAGAGAGGTCGATGGAATAGACATAGCCCAAATGTCAGACATGGAATTCAAAACTATGGTGGTGAAGAAGCTCAATATGCTCGAAAACCTCAAAAACAACTATGACAACCTCCAAGGAAGTTACCAACAGCCCCAAGAAAATTACAGGGAACTTGCAGAGAACTACACCAGCATAAAAAAAGACATAGAAACTATCAACAAGAACCAGGAAGAAATGAAGAATGCAATCTCTGAACTGAGAAACACAGTAGAATCAGTCAAAAGCAGACTAAACAAAGTAGAAGATCGGATTAGTGAGTTAGAGGATAATGTAGGTAAGGCTAAGGGAGTAAACCCCGACAGAAAATCCGGAGCCGGAGTCCCTAAGGCGGTTTGACGTTGTAGTCAACACCGGCAACTCCTGCAGCGCACCTGAAGCCAAGCTGTATCGACTCCGTCTTTCCCTTGGACCCTTCAGCTGCGAAGAGAGGGGGGGTCTGCTGCATGGGCAACAGCAGACCCTCCATATTACCCTGCCCAGGCTCTGTAGCTTCAGCGTCATCACAAGATGTCGATTCAACACGGGAGGAGACAGATACCATGTCACTCCCGAGTCGGACTGCACAGCCATTCTCGGTGGTGCAGATAGACTCTTGAGAAGCTACACCATCGTCTCTCGAGACGGACGGCTGCCGACGAATTCACAAATGATACAGCAAAAGGAAAAAAGACTGAAAAAATATGAACAAGATGTAAGGGAATTACAGGATAGCATTAGGAAAAATAATTTAAGGATCATAGGAATAAGAGAGGGATAAGAAAAGGAGCATGGAATTGAAAAACGGATAGGAGAAATAGTGATAGAAAATTTTCCGAACCTGATGAGAGAAAAAGCTATGCAAGTCCAAGAAGCACTGAGAGTTCCAATCAAGAGGAACCCCCAAAAACCCACTCCAAGGCACATCATAGTTAAAATGGCAACATTCCAAGACAAAGAGAGAATCCTCAAAGCAGAAAGAGAAAAATAGCAAATAACTTACAAGGGAGCTCCAATCAGGCTATCGACCGATTTCTCAACAGAAACATTACAAGCCAGAAGGGAATGGTCAAAAATATTTCAAGCAATGAAAAACAAAGGCCTACAACCAAGAATACTTTACCCAGCAAGGCTCTCATTCAAAATAGAAGGTGAAATAAGGAGTTTCTCAGACAAAGGAGAAGAAAGGAATACATCTCCACAAAACCAGCATTGCAAGAGATGCTAAAGGGAATGTTCTAAGAAAAAGGAAGAGAAAAAACAAAAAAAGAGTAGAGGAACAGAGATACAAAAGGGAAATGAATAAATTCATGTCAATAATAACCTTAAATGTAAATGGATTAAATGCTCCCATTAAAAGATATAGGGTAACGGAATGCATAAAAAAACAGGACCCACATATTTGCTCTCTACAAGAAACACACCTCAAAACAAAAGATTTACATAGACTGAAAGTAAAAGGATATAAAAAAATATTCCAAGCAAATGGACTTGAAAAAAAAGCTGGGGTAGCAGTCCTCATATCACACAAAACAGATTTCAAAGCAAGGGCAATAAAAAGAGACAAAGAAGGACATTTCATAATACTTAAAGGAACAATTCATCAAGAAGATATAACACTGATAAACATATATGCAACCAACATAGGAGCACCCAAATACATAAAGCAAATACTAGAAGACCACAAAAAGGATATTAACAACAACACACTCATAGTAGGGGACTTCAACACTCCATTATCAACAATAGACAGATCATCCAAGCAAAGAAACACCAAGGATATACAGGCATTGAACAACACACTAAACCACATGGACTTAACTGATATATATAGAACTTTTCACCCCAAAGAAGCAAAATATACATTCTTTTCAAAGGCACATGGGACATTTTGAAAGATAGACCACATAATAGGACACAAAACAAGCCTCAAAAAATTCAAGAAAATTGAAATCATATCAAGCATCTTTTCAGACCACAATGCCTTGAAACTAAAAATCAACCTCAGGGGAAAAAATCAAAGACACCCAAACTCATGGAGAATGAATAACACGCTCTTAGATAACGAATGGGTTAACAATGACATCAAAGAGGAAATCAAGAAATTTCTAGAAACTAATGCCAATGAACACACAACAGCCGAAAACCTATGGGACACAGCAAAAGCATTCCTAAGAGGGAAGTTGATAGCAATACAAGCATATCTGAAAAGGCTAGAAGAATCTCAAATAAAAAACCTAACCATAAAGCTACAAGAACTAGAACAGAAAAAATAAACAAAGCCTAGGGCAAAAAGAAGGAAGGAAATCATCAAGATCAAAGCAGAATTAAACGACATAGAAACGAAACGAACAACCCAAAAAATCAACAAAACTAGGAGCTGATTCTTTGAAAAAATAAACAAAATCGACAAGCCTCTAGCCAGGCTCATTAAGAAAAAAAGAGAGATGACCCAAATAAACAAAATCAGAAATGAAAGAGGAGAAATCACGACTGATACCTCAGAAATACAAACAATTATAAGAAATTACTACAAACAACACTATGGCAAGAAATTTGACAACCTAGTAGAAATGGACAGATTTCTAGAAACATAGAACCTTCCAAAACTGAATCAAGAAGAAGTAGAAAGTCTCAACAGACCAATAACAAAGAAGGAAGTTGAAACAGTAATCCACAATCTCCCTGCACACAAAAGCCCTGGACCGGATGGCTTCACAGGCGAATTTTACAAAACATTTAGGGAAGAACTAACTCCTACCCTCCTCAAACAATTCCAGAAAATCCAAGAAGAGGGAAAAATCCCAAACTCTTTCTATGAAGCCAGTATTACCCTAATCCCAAAACCAGGTCAGGACACAGCAAAGAAAGAGAACTACAGGCCAGTATCACTGATGAACATAGATGCTAAAATCCTCAATAAAATTTTGGCAAACAGGATCCAACTATACATCAAAAAGATCATACACCATGATCAAGTGGGATTCATCCCAGGGATGCAAGGATGATTTAATATTCGCAAATCAATAAATATAATACATCACCTAAACAAAATGAAAGACAAAAATCACATGATCATATCTATAGATGCAGAAAAAGCATTTGATAAAGTACAACACCCATTTATGTTGAAAACACTCAGCAAAATGGGAATAGAGAGAGCATACCTTAACATCATTAAAGCTATATATGAGAAGCCTGAAGGCAACATCATACTGAATGGACAAAAACTGAAAGCATTCCCCCTGAAATCAGGAACTAGACAAGGCTGTTCACTCTCCCCACTTCTATTCAACATAGTGTTGGAAGTCGTAGCCACAGCAATCAGACAAGAAAAAGAAATAAAAGGCATCAAAATTGGGAAAGAAGAAGTAAAACTATCACTATTTGCAGACGACATGATGGTATACCTAGAAAACCCTATGAAATCCACTAAAAGACTACTTGATGTAATAAGTGAATTTGGCAAAATGGCAGGGTACAAATAAATATACAGAAATCTAAGGCATTTCTGTACACCAACAATAAAATATCAGAGACAGAAGCAAAAAAGAAAATACCATTTACTACAGCAACAAGAAAAATAAAGTACCTAGGAATAAACTTAACCAAAGAGATAAAAGAACTGTACACTGAAAATTATGCAACATTGAAGAAAGAAATTAAGGAAGATACAAATAAATGGAGGCAAATACCATGTTCTTGGATGGGAAGAATCAACATCATCAAAATGGCCATACTTCCCAAAGCAATTTACAAAATCAATGCAATCCCTATTAAAATACCAATGACATATTTCACTGACCTAGAACAAATCCTCCAAAAATTCATATGGAACCAAAAATGACCCAGAATAGCAAAAGCAATCTTGAAACACAAGAACACAGCAGGAGGAATCATGATACCATACATCAAACAATACTACAAAGCCACTGTGATCAAAACAGTCTGGCACTGGCATAAGAACAGACATACAGATCAGTGGAACAGAATTGAAAGCCCAGAAATAAACCCAGGCCTCTATGGTCAACTAATCTTTGATAAAAGAGGAAGGAACATAAAATGGAGTGAGAAGAGCCTCTTTAACAAATGGTGCTGGGAGAACTGAACAGGGACGTGCAAAAAAATGAAACTAGACCACCAACTTACACCACACACGAGAATAAACTCAAGATGGATTAAAGACTTAAATGTAAGCCGTGATACCATAAAAGTCGTACAGGAAAACATAGGCAGGAAAATTTCAGATATCACACGTAACAATATCTTCATGGATACATCTCCTAAGGAAGAGAAATAAAGGAAAAAATAAACAAATGCGACTACATCAAACTAAAGAGTTTCTGCTCATCAAAAGAAAAGGTCAGCAAGATGAAAAGGAAACCAACCCTATGGGTAAACATATTTGCCAATGATATCACAGACAGGGCACTGATCTCCAAAATATATAAAGAGCTTATACAACTCAACGTCAAGAAAACAAACAACCCAATTAAAAAATGGGCAAAGGACCTGAACAAACACTTCTCCGAAGAGGACATACAGAAGGTCCATAGGCACATGAAAAAATGCTCAACATCATTGGCCATCAGAGAGATGCAAGTAAAAACCACAATGAGATACCACCTTACACCTGTCAGAATGGCCATCATCAACAAATCAACAAACAACAAATGCTGGCGAGGATGTGGAGAAACAGGAACCCTACTGCACTGTTGGTGGGAATGCAGACTGGTGCAGCCACTATGGAAAACAGTATGGAATTACCTCAAAAAACTAAAAATGGAAATGCCATTTGAACCAGTGATTCCCCTGCTAGGATTACACCCGAAAAATCCTGAAACCCTAATTCAAGAGAACTTATGCACCCCTATGTTCATAGCAGCCCTGTTTACAATAGCTAAGTGCTGGAAACAGCCTACTTGCCCGTCTGTGGATGAGTGGATCAAAAAACTGTGGAACATCTACACAATGGAAAACTATGTAGCAGAAAGAAAGAAGGAACTCCTGTCATTTGCGACAACATGGATGGAACTAGAGAGAATTATGCTTAGTGAAATAAGCCAGGCAAAGAAAGCAAAATACCATATGATATCACCCAATACAGGAAACTAAAGAGCAACACAAACAAACGAACTAAATAGGCAAAGAGTAGAATAGCAGTCAGAAGGGGGGAGGGGAGGAGAGAAGGGGGATAAGTAAGGGAAGGGTCAGGTCAAGGAACGTATATGAATGACTCATGGACATGGACAACGGGGAGGGATATAATTGTGGGAGAAGTGATGGGCTGGGAGGGGGGAGCAATGGGGGAAAAATGGGACAACTGTAATTGAATAAAAAAAATAAAAAATAAATAAAAAATAAATAAAATGGCAACATTCAAAGACAAAGAGAGAATCCTAAAAGCAGCAAGAGAAAACCAGCAAATAACTTACAAGGGAGCTCCGACAAGGCTATCGACCAATTTCTCAACAGAAACACTACAAGCCAGAAGGGAATGGTCAAAAATATTTCAAGCAATGAAAAACAAAGGCCTACAACCAAGAATATTCTACCCAGCCAGGCTCTCATTCAAATTGTAAGGTGCAATAAAAAGTTTCCCAGACAATGGAACACAGAAAGAATACTTCTCCACCAAACCAGCATTGCAAGAGATGCTAAAGGGAATGTTTTAAGAAAAAAGAAGAAAAAAAGAGGAGAGGAAAAGAGGTACAGAGGGAAATGAATAAATACATGTCAATAATAACCTTAAATGTAAATGGATTAAATGCTCCCATTAAAAGACATAGGGTAATGGAATGAATAAGAAAACAGGACTCACCTATTTGCTGTCTAGAAGAAACACACCTCAAAACAAATGATTTACATAGACTGAAATTAAAGGGATATAAAAAAGTATTCCAAGCAAACGGACATGAAAAAAAAGCCGGGGTAGCAGTCCTCATATCATACAAAATGGATTTCAAGGTAAGGGCAATAAAAAGAAACAAAGAAAGATATTTCATAGTACTTAAGGGAACAATCCACCAAGAAGATATAACACTGAAAAACATATATGCACCCTACATAGGAGCACCCAAATACATAAACAAAATACTAGAAGACCACAAGAAGGATATTAACAACAACACACTCATAGTAGGGGACTTCAACACTCCATTATCAACAATAGACAGATCATCCAAGCAAAGAAACACCAAGGATATACAGGCATTGAACAACACACTAAACCACATGGACTTAACTGATATATATAGAACTTTTCACCCCAAAGAAGCAAAATATACATTCTTTTCAAAGGCACATGGGACATTTTGAAAGATAGACCACATAATAGGACACAAAACAAGCCTCAAAAAATTCAAGAAAATTGAAATCATATCAAGCATCTTTTCAGACCACAATGCCTTGAAACTAAAAATCAACCTCAGGGGAAAAAATCAAAGACACCCAAACTCATGGAGAATGAATAACACGCTCTTAGATAACGAATGGGTTAACAATGACATCAAAGAGGAAATCAAGAAATTTCTAGAAACTAATGCCAATGAACACACAACAGCCGAAAACCTATGGGACACAGCAAAAGCATTCCTAAGAGGGAAGTTGATAGCAATACAAGCATATCTGAAAAGGCTAGAAGAATCTCAAATAAAAAACCTAACCATAAAGCTACAAGAACTAGAACAGAAAAAATAAACAAAGCCTAGGGCAAAAAGAAGGAAGGAAATCATCAAGATCAAAGCAGAATTAAACGACATAGAAACGAAACGAACAACCCAAAAAATCAACAAAACTAGGAGCTGATTCTTTGAAAAAATAAACAAAATCGACAAGCCTCTAGCCAGGCTCATTAAGAAAAAAAGAGAGATGACCCAAATAAACAAAATCAGAAATGAAAGAGGAGAAATCACGACTGATACCTCAGAAATACAAACAATTATAAGAAATTACTACAAACAACACTATGGCAAGAAATTTGACAACCTAGTAGAAATGGACAGATTTCTAGAAACATAGAACCTTCCAAAACTGAATCAAGAAGAAGTAGAAAGTCTCAACAGACCAATAACAAAGAAGGAAGTTGAAACAGTAATCCACAATCTCCCTGCACACAAAAGCCCTGGACCGGATGGCTTCACAGGCGAATTTTACAAAACATTTAGGGAAGAACTAACTCCTACCCTCCTCAAACAATTCCAGAAAATCCAAGAAGAGGGAAAAATCCCAAACTCTTTCTATGAAGCCAGTATTACCCTAATCCCAAAACCAGGTCAGGACACAGCAAAGAAAGAGAACTACAGGCCAGTATCACTGATGAACATAGATGCTAAAATCCTCAATAAAATTTTGGCAAACAGGATCCAACTATACATCAAAAAGATCATACACCATGATCAAGTGGGATTCATCCCAGGGATGCAAGGATGATTTAATATTCGCAAATCAATAAATATAATACATCACCTAAACAAAATGAAAGACAAAAATCACATGATCATATCTATAGATGCAGAAAAAGCATTTGATAAAGTACAACACCCATTTATGTTGAAAACACTCAGCAAAATGGGAATAGAGAGAGCATACCTTAACATCATTAAAGCTATATATGAGAAGCCTGAAGGCAACATCATACTGAATGGACAAAAACTGAAAGCATTCCCCCTGAAATCAGGAACTAGACAAGGCTGTTCACTCTCCCCACTTCTATTCAACATAGTGTTGGAAGTCGTAGCCACAGCAATCAGACAAGAAAAAGAAATAAAAGGCATCAAAATTGGGAAAGAAGAAGTAAAACTATCACTATTTGCAGACGACATGATGGTATACCTAGAAAACCCTATGAAATCCACTAAAAGACTACTTGATGTAATAAGTGAATTTGGCAAAATGGCAGGGTACAAATAAATATACAGAAATCTAAGGCATTTCTGTACACCAACAATAAAATATCAGAGACAGAAGCAAAAAAGAAAATACCATTTACTACAGCAACAAGAAAAATAAAGTACCTAGGAATAAACTTAACCAAAGAGATAAAAGAACTGTACACTGAAAATTATGCAACATTGAAGAAAGAAATTAAGGAAGATACAAATAAATGGAGGCAAATACCATGTTCTTGGATGGGAAGAATCAACATCATCAAAATGGCCATACTTCCCAAAGCAATTTACAAAATCAATGCAATCCCTATTAAAATACCAATGACATATTTCACTGACCTAGAACAAATCCTCCAAAAATTCATATGGAACCAAAAATGACCCAGAATAGCAAAAGCAATCTTGAAACACAAGAACACAGCAGGAGGAATCATGATACCATACATCAAACAATACTACAAAGCCACTGTGATCAAAACAGTCTGGCACTGGCATAAGAACAGACATACAGATCAGTGGAACAGAATTGAAAGCCCAGAAATAAACCCAGGCCTCTATGGTCAACTAATCTTTGATAAAAGAGGAAGGAACATAAAATGGAGTGAGAAGAGCCTCTTTAACAAATGGTGCTGGGAGAACTGAACAGGGACGTGCAAAAAAATGAAACTAGACCACCAACTTACACCACACACGAGAATAAACTCAAGATGGATTAAAGACTTAAATGTAAGCCGTGATACCATAAAAGTCGTACAGGAAAACATAGGCAGGAAAATTTCAGATATCACACGTAACAATATCTTCATGGATACATCTCCTAAGGAAGAGAAATAAAGGAAAAAATAAACAAATGCGACTACATCAAACTAAAGAGTTTCTGCTCATCAAAAGAAAAGGTCAGCAAGATGAAAAGGAAACCAACCCTATGGGTAAACATATTTGCCAATGATATCACAGACAGGGCACTGATCTCCAAAATATATAAAGAGCTTATACAACTCAACGTCAAGAAAACAAACAACCCAATTAAAAAATGGGCAAAGGACCTGAACAAACACTTCTCCGAAGAGGACATACAGAAGGTCCATAGGCACATGAAAAAATGCTCAACATCATTGGCCATCAGAGAGATGCAAGTAAAAACCACAATGAGATACCACCTTACACCTGTCAGAATGGCCATCATCAACAAATCAACAAACAACAAATGCTGGCGAGGATGTGGAGAAACAGGAACCCTACTGCACTGTTGGTGGGAATGCAGACTGGTGCAGCCACTATGGAAAACAGTATGGAATTACCTCAAAAAACTAAAAATGGAAATGCCATTTGAACCAGTGATTCCCCTGCTAGGATTACACCCGAAAAATCCTGAAACCCTAATTCAAGAGAACTTATGCACCCCTATGTTCATAGCAGCCCTGTTTACAATAGCTAAGTGCTGGAAACAGCCTACTTGCCCGTCTGTGGATGAGTGGATCAAAAAACTGTGGAACATCTACACAATGGAAAACTATGTAGCAGAAAGAAAGAAGGAACTCCTGTCATTTGCGACAACATGGATGGAACTAGAGAGAATTATGCTTAGTGAAATAAGCCAGGCAAAGAAAGCAAAATACCATATGATATCACCCAATACAGGAAACTAAAGAGCAACACAAACAAACGAACTAAATAGGCAAAGAGTAGAATAGCAGTCAGAAGGGGGGAGGGGAGGAGAGAAGGGGGATAAGTAAGGGAAGGGTCAGGTCAAGGAACGTATATGAATGACTCATGGACATGGACAACGGGGAGGGATATAATTGTGGGAGAAGTGATGGGCTGGGAGGGGGGAGCAATGGGGGAAAAATGGGACAACTGTAATTGAATAAAAAAAATAAAAAATAAATAAAAAATAAATAAAATGGCAACATTCAAAGACAAAGAGAGAATCCTAAAAGCAGCAAGAGAAAACCAGCAAATAACTTACAAGGGAGCTCCGACAAGGCTATCGACCAATTTCTCAACAGAAACACTACAAGCCAGAAGGGAATGGTCAAAAATATTTCAAGCAATGAAAAACAAAGGCCTACAACCAAGAATATTCTACCCAGCCAGGCTCTCATTCAAATTGTAAGGTGCAATAAAAAGTTTCCCAGACAATGGAACACAGAAAGAATACTTCTCCACCAAACCAGCATTGCAAGAGATGCTAAAGGGAATGTTTTAAGAAAAAAGAAGAAAAAAAGAGGAGAGGAAAAGAGGTACAGAGGGAAATGAATAAATACATGTCAATAATAACCTTAAATGTAAATGGATTAAATGCTCCCATTAAAAGACATAGGGTAATGGAATGAATAAGAAAACAGGACTCACCTATTTGCTGTCTAGAAGAAACACACCTCAAAACAAATGATTTACATAGACTGAAATTAAAGGGATATAAAAAAGTATTCCAAGCAAACGGACATGAAAAAAAAGCCGGGGTAGCAGTCCTCATATCATACAAAATGGATTTCAAGGTAAGGGCAATAAAAAGAAACAAAGAAAGATATTTCATAGTACTTAAGGGAACAATCCACCAAGAAGATATAACACTGAAAAACATATATGCACCCTACATAGGAGCACCCAAATACATAAACAAAATACTAGAAGACCACAAGAAGGATATTAACAACAACACACTCATAGTAGGGGACTTCAACACTCCATTATCAACAATAGACAGATCATCCAAGCAAAGAAACACCAAGGATATACAGGCATTGAACAACACACTAAACCACATGGACTTAACTGATATATATAGAACTTTTCACCCCAAAGAAGCAAAATATACATTCTTTTCAAAGGCACATGGGACATTTTGAAAGATAGACCACATAATAGGACACAAAACAAGCCTCAAAAAATTCAAGAAAATTGAAATCATATCAAGCATCTTTTCAGACCACAATGCCTTGAAACTAAAAATCAACCTCAGGGGAAAAAATCAAAGACACCCAAACTCATGGAGAATGAATAACACGCTCTTAGATAACGAATGGGTTAACAATGACATCAAAGAGGAAATCAAGAAATTTCTAGAAACTAATGCCAATGAACACACAACAGCCGAAAACCTATGGGACACAGCAAAAGCATTCCTAAGAGGGAAGTTGATAGCAATACAAGCATATCTGAAAAGGCTAGAAGAATCTCAAATAAAAAACCTAACCATAAAGCTACAAGAACTAGAACAGAAAAAATAAACAAAGCCTAGGGCAAAAAGAAGGAAGGAAATCATCAAGATCAAAGCAGAATTAAACGACATAGAAACGAAACGAACAACCCAAAAAATCAACAAAACTAGGAGCTGATTCTTTGAAAAAATAAACAAAATCGACAAGCCTCTAGCCAGGCTCATTAAGAAAAAAAGAGAGATGACCCAAATAAACAAAATCAGAAATGAAAGAGGAGAAATCACGACTGATACCTCAGAAATACAAACAATTATAAGAAATTACTACAAACAACACTATGGCAAGAAATTTGACAACCTAGTAGAAATGGACAGATTTCTAGAAACATAGAACCTTCCAAAACTGAATCAAGAAGAAGTAGAAAGTCTCAACAGACCAATAACAAAGAAGGAAGTTGAAACAGTAATCCACAATCTCCCTGCACACAAAAGCCCTGGACCGGATGGCTTCACAGGCGAATTTTACAAAACATTTAGGGAAGAACTAACTCCTACCCTCCTCAAACAATTCCAGAAAATCCAAGAAGAGGGAAAAATCCCAAACTCTTTCTATGAAGCCAGTATTACCCTAATCCCAAAACCAGGTCAGGACACAGCAAAGAAAGAGAACTACAGGCCAGTATCACTGATGAACATAGATGCTAAAATCCTCAATAAAATTTTGGCAAACAGGATCCAACTATACATCAAAAAGATCATACACCATGATCAAGTGGGATTCATCCCAGGGATGCAAGGATGATTTAATATTCGCAAATCAATAAATATAATACATCACCTAAACAAAATGAAAGACAAAAATCACATGATCATATCTATAGATGCAGAAAAAGCATTTGATAAAGTACAACACCCATTTATGTTGAAAACACTCAGCAAAATGGGAATAGAGAGAGCATACCTTAACATCATTAAAGCTATATATGAGAAGCCTGAAGGCAACATCATACTGAATGGACAAAAACTGAAAGCATTCCCCCTGAAATCAGGAACTAGACAAGGCTGTTCACTCTCCCCACTTCTATTCAACATAGTGTTGGAAGTCGTAGCCACAGCAATCAGACAAGAAAAAGAAATAAAAGGCATCAAAATTGGGAAAGAAGAAGTAAAACTATCACTATTTGCAGACGACATGATGGTATACCTAGAAAACCCTATGAAATCCACTAAAAGACTACTTGATGTAATAAGTGAATTTGGCAAAATGGCAGGGTACAAATAAATATACAGAAATCTAAGGCATTTCTGTACACCAACAATAAAATATCAGAGACAGAAGCAAAAAAGAAAATACCATTTACTACAGCAACAAGAAAAATAAAGTACCTAGGAATAAACTTAACCAAAGAGATAAAAGAACTGTACACTGAAAATTATGCAACATTGAAGAAAGAAATTAAGGAAGATACAAATAAATGGAGGCAAATACCATGTTCTTGGATGGGAAGAATCAACATCATCAAAATGGCCATACTTCCCAAAGCAATTTACAAAATCAATGCAATCCCTATTAAAATACCAATGACATATTTCACTGACCTAGAACAAATCCTCCAAAAATTCATATGGAACCAAAAATGACCCAGAATAGCAAAAGCAATCTTGAAACACAAGAACACAGCAGGAGGAATCATGATACCATACATCAAACAATACTACAAAGCCACTGTGATCAAAACAGTCTGGCACTGGCATAAGAACAGACATACAGATCAGTGGAACAGAATTGAAAGCCCAGAAATAAACCCAGGCCTCTATGGTCAACTAATCTTTGATAAAAGAGGAAGGAACATAAAATGGAGTGAGAAGAGCCTCTTTAACAAATGGTGCTGGGAGAACTGAACAGGGACGTGCAAAAAAATGAAACTAGACCACCAACTTACACCACACACGAGAATAAACTCAAGATGGATTAAAGACTTAAATGTAAGCCGTGATACCATAAAAGTCGTACAGGAAAACATAGGCAGGAAAATTTCAGATATCACACGTAACAATATCTTCATGGATACATCTCCTAAGGAAGAGAAATAAAGGAAAAAATAAACAAATGCGACTACATCAAACTAAAGAGTTTCTGCTCATCAAAAGAAAAGGTCAGCAAGATGAAAAGGAAACCAACCCTATGGGTAAACATATTTGCCAATGATATCACAGACAGGGCACTGATCTCCAAAATATATAAAGAGCTTATACAACTCAACGTCAAGAAAACAAACAACCCAATTAAAAAATGGGCAAAGGACCTGAACAAACACTTCTCCGAAGAGGACATACAGAAGGTCCATAGGCACATGAAAAAATGCTCAACATCATTGGCCATCAGAGAGATGCAAGTAAAAACCACAATGAGATACCACCTTACACCTGTCAGAATGGCCATCATCAACAAATCAACAAACAACAAATGCTGGCGAGGATGTGGAGAAACAGGAACCCTACTGCACTGTTGGTGGGAATGCAGACTGGTGCAGCCACTATGGAAAACAGTATGGAATTACCTCAAAAAACTAAAAATGGAAATGCCATTTGAACCAGTGATTCCCCTGCTAGGATTACACCCGAAAAATCCTGAAACCCTAATTCAAGAGAACTTATGCACCCCTATGTTCATAGCAGCCCTGTTTACAATAGCTAAGTGCTGGAAACAGCCTACTTGCCCGTCTGTGGATGAGTGGATCAAAAAACTGTGGAACATCTACACAATGGAAAACTATGTAGCAGAAAGAAAGAAGGAACTCCTGTCATTTGCGACAACATGGATGGAACTAGAGAGAATTATGCTTAGTGAAATAAGCCAGGCAAAGAAAGCAAAATACCATATGATATCACCCAATACAGGAAACTAAAGAGCAACACAAACAAACGAACTAAATAGGCAAAGAGTAGAATAGCAGTCAGAAGGGGGGAGGGGAGGAGAGAAGGGGGATAAGTAAGGGAAGGGTCAGGTCAAGGAACGTATATGAATGACTCATGGACATGGACAACGGGGAGGGATATAATTGTGGGAGAAGTGATGGGCTGGGAGGGGGGAGCAATGGGGGAAAAATGGGACAACTGTAATTGAATAAAAAAAATAAAAAATAAATAAAAAATAAATAAAATGGCAACATTCAAAGACAAAGAGAGAATCCTAAAAGCAGCAAGAGAAAACCAGCAAATAACTTACAAGGGAGCTCCGACAAGGCTATCGACCAATTTCTCAACAGAAACACTACAAGCCAGAAGGGAATGGTCAAAAATATTTCAAGCAATGAAAAACAAAGGCCTACAACCAAGAATATTCTACCCAGCCAGGCTCTCATTCAAATTGTAAGGTGCAATAAAAAGTTTCCCAGACAATGGAACACAGAAAGAATACTTCTCCACCAAACCAGCATTGCAAGAGATGCTAAAGGGAATGTTTTAAGAAAAAAGAAGAAAAAAAGAGGAGAGGAAAAGAGGTACAGAGGGAAATGAATAAATACATGTCAATAATAACCTTAAATGTAAATGGATTAAATGCTCCCATTAAAAGACATAGGGTAATGGAATGAATAAGAAAACAGGACTCACCTATTTGCTGTCTAGAAGAAACACACCTCAAAACAAATGATTTACATAGACTGAAATTAAAGGGATATAAAAAAGTATTCCAAGCAAACGGACATGAAAAAAAAGCCGGGGTAGCAGTCCTCATATCATACAAAATGGATTTCAAGGTAAGGGCAATAAAAAGAAACAAAGAAAGATATTTCATAGTACTTAAGGGAACAATCCACCAAGAAGATATAACACTGAAAAACATATATGCACCCTACATAGGAGCACCCAAATACATAAACAAAATACTAGAAGACCACAAGAAGGATATTAACAGCAACACACTCATAGTAGGGGACTTCAACACTCCATTATCAACAATAAACAGATCTTCAAAGCAAAGACACACCAAGGTTATACAGGCCTTGAACAACACACTAAACCACATGGACTTAACTGATATATATAGAACTTTTCACGGCAAAGTAGCAAAGTATAGATTTTTTTCAAATGCACATGGGACATTTTCAAAGATAGACCACATGATAGGACACAAACCAAGCCTCAACAAATTCAAGAAAATTGAAATCATATCAAGCATCTTTTCAGACCACAATGCCTTGAATCTAAAAATCAACCTGAGGGAAAAAAATCAAAGACACCCAAACTCATGGAGAATGAATAACATGCTATTAAAGAATGAATGGGTTAACAATGACATTAAAGAAGAAATCAAGAAGTTTCTGGAAACTAATGATAATGAACACACAACAGCCCAAAACCTAAGGGACATGGCAAAAGCATTCCTAAGGGAAAAGTTCATAGCAATAAGGGCATATTTGAAAAGGATAGAAGAATCTCAAATAAAAAATCTAACCCTAAAGCTACAAGAACTTGAACAGCAAAACGTAGAGCAAGAATAAGGAAGGAAATCATCAAGATCAGAGAAAAATTAAATGACATAGAGACTAAACAAGCAACTCAAAACACAACAAATAGGAGCTTGTGCTGTGAAAAATTAAACAAAATCGACAAGCCTTTAGCTTGGCACATCAAGAATAAAGAGAGAAGACACAAATAAACAAAAGCAGAGACAAAAAAGGAGAAATAACAACTAATAGCACAGAAATACAAAGGATTGTAAGAAATTACTACAAACAACTGTATGGCAAGAATTTTGACAACCTAGAAGAAATGGACACATTTCTAGAAACATATAACCTTCAAAACTGAATCAAGAAGTAGAAAGTCTCAACAGACCAATAACAAAGAAGGAAATTGAAACAGTAATCAAAAATCTCCCTGCACACAAAAGCCCTGGACCAGATGGCTTCATGTGCGAATTTTACAAAACATTTAGGGAAGAATTATAACTTCTACCGTCCTCAATCTATTTAAAAAATTCAAGAAGAGGGAAGACTACCAAACTCTTTCTATGAAGCCAGTATTACCCTTATCCCAAAACCAGGACAAGACACAACAAAGAAAGAAAACTACAGGCCAATATCACTGATGAACATAGATGCTAAAATTCTCAACAAAATATTGGCAAACACAATTGAGGAATACATCAAAAAGATCATACACCACGATCAGGTGGGATTCATCCCACGGATGCAAGGATGGTTTAATATTCGCAAATCGATAAATATAATACATCACCTATACAAAAATTAAAGACAAAAATCATATGATCATATCAATAGATGCAGAGAAAGCTTTTGATAAAGTACAACACCCATTCATGATGAAAACACTCAGCAAAATGGGAAAAGAGGAATCATACCTTAACATAATTAAGGCTATATATGAGAAGCCTGAAGCCAACATCATACTCAATGGACAAAAACTGAAAGCGTTCCCCCTGAAATCAGGAACTAGACAAGGCTGTCCACTCTCTCTACTCCTATTCAACATAGTGTTGGAAGTCTTAGCCACAGCAATAGACAAGAAAAAGAAGTAAAAGGCATCCAAATTGAGAAAGAAGTAAAACTATCATTCCATGCAGATGACATGATAGTATACATAGAAAACCCTATGAACTCCAGTAGAAGACTACTCGATATAATAAGTGGATTTGGCAAAATAGCAGGGTACAAAATAAATATACAGAAATCTAAGGCATTTCTGTACACCAACAATAATATATCAGAGACAGAGGCAAAAAGGAAAATACCATTTACTCTAGCAAGAAGAAAAATAAAGGTCCTAGGGATAAACCTAACCAAACAGATAAAAGACCTATACTCTAAAAATTACGTAACATTGAAAAAAGAAATTAAGAAAGATACAAATAAATGGAAGCAAATACTATGTTCTTGGATGGGAAGAATCAACAGCATCAAAATGGCCATACTACCCAAAGCAATGTACAGATTCAATGCAATCCCTATTAAAATACCAATGACATATTTCACAGACTTAGAAAAAATACTCCAAAAATGCATATGAAACCAAAAAAGACCCTGAATTGCAAAAGCAATCTTGAGACCAAAGAACACAGCAGAAAGAATCACAATACCAGACATCAAGGAATTCTACAAAGCCACTGTGATCAAAACAATCTGGCACTGGCATAAGAACAGACATATAGATCAGTGGAACAGAATAGAGAGCTCTGAAATAAACCCAGGCCTCTATGATCAACTAATATTTGGTAAAGGAGGAAGGAACATAAAATGGAGTGAGAAGAGCCTCTTTAGCAAATGGTGCTGGGAGAACTGGACAGGGACCTGCAAAAAAATGAAACTATACCACCAACTTACACCACGCACAAGAATAAACTCAAGATGGAACAAAGACTTAAATGTAAGCTGTGACACCAAAAAAGTCATAGAGGAAATCATAGGCAGAAAACTTTTAGATAACCAATGTAACAATATTTTCACAGATACATTTCCTAAGGCAAGAGAAATAAAGAAAAAAAATAAACAAATGGGACACCATCAAACTAAAGAGTTTCTGCTCAGCCAAAGAAAACATCAACAAGATGTAAAGGAAACCAACCCTATGGGAAAACATATTTGCCAATGATATCACAGACAGGGGTCTGAACTCTAAAATATATAAATTGCTTATATGACTCAACATCAAGAAAACAAACAACCCAATTAAAAAATGGGCAAAGGAACTGAACAAACACTACTCTGATGAGGACATACAGAACGTCCATAGACACATGAGAAAGTGCTCAACATCATTAGCCATCAGAGAGTTACAAATAAAAACCACAATGAGATACCACTTTACATTAGTCAGAATGGCCATCATCAGCAAATCAACAAACAACAAGTGCTGGCGAGGATGTGGAGAAATGGGAACCCTACTGCACTGTTGGTGGGAATGCAGAGTGGTGCAGCCAGTATGGAAAACAGTATGGAATTACCTGAAAAAACTAAAAATGGAACTGCCATTTGAACCAGAGAATCCACTGCTAGGATTATACCCGAAAAATCCTGAAACCCTAATTCAAGAGAACTTATGCACCCCTATGTTCATAGCAGCCCTGTTTACAATAGCTAAGTGCTGGAAACAGCCTAAGTGCCCATTTGTAGATGAGTGGATCACAAAACTGTGGTACATTTACAGAATGGAATACTATGTAGCAGAGAGAAAGAAGGAACTCCTGCCATTTGCGACAACATGGTTGGAACTAGAGAGAATTATGCTTAGTGAAATAAGCCAGGCAAAGAAAGCAAAATACCATATGATATCACCTAATACAGGAAACTAAAGAACATAAACAAACGAACTAAATAGGACAAGGAGAAGAATAGCAGTCAACAGGGGGGAGGGGGGAGAGTGAGAAGGGGGATCAGGAAGGGAAGGTTTTAGTCAAGGAGCATGTATAAATGACTCATGGAGATGGACAACGGGGAGGAATAAGATTGTGGGAGAAGGGGTTGGCTGGGTTGGGGAGAGCAATGAGGGAAAAATGAGACTACTGCAATTGAAAACCAAAAATTAAATAAAAATATATAAATAAATAAAAATAAAACAAGATAGCATCTAAGATAAAATTAATAAATAAAAGATTATCAATTGCTGCTCTTGTTGTGTTTATGCAAATGAACAGGATATATTAAAACTGTACTTAGTGCAGTCCCTTTAATGACAAGGAGGGTAATCTTAAGGAGAAAAATCATCGTTGAGGAAAATCACAATACTCAGGGGTAGACTATAATGTAGTGCAGCTGTCTTTAAAAGTTTATTTTCATTTAGAAGTTAAAAGTAAGTTTGTAAGATCATCAAAAATGTTCAATAAGATCATCAAAAATGTTCAATCTATAGGCAAGTAGGACCCGTAAAACTTCTACTGTTAATATCATTCCAACAAAGGCCTTGTGACTGGCTGTCTCCACAGTCTTATTGATTCAGAGGCTGGTTTGTGAGTTATGTTGTGTGAATTAACATGTATATTCTTCCTTCTGTTTTCATAGGGCATACGTCTATAATCTCATTACTTGAGTGATTGTATGTATAGGTCTCACTTCAGAAGCCCATCTGCAATGCTGCCTTCTGAAACTCAATGGTTTGGCTGAACTAAGTGGTTGGGTTGGTAAAGTGTGAGGCAGTCTGTGGGCTTCACTTTAAAACTTGTTTCTCTTTTTCTGTCTCGTAGCTTGGACAGAAAGTGTCCGGAGGTCTGAGAAAGGGAAAATCCTAAAATATTCTCCTCAGCTCAAACTAAGTTTTGTGGACAAAAGGGCTTTGAACAGCTGTGACATGTCTTGCACGTCTTCTACCAAAGAAGCCAATTTTTTTTTCCAGTGTAGGATATTAAACATTAACCCCTGCCTGTTGTCATCTAGTGGTTATAGTTTTAAATATGCCTTTTAACCCTGTTGCCAAATCTGTTGCCCCCAGAATATGACAAGGATGCCAGTTTGTTCAGTAGTGCCAGCCTTTGGAAACTAAGCATGCTGCTGTCTGGGGACAGCCAACTGACCTGACCTAGACTTTGGAAAATCCTTCCCCATGTGGGAAGGCCACCGTCACCTCATGGATCCCACTCTATTCGGGATTTCTAGACCCAAGGGTAGGTAGGATGACGGCCATGTCCAGCTTGAAGCAGCTAGAGGAGCACAATACCTTCGCCCATTGTCCTTTTAAAAGATTATAAAGAATCTTAAGTCTGAGAGGATGAATTGTTACAGAAGGTCCCCCCCAAATTTCCCAGAGTCTTCAGTTGGAGGGTGGGGGAAGAAGACAGCTTTCAAGATGCCTTTGTATAGCTATGGATGGTAGCTAGTATATTAGTTATACAAATGGCTTTTGGTTTTTCCAAGGTTCCAAGTAGATGGGATGGGTTTTGACTACAAATTGGTGATGAAAAAGAGGTCAACAGTCCCTGGTGGATCATTCTATCCTCACACCTATATTGATGTCACTGGGGTCCCTAAAGGAGTTCCAGATGAGTTTAAGGCTAGGAATTAAATGGCAGCAGGGTTTGAGTAAGTCCTCTAATGGTGTTCAACAATTAATAAGAATGTTAATTGGGTAAACTATATTTATTATAATCAGCAGAGATTTATTAATTATACCAGAGATGTTAGATGCCACCAGTCAAATATCCTGGGAGAATAGAATGGCACTGGATATGATGCTAGCAGGAAAAGGAGATGTAGGTGTAATGCTTGGGGGACAGTGTTGCACTTTTATCCCCAATAATACATCTCCTGATGGGACTATCACTAAGGCTCTATAGGGACTGACCACCCTAGCAAATGAACTAGCAGAAAACTCAGGCATCAATAAACCTATAACAGGATGGTTAGAAATTGTTTTGGCAACTGGAAAGGAATGATCACATCAGCTTTTGTATTCCCTCCCTCATTGTAGTAGCAGGCGTTTTTACTGCTTTAGGTTGCTGTATTATTCCCTGCATTAGAGGTTTAGTTCAGAGATTAATTGAGACTGCACTAACTAAACAGATGCCAGTAATTTACCAACAGAATAATCTCCTCCTCCTGGAAGCTAAAGAAAATTCTTGCTATGAGGCGGAGGATCAAGAAATCCTCATGAGTTTTGAAGAAACAAATTAGAGGTTTGAGTAGCAAATTGTTGAAAAGAGACAGGGGGAACTGTTAAGGATAAAGAAGCAAGCTAGTGACTCTCAAACTAGTAGGAGGTAATTAACAAATGAATCATGGAGAGAAACAAGATGGCAGAGGAGTAAGTGGAAGCTACACTAACTTCCTCCCAGAACTAGTCTGGATTTACAACGTAATTTTGGAGAAATCATCTGGAATAACCAACCGAACACCAGCTGGAGAGAAGTCTTATAACCACGGAGAGACAGAAAAGGCCGCTACATCACAACGTGACCGGTAGGGAGTGCGGAGACGCGGAAAGGCTGGCTGGGCTCACACAGGTGGCAGCTGAAGGGACTGAGAAACAGATCAGCAGCTGGGGATTCCCCCTGAGAAGGGCAAGGTCTAAACCCCCAGCTGGGCTTCCCAGCCTACAGCAACAAAGTGGAAAGTAAAATAGTATCCAGTTGAGAAAAACGAAAAGCCACAGGGTTTCTTGCTAGCCAGAGAGAAACAGCTGGAGAAAAAGAGCTCTTAAGCGGATCACATACAAAAATATTTTGGCCCCCACTTACCCTGGGCACAAGCAGAGAGAAGACAGAGAGGACTGGAGATGCTTGGGGAGAGTTTGGTGTGGTGGCTTTGAGGGGAGAGCTGGGGAAGCGGCCGGCCGGGTCCCAGTGCTGACTCATCCCCACACTGCAGGCAGACCATTCCCAGCCAAGTG
The DNA here is from genome assembly GCF_987537825.1 of Furipterus horrens. Classification (NCBI taxonomy): domain Eukaryota; kingdom Metazoa; phylum Chordata; class Mammalia; order Chiroptera; family Furipteridae; genus Furipterus; species Furipterus horrens. Next base: position 25,953,789 of record NW_028327187.1, on the reverse strand, counting down.
GCATCAGCCTGAGGGGAAGCAAAGGCCCTGCCTACAGGAATTAAGCTGCCACACCCACGGTCCTTAAGCCTGACAGCTAATCACAGATTGAATAGATTAACAACTAAAGGAGACAGACAAAGGCAGTAGATCACTGGAAGTCTCCAACAGGCTGCCTAGGCCCAGATTGGTACAGGATCTGACGCCACCAGGGGCAGATCCAGGAAGTGCAGATCATTCTAAGAAGTACCAACAAACAATAGGAGTCACAAAAATGGGGAGACAGAGAAACAACCCCCCATCGAAAGGAAAGGTAGAGTCCCCAGAAAGAATGCTAAATGAAATAGAGGGGAGCCAACTATCAGATATGGAATTGAAAGCATGTATTATGGAGAAGCTCAATGAGCTCAGCGGAAACTACAAAGAACTCCAGAAAAACTACAGTGAACTCCAGAAGAACTATAAGGAACTTACTGAGAATTATACCAGCATCAAAAAGGACATGGAAGCTATCAATAAGAGCCAGGAGGAAATGAAGAATACGATCTCTGAATTGAAGAACACAGTAGAAGGAATTAAAAACAGGCTAGAGGAAGCAGAAGATCGGATCGGCGAGCTGGAGGACAATGTAGACAAAAACTCACAGACAGTGCAACAAAATGAAAAAAGGCTGAACAAGACTGAAGAGGCTCTAAGACAGCTGCAGGACAACATGAAACGTAATAATATCCGTATCATAGGAATTCCAGAAGGAGAAGAAGAAGAGCAAGGGATAGAAAACCTCTTTGAAAAACTAATGACAGAAAACTTCCCTAACATGAAGAGAGAAAGAATCATGCAAGTCCAGGAAGCACAGAGGATCCCAATGAAGATGAACCCCAACAGGCCCACTTCAAGACACATCATAATTAAAATGCCAACATTCAAAGACAAAGAGAGAATCCTAAAAGCAGCAAGAGAGAAACAACTAACAACATACAAGGGAGCTCCAATAAGGCTATCATCAGATTTCTCAGCAGAAACACTACAAGCCAGAAGGGAATGGCAAAATATATTCCAAGTAATGAAAAACAAAGGCCTACAACCAAGAATACTCTACCCAGCAAGACTCTCATTCAAAATGGAAGGTGAAATAAGGAGTTTCCAAGACAAAAGAAGGTTAAAAGAATACATCTCCACCAAACCAGTATTGCAAGAGATGCTAAAGGGTCTGCTTTAAGAAGATGAAGAAATAGAGAGAGACAGAGAGGAACATGAGTACAAAGGGGGAAAATGACAATGAATAAGTACTGAAAGAAAGAAGGAACTTCTACCATTTGCAACAACATGATTGGAAGTAGAGAGAATTACGCTTAGCGAAATAAGCCAGGCAACAAAAGAAAATTACCTTATGCTATCACCTGTTACAGGAAACTAATGAACAACACAAATAAACGAGCAAAATAGAACCAGAGGTATGTAAACGAGGAATAAAATAACAGTAACAAAGGGGGAGATGGGAGGGAGAGAAGTGGTAAGAAGGGGAAGGGTCTAGTCAAAGAACATGTATAAATGACCCATCGACATGGACAACTGGGTGGGGACTGAATGTGTGAGAAGGGAGGGACAGGGTGCAGAGAAGCAAGAGGGGGGGAAAAGTGAGACAACTGTAATGGAAAAACAAACAAACAGAAAAATTTTTAGTGGGGGGAAAAAATAAAAATAAAAAGAATAGAAATGCACGTTCCGTGAATATTAGAAGGACAAGGATTTTCCTTCACACTGTATATATTTTCTCCCTATCTGATCCCTCCAGAATTTGGCATTCTAAAGAAGTAAGTAAGGACCTAAGTTTCTTTGCATAAAACTAATAAGACCAGTTGTTAATAACGGTTTTTTTGACTAGGACTTTGACTGGAATGTCATGCCTAAAGGAGACATGCTTGGGCTTTGGTTGTTACCAAAAAGCCCTGAGCAACTGGGACTGACCTTCAGAGGTAATAGAAGTCCATGAGATAAAAGGCCTGGTACCTTGGATAGATGAGCGGTCCATAGCAATCTTTCCAGGGAAGGAACGAAGGTTGTTTTCCTGAAAGATGGCTAGAAGGGACCTTTAAGGCACAATGGGAAACCAGAAGGACCTGGAAAAGACAGGTGTTTACAGGCAAGGCTGAATGCCAGGTATGTGGCTCAGCTTCTGTGCCCTGAAGGGCAGACTGAAGGTCACCCTAAATATTCCTTGCGTAAGTTCCAGCAAAGCAGAACTAAAGATCATAAGTGATCATTTGCTGCTCTTGTTGTGTTTATGCAAATGAACAGGATAAATTAAAAATGAACTTAACGCAGTCCCTTTAATGACAAGGAGGGTAATCTTAGGGAGAAAAATCAAGATTCAAGGAAGATCACAATGCCCAGTGGTAGACTATAAAGTAGTGCAGCTAACCATCTTTAAAGTTTCTTTTCATTTAAAATTTGTTTTCATTTGAAAGTTAAACTATGTCTGTGGCATTATCAAAGATGTTTAATTTACAGGCAAGAAGAAAGTCAAATGCCTTGCAACTGGATGTCTTTCCGATAAGACAATCCTACAGATCTATAAACTTGTGTGGGGGTTATGTTACATAAATTAACATGTGTTTTCTGTTTTCAAAGGGCATAAGCCTACGATCTCATTACCTGAGTGATTGTCTGTACGTATAGGCCTCACTTAATCCTGTCTTCATTGCTGCCTCCTGAGACTCAATGGTTTGGCTGAACTAAGTGGCTGGGTTGGTGAAGAATGGGGTGATCTGTGAGCTTCACTTTAAAACTGGTTTCTCTTTTCTATTCTAATGGCTTGGACAGAAAGAGCCCAGAGGCCTGAGAGGGGGGATACCTAAAATATTTCCCTCAGTCCAAACTAAGTATAATGGGCCAAAGGTTTTTGGACAGGTGAGATGTACCTGGCATACCTTCCTCCAAAGAAACCCTTCTTTTCCCTAATGTGGGACATTGAAATATTAATACCTGTCTTTTGTCATCTAGTGGTTACGGATTGAATGATGTCCTTTAACCCTGTTGCCCCCAGAATACAACAAGGATGCCAGCCTGTTAAACCAAGCATGCCGTTTTCCAGAGACAGCCAACCGACCTGGAGTCTGCACGATCCTTCCTCTTGTGAGAAGGCCACCCTCACCTCCACACCCCCACTCTTATTAGGGATTTCTTGACCCAAGGGTAGGTAGGACAACGACCATGTTCAGCTTGAAGCAGGTAGAGGAGCTCGAGACCTTCGTCCATTGTCCTTTATAAGATTGTAAAGGGTCTCAAGTCTGAGAGGGAGGGATTGTTTTTTTAATTGTTAAAATATTTAACTAATTAATTAATTATTTTTTTAAAAAAGAAGAATATATGAAAGGGTGAGCCATGGGCATGGACTTGGGGAGGGGATTGTCGGGGAAGGGGGGTGCTGGGCGGAGGGGAGCAAAGTGGAAAAATTGGAACTATTGTAACAATATAATCAATAAAATATACTTAAAAAAAAAAACAAATGAATCATGGAAAAGGAGCGAGGAAACCAAACACAGAGAAGTGGAAAGATATAGCTAGATAACTTTGCGAATAAATTGGAGGTAGACCTATAACTAGATTACCCTTAGTTAATCACACCCTGAGTTAAGTAGTTAATCATGTTAGATTGTGAACCCAGATTAAACAGTAAAGGAGAAACAGGGGAGGAGAGGAGAGGGGGAGCTAAATCGCATTACTAAAAAAACAGTTTTCTTTGTCTACTTCACATGCACATGCTCCTGGCTTGCAGTGTGCCTGACTCTGTAGACTTGTGAATAAATGCCTCGCTTTGCTACTCAAGTCCTGTGTCCCAGTGTTTTATTGTGAGTGTTTCTCACACCAGCTTATAACAACAGAGCAGAAAGTAAAAGCATCCAGCTGTGAAAAGTGAAAAGCCACAGGTTTTTTTCCTGGCCTGAAAGAAACAGCTGGAGACAAAGAGCTCTCAAATCACGTACAAAAATATTTTGGCACCCACTTACCCTGGGCTCAAGTAGAGGAAGGACAGAGTGTTACAGAACCTTTGGGCTGCTGCAATTGAAAACAAACCCACGGGCTCTTTAGTTAGGGGCCCCATTGCCTGCCACCAAAATTATAACTCTCAATACCAGAGTTTAGTGAAAAGAAAAAGAATTGTTTATTTAACAGTTATATAGATTTAGTTATTTGCGGATTTCTGTTAAGTCTTATATTCTTTAAAACACCCATAAACACATATTCTTGCCGCCCCCCTACCAAACCAGGCTAGTTTTAGAAAAGTTAGAGAAACCGTTTCCCTACTTTCCAAACACACTTCAGCTTTACCAGCAGCTGCCAATCACTCTTCTGACTGGGGAGGTCCTTTCTGTGCTGTGGTGCCCTCCAGCTCTCAATGCAGAACCGCCTGGATTCTCAGTCTCCTTGCAAACTGCCTTCTTCCTGCAAACCGCATGGATCTCCTCTCCTCAAAACCGCATGGCGAGAGCCTCTTAAAGCAGCCTGGAGACCCCTTCTCCAAGCCACATGGAGAACTTAGCTTCTTTATTCCGCATGGAGAAGGCCCCTTCACCAAGCCATATGGAGGGGGCGAGAGAGTGAGAGAGTGAGAGAGAGTGAGAGAGCGAGAGAGAGCTAAAATGTCTGCAGCTGCTTATATATCCCTGACTGCATCCTCTGACGCAGTAGGCGTTGCAAACAGTTCTGACCATTCACAGAACCTTATGTAGGCTCTGTGTGCTTTTTCCATACCGTCCCCCGGTTCAAGACTCCTCCCACCTACCTGAGGTTTTGGATGCATTAAAGCCATTTTGCATAAGAAAGACACTAGCCACCAGGCTCAGGCATGTGGAGGCATTCTGAAAAGATGCTTCCTTCTCCCCATCCCCCAGCCGCAAACTCTGGGGATTTTTGGACTCCCCTGTTTCTGTAACAAGATGACTAGAGATGCTTGGGGAGAATTTTTGATGGTGTCTTTGAGGAGAGAACTGAGGGAGCAGTTGACCGGGTCCCAGTGCTGACTCATTCCCCATAATGCAGGCAGACCATTCCCCCCCCCCACCCAAGTGGCATTAGCCTGAGAGGAAGCAAAAACCCTGCCGTAGGAATTAATCTGTCCCACCCTTGTTGCTCAAACCTGATGGCTGATCACAGATTGAACAGATTAACAACTAAAGAAGACAGACAAAGGCAGTAGATCTCTGGTAGTCTCGAACAGGCTGCCTAGGTACATGATCTGATGTCAGCAGGGGCAGATCCAGGAACTGCAGATAAACCTAAGAAGCAGCAACAAACAAGAAGAGTCACAAAATGGGGAGACAGAGAAACAAAGTCCCATCAGAAGGAAAGGAGGAATCCCCAGAAAGAGTGCTAAGGTAAATAGAAGAAACAAACTACCAGACATGGAATTCAAAATATAGATTATAAAGAAGCTCAATGAGCTCAGCAAGCTCAAAGAAAACTACTAAGAACTCCACAGAAACTACAAAGAACTTACTGAGAATTATACCAGCATGAAAAAGGGCCTAGAAGTTATCAATAAGAGCTAGGAGGAAATGAAGAATACAATTTCTGAATTGAAGAACACAGTAGAAGGAATTAAAAGCAGGCTAGAGGAAGCAGAAAATCAGATCAGCGTGCTGGAGGACAACTTAGAAAAAATTCCCAGACAATGCAACAAAATGAAAAAAGACTGAAAAAGAATGAAGAGGTTTTAAGGGAGCTGCAGAACAACATGAAACATAATAATATCTGTATCATAGGAATACCAGAAGGAGAAGAAGGAGAGCAAGGGATAGAAAACCTGTTTAAAAAACTAATGACAGAAAACTTCCCTAATCTGATGAGAGAAAAGTCATGCAAGTCTAGGAAGCTCACAGTGTCCTAATGAAGATGAACCCCAACAGGCCCATTCCAGGACACATTATAATTAAAATGGCAACATTGAAAGACAAAGAGAGAGTCATAAAAGCAGCAAGAGAGAAACAGCTAATAACATACAAGGGAACTCTGATAAGGTTATCATCAAATTTCTCAACAGAAACACTACAAGCCAGAAGGCAATGGCAAAAAATATTCCAAGCAATGAAAAACAAAAGCCTACAACCAAGACTACTCTACCCAGAAAGGCTCTCATTCAAAATGGAAGGTGAAATAAGGAGTTTCCCAGACAAAAGAAGGTTAAAAGAATACATCTCCACCAAACCAGCATTGCAAGAGATGCTAAAGGGTCTGCTTTAAGAAGATGAAGAAACAGAGAGACAGAGAAGAACACAAGTACAAAGGGGGAAAATGACAATGAATAAGTACCTATCAATAATAACAAAAGAACCTATGCACCCCTATGGTCATAGAAGCACTATTTATAATAGCCAAGTGCTGGCAACTACCTAAGTGCCCATCTGTAGATGAGTGGATCAAAAAACTGTGGTACATCTATGCCATGGAGTACTATGTAGTAGAAAGAAAAAAGGGACTCCTATTATCTAGTTCCATGGATGAAATTAGAGAGAATTATGCTTAGCAAAATAAGCCAGGCACTGAAAGACAAATACCATATGATATCAACTAATACAGGAAACTAAGGAACAACACAAACAAACAAGCAAAACTGAACCAGAGGCATGTAAACAAGGAGCAGATTAACTGTGACAAGGGGGAGAAGGGAGCGAGAGAAGGGGGGTAAGAAGGTGAAGGATCTAGTCAAAGTACATGTATAAATGACCAATGGACATGGACAACTGGGTGGGGACTGACTGTGGGAGAAGGGGTGTGTAAGGTGGGGAGGAACAATGAGGGAAAAAGTGGGATAACTGTAATAGAAAAACAATAAATAAATCAAAAAAAAATTTTTAAAGTAGGGGGTCTCCTTGATCTCCTGAACTTGATACTCTTGGAATGTCCTTTATGCCATTTATTTGGGCTGTTTTATTTGGGTTTTGGTTGTTGTTCTGCTGCACTTTGGTGGGTCCTTCCCTCCAGCTAGCTGAATGAGAGTAACTCCTCCCACCACATCTCGTATACTGTTGTAGAGGTGCACTTCCTTTACTTCCTGGATCTGCCCCTGGGGACATCAGATCTTGTCCCAGTCTGGACCTAGGCAGCCTGTTGGAGACTACCAGAGATCTACTGTCTTTGTCTGTTTTCTTTAGTTGTTAATCTATTCAATCTGTGATCAGCCATCAGGTTTAAGCACTGAGGGTGGGGCAGATTAATTCCTGCAGGTGAGGCTTTTGCTTTCCCTCAGGTTGATGCCACTTGGAGGTAAATGGTCTGCCTGCGGTATGGGGAATGAGTCAGCACCAGGACTCAAACCCACCACCCCAAATTCTCCCCAAGCATCTCTAGTCCTGTCTGCCCTCCCTCTGCTTGAGCCCAGGGTAAGTGGGTGCCAAAATATTTTTGTACGTGATCCATTTAAGAGCTCTCTGTCTCTAGCTGTTTTTTTTTTTCAGGCTAGCAAAAAGAACCCTGTGGCTTTTCGCTTTTCACAGCTGGGTGCTATTTTACTTTCTGTTCTGTTGCTGTAGTCTGGGAAGCCCAGCTGGGGGTTTAGACTCTGCTGTTCTCAGGAGGAACCCCCAGCTGCTGAGTTGTTTCTCAGTCCCTTCAGCTGCCACCTGTTGGACCCAAGCCATCCCTGTCGCGTCTCCGCACTTCCTACCAGTCACGTTGTGATGAAGCAGCCTTTTCTGTCTCTCTGTGGTCATAAGACTTTTCTCCAGCTTCAACAACTTTAAATGCTCCCATCAAAAGACATAGGGTGGTGAAATGGAAAAGAAAACAAGACTCTTACATATGCTGTCTACAAGAAACCCACTTCAAATGAAAAGACACACACAGATTGAAAGTAAAGGGGTGGTGTTGTGGACCAAGTGCGAGAACCAAACAGTCAGAGACAACCAAATTCGAATTTAAAGAGCCTTTATTAGATGGCGAGCGACTGCCCACTCTCACTCGATGAAGGGATTCAACTGAGTAGCCCTGAGCCTCAGTACAAAGCTGCTTATATAGTATAAACCTATATCCTCGGTTGCTAGCTGGGGTAGTAGCACAACACAACCGTTGTGAAGCAGGTGTGGGGCTAAGGGTATCTATGCTTGGCTAATGCGTGCAACCACAAAGCTAACATTCTGCACTTGTTTGGGGGCAACTGTTACTATGGGAGTTTGCCTGACACATGTAACAGACATTCAGTACCTGCTTGGGGGCAACTGTCACCTTGGGGGTTTTTGCAAAAAAATTCTACTCTAGTTCAAGCTCCAGCACAATGGAAAAGATATTTTATGAAAATGAATATGGAAATAAAGCTGGGGTAGCAATACTTATACAAGACAAAACAGATTTAAAAACAAAAGGCATAATAAGAGACAAAGAAGGACCCAGCAATTCCACTTCTGGGTATTAATCTGAGGAAACCCAAAAGACGTGCATCTATATTTCATTGTAGTATTATTTACAATGGTCAAGCTATGGAAGTAAATCAGGTGTCCATAGATAGATGAATGGATAAAGAAGTGGTTCATATATAAAATGGAATATGACTTAGCCTTTTAAAAAAAAGAGTAAAGTCTTGCCTTCTGCAACAACATGGATGGACTGAGAGAGTATTGTGCAGAGTGAAGTAAGTCAGACAGAAAAAGGCAAATGCCATATGATTTCACTTATATGTGGAATATTATAAACAAACAAACAAAAGTGCAGAATAGAAACAAACTCATACATACAGAGAATATTTTGACTGTTACTGGGTGGGAGGGGTATTGAGAGATAGGTGAAATGGGTGAAGAGATTAAGAAGTACAAACTGGTAATTACAGAATAGTCATGGGGATGTAAAATATAGCATAAGGAATATAACCACTAGTATTATAATAACTATGCATAGTTTTATTGGGGTGATCATTTCATAAATTATATAAATGTCATCACTGGGTTGTACACATGAAACTAATATGGTATTGTATGTCAACTGTAGTTTAAAAAATTATTGTAAAAAATAAAATTTAAAACTAGGTAAAAAAAAAAAGCTGTGGAAATCATTACTGTGTGCCTAGAAGAGAGCACAGGACCTGATGTAAATCAGGTACCCAATACATATTTGCTGAGTTAATCAATTAATTAATCTGGTACAATTCTTAAGAATGACAAATCTTAGATCTAAGTTCGTCACTTTACAAAACACTTTTCCATGAATCATCTCGTTTTGTCCTTCCAATATTTGTGCGAAATATTTATTCTTTGCATGGTTAAACATTTAATAAGTGAAATAAGCAAGACTTTAACTCAAATATTTTATACAAACCCAGAGCTTTTCCTGAGTTAAATATTGGCTCATCTAGTGATTTCCCTATAACACATGGTAAAATAGAAAAATTTTTGAATTTTCTCGTCTATTCCAGGGGCTAGGTATAATAGTTACATCTATAGAATTATTTAGGAAAATGACCAGACTTGAGTAGAATTTTATAGACCCAAAGTTGTACTTTACCAGAATAAATCCATTCTAACAGAAAATAAGATTAAAGAAACCACCTAATTTAAAGCAAAGTTATAATCTATATTGGCCAATGTATTGTATATTCAATATGTTAAAGAGAGTAGTACCAAGCATTGAAAAGTCCTTGTCTTTGATGTTAAAAGATCCTTCACCTCCTTCAGTAACTTTATATCATAATCTTTTCAAATTTCCCTTGGTAATCTACTCAGTAGGATTTACTAACACTTAAATATATTAAATGTATGTCTTCAGCCATATCTTTGAACCTCACTGAAACTGTTATTTATGTATTTTTTTCCAATCAGACAATTTAATAGAGTGGGCCAGAATTAAAATCATTGTCACATCTTAAATATAATTATAACTTTCATATAAAAAATGATCACGCAAACATTGATTAAACTTCTAATATATACTAAGCACTTTGCCTAGCACAGATAGAAATAAAATAAGCTTCATGAATGTAAGGATGCTGTTTTAACTCACTATGGTATATAAATAATTTAGCACAGTTCTTGGCAACTAGTAGGTACTCAAAAATATTAACATAATGTGTAAATAAAATATGACATTTTTGGCCCCTGCCCTTGAAAATAGTGTAATATAAAATATTTTAACCTCACAAGAATCTATCCTGAGCCCATGGACAAGCTCCTGTTCCAAAACTGTACATGAGCATTTGTGGGGTCACTGGACCAGCTCAAGAGAGTGAGTGAGGAATGATGTGATATGGAAAGCAATATGACGTGTGACTTTGTACAGAGGGGACATGGTTGTGGAAAATAAAAATGACTCAGTTGTGTTCGGCGTTCTCACAAGGCTCACCATAGGAGCGTTCACTTCTCAGCTTATCCCTTTGGAGAAAAGAATGAGGTTGTGGAATGTGGAGGCTACTCATTTGTATAGAGTTCAGATCTCACATATTTTACCTTGAGTCATTCTGTGAACTCTGTGACCCAAAGAGAGATCCTTGCACAGAGCCATGACACAGTCGATGTTTCATGTGTATTGCCGAATGAATAAAATTGAGTCCAATGAAATGACTGTTCTCAGCCCCACGAGACAAAAGGGAGACTTTCCGTCAAGCTCTCTATCGCCATCTTGTGGTGATCATGTACACATGACACTCAACCCCACAGGAAGCGGAATTCACTTTTACAAGTGGGCGAGAGGAGAAAAGAAGCTTGGGAGGCAGGGGAATAGCAAATGTTCTTTCTAAGGGAAGGCTTGGTTCCCTCCTTGGGGAGAACCAGAACTTGGTGGGTACACTGACCCACAAGCAGAGCCTTCAGTAGCCTTTTCTCTGCTTACAAAAGCACATCTTTGAGCTGCAGCTGCGCTGAGAAAGTGACTAATTTCAAGATTAGGCCATTCAGGGGCTCAAAACACAGGGTCCAGGTATAGCCTTGCCAATATCCTTCCAAAACCAATTCTAAGCAGTTGGGGTGGAGATGAGGAATTGAGTTGCTGTATCGAAACTGTGTTAAAACGAGAGGACTGGAATTGAAAATGGCAAAATTGACAGAACATATGGTCCTGGTCTTTAAACAGAAGGGATATGTTGCATAGGGACTTGTTCAATCAATCTTTAATTTTTACTTTATTTATTTTTAACATATCTTTTTCATTTTTAATAATTAATTAATTAGTGTGTTTGTTTATTTATTTACTTTTAGAGAGAGGGGAAAGGAGAAAAGAGAGGGGGAGAAACATCACTGTGTGGTTGCCTCTCACTCACACCCCCAACTGGGGACCTGACGTGCAACCTAGTCATGTGCCCTGACTGGGAATCAAACCAGCGACACTTGACTCACAGGCCGACACTCAATCCACTGAGCCACAGCAGCCAGGGCTTCAATCCTTAAATTTTATATTTGTCCTACCTACTCACATGTCTCAAAAGACAAGGAGACATTCCACATTTTGTTTATTCACCAGCCATAAAAAGGAATGAATTATTGATATATGCTACTACATGGATAAAATTGGAAACATCATGTTAAATGTAAGAAATCAAACTTAAAATGTCACATATGGTATAATTCCATTTATATGAAATGTAAAGAGTAGGGAAATTCAAAGAAACAAAAAGCAGATTACTGGTTATCAGAATTTAGGGGAAGAGTAAGAAATTGGCAATGAGTGTTTAATGGGTATGGAGTTAATTTTTGGAGTAATAAAAAGTTCTAGAATTAGATTGTGGTGATTGTTGCAAAGCTTTGTGAATATATTAAAAACAACTGAATTGTGCACTTGAAGAGAAGAACTTTACGGTATGTGAATTATATCTCTTTTTTTTTTAAGACAAGTAAGAAAATGAAAAGATACAAGAAATAAATTTTGGTTCACCCTGAACTTTGTGCACAATTATGTGTGACAGCTGAGGCTTTGGGGAACCCTTGGGCCTATAACTGGTCATTATCAAGCAGCATTGTGCACTTGAGTGGGTACAGGATTTCCTAGATGAAGCTCGGCTGTTGTCCCCAATGCAGACTTTTCTATATGGTCTCTAAGCTGGTGCTTGTAGGGTCAAATATTTGTACCAGAGGGAAAGTTTTCTTACCTGTGGTTGGAAGGGTAAACTTCTATTTCCTTTCATGTGTTCCCAGAAAATAATAAGAGTCCAATAATATACGGTCAGCTCCATCTCAACCCAGAGCATGGCAACAACAATGAGGCTGTGTAGATAACTGGGACCAAAAATTGTTGAGCAAATGTTAGACACTGTTGATAAAACCAGGGACACAGTCTATAGTCAAAGTCTAGAAGCTCTAATTGGGAAATATAAAAAAAATAGGTAATTACTGAAGCCTTACTATGAGAATCCAAGAGGACAAATTAGAACAGCTAACTAACATATATTGAGTACTTAACATGTGCCAGGTATTGTCCCAGGTGTTTTAGAAATACAGACTTATTTCATTCCCATAATAACCCTGTGAGGTGGGTATTATAATAATCTTCAACCTTCACTGTATATGTGAGGAAACATAGGCAAAGAGAGATTACATAACTAACTCAAAGCCACACAAATACTAAGATGTGACCCATGTACTCAGCCAATCCTACAGTACTCCTAGTTGTTGGTTGAGTTGTGCTAGATCAAGGGAGAACCTGCCCCCTACCCTGTTCCCTATCACTTGACCCAGGGACGTAGTACGTATAGGGAGCATAGGGGCAGCCAACGACAGCTACATTCTCAGTGCCTATCCTAACCAATTTTATTGGAGGAAATAGTCTTTCAATACTGTGATCAGGGAGGGGAGAAAATTGCAAAGGGAGAATGTCCCAGGGGTGAGGAACGAGTGCTATTCAGCATCCATTTACTCAAAAAAGTGTGTGTGAGAGGTGAGGGGAAGATATGGGGTGGTGGTTTGTCCTGAGCCCTAATTTCACCCATTGGATCAGGACAAACTTACTCTTAGCCCTAGAAGAGAAGGTGGGGCATCCTGCCACCTAGCGGTCACTGAGGCATATGACACTCAATGTGGAATGTAACTGCAAGTTGGGAAGAATAGAGTAGGGTTATTTTTTTTATTGAATTTATTAAGGTGACATTGATTAATAAAATTATACAGACTTCAAGTGTATAATTATATAACACATCATCTATATATTTCATTGTGTTCAACACCTAAATTCACCTTTTTTAAAAAAATTCAATTTATTAATATTAGGGAAAGAAAAGGGAAAGAGAGAGAGAGAGAGATCAATTTATTGTTCCACTTTATGCATTCGTTGGTTGATTCTTGTATGTTCCCTGACCAGGGATCAAACCTGCAATCTTGGCATATTGGGATGATGTTCTAACCAACTGAGCTACCTGCCTAGGGCTCAAAGTCAAGTCTCCTTCCATCACCATGTATCCCCCCTTTACACTTCTCTACCTTCCCCCACCCCACTTTCCCTCTGGTAATCCTCCTACTGTTGTCTGTGTCTATGAGGGTTTTTTTCCTTAATCCCTTCCCATTTTCCACTCAGACACCCAAGCCCCCTGTCTTCTGACAACTGTCAGTCTGTTCTCTGTATCTATGAGTCTAGAGCAGCATTCTTAACTTGGAAGTTCAGGGCAAGGGCACTAAATTCTGTGAAAATAAAAACCCTTGAATCCTAGGTAAAAGCATTCTGGTACATTTTCCCATCCCTGTCATCAGGTCCGCAGTAGGTTTTGTGACACACAGAATTTCAGAATCACAGCAGGAAGGTCAAGAAGCAGTGTCCCAGAGAGAGGCTGGCTCCTAGCTGGGGGTCTTCCCACTGGGTCAACCCTGCAGACAGACAGATGGCAGGCCAGGCCCCGGCACCATGTTCCCTGCTCACAAAGGCATCATGCTGGGTGAAACTGCACCAATGGGAACTTCTTGGTTGCTTTTAGTCCCCTCCTGGTTTCAGAGGACAGAGGCCTCTTAGTGCCCTTCACCTCTTCTTGGCCATCAGGGCCTGGCCTGGACACCCTCGGAGCCTTTCTTCCACTCAGTATCCCAGGCCCCTCTCAGAACCAGCTGGCCTCCATGTTCTCCTTCCCTCCCTTTGGTTAAGCCACATCACCCTGCTTCCTTCCCTCTCCATAGCTGCCACCTCCTACCCTGACCTTTGGGACTGTTTTCCCAGAAGCATGGCTACAGAGGGGGCCGCTGCTACCCCAGCTCCTCCATTCCTGGGCCCCAGAAGGCCCACACACTGACCATCCTGCTTCAAGGGCTTCACTCTGGAACAGGCAGGGAACAAACATCCAGAGCACACAGCATGGCTAACACACGCAGGAGCCACAAACAACAAGGAAACTTCCAGAGGCCTCAAAGTCACTATTGCTGGTCAGCAGTTTCCTTCTCCCTTTGAGTTAATGATGACACCTGGAGGACCAGTTGAGCTCCTGTGCTCTACATTCTTCTCTGAAGTGTGGCTTCCCCTGCTTTAATTAGCTGCCTTGAGGGGTAATCGTGGTTTAGACAGGACACAAACTGCAAGATCCCTGTCTCCAGAGTGCAATCGTCGGCAGCCGTCCGTCTCGAGAGACGATGGTGTAGCTTCTTCAGAGTCTATCTGCACCGCCAAGAATGGCTGTGCAGTCCGACTCGGGAGTGACATGGTATCTGTCTCCTCCCGTGTTGAATCGACATCTTGCGATGACGCTGAAGCTACAGAGCCTGGGCAGGGTAATATGGAGGGTCTGCTGTTGCCCATGCAGCAGACCCCCCCTCTCTTCGCAGCTGAAGGATCCAAGGGAAAGACGGAGTCAATACAGCTTGGCTTCAGGTGCGCCGCAGGAGTTGCCGGTGTTGACTACAACGTCGAACCGCCTTAGGGACTCCGGCTCCGGATTTTCTGTCGGGGTTTACTCCCTTAGCCTTTCCCCTGAAGAGGTATGCCGCAAGGCAGCGGAGGTTTTTTGGAGTCAGAGTTTTCCTTCTCTGATGTGCCCTGACTGGAAGATCGAACCAGCGACACTTAGCTCGCAGGCCGACGCTCAATCCACTGAGCTAAACCAGCCAGGGCAACCAGAGTGCAATAGTCACTTCCAATTTAAATAGAGGAAGACTCTAACAGCCTTCAAGAATAGGTGGCTGATACTCCGAAGGAACATGTGAATGAAACTCAGAAAGTAATTGAATGCAAGAGGCATAAAGCAAGCATTATTTTGGGGTTCTCAACTTAAGAAAATTAAAATAAAAAACTGATTCCAGGGTTCCAACCCAAGCTCATAAAGTTAGAATTTTTGATGTGGAGTATAAGCTTTGGTGTTTTTTTTTTAAAGATCCCTGTTTGATTTGAAGGAGCAGTCAAGAGTGAGAACCATGTCTTTAGGTTATCAGATGAACTTTTAATTCAAGGTGCAGGATGAAGTCTGGTTAGGCAGTTGGTGAGGGGCAGGGCGCCCCAAAAACATTGACGTAGATTTTGTATATTATGATGGTAGAATAATGGGTGGTGATATAGCTCTGTTCAACTCTTATCTGAATACTTGTCCCATGAAGATTCTGATGTAGAGCTTTGAGTGTATCCATGATAACTGTGATGATTGGAGACAGGAGGTCTCCCTGATATATGGCCGTCTCCAAGGCCCATCTTGTTAGCCTACACACTGTCAAGTCTCCTGGGTATTTATGCACAAGAATGCCTCTCAGTGTAACAAGAAAACAGAATGTCTTAAATGCTAGTGAGACTTTTGGACAAATTGAAATGACTGTACATAGACTATGACAGAAAAGGATTAAATCACTGTATTATTTCTCACATTATTACCAAGTAATGTGATAAAGAATCATTCTTATCTTCCCCATCACACCCGGGCCCAATACCTAGAATTCAGCCTTTTCTCTATACCTTCTTCTCACTGAAGCTTCTACCTATCTACCTCAAACCTTGACTTTATGTGAGGCACTTATATTGTCCCTCTTCCCTTGTAAATAAACAAAACACTATTTTATTACCAATTGATGTGCAAAGTGATTTTCTTGATATCTACTCTCTAATTCTCAAGCCATATATGAGTCTTCCCCACTCCTCACCGTCACTTTACCAAATATCTGCCCCTCACTTTCTCTTTGAAACACACCCTATTCCTCATCTTATAGAAAATCGCTTTTTAAAGATGTAGTACCAAATAAAGTACAAATCAGATATTCCTAAACCTAACATTCAAGCTACCTATAATTTTCAGCGTATCTCTTATTCTCTACCCACTGAATCTCTCAGCTTTTGTGATGTCATTTATTTTTTAAAATAAACTTTTAATTTTAGAATAATTTATATTTACAAAAGTTTGCAAAAATAGTACAGAGAGCTCCTCTATCTCCTGTACTGGTTTCTCCTGTTCTTAACATCTTACATTAGTATGGTGTATTTGTCACAATTAAGGAAACAATATCTATATATAGTTATTCATTAAAGTCCACACGTTATTCCTATCTCCTAAGTTTTTACCTAATGTCTTTTTTTGTTGTTGTTCTAGGTTCCCATTCAGGATATCATATTAAACTTAGTCAACATGTCTCCTTGGGTTCCTCTGGTCTGTGTCAGTTCCTCGGATTTTCCTTGTTTTTGACGACCTCCAACATTTTGAGGAATACTGGTCAGGTATTTTGTATAATGCCCTTATATTGGGATTTGTCTGTTGTTTATTCCCTTGATAAAATGGGAGTTATAGATCTTGAGCAAGAAGATCACGAGGTAAAGTGCCATTTTCATCACATCATATTAAGCGTACATACTGTCAACATAACTTAGCATTGAAGTTAACCTCGATCACCTGGCTGAGGTAGTATTTGTAAGATTTCTCCACTATAAAGGTACTTTCAATCTCTCTCTCTCTCTCTTTCTTTCTCTCTCTCTCTCTCTCTCTCTCTCTCTCTCTCTCTCTCTCTCTCTCTCTCTCTCTCTCTCTCTCTCTCCTTTTTGGAAGGAAGTTTCTATGAGCAGCCCACACCTAAGGAGCAGAAAGTTATTCTCTCCCTACTTAAAAGCTTAGCATCTATACAAATTACTTGGAATTGACTTTTCTTGAGATATTTGTCGCTTTTATTTCATTTATTAATTTATTCAAGTATGGACTCATAGATATATGTATTTTATACTTCAGATTATAATCCAATACTAAATTTTGTCTCTGAAATTATTCCAGCTTTGGTCATTGGGCACTCTTTCTGTTAGCTCCTATATCCCTTTGACAAACCCCTATCAATGTGATTTTTTTCAAAGTACTTTCTTATTATCCTGCACTACCAGATGCTTCAGGTACATCTTGTATATTTCCTGCCCCAGTCCTAAAATCAGCCATTTCTCCAAGGAGCCCTGGTTCATTTTATTGGAGAACAGTATCAGAAATCAAGATCTGGGTAGCAGATATGTTTATTGCTACTAGACTGTTCTCTTTATTTGTTTAACAAGTAAAATACAAGGCGGATATCTCTGAACCTGACCTAAACTATGCCTGATCCTCCATATATTTCACAATCTCATTCCAACCAAGACCCTAAATGCATTTTTTATATAAATTCAGGACTTTATACTACTGAATAATATAGCATACAAATATTTCTGATACTTATTCCATCACTAAGAGTATGTAAATATCTCTATTTCATAGCCAAGTGAACATCTATCCCCATCGCTCTTTTCCTGAACCCACCCTAGCTGTATTATGTAATGTTTTTCTGTTGAAGTACTATGTAAAGTATTCATCTTTAGTACATCTCTCATCCTAACACTCTTCAACATCTCATCCACTCCTGACTTGACCTCTATCCCTGAACTCTTTCCCAATATGATACTTTATTCTATGTAGAATCAATACTTTCAATTATCAATTATATAGAAAACAGACATCCCCGGCTCACAAAATTACTGATTCATCCCATCCCTAATTTCTGTACTAACACTCATATAATAATCATAATAATAAAAATGCTGCTGTATGAGCAGCTAATAGGCAAAGTGGACACATGACCATCCACCCATCACTGACACTCACTTGATCCCTTACTTCTACCAAGTCTCTTTTTAGTTTCAATGTCTGTGTAATGTTAAAAATAAGATCCTTGATTTTATTTCATCACTGACGCTGATGCCAAATTTATCTGTCCCCTACTATTTGACACACACTTTCACATTATCCTCAGTAATAACAGTAATTGGGTGATTAGCAATTAATATGAGAAAGAAAATTTTTAAATTTTGAATCTATCCCTAATTATCATTCTATTTAAAATCATTCTTTTTACTACTAGTAATGTTTTAAACAGAAACTTCTAATCTCCACTCATGCTATGACAGCTGCCATATAATTCTTTCATTTAAGTAAAACCACTACTTTATATTATTAAACATCCCCTAAAAGAACCTCTGTGTTGCTCACTATCCACATAATCCTCACCCATCACTAACTTTTAATTTACATCTGCCACTCAGTCTTCCTAATCTTAATGCCATCCATGATAACCATGTTATTCTGCATCCCCTATAAATATCCCATTTTCCAAAACTACCAAATAATGTAACAAATAAGATAGATTCTTGTATCTTCAAAGCTAACTTTATCCTAGTTCTCCCCCATCATCATTATAAATAAAATCAACAACTTTTAAAAATTAACTAATGAGAAATAAGCCTGACCCTCACCACATCTCCAAAACAAACATGGTCTTATACTCTGTAAAAATTACTTTTTACCAATAACAAAGAAAATGCAAAATAGTTTTTTTTCAACCCTTATTCCTTTTTTCTGACACTCATTTTATTCACATTTCAATTTTATTTTTAAGTATATTTTATTGATTATGCTATTACAGTTGTCCCAATTTTTCTCCCATGCCCTTCTCTGCCCAGTACCTCCCTTCCCTCCAGCAATAACCCCCTCTCTTAGTTGATGTCCATGGATCATGCATATAAATTCTTTGGCTTCTCCATTTCATTTACTATTCTTAACATTCCCTGTCTATTTTGTACCTACCAATTATGCTTCTTAGTCCCTGCACTATTTCCCCATTTCTCTCCCTTCCCCCTCCCTGCTGATAACCCTCCATATGATCTCCATACCTATCGTTCTGTTCCTGTTCTAGTTGTTTGCTTAGTTTGTTTTTGTTTTTTAGATTCATTTGTTGATAGTTGTGAGTTTGTTGTCATTTTATTGTTCATAGTTTTGACCTTCTTTTTCTTAAATGTGTCCCTTTAATATTTCATATAATAATGGCTTGGTGATGATAAACTCCCTTAACTTTACCTTGTCTGGGAAGTACGCCATCTGCCCTTCCATTCTAAATGAAAAGAGTAATTGCTGAATAGAATAATTTTGATTGTAGGTCCTTGCTTTTCATCACTTTGAATACTTCCTGCAAGTCCCTTCTTTTTTTTTTTAAATTTTATTTTTTGTTATTCAATTACAGTTGTCCCATTTTTCCCCCATTGCTCCCCCCTCCCAGCCCACCCCTTCTCCCACAATTATATCCCTCCCTGTTGTTCATGTCCATGACTCATTCATATACGTTCCTTGACCTGACCCTTCCCTTACTTATACCCCTTCTCTCCCTCCCCCCTCCCCCCTACTGACTACTATTCTAGTCTTTGCCTATTTAGTTCGTTTGTTTGTGTTGCTCTTTAGTTTCCTGTATTGGGTGATATCATATGGTATTTTGCTTTCTTTGCCTGGCTTATTTCACTAAGCATAATTCTCTCTAATTCCATCCATGTTGTCACAAATGGCAGGAGTTCCTTCTTTCTTTCTGCTACATAGTATTCCATTGTGTAGATGTACCACAGTTCTTTGATCCACTCATCCACAGATGGGCACCTAAGCTGTTTCCAGCACTTAGCTATTGTAAACAGGGCTGCTATGAACATAGGGGTGCATAAGTTCTCCCGAATTAGGGTTTCAGGATTTTTCGGGTATAATCCTAGCAGTGGAATCACTGGTTCAAAAGGCAGTTCCATTTTTAGTTTTTTGAGGTAATTCCATACTGTTTTCCATAGTGGCTGCACCAGTCTGCATTCCCACCAACAGTGCAGTAGGGTTCCTGTTTCTCCACATCCTCGCCAGCATTTGTCGTTTGTTGATTTGTTGATGATGGCCATTCTGACAGGTGTAAGGTGGTATCTCATTGTGGTTTTTACTTGCATCCCTCTGATGGCCAATGATGTTGAGCATTTTTTCATGTGCTTATGGACCTTCTGTATGTCCTCTTCAGAGAAGTGTTTGTTCAGGTCCTTTGCCCATTTTTTAATTGGGTTCTTTGTTTTCTTGATGTTGAGTTGTATAAGCTCTTTATATATTTTGGAGATCAGTCCCCTGTCTGTGATATCATTGGCAAATATGTTTTCCCATATGGTTGGTTTCCTTTTCATCTTGCTGATGTTTTCTTTTGATGAGCAGAAACTTCTTAGTTTGATGTAGTCCCATCTGTTTACTTTTTCCTTTATTTCTCTTGCCTTGGGAGATGTATCCGTGAAGATATTGTTACGTGTGATATCTGAAATTTTCCTGCCTATGATTTCCTGTAGGACTTTTATGGTATCATGGCTTACATTTAAGTCTTTAATCCATCTTGAGTTTATTCTCGTGTGTGGTGTAAGTTGGTGGTCCAGTTTCATTTTTTTGCACGTCCCTGTTCAGTTCTCCCAGCCCATTTGTTAAAGAGGCTCTTCTCACTCCATTTTATGTTCCTTCCTCCTTTATCAAAGATTAGTTGACCATAGAAGCCTGGGTTTATTTCTGGGCTTTCAATTCTGTTCCACTGATCTGTATGTCTGTTCTTATGCCAGTACCAGACTGTTTTGATCACAGTGGCTTTGTAGTATTGTTTGATGTCTGGTATCGTGATTCCTCCTGCTGTGTTCTTCTGTTTCAAGATTGCTTTTGCTATTCGGGGTCTTTTTTGGTTCCATATGAATTTTTGGAGGATTTGTTCTAGGTCAGTGAAATATATCATTTGTATTTTAATAGGGATTGCATTGAATATGTAAATTGCTTTAGGTAGTATGGCCATTTTGATGATGTTGATTCTTCCCATCCAAGAACATGGTATTTGCCTCCATTTATTTGTATCTTCCTTAATTTCTTTCTTCAATGTTGCATAATTTTCAGTGTACAGGTCTTTTATCTCTTTGGTTAAGTTTATTCCTAGGTACTTTATTTTTCCTGTTGCTATAGTAAATGGTATTTTCTTTTTTGCTTCTGTCTCTGAGGTTTTATTGTTGGTGTACATAAATGCCTTAGATTTCTGTATATTTATTTTGTACCCTGCTCTTTTGCCAAATTCACTTATTATATCAAGTATTCTTTTAGTGGATTTTATAGGGTTTTCTAGGTATACTATCATGTCGTCTGCAAATAGCGATAGTTTTACTTATTCTTTTCCAATTTGGATGCCTTTTATTTCTTTATCTTGTCTGATTGCTGTGGCTAGGACTTCCAAGACTGTGTTGAATAAAAGTGGGGAGAGTGGACAGCCTTGTCTAGTTCCTGATTTCAGGGGGAATGCTTTCAGTTTTTGTCCATTGAGTATGATGTTGGCTTCAGGCTTCTCATATATAGCCTTAATGATGTTAAGGTATGCTCCCTCTATTCTTATTTTGCTGAGTGTTTTCAACATAAATGGGTGTTGTACTTTATCAAATGCTTTTTCTGCATCTATAGATATGATCATGTGATTTTTGTCTTTCATTTTGTTTAGGTGATGTATTATATTTATTGATTTGCGAATATTAAACCATCCTTGCATCCCTGGGATGAATCCCACTTGATCATGGTATATGACCTTTTTGATGTATTGTTGGATCCTGTTTGCCAAAATTTTATTGGAGGATTTTAGCATCTATGTTCATCAGTGATATTGGCCTGTAGTTTTCCTTCTTTGCTGTGTCCTGACCTGGTTTTGGGATTAGGGTAATACTGACTTCATAGAAAGAGTTTAGGATTTTTCCCTCTTCTTGGATTTTCTGGAATAGTTTGAGGAGGGTAGGAGTTAGTTCTTCCCTAAATGTTTTGTAAAATTCACCTGTGAAGCCATCTAGTCCAGGGCTTTTGTGTGCAGGGAGATTTTGGATTACTGTTTCAATTTCCTTCTTTGTTATTGGTCTGTTGAGACTTTCTACTTCTTCTTGATTCAGTTTTGGAAGGTTCTATGTTTCTAGAAATCTGTCCATTTCTACTAGGTTGTCAAATTTCTTGCCATAGAGTTGTTTGTAGTAATTTCTTATAATTGTTTGTATTTCTGAGGTATCAGTCGTGATTTCTCATTTTTTGTTTCTGATTTTGTTTATTTGGGTGTTCTCTCTTTTTTTCTTAATGAGCCTGGCTAGACGCTTGTCAATTTTGTTTATATTTTCAAAGAACCAGATCCTAGTTTTGTTGATTTTTTGGATTGTTCGTTTTGTTTCTATGTCGTTTAATTCTGCTTTGATCTTGATGATTTCCTTTCTTCTTTTTGCCCTAGGCTTTGTTTGTTGTTGCTGTTCTAGTTCTTGTAGCTTTATGGTTAGGTTTTTTATTTGAGATTCTTCTAGCCTTTTCAGATATGCCTGTATTGCTATGAACTTCCCTCTTAGGACTGCTTTTGCTGTGTCCCATAGGTTTTGGGCTGTTGTGTGTTCATTATCATTAGTTTCCAGAAACTTTTTGATTTCTTCATGGATGTCATTGTTAACCCATTCATTATTTAATAGCATGTTATTCATTCTCCATGAGTTTGGATGCCTTTGATTTTTTTTCTCTGAGGTTGATTTCTAGTTTCAAGGCATTGTGATCTGAAAAGATGCTTGATATAATTTCAATTTTCTTGAATTTGTTGAGGCTTGTTTTGTGACCTATCATGTGGTCTATCTTTTAAAATGTTCCATGTGCCTTTGAAAATAATGTATATTTTGCTTCTTTGGCATGAAAAGTTCTATATATATCAGTTAAGTCCATGTGGTTTAGTGTGTTGTTCAATGCCTGTATATCCTTGGTGTTTCTTTGCTTCAATGATCTGTCTATGATTGATAATGGAGTGTTGAAGTCCCCTACTATGAGTGTGTTGTTGTTAATATCCTTCTTGTGGTCTTCTAGTATTTGCTTTATGTATTTGGGTGCTCCTATGTTGGTTGCATATATGTTTATCAGTGTTATATCTTCTTGATGAATCGTTCCTTTAAGTATTATGAAATGTCCTTCTTTGTCTCTTTTTATTGCCCTTGCTCTGAAATCCATTTTGTCTGATATGAGGACTGCTACCCCAGCTTTTTTTTCAGGTCCATTTGCTTGGAATATTTTTTTATATCCCTTTACTTTCAGTCTATGTAAATCTTTTGTATTGAGGTGTGTTTCTTGTAGACAGCAAATATGTGGGTCCTGTTTTCTTATCCATTCCGTTACCCTATGTCTTTTAATGAGAGCATTTAATCCATTTACATTTAAGGTTATTATTGACATGTATTTATTCATTTCCCTTTTGTATCTCTGTTCCTCTACTCTTTTTTTGTTTTTTCTCTTCCTTTTTTCTTAGAATATTCCCTTTGGCATGTCTTGCAATGCTGGTTTGGTGGAGATGTATTCTTTCAGTCTTCCTTTGTCTGAGAAACTCCTTATTTCACCTTCTATTTTGAATGAGAGCCTTGTTGGGTAGAGTATTCTTGGTTGTAGGCCTTTGTTTTTCATTGCTTGAAATAGTTTTGACCATTCCCTTCTGGCTTGTAATGTTTCTGTTGAGAAATCGGTCGATAGCCTTATTGGAGCTCCCTTGTAAGTTATTTGCTATTTTTCTCTTTCTGCTTTGAGGATTCTCTCTTTGTCTTGGAATGTTGCCATTTTAACTATGATGTGCCTTGGAGTGGGTTTTTGGGGGTTCCTCTTGATTGGAACTCTCAGTGCTTCTTGGACTTGCATAGCTTTTTCTCTCATCAGGTTCGGAAAATTTTCTGTCACTATTTCTCCTATCAGATTTTCAATTCCATGCTTCTTTTCTTCCCCCTCTCGTATTCCGATGATCCTTAAATTATTTTTCTAATGCTATCCTGTAATTTCCTTACATCTTGTTCATATTTTTTCAATCTTTTTTCATTTTGCTGTATCATTTGAGAATTATTACCTACATTATCCTCTAACTCACTAATCCGATCCTCTGCTTAGTTTAGTCTGCTTTTGACTGATTCTACTGTGTTTCTCAGTTCAGAGATTGCATTCTTCATTTCTTCCTGGTTCTTGTTGATAGTTTCTATGTCTTTTTTTATGCTGGTGTAGTTCTCTGCAAGTTCCCTGTAATTTTCTTGGGGCTGTTGGTAACTTCCTTGGAGGTTGTCATAGTTGTTTTTGAGGTTTTCGAGCATATTGAGCTTCTTCACCACCATAGTTTTGAATTCCATGTCTGACCTTTGGGCTATGTCTATTCCATCGACCTCTCTTTCTGGGGATTCCTCTTTTCTTTTCATTGAGAGGTTGTTTCTGCGTCTTACCATGTTGGATTCTTCTTGTTTGTTTTTGTTATTTGGATTTGTCTGCTTTGCCTTCCCACCTTTGTGGTATGAGATTTTTTATGGTAGATCTGGGGGATTCAGTGGTGCAGTCTCTTTGATCTCCTGAGCCTGATGTTCTTGGGGTACCTTTTATATCGTTTGTTTATGCTGTCTGGTTATATTTCAGATTTTTATTTTGTTGTTGTTTTTATGATATTCCTTCTGGCTTGTTGATGGGAGTCACTCTATCCACTTTATCTCGAATTCTTTTGTGGAGATGACAGTTCAGCCTTCTTGTGTCATCTTCTTTTTCTGCATCCACAGCTGGTCTAATGTGATGGGTCAGAGATTCCTATTCCTTGTAGCAGTGGTGTGCGGAAGGTGGCCGGCAAGGCGCAATGCAAGGCAGCCAAGAGTCCACTTCAGGTCTGCCACGCCGCGCTCCAGGAAAGCAGGCCACTCTGCACTTTAGGGAAGCTGGCAAGGTGTTTTGCTTTTTTTTTTTTCACTCAAGCATCAGTGCGCGCCCAAGGCAGCTGGAGGACTAAGCTCAGGCCTGCCGCGCTGCGCTCCCAGAAAGCAGGCCGCACCAAGCTCCAGGAAAGCCCTCCAGGTGTTTTTTTGGCTCGAACACTGGTTTAGCGCCCAAGGCGGCTGGGGAACTAAGCTCAGGCCTGCCGCGCCGCGCTCCTAGAAAGCAGGCCGCACCAAGCTCCGGGAAAGCCCTCTAGGTGTTTTTTTGGCTGGAGCCCCGGTGTGTGTCCAAGGTGTCCGGGGAACTAAGCTCAGGCCTGCCGCGCTGCGCTTCTAGAAAGCTTGCCAGGGCCGTGCTCCAAGGAAGCCGGCAGCGCTGCGCTCCGGGAAAGCCCTTGAGGTGTTTTTTGGCTCGAGTGCAGGTGTGCACCCAAGCTGCTGGGGAGCTAGCCTCAGGCCTGCAGCGCCGTGTTCTGGGCATTGGTCTTTTGCCTCTTAGGGCAGGGCTGCAGACACTTGTGCTCAGTAGAAGTGAGTGTCTGTGAGTCCTGCTGCCCACCGTTCCCGCACCTCCTGAGCGGGCACGTGCAGAGCCTGGGCAAGTGCTCTGCGCTCCGGATTCCGGCGTGGTACTTCAGCCTGGAGCCCACTGGGCTGACCAGGGGCGTTTGCGCACAGTCTTCTGCGTGTCCAGTGGGCCCTCCCTGCGCCCGTTGGGTCACTGATTTTATGTCTGTTGGTGTGTGTCTGAGGGGCACCTGGACGCACAGCCCTGCGCACCTGGGCCAGTGAATGAGGGCACTTCCCTATGCGTTGCCCCGCGACCCAAGGGGAGGGTGGGGGGTGGATTAGTGCACCACTGCGCCTGAGCTCCTCAAGAATGGCCTACCACCCCCAAACTTTCCTCCCCTCTCCACCATCCACTAGAGAAAAATATAAAGGAGAATTATGTTCTCACTTGCCCGGCAGCACGCTGTCTCCTGTCCTTCAGCTCCAATGCCACTTGGTCGAGTGCGGTCTCTGCCAGTGGGTAGAGATCCGCTCTCCTCCCAACTCCTCTCCCGGGGCAGCCTGTGGTCCCCAAAAATCCTTTGTGTCCTTCCAGCTGCAGCTCCGGCAGCCGCCCCAGTCAGGAATCCCGTTTCGTCCCCTTTTTCTCCACTATCCTCCCTAAACAGGTTGTTCCCAGATGGATTTTCTCTAATCCAGCAGTGCCTTGGCTCGACTCCTGCCAGTGTCCAGCTGCTCACTGAGATGTTCTGTCTGCAGTTAGCCCAAACTGCAGAAGAGTCTCCGGAGCCTGAAACCTCAGCCTCTCCTCACTCCTCCGCCATCTTCCCTCCTCCGCAAGTCCCTTCTTGACTGCAAAGTTTCTTTTGTGAAATCAGCTGACAGTCTTTTTATTTATTTATTTATTTAGGTATTGTTTTTCTATTACAGTTGTCCCACTTTTCCTCCCATTGCTTCCCCCACCCAGCCCACCCCTTCTCCCACAGTCAATCCCCACCCCATTGTTCATGCCCATGGGTCATTTATACTAGTTCCTTGACTAGACCATTCCTTTACTTACACCCCTTCTCTCCTCCCACCCCAGTAACGGTTATTCTGCTCCTTGTTTACATGTCTCTAGTTCAATTTTTCTCTGTAGCCACTATGAAAAACAGTATGGAATTTCTTCAAAGAACTAAAAATGGGACTGCCTTTTGACCCAGCAATTCCATTGCTAGGATTATACCTTAAGAATCTTGAAACACCAATTCTGCTGACAGTCTTATGGGAATACTTTTGTAGGTAACTGTCTTCTTCTGCTGCTTTTAAGATTTTCTCTTTATCTTTAACCCTTAACATTTTAATTATGATGTGTTGTGGTATGGCCCTTTTTGGGTCTAGCTTGTTTGGTACTCTGTACTTCCTGGACTTGTATGTCTATTTCCTTTGCCAAATTGGAGAAATTTTTCTTCATTATTTTTTCACATGAACTTTCAATTTCTTGCTTTTCCTCTTCTCCTTCTGGCACTCCTATGATTCAGATGTTGGTACATTTAAAGTTGTCCCAGAGGTTCCTAAGCCTCTCCTCGTTGACTATTGCTTCCTTATGTTTCAGATTATTTAAATCCCGACTTCTTTCCTTTCACCATTGGTTTCATATGGATTTTTCTTCATTTCATTTAGTATAGCCTTCACTTTTTCTCTTATGCATTTGCCGTACTCAATGAGTTCTCTGAGCATCATCATCACCAGTGTTTTGAACTGTGTATCTGTTAGGTTGGCTATCGCCTTCTCACTTAATTTTCTTGCTGGAGCCTTGATCGGCTCTCTCTTTTGGGTCATACTTCTCTGTTTCGTCAACCTGACAGCCTCCTGTGTTTGCTGTTATGTATGAGGTAGAGCTGTCACACCTGTTACATTGTACGGGGCAGAGCCTTAGGTATTCGTCAGTGCTGGGCAACCCATTTCACCACTTTATGGTACTGTATATGGAGGAGGGGTCAGAGATGGAACAAAGACTCCTGGTCTGCACTGACCCCTTTTCTAGGCACTTCATCCACTTCCTATACATGAATGGCACCCCTTTCGCTGTTGCTCTGGTTATGGTTCCCAGGGTGGGTGGATTTGCATACGTTCTAAAACAGTGGGGACCCTCTAAATGGACTCTCCTGAAAGACCAGACATTTCTTCTGCTGCCCCAACCCCCATTTGTTTTCACAGCCAGAAGCTACGAGGCTTTATTTCCCGGTGCTGGAACTGTGAGCTGTGCAGTCTGGCTTGGGACTGGGAGAGCTCCCCAGGTGTCCCTCCCAGCTTTTATAATGCGTGGCTGCTCATTCCACCAGTCAGCCACAGCTACTGCCTTGCCGCCACTGCCACATGACTTCCTCTCTGCCTCAGCTGCCTGTCTCTGCCCCTCCCACCTGTCTGGATGAGTATTACTTCTTTTTTTTTTTATTATTAAGTATATTTTATTGATTATGTTGTTACAGTAGTTCCAATTTTTTTCCATGCTCCCTTCCGCCCAGTACCCTCCTTTCCTCCAGCAATTCCACCCCCCTTAGTTCATGTCCATGGGTCATGCATATAAGTTCTTTGGCTTCACCCTTTCCTATATTATTCTTAACTTCCCCTTCTCTATTTTGTACAAACCAATTATGCTTCTTACTCCCTGCACCACTTCCCCATTTCTCCCCCTCACCCCTCCCAGCTGATAACCCTCCAAATGATCCCCATAGCTATGATTCTGTTCCTATTCTGGTTTGCTTCATTGGATTTTGTTTTTATTTTTTAAATTCAGCTGTTGATAGTTGTAAGTGTGTTGTCATTTTAATGTTCATAATTTTGATCTTCTTTTTCTTAAATAGGTCCCTTTGACATTTCATATAATAATGGCTTGGTTATGATGAACTCTTTCAGCTTTATGTTGTCTGGGAAGCACTTCATCTGCCCTTCCATTCTAAATGATAGCCTTGCTGGACAGAGTAATCTTGGTTGTAGGTCCTTGCTTTTAATCACATTGAATACTGCTTGCCAGTTCCTTCTTGCCTGTAAAGTGTCTGTTGAGAAATCAGCTCATAGTCTTATACGCACCCCTTTGTAGGCAACTCTCTGCTTCTCTCTTGCTGCTTTTAGGATTCTCTTTTCATCTTTCCCCTTTGGCATTTTAATCATGATGTGTCTAGGTGTAGTCCACTCTGGGTCCAGCTCGTCCGGGACCCTCCGTGCTCCCCGGATCTCTATGTCCACCTCCTACACAAAATGTGGGAAGTTTTCCTCATTTCTTTCAATTCTTGCTTCCTCATTCTACACTGCTTGACTGTTTCTTTCTTATGTTCCAAATCATTGATTTGAACCCCAGTTTCCTTCCCTTCACCATTGGTTTTGTGTAGATTTTCCTTCATTTTACTTAGCATAGCCTTCACTTCTTCTCTTATGCATTTGCCATACTCAAGCATATCTGTCAAGCCTGTGAGCATCTTTATCACCAGTGTTTTGAATTCTGCATCTGTTAGGTTGGCTATCTCCTCATCACTTAGTTCCCCCACTGTAACCTCGATCTGTTCCCTCTTTTGGGCCATACTTACTTCTCTGTCTCCTCATCTTGACAGACTCCTGTGTTTGTTTGCCTCTGTGTCTTAGGTAGAGCTGTTGCTCCTGTTACGTTGTAAGGGGCAGAACCTTAGGTATTCATCAGTATAGGGTGATCATTTCACCATGTTGTGGCACTGTATGAGGGGGAGGGGTCTGAGAGGAAATAATGCTGCTTGCCTAGCACTTGCCCCTTTTCCAGGTACTTCTCCCACTTCCACACTGGACTGGCGCCCGCTACCTGTTTCCCTGGCAATTGTTACTAGAGTGGGTGGGTCTGTGGATGTTCTAGGACTGTGGGGGCCCTTTAAACACACAGACTCTGCTGAGAGACTGGCAGTTTCTGCCTCTGCTGCAACCCCCACTGGTTTGCACAGTCAGAAGCAATGAGGCTTGATTTTCCCCAGTGCTGGGACAGTGCGCTGATGAGGAGCTGGGAATGCTCCCTAGGTATCCCTCCTGACTTTTTAAAACATGTAACTGTGCTTTCCGATGGCTGGCCTGATGCTGCCACCACTGCTGCCACCACCACACCACATCCTCTCTGCCCTGGCTCCACCCATCCTACCTGTCTAGATGAGCATTTCTTCTTTCTATCTTTGTTTGTTGGATTTCCATGCGTCTTGATTTTCTGGAACTTCTGGTTGTTTCTAGTTTTGAGGTAGTTGTATTCCTTCTTAGTTGTGAAGGGAGATGCAGGGTATCTGTCTACACCTCTATCTTGGCCAGAAGTCTCAAGTATTACTTCTTTATACCTTTGTTTGTTGGACTTATATGCAGTTTCATTTTCCAGTAGTTCTGGTTGTTTTTTGTTTTGAGTTAGTTGTAATCCTTCTTATGGTTGTGCAAAGAGGTAAAGTGTGTCTACCTATGCCTCCTTCTTGGCCAGAAGTCTCTGCAACACTCTTTATATATAGCTCTTCCTTATCATATCACTACCCTGAAAAAAATCTCTGAAACGTACCTTATCCTTACTCATAACCTCTTACCTAAATCCTCTACATTATACCATATCCTGTTTTTAAAATTACAATTCCTAATTATGAAGCAGTTTAAGTCATCTTTGATACATACCAAATCCCAGAAATTGGCCCTAAACCTGACCCTCTTATCTTGAAATATAATTTGTTTTTAAAAATTAAAATAAATGTGATAAACATAAATCTATCATTCTATGAAAAATCCTGGTATCATTACCAAACAATAAAGAGTATAGTCCAGAGACTAAAAAGCAGGTTGTAATACTGAGTCACAGATCCTGAAGGTGCTCAAAAAATGTTAAGTGAATGGAATGAGTAGACAACTTCACTTATGAAATGGTCAATTACAGCCACTAGAGTCAAAGATGGCACATTATGTAAAGTTCTTTATTGGCATTTGTGATCATTAATGGTAGTAATTTAGCTCTATAAATACAAATAAGAAAAAAAATCCCGTGGGGTGAATGAGGTTAGAGTGTGTGGGTGTGTGTATAGGAAAGTTCACCTCTTTCTTTCTCTTTCCTTCTTCTTTCTCTCAACTTCACTTTTATTCTCCTTGTAACTGCTATTTTTAACTATTCTTTGTGGTTCTTTCCTTTTTGTCTTTCAAAACTCCCTGAAGAAGGAGGTAAAATAACCACTTCCTACTCCTCCCTTCCTTGGAACCCCAGATGACCAGCATTCAGACAATTCTCATTTTAAGTATATGACTATTGACCATACTGGGAAACATTCAAGGTATAGCAGGGTTATCACTTGCTGATATAAGAAATTTAAAAGAACCTAGCAGAATTCTCAAAATCAATATTCTTGTTCTGTAGTTCTCAGCTTTATTTTGACTCCATTGCTAGTCCATGAAACGAGATCCTAATAATCCCTTACATTGCCTTTTTTCTTCCCCTCCTCTAAGCTTGTTGTCTTTGAAAAATGAAGACCTGAAGGTAGGAAGTGCTTATAACTCCAGGATGTACCCCCTTGATTCTGTGTAATAATGGTTTAAGAAGCTCTCCAGTTCATGAGGCCTCTCTCTGCCTTTCATTCAGGAATGATTTCTGTTGGTTTTGTGTAAAATCATATCATAGATAAGGTTACAACTTGTGTCTAGAGATCATTCTAATATACTTATGGAGCATGGTCTAACATTAATACTAGTCTGGACGATTATACAATTACTTCAGTGAAGCCATCTCCATGAAGAGGAAGTACACTTTTGAAAATGCTTTTTTCTGACTAGGAAAAAATATGGGTGAAGATATCTTTATTCCTACAGGTAGGGGACAGAAAACGCTTCTGTGAAGGGCCAGATAATGACTAATTTAAGCTTTTCAGGCCATATATGTTCTCTTTTGCATATTGCTGTTGTTATTTTAAACAACCTTAATAATGTAAAAACTGTTCTTAGCTTTCAGAAAGTCAATCAACCTCCCCTCACAAATCCACTAAAGCCATTCACCATTTCTTGGGCTTTCCATAGTACCAGTGCAGGTTTATGATGACTACTTGAAAAGGGACTGTGGAATTGATTTTTTATATAGTGTGAGGGAAAAATGAAGTTTTATTTGTGCACATGAATATGCAATACTCCCAAGACTACTTATTGAAAAGGCAGTCATTTCCCCATTAACTTGAAATGCTACCACTGTCATATATTATGTGTGTCATCATATGACTATGGATTTTTCATCAGTAAATATGTAGACTAGAAGACAATGGAATATCCTCTTGAAACTACTGACAAGACAAAAAAAAAATCAATCCAAATTTCTGCACCCATTGAAAATATCCCTCATAGATGAAGGTGAAATAAATGTTTTCAGACATAAGATTATTTGTCACAAGCAGACATGCACTAAAATAAGTGCTATAGGACATTCTTTAGGCCTAGGGGAAATGACACCAGAAAGTTATACATATCTATTGGGACCAATAAAGAACATCAGAATTTTTTAATATCTGGGTAAATTCACAATATTATATTTCTACTTAGTTCCTTTAAAATATGTATGAATGACTGAAGCAAAAATTATAACATTATTTTGTAGAGTTTATAATGTTTATATATGATTTACATATGATAGCTATATCATAAAGGACATCTATTTACCAATAAATTGTAAATGGACTGTTATTATTGTAAAGATTCTATATTCTTTATGCAATGTTAAAAATTTAACTCTAGTAGATTATAAAACGTTAAAGCCACATTATAATTTTTTTAAATTATTTCTAATGTTTTTCCATTTCCTAATTTATTAATTTTTGTTTTTATATTTATTATTTCTTTTCATCTGCTTTATTGGGGTTAATCTGCTCTTGATTTTTGAGTTCTCTAAGGTGAAAACTTTAACCATCGGTTTTGAAACATTTTATTTTTCTAATAAAACCATTTTAGAGCTCTGCATTTATAAATATGTACTATTTAACCTACATCCCACAACTTCTTATGTATTTTTAATATTTTTAGTTCAAAATATTTTAAAATTCCCATTGTATGTCTTTTTTTTCAACCCACAAGTTATTTAGAAGTATGTGCTTTAATTTCAAAATATTTGGAGATTTTTAGATACCTTTGATTTTTTATTTCTACTTTATTTTTGGTGTGGCCAAAAAATATATCTGAGTACATTTAATCCTTTCAAATTTTACTGATACTCTTTTTTATTCCCAAACATATGGTCTTTTTTCCCCTCAAACATATGGTTTTTATTGGTGATTTGTTCTATGTGCATTTAAAGAGACTGTATATTTTTCCACTGTTCCATAAGCCAATTATATTGATTTGGTTGATACTATTGTTGACACCTCCTATATCATTACTGATATTCTGCCTACTTGCTCTTATAATTACTGAAAAAGGAGTATGAAATTACCAATAATTGAAGATTTGTATATTTCTTCAGTTGTCAGTATTTTCTTAATAATATTTGAAACTTTTAGTCATATATATTTAACAATGTTCTATTTCTTTGACAAGATTAACATTTTTAAAAAGAATTTTATTTACTTATTTTTTGAGAGAGGGGAAGGGAGGGAGAAAGAGAGGGAGAGAAACATCAATATGTGGTTGCCTTTCACACACCCCCAACTGGGGACCTGGCCCGCAACCCAGGCATGTGCCCTGACTAGGAATTGAACCAGTGACCCTTTGATTTGCAGGCTGGACTTCAATCCACTGAGCCACACCAGCTACGGTGACCAATTTAACTTTTATTATTATAGAATATCCTTCTTCCTCTCTGATAATATGTTTTATCTGAAATCTACTTTCATGACATTTGTATAGCTGCTTTAGCTTTCTTATAGTTGGTGTTTGTATAATTTCTCCATAGGTTTAATTTTAGTCTATGTTATGCAGATTTAATATGCATTAAACATAATATGGGTAGATGTTTCTTCTCCATACTGGAAATTTCTGCCTTTTATTGGAATTTAGTCCATTTATATTTAATATTCATATGGTTAAGTTTATGTCTACCAATTTTTTATCTTTTTTCTTAGTTCCATCTTGTCTTTCTTCCTTTTTGTTCATTTTGTGTCATTTTTGAATTATTTGAGGGTGTTGTCACATACTATTTTATTCTTTCTCTAGACTTATTAGATATACCACTATTTATGACAAATGTTACAGTTAAAAATTTGAAACTTTTATTATATTCCACTTTCAAATAATATTATTCTAGTTTAGTGTTAAAATAATTCAATAAAATTATTTAGACGTTTTACTGCTACATGTTATAACACTATATTTTGTTATTTCCTTTTATATAGCCAATTTCTTTTAAAGAAATTAAGAAAATATAAAGTCTATTTTATAGTTATGCATATATTGACTATTTCCAGAAATGGTTGTCTTTTATTGCAGTCCATTTCCTATATTTTATCATTAAACTTCACCTTGAATAACTTCTTTTGACATTTATTCTAGACGAGGACTGCTGCTGAAAAATTCTACCAGCTTCTGTTGCCTTGACTATGTTTTTATTTATTTTTTATTTTTATTTTTTATTTGGTTTAAGTCACAATTCTATTATCTTTTTTTATTGTTTTTTAATTACGGTTATCCCATTTTTCCCCCATTGCTCCCCCACCTACCCAGCCCACCCCTTCTCCCACAGTCATATCCCACCCCATTGTCCATGTTCATGTGTACCTTTATTTTGCCTTAACTTTTGACAGCTACTTTCTTCTGGATAGAAAATTATAGATTTAAAGATTTTTCCAACAACAATTTATACATGGCATTCCTTTGACTAATTTGTATCAAATTTAATGAGAAGTCACCTGACATTCTTATAACTGTTTTCCTCTATGTAATCAGTCTTTTTATTGAATTTACTGTTAAGATTTTTCTTGTATTAGTGGTATTAAGTAATTTAATTGGTTTTTTTTTCTTATTTTGGTTTTATTTGTGTTATTTGATCTTTCTCAACCAGAACATTTATTATATGATTGAATCTAATAAATTGTTTATTTCTGCAAATATTTTTCTGCCTTCACTCCTTCTATTTCTTTCTTTCCTTCGTGAACTCAAAGTACATGAATGTTAGTCTGATATTAGCCCAAATGTCAGTGAGAATCTCTTATCTTTTCGGCCTTCTTTATTTTTGTGTTTGAGATTGGATAATTATTGTTATGTTTCATACCCACTGATAATTTTTCTGCAGTGTTAAATATGCTATTCAGCAACCAGTTAATTTTTTATTTTATATAATTTTTGTTTTATAATTTCCATTTAGTTCTGGTTTGTAGTTTCCATTTGTTTATCTAATTTTATGTTTTGCTTCCTATGTGTGGTCATATTTTTCTAAGTCTTTGAATGTATTAATAAGAGCTCATTTATAAACCTTATTTGTTTATTTAATTTATTCAGCTATATCTGGGCCAGGTTCTATTGACTGTTTTTTCTCTAAGTTATAGATAGCATACACACACATACTCCTTCAAAAACATAAGAAAATATTCTTCACACTTCATAAAGACTAAATTCTGATCTCTATTATCTCACAGCATTGATTTAGAAGGGGAAATCGAGTTATTAGAACTTTGTAATGAAACTCTTTCAGTTTGCTAAGAAAAAGAAACAAAATGAAAGGCTTCACTTCATGATTATCTACAAATGCAAACACATTTGAATTCTAAAGAGTGAATACATGCAAAGAAAATTATCTGGAAGGCTTCTAAGAAAACTAGTGGTAGCATCTACCTCTAAAAATGCAATACAAAATAGATTATATGTCAGTTTTATCTCAGTGAAGTTTGAGAGTAAGGGTGAGAATACAGCTTAGAGCCTACATGTTTTAATTATTCTTATCTTAAGGATTAAAATTTTCAAATCAAGCGAGGATTACTTTTGAAATTTACAAAAAATCGTAGAATGGTCTCACTATAAATTTAATGAAACTTTAATTTATAAAGGATCATTTAATGTGAGATGGTATTTTGTATAAAAATAAAGTTCTACATACATGCTGGAATGATTAAATGTCTTCCCTTTAATAGTTATGGAAACAAAAGCTTCTGTCAAATTATTATTTAACATATGATCCAGTCTTCTTAGGTATATTTAAATGATATTTGAAGTGGCCTTGCTATAAAAGACCTAAGATAAGCATTGAAAAAAGAAAAATTTCAATCCACAGGAAAAACCCATATGTAAATCATGTCAGTTGAAACTTATAGCCAAAAAAAACCCGTGTAAAGCGCAAAAACAAACACATGCACAAAAATACAATACATATAGAAGAAAGTACTAAATGCAATAGATTGAAATATCAATTGAGTACATGTTATTGAGAGTATCCTCTTTTCTTATTTTACAATTGCTCCATTTATCATTTATTTATCAGATGCATATATTACCATTATAATTTTATTAACAACAAAGGTAATTCATGAGTAACCATTATCCAATGATGAGTGAAGAAACAATAACACAAAACTCTACCTACAGTATAATGGAGACCTAACTGAAGAAAATAAATAATGATGCGTCTATCTATGGGTTAATCTTTTTGTGTTTCAAGCACATTGTGAGAAAAAAGAGAAGTTTATTAATGAACAGTAGGCTCTATTTTTTTAGTTAAATAATGTCAGCTCTCATGAGTGGCAGTACATCTTGTTTACCACATTTGAACACATGTACCCATTAAGTTATCTATAGTGGTTCCCTTGGGATAGGTTTATTTGGGATGAAGTGTTTCCTTATGTCTTTCAGAAATTTATGTATTTTGCAAGATTCTTCACAGTGTTTATATTATAGTGTAATTCAATAGCAAATCCAGAACAAATGTGTGCAGAAAGAATTATTGGTGACAACTTGCTGTGTTGACCACATAAGACCTACAAAATCTATCTTTAAACATACACAACAGAATTGAAGATACAACATTTTTACAAGTCTTTGACTATTTCAGCTGGCATTTCCTGTAACTTCCTTGTACCTCTTTATACATGGCTGTTGAACTTGGATTCAGACATGTTAAGAAGCATGTCTAATTTTGAGAAATTCCAAACATAAGAGGCTACTCTTTAAAAACTAACCAGTATTTCATAGAATATTTGTTGAAGTTTGGGAAGTACTCTCACTACAGTAAGTGAAAAAAACATATTTACACACTGGCTGTATGAACAAATTTGATTTGTTTTTAAAAGTTATTAGTATATTTGTATAAGTGATGAGAATGACATTTTAAAAGTCTGTATTCTTATTGGAATTGAACTACCATTATTTTTGGCCTTATAATTTCTCAAAATATGGACAGGCAGCAGGTATTTCTTTGGTTTATCTCTTGGATAATAAATCTCTTCCTATAGGATAATTTAAAAATTATAAGTTTTCTGTCCTGGGCCCCATCCTGTTGCTGTTGCACCACCATGAGCTGCTACCCCTGGACCCCACCATGGAAGAGATATTGAAAGATTCCCCCACATCAGCTGTCTTGCTGGATCATTGTAATTTCTCTCAGGTCATCTTTAAGAATGTGGAGAAGTTCTGTGTTTCTGGAGGGGATATCACATGCTATTACACCCTCACCCAGAATTACATTCCCCATCAAAAGGACTGGATTTCAATCTTTAGAGTGGGATGGAAGACAACCCATGAGTATTACATCTTCTTGTGGGTTACTCTTCCCATTGACCTAAACAGCAGGAAGTCCAATTCAAAGCTTATTACCTCCCCAAGGATGAGGAGTATTACCAGTTCTGCTATGTGGATCAGTATGGTGTGGTCCAGGGAGCAAGTATCCCTTTCCAGTTCTGTCCAGAAAATAAGGAGAACATCCTGGTTGTTACCACTAAGGGTGAGGTGGAAGAGATAGAGCAGCACAACAATGAACTTTGCAAAGAAAACCAGGAGCTGAAGGACATCTGTGTCAGCCTCCAGAAACAGAACTCAGACATCAGGCTGAGCTCCAAAAGAAGCAAGAGGAGCTAGAAACCTTAAGGTGCATCAACAAGAAGCTAGAACAGAAAATGAAGGAGCAAAAGGACATTTGGGAGACAGAGCTGCTTCAACTGAAAGAGCAAAACCAGAAGATGTCCTCAGAAAATGAG
The DNA here is from genome assembly GCF_987537825.1 of Furipterus horrens. Classification (NCBI taxonomy): domain Eukaryota; kingdom Metazoa; phylum Chordata; class Mammalia; order Chiroptera; family Furipteridae; genus Furipterus; species Furipterus horrens. Next base: position 25,916,302 of record NW_028327187.1, on the reverse strand, counting down.
ATGAGAATCAGAGTGCATCAGCTTCAGGTAGGTAATGACAAACTTTTGCCCAAGTGTATTTCCTTAGTCTTTTTTAAAAGATTTTTAAAATTTATTTTTAGATAGAGGGGAAGGGAGGGAGAAAGAGGGGCAGAGAAACATCTGTGTGTGAGAAATACATTGATTGCTTGCCTCTCGCAAGCCCCCCAAGTGGGGACCTGGCCCACAACCCAGGCATGCACCCTGACTGTGAATTGAAATGGGGACCTTTCAGTTCACAGGCCGGCATGATGAGTCATCATTATGTAAAAATGCCAAGCCATGATTTGGTAAAATGCCAAGTAATCGTTATGTAAAATGCTGAGTCATGAACTTGAAAAAGCATTGTGCTGTAGATATCAATATTATTGTTGAGCTTTTATTGAAAAATTGGTTTCAGCACATCATTCATAACATTAAATTAATTATCTAATTACAATTTAATATTTTTACAGCTATATTAGTATTTACTTTGTAAATATATTAGGATTTTATAGCTGTCTAGAAAAAACACCATGAATTTATATGTAAGTTATTGTTATATTTAATATTTTATAAAGCCTTTTTCAGGAAAAAAGAAATTATGTTCTCCAAATATATATAGAGAGAAAGTATTCCCTCACTTATTGCAATAGATGAAAATCTGCGAAGTAGAAACCTTACATTTATTTTAGTATTTATATATATTTTAAGTCTTTATAAACCCTTCCCAGGGGGAGAGAAATGGGGGAAAAATGGGACAACTGTAATTGAAAACCAAAAAAAAAAAAACCCTTCCCACACACTTATAAACTGTTCCCAGTCCCTTATTAACCTTTCCCACTCCCTTATTAACATTTTCCACACTTTATAAACATTACTTATGTTCTTAAACATATTCTACACTCTTAAACTTATGTAACTTTAACAACATACATATACAGTACCACAAAATCCCACAATATAGCAAAAAATCTGCGATAAATAATTAAATATAATATTTTAAAAATCCCATGATACAGTAAGGCCGTGATAAGTGAGCCATGATATAGAGAGGGACTACTGTAAATGATCTTGTAAGAGTATGTCATATAAAAAATTTAAGTGACAGTATTAACATTCTGTTTTCTTTTTAGTTGGACTCCCTAGAAATAATCCATAACCTTTGAATAAACTTTAAAAATGTAAACAAATGTGAGTGCATGAGTTATATGGAAACTGAGTTTGTATGTGTATGTTGGGACATAATCCCAGTGTTTATCAGTGGTACTCATGGGTACTGTTTATGATGGTGCTTTCCTGAATCCTTTGCAAGCACCATGTCTTGGTTACTTATGAGAAAATGCTTTATGATTAATCCTGAAGACATTATCAGTGCCACACACACACACAATAAATAATAGGAAGTCACTGATGGTCCTATAATGACTTAGGGATGTGCTTGTGTTTCAGTGGTAAATGACTAAAACTTGAAACTAAATTATGTCCCTTCTGACTGGAATTTATACATATTTGAGTATGTGGATTACTTCAAGTGGACATTGCAAAATGTTTTTGTATTTATTACTGATTGAAGAGAGAGACATCAATTTGTTCCACTTATTTATGCATTCATTGGTTGCTTCCTGTATGTGCCCTAACTGGAGATAGAATCCACAACCTTGCCATATCAGAATGACATTCTAACCAGCTGAGCCACTCAGCTAGGGCAAGTGAACACTGTAAAGCACCCAGTCTTGAGAATTCTCTAGACATTTATCTTAGGGTTGTTTCTCCCTAAATACAGCTAGACCTAGTGCCCAGGTCAGAAAATGGAAGAGGACTCCCAGAGAATCTGGAAAATGAGCCAGGTCAAGAAGCATTGTGTACTGCTGCCTAAGATATACTTTTCTCTAAGCCCTTAGATGCAATCCTTTTCTTTTCCCATTAGGTCTGAATCCCTGAGGTTTTCCTCCTGATATCCCAAGACATCAACACGGGAGGAGACAGATACCGTTTCACTCCCGAGTTGGACTGCACAACCATTCTCGGCGGTGCAGATAGACTCTTAAGAAGCTACACCATTGTCTCTCGAGATGGACGGCTGCCGACGACGACGACGACGACGACGACGATCCCAAGACAATTTGTGACCAAAAGAAAACACTAGAGATACAATGCTGAGTGAAGAAAAAGTGGAATTACAAAGATTAGGTAAGTGGAAATTGAATTCTTGAACCAGAAAGGTAGATGCCTAATGAAAGTATAGGTTCAGGCCCTAATCTGATTGAAGATGGAAACCAAAAGCAAAATCATAACAGTGTGAGCAAGTTTTTTCAAACTGGACAGGAAGCAAGGCAGCCATATTTTCTGTCACCTTTGTCTCTTGGTCACATTTTTTTTCACATCAGATGGATGGAAAAAGAGAGCATCGAGGCAGTACTATATTGAATTCCTGGAACAACACTGCCATTGTGAGGAAATCTCTAGAAAAATCTCCAAAGCTTTTTCTCTGAATTGGCTTTTAGTTTGCAAAGGTCCATTCTGTGAGGAGGCTGATGGGTCGGGACCCAAGGTGAAGATCAGTGCCTCCACCAGAGGCCTACCTTGAGCTCTGGACAAAGATGAGGTCCAAGTATAAGAGCTGTCCAGTGGAGGAGCAGGACAGACAGCAGCTGCTAGAAAATCTGGCTCAGGTAGTCGTAGGGCGGGGTCTTGGTATTTTCCCTGTAGGGGCAGGAAAAAAATACTGGGCCTGTTTGTCTCTCTCCCAACCCCTCAGAGCACATGGTATTCCTAACTAAGCTCTGGGACCTGTGTCCTTTTTGGTAGCCAAGTCACAGCGCAGAGAACAGGACCATTCCTGATGGCTTGTAGCAGGACACAGTGTATTTGTCAGTGGTCTCAGTGGCATCGAAATTGGAGCTGGAGCTCCTGAAGACAAGTGGAGGCACCCAGGCAAGAAAGGTCAGCACTTCTACTGGAAGATCAGCTCTTTCATGGATGGATGAGAACCAAATACAAGTGAAGAGGATTGAAAATGAATCCCACATTTTAAAAGTCCTTGTCTGTCAGAGGTGGCATTACCTGTAACCTCTCTTCACTTCTTCATACGTGGCTCTTGTAACAGGTACATTGTAAAGAAGCATGATTGTTTCTAGAAATGCAAAAACAGGTGAAAAAATCCTAGAACATGCCATAATTCCGAAGAATAAATATTTAATGATGTTTTTAAAAGCATACAGATTGCTTGGTAGGGAAACTTGTTTTAATGCTCAAAGTAGGAGCGAATTCGAACATTGTTTTTTAAAAGTACTTATGTCCAAAGTGAAGAGATAAAAATTGCATGCCAAAAACATTTTTAAGTGATTATTTCTTTTGATTAAGGAACCATTTGTTTTTTTACTTTATATTTTGATTTATTTGCCAGCAGCAGGTGTAACTTTTATAATTTCTTGAAAAAGTCTTCTAGAGTAAAATATATAAACATTTTCAAGCACTCAAAAACATATATTGATACCAAGTGGCTCTCTTTAGAAGTCTGTAGAGAATTTCAGAGATGAGCCTTCTCTCAACGTGATGCAGACTGTAAGTTTGCCCATCTGCCATGTGGAACATGATAGAAAAATAAATATTGATATAAAAGCATGTATGCAAATGGTATAAGTTACTGCTGAAGATTTGTGCAAAACTACACCTAGTATGCATCCAGTTAAGTTTAAAGGGATACAAGCCTGTCTGTATGGATGAACATTTATTTATATATATTAAATATATGTGTGTGTGTATATAAAACATAGGAACTTTTTAAAAGCTACATATTTACAATGATGGTCAGTATTATAGCATGTTTTTCAACTTGAAATTCTCAGTAGACATATTTATATCCATATTTATATTTATATAAAAGGAGACATTAATGAAAGATTATAGCTGCATGTATAAGTGTGTGAATGCATTCACCTTAAAGTTTTCTTGGAGTACACATCTGGGTGAGTGAATTTGAGAGATGCCAATTTGAACCTTCATTTAATAAATGCTGTTTTCTTTTCTTAACTGTTTCATTATCATTTATTATTCTTGTTTATGCTCTTACAGTTAGCCCAGTTATTCCACCTTTGCCCTCTTCTGACCAGTTTACACTCTGCTCCCATAGTCAATCCCCACACCATTGTCCATGTCCATGGGTCATTCATATATGTTATTTAACTAATTCCTTTCCCTTATTTCCACCATTCCCCGCTCTGCCCTCCCCTCTGGCAGCTGTCAATCTGTTCCATGTTTCCATCTGTTAGCAGTTCATAATGAAATTTTAAAACTTAAAAATTGGTGTAAATTTTGAGAAATATAAACAAAGAAGCTTAATGTCCTGGACCATGAGTATTTAGTATCTGTTACAATACTAGTTTTAAAGTATATGTCATCATTTTAATGATTAAGTAAGGCAAGTCTCAAAATCATGATGCCTGAGTTATAATAGGCATTACAGGTATTTTATGTATGGATTTTTAAAAGATTAAGTAAAAATCTATTATTCTTTAATCAATGAGACAACCAAGTGGTTCTTTGCAAATGTTTTATTGTCTAAAATCCAGGTCTTGCAAATGTTTTATGATATTTCAAACTACCCAAGAATTAGATGTGAAAGTCTTGTATCTAAAATATAATGCATATATAAGTTCAATTTAACTGTTAATTTATGGTAGTTTATTGCCATTAATATAGCACTATGTATGTGTGTGGAAATAGTGAGAGTAAATATTCAAAACGTTATTAGTACTTAATACAATATTTTATAAAGGCATGTTTACTCTTGATCAGTTTATGGTTATTTTCTGAATATTTTTGCAAGTACCACGTGTTAGTTATTTATGAGAAAACATTATAAGTCTGATCCCTAAAACTTAGTGGCATATGCATACATAACAATAATAATATAGGAGGCCATTGAAGGTCATATAATGACACGCATGGGAACATGCTGGTGTTTCAAAGTTAAATGATGAAACCATGAGACAAAATTGTGTCTCCTCTGACTGGGACTTCTATATGTTCAAGTATATATGTCACTCCAAGTAGGACATTGTATGGAATTCAGAACTGAGAGCTATTTGAACTCTCCTCTTAGTGTTCCTACCAAATGGCTACTTCCCACTCCACACAAAAGGCATACTGCTCATTCAGAAAAATGAGACAGACTCTCAGGGAACCTGGAAGTGAGATAAATCAAGCACCACTTAGCCTTGTGCCTAGATGTGCTCTTCTCCAGGTCCTTATTTCTATCATTTTCTTAACCATCTTAGCTTGAATAAGAATTACCCATTGAAACAAATAACATGGGAAAATGTTTGGGATCAAGGCTCAGTGAAAAAGAGAAAACATGCAAAGCCTTGGTAGAGTGGAAATGGAATTCTTGAAAAGAAAATATGACTGATAAGAGTGGGTAGTATAAGCCTCAGTTTGATTTCTGAGGGAACCTGAGAGCAAATTTCCCCAGAGTAATTAGCAAGGCAGCTTTTTTTTTTTTTTTTTGGTCTGACTCCTTTGTCTCTTGGTGGCTTTTTTTCCATATTGAACAGGCAGGAGTAGAGGGTCTGGTGGGGAGGGATCTTGTGGGTGGGATGGGAGGTTGTGAGGGTACTAAGTTAATTGGATTTTCCAAGGCAATACTGCCACCAAGAGGAAGTAATTTATCAAAACCCCAATTTGTTGGCATTTTTGTGAGTCTTAGCAGTTGGAAAAAGTTTGGAGTTTTGTGAGGTTGAGTAGGCCCTAGCCCTGAGCTGAGCCTATAAAATGAGAAAATGGGAATTATGTAACTATGAAGAATTTGTTCAAAACTACCTTCAGTATGCATTTGATTATGTTTGAAGAGAAACAAACATACATATTAGTACATTTGTATATGTCCCTATATATGTATCGTCGGCAGCCGTCCGTCTCGAGAGACGATGGTGTAGCTTCTTAAGAGTCTATCTGCACCGCCGAGAATGGTTGTGCAGTCCGACTTGGGAGTGACATGGTATCTGTCTCCTCCCGTGTTGAATCGACATCTTGCGATGATGCTGGAGTGTCCTCTCCAGTGAAGCTGAAGCTACAGAGCCTTGAGAGATGATGGTGTAGCTTCTTAAGAGTCTATCTGCACCGCCGAGAATGGCTGTGCAGTCCGACTCGGGAGTGACACGGTATCTGTCTCCTCCCGTGTTGAATCGACATCTTGCGATGACGCTGGAGTGTCCTCTCCAGTGAAGCTGAAGCTACAGAGCCTGGGCAGGGTGATATGGAGGGTCTGCTGTTGCCCATGCAGCAGACCCCCCCTCTCTTCGCAGCTGAAGGATCCAAGGGAAAGACGGAGTCAATACAGCTTGGCTTCAGGTGCGCCGCAGGAGTTGCCGGTGTTGACTACAACGTCAAACCGCCTTAGGGACTCCGGCTCCGGATTTTCTGTCGGGGTTTACTCCCTTAGCCTTTCCCCTGAAGAGGTATGCCGCAAGGCAGCGGAGGTTTTTTGGAATCAGAGTTTTCCTACTCTGATGTGCCCTGACTGGAAGATCGAACCAGCGACACTTAGCTCGCAGGCCGACGCTCAATCCACTGAGCCAAACCAGCCAGGGTAACTATATATATATATACATGTAAAAATTATATATTTGTATCATGGTGATTATTGTAAAAGCATTCAATTAAATCTGACCCAGACTTTGCCTTCTGGATCGATATATGCATGTGTGAGAGCCTGTGTTTATAAATATACACATCTATGGATATATGTACACATATATATATGTACACATACATATGTGTATACACATGTTTGTGTGTGTATACTTATACAATCTGATATTTAGCTTCATACACAATGATAAGTAACATTAAAATGAGAATTATGTACATGCCATGGTTTGGATAATATTTTAATTTCTGCTTCCTGAACTGTTTGTAATTCTCATGAAAAATTTTCAAGATTTAACTTTTAGTAAATAAATACTAATGGAAATACTGATGAAAGATTATTGATGGCTATAAAAAAGTGAATGCTTTCACATTGAAGGTTTGATAGAAAAGATATCTGAATCATAATGTTACAGTAATATAGACACTAACTTTATTTATGCAGCAATGTAATCTGTTGTTATACTTTAAACAATAAATATTAAGGTCAAATTTTAGATAAAAATCCAGGTTAAATATTTGAAAAGGCCAATGTCCCCATATTTTGTAGGAATATGTGTGCAGCCATGATTCAACATTTGTTTAAATATATATATATATATAATATTCTTTTTTTAATTTAATTTTATTGTTTTTCTATTACAGTTGTCCCATTGATTCCCCCATTGCTCCCCCCACCCAGTCCACCCCTTCTCCCACAGTAATATCCCACCCCGTTGTCCATGTCTATGAGTCATTTATACATGTTCTTTGACTAGACCCTTCCTCTACTTATCCCCCTTTTCTCCCTCCCCCCACCCCACTGATAACTGTTATTCTGTTCCTTGTTCTATTTTGTTCATTTGTTTGTGTTGTTCATTAGTCTCCTGTATTACATGATATCATATGGTATTTTTCTTTCTTTGCCTGGCTTATTTCACTAAGCATAATTCTCTCTAGTTCCATCCATGTTGTCACAAACAATAGGAGTTCCTTCTTTCTTTCTTTCTGTTGCATAGTATTCTACTGTGTAAATGTACCACAGTTTTTTAATCCACTCACCTAAAGATGGGCACTTAGGCTGTTTCTAGCACTTAGCTATTGTAAACAGTGCTGCTATGAACAGAGGGGTGCATAAGTTCCTTTGAATTGGTGTTTCAGGATTCTTTCGGTATAATCCTAGCAGTGGAATTGCTGGTTCAAAAGGCAGTTCCATTTTTAGATTTTTGAGGAAATTCCATACTGTTTTCCATAGTGGCTGCACCAGTCTGCATTCCCACCAACAGTGCAGCAGAGTTTCAGTTTCTCCACATCCTCACCAGCACTTGTTGTTAGCTGAATTGGTGATGATAGTCATTTTGACAGTTGTGAAGTGGTATCTCATTGTTGTTTTTATTTGCATATCTCTGGTGCTTAGTGATGTTGAGCATACTTCCATGTGTCTATAAACCCTCTGTGTATCCACCTTGGAGAAGTGTTTGTTTAGGTCTTCTGCCCATTTTTTAATTGAGCTGTCTGTCTTCTTTGTGTTGATATGTGTAAGTTCTTTATATATTTTGGAGATCAATCCCTTCTTTGAGGTGTCATTGGGAAATATGTTTTCTCATATGGTTGGTTTCCGTTTCATCTTGCTAATGTTTTCCTCTGCTGAGCAGAAAATATTTAGTTTGATGTAATCCCATTTGTTTATTTTTTCCTTTATTTCCCTTGCCTTAGGAGATGTATTGGTGAAAATATTGCTATGTGGGATATCTGACATTTTCTTGCCTATGTTTTCCTCTAGGACTTTTATGGTGTCACAGTGCACTTAAGTCTTTTATCCATCTTGAATTTATTTTGGTTTGTGGTGTAAGTTGGTGGTCTAGTTTCATCTCTTTGCATGTCCTTATCCAGTCCTCTCAGCCCCATTTGTTGAAGAGGCTCATCTCACTCCATTTTATGCTCCTTCCGCCTTTGTCAAATATTAGTTGACCATATAGGCCTGGGTTTATTTCTGGGTTCTCTATTCTGTTCCATTGATCTATATGTCTGTTCTAATGCCAGGACCAGACTGTTTTGATCACAGTGGTTTTGTAGTATAGTTTGATGTCTGGTATTGTGATTCCTCCTATCGCATTCTTCTGTCTCAAGATTGCTTTAGCTATTCGAGGTCTTTTTTGGTTACATATAAATTTTTGAAGTATTTTTTCTAGGTCTGTGAATTATGTCATTGGTATTTTAATAGGGATTGCGTTGAATCTGTAAATTGCTCTGGGTAGTATGGACATTTTAATGATGTTGATTCTTCCTATCCATGAACATGGTATATGCGTTCATTTATTTGTATCTTCTTTAATTTCTTTCTTCAGTGTTATGTAGTTTTCTGAGTACAGGTCTTTTATCTCTTTGGTTAAGTTTATTCCTAGGCACTTTATTTTTCTTGTTGCTATAGTAAATGGGATTTCTTTTTTTTTTGTTGTTGTTTCTGTCTCTGATATTTTATTGTTGGTATTCGGAAATGCCTTAGATTTCTGTATATTTACTTTGTACCTTGCTATTATGCCAGATTCCCTTTAGTGGAGTCTATAGGTTTTTCTATGTTTACTATCATGTCATCTGCAAATAATGACAGTTTTACTTCCTCTTTTCCAATTTGGATGTTTTTTTCTTTTTCTTGTCTGATTGCTATGGCTAGAACTTCCAGTGCTATTTTCTATAGGAGTGGAGATAGTAGACATCCTTGTCTTGTTCCTGATCTCAGGAGGAATGCTTTCAGTTTTTGTCCATTGAGTATGATGTTGGCTTCAGGTTTCTTGTATATAGTCTTAATTATGTTGAGGTATGTTGCCTCTATTTTGATTTTGCTGAGTGTTTTTATTATAAATGGGTGTTGTACTTTATCGAATGCTTTTTCTGCATCTGTTGATATGATCGTGTGATTTTTGTCTTTCATTTTGTTTACGTGGTGTATTATATTTATTGATTTGTGAATATGAAATCATCCTTGCATCCCTGGGATGAATCCCACTTGATCATGGCGTATGATCTTTTTCATGTGTTGCTGGATCCGGTTTGCCAATATTTTGTTGAGGATTTTATCATCTATGTTCATCAGTGATATTGGCCTGTAGTTTTCTTTCTTTGTTGTGTCTGGACCTGGTTTTGGAATGAGGGTCTGACTTCATAGAACAAGTTTGGGAGTCTTCCCTCTTCTTGGATTATTTGGAATAATTTGAGAAGGGTAGGAGTTAGTTCTTCCCTTAATGTTTTGTAAAATTCACAAATGTAGCCATCCAGTCCAGGACTTTTGTGTGCCGGGAGATTTTTTATTACTGTTTCAATTTCCTTCTTTGTTATTGGTCTGTTGAGACTTTCTACTTCTTCTTAATTCAGTTTTGGAAGATTATATGTCTCTATAAATTTGTCCATTTCATCTAGGTTGTCAAGTTTCTTGCCATACTGTTCTTTATAGGAATTTCTTACAATTCTTTGTATTTCTATGATATCAGTCTAGATTACTCCTCTTTCCTTTTTGATTTTCTTTTTTTGGGTCATCTCTCTTTTATTCTTGATGAGCATGACTAAAGGCTTGTCAATTTTGTTTATTTTTTCAAAGAACCTGCTCTTAGTTTTGTTGATCTTTTGAATTGTTTGTTTAGACCTAATTTCATTTAATTCTGCTCTGATCTTGATGATTTCTTACCTTGTACTCACCCTGGGCTTTGTTCATTGATGTCGTTCTAGTCTTGTACCTGTAGGGTTAGATTTTTTATTTAGGATTCTTCTATCCTTTTTCAGATAGGCTTGTATTGCTATGAACTTTCTTCTCAGTACTGCTTTTGCTGTGTCCCATAGGTTTTGTGTTGTTGTGTGTTCGTTTTAATTCGTGTCCATAAACTTCTTGATTTCTTCTTTGATGTCATTATTAACCCATTCATTATTAAATATTATGTTATTCACTCTCCATGAGTTTGGAGGTCTGTGATTTTTTTCCTTGAGGTTGATTTCTAGTTTCAAGTCATTGTGGTCTGAGAAGATGCTTGACATAATTTCAATTTTCTTGAATTTGTTGAGGCTTGTTTTGTGTCCTACCATGTGGTCTATCTTTGAAAATGTCCCATGTGCATTTGAAAAAAATGTATATTTTGCTTCTTTGGGGTGAAAAGTTCTATTTATATAAGTTAAGTCCATTTGGTTTAGTGTGTTGTTCAATGTCTCAATATCCTTGGTGTTTCTTTGCTTCAAAGATCTGTCTATTGTTGATAATGGGTGTTAAAATCCCCTACTATTACTGTGTTGCTGTTGATATCCTTCTTATAGTCTTCTAGTATTTTCCTTATATATTTGGGTGATCGTAGGTTGGGTGCATATATGTTTACCAGGGTTATATGTTCTTGATAAATTTTTCCCTTAAGTATTATGAAATGTCCTTCTGTGTCTCTTTTTATGGCCTTTGCTGTAAAATTTGTTTTGTCTGATATAAGTATTGCTATCCCAGCTTTTTTTTCCGATGTCTGTTAGCTTGAAATACTTTTTTCCATCCCTTCACTTTCAGTCTGTGTAAATCTTTTGTTTTGAGGTGTGTCTCTTGTAGACAGCATATATGTGGGTCATGTTTTCAAATCCATTCAGCTATCCTATGTCTTTTAATTGGAGCAGTTAATCCATTTACATTTAAGGTTATTATTGACAGGTATTTATTTATTTCCCTTTGTACCTGTGTTCCTTTCCTTCTCTTTTTTTTTCTTCTCTTTCTTAAAGCATTCCCTTTAGCATCTCTTGTAATGCTGGTTTGGTGGAGATGTATTCTTTTAGTCTTTCTTTCTCTGAGAAAATTATTTCACCTTCAATTTTGAAGGAGAGCCTAGCTGGATAGAGTATTGTTGGTTGTAAGCCTTTGTTTCTCATTGCTTGTAATGTTTTTTGTCATTCCCTTCTGGCTTGTAGTGTTTCTGGTGAGAAATTTGTCAATAGCCTTATCGGAGTTCCCTTGTATGTTATTTGCTGTTTTTCTCTTCCTGCTTTTAGGATTCTCATGTTGTATTTGAATGTTGTCATTTTAATTGTGATGTGCCTTGGGGTGGGCCTTTTTGGGTTCATCTTCATTGGGACTCTCTGTGCTTCCTGGACTTGCATGACTTTGTCTCTCATCAGGTTAGGAAATTTTTCTGTCATTATGTTTTCAATCAGGTTTTTTATCCCTTGCTCCTCCTCTTCTCCTTGTATTTCTATGATTTTAATGTTGTTTAGTCTCATGTTGTCCTGCAGTTCTCTTAAACCCTCTTCATTCTTTTTCAATTTTTTTTATTTTGTTGTATTGTCTTGGAATTTATTTCTACATTGTCCTCTAACTCACTGATCTGATCCTCTGCTTCATTTAGCCTGCTTTTGATTGATTCTACTGTGTTCTTCAGTTCAGAAATTGTATTCTTCATTTATTCTTGGTACTTATTAATAGTTCCTATGTCCTTTTAATGCTGGTGTAGTTCTCCATAAGTCCCTTGTAGCTTCCCTGCAATTCTTTGTAGTTTTCTTGGAGTTGCTGGTAATTTTCCTGGAGTTTGTCGTAGTTTTCTTTGAGATTGTCAAGGTCATTGAGCTTCTTTATCACCATTATTATGAATTCCATGTCTGATAGTTGGCTTATGTCTATTCCATCTATCTCTTTTTCTGGGGATTCCTCTTTTCCTTTCATTGGGAGGTGTTTCTGTGTCTCCCCATGTTGGATCTTCTTGTTGTTTTTTTTTTGTTTTTTGTGTTTGTTTTTGTTTGTTTATTAGATTTGTCTTCTTTGATTTCCTGCCTTCGTGGTATGAAAATTTGTATAGGAGACCTGGGGAATTCAGTGGTGCAGCCTTTTGATCTCCTGATCCTGATGCTATTGGAATGCCCTTTATGCCATTTGTTTAAGCTGTCTGGTTGTATTTCAGTTTCTCTTTGGTGGAGTATTCTCTCTGGCTACTTGATTGAGAGTCACTCTGCCCACCTTGTCTTGAGTTCTTTTGTGGAGTTGCTGTTTAAACATAAACGCACAATCCAGGCAAGAAACCCACACCTTCAAAAATATCCCCCACCCACAATCCCACTACAAGCAGCAAACAAGCCAGTATTAATATAAATGTAGAGGTATTAAGACTATTATACTATAGGAGAGACATATAAGAGTTATTTTAAATGAAAGAAAGATGACTTTTGAGAGGGAAAGTGATAGAGTAATAATAGTAGCAAGTAGGGTCAAGGCTATGTGATACAGTAAGTAATATTTACATTGTATGTTTAAAAAGGGAGGGAAGAATGGAGAATGAAGTGAGAGTGGAATTTTATAGTATTAGGCTTATATAGCAGTTATAAGCTATATGTTTAGTGTGAGAGGGAGAATAAACAAAACAGACAACAAACAGACAACAATTAAAGAAGAAGGATAGGAGGGAGAGAAGGTAGGAAACAGATTAAAGAAGGAGTTTAAAGAAGAAAGAAAGAAAAACTGAGAGAGAAAGAATAAAGAAAGAAAGAGAGAGAGAGAGAGAGAGAGAGAGAGAGAGAGAGAGAGAGAGAAGAAAAGAAAAAGAAAGAAAGAAAGAAGGGAAGGAAAAGAAAAAAAAAAGAAAGAGATTTTATGAGATTTTACTCAGTTCAACCTTTAAGCACAGTCTTCTTTGTCTGGATCCACCCCTGGTCAAAATTCCATGGGTTTCAAATCTTTTTTGGCTGACTGGCTGTGAGGAGATCCAGCTTGATTCTGGGGTTGCTAGTCTCTTACTCCTGGGCCTGCCACCACTCTGCTGTGAGCCACACTTAGTTGAGTCCCTTCCTGTGGCTCTGTGAGCCCTCCCCAGGCTTGTCTAGCAGTGTTGTTCTGTTGGTGGGCCAGCATGTGCCTGTCTTAATCTCTGCTCAGCCTCCAGTCCTGTCTCCATTCCCAAGCTGCAGCTCTGGCTTGCGCACCACCTGCCCGCCTGGACTCCCTACGGAGTTTGTAGTTCTGCCCCAGCTTTCCCGTATGGGCCCCTCTCTGTAGCTCTGATGTGCCCCTTTTTTTGGTGGGGTCCTGGTGTGAGCATCCAGAGCGCAGAGCTTTCAGCCACAGGTTTCAGCCAAGGGAGTCCCCACCTAGACTCAGTTCATAAAGTTTCTCACAGTCCAGGCTGTTCATTGTCTTCCTATGCCTCTGGCTGTTTCAGCCAAACCTTCTCACTGACTCCTTGTGGGACTTTGCTGGTCAGTGTGTCCTTGGCAGGGGGAGGCCTCCAAGTAGCTCCCAGCTAATGAGCTGGTCAGCAGCTGCCCCTTTCTGGTGCGGTACAGCGCCGGTCTGGGAGGCCCAGCGACTCAGTCTGGAGAGCATGGGTGAACTTTCCGCCCTCCTTCAGGCTGCTCTCCCACTCCCTTCCTTGTTCGAGCTGTCTGAAATCCACACTCACTCACTCCTCTCCGTGTTTTCCCTCCAAGGCCTTCCACGATGGGAGCAAGCAGACAACACCGTTACCTACTCCGCCGCCATCTTTTTTTCTCCTCTATAGTTTTTCAAAATGTAAACAAGTTGCCAATAGCAGGTGTTACTCTTTTAATTCCTTTGAGAGACCTCTTTCTAGAATAAAATGTAAAGAAATTTCAAGATGAGGAAAATATATATTGATATGTGACCCTGAAATTTATAGAAGGTTTTGCAGCAAACTTTGTGCAAAACTATAGCCAATATGAATCAAATTGCAACTAAGAAGAAACAAATGTGCACATATATATCAAATATGTAATCAATAGGATAGTAAAAAGCCTTTTCATAATGATTTAAATTATTTAGTTACTAAAATGAATATTTGAAATCTTTATATAATATTTTCAAAATGCCCAAGAATCAGGAGTGAGAATATTTTATAGAAACTATAATGTACTAATATCCAATTTTAACATGAATTTATTCCTGTGTGTGAACATAAATATAGAACCTTGTTCATTTAGAAGAGTGGAAAGACATAATCCAAAGGGTTATTAGTGATCATAACAACTTTTACAGCAGTGCTTTATCTTAATCAGGACATGGTTATTTCTAAATCTTTGGCAAACACCTCTTGGTTACTAATGAGAAGATGGTTTTCAGACTTATCTCTAAAAGGTAAATAGTAATACACACACACCTGCACTCCCAATAAAGTCATAGAAAAGCAATTGAAAACATGGGATAGCACTTGGGTTCCAAATGGTAAATGAAGGCATAAGACAAAAAGCTCTTGGTAACCTCTGATTGGAATTTATATAACCTGCCATGTGGGGCCTTTTGTGGTATATAGTGATGAGAGCTATTCAGGCTCTCCTCTTAGGTCCCCAGTCAAAGGGCTGCTAACACTTCAACACATAAGGCCTAGCTCTTTACCCTCCAAAGTGTAGAATTCTTAAGACAGTAGAGACGAACTAGGAAAGGACACATGAATTGCTACCTAGAGATGCTCTCCTGGTTGAATTCACAGCATTTTCTTTTTGCTGTTGTTGTTGTTTAGGTTTGGATACTTGAGACTTATCCCCCAGGAGCAGACAACTTGATAACTTGAAAAAATATTAAATATATAATATCAAGTGAACAAGACAGAATCATGAAGACTAGGCCTAGTGGAAATTGAATTCTTGCAAAGAGAAGATACCTGATAAGGATAGGTAGTTTTAGGCCTCTGTATGATTTCAGATTAAAACTAAAGCAAAAGTGTAGCAGTGTAAGCAGTTTTACTCAATATGAGCAGAATGCAAGGTAGTCATATTTCCTGGTGCCTTTGCTTCTTGGTAGTCTTTTTCAGACAAGATGGGCAAGTGAAAAGAGCCTGTGGGACTGGGGAGAAAGTACTTGTTGGTAGAGCTGGTGCACTACTGCCATAGTGAGGAAATAGTTTTAAAGCAACCTACAGTATTATTGCTTTGTTTCCATAAGGCCCATTCTGTGGAGAGTTTAAACAGGCCCTGACCCCAGATTAAGCATGCCTGATTTTTCTGAGTTATTTCAGGAGCTCTGGCTGAAGGCCTGTTGGTTTTGGTATGAAAAAAGTGAGGTCCAGGTATAGAAGATGGCCAATGGGGAAGCAGAGCTGAGACACTATCTGCCCAGAAGTACTGGCACGAGAAGTTGTCAGGTGAGGTTTGGTATTCACCCAGAGTGGGTGGGTCTAGAGGAAGCCTCTAGGAGATCCAATCAATTCCAACTACTGAAACTGAAGCTGAAATATATTAAAAAAAAAGAGTTGGGTAAGGAACATTAATATAACAAAAATGTAGAAAAAATTTAAATGGTTTAACTTATTTCAAATGGAATCACAAAAAAAAGCGAAGTAATATTTTTTTAAATAATTACAAAAGTCTTTTAAAATGAGATCTCCTTTTATTACCTTTTATTCCCCCTTATACTCTTCTACCTCCCTCTATCCACCTTTCCCTCCAGTAATTAGCATAGTGTTGTCTGTGTCTGTGAGTTTTTTTTTCTTTGCTTAATCCTTTCAATTTTTTCACCCAGCCCCCCAACCCTTCTCTCTTCTGACAGATGTCAGTCTGGTCTCTGTATCTATAAGTCTATTTCAATAAACTTAATAAAAAAGAGACCTCAAACCACAGGTCTAATAACCTTAGAAAAACTCCACTAGTTAAAGACACACACAAAAATACAAATGTACATCAATAGTAAAACTCCTGAAAAAAAAAAATAAGAGAAAATCTGGAAGACAGCTGAGCACACACAAAAAAAGATAGCCCCTAGGTAGGAAAAAATATAAAATTTATAGCAGACTTATCAGATGTTATTCAAGCTATAAAGAAATGGAGTGGCATCTTAATAGTACTGAAAACAAAACAAGAACAAAATTATTAACTCAGAGTTTTATACCTTAAAACATGTCTTTCAAAATAAGAAGAAATATTTTTTCAGACAGACAAAAACTAAGAGAATTCATTATTAGCAGACTTTCACTATAATAGACATTAAAGAAAGCTCTTCAAGAAGAAATAATGTGATAATCAGACAGTCAACTGAGAATGACACAAAAATTGGAGATTTATAAAACTTGACAAATGAAAGTAAATACAAAGGATAATTGTTTATTTCTAATTATTTAAAAAGTATATTTGTCTATACAAAAGCAGTAGTATATATAAAAGGTATGATGAATTGATCCAAGATGTCGGAGGAATAAGTGGAAGCTACACTAACCTCCTCCCAGTACAAGTCTGGATTTACAACTTAATTTTGGAGAAATCATCTGGAATAAATAACACTAGCTGGAGAGAAGTCATATAACCATGGAGTGACAGAAAAGGCCGCTATATAAAAACGTGACTGGTAGGGAGTTCAGAACATGAAAGGGCTGGCTGGGCTCTCACAGGTGGCAGCTGAAGGGACTGATAAACAGTTCAGAAGCTTGGGGTTCCCCCAGAGAAGGGCAGGGTCTAAACCCCCAGCTGGGTTTCCCAGCCTACAGCAACAGAGTGGAAAGTAAAATAGTATCCAGCTGTGAAAAGCAAAAAACCACAGGGTTTCTTGCTAGCTGGAGAGAAACAGCTAGAGAAAAAGAGCTCTTAAGTGGATCACATACAAAAATATTTTGGCCCCCACTTACCCTGGGCTCAAACAGAGGGAAGGCAGAAAGGACTGGAGACACTTGGGGAATATTTAGTGCAGTGGCTTTGAGGGAAGAACTGGGGGAGCAACCAACCGGGTTCCAGTGCTGACTCATTCCCAATACTACAAGCAGATTATTCCCTTCCAAGTGGCATGAGCCTAAGGGAAAGCAAAAGCCCTGCCTACAGAAATTAAGCTGCCACACCCATGATCCTTAAGCCTCATGGCTAATCACAGATTGAATAGATTAACAACTAAATGAGACAGACAAAGGCAGTAGATCCCTGATAGTCTCCAACAGGCTGCCAAGGTCCAGACTGGTACATGATCTGATGCCACCAGGGGCAGATCCAGGAAGTGCAGATAAATCTAAGAAGCAGCAAGGAACAATAAGAGTCACAAAAATGGGGAGACAGAGAAACAACACACCATCAAAAGAAAAGGTAAAATCCCTAGAAAGAATGCTAAATTAAATAGAAGTAAGCAAACTATCAGATATGGAATTCAAAACATGGATTATGGGGAAGATCAAAGATCATTTTCTGCCTTTGTTGTGTTTATGCAAATGAACAAGATAAATTAAAAATGAACTTAATGCAGTCCCTTTAATGACAAGGAGGATTATCTTAAGGAGAAAAATTGTGATTCAAGGAAAATCACAATGCTCAGAGGTAGACTATAAAGTAGTGTACCTAACCATTTTAAAAGTTTCTTTTCATTTAAAATTTGTTTTCATTTGGAAGTTAAACTATGTGGCATCATCAAGGATGTTTAATTTACAGGCAAGAAGAATGTCAAATGCCTTGCAACAGAATGTCCTTCCAATAAGACAGTCTTACAGATTTAGAGACTTCTTTGTGGGGTATGTTACATAAATTAATATGTGTTTTCTGTTTTCAAAGAGAATAAGCCTATGATCTCATTACCTGAGTGATTGTCTGTACTTATAGGCCTCACTTAATTCTGTCTGCATCGCTGCCTCCTGAGACTCAACAGTTTGGCTGAACTAAGTGGCTGGGTTGGTGAAGAATGGGGTGGTCTGTGGGCTTCACTTTACAAAACCGGTTTCTCTTTTCTATCCTAATGGCTTGGACAGAAATGTTCCAGCGGTCTGAGATGGGGGAAACCTAAAATATTTCCCTCAGCCCAAACTAAGTATAATGAGCAAAAGGGTTTTGGACAGGTGAGATGTGCCTGGCACACCTTCCTCCAAAGAAGCCCCTTTTTTCCCTAATGTAGAACATTGGAAAGTTAATACCTACCTTTTGTAATCTAGTGGTTATGGACTGAATGATATCTGTTAACCCTGTTGCCAAGTCTGTTGCCCCCAAAATACAGCAAGGATGCCAGCCTTTTAAACCAAACATGCTGTTGTCCGGGGATAGCCAACTGACCTGGAGTCTGCACGATCCTTCCCCATGTGTGAAGGCCACTCTCCCCTCCACACCTCCACTCTTATTAGGGATTTCTGGACCCAAGAGTAGGTATGACGATGACCATGTCCAGCTTGAAGCAGCTAGAGGAGCTCGAGACCTTCGCCCATTGTCTTTTTTTTTTTAAGTATATTTTATTGATTATGTTGTTACAGTAGTTCCAATTTTTCCCCTTTACTCCCCTCCACCCAGTATCTCCCTCCCCCAGCATCCCCCCCCAAGTCCATACCCATGGTTCATAAAAACCCATAGTCTTTTATATAATTATAAGGGGTCTTAAGTTCGAGATGTAGGGACTATTTTTTATTGTTAAAATAATTAATTAATTATTTTTAAAAAGAATAATATTGGAACGGGTGAAGCAGGAGAACTTGTATGTACGACCCGTGGGCATGCACTGGGGCGGGGGTGGATTGCTGGGGGAGGGGTGGTGCTGGGCAGAGGGGAGAAAAGTGGGAAAAATTGGAACTATTGTAATAATATAATCAATAAAATATACTTTAAAAAAACCTTAAAAATAAAAATAAATAAAACCCACGTTCAATGAAAAAAAAAAAAAAGGTATTATGAACAGTGAAAAAATGAAAAGTAAGATTATATTGTCATGTTATTTTTTTAAGTATATTTTATTGACCATGCTATTACAGTTGTCCCAATTTTCCCCTCTTGCCCTCCTCTACGCAGTACTCTTCTTCACTCCAGCAATCCTACCTTATTTCATGTCCATGGGTTGTACATATAAGTTCTTTTTCTTTTCTATTCCTTATATTATTCTTATGGTCTCCCTGTCTATTTTATTCTTACCAATTATGCTTCTTAATCACTACACTATTTTCCCATTTCTTCCCCTTCCCCCTCCCAGCTGATAACCCTCCATATGATCTTTATATCTATGGTTCTGTTCTTTTTCTTGTTGTTTTCTTTGTTTGTTTGTTTTTTATTCAGATTCAGTTGTTGATAGTTGTGTTTATTGTCATTTTAATGTTCATAATTTTGATCTTTTTTTCTTAAATAATTCCCTTTAACTTTTCATATAATAATAGCTTGGTGATGATGAACTCCTTTAGCTTTACTTTGCCTGAGAAGCACTTTATCTGCCCTTTCATACTAAATGACAACTTTCCCTGATAGAGTAATCTTGGTCATAGGTCCTTGATTTTCATCACATTGAATATTTCTTGCCAGTCCCTTCTTGCCAGCAAAGTTTCTTTTGAAAAATTAGATCAGCTGATAGTCTTATAGAAACTTTTTTGTAGGCTACTCTCTGCTTTTCTCTTGCTGATTTTAAGATTCTCTCTTTATCTTTAACCTTTGGTATTTTAATTATGATGTGCCTTTGTGTGTTCCTCTTTGGGTCCCACTTGTTTGGGACTCCCTGTGCTTCTTGTACTTGTATGTATATTCCCTTCACCAAATTAGGGAAGTTTTCTTTCAATATGTTTTTCAGTTAAGTTTTCTATTTCTTTCTCTCCTTCTTCTCCTTCTGGCATCCCTGTGATTCATATGTTGACACATTTGGAGATTTTCCAGAGGTTCCTAAGCCTATCTTCATTTTTGTGAATTCTTGTTTCTTCTTTTTGTTCTGGTTGAATGTTTATCTCTTCTTTATTTTCCAAATCATTAGTTTGAATCCTGGCTTCCTTTCCTTCTCTGTTGGCTTCATATGGATTTTTTCTTTATTTCACTTAGTGTAATCTTCATTTCTTCCTATATATTTTTTGCTTTACTCAAGGACTTCTCACAGAATCCTGACAACCAGTATTTTGAACTCTGAATCTGATAGGGTGGCTATCTTTGTTTCACTTAGATTTTTTTCTGTGGTTTTGCTCTATTCTTTTGTGTGGGCTCTAGTTCTTTATCGCCTCAGTTTATCAGCCTCCCTGTATTTGTTTCTGTGTATTAGGTAGAGCTGCTTTTACTCTTCCTAGTAATGTGGCTTGTATATAAAAGGCACCTGTAAATTGTGTGGGGAAAAGTCTTAAGTAATTGCCAAGTTGGAGCAACATGCTTCACCACTTTGTGGCTGTGTAGCCAGGGCTTGGAGAGGGTACAATGTCACTGCCTGGCTTCTGATTTTTTTCCTGGAACTTGCCCTGCTTCCAGTCACTTCGCCCCCTTCCCATGTGTGACTGACACACTTCCAGCTGCTGTTCCATAGGTGAATCCTGAAGTAGATGGGTTTGCATGCATTCTAAGACTGTGTTGGCCCTTTAAGTGGTGAAAATCTGGCAGCATCTTCCGCTGCCCCAACCCCCATTGGCTTTTACAGCCAGAGGTAATGGGGGTCTCTCCTCCCAGTGCTGGATCCCTGCGCTGTGCAATCTGGCTTGGGTCATTCACACCCAATATATTCCACCTGTTCATTCCATCACCACCTCTGCTTCTGCCACTTTTCTGCACCATGCCACCTCTCTGCCCATCTCCATGACTCCCCCCCTCCTACCTGCCTGGATGAATGTGTTTTCTTTAAATCATTGGTTGTCATACTTCCAATCAGCTCAGTTTTATAATGGTGGTGGGTGTTATTCGTTTTCAGATCTGGTTGTAATTGTTTATATGGTTGTGAAAGGAGGAAAAACATGTCTACCTACAACTCCATCTTGACTGGAAGTCTATTGTCATAGGTTCTTATACTACATGAGAAGTAGTATGTATTTGAAATAAAACTGGGGTGAATTACATGTATACATTTTTAATCTCTGAGTCAAACATGTACAAATTGAAAAAGAGATATAACAAATGAACTACAGTGATAAAACTAAGTATAAAAATATCCAGTTGCTCTAGTGGAATTTCAGCAAAGATGAAAAAATGAAGAAGTAGAAAACGATGAGCAAATGCTACCATACCAGTAATTACATTGAATGTAAATGATCTAAATATTCTATTTAAAGACAGATTTACAAAATCAAAAACATTCAACTACATGGAGACTGAATAACATGTTATTAAATAATGAATGGATTAACAATGGGATCAAGGAATAAATAAAAAAGTATCTGGAAACAAAAGAAAATGAACAAACAAAAATTCAAAACTCATGGGACACAGCAAAGGCAGTCTTGAGAAGGATGTTTGTGGCACTACAGGCCTACCTAAAGAAAACAGAAAAAAAATCTCAAATAAACAACCTACCCCTGCATCTAAAGGAACTAGATAAACAGCATTTAAAAAGCCCACAGCAAGTAGAAGGAAGGAAATAATCCAAATGAGAGCAGAATTAAATGACATAGAGACTAAAAAGAAAACAATTCAAAAGGGTCAATGAATCCAGGAGTTGGTTCTTAGAAAACGTAAACAAAATTGGCAGTTAGCAACACTCATAAAAAAAAAGATGACCCAAATAAGTAAGACTAAAAACAAAAGAGATGTAAAAACCAAACACTAGAGAAATACAAAGGATTGTAAGAAAATATTATGAATAATTCTATCCCAACAAATTGGACTACATGGGCAAAATGGATACATTTCTAGAAACATACAATCCCCCAAAACTGAATCAAGAAGAAGCAGAAAGACTGAATAAACTGATAACAACTAGCAAAATTGAAGCAGTAATAAAAAAACTCCTGACACAAAAAAAGCCTTGGACTGGGTGCCTTCGCAGGTGAATTTTACCAAGCATTCAAAAAGAACTAACCCCTATTCTTCTCAACTATTCCAAAAAAAAAAAAAATTAAGAACATGGAAGACTCCCAAACTCTTTTTATGAGGCAGGTATTATTACAACTCCAAAACCAGGTAAATACACAAAAATACAGAAAACTACAGGCCAATATCTCTGATGAGCATAGATGTTAAAATCCTGAACATAAATATTGGCAGTCTGGATCCAGTAACACATTAGAAAGATCATACACCTTAATCAAGCGGGGTTTACCCTGGGGATTGTACCCAGGATGGTACAGTATTCACAAATACATAAATGCAATACACCACATGAACAAAATGAGGGACAAAAATCAGATGATCATATCAATAGATGCTGATAAAGCATTTGATAAAATCCAGCACCCATTTATGATAAAAACACTCAGAAAAGTGGGAATATATGGAGCATACCTCCACATAATAAAGGCCATATATGAGAAACTACTACCAACATCATACTCGATAGGCAAAAACAAAGTTTTCCCCTTAAATCAGGAAAAAGACAAGAGTGCCTGATTTCACCACCCTCATTCAACATAGTACTGGAAGTTCTCACAACAGTGATCAGACAAGAAAAATAAATAAAAGGTATTCAAACTGCAAAGGAGGAAGTAAAACTGTCATTATTTGCAGCTGGCATGATAGTGTACACAGAAACCCTAAAAACTATTCCACCAAAAAACTATTCTACCTAATAAGTGAGCTTGGTAAAATATTGGGATGCAAAGTCAGTATTCAGAAATTGATCACATTTCTGTACACCAAAGATGAACTATAAGAAAGAGAAACTAAGAAAAATCTCATTTGCTATAGCAACAAGAAAAATAAGGTGCCTAGGTTAATTTAACCAAAGAGGTAAAAGAACTATACTCAGAAAACAATAGAACATGAAGAAAGAAATTGAAGAACATACAGATAAATGGAAGCATATACTGTAGGGGCACCAAATAGTCCCTGTAAAAAGTTTCAATATGTAAGTATGTAAGGGCTTTAAATGTTCTTTGTGAGAAGTAGCAAGGACTTGCTAAAATACTTTGGAAAAAGGAATGTAAGAAGGAGTGTTATAGCAATTAGTGATTTACAAGCTAAAAGCACCTCAGCCTCTGTCACCTCCCATTTGCTTGCTTGTGTCTGGTTTATAACATTTGTGAAGGTTGTGCTTTGCAGAATGTCTAGCCCTTTGAAAATAAATTGCTTCACAGGGAGTTTGTCCCTGGCTGAAAAGCTATGCTGCCACCGAAGATAACCTTATAGCCTTGCGAATTTCTGTTCTTGTTACTGCCAAGACATTCCTGCAGTCCTGCCCAGCCCCCTCTTCCTAAGGCTGTTTCCCGCCAAAGAAGAAACAAAGAGACTGCACCAGTATAAAAACCCAGCGTTTAGATTCCATTGTAGGTTGGAGCATGTTAGAGACCTGCTCAGGGTCTGCCCAACTCCTGGCCATTATTAAAAATCCTTTGCTTAACTTTATACACCGCTTCAGAGTGTTCAATCTCGCCTATGTAGCCGTAACAATACCATGTTCATGAATATGAATAATTAACATCATTAAAATGTTCATACTACCGAAAGCCATTTATAAATTCAACACAATTCCTATTAAAGTACCAATGACATATTTCACAGATCTAGAACAAATATTTCAAAAATTTATACGGAACCAGAAAAGATCTCAAATAGCCTCTGCCATCTTGAGAAAAATATAACAAAGTTGAAGGAATCACAATACCTGATATCAAACTGTATTACAAGGCCATTGTAATCAAAACAGTCTGGTACTGTCATAAGAAAAAACACAAAGATAAATGGAAGAGAAAAGAGAACCCAGAAATATGTCTCTATGGTGACAACATTTGACAAAGGGGGCAGGAGCATAAAATAGGGTAAAAATAGCCTTTTCAATAAATGGTGTTGGGAGATCTGGTAGGGACAAGCAAAAACAAAATGAAACTAGACCAGCAACTTCCACAATACACCAAAATAAACTCAAGATGGATAAAAGATTTAAATATAAGTCATGACAACATAAAAGTCCTGGAATAAAACATAGGCAGTAAAATTTCAGATATCCCACGTAGCAACATTTTCACCAATATATCTCCTAGGGAGAAGGATCTAAAGGAAATAATAAACAAATGGGACTACATCAGATTTAAAAAGCTTCTACATGGCTAAAGAAAATGTCAGCAAAATGAAAAGGGAAGCAAAGATATGGGAAAACATATTTGCTAATGATTTGCCAAGGAATTTAAAGTCATAAGTACTGGTCAGAGAAGCCTGGGAAAAGGGACACCCAAAGTCAGGACAAGCAATACAAAGATGGAAAAGCATAGGTAGGAGGAGATTGTGAAAGGAGATATGTGAGGGAATAAGGAATTTTAAAAGTTTCTGTATGGCCCTGGCTGGGTGGCTCAGTTGTTTGGATCGTCGCCCCATACACCAAAAAAACATTGCAGGTTTGACCCCTGGTCAGGGCACCTACTTAGCTTGTGGGTTCAATCCCAGGTTGGGGCACTGTGGGAGGCAATCTTTCTCATTGATGTCTCTCTCTCTCCCTTCCATTCCCCAAAAATCAATAAACAGATTCTCAGGTGAGGATTAAAAAAAATTCTGTTTGTACTGGAAAAATGAGAAAACCACAGACATGCTCAGGGTAGACAACTATTCAGAAAAGGCCTGCAAAGACCCTGAGTTCCCATGTCTCACAAGTCTCTAGGCTCCTTGCAAGCTGAAAGTGAAATGTAAGGTAGAGTTGTGAACATCCTGGATAATTGCTAAAGGATTTCCTCAATACCAACCAAATATGCAAAGACTGAGAGTATTTTTCTTAGGCTCCAGATGTTTAGAGAAAGTCTTGTCAGAACACTAAGTGATCACTAAGCTAGCAAAACATAGACTTAAATGACCACCCATGACAAAGTATACAAACTTTATAAAAATAATTGAAAAAAATCACTAAACAAATAAAACAAACAACCCAGAACAACTCTCATTAACTAAATCTGTAGAAAGAGTAGGTTAGAAATCTAATTTCCAGCATTGATACATTATAATATTCAAAATGTCCAATTTTCAACAATAAAAAATGAGGCATGCAAACAAACAAAAGTGTGACTTATTCACGGGAGAAAGGGAGAATTAATAGAAACTATAGAACAAAACCTAGGCAATGGAATTACTGGGAAAAAAACTTTAAATAAACTCTCTTAAATATGCTCGAAGGGAAAAAAATTAATACAAAGAGCTAAAAGAGACCAGGAGAACAATGTCTCACCAAATGGAGAATATCAATGAGACAGTAGTTATTTTTAAAATAGAAAATTTGAAACTTAAAAGTATAAATGAAAAATTCACTGGAATATTCCATGTTTGAATAGTCAGGAGAAGGAATTAGTGAACTTGGAGCTAGGTCAATTGAGATTATCCAGTCTAAAGAGTATAAAAATAAAAAATAAATGTGAAGACAAACTACGAGATCCATGGAACTATATCAAGTATATTATCCTACAAATAATGGAAGTTACAGAAGTAGAAGACATATAAAGGGACAGAAAGGATAACTGAAAAAATAATGCACCAAATTTCTAATTTTAGGAAAGACATGCATGTTCACATTCAAAAAGCTCAACAAGTTTGACATAAGATAAACACAGCAATCCACAATGAGTTACATTATAATCAAACTGGCAAAAGCTGCCAACAAAGTGAGAACCTTGAGAGCATCAAGAGGGTCTCATCATGTGAAAAATATTCTCAATAAGATTAATAGCTTACTTCTCATCAGAAGCCATGGAAGCCAAAAGTCATTGGGTTATCATATTTTAAATTATAAAAGAAAAAGTTCTTTTAGTCAAGGATTCCATAGAGACAAAGAAGAAACTAAGACATTCCTAGAAAAGAAAAACAAATGGGGATTTCCACCAGAAAACCTCCCATACCAGAAATGCAAAAGAGTCTATCAAGGTGAAGTGAAGATATTAGTTGGTAATTCAAAGCCATATGAAGAAATAAAGTACAAGGAAAAGGGTAGTTACATAGATACACAGAAAAGTCAAAATATTTTTGTTTTATAACTTTCTTCTATATGATTTAAAAGATAAACATACAACAATAATTATAAAGCTATGTTAATAGGCACACAATGTTTGAAGATGTAATCTGTGAAAATAAAAAAGGACTTTGGAGCTGTAAAGGGGCAAAATTTGTATACTATAAAAATTAATTTATTATTTAATCAAAATTATTATTTTAGTGTTAAGGTAGTAATTGTATTCCCCCTCATTAACCATTAATGAAAATATTTTAAATATACAGAAAAGGAAATTAGAAGGGACTCTAAATGGTACACTAGAAAAAATCAACCAATCACAAAAAAGGCAGTAATTGAGGGGAAAATGTATAAGACACATAGAGAACAAAAAGCAAAATGACAGTAGTCTTTCCTTACCAGTAATTGTTTTAAAGGTAAATATACTAAAATCTCCAATTTAAAGGAAGAGGTTAGCAGAATGGATTTAAGAAAATATGACTCAACTATGTATTAATGAGCAAACTGAACTAACAAACAAAATAGATACAGACTCATAGAGAGCAGGCTGATAGCTCTGGAGGGGGGTTGTGGGCAAAGGTATCAAGCAAAAAGGAAAAATGACTCATGGACAACAATGTGGTGATTTCAAGTGAGGGTATAAGGGGGGGTAAATTTTAATGGAAAATTACAATTAAAAAAAGAAAAAAAAAACAGAGGAGATATGATCCAACTATATTCTGTCTAAAAGAGATTCACTTTTGATCCAATTTACAAGTAGCTTAAGAATAAAAGGATATTAGGTGGTGGGCACACAATGCAATATACAGATCATGTATCATAAATGTATAGTTGAAACTTATATGAACTTATTAACCAATGTCACCACATTAAATTTAATTTTTTAAAAAGGAAAAAAATGAATAAAACGGTAGAATAGCTCTCCATGCAAATCGTAGCCAAAAGAGAGTTGATACCAAACAAAATGTGCTTCAAGACAAAAACTGTTTAAAAGGACAATGAATTACATAATATATTAATAAAAAATTCAATCTATCAAGAAGTTGTAAGAATTATAAGCACATGTATTTCAGAGAAGACTCCTAAAATTTATGAAGCAAAAACTAGACTAAACTGAAAGGAAAATAGAGTTCTACAAACATAGTTGAAGAGTTCAATACCCTACTCTAAATTATGGGTAGAATACCAGAAAGAAGATCTCTAAGGAAATAGAGAATGTGGGAAAAATTGTAAGCCAACTACACCTAATAGATAATACATCAACACAATATACGTTTCTCAAGTACACATGAAACATACTCCAGGATAGACAGAATGCTATACAAGAATACAAGTCTCAATAAATTTTAAAAGTGTACAAACTGCCTTCTCTGACTATAAGGGAATGAACCTAAAAATCAATACCATAATTAAAACAAAACAAAACAAAAACCCTCACCGAATTAGTCATCAAGAGAAGCAGAGCCAACATTTTATACATATAGTGGAAAATATGTATAAAGTGAAGGTTTAAAATGTTGAGAAACAAGGCCTAGCTTTGATAATATTCAGTGTAATACTCTCTAAAAAAGACACACAGCACTATCTACATGTTTGAATGATTAATTATCTTGTCCTTTATAGTCAAGGAAACTAAAAGCATCTAACAAATTATTACTTAACATAAAACCTAATCTAAAATATGTTCAATTACATTTAAGTAGCCTCTGTATATGACTTAAAAAATGACAGAAGGAAAAATCTCAAATCACAAAGAAATTCTAAATAAATGATGTTATTTGAAATTCACAATAAACTTTTTATGTACATTCACACTCACTACACCCCTGCACTAATATGCTATAAATAGAAAAAGATCAGAATGCAATTAATCAAAATATTGAGTTACTATTAAGCCTTTGTGATAGAGAATAGCCTTCATTTATTTCTTTATAATTGTTCAATTTTGCATTTTTCCAGATGCTTATAATATTGTTAGAATTTGAGCAAAAGTAAATAAATGTTATAAAATTTTGCATTAAAATACTATTAATTATCTCATGAATATTTAATGACTTTGGAAATTTCCCATTATGTGAAATATCCATGGCATTAAGTTCTACCTACAGTGTAACCAGGATGAATCTAAAGAAGATTTAATGTGATAGTCCATGTATGTTTTTGTGTTTTGAACACTCCTTTCAGCAAATAGTGGAGTACATCAATAGGGCTGTATATATTTAAATAGTATCAGCTTTTATGATCAATCATATATAATATTTGAATCCATGTATCTATCAATTTGCTAATGGTCATTGCCTCAGAAAAGAGAGATTTGTGATGCAGTGTTTCTTCAAAGATCTGTGAATTCTGAGACTTTTCAAGAAGCTGTCACATGAAGAAAATGAAGAATGTTTAATGACATAAGAAAGTGCTATGTTCTGACGTTAAATGATGAAACTATAAGGCAAAACCCTGAATAATTTCTGATTAGAGTCTATACATATGTAAGTCTAGTTATCATTCCATGTGGAGCACTGTAATGAGGTGAACTATCTGGATCTTCTCAGATAACTCTTGCCAGATACTTGTCAATTATTCAACATTAGGCAAGAAAATTGAGAACTCTGGGGTTGCCTGGGTAAGAAGCCAGGTCAGAGACCACTGGATTTGTAAAATGGCAGCTAGAGATGACCTCCTATAGGCTTCAGGCAATTTCTTCTCCCTTTTCTGCCCGGACCAACCTAACTTATCACTGGAAGAAGACAATCTGATGCTATGTGAAAATGCTAGACAAGTAATGTTGAATGAAAAAAAAACTGCTGCATGAAGACTGGTTTTGGTAGACAACAAATTAAAAGATAAATGGACCTCACCAAACTTAAAGATCAAGATGTAGCTAAACTTTCCTTGTAACAAGCTTGAACATCTTGACCTGACCTAAGCCCCATAGCCCTAGGACACCATGTGAAAGCCTGCTTTTGCTGCAAGGGACAGGAAAAAGAGACAAAAGCCCACAAGAACCTACATTTATATTTGGGTGGATTTCTCTAGTTCTCTCCAAACTAGAAGGAAAACTAAGCCCTGTGCCCATGATTTCTTGTGCCTAGACCTCTTAAGACCTCACTCTCTAGGTTCTACATCAAGATACAGACAATGTCCAAGTCTCTCCTAAGTCCTTCGGTGAGTAGGTACGGAGGTACAACTTGGAAACCAAGTGTGTTCTACCTTCTCTTGGGTTGTGTCTTCTTTAATTGGTTGACCTCAGAATAAGG
Organism: Furipterus horrens; assembly: GCF_987537825.1. NCBI lineage: Eukaryota > Metazoa > Chordata > Mammalia > Chiroptera > Furipteridae > Furipterus > Furipterus horrens. The sequence goes on along the minus strand of NW_028327187.1, from coordinate 25,886,719 downwards.
AAACTGTAACAACTTTGGGTGTTTTGAAACTACTTGCTCATGATGGCAGTAGTGCTCCAGATAATGAGAACAGGACCTTTCCTCAACTGGCTCCTCCCACCATTCCAGTTTAAAAAAAAAAAAAAAAAAGCAAAGAGAAAGAGACTAAAGAACCCAGATATATGGTTGACTAGCATGTTGTCCAGTTCAAGGAAACTTACATTGCTATACTTTTGTTTTTCTTTTCAATCTGAAATCATACTGAGTCCTTAAGTAATTCACTCTAATCAGGTATCTTTGTCCTTTTTAAAAATTTTTATTTATTGATTTTAGAGAGAAGGGAGAGAGAAACATAGATTTTTTTGTTCCACTTATTTATACATTTATTGGTTGATATTTGTATGCACCCTGACTGAGGATTGAACCAACAACCTTTGCATATCAGGATGACACTCTAACCAACTGAGCTACTTGGCCAGGGCCAAAATAATTTATTTTTTAAATAAAAGCTTGAATACTAAGGGGTAAGCATTACCATAGGAATAGCATATGTTTTTTCATTGATGATTTCATTTAATCTGTGGCTAAAATATTGAACTATGAAAAAACTGTATAACATAGTGATTATGCATATGCACTCTAAAACAAGACTTTCTTATTTGAATCCCAGCTCTATCTCTTACTAAACTGTACTGACTTTAGGCAACTATTCAACAACCCTATGCTTTCATTATCCCATTGATAAATTTGGTCTAATAATAGCATCTGCTATGAGGGTACAATAAATATACATAAAGCATTTAGAATAGTACACAGAATTGTGTAAGTTCTGTATTAGTTACAGATACTTAACTTTTTGTGCTGATCCTATGCACAGAAGAAAAGTTTGTCTAAATATTGATACATAAAGCCTAGGCCTCCCAAAGCAAAACTTCAACTAGCCCAGAAATGTTTAAAAAACGATCCCTAAAAGGTTAATAATTATAGAGTCAACAACATTATTATTTATATAAACAATAAACAGAGATTCAGATCTGAGGATAACATTCATAGGCAAGGGCAAAAAAAATGCTGCCTTTAATAAAAATTAAATTTTAGGAGATCCAAGATGCCAGAGACGTAAGTGAAAACTATGCTAACTTCCTCCGAAGACCAATCTGGAATTACAACAAAATTGTAAAGAAGTCATTCTGAAAAGCCAACTGCACTCTAGCTGGAGAGAAGTCTTATAGCCATAAACAGACAGAAGACACACTTCACCACAATGAGACTGATAGGTAGTGTGGAGGAGGCACAAGAAGGTTGGCTGGGCTCACACAGGGGCAGCTGAAGTGATGGAGGAATATTAGGTAACCAAGGGGGTTCCACCTCAGAAGTATGGGTTCTAAACCCCAAGCTGGGCTCCCTAGCCTATAGCGCCAGAGCCAAAAAGGAATGCAAATAACAGCCGGTTGTTAAAAACAGCATGATTTCAATCAGCCAGGGAGATAGAGCTGGTTTGTAGAGAGCCTCTTGAAGAGCCAATGAACATAATTTCATTTGAAGCCATTTACCCTGGGATCCAACAGACGGAGAGCATAGTGGACTAGAGATGCTTGAGGAGAGTCTGGGGGTGGTGACTATGGGGAGAAAACTGAGAGAACAGGCACCAGGATCCCTGTAATAAGTCATTCCCCATACTGTAGAAGCCATTATTCTCAGGCAGAGCAGTCCCCTCTCAGTGGCATCTGCCTGAGAGGAAGCAATAGACCCACCCACAGGAATTACTCTGTTCCACCCTGTGGTCCTTAAGCCATACTGCTGATTAAAACTAAAGGCTATATCACTGATTCATTTAACAACTAAGGTGGGAAATGCAAAGAAACAGCAAAATGGGAAGGCAGACCCCAAAAGAAAGAACAAGAGAATTCTGCAGAAGAACTAGATGAAATGGAGGCAAGCAATTTATGAGATAGAGAGTTTAGAGTAATGATTATAAGAATGTTCGACGCCATGAAAAAACTTATAGAAATCATAAAAAAGGACCAGTCAGAAATAAAGGATGCAATATCTGAAATAAATAATATACTGGGAGGACTAAATAGTAGGTTGATGAAGCAAAGTATTGAGTCAGTGATCTGGAAGACAAGGTAGAAATAAACACCCAGGCAGAGCAGCACAAAAGAAAAAGAATTTTAAAAAATGAAGAGAGCTTAAGAAATATTTTGGCAACAGGAAGGGTAACAACATCCACATCATGGAAATACCAGAAGGAGAAGAGAGCAAACAAGGGATTGAGAATATATTTGAAGAAATAATGACTGAAAACTTCCCTTATCTGTTGAAGAAAAAAAGACACACAGTCCAGAAAGCTCAGAGACTCCCACACAAGTTGGACACAGAGGCCCATACTGAGACACATCATAACTAAAATAATGTTTAAAGATAAGGAGATAATTCTAAAAGCCACAAGAGAAATGCAGGTAGTTATATACAAGGGAGCACCAATAAGACTGGCATATGATTTCTTAACATAAACATTTCAGGTCAGAAGGGAGTGGTGTGAAATATTCAAGGTGATAAAAAGCATGGACCTACAACCAAGGCTACTTTACCCAGCAAGGCTATCGTTTAAAATTGAAGGAGAGCCCTGGCTGATAAAGTTTAGTGGATTTGGTTCTACCCTGTGAACCAGAGGGTCACCAGTTCAGTTCGCAGTCAGGGCACATGCCTGAGTTGTGGGTCAGGTCCCCAGTTGGGGGCACACGAGAGGCAACCACACATTGATGTTTCTTTCCCTTTCTTTTTACTTTCCTTCCCTTCTCTCTAAAAAAAAAAAAAAAATCTAAAAAAAAAAAATCAAAGCAGGAATAAGAAGAGTTCCAGATAAGAATAATTAGAGTTTGTTAACATCAAATAAGTACTGCAACAAATGTTAAAGCATTAGTGAAGAAGAAGAAGAAGAAGAAGACGAAGAAGAAGAAGACGAAGAAGAAGAAGAAGAAGAAGAAGAAGAAGAAGAAGAAGAAGAAGAAGAAGAAGAAGAAGAAGAAGAAGAAGAAGAAGAAGAAGAAGAAGAAGAAGAAAGAGGAGGAGGAGGAGGAGGAGGTGGAAGAGGAGAAGGAGGGGAGGAGGGGGAGAAGAAGAAGAAAAAGGAAAGAAAAAAAAGAGGAAAACATCTAACAACAAAATGGCACTAAATACATATCTATCAATAATCACCTTATATAAATGGCTTAAATGCTCCAACCAAAAGACATGAGGTAGCTGAATCGATAAGAAAACAAGACCCATATATATATATATATTGCATCTGAGACCTATCTCAGATGGAAAGCAAACTAAAAGCAAAGGTATAGAAAAAGATATTTCATGCAAACGGAAATGGGGTAAAAAAAAAGCTGGGGTAACAGTACTTATATCTGACGAAAGAGACTTTAAAACTAAGGCTATATAAGAGACAAAAAGAAAACTACATAATGATGAAAGGAACAACCCAACAAGAGGATATAACCCTAGTAAACATTTATGCATTCAACATAAGGAGCAATTAAATATGTGAAGCAAATCTTGATGGACATAAAGGGAGATCAACAGAAATAGTTATAGTTGGGGATTTTTTGCGCCCCGTGGACTTCAATGGATATATCTTTAAGACAAAAAATCAACAAGGAGACAGTGGTCTTAAGTGACACACTAAATCAAAATGATTTAATTGATATCTTCAGAGCATTTCACCACAAAACATCAGAATATACATAATTTTAAAGTGCACGTGCAATGTTTACTAGGATAGACCACCTGTTAAAAGACAAAAAAAGGTCTCAATAAATTACAGAAGATTGAAATTATAATCAAACATCTTCTCAAACCACAATGTTATGAAACTAGAAATCAATCACAAGAAGAATACTAAAAGAAGTACAAAGACATAGAAGCTAAATAACATATTATTAAACAATGAATGGCTCAACAATGAGATCAAAGAAGAAATCATAAGTTATCTTGAAAAACCAATAAAAATGAGGACACTACAATTCAAAATCTGTGGGAGGGAAATCCAAAGAGGGAAATCCAAAGAGGGAAATTTGTAGCATTGCAGGCTTATCTTAAAAAATAAGAAAAAGCTGAAATTAACAATCTAACTTCACACTTAAAGGAACTTGAAAAACAACAACAAACAAAGTCTAAAGTGAGAAGAAGGATGGAAATAATAAAGCTCAGAGCTTAGGGTATTTTTCTGAAATTATATTCTTGATGCCAAATAAATTGCATAGTCCAATGAAGGAAATACCAGAAAAATAAGGAAGCCCCATTTGATCACAAATTCCGTGATCAGTCCATATATAATCCAAAAATAAATGTCAAAATTTATTTGTTTGTCTAAGTGGGATATAAAATAGCATATTTAAAACAAAGATATACAACACTGTATTAATATTATGGCTTTTTCAATATTCTATATTACCAATTATTGGATGAATTATGCAACTGCAAACTATTGAAATTATATTAAAGACTCTAGTTGATATTGACCAATAAATATTGTAAGGAACGTGCTGCTGGTTGAAGATCATTGTGTAAGGAAATAACTCTCTTGTCTTTGATTCTAATATCTAATATAACTGACTATTATATTTTCAGATGTTTCTATGGCTCTCTGCATATATTTAATTTTTCCAGTATTGCTAATCAGTGAAGAATAAATCATCTCAAAATTAAATTTTATTAAAATTATTTAAGGATATAATATTACAAGATAGATGATAAAAGCTATTTGACACTTCCATTATAAATAAGATATTGGAAGGAAGATGGTGGAGGAGTGAGGGTAGGCTGCACTTTACAGCTCTCGAGACCCATCTGTAGTTTGGAATGATTGAAGACAGAACATCTCAGTGAGTGTCTGAACTGGTAGGAGTTGAGCCTTGGCACTGCTGCATCAGAGAAGATCATCTGGGAATGACCTGTTTGGTGAGGATAGCAGAGGAAAAAGGGACGAGATGGGATTTCTGACTGGGATGGCTTCCTGAGCTGCGGCTAGAAATACACAAAGACTTTTTAGTGACCACAGGCTTCCCCAGAGAGGAATCAGGAGGAGAGCGGGTCTCTGCTCGGTGGCAGAGCCAGGAGTGAGCCAGGTGGCATCTGGCACAGAGAAACAAGAAACAGCGTACTTCTGTGTATATAAGAACGTGTTTTTCCTTTATATTTTTCTCTCGTGTGCTGTGGAGAGGGGAAGAGAGGTTGGGGATGATAGGTGCCCTCATCAACTGGCCCAGGTGCACAGCCAGGTTGCTGGCCATGTGTCCAGGTACCCCTCGAATGTACACCAACAGCCATAAGATCAATGTACCAACAGACACAAAATCGGCCTTCTGGTGACGCAGGAGACTGAGCGCAGACACCCCTGGCCCACCCCAATAGGCACCAAGCCAGCGCACAGCCCACTTGCACAAGCTATACTTGTGCCCGCACAGGCGTGTGCAGAAACAATGGGCGGCTGCAACTCACAGACGCCCACTTCCACCGTGCACAAGTGTCTGGGGACCCACCCAAAGGGGTGAGAGACCAACTCCCAGGGCACAGCTTGGCAGGCCTGAGTCTAGTGCGCAGGCCACCTTGCCTGAGCAGATGCACGCGCGCACAAGCACCCTGCTCGACTCCAACAGGCACCAAACGAACGCGCTGGCCACCTCGGGCGAGCGGGTGTTACCTAGACACTCGACCCAGTGAGCGCCAGGCTAGCGCAACCAACACTGCACACAGGCGCACACCACTGCCGCCAGGATCAGGAAGCTCTGGCCTGCTTCAGTAGATCAGCTGTGGATCCAGAGAAAGAAGACTGCACACAAAGGCTGAACTGACATCTCCACAAAAGAATTCAAGATTAAGTGGATAGAGTGACTCTCAATCAACTAGCCAGAAGGAAGATCCTAACAAAGAGCATCTGAAATATAACCAGACAGCATAAACAAATGACAGAAAAGGTACCCCAAAAACATCAGGCTCAGGAGATCAAAGAGACTGCACCACGGAAACCCCCAGATCTACCACAAAAAATCTCATACTACAAAGGTGGGAAGGCAAAGTAGACAAATCCAAATAACAAAAACAAACAAGAAGAATCCAACATGGTAAGATGCAGAAACAACCTCTCAATGAAAAGAAAAGAGGAATCCTCAGAAAGAGAGGTAGATGGAATAGACATAGCCCAAATGTCAGACATGGAATTCAAAACTATGGTGGTGAAGAAGCTCAATATGTTCGAAAACCTCAAAAATAACAACAACCTACAACGAAGTTACCAACTGCTCCAAGAAAATTACAGGGAACTTACAGAGAACTACACCAGCATAAAAAGTGACATAGAAAATATTAATAAAAACCAGGAAGAAATAAAGAATACAATCTCTGAACTGAAAAACACGGCAGAATAGATCAAAGGCAGGCTAAATGAAGCAAAGAATCTGATAAGTGAGTTAGAGAACAATGTAGAAAAAAATTCCCAGACAACAAACAAAATGAAAAAAGATTGAAAAAGTATGAAGACGGTCTAAGGGAATTATAAAATAACATGAGACAATAATATCCAGATCATTGAAATAAAAGAAGGAGAAGAAGAAGAACAAGGGATAGAGAAGCTGATAAGAGAAGTAATGACAGAAAATTTTCCTAACCTAATGAGAGAAAAAGTCATGCAAGTTCAAGAAGCACAGAGAGTCACAATGAAGAGGAACCCAAGAAAAACCACTCCAAGACACATCATAATTAAAATGGCAACATTCAGAGACAAAGAGAGAATCCTAAAAGCAGCAGGAGAAAAACAGCAAATAGCATACAAGGGAGCTCTGATAAGGATAACAAATGATTTCTCAACAGAAACACTACAAGCCAGAAGGGAATGGTCAAAAATATTTCAAGCAATGAAAAACAAAGGTCTCCAAACAAGAATACTCTACCCAGAAAGGATCTCATTCAAAATGGAAGGTGAAATAAGGAGTTTCTCAGACAAAGGAAAACTAAAAGAATACATCTCCACCAAACCAGCATTGCAAGAGATGCTAAAGGGGGTGCTTTAAGAAAAAGAAGAAAAAAAATATGAGAGGAACACAGGTACAAAGGGAAATGAACAAATACATGTCAATAATAATCTTAAATGTAAATGGATTAAATGCTCCCATTAAAAGACATAGGGTAATGGAATGGATAAGAAAACAGGACCCACATATTTGCTGTCTAAAGAAACACACCTCAAAACAAAATATTTACACAGACTGAAAGTAGAGGTATATAAAAAATTATTCCAAGCAAACAGACATGAAAAAAAAGCTGGGGTATGAGTACTCATAAGAGACAAAACGGATTTAAAAGTAAGGGTAATAAAAAGAGATAAAGAAGGACATTTCATAATACTTAAGGGAACGATCCATCAAGAAGATATAACAGTGAAAAACATATATGCACCCAACATAGGAGCACCAAATATGTAAAGAAAATACTAGAAGACCACAAGAAGGATATTAACAGCAACACACTCATAGTAGGGGACTTCAGCACTCCATTACCAACAATAGACAGATCTTTGAAGCAAAGAAACACCAAGGATATACAGGCATTGAACAACACACTAAACCGCATGGACTTAACTGATATATATATAAAACATTTCACACCAAAGCAGCAAAATATACATTCTTTTCAAAGCACATGGGACATTTTAAAAGGTAGACCACATGATAGGACACAAAACAAGCCTCAACAAATTCAAGAAAATTGAAATTATATCAAGCATCTGTTCAGACCACAATGCCTTGAAACTAGAAATCAACTTCACAGAAAAAAATCAAAGACACCCAAACTCATGGAGAATGAATAACATGCTATTAAATAATCAATGGCTTAACAATGACATCAAAGAAGATATCCAGAAATTTCTGGAAACTAATGATAATGAACACACAACAGCCCAAAACCTATGGGACACAGCAAAAGCAGTCCCGAGAGGGAAGTTCATAGCAATACAGGCATATCTGAAAAGGATAGAAGAATCCCAAATAAAAAACCTAACCTTAAAGGTACAGGAACTAGAACAACAACAGCAAACAAAGCCCAGAGCAAGAAGGAAGGAAATCATCATGCTCAGAGCAGAATTAAATGACATAGAGACTAAACAAACAATTCAAAAGATCTACAAAACCAGGAGCTCTTTTTTTGAAAAAATAAACAAAATTGACAGACTTTAGCTTGGCACATCAAGATAAAAAGAGAGAAGACACAAATGAACAAAATCAGAAATGAAAAAGGAGAAATCACGACTGACACCACAGAAATACAAAGGATATTAAGAAATTACTCCAAACAAATGTATGGCAAGAAATTTGAAAACCTAGAAGAAATGGACAAATTTCTAGAAACATATAACCTTCCAAGACTGAATCAAGAACTCGAAAGTCTCAACAGACCAATAACAAAGAAGGAAATTGAAACAGTAATCAAAAATCTCGTAGTTCACAAAAGCTCTGGACCGAATGGCTTTATGTGTGAATATTACAAAACATTTAGGGAAGAACTAACTCCTACGCTCCTCAAACTATTCCAAAAGATCAAAAAAGAGGGTAAAATCCCAAACTCTTTCTATGAAGCCAGTATTATCCTAATTCCAAAACCAGGTCAAAACACAACAAAAAAAGAAAACTACAGGCCAATATCACTGATGAACATAGATACTAAAATTCTCAACAAAATATTGGCAAACAGGATCCAGCAATACATCAAAAAGATCATACACCACGATCAAGTGGGATTCATCCCAGGGATGCAAGGATGGTTTAATATTCACAAATCAATAAATATAATACATCACCTAAACAAAATGAAAGACTAAAATCACATGATCATATCAATAGATGCAGAAAAAGCATTTGATAAAGTACAACACCCATTTATGATGAAAACACACAGCAAAATGGGAATAGAGGGAGCATACCTTAACATAATTAAGGCTATATATGAGAAACCTGAAGCCAACATCATACTTAATGGATAAAAACTGAAAGCATTCCCCCTGAAATCAGGAGCAAGACAAGGATGTCCACTCTCTCCACTCTTATTCAACATAGTGTTGGAAGTTCTAGTCACAGCAATCAGACAAGAAAAAGAAATAAAAGGCATACAAATTGGGACAGAAGAAGTAAAACTGTCATTATATGCCTATGACATGATAGTATACATAAAAAACCCTATAAACTCCACCTAAAAAGTCCTCAATATAATAAGCAAATTTGGCAAAATAGCAGGGTACAAAATAGATATACAGAAATCTAAGGCATTTCTGTACACCAACAATAAAATATCAGAGACCGAAACAAAAAAGAAAACACCATTTATTATAGCAAAAAGAAAAATAAAGTACCTAGGAATAAATTTAACCAAAGAGATAAAAGAACTGTACTCTGAAAATTACATAACATTGAAGAAAGACATTAAGGAAGATACAAATAAATGGAAGCAAATACCACGTTCTTGGATGGGAAGAATCAACATCATCAAAATGGCCATACTACCCAAAACAATTTACAGATTCAATGCAATCCCTACTAAATTCCAATGACATATTTCACAGACCTAGAACAAATACTCCATAAATTCATATGGAATGAAAAACAACCCCGAATAGCAAGAGAAATCTTGAGACAGAAGAACACAGCAGGGGGAATCACAATACCAGATATCAAACTATACTACAAAGCCACTGTGATCAAAACAGTCTGGTACTGGCATAAGAACAGACATATAGATCAGTGGAACAGAATAGAGAGTCCAGTAATAAACCCAGGCCTCTATAGTCAACTAATATTTGATAAAGGAGGAAGGAACATAAAATGGAGTGAGAAGAGCCTCTTTAACCAATGGTGCTGGGAGAACTGGACAGGGACTTGCAAAAAAATGAAACTTGACCACCAACTTACACCACACACGAGAATAAACTCAAGATGGATCAAAGACATAAATGTAAGCCGTGACACCATAAAAGTTCTAGAGGAAAACATAGGCAGGAAAATTTCAGATATCCCACGTAACAATATTTTCACGGATATATCTCCTAAGGCAAGAGAAATAAAGGAAAAAATAAACAAATGGTACTACATCAAAGTAAAGACTTTCTGCTCAGCAAAAGAAAACATCAGCAATATGAAAAGGAAACCAATTATGTGGGAAAACATATTTGCCAATTATATCTCAGACAAAGGACTTTTCTCCAAAATATATGAATAGCTTATACAACTGCACATCTGGAAAACAGACAATCCAATTAAAAAATGGGCAAAGGACCTGAACAAACACTTCCCCGAAGAGGACATACAGAAGGTCCATAGAAACACGACAAAATGCTCAACATCATTAGCCATCAGAGAGATACAAATAAATACCACAACGAGATACCACTTTACACCTGTCAGAATGGTCATCATCAACAAATCAACAAAAAACAACTGCTGGTGAGGATGTGGAGAAACGGGAACACAGACTGGTGCAGCCACTATGGAAAACAGTATGGAATTACCTCAAAAAACTAAAAATGGAAGTGCCTTTTGAACCAGTGATTCCACTGCTAGGGTTATACTCCCAAAATCCTAAAACCCTAATTCAAAAGAACTTATGCACACCTATGCTCATAGTAGCACTGTTTACAATAGCTAAGTGCTGGAAACAGCCTAAGTGCCCATCTGTAGATGAGTGAATCCAAAAACTGTGGTATAATCCATCAAGAAGATATAACCCTTATAAATATATATGCACCCAACTTAGGAGCACCCAAATATATAAGGAAAATTTTGAAAGACTCCAAGAAAGACATAGACAGCAACACACTCGTAGTAGGGGACTTTAACACCCCATTGTCAACAATGGACAGATCTTCAAAGCAAAGAAACACCAAAGATATTGAGGCACTGAACAACGCTTTAGATCAAATGGACTTAGTCGATATATATAGAAGTTTTCACCCCAAAGAAGCAAAATATACATATTTCTCAAGTGCACATGGAACATTTTCAAAGATAGACCACATGGAAGGACACAAAACAAGCCTCAATAAATTCCAGAAAATTGAAATTATATCAAACATCTTCTCAGATCACAATGGCTTAAAATTGGAAATCAACCTCAAGGAAAAAACTCAAAAACATTCAAACTCATGGAGAATGAATAACATGCTATTAAATAATGAATGGGTCAACAATGACATCAAGGAAGAAATCAAAAAGTTCCTGGAAACCAATGATAATGAACACACAACAACCCAAAACCTATGGGATACAGCGAAAGCAGTCTTAAGAGGAAAGTTCATAGCAATACAAGCCTACCTAAAAAAGCTAGAAGAATCTCTAATAAAAAATTTAACCCTAAGGCTACAAGAACTAGAGGAAGAACAACAAGCAAAACACAGATCAAGTAGAAGGAAAGAAATCACCAAGATCAGAGCAGAATTAAACGACATAGAGTCTAAAGTAACAATTCAAAAGATCAACAAAAGTAGGAGCTGGTTCTTTGAAAAGATAAACAAAATTGACAAGCCTTTAGCCAGGCTCATCAAGAAAAAAAGAGAGAGGACCCAAATAAATAAAATCAGAAACGAAAGAGGAGAAATCACAACTGATACAACAGAAATACAAAGAATTATAAGAAATTATTACGAACAACTGTATGGCAAGAAATTTGACAACCTAGAGGAAATGGACAGATTCCTGGAAAACTGTAGTCTTCCCAAACTGAATCAAGAAGAAGCAGAAAGTCTGAATAGACCAATAACAGCTAGCGAAATTGAAGCAGTAATCAAAAAACTCCCAGCACACAAAAGCCCAGGACCGGATGGCTTCACAAGTGAATTCTACAAAACATTTAGGAAAGAACTAACTCCTATCCTCCTCAGACTATTCCAAAAGATACAAAAAGAGGGAAGACTCCCAAACTCGTTCTATGAAGCCAGTATAACCCTAATTCCAAAACCAGGTCAAGACACAACAAAGAAAGAAAACTACAGGCCAATATCGCTGATGAACATAGATGCTAAAATCCTCAACAAAATATTGGCAAACCGGATCCAGCACACATTAGAAAGATCATACACCATGATCAAGTAGGATTCATCCCAGGGATGCAAGGATGGTTTAATATTTGCAAATCAATAAATGTGATACACCACATAAACAAAATGAAAGACAAAAACCACATGATAATATCAGTAGACACGGAAAAAGCATTTGATAAAGTACAACACCCATTTATGATAAAAACTCTCAGCAAAATGGGAATAGAGGGGGCATACCTCAACATAATAAAGGCCATATATGAGAAACCTGAAGCCAACATCATACTCAATGGGGAAAAACTGAGAGCATTCCCCCTGAGATCAGGAACAAGACAAGGATGTCTGCTCTCTCCACTCCTATTCAACATAGTCTTGGAAGTTCTAGCCACAGCAATCAGACAAGAAAGAGAAATAAAAGGCATCCAAATTGGAAAAGAGCAAGTAAAACTGTCATTATTTGCAGATGACATGATAGTGTACATAGAAAATCCTTTAGACTCCACAAAAAAACTACTCAACCTAATAAGTGAATTCGGCAAAATAACAGGATACAAAGTCAACATTAAGAAATCGAAGGCATTTTTATACACCAACAATAAAAACTCAGAGATAGAAACTGAAAGAAAAATCCCATTTACCATAGCAACAAGAAAAATAAAATACCTAGGAATAAACTTAACCAAAGAGGTAAAAGACTTGTACACAGAAAACTACATAACACTGAAGAAAGAAATTAAAGAAGATACAAATAAATGGAAGCATATACCATGCTCATGGATGGGAAGAATCAACATCATTAAAATTTCCATACTGCCCAAAGCAATTTATAGATTCAATGCAATCCCTATTAAAATACCAGCAACATATTTCACAGACCTAGAACAAATACTTCAAAAATTTATATGGAACCAAAAAAGAGCCCGAATAGCCACAGCAATTTTTAGGAAGAACAGAGTAGGAGGAATCACAATACCTGATATCAAACTATACTACAAGGCCACGGTAGTCAAAACAGTCTGGTACTGGCATAAAAACAGACATATAGATCAATGGAACAGAATAGAGAGCCCAGAAATAAACCCAGGTTCATATGGTCAACTAATATTTGACAAAGGGGGAAAGAACATCAAATGGAGTGAAAAGAGCCTCTTCAACAAATGGTGTTGGCATAACTGGACAGGGACATGCAAAAAAATGAAACTAGACCACCAGCTCACACCATACACCAGAATAAACTCAAAATGGATCAAAGACTTAAATGTAAGCCGTGATACCATAAAAGTCCTAGAGGAAAAAATAGGCAGGAAAATTTCAGATATCCGACGTAGCAACATTTTCACTGATATATCTCCTAAGGCAAGGGAAATAAAGGAAAGAATAAACAAATGGGACTACATCAAATTAAAAAGTTTCTGCTCAGCTAAAGAAAACATCAGCAAGATGCAAAGGAAACCAACCATATGGGAAAATATATTCGCCAATGACATCTCAGACAAGGGATTGATCTCCAAAATATATAAAGAACTCATACGACTCAACACCAAGAAGACAGACAACCCAATTAAAAAATGGGCAAAGGACCTGAACAAACACTTCTCCAAAGAAGACATACAGAGGGCCCATAGACATATGAAAGTATGCTCAACATCACTAGCCATCAGAGAGATGCAAATAAAAACCACAATGAGATACCACCTCACACCAGTCAGAATGGCAATCATCAACAAATCAACAAACAACTTGTGCTGGAGAGGATGTGGAGAAACGGGAATCCTGGTGCATTGCTGGTGGGAATGCAGACTGGTGCAGCCACTGTGGAAAACAGTTTGGAATTTCCTCAAAAAACTAAATATGGAACTGCCTTTTGAACCAGCAATTCCATTGCTAGGATTATATCCAAAAAATCCCGAAACACCAATTCAAAAGAACCTATGCACTCCAATGTTCATAGCAGCACTATTTACAATAGCCAAGTGCTGGAAACAACCTAAATGCCCATCTGTAGATGAGTGGATCAAAAAACTGTGGTACATTTACACAATGGAATTCTATGTAGCAGATAGAAAGAAGGAACTTCTACCATTTGCAACAAAATGGATGGAACTAGAGAAAATTATGCTTAGTGAAATAAGCCAGGCAACAAAAGAAAAATACCTTATGCTGTCACCTATTACAGGAAACTAATGAACAACAAAAACAAATGAGCAAAATTGAACCAGAGGTATGTAAACAAGAAGTAGACTAACAGTAACAAGGGGGAGGGGGGGAGGAAAAGAAGGGTGTAAGGGGAAAAGTCAAGTAAAAAATTATATATATATATGAATGACCCACAGACAGGGGCGACTGAGTGGAGACTAAATGTGGGGGAAGGGAGGGACAGGGTGCAGGGAAGCAAGAGCGCTAAAAAAGTGAGACAACTGTAATGGAAAAACAAACAAAAAAATTTTTTTTAGTGGGGGAAAAATGAAAATATGAAGAATTGAAATGCCAGTTCAGTGAATATTAGGACAAAGATTTTCCTTCACCTTGTACATTTTTCTCTCTATTTGATCCCTCCAGAGTTTGGCATTCTAAACAAGTAAGTAATGACATAAGTTTCTTTGCATAGAACTAATAAGACCAGTTGTCAATAGAGGTTCATTTTTTTTTTTTTTTTGACCAAGTCTTTGACTGGAATGTCAAGCCTAAAGGAAACATACTTGGGCTCAGATTGTTACCAAAAAGCCCTGAGGAACTGGGAATGACTTTCAAAGGTAATAAAAGCCCATGAGATAAAAGGCCTGGTACCATGGTTGGCTGTGCGGTCCACAGCAATCTTTCCAGGGAAGGAACAAAGGTTGTTTTCCTGAAAGATGGCTAGAAGGGACCTTAAGGCGCAATGAAAAACCAGAAAGACTTGGAAAAAACAGGTGTGTACAGGCAAAGATGAATGCCAGATATGTGGCTCAGCTTCTGTGCCCTGAAGAACAGACTGAGGGTCACCCCAAATATTCCTTGGGTAAGTTCCAGCAAAGCAGAACTAAAGATCATAAGTGATCATGTGCTGCTCTTGTTATGTTTATGCAAACAAATAGGATAAATTAAAAATGGACTTAATGTAGTCCCTTTAAAGACAAGGAGGGTAACCTTAGGGAGAAAAATTATGATTCAAGGAAAATCACAATGATCAGTAGTAGAGTATAAAATAGGGCAACTAACCGTCTTAAAAGTTTCTTCTCATTTAAAATATGGTTTCACTTGAAAATTAAACCATGTCTGTGATATCATCAAAGATATTCAAGTTGCAGGCAAATAGAATTTCAAGTACCTTGCAACTGGATGTCTTCCCAATAAAACAGTCTTACAGATTTAGAGACTTGTTTGTGGGTTATGTTACACAAATTAACACGTGTTTTCTGTTTTCAAAGGACATAAGCCTATGATCGCATTACCTGAGTGATTTCTGTACGCATAAGCCTCACTTAATCCTCTCTGCAGCGCTGCCTCCCGAGACTCAACGGTTTGGCTGAACTAAATGGCTGGGTTGGGGAAGAATGGGGTGGTCTGTGGGCTTCACTTTAAAACGGGTTTCTCTTTTCTATCCTAATGGCTTGGACAGAAAAGGCCCAGAGGTCTGAGAGGGGGAAAACCTAAACTATTTACCTCAGCCCAAACTAAGTATAATGGGCAAAAGGGTTTTGGACAGGTGAGATGTGCCTAACACACCTTCTTACAAAGAAGCCCCCTTTTTTTTTTTTTTCCTAATATGGAACATTGAAAAATTAATCCCTGCCTTTTGTCATCTAGTAGTTATGGATTGAATGATGTCTTTTAACCCTTTTGCCAAATCTGTTGCTCCCAGAATACAACAAGTATGCCAGCCTGTTAAACCAAGCACGCCGTTGTCCGGAGACAGCCAACTGACCTGGAGTCTGCACGATCCTTCCCCATGTGGGAAGGCCACCCTCTCCTCCATACCCCCACTCCTATTAGGGTTTTCTGGACCCAAGGGTAGGTAGGACGATGACCATGTCCAGCTTGAAGCAGCTAGAGGAGCTTGAGACCTTCGCCCATTGTCCTTTACAAGATTACAAAGGGTCCTAATATTTGAGAGGGGGGTGATAGTTAATTTTTATGAACCAGGGGTATGGACTTGGGGGGGATTGATGGGGGAGGGGCGTGCTGGGTGGAGCGGAGCAAGGGGGAGAAAATTGGAACTGTTGTAACAATGTAATCAATAAAAAACTTAAAAAAAAAACAAAAACAGTGGTACATTTACACAATGGAATACTATGCAGCAGAGAGAAAGAAGGAACTCCTGCCATTTTTAACAACATGGATGGAACTAGAGAGAATTATGCTTAGTGAAATAAGCTAGGCAAAAAAAGAAAGATATCATATGATATCACCTAGTAAAGGAAACTAAAGAACATAAACAAATGAACTAAATAGAACAAGGAGCAGAATAACAGTCAATAGCGGGAGGTGTGAGGGAGAGAAGAGGGATAAGTAAGGCAAGGGTTTAGTCAAGGAACGTGTATAAATGACTCATGAACGTGGAAAACGGGGAGGGATATAATTGTGGGAGAAGGGGTAGGCTGGGTGGTGGGGAGCAATGGAGAAAATTATGGGACAACTGTAATTAAAGAACCAAAAAATAAATTAAAAAAAAATAAAAATAAATAAGATATTGGAGCAAATAGGCTGTCAAATTCTCATATGACTTGCAATCTTATGAAAGCATTACATGTGGCTATTTTTAAACAAAATATTATACAACAAAGAATTTGACTTTTCAATAACTTCAATTAAAACTAAATATTTCTGATTTTATGACTTTTATTTAATAATTTGAAATATCTTCTCTAATTCAGTAGGTTGTCTTTTTGTTTTTTTTGATGGGTAGCTTTGTTGTGCAAAATATTTTTAGTTTTATATAGTCTGATTTGTTTATTTTTATTTCCCCACCTGAGGAGCTAAATCAGAAAAAAATATTGCTAAGAGAAATATCAGACATTTGACTCTCTAGGTTTTCATCTATGAGTTTTATAGTTTTGAGTCTTATAGTTAAGTCTTCAATCAATTTTTTCTTTATTTTTGTACATGGCATAAGAAGGTAGTCTAGTTTCATTTTCTTGAATGTATCTGTCCAATATTCCCAGCAACATTTATTGAATAGACTGTCTTTACTCCATTGCATTCCACTTCTGAAAAAACCTGAAACTAATTTGGAAGAATATATACACCGCTAAATAGAAAAAAAGAGAGAAGATGACCTTCAGTTTTTACTCTTCAGAGTTGCATTGTTCATCCAGGATTGGCCTTATAACTACATTACACCACAGATGCAGTTACAAGAATTTCCCAGGAATATCTGCTACAAACTAAGTTATGGAAGGAGATAACATTGGCTATATGGCATTGGACAGGTGGGTTTGTTTTAGAGGGGATATTCTGTGGTAAAAGCGGTCAAGTGGAAAATATATACACACACATACATAAAATAAGGAAGCTGAAACTATAGTAGTGCTATTCAGGAGAACTTTCTTTCTGAGATGAAGAAAATGAAAATGTTACACGTTTATGCTGCCTAATATGATACCCACTAGCCACTTGTGGCTATTGTGTACTTGTTGCTGCTGCAACTGAGGCTCCAAGGATTTAATTTTGTTTCATATTAATTTAAATTTAAATACCTGTCTGTGGATAATGGCTATCATATTAGACAATACAGCTCTACAGAGAGTCATATCTGGTATCTTGAGTCCTCCCCACTTCGGTCACTTCTATCACCTTTTCCTAAGAGGACCCTGCTGGTCTCTCTGGGAACACTAGAATTCTGGAAAACTGAGTTAGGAAATCACCAATATATACAAATACATAGTACTGTGTAACTATTTTGGTTATTTACATATCTTATTGCCTCATCTCAAGTTACTACTGCAAAATTCACTTCAGCTCTTGGAAACTGATCCCTGATCTAGCACTTCCATTAAAACTTCCTGAGGAGGTTACCTCAGTTACATACTGTCTCAGTTAGAGTGGATTACTGAGCTTTGAACAAAACTGTAATAGCTTCCATTATATCTATAAATGGTGTAATTTGAGGAGGGATTTTTCATAGTGTGATTTCTGGGACTGTGGTTCACAGGGTATAATTGAAGGCATAACCACACACCCAGGGTTATCTGGAGGGCAACCTCTGCAAGCACTAAGTGACAGGTGGGATCTCAGTGGCAACTGCTTCTAAAACATAGTGTCCACAAAACTATATGCATGCTATTTAGAAAATAACTGAATGTTCCTCTTTGTTCTCCAAAAAAATCTTAAATTTTCCTTCATGTTATGCTGGACATCTGCCATATTACTAGTTGGAAATCATTAAAGTAGTCCCTCCAAGATGTTCGTAGATCTTCAATTACTTTTCTTTAATTTTATTTTTATTGTTTTTCAACTACAATTGTCTCACTTTTTCTCTCATTGCTACCCCCCACCCAGCCCACCCCTTCTCCCACATTCCATCCTGACCCTGTTGTCCATGTTCATAAGTCATTTATATTAGTTCTTTTGCTAAACCCTTCCCCTACTTAACCCCTTTTCTCCTGTCCCCCTCCCCCCTGATAACTGTTACTCTGTTCCTTATTCAATTTGGTTCATTTGTTTGTATTGTTCATTAGTCTCCTGTATTAGGTGATATCATATGGTATTTTTCTTTGTTTGCCTGGCTTATTTGGCTAAACATAATTCTCTCTAGTTCCATCCATGTTGTTGCAAATGGCAGGAGTTCCTTCTTTCTTTCTGCTGCATAGTACTTTATTATGCAAATGTACACCAGTTTTTTAATCCACTGTACAGTTTGGCACTTAGGCTGTTTCCAGCACTTGGCTATTATAAACAGCGCTGCTATGAAAATAGGGGTGCATAAGTTCATTTGAATTGGGGTTTTAGGATTCTTTGGTTATAATCCTAGCAGTGGAATCACTGGTTCAAAAGGCAGTTCCGTTTTTAGTGTTTTTTGTGTGGTAATTCCATACTGTTTTCCATAGTGGCTGCACTAGTCTGCATTCCCACCAACAGTGCAGTAGCATTCCCATTTCTCCACATTCTCACCAGCACTTGTTGTTTGTTGATTTGTTGATGATGGCCATTCTGACTGGTATAAGGTGGTATCTCATTGTGGTTTTTATTTGCATCTCTCTGATCACTAGTGATGTTGAGCATCTTTCATATGCCTGTGAACCCTCTGTATATCCTCCTTGGAAAACTGTTTGTTCAGGTCCTTTGCCCATTTTTTAGTTGGGCTGTCTGTCTTCTGTGTGTTCAGATATGTAAGTTCCTTATATCTTTTGGAGATCAGTCCCTTATCTAATGTATCATAGCCAAATATGTTTTCCCATATGGTTGGTTCCCTTTTCATCTTGCTGATGTTTTTTTTTTTTTTAGCAGAAATTCTTTAGTTTGGTGTAGTCCCATTTGTTTAATTTATTTCTTTATTTCCCTTGCCTTAGGATATGTATCAGTGAAAATATTGATTCGTGGATATCTGAAATTTTTCTGCCTATGTTTTCCTCTAGGATTTTTATAATGTCACGTCTTACATTTAACTCTTTGATCCATCATGTGTTTATTCTGGTGTGTGGCACAAGTTCGTGGTCTAGTTTCATTCTTTTGCGTGTCCCTGTCCAGTTCTCCCAGCACCATTTGTTGAAGAGGCTCTTCTCGTTCCATTTATGTTCCTTCCCCTTTTGTTGAATAATAGTTGACCATAGAGGCTGGGGTTTCTTTCTGGGCTCTCTGTTCTGTTCCATTGATCTATATATCTGTTCTTATGCCAGTACCGGGTTGTTTTGATTACAGTGGCCTTGCAGAATAGTTTGATGTCTGGTATTGTGATTCCTCCTATCGCATTCTTCTGTCTCAAGATTGCTGTGGCTATTCGGAGCCTTTTTTGGCTCCATATAAACTTTTGAAGTATTTGTTCTAGGTCTATGAAATACGTCGCTGGTATTTTAATAGCAATTGCATTAAATCTATGAATTGTTTTGGGTAGTATGGACATTTTAATGATGTTGATTCTTCCCATCCATGAACATGGTATACTCTTCCATTTATT
Organism: Furipterus horrens; assembly: GCF_987537825.1. NCBI lineage: Eukaryota > Metazoa > Chordata > Mammalia > Chiroptera > Furipteridae > Furipterus > Furipterus horrens. Next base: position 25,866,575 of record NW_028327187.1, on the reverse strand, counting down.
TGTATCTTCCTTAATTTCTTTCTTCAGGGTTATGTAGTTTTCCATGTATAGGCCTTTTACCTCTTTGGTTAAATTTATTCCTAGGTACTTTATTTTTCTTGTTGTTATAATAAATGGGATTTTATTTCTAGTTTCTATCGCTGATATTTTATCGTTGGTGTATAGAAATGTCTTTCATTTCTGAATACTGACTTTGTACCCTGTTCTTTTGCCAAATTCACTTATTAGGTTGAGTAGTACTTTAATGGAGTCTATAGGATTTTCTATGTATACTATCATGTCATCTGCAAATAGTGACAGTTTTACTTCTTCTTTTCCAATCTGGATGCCTTTTATTTCTTTTTCTTCTCTGATTGCTGTGGCTAGAACTTCCAAGACTATGTTGAATAGGAGTGGAGAGAGTGGACATCCTTGTCTTGTTCCTGATCTCAGGGGGAATGCTTTCAGTTTTTGTCCTTTGAGTATGATGTTGGTTTCAGGTTTCTCATATATGGCTATTATTATGTCGAAGTGTGCTCCCTCTATCCCCAGTTTGCTGAATGTTTTTATCATAAATGAGTGTTGTACTTTGTCATATGCTTTTTCAGTATCTATTGATATGATCATGTGATTTTTGTCTTTAATTCTGTTTAGGTGATGTATTACATTTATTGATTTGCAAATATTAAACCATCCTTGCATCCCTGGGATGAATCCCACTTGATCATGATGTATGATTCTTTTAATATATTGCTGGATCCGATTTGCTAATATTCTGTTGAGGATTTTAGCATCTATGTTTATCATTGATATTGGCCTATAGTTTTATTTCTTTGCTGTGTCTTGATCTGGTGTTGAAATTAGGGTAATACGGGCTTCATAGAAAGACTTTGGGAGTCACCCCTCTTCTTGGATTTTTTGGAATAGTTAGACAATGGTAGGTGTTAGTTGTTCCCTAAATGTTTGTAGAATTTTCCTGTGAAGTCATTCAGTTCAGGGCTTTTGTGTGCTTGGAGTGAAGGGAATGGAGTACTGAGTGGAGGGGAGCAAAGGGGAAAAATCGGGAAACTGTAAATGTGAGCAAAGGGGAAAAAATTGGGAAACTGTAAATAGCATAATCATTAAACTATACTTACAAAAAGTTAAATGACAAAATTAAAAAAAAGAAGAAACAGACTCCAAATGAAAGAACAAGAGTTCTCTAGAAGAACTATATGAAATGAAAGCATGAAATTTATCAAAGAGTTTAGAGTAATAATTATAAGGATTCTCAATTGTATAAAAAAATATATAAATCATTAAAAAATGACCAGTCAGAAATACAGAATGAAGTATCTGAAATAAATAACACACTGGAAAGAAGAAATAGTAGGTGAGATGAAGCAGAGGATCTAATCAGTGATTTGGAAAGCATGGTAGAAGAAGACACTCAGGCAGAGGAATGAAAAGAAAAAGTATTTGATAAAATGAGGAGAGCTAAAGAAATATTTTGGGCAACATGAAGCATAACAACATCCATCTTGTGCGAATAACAGAGGGAGAACAGGGCGAGCATGAGATGAAGAACATATTTAAAGAAACAATGATCAAAAATTTCCATATCTGGTGAAGAAAAGACACACAAGTCCAGGAAATATAGAGGGTCCAAACAAGTTGCACACCTATACACCTCATAATTAAAATGCTGAAGGTTAAAGATAAAGAGAAGATCTTAAAAGTTACCTATGAAGAAGTTCCCAAAAGAATATCAGCTGATTTCTCAAAAGAAGTTTTGCAGGTAAGAAAGGACTGGCAAGATGTATTCAAAGTGATGAAAAGCAAGGACCTACAACCAAGGTTACTCTATCCAGCAAAGCTATCACTTGGAATGCCAGGGCAGATGAAGTGCTTCCCAGACAAAGTAAAGCTAAAGGAGTTCATCATCACCAAGTCATTATTATATGAAATATTAACGGAACACATTTTTTAAAAAGGTGAAAACTATGAACATTAAAATGACAACAAACTCACAACTATCAACAACAGAATCTAAAAATAAAAACAAACTAAGCAAACAACCAGAATAGGAACATAATCATAGGTATGGGGATCATTTGCAGAGTTATCAGCTGGGAGGGGGAAGGGGGAGAAATGGGGAAATGGTGCAGGGATTAAGAAACATAATCAGTTGGTACAAAATAGACAGGAGGGAGTTAAGAATAATATAGGAAAGGGTGAAGCCAAAGAACTTATATGCATGACACACAGACATGAACTAAGGGAGGTGATTACTGGAGGGAAGAGGGTACTGGGTTAAGGGGGACAAAAGGAAAAAAAAATGGGAACTATAATAGCATAATCAATAAACTACACTTAAAAAAAAGAAAAATGGCAAAAAAAAAAGAAAAAAGAAACAGACCCCAAATGAAAGAACAAGAGAGTTCTCCAGAAGAAGAACTAGGTGAAACAGAGGCAAGCAATTTATCAGATATAGAGTTTAGAGTAATGATTATAAGGATTATCAACAGCAGAAAAAATATATAGAAACCATAAGAAAAAGACCAGTCGGAAATACAGAATGCAATATCTGAAATAAATAATATACTGGAAGTAAAAAACAGTACATGAGATGAAACAGGAGCTCTAATCTTTGATTTGGAAAAAAAGGTAGAGAAAACACCCAGGCAGAGCAGTGACAAGGAAGAATAACTTTTAAAAATGAGGAGGCATGTAAACAAGGAGAATACTAACAGTTACCAGGGGGGAGGGAGGGAGGGAAAAAAGGTGGATAAGTAGAGGAAGGGTTTAGTAAAGGAACTAGTATAAATAACCCATGGACATGGACAATGGTGTTAGGAATGACTGTGGGAGAAGGGGTAGGCTGAGTGGGAGGGAGCAATGGGGGAAAAAGTGGTACAACTGTAATTAAAATTACAAGGCTTAAAGACAAGGAGAGAATTCTAAAACCTGTAAGAGAATTGCAGGTAGTTACATAAAAAGGAGCACCAGTTAGACTGGTATCTGATTGCTCAACAGAAACATTTCAGGTCAGAAGGGAGTGGTGTAAAATATTCAAGGTGATGAAAAACAATGACCTACAACCAAAGTTACTTTATTCAGCAAGGTTATAATTTAAAATTTAAGAAGAAATAAAGAGCTTCCCAGATAAGAATAACTAATGCAGTTTGTTAACACCAAACCAGTACTGTAACAAATGTTAAAGGGTTTGCTTTAAAAAGAAGAAAAAGAGAAAGAAAAAAAAAAACACACTTAGGAAAATATCTAACAATAAAATGACATTAAATACATATCTATCAATAATCACCTTATATAAATGGCTTAAATGTCCCAACCAAAAGATATAGGGTAGCTGAATGGATAAGAAAACAGGACCCATATATATGCTGCCTCCAAAAGACCTATTTCAGATCAAAAGATACACACAGGCTAAAAGTACAAAAATAGAAAAAGATATTTCATGCAAATGGAAAGGACAAAAAGCTGGGGTAGCAGTACTTATATCTGACAAAAGAGAATTTAAAATGAAGGCTATAGTAAGAGACAAAGAAGGACACTACATAATGATGAAAAGAACAATCCAACAAGAGGATATATCCTTAGTAAACATTTATGCACCCAATATAAGAAGCACCTACATATGTGAAGCAAATCTGGATGGACATAAAGGGAGAGATCAACAGAAATATAGTCATAGTTGAGGACTTTAACACATCATTGACTTCAATGGATAGATCTTCCAGACAGAAAATCAACAAGGAGACAGCAACCTTAAATGACACACTAGATCAAAAGGATTTAATGGATATATTCAGAGCAGTTCACCCAGAAGCAGCAGAATATACATACTTTTAAAGTGTACATGGAACATTTTCTAGGATAGACCACATGTTAGGACACAAAAAAAGCCTCAATACATTTAAGAAGATCGAAATCATATCAAGCATCTTCTCTGACCCACAATGCTATGAAACTAGAAACCAATCATAAGAACACTGAAAAACACATGAACACATGGAAAATAAATAACATGTTATTAAACAGTGAATGAGGTAACAAGGAGATCAAGGAAGAAAAGATACCCGGAAACAAATGAAAATATGACACAACAATCCAAAATGTGTGGGACACGGGGAAAGCAATCTTAATAGGGTAATTCACACATTACAGGCTTGTCTAAAAAAGAAAAAGGAAAAGAAACAACAAGCAAGAAAAAGCTCCAATAAACAACCTAACTTTAACTAAAAGCAATTTGAAAAAGAGCAACAAGCAAAGCCCAAAGATCAAAGCAGAAATAAAGGAAATAGATTCTAAAAAATGATACAGAAGATCAATGAATCCAAGAGCAGTTTCTTTGAAAAAAATAAACAAAATTGACAACCTTTAACCAGACTCATTAAGAAAGAAAAGAGAAAGGACTGAAATATGTAAAATCAAAAATGAAGGAGGAGAAATAACTAACACTAAAGAAATACAAAGAATTGTAAGAAAATATTATGAACTATATGACAACAAACTGAACAAACTGGATGACATGGAAAAGTTCCTAGAAACATACAATCTTTTAAAGCTAAATCAAGAAGAAATCAGAGAATCTGAATAGATAGATTACGCCTAGTGAAATTGAAGCAGTAATCAAAAAATGCCCCACAAACAAAAACCCTGGACTGGATGACTTCAGAGGTGGATTTTACCAAAAATTCCGAGAACTAACACCTCTCCTTCTCAAATTATTTCATAAAATTCAATAAGAGGAAAGGCTTCTAAACTCATTTTAAGAGGCTAGAATTATTGTAATTTCAAAACTAAGTAAAGACACAACGAAGAAAGAAAATTATAGGCTAATATCTCTGAGGAACATAAGATGGTAAAATCCTGAGCAAAATATTAGCAAATCAAATACAGCAATGCTTCAAAATGATCATACACCATGATGAAGTGGGAATTATTCAAAGAATGAAAAGTTGGTACAACATTCACAAATCAATAAATGTGAATCACCATATAAACAAACGAAGGATAAAAATGACATGATCATATCAGCAGAAGCAGAAAAAGCATTTGATAAAATACAGCACCCATTTATGATTAAGAAAAAACCTCTCAGCGAAGTATGAATAGAGAAAACACAACTAAACATAATAAAGGCCATATATGACAAACCCACTGCCAGCATCATAATCAATGGGCAAAAACTACAACTGTTCCCCTTAAGATCAGTAACAAGACAGGGATGTACACTTTCACTCTTATTCAGTATAGCACTGGAAGTCCTAGCTATAACAATCAGACAAGAAGAAGAAATAAAAGGCATCCAAATGGGAAAAGAAGAAATCAACTGTCTTTATTTGCAGATGATATGATACGGTATATAGAGAACACCAAAGATTCCACCAAGAAACTAGTAGACCTAATAAATAGCAGATACAAAATTAATATCCAGAAATCAGTTGCATTTTTCTATGCCAATGACAAACTAACAGAAAGGAAAATTGAGAAAACAATCCCATTCTCAATTGCTACAAAGAGAATAAAATTCCTAGGAATAAACCTAACCAAGAATGTAAAAGACCTGTACTTGGAAAATTATAAGGCACTGAAAAAGAAATAGAAGATACAAATAAGTGGAAGCACATACCCTGTTTATGGATAGAAAAAATTAACTTCATTAAAATGTGCATACTACCCAAAGTAATGGATAGATTCAATGCAATTTTTATGAAGATTCCAGTTATGTATTTCATAGAACTAAAACAAATATTTCAAAAATGTTTATGGAACCGCAAAACACTGGGCATAGCAACAGTGATCCTGAGAAAGAGAAACATAGTTGGAGGAATCACGCTACTTAATATCACACTATAGTATAATCCCATAGTAATCTAAACAGCGTGATACTGGCATAAAAATAGACACATAGATCAATGGAACAGAATAGAAAGCTCAAATAAATTCACATCTTTATAGTCAATTAAGATTCGACAGAGGAAGCAAGCACATACAATGGGCTAAAGATAGTTTATTCAATAAATAGTGTTGGGAAAATTGGACAGATGTGTGCGAAAAATGAAACTAGACCACCTTCTTGCACCACACACAAGAATAAATTCAAAATGGATCAAAGACTTAAATGTTAAACTTGAAACAATAAAAATCATAGAAGAAAACGTAGGTAGCAAGATCTCTTACATTGCTCATAGCAATGTTTTATTGGATATATCACCCCAGGGAAGGGAAACAAAAGAAAAACTAAACAAATGGGACTATATCAAAATAAAAATAGTTTGCATACTAAAGACAATAATCAGCAAGATAAAAAGACAATCCACAGAATGGGAGAACATATTTGCCAATACATCTGATAAGGGGTTAATATCTGAAATTTATAAAGAACTTACAAAATTCAACACCAAAAAACAAAACAAACAACCCAATTAAAAAATGGGCAAAAGACCTGAATAGACACTTTTCCAAAGAGGACATACAGATGGCCCATAAACATATGATAAGGTGCTCAAGGTCACTAATCATCAGAGAAATGCGAATTAAAACTATGAGATATTATCTCACGCCTGTCAGGATGGCTATCATAAATAAATCAACAAACAACAAGGGCTGGAGAGGATGTGGAGAAAGGGGTAACCCTTCTTCACTGTTGGTGGGAATGCAGATTGTTACAGCCACTGTGGAAAACAGTATGGAGATACATCAAAAAATTTAAAATGGATCTGCCTTTCAACCCAGCTACCCCACCTCTGGGAATATATCCAAAGGAACCAAAAACACTAATTTGAAAGAACATAAGCACCTCCATGTCCATTGCAGCGTGATTTAGAATCACCAAGGTATGGGAGCAGCCCAAGTGTCCATCAGTAGATAAGTGGATAAAACAACTATGGGACATTTACACAATGGAATACTAGTTAGCCATAGAAAAGAAGAAAATTTTACACTTCGCGATAGTATGGATGGACCTGGAGAACATTATGCTAAGTGAAATAAGCCAGGAAGACAGAGATAAATACCATATGATTTCACTCATGTAGAATCTAATGAATAATCTGAACTAACAAGGAAAATAGGGACAGATTCCTCTTAGATAGAGAGCAGGATGATAGCTGTTGGGGCTTTAGGGCATGGAGGGATTGAGCAAAAATGTAAAAGGACTCATGGACATGGACAACAGTGTCGTGATTGCTGGGGGGAGGGAAGCATAAGGGGACTAAATGGTAATGGACATAAAATACAATAAAGATTAAGGAAAATGGGGGGAAGACCACTAAAGACACAACCCAAAGAGAAACAATACACTGAAATATGTATATGGCATATATATAAGAGGAAGTTTAATATATCTTGACCAGAGTAAAGCAAAGAAATGAATAAAACAATGCCGAACGAACAGGAAATTCCCAGAATAGAAAGTACAGATGTCCAATAAACATGAAAAGACTCTTGACTTCATTATTAGTGAGCGAGATGCAAAATGAAGCAATAACAATGAAAGGAAACAAAATTCCCTGGTCATTTACACAGCGTGTGTGTATGTAATTGTTAAAAACTTTTTATGAATCGTTACAGTACTATCTGGTATAGTAAGAACACACATGTTCTTTTAGTCAGAACATTCTTTGGGGAATGACTCCTTTGGGAATAAAAACACTAATGCACAAAGATAACTTACAAAATGTTTATTTTAGCTTTACTTGTATTGTCAAAAAGCTGAAGTCTTACTGGAGGCTCACTAGAAGGGAAAGAAATAATTAAATAAACTATAGTACATTCCCACCTCAATTATCATGCAACTATTAAAAACAATTACATATATGATTGACTTGGATCGATGTTTATCATCTAGTGAGAAAAAACAAGTCACAGAGTAAATGATTGCACTTTTGTGAAAACAGGCAGTAACTACTCATTTCTGTTTACATAGCACTATGTTCATCAAAGGAATGGAGAAACGACATTTCCTTCATACATTTTTAAAAATTTATTTATTGTTTTTTCTATTACAGTTGTCCCATTTTTCCCACATTGCTCCCCCCGCCCTGTCTTCCACAGTCAATCCTCACCCCGTTATTCATGCCATGGGCCATTCATACTAGTTCCTTGGCTAGGCCCTTTCCCTTCTTTCCCCCCTTCTCCCTTTCCCCTTCCCTCTAGGTCACTGTCACTGCTCCTTGTTTACTTGCCTCTGGTTCTATTTTGCTCATTTATTTGTGTTGTTCATTAGCATCCTGTATTAGGTGATACCATATGGTATTTGTCTTTCACTGCCTGGCTTATTTCACTAAGCATATTACTCTCCAGTTCCATCCACGTTGTCCCTAATGGTAGGAGTTCTTTCTTTCTGCTGCATAGTATTTCATTGTGTAAATGTACCACAGTTTTTTGATCCACTCATCTACAGATGGGCACTTAGGCTGTTTCCAGCACTTGGCTATTGTAAATAGTGCTGCTATGAACACAGGGGTGCATAAGTTCTTTTGAATTGGTGTTTCATGATTCTTTGGGTATAATCTTAACAGTGGAATTGCTAGATCAAAAGGCAGCTGCATTTTTAGTTTTTTGAGGAAATTCCATACTTTTTTCATAGTGGCTGCACCAATCTGCATTCCCACCAATAGTGCAGTAGGGTTCCCTTTTCTCCACATCTTTGTCAGCACTTGTTTCTTGATTTGTTTATGATGGCCATTCTGATCAGTGTGAAGTGGTACCTAATTGTGGTTTTAACTTGCATCTTCCTGATGGCTAGTGATGTTGAGCATTCTTTCATATGCCTATGGACCCTCTGTATGTCCTCTTTGGAGAGGTGGTTGTTCAGGTCCTTTGCCCGTTTTGTTTTGACAGATCAGTTATATAATTGGGTTTTTCAAAAGAAGCTTAGAACTTCATCTTGTGAGGATAAAGCCCATTTGTGAGAGCTAACAAACAATGGAGGTAGCCCTGCAGCTGAGGAACAGTTTTGATTTTTAGCAGAATTTGGGAGTTCATGGCTTTCTGATCAATCTTGCACTGCTCTGTGACCCGTCCCGCAGGTCGAGCAATGAGGACCCTAGAGGGGGAGTGAGGATGAGAAAGGGACAAGAGGCACAAAGAATGGAGACAAGACAGTGCTCTGATCAAGTCTCATTTATTCTTAGTCAAAACAGTATTCTTATAGCTCAGGAGAGGAGGAATTTTTCATTCGGTGGGAACGCAGCTGCAGCTTGGGCGTTATCTGGTAGATATGAGTTAAACTGCAGGACAACAATCCCAGGAACAGCAAGAGGGTCGTTGCCCTAGTAAGGAGTAAACAACTATTATGGGATGGTGAGGCCATGCCAAGCAGAACTTTAGGATGCCAGTTAGTAAGACTTCAGCTGAGGAACTTTTTAGTTCCCTACAGCTCTGTAATCTTTTATTTCTCCTTCTCAGTATCAAAAATCTCCCCCTCCTGGTGTCTGGGCTTGTGCAGCTTCTTCTTCTTGAAGTAGGCATCAGTGAGGTGTTTTGGGATTTTCACATCGCTGATATCAATTTTGGTGGAGGTGGTGATGACAGACTTCTGGTGTGTTCTACGCAGAGGAACTCAATTAAGGTCCAGAGGTCCAATCACAAGTAGCAAGCCACTGCTTCAGGAAAGTCACCCTCTTGCCCCTGTGGTGCCCAGTGAGAATGATGAGAATGGTCTCAGGAGTGATGCTGGCCTGCAGTTTTCTCACGTGCTGACTGAAGGGTTTCTTGCCGTGGCTCAACAGCTTCTGAGGCACATCTTCAGTAGGAGAGTATTGAGGCATTCTGCAAAGTTTAACCACTCGGGTACCACCATTCTTGTTGCCACCAACTGGTTTTGTGACAGTAACAAGAACCTTCTCCTAATTTTTCTTTTCAATCCTGAATTTAGCTGCTGAATACTTCCTCTTGTACATGGATTTCAGGAATACATCGCTGACCGGGAATACCTGCCAATTCCTCAGACTAGGACAGGGTTTTGGCTGCAGTGGGGCTTCCCCTTCTTAGGCATCTTGGCCTTGGGGTCACCCTTCTTAACCTTGCTGCCAGCATCAGCCTTCTTGGCTTCAGGTTTCTTCTCCTTAGTATCCAGCTTCTCAATTTTTTCACGTGCCATCTTGTAAAATGGGAGTTTTTGCCAATTTTAAAATTGGATTGTCTGTCTTCTTGGTGTTGAGTAATATAAGTTCTTTATACATTTTGGATATCAAATGGTTGTGTGAGGAATCATTGACAAATATGTTTTCTCATATGATTGGTTCCCTTTTCATCTTTCTGATGTTTTCTTTTGCTGGGCAGAAAACTCTTTAGTTTGATGTAGTCTCATTTGTTTATTTTTTCCTTTATTTGTTTTGCCTTAGGAGATGTATCTGTGAAAATATTGTTATGTGGGATATCTGAAAATTTCCTGTCTATGTTTTCCTCTAGGACTTCTATGGTGTCATGGCTTGCATTTAAGTCTTTGATCCATCTTGAGTTTATTCTGGTGTATGCTGTAAATTGATGGTCTAGGTTAATTTTTTTTGCATGTCCCCAACCACTTCTCCCAGTACCATTTGTTGAAGAGGCTATTTTCACACCATTTTATGCTCCTTCCCCCTTTGTCAAATATTAGCTGTCTGTATAGGCCTGGGTTTACTTCTGGGCTCTCTATTCTGTTCCATTGATCTATATATCTGTTCTTATGCTAGTACCAGACTGTCTTGATTGCAGTAGCCTTATAGTACATTTTGATCTCGGGTATTGTGATTCCTCCTACTGTGTTCTTCTTCCTCAAGATTGCTGTAGCTATTTGGGGTCTTTTTTTGTTCCATATATATTTTTGAAGTATTCATTCTAGGCCTGTGAAATATGCCATTGGTAGTTTAATAAGGATTGTGTTGAATCTATAAATTGTTTCTTTATACATTTTTATAGCATACATACTATTGAAACTATATTTCAAAAAATACAAGTAAATATTAGATACTTATTTTTGTGTTTCTAGTTTTTAAAGATAAAATTATTATTTCCTAAATTTAACTTCTAGCTACTCATCATAGTTCAGCATTTCCCCAAAGAAGGAATGTGTTTGGAGTAGTTGGCAAATCATCTGGGAAGGTTTTTGTTTTTGTCTTTTTCAGAGTAACTGCTTCTATACTTTTCTCACTCCAACCCTTCTAGGGGTGAAGGGTGCAAGTGGGCTGGGCATTTGTATATTTTAAGTTTCAAAAGTGTTTTCTCATATGTCCCCTGTACCACTTTGCTCTATCACCTGGCTGAGGACCACTGAATTTATAGCTACTGAGGCCTTGATTGAAGCCAAAATTTATGGCTGGATTTTAATCAAATACTTTATTTTGTTAAATGAGAAAAGTTATGGACTTCAGGCCAAGATGGAGGCGTAGACAGACACGCTGCACCTCTCTCCACAACTAAGAAGGAATACAACTACCTCTAAACTAAAAACAACCACAAGTTCCAGAAAGTCAAACTGCATGGAAGTCCAGCAAACAAAGATATAAAGAAGAAATACTCATCCAAACAGGTAGGAGGGGCAGAGCGGGGATTGAGAGGACGTGTTGTGGTGGTAGCAGCAGCGGCAGCAGTGGCGGCAGTGGCAGGCCAGTAGAGAGCACCATTACACATTTTTAAAAGTCAGAAGGGACACCTGGGAACCATTCCCAGCTCCTCACCAGAACCCGCAGCATATGGTCCCAGCACCAGGAAAAATCAAGCCTTATTGTTTTGACTGTGCAAACCAGTAGGGTTGGGGTGGAGGCAGAAACTGCCGGTCTCTCAGCAGAGTCTGCTTGTTTAAAGGGCCCCCATAGTCCTAGAATGTCTGCAGACCCATCCACTCTAGGAACGATGGCTAGGGCAACAGCTAGAGAAGCACCAGTCCCATAGGAAAGTGGAAGAAGTGCCTGGAAAAGGGGCGAGTGCTGGGAAAGTGGCATTGTCCTTTCTCAGACCCCCCACAACATAGTGAAACAGGTCACCCTGTACTGATGAATCTCTAAGGCTCCACCCCTTATAACGTAACAGAAGCGACAGCTCTATCTAAGACACAGAAACAAACACACACAGGAGACTTCTGGCCAAGATGGAGGCCTAGACTGACACGGTCCATCTCCCTCTACAACTAAGGAGGAATACAACTACTGCATACCAGAAAAAACTAGAAGTTCCAGAAAATAAATGGAAGTCCAATGTATGAAGTTATAAAGAAGTGGTGCTCAGCCGGATGGGTAGAAGCGATGAAGCCAGTGTGGAGATGTCAAGCTGTGCTGGCGGCGGTGGCAGCAGGAGTGACAGTGGCAGGACAGCGGTAAGCACAGACACCCATCTCTAAGGGGAGGCAAGAAGTGCCTAGGGAGCACGCCCAGATGCAGAGCAGACCCGTCAGCTTGCAATTCCAATGCTGGAGAAGGCAGATTCCCATTGCCTTGGACTGTGAGGCCCAGAGGGGGTGAGGATGGAGGAGGAGGCTCCCGGTCTCTCAGTGGAGAGTGAATGGCAGGAATCCATCTTGGACCCCCACCCCCACAGAAAATGCCACAGCATGGTAAGAAGAGTTGCCTGGTTGTGACGAGTGCACTGGGTTCCACTCCCTATAGCATAGGAGGGGTGACAGCCCTGTCCAGGAAGCAAAGGTAAACACAAAACTGTCAGGATGGCACATATCATGATAGAGATCCTAGTGATGCAGCTGACCAGACAACAAATATCTAATCTAATGGATCAGCAGATAGGAAATCTTTCTGAGGCACAGTTCAGAGCTTTGGTTATATGAATGCTTACAGACCTAACAACAGCTCTTAAACAAGACAGGGAAGGAATGAAGGCTAGTCCTGTTGAAATGAACAAAGACACATACGAAAGTAGTGGTGAAGGAAAGAAAACCAGGGAGCAAATCAACACATCTAAACATAGAGAAGGAACAGTCAACCAGTGCAGAAAGAGGAAACAAAAAGTGAGGAAAATGAGGAGAGACTCAGAAATCTATGGGACAGCTATAAGCGGGCCAACATCTGAATCACAGGGTTGCCAGAAGGTGAAGAAGAAGAGCTAGAAATTGAAAAATCAGGTGAAAAAATAATGAAGCAGAACTTCCTTAACTTTGGGAAGGAAATAGACTTACAGGTTCAGGAAGCACAGAGAGCTCCAAAAAGCTGGACCCAGGGAGAACCACACCAAGACACATTCTAATCAAAATGTCAAAAATTAAGGATAAATAGTGAATCTTAAAAGCAGATGAGAGAAGAAGAGAATTACATACAAAAGGGTCCCAATAAGAAAATCAGATGATTTCTCAAAAGAAACTGTGCAGGCAAAAAGGGACTGGCAAGAAATATTCAAAGTAATGAAAAGCAAAAAACTACAACCACGATTACTCTATCAAGCGGAGCTGTCATTTAGAATTGAAGGGCAGAGAAAGTACTTCCAGGACAAAGTCAAACTGAAGGAGTTCATCAGATCCAAACCCCTGTTATATGAAATGTTAAAGTAACTTGTTTAGGAGAAAGAGGATCAAAACTATGAACATTAAAATGAAAACTGTATCATAACAACCAATGACAGGAGCTAGGGAACCGAAACAAAGGCAGACTAAGTAGGCAATGAGGTGGGAAAAAATTATAGGTATGGGGAACATTTTGGGGGGAAGTCAGCAGAGAATGGGAAGGAGGGAAAAGGAGGGAGATAGTACAGGAATTAGGAAGCATAGTAGGAGGGAGTGGAGAGTAGGCAGAAAGATGTTGAGAAGAACTATATGCACAACCAATGGGTATGGACTAAGCAGGAGGCCAACTGGAGGGAGAGGAGGTCACTGGGGGGGGGGAGCGCAGAGGGAAAAGAAATTGGGACAACTGTAACAGCATAATCAATAAAGCATATAAAAATAAGAAAAGTTATGTCTTTTTTTTTCTGAAGGTGAAGTAATCCTCTGCAGGACAAGAATGCCTTACACTTTCCACAAATTTGTTTTGTAATTTTGTTCTCCACGGGATGCTATGGAATTTTAAAAAGCAATATAGGAGAAATACTTTTTAAAGCATTAACCAAATAAATCATAGTAATTTTTTCTGTATCTCTTTTTAGTAAAGTTACCTTCAACATTTCTCAACACTCAGTAGTTGGTACCATATGAAAACAGACCTCTGACTCCCTTGTATGGGTTTATGGTCTCCTACTCATTGTTGATTCTGACCAATCTTTTACTCCCTGCTTCGTCTGTACTCTTCCTGCCTTCTGACATGAATGAACATTTCATCCTGCCTGTTTACAGCCTCTCCTCATTCAACTGAAATGAAGTCAAGCCTGATGTTTCATGAGGTTTTTCAAGATCTGATCTTTGCTCTTTCCCATTGATTATGGTTCATACTTACCTACCTGGTTACATTGTTTCTAGGTGCGTTGTAAACTATACTTGCCCATTCAAATAAGGTTCTAAAGTCTTCTCAAACTTGATATCTTACGCACCCACCTTTGTTGGATTGGTCCCAGAACCAAGACCCCTCTCCAGACAAATGTGACCTTTGGATGGCTTAGAGTTGATCTTGCCCATGTTACTCCCTGAAAAGTAGGAACTAGAACTTCTCTTACCACTAGATTTTATGACTATCAATTCCTGTCTAGATAAGGGACAATTAATTACATCTAAGAACAATTTTCTCAAGAAGGAAAGGACCCAGATCACCTGCACAATTCCATGCGAAGTTGGCTCACACTGAAGACAATAGCATGCATTTTCAAGAATGAATAAGTCAAGTTTAGGTGAAGAAGGAAAGAAAAAAAGGTTAAAGGGATTTGGAATTAAGGAAAAGCCTTGGCATATGAGAAGAATCTTTCCTTCTTTAGGATGAGGGATGGACATGGGGGTCAGAGATTACCCTTCAAGGCAGTTAATTAAAGCAGGGGAAGCCACACTTCAAAGAATAAAGTAGAGCACAGGAGTTCAACTGGTCTTCCAGTGTCATTATTAATTCAAGGGGAGAAGAAAATTGCTAACCAGCAATGGTGAATTTGAGGCCTCTGGAATTTTCTTTGTTGTTTGTGGCTCCTGCGTGCGTTAGCCATGCTATATGCTCTGGATGTTTGTTCCCTGCCTGATCCAGAAAGAAGCATTTGAAGCAGGATGGTCAGTGTGTGGGCCATCTTGGGCCCAGGAATGGAGGAGCTGGGGTAGCAGTGGCTCCCTCTGTAGCCATGCTTCTGGGAAAACAGTCCCAAAGGGCAGGGTAGGAGGTGCCAGCTATGAAGAGAGAAGGAAGCAGGGTGATGAGGCTTAACCAAAGGGAGGGAAGGAGAACATGTGGGGCCAGCTGGTTCTGAGAGGGGCCTGGGATGCTGAGTAGAAAAAAGGCTCCGACGGTGTCCAGGCCAGGCCCTGATGGCCAAGAAGAGGTGAAGGGCATTAATAGGCCTCTGTCAGTGAGGCCTCTGTCCTCTGAAACTAGGAGGGGCCTGAAAGCCACCAAGAAGTTCTCATAAGTGCAGTTTCACCCAGTGTCATGTCTTTGTGAGCAGAGAACACAGTGCTGGGGCCCAACATGCCACATGTCTGCCCACATGGTTATGACTCAGTGGGAAGACCCCCATCTGGGACCCAGCCTCTCTCTGGGACACTGCTTCTTGACCCTCTTGCTGTGATTCTTAAATTCTATGTGTCACAAAACCTACTGCAGACCTGATGACAGGTATGGGAAAATGCACCAGAATGCTTTTACCTAGGATTAAAGGGTTTTTATTCTCACAGAATTTTGTGCCCTTCTTCTGAACCCCCAAGTTAAGAATGCTGCTATAGGCTCTTAGAAGAAGAGGAAGAGAGAGACAGAGACAGAGAGAAAGATCAATTTATTGTTTCACTTTATTCATTTGTTGGTTGATTCTTGTATGTGTCCTGACCAGGGGTCAAATCTGCAACCTTGACATATTGGGATGATGCTCTAATCAACTGAGTTACCTGGTTAGGGGAAGTCAAGTCTCTTTCCATCACCATGTACCCCCTCTTTACCCCCCTCTACCTCCCCACACCCCACTTTCCCTCTGGTAATCCCCATGCTGTTGTCTGTGTCTATGAGGTTTCTTTCCTTAATCTCTTACCCTTTTCCACTCAGCCCCCCAAGCCCCCTCTCTTCTGACAGCTGTCAGTCTGTTCTCTGTATCTCTTCCCCTAATATTAATAAATTTAAATTTTAAAGATTACTTTGGGTGTTGAACACAATGAATTATATAGATGATATATTATTGAATTATACACTGGAAATCTATACATTTTTATTAACCAATGTCATCCAAATAAATTCAATTTGAAAAAAGAAGCTTGCTTTATTGTCTCTTTTTAAAAAATAATTTATTTATTTGTTTGTTTGTTTGTTTACTTATTTTATTTTTTTTAGAGAGAGGGGAAAGGAGAAAGAGAGGGAGAGCTTTATTCTTTCTTAACTTGCAGCTAGTGTGTGTTGTGTGTCATGTGTCCCAGTGACCACTAGATGCTGACAGAGGCCGGGCAAGACACTTTACTTTCTCTTCCAGGGATAACAATAATCTTTTCACACTTCAAGTTTGTCCTCATCCAATGGGTAAAATTAGCGCTCAGGACAAACCACCACCCTATGTCTTCCCCCTCACCTCTCACACACATTTTTAAGTTAATGAAGGCTGAAAACCACTTCCTGCTCACGGGGGACATTCTCCTTTTGCAATTCCCTCCCCTCCCTGATCACAGTGTTGAAAGACTATTTCCTCCAATAAAATTTGTTAGAATAGGTGCTGAGAATGTAGCTGTCTTTGGCTGCCCCTATGATCCCTATACCTATTGCATCCTTGGTTCACATAGTAAGGAACAAGGTTGGGGGACAGGTTCTCCCTTGACCCAGCACATCTCAACCAACAAGCAGGAGTACTATAAGTTTGGCTAAGTAAATGGGTCACATCTTAGGTTTGTGTGACTTTGAGCTAATTACTTAACTTCTCTGTGCCTACAACGAAGAATATAATAGTACCTCCCTCATTGGGTTATTATTACGTGAATGAAATAAGTTAATATTTCTAAAACTCTTATGACGATACCTGGCACATATTATACACTCAATACATGTTAGCTATTATGATTTGTCATTTTGAAACTCATAGCAACGTCCCAGTAATTATCTTTTTATTGCCTTTTACGTTTAGAGATGTTAGTTTTTTACTATGGACTTATTCTATTGCTTCATCATGTATGTCTTGCAGTTAGTTCCTAACTGCTTTTTGGTCCTAGTTTTCTAGAAAACCAAGATGTTGGTGTCACTGCTGTTATGTTCTCAGACTCCCTCAATGTACATATTTTTAAGAACTTCCCCTCTGGTGTAGATATTTGATTCTGGGAGCAGAGTTTAGGGCTCATGCTTAATTTTAAAATGCTACTCTTGGGACTCTGGTTAAGCTTCCACTCAGTAGATACGGTGCCCTACCCAGTCAAGTACACAGCTCTGTTTGAGAACTTCCACATCTCCCAGAAGCCCTCATTAAACTGTTTTTCTATCCTCCCCAATCAGGATTGTCTGAATTACTTTGTGTGTTAATTATGTTGACTTGTTCATGGTCCTAGTTGAACCACAGTTATAGAATTGGAATGAAAGCAGCCCCACATGGTCAGAGCTTCAGTAAAAAATTAGGCACCTTCCTCCAAAAACCAGTCTGAAGGCACATTACAGAGCTCATAAATCTAAAAGTTTTCAACTGTAGTACATAATCAATCAGATGTGTCTGTAATAATCAATCAACTCTTCTACTTATAAATTAAGTGTAACTTCAAAAACAAAATAGAACTATGTGTTCTTAATGAATGTATTTCAAGAATCATTTCTGTGAATAGACAAACAAGTCCTTGCACTAGGAAGGTGCTTGCAAACATAAGACTTACCAAATAGTGTAAAATTAGGTTGGGCTATTACATTTGCATCTTCCAATGTCTGAGGCCACCCTTCAAAAATCCATGACACACTTCCAGATTTTTGCTATAATAGTCGAGTGAATTCATATCAACCTTCCCTTTGAAAACAACTTTTAAAAACCTGGATAAAATTTAAGCAATGGCTTTTTAAAACAATTGGAAAGCTAAAAAGAAAGTAAGGTGTTACTTGGCTAGAATAAAGGGAAAATGAAGATCTACAGAGATAAGTGAGGACTGGAGACCACTTTTGCCATGTGAATATTTTACAAATCAGAAAATAGTTTAGATAACTTCATAGGGCAAAAGGAACACAAACTAAACATCAAGGTATATACAAAATGGGGAGTGCAACATAAAACTTTTCCTTCAATAAATTGGTACCCAAAAAGGCTCCATTTCCAGATTGTAGGATGCAGGGCAATCTTCACACAGATATTCATCTTAGTTATATTTGCCTGATATGCAGGGAATCCCATGCCTTAAAATTTAGTGCTGTCCTCAATTAGGAGTATCCTCAATAATACCCCAAATAATCCATTTGACAAAGACAAATTAAGATCCTTTCTAGAGGAATGTAACTCCTTTCTGACCTAAACTTATTGCTACAGATAATTTTTAAACTTTGATGCCCAAAATTACCAAGCACATAAACAAACAAGGCACAAAAGACAAGGACAAATGCAAAAACAGATGAAAAAAAGACACAAAATTTTAGTTAATGGAATTATTAGGTGCAGACTATAAAACAACTATGCTTACCATGTTTAAATATATAAAAAAGGAAATCCCAGCTCTTATCAATGTAGAATAACAGAGACAAATTTACTCTCATGACTGAATAACCACAAACTACAAATAAATTAAACAATGGTTATCATGACACTAGACATCAGGTTACATAGAATAGTGACCCTTAAAGATGGACAACAAACAGTGTATTCCCACAGTCATCTCAGCTTACTGCATTGAAAGTTTTCAGGTCCTATCAGTAGAGCTTGATGGGCTCCCTGATTTGAGGAGATGGCAAGGAGTGTTGGAAAGAATAAAGTGACTAAAGTTTGCTAGCAGAGCCCCAGGGAGGGGATTGCATGGAGGGAAACTTTGATGATCTGCAAGGATACATATGTGTGGTATGTGAAATTACACAACACTGGGGAAAATGTTATCTAAAAGGACAAGAGAGAACAGCACCCAGCACTCACACAAGGCCAAGAATATAACCTATTTCTACCTATCAGGCTTGAAGCTATCAAAATTCAGGAGCATTGAATAGAATACTTAGAAAGTTCTTGCCTTGGTTGTGGGGAATAATTACTCATACACTAAACATAGTTGTTGTGCTACCTAAGATTCAAAGAACCAAACTGTTTCCAACTAATTAAACTGTATTCTAGTGAAAATGTCAAAAATATACTGAGAAATTAAAAAATATCCAGTATCTAATAAGTAAAAGTCACAATGTCTGATATCCAATAAAATGTTACAGGCATAAAAAGAATCAGGTCAATACAACCCATAATAAGGGACAAACCAATTGAAATTGACCTTAATCTGACAGAGATTTTAATCTTGGAAGAAGAGGAAATTAAAACAACTATTATAACTGTATGTCTGTGTTCAAAAGGATAAAAAGACATGCAAGATGTTTTAAAAAAAACCCAAATCATAATTCTATAAATGATTTATAATTTCAAAGCATTGTGGTCAGAGAGTATGCTTGGTATGATTTCAATCTTCTTAAATTTGTTGAGGCTAGTTTTGTGACCCAACATATGGTCTATCTTTGAGAATGTTCCATGTGTACTGGAGAAGAAATTTTGCTTTGAAATTAAAAATCAACTGCAAAAAGCAAGTAAATAAATGCACAACTATGAGAAGATTTAAACACATACCACTAAAAATGACTGGGTCAAGAAAAGAAATAAAAGGTGAGATCAAAAGATATATAGAGACAAATGAGAATGACAATATGACATGTCAAAAGTTTTGGGATTCAGTAAAAATGGTAATAAGAAGGAAGTTTATATCATTGAGACCTATCTCAAGAAACAAGAGAAATCCCAAGTAAACAAAAAAGAAAATAAAAGAATAAAAGCAACTCAAAGTTAATAAAAGAAAGAAAATAAAATAACAGGGTGCTTCAAACTGAAAATAAACAAAACCGCATCCTACTTTGATCAACCCATCGCACCCGCAGCTGGCAGAAGGCCAGACCACTAACAAGGCTTACAAAAGAATCCCCTCTATGCTCTCCCCCTATAAAAGAAACCCCTTCTCCCCTAAAAAGGTGGAGTCCTAGCCACCCACAACAGGGCTCCCTCCCAGCTTGCTAAGCTTAGAGTCCTAAACATGCGTGGCAGGGCTCCCTTCCCACTTGATAAGCTTGGACTCCTGACTGCCCATGGCAAGGCTCCCTCCCCGCTTGCTGATTCCCCCAAGAAACTTCTTTTTTCCTGCTTGCCACATCTTACTGGCCTTCTGAACAACTCTGTTCTTACACTTTGGTGCCAAAACCTGGAATTGGGACACTGGCTCAAATGGGACTCCTGAGTCAGACTCGGGTCCCAAGCCTGCCCCAATCCTTGGACCTGGAGTCTCTCAGATCTCTATGCGTCAGCGGCTCGAGCTTCTCCTCTAGCTTGCTGACCCCATCTGCCTCCTTTTTACTGTGATGCCTTTCTCAACCGCCATTTACTCTCAGTCAACACCGGTCATCAGATTCGCGGGTGAGTCCTCGCCTTCCTCTCCTCCAGTGGTTCTGTTTCCTGGTCTATCAGAGACCACTCCAGGCAGTTCGGCCCTAAATCTGAGTGCTCAGTCAGAACCACTCCTGGAGTCACCTGACTCCTCCGGTCAATCCGGACCCACTCTCTAGGGCCTGACCACTCCTGGAGACACCTGAGATGACTCAGTGCCTCTCCTCTTGGCCTTAACCTCCTCACTCTTTAGTCCGAATGGGGACACTCATCTCGACAGATTGTGGAGCCAGGAACGTTGGGTTGGATTCACCCTTCTCTTTTTTCTGCGACTCACATTAACCCTAACCACTGTCATGGGAGTCGGTCAATCTCTCCCACCCAAAGATACCCCTCTTGGGTGTTTAATCCGTAATCTCAGACCTCTCCAACTAAATGGAGAAGTCAAGGCCTGTTCACTTGTCTTTCTGTCCACTGTCACATGGCCCCAATATCCTCTGGATAACTAGAGTTGGTGGCCGGAAAACGGCACACTTGACTTTGAAGTTCTCACAGACCTCGACAGCTTTCTCTAGCAGTTGGGCAAGTGGTCAGAAATTCCCTATGCTTAGGCTTTCTGGACCCTTCGGAACAAACACTCTGCGAACAGCTCACTACTCACTAAATCCTCCTTGCCCAGGAAAAGCCACCTTCCTCTCGAGCCTCTGCACCCCCTCTAAGTTACTCTACTTCTTCCTCGGACACCTTCGATCCTGCTGACAACCCACCTCCTTACAACCCTGTGCTGGACGCCTCCTCACCCCCTTCAGAACCCCAGTCACCTGACTCTTCACAGTCCCCAGCCCCCTAAGACCCCGGATCTTCTCTTCCCCATACACAATCCCACGGGCCCATTCCTACCTCCTCTTCCCTGGTTCCCTCCCCTTCCAATCAGCCTCACCCTTCTGGTCTCTATCCCCTCCATGAGGTCGCTGGTAGAGATGGTGTCATGCAAGTACACGTCCCCTTCAGTTTGGCTGATCTTTCCCAAATTGAGCAGCATCTTGGTTCTTTCTCCGAGGACGCCACTTGTTTCATCAATGAGTTCAGATACTTAACCCAGACCTATGACCTTACTTACCAGGGTGTAACCACCATCTTTATTTCTACCACAACCCCTGAAGAGCAAAATCGTATCTGGGTGGCTGCCACGGCTTATGCCAATGAGTTACATGCCAACATACCCACAGACACTGACTATCCCATTGGGTTGGTAGCAGTCCCCGCAAAACCCCCTCATTTGGACTATCAAATAAATTCCCCTGACCTTCACAAAATGTCCCATTTCCTTGCACGTCTCTTTGCTGGGATGCGCAAACTGGGATATAAAGCTGTCACCCAGGATCCTAGTGAAAATCCAGCTGCCTTCTTAACAAGGCTCACAGAATCCGTCCAAAAATACACCAATCTAAACCCCACTTTGCCGGAGGAACGCCTGTTTTTATACACCCTCTTCATTAGTCAATTGGTCACGGACATTTGAAAAAAGCTCCAAGAGAAGATCAAAGATGGCGGAGGAGTAAGTGGAAGCTACACTAACCTCCTCCCGGGACCAGTCTAGATTTACAACTTAATTTTGGAAAAATCATCTGGAAAAAGAAACTGAACACTAGCTGAAAAGAAGTCTTATAACCATGGAGAAACAGAAAAGGCCGCTACATCACAACGTGACCGGAAGAGAGTGTGGAGACGCGGAAGGGCTGGCTGGGCTCCCACGGTTGGCAGCTGAAGGGACTGAGAGACAGATCAGCAGCCAGGGATTCCCCCTGAGAAGGGCAGGGTCTAAACCCGCAGCTGGGCTTACCAGCCTACAGCAACAGAGTGGAAAGTAAAATAGTATCCAGCTGTGAAAAGTGAAAAGCCACA
Organism: Furipterus horrens; assembly: GCF_987537825.1. Taxonomy (NCBI): domain Eukaryota; kingdom Metazoa; phylum Chordata; class Mammalia; order Chiroptera; family Furipteridae; genus Furipterus; species Furipterus horrens. Next base: position 25,844,081 of record NW_028327187.1, on the reverse strand, counting down.
GGGTTTCTTGCTAGCTGGAGAGAAATAGCGGGAGAAAAAGAGCTCTTAAGTGGATCACATACAAAAATATTTTGGCCCCCACTTACCCTGGGCTCAGTCAGAGGGAAGGCAGAGAGGACTGGAGACACTTGGGGAGAGTTAGATGTGGTCGCTTTGAGAGGAGAACTGGGGGAGCAGCCGACCGGGTCCCAGTGCTGACTCATCCCCAGTACTGCAGGTAGACCATTCCCCTCCAAGTGGCGTTAGCCTGAGGGGAAGCAAAAGCCCTGCCTACAAAAATTAAGCTGCCACACCCATGATTGTTAAGCCTGAGGGCTAATCACAGATCGAATAGATTAACAACTAAAAGAGACAGACAAAGGCAGCAGATCCCTGGAAGTCTCCAACAGACTGCCAAGGGCCGGACTGGGACATGATCTGATGCCATTAGAGGCAGATCCAGGAAGTGCAGATCATTCTAAGAAGCACCAACAAACAATAGGAGTCACAAAAATGGGGAGACAGAGAAACAACCCCCCATCAAAAAAAAAAAGGTAGAAGCCCCAGAACTAGTGCTAAATGAAATAGAGGGGAGCAAAATATCAGATACAGAATTCAAAACATGGATTATGGAGAAGCTGAATGAGCTCAGCGGAAACTACAAAGAACTCCAGGGAAACTATAAGGAACTCCAGAAAAACTAAAAGGAACTCACATAGAATTACACGAGCATGAAAAAGGACATAGAAGCTATCAATAAGAGCCGGGAGGAAATGAAGAATACGATCTCTGAATTGAAGAACACAGTAGAAGGAATTAAAAGCAGGCTAGAGGAAGTAGAAGATCCGATCAGCGAGCTGCAGGATAATGTAGACAAAAACCACCAGACAGTGCAACAAAATGAAAAAAGACTGAAGAGGTTCTAAGACAGCTGCAGGACAACATGAAACGTAATAATATCCATATCATAGGAATTCCAGAAGGAGAAGAAGAAGAGCAAGGGATAGAAAACATCTTTGAAAAACTAATGACAGAAAACTTCCCTCACACGAGGAGAGAAAGAGTCACAAAAGTCCAGGAAGCACAGAGGGTCCCAATGAAGATGAACCCCAACAGGCCCACCTCAAGATACATCATAATTAAAATGGCAACATTCAAAGACAAATAGAGAATCCGAAAAGCAGCAAGAGAGAAACAACTAATAACATACAAGGGCGCTCCAATAAGGCTATCATCAGATTTCTCAGCAGAAACACTACAAGCCAGAAGGGAATGGCAAAAAATATTCCAAGCAATGAAAAACAAAGGCCTACAACCAAGAGTACTCTACCCAGCAAGGCTCTCATTCAAAATGGAAGGTGAAATAAGGAGTTTCCAATTCAAAAGAAGGCTAAAAGAATACATCTCCACCAAACCAGCAATGCAAAAGATGCTAAAGGGTCTGCTTTAAGAAAATAAAGAAACACAGAGAGACAGAGAGGAACATGAGTACAAAGGGGGAAAATGACAATGAATAAGTACTTATCGGTAATAACCTTAAATGTAAATGGATTAAATGCTCCAATTAAAAGACATAGGGTAGCTGAATGGATTAGAAAGAATGACCCACATATATGCTGTCTGCAAGAGACTCACCTTAGAACAAAAGATCTACACAGACTGAAAGTGAAGGATTGGAAAAAAAGTATTTCAAGCAAATAGACATGAAAAAAAAGCTGGGGTAGCAACACTTATATCAGACATAAGAGATTTCACAGCAAAGGCCATAAAAAGAGAAAAAGAAGGACATTTCATAATACTTAAAAGAAAAATACATCAAGAATATATAACCTTTAGAAATATATATGCACCCAACTTAGCAGCACCCAAATATGTAAGGAAATTTTTGAAAGACTCCAAGAAAGAAATATACAGCAACACACTCATAGTAGGGGACTTTAAAACCCACTCACAACAATGGACAGATCTTCGAAGCAAAGTAACACCAAAGATATTGAGGCACTGAACAACACTCTAGATCAAATGGACTTAATTGATATATATATAGAACTTTTCACCCCCAAAACGCAAAATATATATTCTTCTCAAGTGCACATGGAGCATTTTCAAACATAGACCACATGGTAGGACACAAAACAAGCCTCAACAAATTCACAAAAATTAAAATAATATCAAGCATCTTCTCAGATCACAATGGCTTAAAATTGGAAATCAAACTCAAGGAAAAAACTCAAAGACATCCAAACTCATGGAGAATGAATAACATGCTATTAAATAATGAATGGGTTAACAATGACATCAAGGAAGAAATCAAAAAGTTTCTGGAAACTCATGATAATGAACACAAAAGAACCCAAAACCTATCGGATACAGCAAAAGCAGTCCTGAGAGGAAAGTTCATAGCAATACAGGCCTACCTAAAAAAGGTAGAAGAATCTCTAATAAAAAATTTAACCCTACAGCTACAAGAACTAGAGGAAGAACAACAAGCAAAGCCCAGATCAGGTAGAAGGAAAAAAATCATCAAGATCAGAGCACAATTAAATGATGTAGAGACTAAACTAACAATTCAAAAGATCAACATAAGTAGGAGCTGTTTCTTTGAAAAGATAAACAAAATTGACAAGCCTTTAACCAGACTCATTAAGAAAAAAAGAGAGAGAACCCAAATAAATAAAATCAGAAACGAAATAGGAGAAATTACAACCAATACCACAGAAATACAAAGGATTGTAAGAAATTATTACAAACAACTGTATGGCAAGAAATTTGATAACCTAGAGGAAATGGACAAATTCCTGGAAACCTATAGTGTTCCCAAACTGAATCAAGAAGAAGCAGAAAGGCTGAATAGACCAATAACAACTAGTGAAATTGAAGCAGTAATCAAAACACTCCCGGCACACAAAAGCCCTGGACTGGATGGTTTCACAGGTGAATTCTACAAAACATTTAGGAAAGAACTAACTCCTATCTTCCTCAGACTATTCCAAAAGATCCAAGAAGTGGGAAGACTCCCAAACTCGTTCTATGAAGCCAGTATTACCCTAAATCCAACACCAGGTCAAGACACAACAAAGAAAAAGAACTACAGGCCAATATCGCTGATGAACACAGATGCTAAAAACCTCAACTAAATATTGGCAAACCGGATCCAGCAACACATTAGAAAGATCATATACCACGACCAATTGAGATTTATCATAGGTATGCAAGGATGGTTTAATATTCGCAAATCAATAAATGTAATACACCACATAAACAACATGAAAGACAAAAACCACATGATCATATCAATAGATGAAGAAAAAGCATTTGATAAAGTACAACACCCATTTATGATGAAAACACTCAGCAAAATGGGAATAGAGGGAGCTTACCTCAACATAATAAAGGCCATATATGAGAAACCTGAAGCCAACATCATACTCAATGGGCAAAAACTGAGAGCATTGCCCCTGAGGTCAGGAACAAGACAAGGAAGTCCACTCTCTCCACTCCTATTCAACATAGTCTTGGAAGTTCTAGCCACAGCAATCAGACAAGAAAGAGAAATAAAAGGCATCCAAGTTGGAAAAGAGGAAGTAAAACTGTCATTATTTTCAGATGACATGATAGTGTACATAGGAAACCCTATAGACTCCAGAAAAAAACTACTCGACCTAATAAGTGAATTCGGCAAAATAGCAGGGTAAAAAGTCAATATTCAGAAATCGAAGGCAGTTCTGTACACGAACGATAAAATCTCAGAGGTAGAAACTGAAAGAAAAATCCCATTTACCATAGCAACAAGAAAAATAAAGTACCTAGGAATAAACTTAATGAAGGAGGTAAAATACCTGTACTCAGAAAACTACATAACATTGAAGAAAGAAATTAAAGATACAAATAAATGGAAGCATATACCATGCTCATGGATGGGAAGAATCAACCTCATAAAAATGTCCATACTACCCAAAACAATTTATAGATTCTATGCAATCCCTATTAAAATACCAATGACATTTTTCACAGACCTAGAACAAATACTTCAAAAATTTATGTGGAACTAAAAAAGAGCCTGAATAGCCACAGCAATTTTGAGAAGAACAATACAGTAGGAGGAATCACAATACCTGACATCAAACTATACTGCAAAGCCTCTGTAATCAAGACAGTCTTATATTGGCATAAGAACAGACATATAGATCAGTGGAACAGAATAGAGAGCCCAGAAATAAACCCAGGTCTATATGGTCAAATAATATTTGACAAAGGGGGAAGGAACATCAAATGGAGTGAAAAGAGCCTCTTCAACAAATGGTGTTGGAAGAACTGGACAGGAACGTGCAAAAAAACAAAACTGGACCAACAACTTACACCATACAACAGAATAAACTCAAAATGGATCAAAGACTTAACTGCAAACCGTGACACCATAAAAGTCCTACAGGAGAACATAGGCAGGAAAATTTCAGGTATCCCATAGAGCAACATTTTCACTGATATATCTCCAAAGGCAAGGGAAATAAAGGAAAGAATAAACACATGGGACTACATCAAACTAAAAAGTTTCTGCTCAGCTAAAGTAAACATTAGCAAGATGAAAAGGAAACCAACCATATGGGAAAATATATTTGCCATTAATAGCTCAGACAAGGGATTGATCTCCAAAATATATAAAGAACTCATACGACTCAACACCAAGAAGACAGACAACCCAATTAAAAAATAAGAAAAGGACCTGAACAAACATTTCTCTGAAGAGGACATACAGAAGGTCCATAGGCATATGAAAGAATGCTCAACATCACTAGCCATCAGAGAGATGCAAATAAAAACCACAATGAGATACCACCTCACACCAGTCAGAATGGCCACCATCAACAAATCAACAAACAACTTGTGCAGGAGACGATGCGGAGAAATGGGAACTCTGGTGCATTGCTGGTAAAAATGCAGACTGGTGCAGCCACTTTGGAAAACAGTTTGGAATTTCCTCAAAAAACTAAAAATGGAATTGCCTTTTGAACCAGCAATTCCATTGCTAGGATTATATCTGAAGAATCCTGAAACACCAATTCAAAAGAACCTATGGACCCCTATGTTCATAGTAGCACTATTTACAATAGCCAAGTGCTGGAAACAACCTAAGTGCCCATCTGTAGATGAGTGGATCAAAAAACTGTGGTACATTTACACAATGAAGTACTATGTAGCAGAAAGGAAGAAGGAACTTCTACCATTTGCAACAACATGGATGGAACTAGAGAGAATTATGCTTAGCAAAATAAGCCAGGCAAAGAAAGAAAAATACCATATGATATCACCTATTACAGGAAACTAATGAACAACAGAGACAAATGAGCAACATTGAACCAGAGGTATGTAAACAAGGAGTAGACTAACAGTAACAAGGGGGGAGGCGGGAAAGAGAGAAGGGGGTAAGAAGGGGAGGGTCTAGTCAAAGAACATGTATAAATGACCCACGGACATGGACAACTGTGTGGGGACTAAATGTTGGAGAAGGAGGGGACAGGGTGCAGGGAAGAAAGAGGGGGAAAAAAAGTGGGACAACTGTAATGAAAAAACAAACAAAAAAAATTTAGTGGGGGAAAAATTTAAATATGAAGAATAGAAATGCCAGTTCAGTGAATATTAGAAAGACAAGGATTTCCCTTCACACTGTATATTTTTCTCCCTATCTGATCCCTCCAGGGTTTGGCGTTCTAAAGAAGTAAGTAATGACATAAGTTTCTTTGCATAAAACTAATAAGTCCTGTTGTTAATAGAGGTTTTGTTTTGTTTTTACCAAGATGTTGACTGGAATGTCATACCTAAAGGAGACATGCTTGGACTCTGGTTGTTACGAAAAAGCCCTGAGGAACTGGGAATGACTTTTGAAGGTAATAAAAGCCCACGAGATAAAAGGCCTGTTACCGTGGTTGGTTCTGCGGTCCACAGCAATCTTTCCAGGGAAGGAATGAAGGTTGTTTTCCTGAAAGATGGCTAGAAGGGACCTTAAGGCACAATGGAAAACAAGAAGGACTTGGAAAAGACAGGTATGTACAGGCAAGGCTGAATGCCAGTATGTGACTCAGCTTCTGTGCCCTGAAGGGCAGACTGAAGGTCACACTAAATGTTCCTTGCCTAAGTTCCAGGAAAGCAGAGCTAAAGATCATAAGTGATCATTTTCTGCTCTTGTTGTGTTTATGCAAATGAACAGGATAAATTAAAAATGGATTTAATGCAGTCCCTTTAATGACGAGGGTAATCTTAGGGAGAAAAATCATTATTCATGGAAATTCACAATGATCAGTGGTAGACTATAAAGTAGTGCAGCTAACCGTCTTTAAAGTTTCTTTTCATTTAAAATATGTTTTCACTTGAAAGTTAAACTATGTCTGTGGTGTCATCAAAGATATTTGATTTACAGGCAAGAAGAATGTCAAATCCCTTGTAACTGGATTTCTTTCCAATAAGACAGTCTTACAGATTTAGAGACTTCTTGGTGGGGTATGTTACATAAATTAACATATGTTTTCTGTTTTCAAAGGGCATAAGCCTATGATCTCATTACCTGAGTGATTGTCTGTACATATAGACCTCACTTACTCCTGTCTGCAGCGCTGCCTGCTGAGACTCAATGGTTTGGCTGAACTAAGTGGCTGGGTTGGTGAAGAAAGGAGTGGGTGGTCTGTGGGCTTCACTTTAAAACTGGTTTCTCTTTTCTATCCTAATGGCTTGAACTGAATGGGCCCAGAGGTCTGAGAGGGGGGAAACCTAAAATATTTTCCTCAGCCCAAACTAAGTATAATGGGAAAAAAGGATTTTGGACAGGTGAGAGGTGCCTGGCATGCCTTCCTCCAAAGAAGCCCCCCCCTCTTTTTTTCCCTAATGTGGGACATTGAAAAATTAATCCCTGCCTTTTGTTATCTAGTAGTTATGGATTGAATGATGTCTTTTAATCCTTTTGCCAAATATGTTGCCCCACAATACAACAAGGATGCCAGCCTGTTAAACCAAGCACGCCGTTGTCCGGGGACAGCCAACTGACCTGGAGTCTGCACGATCCTTCCCCATGTGGGAAGGCCACCCTCCCCTCCACACCCCCACTCTTATTAGGGATTTCTGGACCCAAGGGTTGGTAGGATGATGACCATGTCCAGCTTGAAGCAGATAGAGGAGCTTGAGACCTTCGCCCATTGTCCTTTATAAGATTATAAAGGATCTTAATATCGGAGAGGGAGCGGTAATTTTTTATTGTTAAAATAATTAATTAGTCATTTACTTATTTTAAAAAAAGAAGAAGAATATATGAAAGGGTGAAGCGGGAGTGCTTGTATGTACGACCCATGGGCATGGACTTGGGGGGTGATTGCTGGGGGAGGGGGGTGCTGGGTAGAGGGGAGCAAAGGGGAAAAAATTGGAACTATTGTAACACTATAATCAATAAAATATACTTAAAAAAAAAAGCTCCAAAAGTAAGAGGCGGGCCCTGAAACACCCCAAAGTGAACTTATTCAGGTCACCTTCTGAATGTTCAACAACCGGCAAGACGAACAGGAACAAAAGGAAAAGGAGAGGGAAAAGCAGCGTCAGGAATGGGAAGACAAGATGTATCTTCTGCTAGCTAATACCCTGGAAAACTCCTCCAAGGAACAAAATGAGCCTAAGGGCAAAGTCTCCACCATCAGGCAGCCTGCAGGCCCCTCTTCAGTGCAGTCAGGAGGGACACTGGGCAAAGCTCTGTCCAAACCTCTGCTTACCTCCTCCAGGTCCCTGCCTTCTCTCTCAAAAGACAGGTTACTGGAAGGTTAACTGTCCAATGGCCTCTAACTGGGGGACTAGACTGCCTACCCCAGCAGTGGATCTGGATGTGGACCTCTCAGTCCCAGACCTCCTGGGATTTTCCACCGCCTGACAGGGCCCGGGTTCAGGAGCCCCGCCTCTCAACAACATGGCTGCAAAACCCAGGGTAAACATATTGGTGGCATGTAAGCTTGTCTCCTTTATCCTTAATATGGGAGCCACGTATTCTCTCCTTCCCGAATTTTTGGGGCTCCTTCCCCACTACCCAACCCCTCCACTTTTCATACAGATAATGGCCTCACCTTTGTTTCACAAATATCCCAGAAAGTGGCTCAGGCGCTAAACATTAAGTGGCAGCTTTACATCCCATACTGACCCCAGTCACCAGGGAAGATAGAAAGAGCTAATGGCCACTTCTGAGGCAACCCCCAACCTTGGCTCCTTCCTCGAGACCTCCCTCTTGTCCCACCCCTGATACAAACGAGACCGGCAGTGGTCTGAGTTTGGTGGACATGCATACAGCAACCCTAACCTTGAACAATGGGGAACAGGACACTCCATATATAGAGGCTTCTTCTGGTTTGTAGGAATACCTCAGTTAGAAAAATCAGTACTAAATCTCTCTTTATCCCTTCAAGAAACTTGGAATGCCACCCCCAAGCCCTAGAGAAACAGCAAGAATCCCTAAACAGCCTAGCAGATGTAGTTCTCCAAAACAGGAGTGCCCTAGACATCCTCACAGGCAAAGCGGGGGGAACCTGCGCCATGCTAAATGTCGTCGGCAGTCGTCCGTCTTGAGAGACGATGGTGTAGCTTCTTAAGAGTATCTGCACCGCCGAGAATGGCTGTGCAGTCCGACTCGGGAGTGACATGGTATCTGTCTCCTCACGTGTTGAATCGACATCTTGTGATGACGCTGAAGCTACAGAGCCTGGGCAGGGTAATATGGAGAGTCTGCTGTTGCCCATGCAGCAGACCCCCCCCTCTCTTCGCAGCTGAAGGGTCCAAGGGAAAGACGGAGTCGATACAGCTTGGGTTCAGGTGCGCCGCAGGAGTTGCCGGTGTTGACTACAACGTCAAACCGCCTTAGGGACTCCGGCTCCGGATTTTCTGTCGGGGTTTACTCCCTTAGCCTTTCCCCTGAAGAGGTATGCCGCAAGGCAGTGGAGGTTTTTTGGAATCAGAGTTTTCCTTCTCTGATGTACCCTGACTGGAAGATCGAACCAGCGACACTTAGCTCGCAGGCTGCTAAATGAAACTTGCTGTTTTTACATTAATAATACAGGCATAATAGAAAAAATTTACAAGTATTTAAAAAACACATTGATATTGTTGCCCAAACAAGGGAATGGGCATACAAAGATTCCTGGTTCAGAGCCTTCCTCTCATACTTCTCCTCTCCCATCAAAGCGATCCTAGTGCCTCTCATAACCCCATTGCTTCTCCTATTACTCCTCGCCCTTGGCCCTTGCTTCCTCAAACTGCTAGTTAACTTTATTTTTAAGAAAACAGTAAAAAAAAAGTCGATCCAGGACAATGGTGGAGGAGTGAGGAGAGGCTGCACTTTCTAGCTCCCGAGACCCATCTCTAGTTTGGAATGATTGCAGACAGAACATCTCAGTGAGTGTCTGAACACTGGCAGGAATTGAGCCTTGAAACTGCTTCATCAGAGAAGACCATCTGGGAATGACCTGTTTGGTGAGGATAGCAGAGGAAAAAGGGACAAGACGAGATTTCTGACTGGGTTGGCTTCCTGAGCTGCAGCTGGAAGTACACAAAGACTTTTTAGTGACCACAGGCTTCCCCAGAGAGGAACCAGGAGGAGAGCGGGTCTCTGCCCGCTGGCAGAGCAAGGAATGGACCAGGTGGCATCTGGCACTGAGAGACAAGAAACAGCGTACTGCTGTGTATTTAAGAACATTTTTCCTTTATATTTTTCTCTGTGTGCTGTGGAGAAGGGAGGAGCGGTTGGAGGTGATAGGAGATTCTTTTTTTTTTTTTAAGTATATTTTATTGATTTTATTGTTACAATAGTTCCAATTTTTTCCCCTTTGCTCCCCTCCGCCCAGCACCCCCCTTCCCCGACAATCCCCTCCCCAAATCCATGCCCATGGCTCACCCTTTCATATATTCTTCTTCTTTTTAAAAAAAAATAATTAATTAATTAGTTAAATATTTTAACAATAAAAAATAACAATCCCTCCCTCTCAGACTTAAGACCCTTTACAATCTTATAAAGGACAATGGACAAAGGTCTCGAGCTCCTCTAGCTGCTTCAAGCTGGACATGGTCGTCGTGCTACCTACCCTTGGGTCAAGAAATCCCTAATAAGAGTGGGGGTGTGGAGGGGAGGGTGGCCTTCCCACAAGGGGAAGGATCGTGCAGACTCCAGGTCGGTTGGCTGTCTCTGGACAACGGCATGCTTGGTTTAACAGGCTGGCATCCTTGTTGTATTCTGGGGGCAACAGGGTTAAAGGACATCATTCAATCTGTAACCACTAGATGACAAAAGACAGGTATTAATTTTTCAATGTCCCACATTAGGGAAAAGAAGGGCTTCTTTGGAGGAAGGTATACCAGGTACATCTCACCTGTCCAAAACCCCTTTTTTGCCCATTATACTTAGTTTGGACTGAGGGAAATATTTTAGGTTTCCCCCCTCTCAGGCCTCTGGGCTCTTTCTGTCCAAGCCATTAGGATAGAAAAGAGAAACCAGTTTTAAAGTGAAGCCCACAGACCACCCCGTTCTTCACCAACCCACCCACTTAGTTCAGCCAAACCATTGAGTCTCAGGAGGCAGCAATGCAGACAGGATTAAGTGAGGCCTATACGTACAGACAATCACTCAGGTAATGAGATCGTAGGCTTATGCCCTTTGAAAACAGAAAACACATGTTAATTTATGTAACATAAACCACACACAAGTTTATAGATCTGTAGGACTGTCTTATCGGAAAGACATCCAGTTGCAAGGCATTTGACATTCTTCTTGCCTGTAAATTAAACATCTTTGATAATGCCACAGACATAGTTTAACTTTCAAATGAAAACAAATTTTAAATGAAAAGAAACTTTACAGACGTTTAGCTGCACTACTTTATAGTCTACCACTGGGCATTGTGATCTTCCTAGAATCTTGATTTTTCTCCCTAAGATTACCCTCCTTGTCAATAAAGGGACTGCATTAAGTTCATTTTTAATTTATCCTGTTCATTTGCATAAACACAACAAGAGCAGCAAATGATCACTTATGATCTTTAGTTCTGTTTTGCTGGAACTTAGGCAAGGAACATTTAGGGTGACCTTCAGTCTGCCCTTCAGGGCACAGAAGTTGAGCCACATATCTGGCATTCAGTCTTGCCTGTCATCGGCATCGTCATCAGCAGCCGTCAGTCTCGAGAGACGATGGCGTAGGTTCTTGAGAGTGTATCTGCACCACCGAGAATGGCTGTGCAGTCCGACTCTGGAGTGACAATCCCTGCCGCACTTGTTACAGGTGAAGGCAGATGGCTGTTGTTGCTGCTGTTGACGCTGCTTCCATCTCGATCTTTTCTGGACCGCCTCCTCGTTGCACTCAGCCTCTGCGCGTGACGTACCTTGCCTGACCGCGAGCCTCCAGGCTAGGCGGTCGTCTGCTTGAACTTCCCATGTGTTGAGATTGATGGAGCATTGTGTCATATCCTTTTTGCAGATGTTTTGAACTGCATTTTTGGGCGCCCTGTCATCCTCTGGCCTTCTGCTAGCTCGCCGTAGAGGAGGTCTTTGGGAATACGGCCTGCATCCATTCTTTTGACATGGCCGAGCCACCTGAGGCGTCTCTCACTAAGAACTGCATGCAAACTGCTCATGTTGGCTCGCTTCAGCACCTCGGTGTTGGGGACCTTATCCTGCCAGGCGACATGCAGGACGCGTCACAGGCACCTCATGTGGAAGCTGTTGAGTTTCTTTCGTGCCTTGCGTAGGTGGTCCACGTCTCGCTGCCATAGAGGAGAGTGCTGAGTACGCAGGCTTGGTAGATGCGCAGTCTGGTTTTCTCAATGAGGCTGGAATTGTTCCACACTCGCCGGTTCAGTTTGGCCATAACTGTGGCTGCCCTGGCGATTCTCCGGTTGACCTCCAAGTCGACTGACAGAGAGCTCAAGAAGGTGGACCCGAGGTAAGTGAAATCGTTGACAACCTCCAGGGTGTATCCGTCGATGGTGATGCATGGGAGAGTCCCCGTGCCTTGAGCCATAACATTCGTCTTCGTCAGGCTGATGGCTAGTCCGAACTCCTTGCATGCGTGGGAAAGGCAAGTGACTAGCTGCTGGAGTCCCTCTTCGGAGTGTGATGTCAAGGCTGCGTCGTCGGCGAAGAGCATCTCATGGATGAGCACCTCTTTGACTTTGGTCTTGGCTCGTAGACGGGCCAGGTTGTAGAGCTTGCCATCGAATCTGGTGTGAATGAAGACACCCTCGCTACAGTCCTTAAAGGCGTATTGGAGGAGCATGGAGAAGAAGATTCCGAACAGCGTAGGCGCGAGGACGCAGCCCTGCTTTACTCCGCTGCTGACTGGGAAGGCCTCAGAGGTTGCGCCGTTGTAGGACACCGTGCTGTGCATGTTGTCGTGAAAGGACATGACCACAGCAAGCAGATGTGGTGGACAGCCAATCTTCCGTAGCAAGCTGAAGAGTCCGCTTCGACTGACCAGATCAAACGCCTTCGTGAGGTCGATAAAGGCGAGGTAGAGTGGTTTATGCTGCTCGCGACACTTCTCCTGCAGCTGGCGTAGGGAGAAGATCATGTCCACTGTTGATCGGCCAGCTCTGAAGCCACATTGGGACTCTGGGTAGACACGGGAAGCAAGGGTCTGCAGGCGGGCAAGAGCGACCCGGGCGAATACTTTGCCGACGACGCTGAGGAGAGAGATGCCCCGGTAGTTGTTGCAGTCGCTGCGGTCTCCTTTGTTCTTGTACATGGTGATAATGTTGGCGTCTCTCATATCCTGGGGGATGTAACCCTCATTCCAGCAGAGACAGAGTAGATGGTGGAGCGGCTGTAGCAGGACTGGTTTCCCGCTCTTTAGGATTTCTGGAGGGATTCCGTCACTTCCTGGTGCTTTCCCGCAAGCGAGGCGGTCGATGGCTTTGCCGAGCTCTGCCGCAGTAGGTGGGGTGTCTAGCTCCTCCATGACTGGTAGGTATGGGATGGCGTTAAGAGCAGTGTCTGTTACGGCATTCCTCGTTGCGTACAGCTCAAGGTAGTGCTCGGTCCACCGCCGCATTTGCTGTTCCTGGTCAGTGATGACCTCACCTGTCTTGGACTTAAGGGGGGCGATCTTGGAGGGGATTGGGCCTGTTGCCTTCTTGATACCCTCATACATTCCTCGTGCGTTGCCTATATCGGCGGCTTCCTGGATGTTTCTGCACAGGTTTAGCCAATAGGTGTTGGCACAGTGGCGGGCGGTCTTCTGGACTTTGTTCCTGGCAGCCCGTAGAGCTTGAAGTGTACTGGGAGTGGGCGTGGCCTTGTAAGCCAGTAGGGCCTTCCTCTTAGCCTCGATCACGGGTTCCATTTCTTCCCAGTGAGCCTCGTACCAGTCAGCGTTCTTCCGCTCTTTCTTCCCATAAGCAATAATGGCGGAGTTGTATATGGCATCGCGGAGATGTAGCCAATTGGATTCGATAATGTCATCTGCCACTGTTCCCTCGCCAAGTGCATCTTCCATCCTGTTGATGAATTGCTGGGTCTTAACTGGGTTGCTGGCACAACTGGTGTTGATGCGTGGGCGAGCCTTCATCTTGGAGTGGTGCAACCTCTTCGGCATTATGCGCACCTTGCTTACCACGAGGGCATGGTCCATGTTGCAGTCTGCACTGTGGTAGCTGCGAGTGAGGAGGGTGCTGCCAATATCCGTTCTTCTGGTGATGACAAGGTCAAGCTGGTGCCAGTGGCGGGAGCGGGGGTGCCTCCATGACACCTGGTGGATCTCTTTGCACTTGAAGAATGTGTTTGTCACGCACAGGCCGTGGTGACACGAAAGCTCAAGCAGTCGCTGACCATTCTCATTGATCTTTCCTCTCCAAAAGTTTCCGAGGCAGGTGGGCCAGGCCATGTGGTCGGCTCCTACTCTTGCGTTGAAGTCTCCAAGGAGATAAAGAGCGTTACTTCTGGGGATCTTGGATAACGCTTCGTCCAGTGCATGGTAGAACTGTTCTTTCTCTTCGGTGGTGGCGCAGAGGGTTGGGGCATACGCGCTAAGAATGCTGACTGGGTCGAAAGTTGTTGACAATCGGAGGGTAAGTAATCTCTCTGTGCCTCCTGTGGGTGGCTCTATGGAGTTAACAAGCGTGTTCTTCACATCGAACCCAACACCGTGCTTTCTTGGTTGGTCCGGAGACTTCCCTTGCCAGTAGAAGGTGTAGTTGGTTTCTCTGATAGTTCCGTTGTCGGCCAACCGGGTCTCCTGTAGAGCCGCAATGTCGATGTTTAGTCGTGCCAGTTCCCTGTTGATGACAGCGGTTTTCCTGGCACCATTGATCCACGGAAGGTCTGCAGTAAGTCCAGGACACATGGTCCTGATGTTCCAGCTAGTGAGGCGAAGAGCTGGAGGCTTCTTTCTTGCTGTTTGCTTGGAATTGCCTGGTGCGAGTGTTTTGCCGCCCACTTTTCAAGAAACGCCTCTCTGATCCCCATGCACCCAGTGGGGCAGGCGAGCCATGGCGAGACGGCACCTAATTGGCTACCGCTGTCCAGTGAGGTTCGATGACCTCTCCCACCGTCAGAGGAGACCCCTGGCGCTCGTTTCCTTTGCCAATCGGATGAGCTTATAACCGGTATCTGTCTCCTCCCATGTTGAGACGACATCTTGCGATGACGCTGGAGTGTCCTCTCCAGTGAAGCTACAAAGCCTGTGCAGGGTGATATGGAGGGCCAGCTGTTGCCCATGCAGCAGACCCCCCCTCTCTTCGCAGCTGAAGGATCCAAGGGGAAAGACAGAGTCAATACAGCTTGGCTTCAGGTGCGCCGCAGGAGTTGCCGGTGTTGACTACAACGTCAAACTGCCTTAGGGACTCCGGCTCCGGATTTTCTGTCGGGGTTTACTCCCTTAGCCTTTCCCCTGAGGAGGTATGCTGCAAGGCAGCGGAGGTTTGGAGTCAGAGTTTCCCTTCTCCTTAGCTTTTCCCTTTGTAAAGGTATGCCGCAAGGCAGCGGAGGTTTTTTGGAGTCAGAGTTTTCCTTCTCTGGTGTGCCCTGACTGGAAGATCGAACCAGCGACAGTTAGCTCGCAGGCCGACGCTCAATCCACTGAGCCAAACCAGCCAGGGACGCCTTGCCTGTAAACACCTGTCTTTTCCAGGTCCTCCTGGTTTTCCATTGTGCCTGAAGGTCCCTTCTAGCCATCTTTCAGGAAAACAACCTCGTTCCTTCCCTGGAAAGATTGCTATGGACCGCTCATCCATCCAAGGTACCAGGCCTTTTATCTCGTGGACTTTTATTACCTTTGAAAGTCAGTCCCAGTTGCTCAGGGCTTTTTGGTAACAATAAAGTCCAAGCATGTCTCCTTTAGGCATGACATTCCATTCAAAGTCTTAGTTAAAAAAAAAAAAAACAAACAAACAAAAAAAACCACCTCTATTAACAACTGGTCTTATTAGTTTTATGCAAAGAAAGTTAGGTCATTACTTACTTCTTTAGAATGCCAAATTCTGGAGGGATCAGATAGGGAGAAAATATATACAGTGTGAAGGAAAATCCTTGTCCTTCTAATATTCACTAAACTTGCATTTCTATTTTTTATATTTTTATTTTTCCCCCCACTAAAAACTTTTCTGTTTGTTTTTCCATTACAGTTATCTCACTTTTTTCCCCCTCTTGCTTCTCTGCACCTTGTCCCTCCCTTCTCCCACATTCAGTCCCCACCCAGCTGTCCATATCCATGGATCATTTATACATGTTCTTTGACTAGACCCTTCCCCTTCTTACCACTTCTCTCCCTCCCATCTCCCCCTTTGTTACTGTTAGTTTATTCCTTGTTTACATACCTCTGGTTCAATTTTGCTCATTTGTTTGTGTTGTTCATTAGTTTCCTTTAACAGGTGATAGCATAAGTTAATTTTCTTTTGTTGCCTGGCTTATTTTGCTAAGCATAATTCTCTCTAGTTCCGATCATGTTGTTGCAAATGGTAGAAGTTCCTTCTTTCTTTCAGTACTTATTCATTGTCATTTTCCCCCTTTGTACTCGTGTTCCTCTCTGTCTCTCTCTGTTTCTTCATCTTCTTAAAGTGGACCATTTAGCATCTCTTGCAATACTGGTTTGGTGGAGATGTATTCTTTTAACCTTCTTTTGTCTTGGAAACTTCTTATTTCACCTTCCATTTTGAATGAGAGCCTTGCTGGGTAGAGTATTATTGGTTGTAGGCCTTTGTTTTTCATTACTTGGAATATATTTTGCCATTCCCTTCTGGCTTGTAGTGTTTCTGCTGAGAAATCTGTTGATAGCTTTATTGGAGCTCCCTTGTATGTTATTAGTTGTTTCTCTCTTGCTGCTTTTAGAGTTCTCTCTTTGTCTTTGAATGTTGCCAGTTTAATTATGATGTGTCTTGAAGTGGACCTGTTGGGGTTCATCTTCATTGGGACCCTCTGTGCTTCCTGGACTTGCATGATTCTTTCTCTCCTCATGTTAGGGAAGTTTTCTGTCATTAGTTTTTCAAAGAGGTTTTCTATCCCTTGCTCTTCTTCTTCTCCTTCTGGAATTCCTATGATACAGATATTATTACATTTCATGTTGTCCTGCAGCTGTCTTAGAGCCTCTTCAGTCTTGTTCAGCCTTTTTTCATTTTGTTGCACTGTCTGTGAGTTTTTGTCTACATTGTCCTCCAGCTCGCTGATCCGATCTTCTGCTTCCTCTAGCCTGTTTTTAATTCCTTCTACTGTGTTCTTCAATTCAGAGATCGTATTCTTCATTTCCTCCTGGCTCTTATTGATAGCTTCCATGTCCTTTTTGATGCTGGTATAATTCTCAGTAAGTTCCTTATAGTTCTTCTGAAGTTCACTGTAGTTTTTCTGGAGTTCTTTGTCATTTCCGCTGAGCTCATTAAGCTTCTCCATAATCCATGCTTTCAATTCCATATCTGATAGTTGGCTCCCCTCTATTTCATTTAGTACTCTTTCTGGGGACTCTGCCTTTCCTTTCGATGCGGGGTTGTTTCTCTGTCTCCCCATTTTTGTGACTCCTATTGTTTGTTGGTGCTTCTTAGAATGATCTGCACTTCCTGGATCTGCCCCTGGTGGCGTCAGATCCTGTACCAGTCTGGGCCTAGGCAGCCTGCTGGAGACTTCCAGGGATCTACTGCCTTTGTCTGTCTCCTGTAGTTGATAATCTATTCAATCTGTGATTAGCCGTCAGGCTTAAGGACCGTGGGTGTGGCAGCTTAATTCCTGTAGTCAGGGCCTTTGCTTCCCCTCAGGCTGACGCCACTTGGCCGGGAATGGTCTGTCTGCAGTGTGGGGATGAGTCAGCACTGGGACCCGGCCGGCCGCTTCCCCAGCTCTCCCCTCAAAGCCACCACACCAAACTCTCCCCAAGCATCTCCAGTCCTCTCTGCCTTTCCTCCGCTTGACCCCAGGGTTAGTGGGGGCCAAAATATTTTTGTACGTGATCTGCTTAAGAACTCTTTTTCTCCAGCTGTTTCTCTCCAGCTAGCAAGAAATCCTGTGGCTTTTTGCTTTTTCTCAGCTGGATACTATTTTACTTTCCACTCTTGCTGTAGGCTGGGAAGCTCAGCTGGGGGTTTAGACCCTGCCCTTCTCAGGGGGAATCCCCAGCTGCTGAGCTGTTTCTCAGTCCCTTCAGCTGCCACCCATGTGAGCCCAGCCAGCCCTTCCGCGTCTCCGCACTCCCTACCGGTCACGTTGTGTGATGTAGCGGCCTTTTCTGTCTCTCCGTGGTTATAAGACTTCTCTCCAGGTGGTGTTCGGTTGGTTATTCCAGATGATTTCTCCAAAATTACGTTGTAAATCCAGACTAGTTCTGGGAGGAAGTTAGTGTAGCTTCCACTTACTCCTCCGCCATCTTGTTTCTGAAGGTGATAGGAGATTCTTAAGGAGCACAGTCACAGAAGAACGCTCGCCCATTCCCAACCCTCCCCTTGGGTCGCGTGGGTGCACCCAGAGAGGTGCCCTCGTCCGCTGACCCAGGTGTGCAGCCAGGTCACTGGCCGCGCGTCTGGGTGCCCCTCGGACCCACCCCAACAGGCATACAATCAACGCGCCAACGGACACAAAATCAGCCGACTGGACACCCAGGAGACCGTGCGCAGACAACCCTGGCCTGCCCCAATAGGTGCCAAGCCAGAGCACAGCCCACTTATGCAAGCTCTACTCATGCCCTTCCAGGCGGGTGCAGGAACAGCAGGTGGCTGCAACTCACAGATGCCCAGTTCTACCTTGCACAAGTGTCCGGGGCCCAGCCCCAAGAGGTGAGAAACCAACTCCCGGGGCACGACTCAGCAGGCTTGAGGCTAGCACGCAGGCCAGCATGCGCATACAACAGCACCCCAGCTGGCTTCAACGGGCCCCAAACAAACGGGCCGACCACCAAGGGTGAATGGGTGTTACCCTGGCGCGCGACCCAGTGAGCGCGAGGCTAGCGCAACCAACACTGCACGCAGGCCACACTGAGCAGCAAGGATCAGGAACCTCTGCCCCGCTTCAATAGACCAGCTGTGGATCCAGAAAAAGGAAACTGCTCACGAAGGCTGAACTGAGTAAAAACTTTCTTTTATTTTTATTTTTATTTTAGTTTTTTTATTTGTATTTTATTTTAATTAAAAAAATATTTTTATATATAGCATATAACTACTATATAAATGTAATACTATACAACTCCACTTTTCTTACTATATTCTGCATTATTCTCTCTCTTTTAATTATTAACATACAATGTAAAAATTACTTACTGTCTTGCATAGTCTCGGCACTACTTGCTACTATTATTACTCTATCATCCCACCTATCAAAAATCATCTTTTTCTTCATTAAACACAACTCTTATCTATTCTTCCTATAGTATAAAAGCCCTGACTTCTCTATATTTATATTAATACTGGCTCATTTGCTGACAACAGTGGGAGAGAGAGTGGAGGATATTTTTGAGGGTGTGTGTTTCCTGCCTGGGCTGTGTGTTTATGTTTTTAACGGCATCTCCACAAAAGAACTCAAGACAAAGTGGACAGAGTGACTCTAAATCAACTAGATAGAGGGAACGTCCCACCAAAGAGCATCTGAAATATAACCAGACAGCATACAGAAATGACATAAAAGGTATTCCAAAAACATCAGGCTCAGGAGATCAAAGAGACTGCACCACTGAAACCCCCAGATCTCCTATAAAGAATCTCATATCACAGAGGTGGGAAGTCAAAGCAGAAAAATAAAAAAAAAACAAAAACAAAAACAAACAAGAATAATTTAACATGGTAAAACACAGAAACAACCTCCCAATGAAAAGAAAAGAGGAATCCCCAGAAAGAGAGGTAGATGGAATAGACATAACCGAAACGTCAGACATGGAATTCAAACTAATGGTGGTGAAGAAGCTCAGTATACTTGACAAACTCAAAAATAACTACGGTAACCTCCAAAGAAGTTACCAACAGCTCCAAGAAAATTACAGGAAACTTAGAGAGAACTACACCAGCATAAAAAAGGACATATAAACTATTAATAAGAATCAAGAAGAAATGAAGAATACATTCTCTGAACTGAAAAACACAAGTAGAATCAATCAAAAGCAGGATAAGCGAAGCAGAGGATCAGATCAGTGAGTTAGAGGACTATGTAGAAGAAAATTCCCAGACAATACAACAAAATGAAAAAAGATTGAAAAAGTATGAAGAAGGTCTAAGGGAATTACACAATAACATGAGAGAAAATAATATCCAGATCACTGGAATAAAAGAGGGAGAAGAAGAAGAACAAGGAATAGAAAGTGCCTCCAGGACAAAGTAAAACTGAAGGAGTTCATTAGATCCAAACCACTGTTATATGAGATGTTAAAAGGACTGGTTTAGAAAAAGGAGGATTAAAGCTATGAACACTAAAATGAAAACTGCATCACAAAAAACAACAACAGAAGCTAGGGAAATGAAACAAAGGCAAACTAAATAGGCGATGAGAGTGGAAAAGAACTATAGGTATGGGGAGCATATTAGGGGGAGGTCAGCAGGGAAGGGGAAGGGGGAGAGGGAAGGAGATGGTATAGGAATTAAGAAACATCATAGGAGGGAATAGAATAGACACAGAGAGGTTGAGAAGAACTATATGCACAACCAATGGACATGGACTAAAAGGGGGGGACAAGGGGAAGGAGGGGGGCCACCGGATGGAGGGGTGCAGAGGGAAGGGAAATTGTAACAAATGTAACACTGTATTCAATAAAACACATTAAAAAAAAAAGAACAAGTAATAGAGAAGCTGATAGGAGAAGTAATGACAGAAAATTTACGTAACCTGATGAGAGAAAAAGTCATGCAAGTCCAAGAAGCACAGAGAGTCCCAATGAAGAGGAACCCCAAAAGGCCCACTCCAAGGCACATCATAATTAAAATGGCAACATTCAAAGACAAAGAGAGAATCCTAAAAGCAGCAAGAGAAAAACAGCAAATAACATACAAGAGAACTCTGATAAGGCTATTGACCAATTTCTCAACAGAAACACTACAAGCCAGAAGGAAATGGTCAAAAATATTTCAAGGAATGAAAAAATAAAAGGCATACAACCAAGAATACTCTACCCAGCAAGGCTCTCGTTCAAAATGGAAGGTGAAATAAGGAGTTTCTCAGACAAAGGAAGACTAAAAGAATACGTCTCCACCAAACCAGCATTACAAGAGATGCTAAAGGGAATGTATAAGAAAATAGAAGAAAAAAGAAAAGGCGAGGAACAGAGGTACAAAGGGAAATGAATAAATATATGTCAATAATAACCTTAAATGTAAATGGATTAAATGCTCCAATTAAAAGACATAGGGTAACGGAATGGATAAGAAAACAGGACCCACATATTTGCTGTCTACAAGAAACACATCTCAAAACAAAAGATTTACACAGACTGAAAGTAAAGGGATATAAAAAAGTATTCCAAGCAAATGGACCTGAAAAAAAAGCTGGGGTAGCCGTACTCATATCAGACAAAATGGATTTCAAAGCAAGGGCAATAAAAAGAGATAAAAAAGGACATTTCATAATACTTAAGGGAATAATCCATCAAGAAGATATAACACTGATAAATATATATGCACCCAACATAAGAGCACCCAAATACATAAAGAAAATGCTAGAAGACCACAAGAAAGATATTAACAACAACACACTCATAGTAGGGGACTTTAACCCTCCATTATCAATAATAGACAGATCATTGAAGCAAAGAAACACCAAGGATATACAGGCATTGAACAACACACTAAACCACATGGACTTAACTGATATATATAGAACTTTTCATGCCAAAGAAGCAAAATATACATTATTTTCAAAGGCACATGGAACATTTTAAAAGATAGACCACATGATAGGACACAAAACAAGCCTCAACAAATTCAAGAAAATTGAAATTATATCAAGCATCTTTTCAGATCACAATGCCTTGAAACTAGAAATCAACCTCAGAGAAAAAAAATCAAAGGCATCCAAACTCATGGAGAATGAATAACATGCTATTAAATAATGAATGGGTTAACAATGACATCAAGGAAGAAATCAAAAAGTTTCTGGAAACTCATGATAATGAACACAAAAGAACCCAAAACCTATGGGATACAGCGAAAGCAGTCCTAAGAGGAAAGTTCATAGCAATACAGGCCTGCCTAAACAAGCTAGAAGAATCTCTAATAAAAATCTAATCCTAAAGCAACAAGAACTAGAACAACAACAAACAAAGCCTAGGGCGAGTGGAAGGAATGAAATCATGAAGATCAGAGCAGAATTAAATGACATAGAGACTAAACAAACAATTCAAAAGATCAAGAAAACCAGGAACTGTTTCTTTGAAAAAATAAATAAAATTGACAAGCCTTTAGCTAGACTCTTCAAGAAAAAAAGAGAGAAGACCCAAATAAACAAAATCAGAAACAAAAAAAGGAGAAATCACGACTGATACCACAGAAATACAAAGGATTATAAGAAATTACCACAAACAACTGTATGGCAAGAAATTTGACAACCTAGTTTAAAAGGACAAAATACTAGAAACATATAACCTTCCAAAACTAAATCAAGAAGAAGTAGAAAGTCTCAACAGACAAATAACAAAGAAGGAAATTAAAACAATAATCAAAAAATCTTTCTGCACACAAAAGCCCTGGACCGGATGGCTTCACAGATGAATTTACTAAACATTTAGGAAAGAACTAACTCCTACCCTCCTCAAACTATTCCAAAAAATCCAAAAAAGAGTGAAAAATCTCAAACTCTTTCTATGAAGCCTGTATTACCCTAATCTCAAAATCAGGTCAAGACACAACAAAGAAAGAAAACTACAGGCCAATATCACTGATGAACATAGATGCTAAAATCCTCAATAAAATATGGGCAAACAGGATCCAGCAATACATCAAAAAGATCATACACCACGATCAAGTGGGATTCATCCCAGGGATGTAAGGATGGTTTAATATTCACAAATCAATAAATATAATACATCACCTAAACAAAATGAAAGACAAAAATCACATGATTTATCAATAGATGCAAACAAAGCATTTGATAAAGTACAACACCCATTTATGATGAAAACACTCAGCAAAATGCGAATGGAGGGAGGATACCTTAATATAATTTAGGCTATATATGAGAAACCTGAATCCAACATTATACCTAACGGACAAAAACTGAAAGCATTCCCCCTGAAATCAGGAACAAGACAAGGATGTCCACTCTCTCCTCTTCTATTCAACATAGTGTTGGAAGTCCTTTCCACAGCAATCAGACAAGAAAAAGAAATAAAAGGCATCCAAATTGAGAAAGAAGTAAAACTATCCTTATATGCAGATGACATGATAGTATTCCTAGAAAACCCCATAAACTCCACAAAAGGACTACTCAATATAATAAGCGAATTTGGCAAAACAGCATGGTATAAAATAAATATACAGAAATCTAAGGCATTTCTGTACAGCAACAATAGAATATCGAAGACAGAAACAAAGAACAAAACACCATTTACTATAGCAACAAGAAAAATAAAGTACCTAGGAGTAAACTTAACCAAAGAGATAAAAGACCTGTACTCTGAAAATTACATAACATTGAAGAAAGAAATTAAGGAAGATACAAATAAATGGAAGCAAATTCCATGTTCTTGGATAGGAAGAATTAACATCATCAAAATGACCATACTACCCAAAACAATTTACAGATTCAATGCAATCCCTATTAAAATACCAATGACATTTTTCATAGACCTAGAACAAATACTTCAAAAATTCATATGGAACCAAAAAAGACCCCAAATTGCCAAAACAATCTTGAGACATAAGAACACAGCAGGAGGACTCATAATACGAGACATCAAACTATACTACAAAGCCACTGTGTTCAAAACAGTCTTGTACTGGCATAAGAACAGACATATAGATCAATGGAACAGAATAGAGAACCCAGAAATAAATCCAGGAATATACGATCAACTAATATTTGATAAAGGAGGAAGGAACATAAAATGGAGTGAGAAGAGCCTCTTCAAGAAATGGTGCTGGGAGAACTGGATAGGGACTTGCAAAAAAATGAAACTAGACCACCAACTTACCCCACACACGAGAATAAACTCAAGATGGATCAAAGACTTAAATGTAAACCGTGACACCATAAAAGTCCTAGAGGAAAATATAGACAGGAAAACTTCAGATATCCCATGTAACAATATTTTCACAGATACATCTCCTAAGGCAAGAGAAATAAAGTAGAAAATAAACAAATGAGACTACATCAAACTAAAGAGTCTCTACTCAGCAAAAGGAAACATCAGTAAGATCAAAAGGAAACCAACCATATGGGAAAACCTATTTGCCAATGACATCACAGACAGAGGACTGATTTCCAAAATATATAAAGAGCTGATACAACTCAACATCAAGAAAACAGACAATCTAATAAAAAATGGGCAAAGGACCTGAACAAACACTTCTCTGAAGAGGATATACAGAAGGTCCATAGAAACATGAAAAAATGCTCAACATCATTAGCCATCAGAGAGATGCAAATAAATACCACAATGAGATACCACTTTACACCTGTCAGAATGGCCATCATCAACAAATCAACAAACGACAAGTGCTGGTGAGGATGTGGAGAAACGGGAATGCTACTGCACTGTTGGTGGGAACGCAGAGTGGTGCAGCCACTATGGAAAACAGTATGGAATTACCTAGAAAAACTAAAAATGAAACTGCGTTTTGAACCAGCGTTTCCCCTGCTAGGATTATACTCCAAAAATCCTAAAACCCTAATTCAAAAGAACTTATGCACCCCTATGTTCATAGCAGGCACTGCTTAAAATAGCTAAGTGCTGGAAATAGCCTAAGTGCCCATCTGTAGATGAGTGCATCAAAAAAACTGTGGTACATTTACACTATGGAATACATAGCAGCAGAAAGAAAGAAGGAACTCTTACCTTTCATGACAGCATGGATGAAACTGGAGAGTATTATGCTAAAGACAAATATCATATGACCTCACCTATAATAGGAACCTAATGAACAAAACAAGCAAGTGAGAAAAATATAACCTAAGGCATGGAAACAAGGAACAGACTGACAGTGACTAGGGTGGGGAGAAAAGAGGGGAAAGGAGGGAAAGTATCTAGTCAAGGAACATGTATAAATGACCCCTGGATGTGGACATCAAGGTGGGGTTGACTCTGGGAGCAGGGGTTGGATAGTGCAGTGGAGAGCAATGGAGAGCAAACTGGGATATCTAATATAACAACAATGAAAAGAAAAGAAAAAAAAAAAGATGTCTCTCAATGACCCGTGTGACAACAAAATAACTATGTTGTGACAAAAAGCAGGAAAATGAACATAGTAAGAAAGTGAAGGAAGTGAAGCAATTTCTCTTTTCTCAAATGTAGACCTCTTATTTTCCGTTAGTGGGGATGGAGGCTGCAAATTCATTTGATAGATAAATATCTACACACTTACTGATGAAGGAGGCACTGAGTCTCCAAACCTAGTTAGAGGGGGCTAAAGAAGGCTCACATTAGAAAAGATATTATTTCTGGGTTTCCATAGTTAGATAGGAGTTTTACTAGTTGAGAACTATAGACCTTTTGCAGCTAACGTGTTAATTCTGTGCACAGATTTGGAAATATATGAGGTGTTTGAGAAAAAGTAATAAGCTTGTATGGCTGGATCAATAAGAGATAGCCCTGGGGAACAAAATTTTCATTGAGTTAGATCTGACACTTGTTTTTGACTAACTTCTGGCATATGAATCCAAAAATGACTGCAGTTTTTCTCTATCACATGAACTTTTTAAGGGACAGAATACCATCTTTTTGTCTCAAAACTCATACAAAATGTACATACAAAGGAAAATAAAGAAAAAAGTACCTGAATATACTGTTTAGTTAGAGTTTTTTCATATAAAGACTATATTGTTACTGTAAGTCATTTTGTGTACAAGTAGTAAAGTTCTCCTACCAAACATACACATTAAGGTATTTTATCTTTTCAAATGACAAGCTAGGGAATGCCAAAATGAGATACTTGAAACAGTCTCCTTCAGATGGCAAAGCTTTAACAAATTGCTTCATGAGACACAGTCTTATGTGCAGAGGTGGGAATATAATGTTCTTTCTGTCAACAAGTGGCTCATGTTGAATGTTTGTATCACCAGGTTTGAGGTCAGGTCTTGGAGGCCAATTTGACTGCACCCAATGCTTCTCATGAGCTCTGCTGTCCCACATACACAGAAAACAGGGGTACTTGGTGTATTCATGTTGCTGACCAAGAAGGAAGCAGACCATTTTAAGGTCAACACAGGTGATCCAATTGTGCTTGTGATATTGCAACAGAGCAATGACTCTCTTTATGTCTTCATATTCTTCATAAAACCAAACTGAATGGCCAATTGGGACTGTGCCAAATAAATTGCCATTGTGGAGGAGGACACACTTCAAGCTCTGCTTTGAGCTATTGATGAAGAGTCACCATTCAGTTGAGTTACAGATCAGAATTCCCAATTCCTCCATTAAACCATGTATGTTATGGCCATACACAAAGCCACTATCACTCTGAAAGTACTGCAGAAATGCACTTTCTCTTGATCAAAAGTAGGATGCCTTCACTCCTTTATCAAGCAAGTTTTTCTTGTGCAGTCTTGATACTAGGAGTTCTGAAGCCTTTTTGGATAGTTCCAAATCTCGTGCCAAATCATTCAACTCATGCTGATAAAATCCCTTACAAACTGAGTCATCTTCAATTTCAAAATCTTCATCATTGCTATCACTTAGTTCTTCCCCATACTCCTGTTTTTCAAAAGAGGGTGGTTTAATGAAAAGTGGCACTGGGATTTCAGTTGAATGAGGCACTGGGTGTAAAGCTGATGGTAGACTAGGATACTCTATTTTACATGTATTTTTCTTGTTATATCCTGGCATTTTCACTATACAAAAGTAACAGTCACTTGAATGATCTCTGGGCTCTCTCCAAACCATAGGTATACAAAATGGCAGGCAAAGAAAGCTAAATACCATATGATATCACCCAATACAGGAAACTAAAGAGCAACACAAACAAACGAACTAAATAGGCAAAGACTAGAATAGTAGTCAGTAGGGGGGAGGGGGGAGGGAGAGAAGGAGGATAAGTAAGGGAAGGGTCTAGTCAAGGAACATGTATGAATTACTCATGGACATGGAAAACAGGGAGGGATATGATTGTGGGAGAAGGGATGGGCTGGGAAGGGGGAGCAATGGGGTAAAATGGGACAACTGTAATTGAAAAACCAAAAAATAAAATTAAAAAAAATACAAAAAAAATGGCAATTTATTACGTGTCTGCTTTGTCCACATCCATAAACTCTTGACACACTGATTGCACACCTTGTGAGGGGCCCAAGACTTATCTTGATCACCAAGTTTTACTTTAAAATATGTAAAATAGTCTTGCCTGACAAATGCACTGATGTCTGTCCTTTGGGAATGGTGAAACTGCCACAGATATAACAAAATGAATCAGGAATTCTGCTAACTCCTTGTTTACAGACAAGAACTTGGACTACATTTGGGAACATGGTTCACTATATAGAGTGGCAACAACTTCTCACCACACTGTCTCACGTGTAACTGAATAGCCTACACAAGTATGAACCTGTCGCTGGTCTCCAACGTCGTCCCCCACCCCTCCCCACTCGAGGGAGGTTTTCTCTCAGCCAACAGGAGAGCACTAGTGCTTCCCTTGATCCAGGCTCGATTTGGCCTAGAGTGGTAGCATTAAGATAAACTGTAGAAAAAAACTTGATATGATAGAAGAAAACTTAACTGCAGTTTTGAAATCAGCATGCCTATTTAAGTCTAAAACAGCTGAAAAATTAAATTCTACAGGAATTGCATTAAAAATTTTCCCCCTGTGTAGTCCATGCATGTGGGCAGGGTATAGATCTTGGACAGCCTTTAGAAAGGCTGACAAGTCATTTTCTCTTTCACCATGGTCCCCATGCACAATTTACATAAGCCTCTTTTGTGCAGACCTTATAAGCACTTTGTACATTACTTTACAATAAAATACTTCCTATGTTGTCTAGGTCTTGGAAAGCAGGGCAGGGTATTATCCATGTGGGCCCGTGCTAGAACATACCCACACTGCTGTGTGAACTTTCCCAGACACTCACATTGATATGGAGACTACAGAACAGTTTGCAACAAAAATAAGTCTACCTCTACTCTCTTACTTTTCTCAAACTAACTAAAGGGTCACCTCGGGGCCAAAGCCCACATATAGACCTTTTGTTTCTTTCTTAGACCTGTAATCACAAGAGCTTTGATTCTGGGCATGCTGGGTTGTGGATGGGGGTTCAGGCCCTTATTTCTGGAAGTCCTTTTAAACCAGTGACTTTGCTTCCTAAGGGGAAAAAAAAGCATCTGTGCAGCTGACCATTATCGTCGCTGGCCTTTCCCACCCACTAAGGATATTCTGTTCATCTTTGTTTGGCCTAATTGTCTGAAGTGCCTGGAAGCTACTCATTATTACTAAATTTAAGATTTCAGAGAGATTCAATGGAACTTCTTCACCTTTTTTACATTTAAAGAATCTTTGTCTAATATCAATCTCTCTGCTCTAAGCCCAAAGCAAAGTAGAACAAATGCAGAGAAGTTGCCCTGTTTTCTGCACAGTTAAGAAATGGGAAATTCAATATATGTTTACAATGATAGCATTGTTAAAACAGCTCATGCTATGTTGCCAAATGAAGGATAACAGAGACATAAACACCATCCTTAAAAAGATTCTTTTAGAGGAAAAGTATGATTCAAATCATTTACTGAAGTACTGTTTAAACAGATGGTGTGATTAACAGCCAACATGTATAAGCCATCTTGGGAGCTTATGTAAAAATAAACAAGTGGAACTGAAAAAAATCACTTTCTTCTCTCCAAAGAGTTTTTCACTCATTTTACTAGGAAAACTGGAAAGTCTGTTTCAAAGGCTGTGCTTCCTTGGGGGATGTTAGTGTAAGCTGAGAGAAGAGTCTCTTTAGAGCAAAACCATGTAGATGATGGGTTGAGCTCTGAATTCTCCTCCTGATGATGAGATGGGTCTGAGAAGCTGAAACCCTCAGCACAGCAGGTCCTTCCCAAGCACTATGGACATTTTCATTTCTAGTTGTCCCAAAAGGTCTTATGCTCCTGAGGGAAGAGAAGAGTGAAGAGTTGAGAACCAGTTCCGTAACTGACACTGCTAGAAACATTACATGCACCCTTTCCTCTAAGACTAGCTCACAATGGCCCTAGGAGTCATATATTATAAGTCTGGGTTTCCAAATGGGAGATTGGGGTGGAAAAGGGGGTGTGGTCTCCTAAGGCCACACGGTTACTTCCTTTGTGGAGCTGCCACTAAAAAACCCTGGCCTGTTGAGTTTTAGAGCTCTCAGGAGAGGCCGCTGATTATAGAAGGAAGAGCACTGACCAGAATGTCTGGGCCGTTTTCTCAGCCACACCAGCCACCAGGAGGGACGAGAACCGCCGCAGCACCATGTCACAGCTGGAGGCAGCCATGGCCATGATCATCGAGGTCTTTGCCTGGTACGCGGGCGGGGATGGCAACAAGCAGATCGTGAGCAAGGGCGAGCTGAAAGGGCTCCTGGAGAAGGAGCTGCCGGGCTTCCTGCAGAGTGGAAAGGAGAAGGAGGTCGTGGACAAGCTGCTCAAGGACCTGGACGCCAATGGAGATGCCACTGTGGACTTCAACGAGTTCATAGTGTTTGTGGCTGCCATCACGTCTGCCTGTCACACATTCTTCCAGCGGAAGGGACTCTAACTGATGCCCTGCAGACCCGGGCTCCTGGAGGGGGCACAGGGAGCCGGCCCCTGACTTCCAGAAAGCTCTTGGCAACAATTACTTCTCTGGGCTGAGTGAGCTGATGGCAGTCTGATGAATACAATGTTTGTGAAATGAAAAAAAAAAAAAAAAAGAAGAATGTCTGGCCACATGAGTATGAAAGTTTTTCCTCCTAGATGGTCCCCTAGGGACAGCAGCTGTTTCCTTTTGTGCCACTTCTTTCAGCCTTATAATGTGGGCGCTGTACCAGATGGGCTCCAAGGTCTTCATGTGGGTTTGAAAATATTAGAAAAGTTAGTTGGCTTCCCCAGCCCTATTTCTAACTTTTCTCAATTGACATAAAGAAAAACTTTTGACACAGTGGTGCAGCTCTAGCCATTGTCACCCACTTGAACAAATCTCCAAAGATTGGCTGACTCTTGGCAGAGTTCCTTCCCTACTGCCTTCACCACAGCACACTCCATTAGTGATGGCAACCACAGGTTGTCCTAGTGCCCTTTCATGTATCATATTTATTGAGTGTGTAGTAATGCTCCAGGCACTGTGGTAGATACTGTGGAGACAATCGTGAGCGAGAAGAACACAGTGTCACTCCTCCCAATATTAAACCCAGTGTTGGAGATGCACAAGTGAACAACTGAAATATAGATGGGACAGTGTGAGCATAAGCAGACAAGAGTCCTACCTGAGGAGTCAGTTATGCTACCCTATTGTAGTTATGTTGACACCAAACTAAATACATTTTTTATCAATCACACAGATAGTTAAAGTAATCAGGTAACTTTTGAGTTTGCTTGCCTTTTATCCTGTAATTTAGTACCACATAGGTCTACATGTTGGTTTTTCAGATCCCTTAAGTTGCCAGGAAGGTAATGAAATCTTTGTTTCCAAAAAGCTACAAATTAGTTAAGTAGGAAAGCATCTTTAGTCTTAGTAATCCTGAAATAAACTCCTTCTCCTGGGCATGTTCTTATAAATACTTCTGAACTCTTTCATGTGAAGGGCCTTCTAATTGCTTCCCTGTGACTTAATCATGGAGACTTTAAGATAGTTTCCCTTTGCAAGTTTGAAAGCTTTGATACTGAGTTCCCTAGCAGGTGTAGTTCTACCTCCTTTTCTGGCCTTCTTAATAAATGGAATTTGGGAGTGTTCCTCTCCCCATTTTGTAAAGGGGCTCCTGATTTTTAGTTACATGTGGAATTCACTTCAGGTCTCTACTAGGTGGACAGGATATGCCTACTTGCATGTTCTGTATTGATACCTGACACTTCTCAGCCCTAGACTTCTTTCCTGGACTAGAATGATCTATTGGAACATTGCCCCAGATCAACAGAAGGAGGAAGTTCCTATAACTCCTCGGATTCCTGTCTTGTAGGTCACTTACTACTTTGTACCTCACCTTATAGCTACATGTATCCAAGTGTCACCCCTCACCCTCCTATCCAACCATGTGATCCTGTAGCCAGCTACAGTGGTTTCGTTGTCTTGAGATGCTATGTGCCAAGGTCCAATGCCTTATATGTAGGAGGTTCTGGTTCAATATTTGATCAATGTCCAAACTTTCAATATTATTTTGTTGTGGTCCTAAAATAAAGAATTGAAATCAATATCTTAAAGACACATCTACCCTCCCATGTTCAAGGCAGTAGTATTCACAGTAGACAATAAAAATGCAGAAACAACCTAAGTGTCCTTCTACAGATTAATATATAAAGAAGTGATATATAGGAGTATTATTAGGACAACTACAGGTTGTCTTAGAAAGTTAGAAATAGGGCTGTGGAAAGTTATATATAGGGCTGGGGTAGCCAACTTACTGTTCTAATACCATTTTCAAACCCACATGAGAAAGAAGGAAATTGCCATTTGCAACATAGTTGAATCTTCTGGGAATTATGCTAAGTAAACTATATCTGAAAGAAAAAGACAAATACTGTATGATCTTACTTATACATAGAATCTAAAAAGCCAAAGTCAGAGAGAGTAGAGTGGTGCTTGAGAGGGACTGGGGGGTGGTGAAAACAAGGAGGTATCAATCAAAGGGGGCCATCTTTCAGTTATAAAATGAATAAGTACTGGGTATTTATATACAACATTATGACTATAGTAGCAATACTATATTATATTTTTAAAAGTTGTTAAGACAGTAGATCTTAAATGTTCTCATGATTTAAAAATGATAATTATGTGAGACAATTAAAGTGTTAACTAACCCTATTATAGTAATAATTTTGCAATACATAATGGTATCAATTCATCACATTGCCTACCTTAAACTTATACAATGTTATATGTCAATTATATATAAATAAAGCTAGTTATAGTGCAAAAAATAGAGAAAACCTCCTTATAGCACTAAATACTTACTATCTGAGAAGAGAATGATTAATCAAGAACTACCCAGAGTGGGAGACCTCTCTTAGAAGAAGATTATATCTTGTTTCCCCAGAATCATTGCTGAAATAACTATTGTTATTAGGATGACTTTACCCTGGCTGGTTTGGCTCAGTGGATTGAGCGCCGGCCTGCGAGCTAAGTGTCGCTGGTTCGATCTTCCAGTCAGGGCACATCAGAGAAGGAAAACTCTGATTCCAAAAAACCTCTGCTGCCTTGCGGCACACCTCTTCAGGGGAAAGGCTAAGGGAGTAAACCCCGACAGAAAATCCGGAGCCGGAGTCCCTAAGGCGGTTTGACGTTGTAGTCAACACCGGCAACTCCTGCGGCGCACCTGAAGCCAAGCTGTATTGACTTCGTCTTTCCCTTGGATCCTTCAGCTGTGAAGAGAGGGGGGGTCTGCTGCATGGGCAACAGCAGACCCTCCATATCACCCTGCCCAGGCTCTGTAGCTTCAGCTTCACTGGAGAGGACACTCCAGCGACATCGCAAGATGTCGATTCAACACAGGAGGAGACAGATACCGTGTCACTCCCGAGTCGGACTGCACAGCCATTCTCGGCGGTGCAGATAGACTCTTAAGAAGCTACACCATCATCTCTCGAGACGGACGGCTGTCGACGACGACGACGATTAGGATGACAGTAAACATCAGTTTTAGTTAGGTACATATAGCAACTTACTAGTCTTCTACAACCTTACTATTATCTTCCGAACCCCAACCCCTGTTTTTATTAGGCAACTCAACTGCAAAGTAAGGTCATGTTCTTTTATGTTCCTAAGGTAGAAATATAGCTCTCACACTGAAGCTATGAATTGATAAATCGCCACAGGACTTTCCAGTGTTGCATTTGAATTGTAGATAATTTTTAACCTAGTTAAATATTTGAGGTATTTCTGGGAGTAGAATTTTTTGACAAATAGAAATATTTTAACAGTTTGTACATAAAATCAAAAAGTTTTCTACTTAATTTATTATTCTGTGGCTGGAATCAAGGAAACAATATCTTAAGCACTGCAAGCAAATTATTATTTTAATATTTGTACAGAAAAATGAAAACTGCATGTCATGAACTGGCATTTATTTTATTATCATGGATACTAGAAAATGAATTCTCTTTGGTGGTTTTCTGATACCAGTGGTTATCAGTAGCCTTACTACAGCCATCTCTGTGTACATAAAAGAAAAATATATTTAAACAAGTATAAATAAACGTGCATAATTCACCAGCACATTAACTCAAGATTTTCCAGACTTATAACCACAACTGATAAAAGATTTATCACCGCAGCTGCCTGCGTTAACCTTCTTTTCTTGCAGTTGCAGGAATCAAATTTCTTCTTGGAGATTAGTCATTTGTGGGGGTGTCACCAACTACAAAATGCTTCTGTTATGAATGAGGTGCACTCTGTAGCTGTTCTCCTACCTTAACTCAGTGAGTAATTTTTATCTCTTTCTGTGTTTTTCCCACTTATACCCAGGCAAATTTTAATGACTTACACAGTCGTTTTCTCTATTTTTCTAACCTAGCACTTCGGGTTGCTTTATTTAATGATAATTGGTAACCTCACAAAGAAGAATGGGATAAAATGATATTTTGGCACATGTTCATGTGGATGAAATTTGAGTACATGAGAATTTTTACATGGAGGTAAAAGTGGAAAGGGATTTAACATTTCTTTGGTAACTATAAATGTCCAAGTGCTGTGATAAGTTTTTTTAAAAATATTTTTTATTTATTTTTAGAGAGGGGGAAGGGAGGAAAGAGAAGGAGAAAAACAATCAATGTGTGGTTGCCTCTCCTATGCCCCCAACTGGGTTCTGGCCCACAACCCAGGCATGTGCTCTGACTGGAAATTGAACCAGTGATCCTTTGGTTCACAAACCGCCACTCAATCCACTGAGCCACACCATCCAGGGCTGTGCTAAGTTTGTTTGTTTTTTTTAATTTTGGGGGGGACTCTTGCTCTAAAACAATTCTCCCCTCTCATACTTAAGACCCTTTATAATTTATAAAGGACAATGGGTGAAGATCTCATGCTCCTTTAGCTGCTTCAAGCTGGACATGGTCATCATCCTACCTACCCTTGGATTCAGAAATCCCTAATAAGAGTAGGGTGTGGAGAGCAGGGTGGTCTTCCCATATGAGGAAGGACCTTGCAGACTACAGGTCAGTTGGATGACCCTGGACAAAGGCATGCTTGGTTTAACAGGCTGGCATCCTTGTATTCTGGGGGCAACAGAGTTGGCAACAGGGTTAAAAGGCATCATTCAATCTATAACCACTAGAAGACAAAAGTCAGGGATTAATTTTTCAATATCCCACATTAGGAAAAGAAAAAAATGCTTCTTTGGAGGAAGATGTGGAAGGCACATCACACCTGTCCAAAACCCTTTTGCCCACTATATTTAGTTTGGGCTGAGGGAAATATTTTAAGTTTCCCACCTCTCAGACCTCTGGGCCCTATCTGTCCAAGCCATTAGGATAGAAAAGAGAAACCAGTTTTAAAGTGAGGCTCACAGACCACGCCATACTTCACCAACCGAACCAGTTAGTTCAGCCAAACCATTGAGTCTCAGGAGGCAATGATGCAGACAGGATTAAGTGAGTCCTATCAGTACAGAAAATCACTCAGCTAATGAGATCATAGGCTTATGTCCTATGAAAACAGAAAACACATGTTAATTTATGCAACATAACCCACAAACTGGTCTAAATCTGCAGGACTGTCTAATTGGAAAGACATCCAGTTGCAAGGCAGTTGACATTCTTCTTGCCTGTAAATTAAACATCTTTGATGATGTCACAGACCTAGTTTAACTTTCAAATGAAAACAAACTTTAAATGAAAATAAACTCTGGGACTTCCGGCCAAGATGGAGGCTTAGACGGACGTGCTAGGTCTCCCTCTACAACTAGAGAGGAATACAACTACTTCAAAACAAAGGATAACTAGAAATTCCAGAAAATAAAACTACACGGAAGCCCAACATATGAAGTTATAAACCAGCGGCGCTCTTTGGGCAGGTAGGACGAGAGAAAGGGGGCGGAGCTGTTTGCGGTCGCACCTGGGACAGCGGCGGGGAGAACAACCCCGGCTATAGTCGAACCCCCCGCAGCTCGCGACCCCAACGATGGGGAAAGCAGCCACCACATCGCCTTGAACAGTGAGGCCCAGGGGGGCGGGAGGACGGATCCTGGTCTCCTAGCGGAATAACTGTGTGAATCCATCTTGGACCCCCGCCCCCAAAGAAAGCGCCACAGGGCTGCGAAATAGGTCGCGGACAGGCGCCGGTCGCTGGCTTGTGACGAGTACACAGGCACTGCCGCCTACAGCCGGCCCAAGAAAACAAAACGCATCTGTCAAAATGAGGCAGACAACTATAGAAATCCCGGTGGCACAGCTCACCAGGCGACAGATGGAAAACCTGACAGATGAACAGATAAGAAACCTGTCAGATGATCAGTTCTGGGCCATTGTTATCAGGTGGCTTACAGAATTCACAAAAGATCTGGAAAAAGATGAGAAAGAAGGGAAAAACACTCATAACGAAAGGAACAATACCACATACGAGACAGATGGTGAGGAAATAAAATCCAGAGTTCATTTCAACAAACCGGAATATGGACAAGGAACAAGCAGTCAAACAATGCAGCGAGAGGAAATGGGAAGCAACGATGAGAGGATCAGAAACCTCTGGGACAGCTATAAAAGGCCCAACATAAGAATCATTGGTTTGCCAGAGAGCGAGGAAGATGAACTAGAACTTGAAAAATTGAGTGAAAATATAATAAAGGAGAACTTCCCAGACTTGGGGAAGGAAGTGGACTTACAGGTCCAGGAAGCACAGAGAGTTCCAAAAAAACTGGACCCAAGGAGAACCACTCCAAGACACATTATAATCAAAATGTCAAAAATTAAAGATAAAGAGAGAATCTTAAAAGCAGCAAGAGAGAAGAAAAGAATTATGTACAAAGGGGTCCCAATTAGACTATCAGCTGACTTCTCAAGGGAGACCCTGCAGGCAAGAAGGGACTGGCAAGAAATATTCAAAGTAATGAAAAGCAAAAACCTACAACCACGAATACTCTATCCAGCGAAATCGTCATTCAGAATAGAAGGACAGAGAAAGTGTTTCCAGGACAAAATAAAACTGAAAGAGTTCATTAGATCCAAACCACTTTTATATGAGATGTTAAAGGGACTGGTTTAGAAAAAGGAGGATCAAGACAATGAAATCTAAAATGAAAACTGCATCACAAGAAACAACAGAAGCTAGGGAATTGAAACAAAGGCAAAGTAAACAGGCAACGAGACTGGAAAAAGAACTATAGATACGGGGAACATATTGGGGGGAGGTCAACAGGGAGGGAGAATGGGGAGAGGGAGGGAGATGATATAGGCATTAAGGATCATGGTAGGAGGGAATGGAATAGAGACAGAGAGAGGTTGAGAAGATCTGTATGCACAACTAATGGACATGATCTAAAAGGGGGGGACAACTGGAGGGAGGGGGGCCACCGGGTGGAGGGGAGCAGAGGGAAGGGAAATTGGCACAAATGTAATATTATAATCAATAAAACACATTAAAAATAAAAATAAAAAAAATAAAAAAGAAAATAAACTTTAAGGACAGTTAGCTGCACTACTTTATAGTCTACCACTTAGCATTGTGATTTTCCTTGAATCGCAATTTTTCTCCTTAAGATTACCCTCCTTGTCATTAAAGGGAACTGCATTAAGTTCAGTTTTAATTTATCTTGTTCATTTGCATAAACACAAGAGCAGAAAATGATCACATATGATCTTTATGTCTGTTTTGCTGGAACTTACACAAGGAACATTTAGGGTGACTTTCAGTCTGCCCTTCAGGGCACAGAAGCTGAGCCACATACCTGCCATTCAGCTTTGCCTGTAAACACCTGTCTTTTCCAAGTCCTTGGGGTTTTCCATTGTGCCTTAAGGTACCCTCTAGATGTCTTTCAGGAAAGCAACCTCCGTTCCTTCCCTGGAAAAATTGCAATGGACCGCACAACGAACCAAGGGACCAGGCCTTTTTTCTCATGGGCTTTTATTACCTTTGAAATTCAATCCCAGTTACTCAAGGCTTTTTGGTAACAACCAAAGCCCAAGCATGTCTCCTTTAGGCATGACATTTCTATCAACGTCACGGTCAACAAAACCTCATTAACAGTTGGTCCTATTAGTTTTATGCAAAGAACATTATGCCATTACTTACTTCTTCAGAATGCCAAATTCTGGAGGGATCAGGTAGGGAGAAAATATATACTGTGTGAAGGAAAATCCTTGTCCTTCTAATATTCACTAATATTGCATTTCCATACTTTACATTTTCTTTTGTTCACTTTTTTACATGTGAGGATTTCTTTGGGGGGGGTTTGCTCGCTCATTTATTAATTTATTTTGCTTTCATTTTTTCTCCCACTAAAATTTTTTGTTTGTTTTTTTATTAAAACTGTCCCACATTTTCCCCTATTGCTTCCCCACATCTTGCCCACCCTTTTCCCACAGTCAGTGCCCACCCAGTTGTCCATGTCCATGGGTCATTTATACATGTTCTTTGACTAAACCCTTCCCCTTCGTACCCCCCTTTTCTCCCTCCCACCTCCCCCTTTGTCACTGTTAGTCTACTCCTTGCTTACATGCCTCTGATTCGATTTTGCTCATTTATTTGTGTTGTTCACTTGTCTCCTGTAATAGGTGATAGCATATGGTATTTTTCTTTCATTGCCTTGCTTATTTCACTAAGCATAATTCTCTTTAGTTCCATCCATGTTGTTGCAAATGGTAGAAGTTTCCTCTTCCTTTCTGCTACATAGTACTTCATTGTGTAAATGTACCACAATTTTTTTATCCACTCATCTACACATGGGCACTTAGGCTGTTTCCAGCACTTGGCTACTGTAAATAGCACTGCTGTGAACACAGGGGTGCATAGATTCTTTTGAATTGGTGTTTCAGAATTCTTTGTATATAATCTTAGCAATGAAACTTCTGGTTCAAAAGGCAGTTCCATATTTAGTTTTTTGAGGAAATTCCATACTGCATTCCATATAGTGGCTGTACCAGTCTGCATTCCCACCAGCAGTGCACTAGGGTTCCCTTTTTTCTGCATCCTCACCAGCACATGTTGTTTGCTGATTTGTTGATGATGGACATTCTGACTGGTGTGAGGTGGTATCTCATTGTGGTTTTTATTTGCATCTCTCTGATGGCTAGTGATGTTGAGCATTCTTTCATATGCTTATGGACCCTCTGTATGTCCTCTTTGGAGAAGTGTTTGTTCCAGTCCTTTGCCCATTTTTTAATTGGGTTGTCTGTCTTCTTGGTGTTGAGTTGTATAAGTTCTTTATATATTTTGGAGGTCAATCCCTTGTCTGAGGTATCATTGACAAATACGTTTCCCATATGGTTGGTTCCCTTTTACTCTTGCTGATGTGTTCTTTTGCTGAGCAGAAACTCTTTAGTTTGATGTAGTATCATTTGTTTATTCTTTCCTTTATTTCCCTTGCCTTAGGAGATATATTGGTGAAAATATTGCATTGTGGAATATCTGAAATTTTCCTGCCCATGTTTTCCTCTAGGACTTTTACGGTGTCACGGCTTATATTTAAGTCTTTGATACATCTTGAGTCTATTCTGGTGTATGGTGTAAGCTGGTGGTCTAGTTTCATTTTTTTTTTTTTTTTGCATGTCCCTGTCCAGTTCTCCGGACATCGTTTGTTGAAGAGGCTCTTTTCACTCCATTTCACGTTCCTTCTCTCTTTGTCAAATATTAGTTGATCATATAGACCTGGGTTTATTTCTGGGCTCTCTATTCTGTCCCATTGATCTATATGTCTGTGCTAAGTTTTTAATTGAAAGTATTTCATTTCATCCTTGGGGCAATCTTGTAAGCAGTTAAGTAATATTTCCATTTAATATATGAGGAAATTGACTTTATAAAATTGTTCAGATTATTAAACTAACTGAGCAAGAATGAGAAATCAGCTACTAATGACTCCAAAGTTCCGTTTTCTTTTTGTCTCCATTTGAACATATAGCCACTGGAGTTCTAGAAGAATACAGTTGGACGAAACATTGTTACAGCTATACAACTTGCATGGATATTTTATTTTATTTTATTATTTATTTTTTTTAAATTTTATTTTTTGGTTATTCAATTACAATTGTACCATTTTTGACCCATTGCTCCCCCCTCCCAGCACATCCCTTCT
Organism: Furipterus horrens; assembly: GCF_987537825.1. NCBI lineage: Eukaryota > Metazoa > Chordata > Mammalia > Chiroptera > Furipteridae > Furipterus > Furipterus horrens. The sequence continues at coordinate 25,805,141 of NW_028327187.1, read as the reverse complement.
CCAACAATTATATCCCTCCCCGTTGTCCATGTCCATGAGTCATTCGTACACGTTCCTTAACTAGACCCTTCCCTTACTTACCCCCTTCTCTCCCTCCCCCCTCCCCCCTACTGACTACTATTCTAATCTTTGCCTATTTAGTTCATTTGTTTGTGTTGCTCTTTAGTTTCCTGTATTGGGTGATATCATATGGTATTTTGCTTTCCTTGCCTGGCTTATTTCACTAAGCATAATTCTCTCTAGTTCCATCCATGTCGTTGCAAATGGCAGGAGTTCCTTCTTTCTTTCTGCTACATAGTATTCCATTGTGTAGATGTACCACAAGTTTTTGATTCACTCATCTACAGATGGGCACTTAGGCTGTTTCCAGCTGTTACCTATTGTAAACAGGGCTGCTATGAACATAGGGGTGCATAGGTTTTTGGAATTAGGGTTTTAGGATTTTTCGGGTATAATCCTAGCAGTGAAATCACTGGTTCAAATGGCAGTTCCATTTTTAGTTTCTGGAGGTAATTCCATACTCTTTTCCATATTGGCTGCACCAGTCTGCATTCCCACCAACAGTGCAGTAGGGTTCCTGTTTCTCCACATCCTTGCCAGCATTTGTTGTTTGTTGATTTGTTGATGATGGCCATTCTGACAGGTGTAAGGTGGTATCTCATTGTGGTTTTTACTTGCGTCTCTCGGATGGCCAAAGATGTTGAGCATTTTTTCATGTGCCTATGTACCTTCTGTATGTCCTCTTCAGAGAAGTGTTTGTTCAGGTCCTTTGCCCATTTTTTAATTGGGTAGTTTGTTTTCTTGATGTTGAGTTGTATAAGCTCTTTATATATTTTGGAGATCAGTCCCCTGTCAGTGATATCATTGGGAAATATGTTTTCCCATATGGTTGGTTTCCTTTTCATCTTGCTGATGTTTTCTTTTGCTGAGCAGAAACTTTTTAGTTTGATGTAGTCCCATTTGTTTATTTTTTCCTTTATTTCTCTTGCCTTAGGAGATAAATCCGTGAAGATATTGTTACGTGTGATATCTGAGATTTTTCTGCCTATGTTTTCCTCTAGGACTTTTATGGTATCACAGCTTACATTTAAGTCTTTGATCTATCTTGAGTTTATTCTCGTGTGTGGTGTAAGTTGGTGGTCTAGTTTCATTTTTTTGCACGTCCCTGTCCAGTTCTCCCAGCACCATTTGTTAAAGAGACTGTTCTCACTCCATTTTATGTTCCTTCCTCCTTTATCAAAGATTAGTTGTCCATAGAGGCCTGGGTTTATTTCTGGGCTTTCAATTCTGTTCCACTGATCTATATGTCTGTTCTTATGCCAGTACCAGACTGTTTTGATCACAGTGGCTTTGTAGTATTGCTTGTTGTCTGGTATCGTGATTCCTCCTGCTGTGTTCTTCTGTTTCAAGATTGCTTTTGCTATTCGGGGTCTTTTTTGGTTCCATACGAATTTTTGGAGGATTTGTTCTAGGTCAGTGAAATATGTCATTGGTACTTTAATAGGGATTGCATTGAATTTGTAAATTGCTTTTGGTAGTATGGCCATTTTGATGATGTTGATTCTTCCCATCCAAGAACATGGTATTTGCCTCCATTTATTTGTATCTTCCTTAATTTCTTTCTTCAATGTTGCATAATTTTCAGTGTACAGGTCTTTTATCTCTTTGGTTATGTTTATTCCAAGTACTTTATTTTTGTTGTTGCTATAGTAAATGGTATTTTCTTTTTTGCCTCTGTCTCTGATATTTTATTGTTGGTGTACAGAAATGCCTTAGATTTCTGTATATTTATTTTGTACCCTGCTATTTTGCCAAATTCACTTATTATATCAAGTAGTCTTTTAGTGGAGTTTATAAGGTTTTCTAAATATACTATCATGTCGTCTGAAAATAGTGATAGTTTTACTTCTTCTTTCCCAATTTGGATGCCTTTTATTTTTTTTAAGTATATTTTATTGATCATATTGTTACAATAGTTCCAATTTTTTCCCCTTTGCTCCCCTCCGCCCAGCACCCCCCTTCCCCAACAATCCCCTCTTCAAGTCCATGCCCATGGGTCATACGTACAAGCTCTCCCGCCTCACCCTTTCATATATTCTTCTTCTCCTTTTTTAAAAATAATTAATTAATTAGTTAAATATTTTAACAATAAAAAATAACAATCCCTCCCTCTCAGACTTAAGACCCTTTACAATCATACAAAGGACAATGGACTAAGGTCTCGAGCTCCTCTAGCTGCTTTAAGCTGGACATGGTCGTCGTCCTACCTATCCGTGGGTCAAGAAATCCCTAATAAGAGTAGGGGTGTGGAGGGGAGGGTGGCCTTCCCACAAGGGGAAGGATTGTGCAGACTCCAGGTCAGTTGGCTATCTCCGGATAACGTCGTGCTTGGTTTAACAGGCTGACATCCTTCTTGTATTCTGGGGGCAACAGGGTTAAAGGACATCATTCAATCCGTAACCACTAGATGACAAAAGACAGGTATTAATTTTTCAATGTCCCACATTAGGGAAAAGAAGGGCTTCTTTGGAGGAAGGTATGCCAGGTACATCTCACCTGTCCAAAAACCTTTTGCCCATTATACTTAGTTTGGACTGAGGGAAATATTTTAGGTTTCCCCCTCTCAGGCCTCTGGGCTCTTTCTGACCAAGCCATTAGGATAGAAAAGAGAAACCAGTTTTAAAGTGAAGCCCACAGATCACCCCGTTCTTCACCAACCCAGCCACTTAGTTCAGCCAAACCATTGAGTCTCAGGAGGCAGCGAAGCAGACAGGATTAAGTGAGGCCTATATGTACAGACAATCACTCAGGTAATGAGATCATAGGCTTATGCCCTTTGAAAACAGAAAACACATGTTAATTTATGCAACATAACCCACATACAAGTCTCTAAATCTGTAGGACTGTCTTATCGGAAAGACATCCAGTTGCAAGGCATTTGACATTCTTCTCGCCTGTAAATTAAACATCTTTGATAATGCCACAGACATAGTTTAACTTTCAAATGAAAACAAATTTTAAATGAAAAGAAACTTTAAAGACGGTTAGTTGCACGACTTTATAGTCTACCACTGGGCATTGTGATCTTCGTTGAATCTTGATTTTTCTCCCTAAGATTACCCTCCTTGTCATTAAAGGGACTGCATTAAGTCCATTTTTAATTTATCCTGTTCATTTGCATAAACACAACAAGAGCAGTAAATGATCAGTTATGATCTTTAGTTCTGCTTTGCTGGAACTTACGCAAGGAACATTTAGGGTGACCTTCAGTCTCCCCTTCAAGGCACAGAAGCAGATCCACATACCTGGCATTCAGCCTTGCCTGTAAACACCTGTCTCTTCCAAGTTCTCCTGGTTTTCCATTGTGCCTTAAGGTCCCTTCTAGCCATCTTTCAGGAAAACAACCTTCATTCCTTCCCTGGAAAGATTGCTATGGACCGCTCATCCATCCAAGATACCAGGCCTTTTATCTCGTGGACTTTTATTACCTTTGAAAGTCAGTCCCAGTTGCTCAGGGCTTTTAGTAACAAACAAAGCCCAAGCATGTCTCCTTTAGGCATGACATTCCATTCAAAGTCTTAGTTAAAAAAGAAAAAAAAAAAACCTCTATTAACAACTGGTCTTATTAGTTTTATGCAAAAAAAGTTAGGTCATTACTTACTTCTTTAGAATGCCAAATTCTGGAGGGATCAGATAGGAAGAAAAATATACAGTGTGAAGGAAAATCCTTGTCCTTCTAATATTCACTGAACTTGCATTTCTATTCTTTATATTTTTATTTATTCCCCCCAATAAAATATTTTGTTTGTTTGTTTTTCCATCGCAGTTGTCTCACTTTTTCCCCCCTCTTGCTTCCTTGCACCCTGCCCCCCTTCTTCCACATTCAGTCTCCACCCAGTTGTCCATGTCCATGGGTCATTTATACATGTTCTTTGACTAGACCCTTCCCCTTCTTACTCCTTCTCTCCCTCCCATCTCCCCCTTTGTTACTGTTAGTTTATTCCTTGTTTACATACCTCTGGTTCAATTTTGCTCATTTGTTTGTGTTGTTCATTAGTTTCCTGTAACAGGTGATAGCATAAGGTAATTCTCTTTTGTTGCCTGGCTTATTTTGCTAAGCATAATTCTCTCTAGTTCCGATCATGTTGTTGCAAATGGTAGAAGTTCCTTCTTTCTTTCAGTACTTATTCATTGTCATTTTTCCCCTTTGTACTCGTGTTCCTCTCTGTCTCTCTCTGTTTCTTCATCTTCTTAAAGCAGACCCTTTAGCATCTCTTGCAATACTGGTTTGGTGGAGATGTATTCTTTTAACCTTCTTTTGTCTTGAAAACTCCTTATTTCACCTTCCATTTTGAATGAGAGCCTTGCTGGGTAGAGTATTATTGGTTGTAGGTCTTTATTTTTCATTGCTTCGAATACTTTTTGCCATTCCCTTCTGGCTTGTAGTGTTTCTGCTGAGAAATCTGATGATAGCCTTATTGGATCTCCCTTGTATGTTATTAGTTGTCTCTTTCTTGCTGCTTTTAGGATTCTCTCTTTGTCTTTGAATGTTGCCAGTTTAATTATGATGTGTCTTGAAGTGGGCCTGCTGGGGTTCATCTTCATTGGGACCCTCTGTGCTTCCTGGACTTGCATGATTCTTTCTCTCCTCATGTTAGGGAAGTTTTCTGTCATTAGTTTTTCATCGAGGTTTTCTATCCCTTGTTCTTCTTCTTCTTCTCGAATTGCTATGATACGGATATTATTACGTTTCATGTTGTCCTGCAGCTGTCTTAGAGCCTCTTCTGTCCTGTTCAGTCTTTTTTCATTTTGTTGCACTGTCTGTGAGTTTTTGTCTACATTGTCCTCCAGCTCGCTGATCCGATCTTCTGCTTCCTCTAGCCTGTTTTTAATTCCTTCTACTGTGTTCTTCAATTCAGAGATCGTATTCTTCATTTCCTCCTGGCTCTTATTGATAGCTTCCATGTCCTTTTTGATGCTGGTATAATTCTCAGTAAGTTCCTTATAGTTCTTCTGGAGTTCACTGTAGCTTTTCTGGAGTTCTTTGTAGTTTCCGCTGAGCTCATTGAGCTTCTGCATAATCCATGCTTTCAATTCCATATCTGATAGTTGGTTCGCCTCTATTTCATTTAGCACTCTTTCTGGGGACTCTACCTTTCCTTTCGATGGGGAGTTGTTTCTCTGTCTCCCCATTTTTGTGACTCCTATTGTTTGTTGGTGCTTCTTAGAATGATCTGCACTTCCTGGATCTGCCCCTGGTGGTGTCAGATCCTGTACCAGTCTGGGCTTAGGGAGCCTGTTTGAGACTTCCAGGGATCTACTACTTTTGTCTGGCTTCTTTAGTTGTTAATCTATTCAATCTGTGATTAGCCGTCAGGCTTAAGGACCGTGGGTGTGGCAGCTTAATTCCTGTAGTCAGGGCCTTTGCTTCCCCTCAGGCTGACGCCATTTGGCCGGGAATGGTCTGCCTGCAGCCCTGGGGATGAGTCAGCACTGGGACCCGGCCGGCTTCTTCCCCAGCTCTCCCCTCAAAGCCACCACACAAAACTCTCCGCAAGCGTCTTTAGTCCTCTCTGCCTTCCCTCTGCTCGAGCCCAGGGTAAGTGAAGGCCAAAATATTTTTGTATGTGATCCGATTAAGAGCTCTTTTTCTCCAGCTGTTTCTCTCTGGCTAGCAAGAAACCCTGTGGCTTTTCGCTTTTCACAGCTGGATACTATTTTACTTTCCACTCTGTTGCTGTGGCTGGGAAGCTCAGCTGGGGGTTTAGACCCTGCCCTTCTCAGGGGGGATCCCCGGCTGCTGAGCTATTTCTCAGTCCCTTCAGCTGCCACCCGTGTGAGCCCAGCCAGCCCTTCCACATCTATGCACTCCCTACCGGTCACGTTGTGATGTAGCGGCCTTTTCTGTCTCTCCGTGGTTATAAGACTTCTCTCCAGCTGGTGTTCGGATGGTTATTCCAGATGATTTCTCCAAAATTACATTATAAATCCAGACTAGTTCTAGGAGGAAGTTAGTGTAGTTTCCACTTACTCCTCCGCCATCTTGTTTCTCCCCGATGCCTTTTATTTCTTTGTCTTGTCTGATTGCTGTGGCTAGGACTTCCAACACTATGTTGAATAGAAGTGGGGAGAGTGACTAAGAAGCACCAACAAACAATAGGAGTCACAAAAATGGGGAGACAGAGAAACAACCTCCCATCAAAAGGAAAGGTAGAATCCCCAGAAAGAGTGCTAAATGAAATAGAGGGGAGCGAACTATCAGATATGGAATTCAAAACATGGATTATGGAGAAGCTGAATGAGCTCAGCGGAAACTTCAAAGAACTCCAGAAAAACTACAAGGAACTCACAGAAAATTACGTGAGCATGAAAAAGGACATAGAAGCTATCAATAAGAGCCAGGAGGAAATGAAAAATATGATCTCTGAATTGAAGAACACAGTAGAAGGAATTAAAAGCAGGCTAGAGGAAGCAGAAGATCGGATCAGCGAGCTGGAGGACAACCTACACAAAAACTCCCAGACAATGCAACAAAATGAAAAAAGACTGAACAAGACTGAAGAGGTTCTAAGACAGCTGCAGGACAACATGAAACGTAATAATATCCGTATCATAGGAATTCCAGAAGGAGAAGAAGAAGAGCAAGGGATAGAAAACCTCTTTGAAAAACTAATGACAGAAAACTTTCCTAACATGACGAGAGAAAGAGTCACGCAAGTCCAGGAAGCACAGAGGGTCCCAATGAAGATGAACCCCAACAGGCCCACCTCAAGACACATCATAATTAAAATGGCAACATTCAAAGACAAAGAGAGGATCCTAAAAGCAGCAAGAGAAAAACAACTAGTAACATACAAGGGAGATCCAATAAGGCTATCATCAGATTTCTCAGCAGAAACACTACAAGCCAGAAGGGAATGGCAAAAAGTATTCCAAGCAATGAAAAACAAAGGCCTACAACCTAGAATACTATACCCAGCAAAGCTCTCATTCAAAATGGAGGGTGAAATAAGGAGCTTCCAAGACAAAAGAAGGCTAAAAGAATACATCTCCACCAAACCAGCAATGCAAGAGATGCTAAAAGGTCTGCTCTAAGAAGATAAAGAAACAGAGAGAGACAGAGAAGAACACGAGTACAAAGGGGAAAAATGACAATGAATAAGTACTTATCGGTAATAACCTTAAATGTAAATGGATTAAATGCTCCAATTAAAAGACATAGGGTAGCTGAATGGATTAGAAAGAATGACCCACATATATGCTGTCTACAAGAGACCCACCTTAGAACAAAAGATCTACACAGACTGAAAGTAAAGGGATGGAAAAATGTATTCCAAGCAAATGGACATGAAAAAAAAGCCGGGGTAGCAATACTTATATCAGACAAAACAGATTTCACAGCAAAGTCCATAAAAAGAGACAAAGAAGGGCATTTCATAATACTTAAGGGAAAAATCCATCAAGAAGATATAACCCTTATAAATATATATGCACCAAACTTAGGAGCACCCAAATATGTAAGGAAACTTTTGAAAGACTCCAAGAAAGATATAGACAACAACACACTCATAGTAGGGGACTTTAACACCCCATTGTCAACAATGGACAGATCTTCGAAGCAAAGAAACACCAAAGATATGGAGGCACTGAACAACACTCTAGATCAAATGGACTTAGTCGATATATATAGAAGTTTTCACCCCAAAGAAGCAAAATATACATACTTCTCAAGTGCACATGGAACATTTTCAAAGATAGACCACATGGTAGGACACAAAACAAGCCTTAACAAATTCAAGAAAATTGAAATTATATCAAGCATCTTCTCAGATCACAATGGCTTAAAATTGGAAATCAACCTCAAGGAAAAAACTCAAAAACATTCAAACTCATGGAGAATGAATAACATGCTATTAAATAATGAATGGGTTAACAATGACATCAAGGAAGAAATCAAAAAGTTTCTGGAAACTAATGATAATGAACACACAACAACCCAAAACCTATGGGATACAGCGAAAGCAGTCCTCAGAGGAAAGTTCATAGCAATACAGGCCTACCTAAAAAAGCTAGAGGAATATCTAATAAAAAATTTAACCCTACAGCTACAAGATCTAGAGGAAGAACAACAAGCAAAGCCCAGATCAAGTAGAAGGAAGGAAATCATCAAGATCAGAGCAGAATTAAATGACATAGAGTCTAAAGTAACAATTCAAAAGATCAACAAAAGTAGGAGCTGGTTCTTTGAAAAAATAAACAAAATTGACAAGCCTTTAAGCAGGCTCATCAAGAAAAAAAGAGAGAGGACCCAAATAAATAAAATCAGAAATGAAAGAGGAGAAATCACAACTGATACCACAGAAATACAAAGGATTATAAGAAATTATTATGAACAACTGTATGGCAAGAAATTTGACAACCTAGAGGAAATGGACAGATTCCTGGAAACCTATAGTCTTCCCAAACTGAATCAAGAAGAAGCAGAAAGTCTGAATAGACCAATAACAGCTAGTGAAATTGAAGCAGTAATCAAAAAACTCCCAGCACACAAAAGCCCTGGACCGGATGGCTTCACAAGTGAATTCTACAAAACATTTAGGAAAGAACTAACTCCTATCCTTCTCAGACTATTCCAAAAGATACAAGAAGAGGGAAGACTGCCAAACTCATTCTATGAAGCCAGTATAACCCTAATTCCAAAACCAGGTCAAGACACAACAAAGAAAGAAAACTACAGGCCAATATCGCTGATGAACATAGATGCTAAAATCCTCAACAAAATATTGGCAAACCGGATCCAGCAACACATTAGAAAGATCATACACCACGATCAAGTAGGATTCATCCCAGGGATGCAAGGATGGTTTAACATTCGTAAATCAATAAACGTAATACACCACATAAACAAAATGAAAGACAAAAACCACATGATAATATCAATAGATGCAGAAAAAGCATCTGATAAAGTACAACACCCATTTATGATAAAAACTCTCAGCAAAATGGGAATAGAGGGAGCATACCTCAACATAATAAAGGCCATATATGAGAAACCTGAAGCCAACATCATACTCAATGGGCAAAAACTGAGAGCATTCCCCCTGAGATCAGGAACAAGACAAGGATGTCCGCTCTCCCCACTCCTATTCAACATAGTCTTGGAAGTTCTAGCCACCGCAATCAGACAAGAAAGAGAAATAAAAGGCATCCAAATTGGAAAAGAGGAAGTAAAACTGTCATTATTTGCAGATGACATGATAGTGTACATAGAAAACCCTATAGACTCCACAAAAAAACTACTCGACCTAATAAGTGAATTCGGCAAAATAGCAGGATACAAAGTCAATATTAAGAAATCAAAGGCATTTTTATACACCAACAATAAAAACTCAGAGATAGAAACTGAAAGAAAAATTCAATTTACCATAGAAACAAGAAAAATAAAATACCTAGGAATAAACTTAACCAAGGAGGTAAAAGACCTGTACTCAGAAAACTACATAACACTGAAGAAAGAAATTAAAGAAGATACAAATAAATGGAAGCACATACCATGCTCATGGATGGGAAGAATCAACATCATTAAAATGTCCATACTACCCAAAGCAATTTATAGATTCAATGCAATCCCTATTAAAATACCAGCAACATATTTCACAGACCTAGAACAAATACTTCAAAAATTTATATGGAACCAAAAAAGAGCCCGAATAGCCACAGCAATTTTGAGGAAGAAGAACACAGTAGGAGGAATCACAATACCTGATATCAAACTATACTACAAGGCCACGGTAATCAAAACAGTCTGGTACTGGCATAAAAACAGACATATAGATCAATGGAACAGAATAGAGAGCCCAGAAATAAACCCAGGTTCATATGGTCAACTAATATTTGACAAAGGGGGAAAGAACATCAAATGGAGTGAAAAGAGCCTCTTCAACAAATGGTGTTGGGAGAACTGGACAGGGACATGCAAAAAAATGAAACTAGACCACCAACTTACACCATACACCAGAATAAACTCAAAATGGATCAAAGACTTAAATGTAAGCCGTGATACCATAAAAGTCCTAGAGGAAAAAATAGGCAGGAAAATTTCAGATATCCCACGTAGCAACATTTTCACTGATATATCTCCTAAGGCAAGGGAAATAAAGGAAAGAATAAACAAATGGGACTACATCAAACTAAAAAGTTTCTGCTCAGCTAAAGAAAACATCAGCAAGATGAAAAGGAAACCAACCATATGGGAAAATATATTCGCCAATGACATCTCAGACAAGGGATTGATCTCCAAAATATATAAAGAACTCATACGACTCAACACCAAGAAGACAGACAACCCAATTAAAAAATGGGCAAAGGACCTGAACACACACTTCTCCAAAGAAGACATACAGAGGGCCCATAGACATATGAAAATATGCTCAACATCACTAGCCATCAGAGAGATGCAAATAAAAACCACAATGAGATACCACCTCACACCAGTCAGAATGGCCATAATCAACAAATCAACAAACAACTTGTGCTGGAGAGGATGCGGAGAAACAGGAACCCTGGTGCATTGCTGGTGGGAATGCAGACTGGTGCAGCCACTATGGAAAACAGTTTGGAATTTCCTCAAAAAACTAAAAATGGAACTGCCTTTTGAACCAGCAATTCCATTACTGGGATTATATCCGAAAAATCCTGAAACACCAATTCAAAAGAACCTATGCACTCCAATGTTCATAGCAGCACTATTTACAATAGCCAAGTGCTGGAAACAACCTAAATGCCCATCTGTAGATGAGTGGATCAAAAAACTGTGGTACATTTACACAATGGAGTTCTATGTAGCAGAAAGAAAGAAGGAACTTCCACCATTTGCAACAACATGGATGGAACTAGAGAGAATTATGCTTAGCGAAATAAGCCAGGCAACGAAAGAAAAATACGTTATGCTGTCACCTATTACAGGATACTAATGAACAACACAAACAAATGAGCAAAATTGAACCAGAGGTATGTAAACAAGGAGTAGACTAACAGTAACAAGGGGGGAGGGGGGAGGGAGAAAAGGGGGTAGGAAGGGGAAGTGTAAAATCAAAGAACATGTATAAATGACCCACAGACATGGGCAACTGAGTGGGGACTGAATGTGGGGGAAGGGAGGGGCAGGATACAGGGAAGCAAGAGGGGAAAAAAAAAAAGAGAGAGACAACTGTAATGGAAAAACAAACAAAAAATTTTTTTTAGTGGGGGAAAATGAAAATATGAAGAATGAAAATGCCAGTTCAGTGAATATTAGGACAAAGATTTTCCTTCACGTTGTATATTTTTCTCCCTATTTGATCTCTCCAGAGTTTGGCATTCTAAACAAGTAAGTAATGACTTAAGTTTCTTTGCATAGACCTAATAAGACCAATTGTTAATAGAGGTTCCTTTTTCTGAACAAGCCTTTGACTGGAATGTCAAGCCTAAAGGAGACATGCTTGGGCTCATGTTGTTACCAAAAAGCCCTAAGGAACTGGGAATGACTTTCAAAGGTAATAAAAGCCCGCGATATAAAAGGCCTGCTGCCATGGTTGGTTGTGCGGTCCACAGCAATCTCTCCAGGGAAGGAACGAAGGTTGTTTTCCTGAAAGATGGCTAGAAGGGACCTTAAGGCACAATGGAAAACCAGAAAGACTTGGAAAGGACAGGTGTGTACAGGCAAGGATGAATGCCAGGTATGTGGCCCAGCTTCTGTGCACTGAAGAGCAGACTGAGGGCCACCCTAAATGTTCCTTGGGTAAGTTCCAGCAAAACAGAACTAAAGATCATAAGTGATCATTTGCTGCTCTTGTTATGCTTATGCAAATGAACAGGATAAATTAAAAATGGACTTAATGTAGTCCCTTTAAAGACAAGGAGAGTAATCTTAGGGAGAAAAATCAGTATTCAAGGAAAATCACAATGATCAGTGGCAGACTGTAAAGTAGGGCAGCTAACCGTCTTAAAAGTTTCTTCTCATTTAAAAAATGGTTTCACTTGAAAATTAAACCATATCTGTGATATCACCAAAGAGATTCAAGTTGCAGGCAAGTAGAATGTCAAGTGCCTTGCAACTGGATGTCTTCCCAATAAGACAGTCTTACAGATTTAGAGACTTTTTTGTTGGTTATGTTACATAAATTAACATGTGTTTTCTGTTTTCAAAGGGCATAAGCCTATGACCGCATTACCTGAGTGATTGTCTGTACGCATAAGCCTCACTTAATCCTCTCTGCAGCGCTGCCTCCGGAGACTCAACAGTTTGGCTGAACTAAATGGCTGAGTTGGTGAAGAATGGGGTGGTCTGTGGGCTTCACTTTAAAACTGAATTCTCTTTTCTATACTAATGGCTTGGACAGAAAGGGCCCAGAGGTCTGAGAGGGGGGAAACATAAACTATTTCCCTCAGCCCAAACTAAATAAAATGGGCAAAAGGGTTTTGGACAGGAGAGATGTGCCTAGCACACCTTCCTCCAAAGAAGCCCTTTTTTTTTTTTTTTTTTTTTTTTTCTCCTAATGTGGAACATTGAAAAATTAATCCCTGCCTTTTGCCACCTAGTAGTTATGGATTGAATGATGCTTTTTAACCCTTTTTGCCAAATCTGTTGCCCCCAGAACACAACAAGGATGCCAGCCTGCTAAACCAAGCACGCCGTTGTCCGGAGACAGCCAACTGACCTGGAGTCTGCATGATCCTTCCCCATGTGGGAAGGCCACCCTCCCCTCCACACCCCCACTCTTATTAGGGATTTCTGGACCCAAGGGTAGGTAGGACGACGACCATGTTCAGCTTGAAGCAGCTAGAGGAGCTTGAGACCTTCGCCCATTGTCCTTTACAAGATTACAAAGGGTCTTAATATCTGAGAGGGAGGGATAGTTATTTTTTACGAACCATGGGTATGGACTTGGGGGGGGATGCTGGGGGAGGGAGATACTGGGTGGAGGGGAGTAAAGGGGAAAAAATTGGAACTACTGTAACAGCATAATCAATAAAATATATTTAAAAAAAAATTTCTCAGCAAGGACGCCCTTGGTTTGTACATTTCAAGGATGTTCTTTTTTCTAGTGTTTCAGCTATAGAAAGAATTCTCATGCTCTGAGTAATGAATCACTGTGTGGTTTGTCAGACAATGTCACTTTAGAAACAATGATTTCTACATGACAACATGTAGCTCATACATGGATTCCTGACAGTCATTTCTTTTAGGAATTATTGTGAGGTGAAAGGGAACCTTTACAGGGAAGGCTTACCACAAAACCTAAAAAAAAGAAAAAAAAAGAAAAAAAAAAAAAGAAGTGGGGAGAGTGGACAGCCTTGTCTAGTTCCTGATTTCAGGGGGAATGCTTTCAGGTTTTGTCCATTGAGTATGATGTTGGCTTCAGGCTTCTCATATATAGCCTTAAAGATGTTAAGGTATGCTCCCTGTATTCCCATTTTGCTGAGTGTTTTCAACATAAATGGGTGTTGTACTTTATCAAATGCATTTTCTACATCTATAGATATGATCATGTGATTTTTGTCTTTCATTTTGTTTAGGTGATGTATTATATTTATTGATTTGTGAATATTAAACCATCCTTGCATCCCTGGGATGAATCCCACTTGATCATGGTGTATGATCTTTTTGATGTATTGTTGGATCCTGTTTGCCAAAATTTTATTGAGGATTTTAGCATCTATGTTCATCAGTGATATTGGCCTGTAGTTTTCTTTCTTTGCTGTGTCTTGACCTTATTTTGGGATGAGGGTAATACTGGCTTCATAGAAAGAGTTTGGGATTTTTCCCTCTTCTTGGATTTTCTGGAATAGTTTGAGGAGGGTAGGAGTTAGTTCTTCCCTAAATGTTTTGTAAAATTCGCCTGTGAAGCCATCCGGTCCAGGGCTTTTGTGTGCAGGGAGATTTTGGATTACTATTTCAATTTCCTTCTTTGTTATTGGTCTGTTGAGACTTTCTACTTCTTCTTGATTCAGTTTTGGAAGGTTATATGTTTCTAGAAATCTGTCCATTTCTATTAGGTTGTCAAATTTCTTCCCATATAGTTGTTTGTAGTAACTTCTTATAATTGTTTTTATTTCTGAGGAATCAGTCGTGATTTCTCCTCTTTCATTTCTGATTTTGTTTATTTGGGTGTTCTCTATTTTTTTCTTAATGATCCTGGCTAGAGGCTTGTCAATTTTGTTTATTTTTTCAAAGAACCAGCTCCTAGTTTTGTTGATTTTTTGGATTGTTCGTTTAGTTTCTATGTCATTTAATTGTGCTTTGATCTTGATGATTTCCTTCCTTCTTTTTGCCCTAGGCTTTGTTTGTTGTTGCTGTTCTAGTTCTTGTAGCTTTATGGTTAGGCTTTTTATTTGCGATTCTTCAAGTCTTTTCAGATATGCCTGTATTGCTATGAACTTCCCTCTTAGGACTGCTTTTGCTGTGTCCCATAGGTTTTGGGCTGTTGTGTGTTCATTGGCCTTAGTTTCTAGAAATTTCTTGATTTCCTCTTTGATGACATTGTTAACCCATTTGTTATTTAATAGTGTGTTATTCATTCTGCATGAGTTTGGGTGTCTTTGATTTTTTTCCCTGAGGTTGATTTTTAGTTTCAAGTCATTGTGGTCTGAAAAGATGCTTGATATGATTTCAATTTTCTTGAATTTGTTCAGGCTTGTTTTGTGTCCTATTATGTGGTCTATCTTTGAAAATCTCCCATGTGCCTTTGAAAAGAATGTATATTTTGCTCCTTTGGGGTGAAAAGTTCTACATATATCAGTTAAGTCCATGTGGTTTAGTGTGTTGTTCAATGCCTGTATATCTTTGGTGTTGGTTTGCTTGGATGATCTGTCTATTGTTGATAATGGAGTGTTGAAGTCCCCTACTATGAGTGTGTTGTTAATATCCTTCTTGTGGTCTTCTAGTATTTTCTTTATGTATTTGGGTGCTCCTATGTTGGGTGCATATATGTTTATCAGTGTTATATCTTCTTGATGAATTGTTCCTTTAAGTATTATGAAATGTCCTTCTTTGTCTCTTTTTATTGCCCTTGCTTTGAAATCCGTTTTGTGTGATATGAGGACTGCTACCCCAGCTTTTTTTTCAGGTCCATTTGCTTGGAATATTTTTTTATATCCCTTTACTTTCAGTCTATGTAAATCTTTTGTTTTGACGTGTGTTTCTTGTAGACAGCAAATATGTGGGTCCTGTTTTCTTATCCATTCTGTTACCCTATGTCTTTTAATTGGAGCATTTAATCCATTTACATTTAAGGTTATTATTGACATGTATTTATTCATTTCCCTTTTGTATCTCTGTTCCTCTACTCTTTTTTTTGTTTTTTCTCTTCCTTTTTCTTAGAATATTCCCTTTAGCATCTCTTGCAATGCTGGTTTGGTGGAGATGTATTCTTTTAGTCTTCCTTTGTCTGAGAAACTCCTTATTTCACCTTCTATTTTGAATGAGAGCCTTGCTGGGTAGAGTATTCTTGGTCGTAGGCCTTTGTTTTTCATTGCTTGAAATATTTTTTACCATTCCCTTCTGGCTTGGAATGTTTCTGTTGAGAAATCAGTCGATAGCCGTATTGGAGCTCCCTTGTAAGTTATTTGCTGTTTTTCTCTTGCTGCTTTGAGGATTCCCTCTTTGTCTTGGAATGTTGCCATTTTATCTAGGATGTGCCTTGGAGTGGGTTTTTGGGGGTTCCTCTTTATTGGAACTCTCAATGCTTCTTGGACTTGCATAACTTTTTCTCTTCTGAGGTTCGGAAAATTTTCTGTCACTATTTCTCTTATCAGTTTTTCAATTCCATGCTCCTTTTCTTATCCCTCTCTTATTCCTATGATCCTGATATTATTTTTTTAATGCTATCCTGTAAAATTCCCTTACGTCTTGTTCATATTTTTTCAATCTTTTTTCATTTTGCTGTATCATTTGAGAATTTTACCTACATTATCCTCTAACTCACTAATCTGATCCTCAGCTTCGTTTAGTCTCCTTTTGACTGATACTACTGTGTTTTTCAGTTCAGAGATTGCATTCTTCAATTCTTCCTGGTTCTTGTTGATCGTTTCTATGTCTTTTTTTATGCTGGTGTAGTTCTCTGCAAGTTCCCTGTAATTTTCTTGGAGCTGTTGGTAACTTCCTTGGAGGTTGTCATAGTTGTTTTTGAGGTTTTCGAGCATATTGAGCTTCTTCACCACCATAGTTTTGAATTCCATGTCTGACCTTTGGGCTATGTCTATTCCATCGACCTCTCTTTCTGGGGATTCCTCTTTTCTTTTCATTGAGAGGTTGTTTCTGCGTCTTACCATGTTGGATTCTTCTTGTTTGTTTTTGTTATTTGGATTTGTCTGCTTTGCCTTCCCACCTTTGTGGTATGAGATTTTTTATGGTAGATCCGGGGGTTTCAGTGGTGCAGTCTCTTTGATCTCCTGATCCTGATATTCTTGGGGTACCTTTTATATCATTTGTTTATGCTGTCTTGTTATATTTCAGATTTTTTTGTGAGGATATTCCTTCTGGATTGTTGATTGAGAGTCACTCTATCCACTTTATCTTGAATTCTTTTATGGAGATGTCCGTTTTAGCCTTGGTGTGTCGCCTTCTGTTTCTGCGTCCACAGCTGGTCTAGCGTGGTGGTTCAGAGGTTCTTGTTTCTTGCAGCAACGGTGTGTGCCTGCGGTTGCTGCAATGGTGTGCGCCTGCGGTTTCCCACACGGCACGCTCCCTTGCTGCCTGCCGGAGCCAATTGAGGTGTTCTTGCCCGCGAGCCCCTGCACGGGCGGGGCGGCTGATAGCTTGCCCCACGATTAGCGCCTATTGTTGCCTGGCCCAGGTGGTTCCGCCTTCGCGCTGAGGTGTCCCTGCACGCAACCCTGCACGCGCGCGAGTCCCCGATAACTTGCCCTGCGATTGGCACCTATTGTCCCCGGGCTGAGGTGTTTTCATGCTCGCGTGCCATGCCCGTAGTCCCACTGAGCTGAGCTCCAGGAGTTGGTCTCTCACCTCTTAGTGCGGGGCCGCGGACACTTGTGCACAGTGGAAGTGAGTGTCTGTGAGTCGCTGCTGCCTGCTGTTCCGGCGCCGCAGCCGACTGCCTTCCTTCACCCATCTGGGCCAGCATGAACAGAGCCAGAGCTAGTGGTCTGCTTTCCGGCCTGGGGCCCAGCGCCCACGGGAGCTGTCTAGGGGTATCTGCGCATGGTCGTTTGCGTGTTCAGTGGGCCCTCCCTGTGCCCGTTGGGGCACTGATCTTATGTCTGTTGGGGAGTGTCCGAGGGACGCCTGGACTCACGGTCCCGCACACTTGGGCCAGTGAGTGAGAGCACTTCCCTATGCGCGCCCCCACGACCCAAGGGTAGTGTTGGGGAGTGGATGAGCACACCACTGTGCCTGCACTCCTCAAGAATGGCCTACCACCCCCAAACTTTCCTCCCCTCTCCACCGTCCACTAGAGAAAAATATAAAGGAGAATTATGTTCTCATTTGCCTGGCAGCACGCTGTCTCCTGTCCTTCAGCGCCAATGCCACTTTGTCGAGTCCCGTCTCTGCCAGCGGGCAGAGATCCGCTCTCCTCTCAACTCCTCTCCCGGGTAGCCTGTGGTCGCCAAAAAGCCTTTGTGTACTTCCAGCCTCAGCAGCTCGGGCCGCCGCCCCAGTCAGGAATCCCGTTTCGTCCCCTTTTCCTCCGCTATCCTCACTAAACAAGTTGTTCCTGGATGGATTTTCTCTAATCCAGCAGTGCCTTGGCTCGACTTCTGCCAGTGTCCAGGTGCTCACTGAGATGTTCTGTCTGCAATTAGCCCAAACTGCAGACGGGTCTCGGGAGCCTGAAACCGCAGCCTCTCCTCACTCTTCCGCCATCTTCCCCCTTTGCATGGATATTTTAAATAATGGATTTATTAATAAATAATTCATACACCATATAATTCATCCTGTTAAATTCTATCATTCAATGGCTTTTTAGTATTTTTGCTGACTTGTGTCAATTTTAGAATACTTTTATCACCTCAAAAATATCCTGAACAATTTAACTATCACCCTAATATCAGCAATCTCCCCTTCAGCTATAAATTGCCACTAATTCACTTTTTGTTTCTATAGGTTTGCTGATTATGAATATTGCATATAAGTTGAATCATACATTATGGGTACATTTATGACTGGGTCTTTCACTTAGTATGTTTTCAAAGCTCCCCTATATTGTAGCACGTGTCAGTACTTCATTCTTTTTGTGGCTGAATAATAGTCTGTTATATGAATATACCACATTTTATTTGTCTACAACTTATAAGGATTTGATGCTATGTCAAAAGAGTCATCAATGGTTTATCTGTTTTATTATCTACCTAAATCATACAAAAATGATTGGATCTGTCCTATTTTTTTTAGAGGCTTCTGGAAACATGTATCCCCAAATTTATCTAGTTCTACCTTAGAATTTATGGTAACTACTCTTTGTGAAATCATTTTGATTAGTCAGAATTTGCTTATACTTGTGTAGAGATGGAGGATCTATACATAGTCAGTCTTTTTCCATTTAAAACAGATGACAGAACAATTGGTCAGAAAGTAAGATTTCAGTAAACCTATCAGATGTTTGGTTTATTTCATATCAATTTTACTAGTTTAGTTTTCACTGATTTGACTGATTTTTTTAACAACATATGGATAGTTTAACATATTAGAACATGTCTAAAATGACATCTTAAAAAATGGTTAAAAAGGAAAAGTAATTCAATACATTCACTTGACATTATAACTGTTGCTTGATTTTAAATTTCCAAAAACAAGTGTGGATTGGGCAGATAATTTCTCTTAAAACTGGCATAATTACAGCATATGTACACACATAAAACTAATACCCCTTTCTGTCAAAGTTTTAACCAATAATCCATTTATGTGATTTTATGAAAGAAATAGGACTATTTAATGATATATTTTACTGAATTGACCAGAGATAGTGACACAATGTAAACCTAGTTTAAAAACTTTTGTTCAGGATCCAGTAGCCTAAACAATTTTTGAGCCTTCCCTTGCATCTTAAGTTTGAAGATGAAAAGAAAGGGAAGGCCTTATTCAAGTAGTTGTACAGATATATGATAGAGTCTAACATTTGCTAGAATGGAACAAAGAACTCATTAGTCTTTATCTTGATTAGCTACAGAATTCAAGCACTTTTGGAAACCACTGTAAGTCCTAAACACACAACTGTACCCAAAATAATAGTGCAGTGAAAGAGAGAGAAGACAGACAGAGAGAGAGGGGGTGGAAAATATTGAAAGAGGAGAGAGAGAGAGAGAGAGAGAGAGAGAGAGAGATTGGATAAAACCACTGTAGCAGCCCATGTGAAAAGTTCTTGGTGCTTGTCACACAATATGGATAGAATTAATACACAAGATAAAGTTTATGAAACCATAATCTGGAAATTCTTTGTCAAATCTCATTTTATATGCAACTACCCTTGTTGAATTCAGATCCCACGTTTTTAAAATATCTAAATGCTGTTGTATTTTTATTATTTTAATATTTTAATCATATTTTATTGATCATGCTACTACAGTTGTCCCAAGTTTTCCCCCTTTGCTGCCTCCACCCAGCACCCCCCACTCCATCAGGCAATTCCCCAACCACTGTTCATGTCCATGGCTCATGCATATAAGTTCTTCGTCTACTCCATTTCCTATACTGTACTTAACATCCCCATGTCTATTCTGTAACTACCCATTTGTACTTCTAAATCCCCTCACCTCTTCATGCATTTCTGCACACTTCCCTCCCATCTGGCAACCATAAAAATGATCTCTGTACCCATGATTCTGTCTCTGTTCTTGTGTGCATAGTTTGTTTTTTAGATTAAATTGTTGATAGATATGTATTTTTGCCATTTCATTGTTCATAGTTTTTATTTTCTTTTTCTTAAATAATTCCCTTTAACATTTCATATAATAATGGTTTGGTGATGGTGAACTTCTTTAATTTTTTCTTGTTGGGAAGCTCTTTATCTGCCCTTCAGTTCTAAATGATAGCTTTGCTGGATAGAGTAATCTTGGTTGTAGGTCCCTGCTTTTCATGACTTTTAATATTTCTTGCCAATCCCTTCTAGCCTGCAAAGTTTCTTTTGAGAAATCAGCTGACAGTCATATGGGAACTCCTCTGTAGGTAACTAACTTCTTTTCTCTTGCTACTTTTAAGATTCTCTCTTTATATTTAACATTTGACATTTTAATTATAATGTGTTTTGGAGTAGGCCTCTTTGCATCTATTTTGTTTGGAACTCTCTGTGCTTTCTGAATTTTTATGTTTATTTCCTTCACCAAATTAGGGAAGTTTTCTTTCATTATTTTTAAATTTATTCATCTTATTGTTCTATTTTAGTTGTCCCAATTCTCCCCTGTTGCTGTCCACTGCCTTACCCTCCTTATTTTTTCAAATAGATTTCCAATTTCTTGCTATTTTTCTTTTCCTTCTGGCACCCCTATGATGTGAATGTTGGAATGATTGAAGTGCCAGAGGCTGCTTATACTATCCTCATTTTTTGTGTTCCTTTTTCTTCTTGTTTTTATGATTAGTTGTTTTTTGCTTCCTTATGTTACAAATTATTGATTTGATTCTTGGCTTCATCCACTCTACTGTTGTTTCCCTGTAAATTGTTCTTCATTTCAATTAGTGAATCCTTAGTTTCTGACTGGACAATATACTGTTGAGGTCCTCACTAAGTTCCTTGAATATCTTCATAACCAGTGTTTTGAGCTCTGTATTTGATATATTTCTTATCTCCATTTCATTTAACTCTTTTTCTGAAATTTTGATCTGTAATTACATTTGAGCCATGTTGCTTTGTTTCTTTGTTTTGGCAGCCTCCTTGTGTTTGTTTATATGAATTAGGTAGAGCTGCTTTGACTCCATGTCTTGGTAGTGTGGCCTAATGTAGTAGGTATCTTGTCACAGCCTCCCCTGTCACCCAAGCTGCATACTCAAGGTTCAACCTTTGTGTAGGCTGAGTACAACCTTTTTTCGTAATTGCACTTGGATTGCTGTGGGCAGATCAATGGGAGGGATTTACCTAGGCCAGTCAGCTGCAAAGACTGGCAGTGACCACTGACCACCAACTTCCACCCTCTGTGGAGGATCAGCTGTGCAGGGGCAGGATGGCGGTGTTCCAACATGGTCTGTAGCTATCCACTGGATGTACCGGCTTTGGACTTTCCCGGGTGGTGTAGGCCAAGGTCAGCCCCCACCTGTGTTTTGCCCAGGGCCACCCTGCCTTGGCTATAAAGCAATCTGAAATGGCTACTACTTGTGCTGGGCTTGGAAATTCCCAGGCAAAGCCAAGCAGTGAATTTAGGCTGGCTGCTGCCAGTGCAGGCTCTGGGGCTCACTGAGGTCAGCTGTTGCTTATTTGAGAGGATTTAGGAAATTATGCAGCATAAGCCAAGGCCAGCCATTCATATGAAAAAGCAGCTTGGGTGGGCCCATAAGTTTGGTGGGGCAGAGTCTCTGGGGATCTCCAAGGTGGCTCAAACAGTGTTAGCCAGGTTGATGGAGTCTCAGATATGGCACCAGCTTGCCAGTTTTGTGGCTCTGTGGGGGGAAGGTTCAGAATTTAAACAATGGCCATTGTTTGCCTTAATGGCAGACACTTCAGTTTCTTCCTGCATGCCACTGGTGCCTTTCAAGCTGCTACCCCCATGCTGGAGCTTAGAGGGAATGAGTCTGAGTAGGTGAGTCTATTTGTGGATTCATGAAGAGGAACTGCTTGGGGCTCCAGAAGTTTCTTCCACCAACTCAATTGCCTCTGGTTTTTGCAGCCAGACACTGTGGGAACTTATCGTCCTGGCACTGGAACCCTGGGTTGGATGGCCTGGTGTGGGGCTGGGATGACTCAATCCCAAGATATCACTCCCAAATTTTTATCCACCACATGTGGGTTTGGGACCAGCCCCTTCTGTGTGTTTACCCCTCCTACCATCTGGATGGGTATGGTTTCTTTAATTCTGTAGTTGTCAGACTTTCATTCAACTCAATTTCTGATGCTTCCGAGTGATGGTTTTTCTATATTTTAGTTGTAATTCTGATGTTATTATGAATGAGGCAAGCAATATCTGCCTATGTAGCCATCTTGACCATAAGTCCAGATCCCATCTTAAAGTGATTTCCTCTCATGGTAAGAATTATCTTTTGGAATATAAATACTTTCTCATTGAAAAGTACTGCTGCATAAATTTTTCTTATTTATACTTACAATTTCCTTAAAGTATTTTACATATAATAAATTTTAATAAATATTAATCATTTTTACAAATATTAAGCTTCTATCACATCAATTTTTCATAAAAAGGGTAAAATAAAATTGTTATTCTTTACTTCCTCCTGTTTATTTGCTTTCTCTTCTCTGTCTGGTGTCCTGTAGTAACCCTTTTGGCCATTTTTGCTCCCAGTTATTGTACACATTTATGAGCTTAGCCTTCTGTTCTCCTTGTGAGTCATGGCTAGGATTGTGATTCCTTTTCTCCTTCTTTCCATGTGATCTCATATACATTATGTAACTTACTTAATCTTTTTCATTTTTGTCTTGGCCAACTAGCTCTCAATGACTTCTGACATGCCACATTCACATGGTACCAGAAACTGGGTATCTTCCTTCCTGCTCTGTCCTTTTCCTCTTCCTTGCAACACTAACCCAGTCTTTTCATGAGTGAATGTTATCTTTCTTGACCTAACCTTCGAAACTTTTATCTGATTTTACTTTGTGAATTTTTTCATGTCCTTTCAAACTCCATTGTTCAAAATTTTATCTCCAAAGTGATGCTGGGTACAAAAAAGGGGAGAGTATAAAAAATGACTCTCAGGTTTCAGGGCTAAGGTTACTGATGTCATACTGAAGCAGGGAATAGGTATTCTAATGTTTTTTATTGAGTCAACATGTTTTCCTGGAGCTCTGGCAAGAGGTTTATGCTACTGATAAAATTTCAAAGGAACGAGCAAGCATGAGAAAGTAGAGAAGAAAAAGAAACCACAGAGTCTTGGCAAACATTGACATCTAAGGGACATCCAGAAGAACCACTTCAGAAAGCAGAATAGTATGGGTGGTTAGAGATATAGGAGGAAAGTTTTGATCTTTTCAGTGAAGCTTTTCCTGACTACTTAAAATTTGCAATTACTTCCCTGGCATTCTTGTCATTGTTGATTTGGAAAGGCTGATTCAAAGAAAAGTAGGGGTAAAATGTCAGATTGCTGTGAAGTATGGATAAAATGAAAGTGAGTAAATGAAAACAGCTACTGTACTTCTCTTTGCTATAAAAGGGAAGAGTGTATTGTACAGGGTTTTGCTACTAGGGAATATAGGGGAATTTTTAAAGGTAGGGGAGAATTGAGAATATTTATGGTCTGAGGAGTAAAAGTCAATTGATAGATACAAAGCTTATCAGAATTTGGTTAATTGGTAAAATAAGGTTACTGAAGAGAGGAGTCAGTACTCAGAGTTTATATGTATATAGATCAATTGGGGTGGGGCTTGCTAACAGGTGCTCTCTTTCACTCAGGAAAGTTGGGAGGAGAAAAATATTTTTGACACGTAAATTTTATGATTATAGAGATAGAAAATGTGGGAATCTCTGCTTGAAGGTCTTTGTTTTAAATGAAAATAAAGATGGAGTTTTAAGCTTAAAGGAAGAGATTGAGAAAGCTGACAAAAGTTTATATAAGTTTTGATTAAAAGGTAGAAAGGAGTTGATTAGGCTAGGCCCACAGGGATTCTCAAACTTTAGTTTACATCATAATCACCTGGAGGGAATGTTAAAATACAGTATGTGGCCCCGCCCCCTCAGAGTTTTTAACAGAGCAGGTCTGAGGTGGGGCCTAGTAATTGGCATTTCTAGTAAGTTTCCAGGTAAGCTGATGCTGCGGGTCCAGGGGACCACTTTTTGAGACCCACTGGCTGAGGGATATAGATAGAAATTTCAAGAAAATATAAAAAGCTCGGTTGATGTTGAACAGTATTCCACAGATACGGATAATTAGAAAAGGTAGCTGGTTGAATTGCCAGAAGTGTGCTGAGCTGCAAATATGAAGTCCAAGTAAATTAAATGCAATTTCGTAGCAGATTAAATAAAATGCCAGCGCCAAGTTGGTACTCAAAT
Organism: Furipterus horrens; assembly: GCF_987537825.1. NCBI lineage: Eukaryota > Metazoa > Chordata > Mammalia > Chiroptera > Furipteridae > Furipterus > Furipterus horrens. The sequence goes on along the minus strand of NW_028327187.1, from coordinate 25,781,000 downwards.
AAAAGGTAGCTGAATTATTGACAGTGACCAGAGGGGAGGGAGGAGGAGGATAAGGGGGAAAAGGAGGAGAAGGGTCTAATCAAGTAATATGTATAAATAACTCATGGACATGGACAACAGGGTGGAGATTAACTGTGGGAGAAGAGGGGGCAGGGCAGGGGAAAGCAATTGGGGGAAATTTGGGACAACTGTAAAAGAACAATAAAAAAAAAAGAAAAAGAAAGGAATAAAAGAGATAATGAGTGCTGACAATAATGAACCTTGAGGGCATTTTGTTAAAGGAAATCAGTCAGAGAAGACAAATACTATATGATCTCTCTTATATGAAGAATCTTTAAAAAAAAACTGAACTTGTAGAAACAGAAAGTAGAATGGTGGTTGCCAGAGGCTGGAGGGTAGGTAAAAGGGGAGATGTTTGCCAAAGTATACAAACTTCTGGTCAGAAACTGAATGAATTCTGGGGATCTAATGCACAGCATTGTGATTATAGTGTAGCTAACAATACTGTATTATATATATTCTTGGAAGTTGCTAAAAGGCTAAATCTTAAATGTTCTCACCACACACACAAAATGTTGATTATATGATGATGGAAGTGTTGGCTAACACTCCAGTGGTGATCATATTGCAATATGTAAGTGCATCGAATCATCACATTGTATAACTTAAACTCACACAATGTCATAAGTCAATTATATCTCATGTAATGCTTTTGCCAGTCTCTGCTGCCCTTCTGGGACTGGCTTCATAGTGACACCACCTGCTCCTGCCTTTTTTTCACTGAACTCATACCAGGAATGCCCTTAAATTGTCATTGTAGACAGGTGACTCCCCAAATATTGCCCAAGTCACTGTGTTTCAGTTTACCCTACCAATGCATAAAAGTTTCCATGTTAAACTAAGTGGGTAACTGTGGTAACTGTTACCTTACAAATGCCCCCCAAACTCTCATCTGTACCTGTCTAATGTCAACTAAATGTTCTTGCCTTCTGGTTTTATTACATACATGTTTTGTCCTATATCCATAAATACAGGAATTCTGTCTCACCTGTGAACACTGAAGTCATGTGGTATAGGGGATCCTCTCTGCTTCTAGTCTCCCTAAGGGGCCAGCTGTCCCTAGATTCACAGCAACAGAAGAGGCTGTCTCTCAAACCAGAGATATTTGGGTAGCCAATGAAATCAGAGCACACAGAATGCTTTGTCAGATCATATGTTTAACTGTGGCCATGTTGTATATAGAAATGCACCCCATATCTTTCTACATGTCAAATGAGGATATGTTACATTCTCATATATAGAACACGTTATATTCTATATGCTAGCCTGAAGCCAAACCATGGTAGCACCTGCTCCCCAAATCACATTGTACAATGGATAAATGGACATGCTAATCTTCTCTGTAGTGTCCCAGTTTTAACATACATGCTGCTGGGCTGAGCACAAACTACATTTCATGCACAGGAGCTATCTTTTTCCTTTAAATCTAAAAGCAAACCACTTTCTCACTCCACAAAATCTACTCATGATTTGTATTGTACTCACAAAAGCCCCTCAAATTCCATCACTAAAGCAGCTTTCTCATGAGCAAAATCTTTGCAGTCAAGGCTTCTCAAACTTAACTCTGTATAGAGTGGCCATGTACACCATCTCTATGTATAAGCTTGTGCACTAACAATAATAATTGAAGATCTAAGAACATCTTGGAGGGACTGCTTTAATTATTTACAACTATTAACATGGAAGATGTCCAGGATAACATGAGGGAAAATTTAAGACTTCTGTGAAGAACAAAGAGGGGCATTCAGTTAATTTCTAAATAACATCCATATAGTTTTGTGGACACCATATTTTAGAAGCAGCTGTCACTTAGTGCTTGCAGAGGTTGTCCTGCAATAACCCTGGGTAGTTGGCTATGCCTTCAATTACACACTGTGAACTAGAGTCCCACAAATCACACTATGAAAAATCTCTCCTCAAATTATGCCATTTACAGATATAACAGAAGCTATTACAGTTTTGTTCTAAGCTCAGTTAGTGCACTCTAAGACAGTTTGTAATTGGGGTCATCTCCTCAGGAACTTGCTATGGAAGTGCTAAGTCAGGAATGAGTTTCCAAGAACTGAAATGAATTTTGAAGTTGTAACTTGAGATGAGGCACTTAAGACAGCTGGTGGTCTCCCAAAATGAAAGTAAAGCATGCTCTACAGAATAAAAGCAGTTGTGGGGTTCCCAAACATGGAGTGTACCACATCTGGCACTTGGCTGGAGTTGCATGTTATCTGGAAGTTTCTAGGATATTCTGATTTCATGGTCACCGATGCTGAGTCTCCTGGAAATGGTTCCTCCAATCTTTAGAACCAATAAATATCATTCATATACAGAGTGGTTGATTATAGCTGGAACAACTTCTTCAAGAAATACACACATGGGTTAAAGTCTTCAAAGGTCCATTTACAAATACATTGCTAATGCTCCCCTGTTAGAGAGATTTGAGGGAAATGTAAACAGAATTCATAGCTGCTTGAATGCCTTGGTCACAGCAAATGTTCTACCATTCTTTGGGAGATTTGTCAGAGGAAATGTCAGAATGGATAAATTAAACATGAATTAGTGAATGATCTTGAGGTGGAAGGGGGGGGTTAAGAGGGTACCTACCATTTTGAAAACATAGGATAAGAAACGTAAATCATCAAAATAGTTACACAGTACTATGTATTTGTATATATTGGTGATTTCCTTACTCAGTTTACCAGAATTCTAGTGTTCCCAGAGAGACCAGCAGGGTCCTCTTAGGAAAAGACGATAGAAGTGACCAAAGTGGGGAGGACTCAAGATACCAGATATGACTCTCTACAGAGCTGTATTGTCTAATATGATAGCCATTAGCCACAGGTAGCTATTTAAATTTAAATTAATATGAAACAAAATTAAAACTTTGGAGCCTCAGTTGCAGTAGCAACAAGTACTCAGTAGCCACATTTGGCTAGTGGGTATCATATTGGGCAGCATAAATGTGTACCATTTTTGTTTTCTTCATCTCAGAAAGTTCTGCTGAATAGCACTACTATAGTTTCAGCTACCCTATTGTGTGTGTGTGTGTATGCATATATATATATATATATATATATATATATATATATATATATATAGAGAGAGAGAGAGAGAGAGAGAGAGAGAGAGAGAGAGAGAGAGAGAGAGAGAGAGACTATATAGAGAAGATATATATAGCCTTTGGCCACTTGGCCACTTTTACCAAGGAACATTCCCTCCTAACCAACCCCTCCTGACCAATGTCACTTGACAAATGTTATCTCCTTCCATAAGTTAGTCTGTAGCAGAGTCCTGGAGAATTACTGTTACTGTTTCTCTGGTGTGGTGTAGTTATAAGGCTAATTCTGGATGAATAATATAACTCTGAAGAGTAAAAACTGAACGTCATCTTCTCTCTCTCTTTTTAAATATTGTGGTAACTAGAGCATAAATTGATTGTTTTTATTTTATTTTTAGTGACTTTTAATTTTCCAATTACAGTTTACAGTCAGTATTATTCTGTATTAGTTTCAGATGTATAGCAGAGTGATTAGAAAATCATGTACTTTACAGTGTTCCCCCTGGTATTTCAAGTACCCACCTGGCATCATACAGAGTAGGATATTACTGACTACATTCCCTATGCTATAATTTACATCTCTGTGACTATTCTGTAACTACCAATTTGTACTTCTTAATTCCTTCACCTTCTCACCCCAGCCCCCTCCCATCTGGCAACCATCAGTCTGTTCTCTGTATCTATGAGTGTGTTTCTATTTTATTTTGTTCTTTAGATTCCACATATAAGTGAAATCACGTGGTATTTGTCTTTCTCATTCTGACTTATTTCACATAACATAATAACGTCTAGGACCACCCATGTTGTTGCATAGTGAGAGTTTATTCTTCTTATGGCTGAGTAATATCCCACTGTGTATATGTACCACAGCTTTTTTCCCACTCATCTATTGATAGGCACTTGAGTTGCTTCCATATCTTAGCTATTGTAAATAACACTTCAATGAACATAGGGATGCATATATTCTTCAGGTTTCTTCAGAAGTGGAATACAATGGGGTAAAGACAATCTATTCAATAAATGTTGCTGGGAAAATTGGATAGATGCATTCAAGAAAACTAAACTAGACTACATTCTTATGCCATATACAAGAATAAAGTAAAAATGGATTAAAGACTTAAATATAAGACTCAAAACCATAAAACTCCTAGATGAAAACCTAGAGAGTCAAATCTGACATTTCTCTTAGCAATATTTTTTTCTGATGTATCTCCGTGGGTGAGGGAAATAAAACAAAAATAAACAAATGAGACTATATAAAACTAAGAAGATTTTGCGCAACAAAGCTACCGATCAACAAAATGAAAAGACAACTTACTGAATGGGAGAAGATATTTCAAATTATTAAATAAAAATCATAAAATCAGAAATATTTAAAGTTTTAATTATAGCTATTGAAAAATCAAATTTTTTATTGTATAAAATTTTGTTTAAAAATACCCATGTCTTGCTTTCATAAAATTACATGTCATATGAGGATTTGAAAGCTTATTTGTTCCAATATCTTATTTTTTTTTCAGATTTAATGTGTTTTATTGATTAAAATATTACATTTGTGCCAATTTCCCTTCCCTCTGCTCCCCTCCACCCGGTGGCCCCCCTCCCTCCAGTTGTCCCCCCCTTTTAGATTATGTCCATTAGTTGTGCATACAGTTCCTCCCAACCTCTCTCTGTCTATTCCATTCCCTCCTACCATGATCCCCAATTCCTATATCATCTCCCTCCCTCTCCCCACTCCCCCTCCCTGTTGACCTCCCCCCACTATGCTTCCCTTACCCACAGTTCCTTTTCCACTCTCGTTGCCTGTTTCGTTTGCCTTTGTTTCATCTCCCTAGCTTCTGTTTTTTAAACCAGTCCCTTTAACATCTCATATAACAGTGGTTTGGATCTAATGAACTCTTTCAGTTTTATTTTGTCCTGGAAACACTTTCTCTGTCCTTCTATTCTGAATGACAATTTCGCTGGATAGAGTATTCGTGGTTGTAGGTTTTGGATTTTCATTACTTTGAATATTTCTTGCCAGTCCCTTCTTGCCTGTAGGGTTTCCCTTGAGAAGTCAGCTGATAGTCTAATTGGGACCCCTTTGTACATAATTCTTTTCTTCTCTCTTGCTGCTTTTAAGATTCTCTCTTTATCTTTAATTTTTGACATTTTGATTATAATGTGTCTTGGAGTGGTTCTCCCTGGGTCCAGTCTCTTGGGAACTCTCCTTGCTTCCTGGACCTGCAAGTCTATTCCCTTCCCCAAGTCTGGGAAGTTCTCCTTTATTATATTTTCACTCAATTTTTCAAGTTCTAGTTCATCTTCCTCATTCTCTGGCAAACCAATGATTCTTATGTTGGGCCTTTTATAGCTGTCCCAGAGGTTTCTGATCCTCTCATTGTTGCTTCCTATTTCCTCTCGCTGCATTGGTTGACTGCTTGTTCCTTCTCCATATTCCAGTTTGTTGAAATGAACTCTGGATTCCTCACCATCTGTCTCGTATGTGGTTTTGTTCCTTTCGTTATGAAAGTTTTTCGCTTCTTTCTTATCTTTTTCCTTCTCTTTTGTGAATTCTGAAAGCCACCTGATAACAATGGCCCAGAACTGAGCCTCTGACAGGTTTCTTATCTGTTCATCTGTCAGGTTCTCTATCTGCTGCCTGGTGAGTTGTGCCACCGGGATCTCTATATTTGTCTGCCACATTTTGACAGATGCGTTTTGTTTTCCTGGGCCGGCTGTCGGGGGCGGTGCCTGTGTAAGCATCACAAATCAGCGACCGGCCGGCGCCTGCCTGTCCTCGACCTATTTCGCAGCCCTGTGGTGCTTTCTGTGGGGGCGGGGGTCCAAGATGGATTCACACAGTTATTCAGCTAGGAGACCGGGATCCGTCCTCCCGCCCCCCTGGGCCTCACTGTTCAAGGCGATGCTGCGGCTGCTTTCCCCAGCGCCGGAGTCGCGCACGCCAGGGGCTTGATTGGAGTCACGCAGGCCAGGGGCTTGATTGCCTCCGGGATTTTTCACCGCCCCGCCCCGCCCTCCGCAAACAGCTTTGCCTTCTTTAACTCTTACCTGCCCAAATGGCACCGCTGGTTTATAACTTCATATGTTGGGCTTCCGTGTAGCTTTATTTTCTGGAATTTCTAGTTATCCTTTGTTTTGAAGTAGTTGTATTCCTCTCTGGTTGTAGAGGGAGACCTAGCGTGTCCGTCTAAGCCTCCATCTTGGCCGGAAGTCCCACCAATATCTTATTTTTAATAGAAGTGGCAAATAGCTTTTATCATCTACCTTATAATATTGTACCCTTAAATAATTTTAATAAAATTTAATTTTGAGGTAATTCATTCTTTACTCATGTGCAATAATGGAAAAATTAAATATATCCAGAGAGCTACAAAACTATTTGAAAATCCGTGTCAGTCATACTAGATATTAGAATGAAATACAAGAGTTATTTCCTTACACCATAATCTTCAACCAACAGCACATTCCTTACAATATTTATTGGTCAATTTCAACTACAGTCTTTAATATAATTTCAGTAGCTCGCAGTTTCATAATTCATCCAATAACTGGTCATATAGAATATTGAAAAAGTCACAATATTAATTCACTGGTGTCGTCGGCCATCGTCGGCAGCCGTCCGTCTCGAGAGACGATGGCGTAGCTTCTTGAGAGTCTATCTGCACCGCCGAGAATGGCTGTGCAGTCCGACTCGGGAGTGACAATCCCTGCCGCACTTGTTACAGGTGAAGGCAGATGGCTGTTGTTGCTGCTGTTGACGCTGCTTCCGCCTCGATCTTTTCTGGACCGCCTCCTCATTGCGCAGCCTCTGCGCGTGACGTACCTTGCCTGACCGCGAGCCTCCAGGCTAGGCGGTCGTCTGCTTGAACTTCCCATGTGTTGAGATTGATGGAGCATTGTGTCATGTCCTTTTTGCAGATGTCTTTGAACCGCAGTTTTGGGCGCCCTGTCATCCTCTGGCCTTCTGCTAGCTCGCTGTAGAGGAGGTCTTTGGGAATACGGCCTGCATCCATTCTTTTGACATGGCCGAGCCACCTGAGGCGTCTCTCACTAAGAACTGCATGCAAACTGCTCATGTTGGCTCGCTTCAGCACCTCGGTGTTGGGGACCTTATCCTGCCAGGCGACATGCAGGACGCGTCGCAGGCACCTCATGTGGAAGCTGTTGAGTTTCCCTTCGTGCCTTGCATAGGTGGTCCACGTCTCGCTGCCATAGAGGAGAGTGCTGAGTACACAGGCTTGGTAGATGCGCAGTCTGGTTTTCTCAGTGAGGCTGGAATTGTTCCACACTCGCCGGTTCAGTTTGGCCATAACTGTGGCTGCCCTGGCTCCGATTGACCTCCAAGTCGACTGACAGAGAGCTCGAGATGGTGGACCCGAGGTAAGTGAAATCGTTGATAACCTCCAGGGTGTATCCGTCGATGGTGATGCATGGGGGAGTCCCCGTGCCTTGAGCCATAACGTTCGTCTTCGTCAGGCTGATGGCTAGTCCAAACTTCTTGCATGCGTGGGAAAGGCAAGTGACTAGCTGCTGGAGTCCCTCTTCGGAGTGTGATGTCAAGGCTGCGTCGTCGGTGAAGAGCATCTCACGGATGAGCACCTCTTTGACTTTGGTCTTGGCTTGTAGATGGGCCAGGTTGTAGAGCTTGCCATCGGATCTGGTGTGAATGAAGACACCCTCGCTGCAGTCCTTAAAGGCGTATTGGAGGAGCATGGAGAAGAAGATTCCGAACAGCGTAGGAGCGGGGACGCAGCCCTGCTTTACTCCGCTGCTGACTGGGAAGTCCTCAGAGGTTGCACCGTTGTAGGACACCATGCTGTGCATGTTGTCGTGAAAGGACATGACCACAGCAAGCAGATGTGGTGGACAGCCAATCTTCCGTAGCAAGCTGAAGAGTCCGCTTCGACTGACCAGATCAAACGCCTTCGTGAGGTCAATAAAGGCGAGGTAGAGTGGTTTATGCTGCTCGTGACACTTCTCCTGCAGCTGGTGTAGGGAGAAGATCATGTCCACTGTTGATCGGCCAGCTCTGAAGCCACACTGGGACTCTGGGTAGATGCGGGAAGCAAGGGTCTGCAGGCGGGCAAGAGCGACCCGGGCGAATACTTTGCCGACGACGCTGAGGAGAGAGATGCCCCGGTAGTTGTTGCAGTCGCTGCGGTCTCCTTTGTTCTTGTACATGGTGATAATGTTGGCGTCTCTCATATCCTGGGGGATGTAACCCTCCTTCCAGCAGAGACAGAGTAGATGGTGGAGCGGCTGTAGCAGGACTGGTTTCCCGCTCTTTAGGATTTCTGGAGGGATTCCGTCGCTTCCTGGTGCTTTCCCGCAAGCGAGGCGGTCGATGGCTTTGCCGAGCTCTGCCGCAGTAGGTGGGGTGTCTAGCTCCTCCATGACTGGTAGGTCTGGGATGGCGTTAAGAGCAGTGTCTGTTACGGCATTCCTCGTTGCGTACAGCTCAAGGTAGTGCTCGGTCCACCGCTGCATTTGCTGTTCCTGGTCAGTGATGACCTCACCTGTCTTGGACTTAAGGGGGGCGACCTTGGAGGGGATTGGGCCTGTTGCCTTCTTGATACCCTCATACATTCCTCGTGCGTTGCCTATATCGGCGGCTTCCTGGATGCTTCTGCACAGGTTTAGCCAATAGGTGTTGGCACAGTGGCGGGCGGTCTTCTGGACTTTGTTCCTGGCAGCCCATAGAGCTTGAAGTGTACTGGGAGTGGGCGTGGCCTTGTAAGCCAGTAGGGCCTTCCTCTTAGCCTCGATCACGGGTTCCATTTCTTCCCAGTGAGCCTCGTACCAGTAAGCGTTCTTCCGCTCTTTCTTCCCGTAAGCAATAATGGCGGAGTTGTATATGGCGTCGCGGAGACGTAGCCAATTGGATTCGATAATGTCATCTGCCGCCATTCCCTCGCCGAGTGCATCTTCCATCCTGTTGATGAATTGCTGGGTCTTAACTGGGTTGCTGGCACAACTGGTGTTGATGCGTGGGCGACCCTTCATCTTGGAGTGGTGCAACCTCTTCGGCGTTATGCGCACCTTGCTTACCACGAGGGCATGGTCCGTGTCGCAGTCTGCACTGTGGTAGCTGCGGGTGAGGAGGGTGCTGCCAATATCCGTTCTTCTGGTGATGACGAGGTCAAGCTGGTGCCAGTGGCGGGAGCGGGGGTGCCTCCATGACACCTGGTGGATCTCTTTGCACTTGAAGAATGTGTTTGTCACACACAGGCCGTGGTGACACGAAAGCTCAAGCAGTCGCTGACCATTCTCATTGATCTTTCCTCTCCCAAAGTTTCCGAGGCAGGTGGGCCAGGACATGTGGTCGGCTCCTACTCTTGCGTTGAAATCTCCAAGGAGATAAAGAGCGTTACTTCTGGGGATCTTGGATAACGCTTCATCCAGTGCATGGTAGAACTGTTCTTTCTCTTCGGTGGTGGCGCAGAGGGTTGGGGCATACGCGCTAAGAATGCTGACTGGGCCGAAAATTGTTGACAATCGGAGGGTAAGTAATCTCTCTGTGCCTCCTGTGGGTGGCTCTATGGAGTTAACAAGCGTGTTCTTCACAGCGAACCCAACACCGTGCTGTCTTGGTTGGTCTGGAGACTTCCCTTGCCAGTAGAAGGTGTAGTTGGTTTCTCTGATAGTTCCGTTGTCAGCCAACCGGGTCTCCTGTGGAGCCGCAATGTCGATGTTTAGTCGACATTCACTGGTGTATATCTTTATTTTAAATATGTTATTTTATATTCCACTTAGACAAACAAATTAATTTTGACATTTATTTTTGGATTACATATGGACTGATCATGGAATTTGTGGTCAAATAAGGCTTCTTTATTTTTCTCATATTTCCTCTTTGGAGAAGTTGGCATCAACGTCATGGGACTATACAATTTGTTTGGCATCAAATAATTTCTTGTTTTGATGCTTTTAAGGGAATGATGCTCATAGAATTTTTATTCATTTATCATTTTTGTATAATATTAATTTTACTTAAAACATATCAAATTATGAGGAAAATAAATGTGAGTGGATATTATTTGAAATTATACATTGAACTTGAATTCTAGGATGTATATCTTCTTTACAAGTTTAGAAGCAGAGGTTATTTTAGTTGTTATTAAGCAAAGTCTTTCGATTGTAACTTAAAAGTGAAATTTGACTCAGTTATAACTTTCAGTAGAATAATATGTATTTATCTTATTATATTAAAAGAGAATTAGCTTCCAACTGTAGATAAACTGTTTTCTACAGATACTAATTTTGTAAGGACAGGAGCATTTGTCACAATGTGTGCATAATTATTATCATAAATTTATAAATGACCTGTCTTTGGAGCCAACAATTGTATAATAAAAGAAAACATTCAGAAGGATAAGATGTTTATTAATGCAAATAGATCCCCCTTAGATATGATGTTCCTATGCAAGGCATAAGGTTAAAAATCTACTTCTGATTGATAGCTCTAAATCCTTAATCTTTAATTTTGTTTATTATTCCTTGGATGAATTGATTAAGAAACAATAATACAACAAAATTAGGTGACATGGGCATTTATTTTGGATACTTCATCATATAGTTGATTTATAACTTCTGGACCTGCCTGCGTCCAATTCAAGTGTATTACTTCATTTTACAGGGGATTAGAAGTCTAGCTGCTATGACTTCTCATACTTATGTCATGTTAGATCTGATAACATGTTGAATTTAGATAACTAGATGTAAATCTAGTTTGCAAAGTCTCTTGATATCTTGTGCCCAGTCTCAACTAGGGTATGATATCATATTAGAAATTATTTTCAAACATAGCATTTTTCAGCTATGAATGGTATAGTCTTGCTCTAGAGCCTTAGAGGTCTCTACTGTTACTTTCTTATTGAGGCCAAGTTAAGTGATGTCCTTTTCTCTTGGTGGTAGGAGTTACAAGGTCCAACAATTTGTCACTTATTGGGAAACACATCCCAGCAGGTTCCAAACTATCCTATAACTTCACTGTGATAGGATCATTAATCTTTATGAAGTTTATCTATCACCATTTGGCATCCAAGTGTCTTACTCATTTGTCTTAGGCATATTGTCACTCCAGCTCAGAGGTCTAATTAATAAGATGTGGACAGGAATAACTTCTCAATTATTTCAAGATATTCAAGGTTCTCAGTAGACTATATTATGTCAATGAGCAAGAGTTAACATACTGCTAAGGCAAGAGAGTGCTTGAAAACACTATCTTTTCCATGTAAATATAAATTGCTTTCAATTGTTCTTGCTGATAAGCATCAAAATGAAAGCATTCTTCCAAATCAAGTGCTGAAAACTAGGCTATCTGCTTTAATGAAGATATCATATCAAGCACAACAATTGCAATCAGGGCCTCTATTTGGTTAAGTTTATAGTAATCACTGTACTCAACCACGAACCACCTGGTTTTACAGAGGCCGCATGAGAACATTTAAAGAAAAGACTACATCTTATACATTTTTTACTTTTTATTTTTTAAACTTAATCATTATTGTATTTTTTCCATTGGCATTTAGTCCCCTTGTACACCCCTCGCCCAGCAGTCACCACACTGTGGTCCATGTCCATGAGAACTTTTTTCTTTTTACTCAATCCCTTCTCCCCCTAATCTTCCCCCAACTAGTTGCCATCCTGCTGTCCATCTATGAGTCTGTTCTCTTTTTCCTTGTTAGTTCAGTTTGTTAATTAGATTCCACGTATGAGCAAAATCATATGGTACTTGTCTTTCTTTGACTGGCTTATTTCACTAAGGATAATGTTCCCCGGGTCCATCCATACTGTTGCAAAGGGTAAAATTTTATTCTTTTTTATGACCAAGTAGTATTCCATTGTGTAAATGTCCCATACTTGTTTTATCCACTCATCTACTGATAGACACTTGGGCTACTTCCATATCTTGGTGATTGTAAATAACACTGCAATGAACATAGGGGTGCTTATATTCTTTCAAATTAGTGTTTTAGATTCCTTCAGATATATTCCCAGAAGTGGGATCCCTGGGTCAAAAGACAGATCCATTTTTAATTTTTGAGGTATTTCCATACTGCTTACCATAGTGGCTGCACCAATCTGCATTCCCACCAACAATGCAAAAGGGTTCCCCTTTCTCCACATCCTCGCCAGCACTTGTTCATTAATTTATTGACGTTAGCCATTCTGACAGGTGTGAGGTCATATCTCATTATGGTTTTAATTTCCATTTCTCTGATGATTAGAGACATTAAGAATCTTTTTATACGACTACTAGCCATCTGTATGACCTCTTTGGAGAAGTGTCTATTCAGGTTCTATGCCCATTTTTTAATCGGGTTGTTTGATTTTTTTTTTTTTTTTTGGTGTTGGGTTTTGTAAGCTTTTTATAAATTTTTGCTATTAACCTCTTATCAGCTGTATCAGCAAATATGTTCTCCCATTCTGTGGGTTGTCTTTTTATTTTTATGATGATTTCCTTTGGTGTGCAAAACCTTTTTAGTTCGATGTGGTCCCATTTGTTTATTTTTTCTTTTGTTTTCCTGCCTGGGGCGATATATTTGATAAAATATTGCTAAGAGCAATGTGTGAGATTTTTCTGCCTGTTTTCTTACATGATTTTTATGGTTTTGGGTCTAATATTTAAATCTTTAATCCATTTTGAACTTATTCTTGCATGTGTTTTAAGAAGGTAGTCTAGTTTCATTTTTCTGCATGAATCTGTCCAATTTCCCCAACACCATTTATTGAATAAACTATCTTTAACCCATTGCATATGTTTGCTTCCTCTGTCAAATATTAATTGACTATAAACGTGTTGGTTTATTTCTGGGTTCTCTTTTCTGTTCCATTGATTATAGGTCTGTTTTTATGCCAGTACCATGCTGTTTTGATTACTACAGCCTTATACTGTAGTTTGATATTAGGTACCATGATTTCTCCAACTTTGTTCTTCTTTCTCAGGATTGCTGTTGCTATGTGTGGCTTTTTGTGGTTCCATATAAAATTTTGAAATATTTGTTCTAGTTCTGTGAAATACATCATTGGAGTCTTGATAGGAATTGCATTGAATCTATAGATTGCTTTGGGTAGAATGAACATTTTAATGATGTTTATTCTTCCTATCCATGGACATGGTATGTGCTTCCACTTATTTGTATCTTTTTAAATTTCTTTAATGTTTTATAATTTTCCAAGTACAAGTCTTTTACATCCTTGGTTAGGTTTATTCCTAGATATTGTATTCTTTTCATAGCAATTGTGAATGGGATTGTTTTCTTAATCTCCCCTTCTGTCAGTTTGTCATTGGCATATAAAAATGAAACTGATTTCTGGATATTAATTTTATATCCTTCTACTTTACTGAATTCAGTTATCAGGTTTAGTAATTTCTTGGTGGAATCTTTGGGGTTCTCTATGTACACTGTCATGTCATCTGCAAATAAAGACAGTTTTCCTCCTCCCTTTCCAATTTGGATGCCTTTATTTGTTCTTTTGATCTGGTTGCTGTACCCAGGACTTCCAATACGATGTTGAATAAGAAAGGTGAAAGCATATATCCCTGTCTAGTTCCCAATCTTAAGGGGAATACTTGTAGGTTTTGCCCATTGAGTATGATGTTAGCAGTGGGTTTGTCATATATGGTCTTTAAAGTTTTATAACAAATGGCAGCCTGATTTTATCAAATGTTTTCTCTGCATCTATTGATATAATCGTGTGTTTTTTATCCTTTATTTTATGTGGTGAATCACATTTATTGTTGTACGAATGCCATACCAACCTTGCATTCCCAGAATAAATTCCACTGTCATCGTGGTTTGTGATATTTCGATGCATTGCTCTATTTGGTTTGCTAATATTTTGTTAAGGATTTTAGCATCTATGTTCATCAGGAATATTGTCCTATAATTCTCTTTCTTTGTAGTGTCTTCATTTGATTTTGGGATTAGGATAATGTTGGCCTTGTAAAATGAGTTTGCAATCCTTCCCTCCTCTTGAATTGTGTGAAACAGTTTGACAAGGAGAGGTGTTAATTGTTCTCGGACTGTTGGGTAAAATTTACCTGTGAAGCCATCCAGTCCAGGCTTTTTCTTCGTTGGGAATTTTTTTTATTACTAGTTCAATTTCACTAGGTGTATGTAATCTGCTCATTCAGATTCTGTGATTCTTCCTGATTTTTTTGGATGATTGTATGTTTCTAGGAATTTATCTATTTTGTCCACGTTGTCCAGTTTGTTGACATATAGTTGTTCATAATATTTTCTTAAAATCCTCTGTATTTATTTATTGCTCATTGTTATTTCTCCTCTTTCATTTCTGATTTTATATATTTGGGCCCTTTCTCTTTTTTTCTTGATGAGTTTGGTTAAAGGTTTGTCAATATTGTTTATCGTTTCAGAGAACCAGCTCTTGGATTCATTGATCTTTTGTATTGGAGTTTTAGACTCTATTTCATTTATTTCTGCTCTGAGCTTTATTATTCCTTCCTTCTACTCACTTTGAGATTTGTTTGTTTTTCTTTCTCAATTTCCTTTAAGTGTGAAGTTAGACTGTTTATTTGAGCTTTTTCTTATTTTTTGAGATAGGCCTGCAATGCTATGAATTTCCCTCTTTGGATTTCCCTCCCACAGATTTTGAATTGTAATGTCTTCATTTTCATTTGTTTCAAGATAACTTTTTATTTCTCCCTTGATCTCATTGTTGAGCCATTCATTGTTTAATAATATGTTATTTAGCTTCCATGTCTTTGTATTTCTTTTAATATTCTTCTTGTGATTGATTTCTAGTTTCATAGCATTGTGGTCAGAGAAGATGTTTGATTATGATTTCAATCTTCTTAAATTTATTGAGACTTTTTTGTCTCCCAACAGGTGGTCTATCCTAGAAAACATTGCATGTGAACTTTAAAAGTATGTATATTCTGCTGCTTTGGGGTAAAATGCTCTGTAGATATCAATTAAATCATTTTGATTTAGTGTGTCACTTAAGACCACTGTCTCCTTGTTGATTTTTTGTCTCAAAGATCTAACCATTGAAGTCCATGGGGTGGACTAAAATTCCTGACTACAACTGTATTTCTGTTTCTCTCTCCCTTTATGTCCATCAAGATTTGCTTCACATATTTAGTTAGGTGTTTCTTATGTTGGGTGCATAAATGTTTACTAGAGTTATATCCTCTCGTTGGGTATTTCCCTTTATCATTATGTAGTGTTCTTCTTTGTCTCTTACTACAGCCTTGGTTTTAAAGTCTCTTTTGTCAGATATAAGTACTGCTACCCCAGCTTTTTTGTCCTTTCCTTTTGCACGAAATATCTTTTTCCACCCCTTTACTTTTAGTCTGTGTGTACCTTTCAATCTGAGGTGAGTCTCTTGGAGGCAGCATATATGTCTTGTATTATTATTCATTTCCCCCTGGCTGGTTTGGCTCAGTGGATTGAGCGTCGGCCTGCGAGCTAAGTGTCGCTGGTTCGATCTTCCAGTCAGGGCACATCAGAGAAGGAAAACTCTGATTCCAAAAAACCTCCGCTGCCTTGTGGCATACCTCTTCAGGGGAAAGGCTAAGGGAGTAAACCCCGACAGAAAATCTGGAGCCGGAGTCCCTAAGGCGGTTTGACGTTGTAGTCAACACCGGCAACTCCTGCGGCGCACCTGAAGCCAAGCTGTATTGACTCCGTCTTTCCCTTGGATCCTTCAGCTGCGAAGAGAGGGGGGGTCTGCTGCACGGGCAACAGCAGGCCCTCCATATCACCCTTCCCAGGCTCTGTAGCTTCAGCTTCACTGGAGAGGACACTCCAGCGTCATCGCAAGATGTCGATTCAACACGGGAGGAGACAGATACCGTGTCACTCCCGAGTCGGACTGCACAGCCATTCTCGGCGGTGCAGATAGACTCTTAAGAAGCTACACCATCGTCTCTCGAGGCTCTGTAGCTTCAGCTTCACTGGAGAGGACACTCCAGCGTCATCGCAAGATGTCGATTCAACACGGGAGGAGACAGATACCATGTCACTCCTGAGTCGGACTGCACAACCATTCTCGGCGGTGCAGATAGACTCTTAAGAAGCTACACCATCATCTCTCGAGACGGACAGCTGCCGATGACGATTATTATTCATTCACCTGCCCTGTGTCTTTTGGTTGGAGTATTTAAGCCATCTACATTTAAGGTGATTGTTGATAGATATGTATATATTGCTATTTTATTTTTAGACTATTTTCCTGTTTTTTTCTTTCTCTTTTTCTTCTTCTTAAAGCAAGTCCTTTAACCTTTGTTGCAGTACTGGTTTGGTGTCAATAAACTCCTTTATGTATTCTTATCTGGGAAGCTCCTTATTTCTCCTTAAAATTTAAATCATAGTCTTGCTGGATAAAGTAGCCTTAGTTGTAGGTCCTTGCTTTTCATCACCCTGAATATTTCATGCCACTTCCTTCTGGCCTGAAGTGTTTCTGTTGAGAAATCTGATGACAGTCTAATTGGTGCTCCTTTTTATGTAACTACCTGAAATACTTTTGCAGGTTTTAGGATTCTCTCCTTGTCTTTAAGCCATGGCATTTTAATTAGGGCATGTTTCACTGTAGGCCTCTTTGGGTCCAACTTGTTTGGTGCTCTCTAATCTTTTTGGACTTGTGTATCTTTTTTCTTCACCAGATAAGGGAAGTTTTCAGTCATTATTTATTCAACTATGCCCTTGATCCCTTACTCACACTCTTGTCTTTCTGGTATTCCCACAAGGGGGATATTGTTACACTTCATGTTTTCCAAAACATTTCTTAAGCTCTCCTCACTTTTTAAAATTCTTTTTTCTTTTTTCTGGTCTGCCTGGGTGTATTTTTCCACCTTGTATTCCAAATCAGTGATTAGATCCTCTGCTTCATCTCACATACTGTTTATTCCTTCCAGTGTATTATTTATTTCAGATATCGCGTTCTATATTTTTGGCCGGTCTTTTTTATGGTTTCTATTTTTTATGCTGTTGAGAATCCTTATAATCGTTATGATAAACTCTGCCTGATGAATTGCTAGCCTCCATTTAATCTAGTTCTCCTTCTGAGGAACACTGTTGTTCTTTTATTTGGAGTCCGTTTTTTTGTCATTTTTCTTTTTTTATGTATAGTTAATTGAATATGCCATTACAGTTTCCCCAATTTCTTTCCCATTGCCCCCCTCCACCTAGTACTCCCTTCCCTATAGAATCATGTCCATGGATCATGTATGTAAGTTCTTTGGCTTCTCCATTTCCTTTACTATTCTTAACAACCCCCTGTCTATTTTGTACCTATGAATTATGCTTCTTAATCCCTGTACTTAATCCCTCATTTTCCCCCTTCCCTCTCCCTTCTGATAACCATCCTATGGTCCCCATATCCATGGATTCTTCTCCTGTTCTAGTTGTTTGCTTAGTTTGTTTTTGTTTTTTAGATTCAGTTGTTGATAGTTGTGAGTTTGTTGTCATTTTACTGTTCATAGTTTTGATCTTGTTCTTTTTCTTAAATAAGTCCCTTTAACATTTTATATAATAAGGGCTTGGTGATGATGAACTCCTTTAGCTTTACCTTGTCTGGGAAGCACTTATCTGCCCTTCCATTCTTAATGATAGCCTTGCTGAATAGAGTAATTTTGGTTGTAGGTCCTTGCTTTTCATAACTTTGAATATTTCTTGCCAGTCCTTTCTTGCCTGCTAAGTTTTTGTTTGAGAAATTAGCTGATAGTCTTATGGGAACTCCTTTGTAGGTAACTGTCTTCTTTTCTCTTGCCGTTTTTAAGATTTTCTCTTTATCTTTAATCTTTGGCATTTTAATTTGATGTGTCTTGTTTAGACCCTGTTTAGGTTCAACTTTTCTTCCCATTTTGTCCGCTTCTTTGTATTTTTCACATTAGTCATTAAACCAATCAATGATACAGCCTTGAGCTGTAATCAGCAGCCTGGCTGAAGTACCACAGGGTGGGACAGAGTAATTCCTGCTGGAGAGGCTATTGCTTCCCTTCAGGCTGATGCCACTTGGGGAGGAGTGCTCTGCCTGAGAAAAATGGCTTCTTCAGTATAGAAATGACTCAGCACATGGATCCTGGCAGCTGTTCCTTCAGTTCTCTCCCCAGAGCCACCAACCCCAGACTCTCCTCATGCATCTAGTCCACTCTGTCCTCCTGTTGACGGAGCCCAGGGTAAGTGGCTGCAAATGAAATTTTGTGTGTCCACTTTTTAAGGGGCATCTCCCTTTCCAGCCATCTCTTCCTAGCAGACAGAAACTCTGCTGCACGTTATCTGAGCTTCTTTCCTGCTCTGGTGCTATAGGCTGGGGTGCCTCCTTGAGGTTTAGACCCCACACTTCTCAGGGGAACCCCCCCTGGATGCTGAAGTAGCCCTCCAGAACTTCAGCTCCCACTCATAGGAGCCCAGCTGACCCTCTGGCACCTCCTCTGCACTCTATACCAGTCACGTTGTGGTGAAGTGGTTTTTTCTGTCTGTCCATGTTTATAGGGCTTCTCTCCAGCTAGTGTTCAGTTGGTTATCCAGGATGATTTCTCTACAAGTTAGTTGTAATTCCAGATTAGTCCTGGGATGAGGTTAATGTAGCTTCCACTTATGCCTCTGCCATTTTGGATGTATGAGCAAAAAAGACTATCTTTTAAATATTTGATGGTGACACTAATTTTTGAAGTACTATTAAGAATATGGTAATTTTTCTGATTTAAATTTCTGTCAGAAGAAAGTTGAGAGGTTTTCACTTGGCCCTTCCTACCATAATGGTCCTTAATCCACAAGTCAGGGAAACAATGGGAGAGCTCTTCCAGCATCTAAGAATGTGTACCCCAATTACATAACCAGAGATCAGTGAAAGAGCCGCATTGTGTGTGTGTGGACTCATTGACCCACTGTGAGATAGGGATGGGCCAGATTTCTTTTTTATGTGGATTCTGAGGGCTTCCACAATAATAATAATAACATGATGATGTTTTAGGTTCTCCGTGATAAATGTCAGCTCAAACCCGACAGGTCAGTGACTTTAAACCAGTGTGATACATAAATTTTGAAAACATGCAATACCTGACTATTTAGTTAGGGGCACTGACCTTTTTTCCCTTATAATGTCAAGTAAAATAATGACAACAGTCAACGCAACAATAGCTGTCTAGTGTGAATATCCTGTCTTGAACCATATGTATAGAGGTCATATAAGAGTTGCATCTTACTGGTCATCTTGCATAATAAAGTTGTGTCTGATTGATTAATTCTTGGTACCAGAAATCCTTCTATACAACTACAGGCACCTGATTTTTAAAAAGTCACTCTAGAGCAAACAAGGTAAGTAATTACTATGATCATATATATATATATATATATGTTTTTGGTGTACTGCATAATGTTAATTAGTTTATGTGTGCCATGAGATGAAAAAGGTTAAAAATCACTGCTATAGATAAGTTTCAGAGTCTAAATATTCCCTTTTGCTCAGTATACAACTCTCCTGGAAAATGGCTGAAGTCCTTTTGGGGGGTATATGAAAGGAAGATTTATTGTTTATATGTGAGATGGCTCATCATCATCTTGAATCAATAAGTCTGTGAACTGACATAAATCTGGAAACTGGGAGGAAGTGAAACTTTCCATTGTGGCATCTGACACCAACTTGCTGGTTACTAGCTTTCATTTTTGAAAATATTATAATCAAATTTAGCAACAGCCTAGTTGGCTCCCCATTTAGAAACATGATCTATTTTGATTGCCATTGATTTCTGTGCATCAAGGCTGTGACCATTATCATTCCATCCTTGCTACCTATTATATTAATAATGCTTGGTGGCTGAGAGTTACCACCTGGCCTCCATAATTCTGGGATCTCATCATTCACATTGATATTGTAGAGCCTATTTCCATAATAGAATCTCAAACTATTGATCACTGCATACAGATAACAACCATCACTGAACTCAAAAATACTAGTTTCTCCATCTCTAATCCAGCCCTTTTCAGAGGAGTGGTCTTTGGCCCCCCTAAGGTGCAAAGTCATTTGGTGAGTTTTTGAGTCTTACATTATAAATCATTCTACCCTCCCCCCCTTTAGCATTTCAAGCAAGTTTAGGTATATTTACCTTGGTTACTGCAAAAAGTCAACACAATGAAGCTTCAAAAAGGTGTTCATGTAAATATTAAGATCAGCTCTGGGTAGCCTCGACAGAACATTAAAGTTCACAAATAAAATACATGAAAGGAATGTGGCAACTACATGCCACATGTGATCTGTGATTTTCTTTTCCATAAAGGACATCATTAGGACAATTTGTAGACTTTAAATAAAATTAATATATTAGCTGAAATATTTCAATAATGTTAATTTCTTATTTTTGATAATTATAATAAAGTTTTATAAGAATATTCTTTGTTTTAGAAAATATACATTGAAGTATTTATGGTTAAAGGGCAATATCTCTACTTATCTCAATTAGTTCATAAATATATATACATATACACACACACATGCTAGGAATGTGTAAAAAGAAGTGAAGATATTGCCTGACGCCTGATATTATTGTGAAGTTCACATAGCATCCCTTGACTTCATGTCATAGGAAAAGAACAAAACCCTATTTGTATAAGAAACCTTTTTGCACATCTTTATTTTTCATATCACAGCCTGTTTTACTGCATAACTAATAGCTCATCTGTTATAGCTTAAATTGAGGGTCATAGCCCATTTTTTTATATAGAGATGGAGTTTTCTTCTTTGTTTCTCATTCTCTTTAGTGTCTGTAGTTAAACATGAGGACAATTAATTATATTAGGGCACCTTTATCTGGAAGGTTACAACATATTATTTAATGGAGAAATGTAGCTTAATAACTGTAATAAAAGTATCATTTCATTTTTAAAAAACAAACTGAAAACACATAAAACATATAAATCAGATGTAGAGTCAATCCTGAGTATATTTCTCTGGGGTAATGGATTGGAAATTTAATCCACTTGTGTTTAAAGTTCATAAAATCATGGTTTTTTTTTTGTTTGTTTGTTTTTCTCACGGTTCTACCTGTAGCTCTTTTACCAATACAGGCAGAGAGCAGGTCCTCAATAAGTATTTGTTGTGAAAATAAGTAAATAAAATAAAACAAAACAAAATGGCCTGTTTCAGAAGTTAGTTCCCTCTTATCAGAAGTACCTAAGGAAAACCCTGGCTGGTGTGGCTCAGTGGATTGAGTGTTGGCCTGCAAACCAAGTGTCACTGGTTCTATTCCCAGTCAGGGCACATAACTAGGTTGCACGTTAAGTCCCCAGTTGGGGGCATGAGTGAGAGGCAACCACACAGTGGTTTCTCTCCCTCTCTTTCTCCTTTTCCCTCTCTCAAAAAAATAATAAATAAATAACAAACAAAAAAATTAGTTTTTAAAAAAGAAGTACCTAAGGACCTGCTGAATGACCTCTAGGCATGGGTACTGTAGAGGAGATTGCTCTATCAGGTAGAAGATTAGAAGAAATTATTGCAAAGTTCACTTCCAACTTTTTACGTTTAATTCTATGATAGATCTGTGATTCTGCTCAAAATAAATGACAAACACTTCTCAGAAAACTAATTAAGGCATATTGTAAGAGACAAGGCCTGTCAATAAGATAGATTAGATTCAGATTTGGTGGACAACCAATCAATGAGATAGACACACTTGTGCAAAGGAGATGAACAGTGAAGATACTATTGATGAATTCCTAGTAGTGCACAGTCCAATGAACTAGAGAGCTTGCCTTTGGGAGGGAGGAATTTAGAGATGCTTCCTTACCTCATACTGTTTGTCCTTGTTTTTCTTTTAAATAGAAAGCAAGTGAACATGCCGATCACAAAATTCTCCTAAAGCTTGAGACACTATATACTCAAATGATTTTCTTTTCTTTGACCTACTCTGTGTGCATCTTAAATCTTCATCTTCAGGGTTGAATCTATGTTCTCAAGTAAATTGGTATGAGTTGTTGCCTTAATTTAGCAAAGTAGGGGCTATTTTCCATCATATTCCTTTCTAAACCTGTTGCTCAAATGATTTTTAAATAGTGATCTTAGTTCCCACCATTTATTCTGCTCATTTGAAGCAGAAGTATCAGATTAAGGCTAAACTGCACTCCCCCCTAAGATGCAAGTCTGTCTGGAAAAAGTGGAAGAAAAAATTTAAGTACCTCTTGGTTTCTACTTGTATGGGAGACCAAGAAAAAAACTTGTCTTAATGGATTAAATCTACCATTGTACTATGTGTTCCACCTATGTATGTTCATTTTTCTCTTTTCTTGCCTTAGTAAATATTTGTAAAATTATTTCTTTTTATCTTTATCAGTTTGTTAGTGATACATCATTTTATTATTTCTAACAGTAATGCTAGAGAGTGACACTTAAATGTGGTCTATAGATTTCTGACCATTTTAAAGGCATTTTCAAAGGTCCACGAGGTTCAAGATTATTATCAAGAATAGTAAAAATCATTTTCCTTTTTCACTCTGCTCATAGTTGCACTGATGGTGCAAAAGCAATAGTGGGTAGCTCTGGATGGGTCACTTGATTGGTTGGAGCATCATCCCATACACCAAAAAGTTGTGGGTTTGATCCCCAGTCAGGGCACATATCTAGGCTGTGGATTTAATCCTTGGTCAGGGAGGCACATACGAGAGGCAACTGATAGGTATTTCTGTCACATTGATGTCTCTTTCTCTCCCTCTCTCCTCCCCACATCTCTCTCTCTAAAATTAATAAACATGTCCTCAGGTGAGGATTAAAAAAAAGAAGTGGTGGGTAAAACTGCTGCTGTCTTAGCACAAATCAAGGGAGTAGCAACAAACTGTACTGGCTCATCATTGTATTCTTTACCACCATGCACTTGAAGGGGGAGAAAGTTAGTTTCACTTAAGAATGTCATTGATATAGCAATTAATTTTATTAGATATCAAACTTTGATCAATGTCTGTTTTTATGTCAGTATCATGCTGTTTTGATTACTATGGCCTTATAGTATAGTCTCATACTAGGTAGCATAATTTCTCCAACTTTGTTCATTTTTCTCAGGATTGCTGTTGCTATGCAGGGTCTTTTGTGGTTCCATATAAAATTTTTGAAATATTTGTTCTAGCTCTGTGAAATACATCATTAGAATCTTGATGGGAATCATGTTGAACTATAGATTGCTTTGGATAGTATGGACATTTTAATGATGTTAATTCTTCCTATCCATGAACACCGTATGTTCCCAGAAATAAGCCCACATCTTTATAGTCAATTAATATCTGACAGAGGGAGCAAGCATATACAATGGGCTAAAGACAGTTTATTCAATAAATAGTGTTGAGAAAATGGGACAGATACATGCATAAAAATAAAACTAGATCACCTTCTTACACTACACACAAGAATAAATTCAAAATGGATTAAAGACTTAAATTTTAGACTCAAAACCTAAAAATCAAGGAAGAAGACATAGACAGCAAAATCTTAGACATTCCTCATAGCAATATTTTATCATATTTATCTCCCCAGGCAGGGGGAAAAAAAAGAAAAAATGAACAAACGGGACCACATCAAACTAAAAACTTTTGCACACCAAAGAAAATCATCAACAAAATAAAAAGACAATCCACAGAATGAGATAACATATTCACCAATACATCTGATAAGAGGTTAATAGCCAAAATTTATAAAGAACTTACAAAACTCAACACCAATATATATATATATATATATATATATATATATATATATATATATACAACCCAATTAAAAACTGGGTAAAGGACCTGAATAGATACTTCTACAAGAAGACATACAGATGGCCAATAGGCATATGAGAAAAAGCTCAATGTCACTAACCATCAGAGAAATGCAAATTAAAACCACAATGAGATATCATCTCACATCTGTCAGAATGGCTATCATCCATAAATCAACAAACAACAAGTATTGCCAAGGATGTGTAGAAAGGGGAACCCTTTTGCACTGTTGGTGGGAGAGCAGATTGGTGCAGCCACTGTGGAAAGCAGTATGGATATGCCTCAAAAAATTTAAAATGCATCTACCTTTTGACTCAACGATCCCAGTTCTCGGAATATATCTGAAGGAACCAAAAAGGAATATAAGCAACCTTATGTGCATTGCAACCTTATTTACAATTGCCAAGATATGAAAGCAGCCCAAGTGTCCATCAGTAGATGAGTGGATAAAACAACCATAGGATATTTACACAGTGTAATACTACTCAGCCATTAAAAAGAAGAAAATTGTGAAAACCAGTGGGGGATGGGGTGGAGGAGGAAACTGCCAGTCTCTCAGCAGAGTCTGCTTGTTTAAAGGGCCCCAACAGTCCTAGAAGATCCACAGACCCACCCACTCTGGGAATGATGGCCAGGGCAACAGATAGAGAGGCGCCAATCCCATACAGAAGTGGGAGAAGTGCCTGGAAAAGGGATGAGTGCTGAGCAAGCAGCATTGTTCCCTCTAGGATCACTTCCACACACACACACACACACACACACAGTGCCACAAAGTGGTGAAATGGGTCGCCCTCTACTGACACATATCTAAGGATCCACCCCTTACAACATAACAGGAGTGACAGCTCTACCTAAGACACAGAAGCAAACACAGGAACCTGTCAAGATAAGGAGACAGAGAAGTATGGCCCAAAAGGGGGAATGGATCAAGGTTCCAGTGGGAGAACTAAGCAACGAGGAGATAGCCAACCTAAAAGATGTAGAATTCAAAACACTGGTGATAAAGATGCTCACAGGCTTGACAGATATACTTAAGTATGACAAACGCATAAGGGAAGAAGTGAAAGCTATGCTAAATGAAACAAAGGAAAATCTACACAAAACCAATGGTGAAGGGAAGGAAACCAGGGTTCAAATCAATGATTTGGAACATAAGGAAGAAAAAAACAGTCAACCAGTACAGAATGAGGAAACAAGAATTGAAAGAAATGAGGAGAGGTTTAGGAACCTCTGGGACAACTTTAAACATGCCAACATCCAACCATAGGGGTGCCAGAAGGAGAAGAGGGAGAGCAAAAAATTGAAAACTTACATGAGAAACTAATGAAGAAAAACTTCCAAAATTTGGTGAAGGAAATAGACATATAAGTCCAGGAAGCACAGAGAGTCCCAAACAAGCTAGACCCAAAAAGGACCACACCAAGACACATCATAATGAAAATTCCAAAGGTTCAAGATAAAGAGAGAATCTTAAAAGCAGCAAGAGAAAAGCAGATAGTTACCTACAAAGGGGTGCCTATAAGACTATCAGCTGATTTCTCATAAAAAAAACTTTGCTGTCAAAAAGGGACTGTCAACAAGTATTCAAGGTGGTGAAAAGCAAGGAGTTACAACCAAGATTACTTTATCCAGCAAAACTATCATTTAGAATAGAAGGGCAGATAAAGTGCTTCCCAGACAAGGTAAAGCTTAAGGAGTTCTTCATCACCAAGTTATTAATATATGAAATGTCAAAGGGACCTACTTAAGAAAAAGAATATCAAAATTATGAATATTAAAATGGCAACAAAGTCACAACTATCAACAACTGAATCTAAAAAATAAAAACAAAATCCTATGAAGCAAACCAGAATAAAAACAGAATCATAGGTATGGGGATCATTTGGAGGGTTATCAGCTGGGAAGGGGAAGGGAGATAAATGGGGAAATGGTACAGGGATTAAGAAGCATAATTGGTTGGTACAAAATAGACAGGGGGAAGTTAAGAATAACATAGGAAAGGGTGAAGCCAAAGAACTTATATGCATGACCCATGGACATGAACTAAGGGGGGGATTGCTGGAGGGAAGGAGGGTACTAAGGAAAGGAGGACAAAGGGGAAACAATTGAGACACTGTTAACAACATAATCAATAAAATACACTTTAAGAAAGGAAGAAGAAAAGTTTACCCTTTACGATAGTATGGATGGACTTGGAGAACATTATCCTAAGTGAAATAAGCCAGTCAGAAAAAGACAAATACCATATATTTCACTTACATGTGAAATGTAATGATCAAACTCAACTAACAACCAAAATAGACACAGGCTCATAGATAGAGAGCAGGATGACAGCTAAGGGGAGGAGGGTAGGTGTGGGAGGATTAAGCAAAAGGAAAAAGGACTCATGGACATAGACAACAATGCAGTGATTGTGGGGGGAGGGAAGTATAAGGGAACTAAATGGTAATGAAAAAAATACAATAAAACTTTTTTAAAAAATAAAAAAAGAACAAAAATAACCCTTGAATGCACATCTTTCTTAATATTTTGTGTGACAATGGGAAGTACACATAAATTACTTCTGATGCATATTAAAATATAATAGTTGAAATGAGGAAAAGCATTGTGAATTTGTTTCAGTTGCAAGTTGAATTAAACTTTTCATAAAATACCATTTATATCTGAAAGAATAACAAAAACTATGGTTTATTCAGGCTTTAGTATTTTGCAGATACTTTCTCAGAAAATGAACAGAGAGAGCCTATCACTTTGAAGGAAACATCTGGCAGGATTTATTTTCAATGGTGAAATTCAATGTTTCAAGCAAATTTAGAATTTGGTAAAACTGTACATATATTCATCAAATTGAGCATAAGAGCTTCCGAATACGTAAAGACTTTTGTAATGAGATTGGTAGAACTATTATATCATGTAATTTTTTTGATATTGTATATTGCACTTGCACAAAACCACACGTTTCAAGTGTACAATTCAACAAAACATTATTTTCACACTGCATTGTGTGCCCATTGCCCCAAGAAACATCTATTTGTTTCCATTTATCCCCATCTTGCCCACCTCCACCGAGCCTCCACCCCCCTTCTCCGCTGGCTAAATCCACACTGTTGTCTCTGTGTGTCATGTATATATGTTTTTTGTTTGTTTGTTTGTTTAATCCCTTCAGCTTCTTTTATCTAGTGCCCCAACCACCCTCTCCTCTGACAGCTGTCAGGCTGTTCCATGTATCTATGCCTCTGTTTCTGTTTTGTTCATCAGTTTATTTTGTTCATTAGACTCCACATGTGAGATCATATGGTATTTGTTTTTCTCTGGCTCATTTCACTTAGCATAACAATCTCCACTTCCATTCATGCTGTTACAAAAGGTAAAATGTCCTTTATTTTTCACAGCAGCATACTGTTCCATAGCTTTTTTTATCCACTCATCTACTGATGGGCACTTGGGCTATTTCCAGATCTTGGCTTAATATAGACCAATAGATTCTAATGTAATAGAGTATACAAAGTTTAATAGTAAGGTTTTAGATTCCACATTGTAACTAAACTTAAAAAAATACCACGTGTTGAATTTTGGTGCAGTATCTAAGGAGAATATCCAGTTATCTGAAGAGCCTAATAAAATAATCTTTTTTTCCAACTACGTCTATACATGAGGTTAGATCTTTTACATAACCTCAACAAAGTCAATGTGGCCCTGGGAGAATGGCGCACCAGGAGAAAGCATGGAAACCCCACACCCCTTCCCACATACCCTGCCCTATGCATCTGATTGATCCTTAGTTGTTTACTATTATAGTAAATCAGTAATCTAAATAGATTGTCAGACGTTAGCAAGATAGCAGGAAAGGAGGCTCCCTACTTTCCCTCCTCCAAACGATCTATATACAACTGCACTGGATCAAATCCCTCTGTAAGAAATCTAGAAACTTGTTGAGTGACTTCTACACATCAAGCAACTGAGACAATATCCACATTAAAGCAGGTAGAAATGGCTGAGACATACTGTTGCTTTAAAATCCCCTGGGCACTGCATCTCACAATTGGAAAGGAATCCCCAATGTCTTGTTTCTCCCTGAAGAGCAAAGGTTTTGGACCACATGTCTAGCACCCCAACTATTAAGGCTGCCACCTGAGGGATTGACTCCCAAATTACCTAGTTTAGGGATCCAGTTGGGCTTGGCATTCACAACCCCCCACATCCACATTAAAGACTGGTTTTAAATGGGCACATGCACGCTCCACAACCATCCCCACCTGGGGCTCATCACAGAAGGAGCATGCAAAAATGCCCATCTCCCTTTCACTCTGTAAGTGGTTTGACTGCATGCATTCCTTGCTGCAACCTGAGGGTCTGTCTTCTAATCAGCCTGCAGGTAGGTACTGACTGGAATTCCCCCAGGAGCCTGAAAGAGCCAGTATGCACTGTTAATGCCCTCTACATCTGTCTTGCTACAAATGAAACCAAGTGTTCAGATTATCCCTGGAAGAAACCTGTCTGTATATTTAGTGCCCCAACTTTTATAGCTGTCATCAGAGAGGCCCCAACATTACCTAGTTCTGAGAGCCAATGGGGCTTGACATTTGCAAGTTCTTCCGGACCACATTAAACAAAGATACAGTTTTTTAATGGGTATATGAGCACTCCCCATGATTACTACCCCTGGGCTCATTGCAGAGGGAAGAAGCAAAAATACCTATCTCCCAGTTTCTCCCTGGAAATGATTTGATTGCACACATTCTCAGCTACCACCAAACTTCTCATCAGCCTGCATCTGGGTGCTGACTGGGATCCTCCCAGGACCTTAAAAGAGCCATTGGGCACTTAACCTGTCTTCTCCTTTGGCCTTGCTGCCACAATGAAACCAAACCTCCAGCTTCTCCTTGGAAGGAACTTATCTACACATCTAGTACCCTAACAATTATGGCTGCCAGCTGAGTAATGGGTACCATATTATGTATCTCTAAGAGCTTAGTAGGCTTGGCATTAATAAATCCCGTGGGGCCACATCAAACTAAGAGATGGATTTATCCCCTAGCCTTAGCACAGAGGGAACAGGTGGAAAGTCAGGGGTCCCAATTTCAACCTGGAAGAGGTTTGGCTTCATACTTTATACATCTGCTGCCTCATGGGTCAAGCTTCTCATTAGCCTGCACCTGGAAGTTTAAGGAACACATAATTATTAGTCACCTGGGAGCCTGAATGGTGATATGAAAACTCCCTGAATCTTCTCCCCACAGCTTAGCCCAATGATAAAACCAAGTCTCCACTCCTCCCTAAAAGAAGTTTGTTTCCATACCTGCAAAAACTCTTCAACAAAATACTAGAAAGCCTAATTTAACAGTGCATTAACAGGATCATCCGCCAGAATCAAGTGGGATTTATCCATGAGATGTAAGGTTGGTTCAATATATGCAACGTGATATATCATGTTAACAGAATGAAGAACAAAACCACATTACCATCTCAACATATACAAATATTTGACAAATCAACATTTTTTCATAACTTAAACTTTCAACAAATTAGGTATTGAAGCAATTGACCTCAACTTAATAAAAGTCATGCATTACAACCCCATAGCTAACATTATACTCAATGATGAACAGCTGAAAGTTTTAATCTAAGATCAGGAAGAAGACAATGATACCCACTCTCACTACTCCTATTCGATATAATACTGGAAGTCCTAGCCAGAGAAATTGGGCAAGAATTATTATTTTTTAAAGTAAAATTACCTCTGTTTGCAGGTAAGATGAACACATACATAGATGTTTCTAAAGACAACCAAGATCTGTTAGAACAAAAAATAAATTTAGTAAAATTGCAGAATACTATATATATATATATAATTCAATTGTGTTTCTATATACTAACAACAAACTATATAAAATAGAAATTAAGAAAAAAACCCATTTTATAGCATCAAAAGAATGAAATACTGAGGAATAAATGTAATTAAGGAAATAAGATATCTCTACCATGAAAATTATAAGACATTGATTAAAGAAATTGAAGAAAACACAAATAAGTGGAAATATATGTCCGTAGATCAGAATAAATAATATTGTTAAAATGTTCCATATTACTCAAATCAATCACAAATTCAGTGCAATCCTTATCAAAATTCCAATGACATTTTTTCACAGAAATATAAAAAAATACTAAAATTTGTATGAAACTACAGAAAGCCATGAGTAATAGTCAAAGCAATCTTTCAAAAGAAAAACAAACCTGGAAGCATCAGATTTCCTCATTTCAAACTATGCTAGAAACTTATAGTAATCAAAACGGTGTGGTACTAGCATAAAAATAGACACATAGCCCAAAAGAACAGAATAGAGTGCCCAGACATAAACCCAAACATTTATGGTCAAGTGATCTTTGAAAATAAAAGTATGAATACACAATGATGAAAGGATAGTCTCTTCAAAAAATGGTGCTGGGAAAACTAGGTATTTACATGCAACAGAATAAAATTGGTTTTTATCTTGCACCACACACAAAAATCAACTCAAAATGACTTAAAGATTTAAATGTAAGAACTGAAACTGTAAAACTCCTAGAAGAAAACATAGAGATAAAACTTCTTGACATCATTTTTGGCAGTGAGTTTTCTGCTATGATACTAAAAGCACAGGCAACAAAATAAAAAAATAAATTAATGGAACATTAACAGAAAAGTCTCTTTACAGCAAAAAAAAAAAAGAATAATAAATAAACAAAAAGCCTACAGAATGGGAGAAAAAACTGCAAAGCATGTATCTGATACAGGGTTAATATCCAAAATATATATTAAAAAATTCATACAACTCAATAGCAAAAAAGATTAAAATGTGGGCAAGGAACCTGAATAGATATTTTTCTGGAAAAGACATACAAATGCCCAACAGGCATTAGTGAACAACATCACTAATTTCCAGGAAAATGCAAGTCAAATCCACAATGAGATTATCAAACTCACAAGGGATAACAAGTGTTAGCAAGAGTGTGGAGAAAATAGAACCCTTATACACTGTTGGTGGGAATGTTAATACAGCCTTTAGGAAAAACAGTATGAAAGTTTTTCAAAAAATCAAAAATAGAACTACAATATGATCCTACAATGTCACTTACAGTTATATACCCAAAGTAAATGGAAACATGATAGTGAAGAGATATTTGTACTTTCATGTTTATTACAGCATTATTTACAATAGCCAAGATATGGAAAATTACTTAAATGTGCATCAACAGATGATAAAAAAGTAGATATTTATGCAGCAGAAAGAAATAAGGAACTCCTACCATTTGTGACAACATGGATGGTACTATGCTTTGCAAAATAAGCCAGGCAATGAAAAACAAATACCATATGATATTACCTAATACAGGAAATTAATTAACAACCCAAACAAAAGAGCAAACTTGAATCAGAGGCATGTAAACAAGGAGCAGATTAACAGTTACTGGGGGGGAGGGGGAGGGAGAGAAGAGGGGGTAAGTAAGGGAAGGGTCTAGTCACGGAATTAGTATAAATGACCCAGGGACATGGACAATAGGGTGGGGATTGACTGTGGGAGAAGGCGTGAGCTGGGGGAGGTGAGCAATGGGGGAAAATGTGTGACAACTGTAATAGAAAAACAGTAAATAAATAAATAAGAAGGAAATCTGACAATTTACAACAACATTGATGAACCTGGAGACCATTATGCTGAGTGAAGTTAACCAAACAGATAATAAATTCTACATGACCTTACTTATTTGTTGAATCTAAAAATGTCAAAAATCGTAGGACCAGAGTAAAATGATTCTTTCCAAAGGTTGGGGGTTGCGAGTAATTGGAAGATGTTGGTGAAAGGGTACAAACTTTTAGTTACAAGATAGATAATTTGGGGGATTTAGTGTACAACATGATGATTTTAGTTAATAGTACTGCATTGTGTAATTGAAATTTACTAAGAGAATATGTCTTAAGCATTCCACTACAAACAATATGGCTATATGAGGTGGTGGATGCGTTAAGTTGATCATGGTAATTATTGCACAGTGTTTATGTATATTATTTCATGACATTCTATAACTTTAAAAATCACATTTTACAACTAAATTTATAGATTTTCATTTGCCAATCGTACCTCAATATAGCAGTGGGAAAAATTAATTACATAATAAATAAACATATTTGCTTCAATGAAATATTTTTAAGAACATAAAAACCAGAATGCAGTGTGCTAACATATATCAAGTAATAAAATAAACTGTTAGCCAAATATTTTATATATGGGAAAATTTATCAAAAATGAAGGATAAATTAAGCCATTCTCAGATCAGCAAAAGGAAAAAATCACTCATTGCTAGACTGCTCTTACTAGAAATACTATAAGCAATCTTGCATTTATTAAAAAGAAGACACTAGATTTTAACTTGAAACCATGCAAAAAAAAATAGAGAATATTGATAAAGGTAACTACACAGGTAATTATAAAACCAATATTGTATTTCTAGTTTGTAACTCCTCTTTTTCCTTCACGTCTTAAAAGACAAATGCACAAAACAATAATTAAACATATGCATTACTGCATGTGTAATGTATAAAGATGTAATTTCTAACAATAATAACACACAAAGGGGAGTAATGACTGAAAATATATAGAAGCAGAGTTGTATACTATTGAAGCTAAGATGGCATTAATTCAAACTGGGTTATTATGAGTTTAAGACATTAACTGTAATGGTCAAGGTTATGACTAAGAAAGTCACTAAAAACAAAAAAAGAAACAATTAAAATGGTACACTACAACAACTCAACTAAATATAAAAGACTTCAACAATCTAAGAATTGAGGAACAAAAGTCATATAGATAACAACAAATGATAGAAGTCATTTCTTATCAATAACTACTTTAAATGTTAATGAAGTAAACATCCCAATTAAAATAGTAGATTAAAAAAAACATGACCTAGACATATGCTGACTGCAAGGTACTCATTTCAGATTCAGTGATACAAATAGATTCAAGTGAAAGCACGGAAAAAGATATTCCAGACAAATAATGACCAGGAGGAAATGGTGATGGCTATACTAGTTTCAGCAGGGGGGTGGGGAGATGTTAAATTTTTAAAACTGTACCAAAAAAAAAAAAACCCCACAAAGAAATACATTGCATATTGATAAAAGGAGCAATCTATGAAGAACAAAGAGCAATTATAAATATATACACACCTAAAAACAGAATCCCAAAATATATTAATTAAGAACTGACATAATTGAAGGGAGTAGTAGATAATTCTATAATTCACTGGAAATGTCAATACCCCACTTTCAATATTGAATAGAACAGCTATATACAAGGTAAATAAGTAGAAATCTTAACTACTCTATGAACCAAGTAGAAATAACAGACATATTCAAAACAGTCCTCCCAATAAGGAGACTACACATTATTGTCAAGTGTACATGAAATATTCTCTAGGACAGAAGATATTTTAAGTCACAAAACAATCTTGATAAATTTTAAATGACTGAAATCATATGAAGTAAGTTCCACAACCACAATGGAATGACACTAGAAATCAATAACAGAAGCGATACTGGAAAAATTCACAATATGTGACAATGAAACAATACACTCTGACCAATGTGTCAAAAGAGAGATCACAAGGAAAATTAGAAAATACATTGAAACAACTGAAAACAAAACACAACATACCAGTTAAATACAATTAAAGCAGTGCTCAGAGGGAAGCTTATAATTTTGAATGTCTACTTTCCAACGGGAGAAATATCTAAACTCAAAAACCTAATCTTATAACTTAAAGAACTAGAAAAAGATCAAACTAAACCCAAAGCAAACAGAAGAAAGGAACTAATAAATATTAGAACAAAGATAAACATAATAGAAAATTAGAAAACAGAAAGGATCAATATAACCAAAATGTGATCTTTTGAAAATATTGACAAAATTGAGAAACTTTTAGCTACACTAATGAAGAAAAAGAGAGGAGACACAAATAACTACAATAAAATTTGAAATTAAAGAGGAGGCATTACACCTGACTTAACAGAAATAAAAAAGGATTATAAGATTCTATTCTGAATAGTTGCATACCAGCAAGTTATATGACCTATATAAAATATACAAATTTCTAGAAAGTTACAAACTACCAAAACTGATTGAAAAATAAATAAAAAATCAGAATATACCTATAACAAGAGATTTAACTAATAATATAAAAACTACCCACAAAGAATCGTATAGGACCAGAGCGTAATTGGTGAGTTTTACCAAATATTTAAAGAATTAACACCAATTCTTCTTCAATTACTCCAAAAAAAAAAAAAAAAAGAGAGAGAGAAAAGCACTTCTTAACTCATTTGATGAGGTATTACCCTGATACTAAAGTCAGACAACATAAGAAAACTACGTACCAATATCCTTTACAAATAAAGATGCAAAAATCCTCCATAAAACACCTGAAACTGAATCCAGCAGTATATTAAAAGGATTGTATTCCATGACAACATGGGATTTAACCAGAAATGCAAAGGTAGTTAAACATAAGAAATTCAGTCAATAAAATACAGTACATTAATAAAATAAAGGGGGCAAAGAACTTATATGCATGACCCATGGACATGAACTAAGGGGGGTGGGATTGCTGGAGGGAAGAGGGGTACTGGGCAGAGGGGAGCAAAAGGAAAAAATTTTGTACTACTGTAACAACACAATCAATAAAATATACTTAAAAATAAAATAAAATATGGGGAAACACATAATTATCTCAACTTTTACAAAAAATGAATGTGTCAAACTCCAACATCCTTTCATGGTAAAAACTCTCAACAAATTAGAAAAATAAAAAATTCCTCTACATAATAAAGAGCAAATATAAATAATTCACAGCTAACATTATATTCTATTTTAAAAGACTAAAATCAGGAAGAAGACAAGAATTATCACTTCTGTCATTTCTATTTATTCAACATTGTACTAAAAGTTCCTACTAGAGCAATTAGGCAAGAAAAAGAAATAAAAATTATCCATATTCTACAGAAATAAATAAGACTATCTCTGTATACAAAAGATACAATCTTATTAATAGAGAATCCTAAACAAGCCATAAACCCAAACTGAGCTACTAAACAAATTCAGCAAAGTTGTAGAGCACAAATAAACACACAATATTTGCTGCATACAATACACATTAAGCGCTAGCCATAATCTGAAAGAGAAACTATGAAAACAATCTCACTTATTAAAGCAACAAAATAATTAAATACCTAGAAATAAATTTAACCTAGAAGATGTAAATTTTATACACTGAAAACTATAGGACATTGTTGAAATAAATTAGCAAAAGCCTAAATAAATAAGAATACATGTCTGTTCATGGATTAAAAGGCTCAATACTATTAAGATGGAAGTACTTGTACACCCCAAATCAATTAGTACAATTATTTTAAATATCTCAACAGCCCTTTCTGCAGAAATGGAAAAGCCAATCCTAAAATTAATATGGAATTGCAAAGGGTCTGAAAGAGCCAAAATAATTTTGGAAAGAACAATGTTAGAAATTCATACTACCCTGTTTTAAAAGTTACTACTACTACTTACAACAAAGTTACAGTAATCAAAAGAGTATGGTATAGACATAAAAATAGAAATACAAATAAACAGAAAATAATTGAGAGTCCAAATAAACCCATATACCCACAAGAAACTGATCTTTAGCAGATATCAAAAGTAATCAGTGGAGAGTGGAGGAAATAGTCTCTTCAACAAATGATGCTGTAAAAAGTGGATATCCACATGCAAAAGATTGAAATTTGATCCTTTTTTCAAACCATGTACAAAACTAACTAAAAATGGATTACAAACTTAACAGTAGGAGCTAAAACTATAAAACTCTTAGAAGAAAACATAGTTTTGGCAGTGTTTTTAAAAATATGACATGAGGAGAGGGCAAGATGGCGGAGGACTGAGGAGAGGTTGCGGTTTCAGGCTCCCGAGACCCGTCTCCAGTTTGGGATAACTGCAGACAGAACATCTCAGTGAGCAGCTGGATACTGGCAGGAGTGGAGCCAAGGCACTGCTGGATTAGAGAAAATCCATCTGGGAACAACCTGTTTAGTGAGGATAGCGGAGGAAAAGGGGACGAAAACGGGATTCCTGACTGGGACGGCTGCCTGAGCTGCGGCCTGAGCTGCGGCGGGAAGCACACAAAGGCTTTTTGGCGACCACAGGCTGCCCCAGAGAGGAGTCGGGAGGAGAGCGGATCTCTGCCCGCTGGCAGAGACGGGAATCGACCAAGTGGCATTGGCGCCAAAGGACAGGAGACAGCCTGCTGCCGGGCAAGTGAGAACATAATTCTCCTTTATATTTTTCTCTAGTGGACGGTGGAGAGGGGAGGAAAGTTTGGGGGTGGTAGGCCATTCTTGAGGAGCGCAGGCGCAGAGGCGCGCTCATCCACTCCCCAACCCTACCCTTGGGTCGCGGGGGCGCACATAGGGAAGTGCTCTCACTCACTGGCCCAGGTGCACAGGGCCGTGAGTCCAGGCATCCCTCGGACACTCCCCAACGGACATAAGGTCAGTGCCCCAACGGGCACAGGGAGGGCCCACTGAACACACAGAGGACCGTGCGCAGATACCCCTAGACAGCTCCCGTGGGCTCCAGGCCCCAGGCCAGAAAGCAGACCACTAGCGCAGGCTCTGTTTGTGCCCACCCAGACGGGTGAAGGAAGGCAGGCGGCTGCAGCACCGGAACAGCGGGCGGCAGCAACTCACAGATGCTCACTTCCACTGAGCACAAGTGTCCGCGGCTCTGCCCTAAGAGGCGAGAGACCAACTCCCAGAGCTCGGTTCAGCGGGACTAAGGGCACGGGAGGCGCGCGAGCGCGAAAACACCTCAGCCCGGGGACAATAGGCACCAATCCCAGGGCAAACTCTTGGGCCGCCCGCGCGTGCAGGGAGGCGCTCAGGGACACCTCGGCGCGAACACAGAAACACCTCGGCCCCGCAACAATAGGCTCCAACCGCGGGGCAAACTCTCGGGCCACCTGAGCGAGCAGGGGCTCGCGCACAAGGGCACCTCAACTGGCTCCAGCGGGCAGGAAGGGAGCGCACCATGCCGGCAACCGCGGGCACGCACCATTGTGGCAACCGCGGGCGCACACCAGTGCTGCAAGAAACAAGAACCTCTGAACTGCCACACTAGACCAGCTGCGGATGCAGAAAAAGGTGGCAACACACCAAGGCTAAAACGGAATAAAAACATCGCTTTTTTTTTTTTTTCAATTTTTTTTCTCCCTTTCCTCTTTCTTTCTTTCTTCTTAATTCTTTCTTTTCTTTCTTTCTTTATTCTTTTCTTTCTTCTCTTTTCTTGGGTTTTTTTTGGGGGGGTTTTGGGGGGTATTTCTTTTTCAATTTTTTTCTCCCTTTCCTCTTTCTTTCTTTCTTCTTAATTCTTTCTTTTCTTTCTTTCTTTCTTTATTCTTTTCTTTCTTCTCTTTTCTTGGGTTTTTTTGGGGGGGTTTTGGGGGGTATTTCTTTTTCAATTTTTTTCTCCCTTTCCTCTTTCTTTCTTTCTTCTTAATTCTTTCTTTTCTTTCTTTCTTTCTTTATTCTTTTCTTTATTCTATTTCCTTGGGATTTTTTTGGGGGGTGTTATTTTTTCTCCCCTTCCAAAAAGAATAACAAACTTTATCTCTAACGTGTTACATATAACCTCTCCTTCTCATCCTTTCTCTTTAATAGTTGTTTATTCATTTGTGTGTCTAGTTTAGCCCCCCATCACTCTAAATAATAGAATATAATTACGATATAAACCCAATACAATACAATCCCACTTTCTTACTATATTATGCATTTTTCTATCCTTTTCTTCGATTTTTATTAACATACAATGTAAATATTACCTACTGGCTTGCACAGTCTCAACTATTATTAATCTATCACCCCCTCTATCAAAAATTATATTTTTCCTCCCCCAAAACAACTCTTATCCACTCTTCTTATAGTATAAAAGCTCTAATCTCTTTACATTTATATTAATACGGGCTCGTTGGCTGACGATAGCAGGATAGAGTGGGGGATACTTTTTGAAGGTGTGGGTCTCCTGCCTGGGCTGTGTGTTTATGTTTTTAACAGCATATCCACGAAAGAACTCAAGACAAAGCAGATAGAATGACTCTTAACCAACTAGCCAGAAGGAAGATCCTATCAAAGAACATCTGAAATATAACCAAACAGCATAAACAAACGACATAAAGGGTAACTCAAGAACATCAGGCTCAGGATATCAAAGAGACTGCACCACTGAAACCCCCAGATCTCCGATAAAGAATCTCACACCACAAAGGAGGGAGGGCAAAGCAGACTACCACCTCCCAAAAAACCCAAATAAATAGATAAATAAAAACAAACAAAAAGAATCCAACATGGTAAGACGCAAAAATAACCCCTCAACGAAGAGAAAAGAGGAATCCTCAGAAAGAGAGATAGATGAAATAGACATAGCCCAAATGTCAGACATGGAATTCAAAACAATGGTGGTTAAAAAGCTCAATATACTCGACATCCTTAAAATCAACTATGACAACCTCCAAGGAAGTTACCAGCAGCTCCAAGAAAATTACAGGGAACTTGCAGAGAACTACACCAGCATAAAAAAAAAAAAAAAAGGTATAGAAACTGTTAACAAGAACCAGGAAGAACTTAAGAATGCAATCTCTGAACTGAAAAACACAGTAGAATCAGTCAAAAGCAGACTAAACGAAGCAGAGGATCAGATTAGTGAGTTAGAAGATAATGTAGAGAAAAACTCCCAGACAATACAGCAAAATGAAAAAAGATTGAAAAAATATGAACAAGATGTAAGGGAATTACAGGACAGCATGAGAAAAAATAATATCAGGATCATAGGAATTAGAGAGGGAGAAGAAAAGGACCATGGAATTGAAAAACTGATAGGAGAAATAGTGACAGAAAATTTTCCGAACCTGATGAGAGAAAAAGTTATACAAGTTCAGGAAGCACAGAGAGTTCCAATGAAGAGGAACCCCCAAAAACCCACTCCAAGGCACATCATAGTTAAAATGGCAACATTCCAAGACAAAGAGAGAATCCTAAAAGCAGCAAGAGAAAAATAGCAAATAACATACAAGGGAGCTCCGATAATGCTATCAACTGATTTCTCAACAGAAACATTACAAGCCAGAAGGGGATGGTCAAAAATATTTCAAGCAATGAAAAACAAAGGCCTACGACCAAGAATACTCTACCCAGCAAGGCTCTCATTCAAAATAGAAGGTGAAATAAGGAGTTTCTCAGACAAAGGAAGACTGAAAGAATACATCTCCACCAAACCAGCATTGCAAGAGATGCTAAAGGGAGTGTTCTAAGAAAAAAGAAGAAAAGAACAAGAGAGGAGAGGAACAGAGGTACAAAGGGAAATGAATAAATACACGTCAATAATAACCTTAAATGTAAATGGATTAAATGCTCCAATTAAAAGACATAGGCTAACGGAATGGATAAGAAAACAGGACCCACATATTTGCTGTCTACAAGAAACACACCTCAAAACAAAAGATTTACACAGACTGAAAGTAAAGGGATATAAAAAAATATTCCAAGCAAACGGACCGGAAAAAAAAGCCGGGGTAGCAATCCTCATATCCGACAAAACGGATTTCAAAGCAAGGACAATAAAAAGAGGAAAAGAAGGACATTTCATAATACTTAAAGGAACAATCCATCAAGAAGATATGACTTTGATAAACATATATGCACACAACATAGGAGCACCCAAATACATAAAGAAAATACTAGAAGACGACAAAAAGGATATCAACAACAACACACTCATAGTAGGGGACTTCAACACTCCATTATCAACAATAGGCAGATCATCAAAGCAAAGAAACACCAAGGATATACAGGCATTGAAAAACACACTAAACCACATGGATCTAACTGATATATACAGAACTTTTCACTCCAAAGAAGCAAAATATACATTCTTTTCAAGTGCACATGGGACATTTTCAAAGATAGACCACATGATAGGACACAAAACAAACCTCAACAAATTCAAGAAAATTCAAATCATATCAAGCATCTTTTCAGATCACAATGCCTTGAAACTAGAAATCAACCTCAGAGAAAAAAATCAAAGACACCCAAACTCATGGAGATTGAATAACATGCTATTAAATAATGAATGGGTTAACAATGACATCAAAGAAGAAATCAAGACATTTCTAGAAACTAATGATAATGAGCACACAACAGCTCAAAACCTGTGGGACACAGCAAAAGCAATCCTGAGAGGGAAGTTCATAGCAATACAGGCATATCTGAAAAGGAGAGAAGAATCTCAAATAAAAAACCTAACCATAATGCTATAAGAACTAGATCAACAACAACAAACAAAGCCTAGGGCAAGAAGAAGGAACGAAATCATCAAGATCAGAGCAGAACTAAATGACATAGAGACTAAACAAACAATCCAAAAGATCAACAAAACTAGGAGCTGGTTCTTTGAAAAAATCAACAAAATCGACAAGCCTCTAGCCAGTCTAATCAAGAAAAAAAGAGAGAAGACACAAATAAACAAAATCAGAAATGAAACAGGAGAAATCACAACTGATACCTCAGAAATACAAATGATAGGTAGAAATTACTTCAGACAACTGTATGACAAGAAATTTGACAATCTAGAAGAAATGGACAAATTTCTAGAAACATACAACCTTCTGAAACTGAATCAAGAAGAAGTGGAAAGTCTCAACAAACCAATAACAAAAAAGGAAATTGAAGCAGTAATCCAAAATCTCCCTGCACACAAAAGCCCTGGACCGGATGGCTTCACAGGCGAATGCTACAAAACATTCAGGGAAGAACTAACTCCCGTCCTCCTCAAACTGTTCCAAAAAATCCAAGAAGAGGGGAAAATCCCAAACTCTTTCTATGAAGCCAGTATTATCCTAATCCCCAAACCAGGTAAAGGCACAACAAAGAAAGAAAACTACAGGCCAATATCACTGATGAACATCGATGCTAAAATCCTCAATAAAATATTGGCAAACAGGATCCAACAATACATCAAAAAGATCATACATCATGATCAAGTGGGCTTCATTCCAGGGATGCAAGGATGGTTTAATATTCGCAAATCAAAAAATATAATACATCACCTAAACAGAATGAAAGACAAAAATCACATGATCATATGAATAGATGCAGAAAAAGCATTTGATAAAGTACAACACCTTCAAGTGCCTTGCAACTAGATGTCTTCCCAATGAGACAGTCTTACAGATTTAGAGACTTGTTTGTTGGTTATGTTACATAAATTAACACGTGTTTTCTGTTTTCAAAGGACATAAGCCTATGATCGCATTACCTGAGTGATTATCTGTACGCATAAGCCTCACTTAATCCTCTCTGCAGCACTGCCTCCTGAGACTCAATGGTTTGGCTGAACTAAATGGCTGGGTTGGGGAAGAATGGGGTGGTCTGTGGGCTTCACTTTAAAACGGGATTCTCTTTTCTATCCTAATGGCTTGGACAGAAAAGGCCCAGAGGTCTGAGAGGGGGAAAACCTAAACAATTTACCTCAGCCCAAACTAAGTATAATGGGCAAAAGGGTTTTGGACAGATGAGATGTGCCTAGCACACCTTCTTACAAAGAAGCCCTTTTTTTTTTTTTTTTTTTTTTCCTAATATGGAACATTGAAAAATTAATCCCTGCCTTTTGTCGTCAAGTAGTTATGGATTGAATGATGTCTTTTAACCCTTTTCGCCAAATCTGTTGCCCCCAGAACACAACAAGGACAGCAGCCTGTTAAACCAAGCACGCCGTTGACCAGAGACAGCCAACTGACCTGGAGTCTGCACGATCCTTCCCCATGCGGGAAGGCCACCCTCCCCTCCACACCCCCACCTTATTAGGGTTTTCTGGACCCAAGGGTAGGTAGAACGACAACCATGTCCAGCTTGAAGCAGCTAGAGGAGCTCGAGACCTTCGCCCATTGTCCTTTACAAGATTACAAAGGGTCCTAATATTTGCGAGGGGGGGGATAGTTAATTTTTACGAACCAGGTGTATGGACTTGGGGTGGATTGCTGGGGGAGGGGGGTGCTGGGTGGAGGGGAGCAAGGGGGAGAAAATTGGAACTGTTGTAACAACATAATCAATAAAAAACATTAAAAAAAATAAAGTACAACACCAATTTATGATGAAAATACTCAGCAAAATGGGAATAGAGGGAGCATACCTTAACATAATTAAGGCCATATATGAGAAGCCTGAGGCCAACATCATACTCAATGGACAAAAATTGAAAGCATTCCCCCTGAACTCAGGAACTAGACAAGGTTGTCCACTCTCTCCACTCCTTTTCAACATAGTGTTGGAAGTCCTAGCCACAGCAATCAGACAAGAAAAAGAAGTATAAGGCATCCAATTTGGGAAAGAGGAAGTAAAACTTTCATTATATGCAGATGACATGATAGTATACCTAGAAAATCCTATAAACTCCACTAAAAGAGTACTCGATATAATAAGTGAATTTGGCAAAATCGCAGGGTACAAAATAAATATACAGAAATCTAAGGCATTTCTGTACACCAACAATAAAATAGCAGAGACAGAGACAAAAAAGAAAATACCATTTAC
This sequence comes from Furipterus horrens, assembly GCF_987537825.1. NCBI lineage: Eukaryota > Metazoa > Chordata > Mammalia > Chiroptera > Furipteridae > Furipterus > Furipterus horrens. Next base: position 25,738,504 of record NW_028327187.1, on the reverse strand, counting down.
TATAGCAACAAGAAAAATAAAGTACCTAGGAGTAAACTTAACCAAAGAGATAAAAGACCTGTACTCTGAAAATTACATAACATTGAAGAAAGAAATTAAGGAGGAAACAAATAAATGGAAGCAAATACCATGTTCTTGGATGGGAAGAATCAACATCATCAAAATGGCCATACTACCAAAAGCAATTTACAGATTCAATGCAATCCCTATTAAAATAACAATGACATATTTCACAGACCTAGAACAAATACTCCATAAATTCATATGGAACCAGAAAAGACCTCGAATAGCAAAAGCAATCTGGAGACAGAAGAACACAGCAGGAGGAATCACAACACCAGAAATCAAACAATACTACAAAGCCACTGTAATCAAAACAGTCTGATACTGGCATAAGAACAGACATATAGATCAGTGGAACAGAATAGAGTCCAGAAATAAACCCAGGCCTCTATGGTCAACTAATCTTTGATAAAGGAGGAAGGAACATAAAATGGAGTGAGAAGAGCCTCTTTAACAAATGGTGCTGGGAGAACTGGATAGGGACCTGCAAAAAAATGAAACTAGACCACCAACTTACACCACACACGAGAATAAACTCAAGATGGATCAAAGACTTAAATGTAAGCCATGACACCATAAAAGTCCTAGAGGAAAACATAGGCAAGAAAATATCAGATATCTCACGTAACAATCTCTTTACGGATACATCTCCTAAAGCAAGAGAAATAAAGGAAAAATAAATAAATGGGATTACATCAAACTAAAGAGTTTCTGCTCCGCAAAAGAAAACATCAGCAAGATGAAAAGGAAACCAACCATATGGGAAAACATATTTGCCAATGACATCACAGACAGGGGACTGATTTCCAAAAAATATAAAGAGGTGATACGACTCAACATTAAGAAAACAAACAACCCAATTAAAAAATGGACAAAGGACCTGAACAAACACTTCTCCGAAGAGGACGTACAGAAGGTCCATAGACACATGAAAAAGTGCTCAACATCATTAGGCATCAGGGAGATGCAAATAAAAACCACAATGAGATACCATTTTACACCAGTCAGAATGGCCATTATCAACAAATCAGCAAGCAACAAGTGCTGGCGAGGATGTGGAGAAACGGGAACCCTACTGCACTGTTGGTGGGAATGCAGACTGGTGCAGCCACTATGGAGAACAGTATGGAATTACCTCAAAAGATTAAAAATGGAACTGCCTTTTGAACCAGCGACTCCACTACTAGGATTATACCCGCAGAATCTTGAAACACCAATTCAAAAGAACTTATGCACCCCTATGTTCATTGCAGCACTGTTTACAATAGCTAAGTGCTGGAAACAACCTAAGTGCCCATCTGTAGATGAGTGGATCAAAAAACTGTGGTACATTTACACAATGGAATACTATGTAGCAGAAAGAAAGAAGGAACTCCTGCCATTTGCAACAACATGGATGGAACTAGAGAGAATAATGCTTAGTGAAATAAGCCAGGCAAAGAAAGAAAAGTACCATATGATATCACCTAATACAGGAAACTAAAGAACAGCACAAACAAAGGAACTAAATAGAACAAAGAGCAGAATAGCAGTCAATAGGGGGGAGAGGAGAGGGAGAGAAGGGGGATAAGTAAGGGAAGGGTTTAGTCAAAGAAACTGTATAAAAGACTCATGGACATGGACAACGGGGAGGGATATGATTGCGGGAGAGGGGGTGGATTGGGTGGGGGAGAGAAATTAGGGGAAAAGGGGACAACTGTAATTGAAAAACCAAAATAAAAGATAATGACATGAAAAGCACAAGAAACAAAAGTAAAATCAAAGTAAATATTAACAAATAAAAAATTTGTGCATCATAGTATTCCATTGTGTAAATGCAGAAAGAAAGAAGGAACGCCTGCCATTTGCGACAACATGGATGGAACTAGAGAGAATTATGCTTAGTGAAATAAGCCAGGCAAAGAAAGAAAAATGCCGTATGATATCACCTAATACAGGAAACTAAAGAACAACACAAACAAACAAACTAAATAGGACAAAGAGTAGGATAGTAGTCAATAGGGGGGAGGGGAGAGGGAGATAAGGGGGATAAGTAAGGGAAGCGTCTAATCAAGGAACGTGTATAAATGACTCATGGACATGGACAACGGGGAGGGATATGATTGTGGGAGAAGGGGTGGGCTGGGTGGGGGGAGCAATGGGGAAAAATGGGACAACTGTAATTGAAAAACCAAAAAATAAAAGAAAGAAAAATTTAGTGCATCAAAGAACACTATCAAGAAGTGAAAGAAAACCCATGAAATGGGAGAAAATATTTTTAGTTTATAAACCTGATAAAGGTTTGCTATCAGAATAAACAAAGGACCTTTAAAACTCAGCAACAAACTGAGAAAAAAAATTTTTTTAAATCAAAAAATGAGTAAATAATTCTCCAAATAAGATACACAAATGACTGACAAGCACATGAAGAGATGCTCAATGTAATTAAGGAAAAGCAAATCAAAACCATTATGAAATATGACATACAACAGGATGGCCATTTATACACTAAAGAAATTTAAAACTTGTTTTCAAACAAAAACTTAACATGGATGTTTACAGAGATACTTTAATAATAGTAAAAAATGTGGAAACAACCCAAATTCCCATCAATAAATAAATAAACAACATTGGCATATCTATACAATGGAATATTATTCAGCCATAAAAAGAAAAAAGTACTGATGCATGCTACTATCTAGGTGGATCTTGAAAACATTGTGCTAAGTGAAAAAAGCCTGACACAAAAGACAACATAATGTATAATTCCAATTATATAAAATATCTAGAATTTGTAAGTCCATAGAAATGAGCAGATTAATGGTTGCCAAGGCTTATGGAAGGGGGAAAAGGGAGTAACTGCTTGATGGGTTTCCATTTGTGGTAAAGAAGCGGGTATGGAATGAGATAATGGTAATGGCTACATACATTCTGATGTACTTAATACCACTGAATTGTACACTTTAAAATGCTTAAAATGGTAAATTTTATGTTACATGTATTGGACCCAAGTAAAAACGTTAAAAATTATTTCTGCAGAAGACATTGATAAGAAAAAAGCCACCGACCATAGAAAATGGTTTAAAATCACATACGCAAAAGAGGATGTTCTGTATCCAGAATATATAAAGAACTGTCAACACTTGATAGTTTGAAATCAAAGAACCCAATTGAAAAAATTGCAAAGGATTTCAGCAAACAATTTACCAGAGGGATGGCAAATAAGCACATGAAAACGTGTCTAACATCGCTAACCACATGACAAATGAAAATTAAGTCAACAATGAGATACCAGTAGAAGTCCATTAGATAGCTCAAATAAATTGTTTTTGTAAATGTTATTTTTAAAAGTTTACATTCATTATCATTTTGTATTACTTTCAGGTGTAGAGCATAGTAGTTAGACAATCATATACTTCACAAAGTGTTCCCCCAGATATTTCCTGGCACCATACATAGTTATTACAATATTATTGGCTATATTCTCTATGATGTACTTTCCATCCCCATGACTATTTTGTAACTACCAACTTATACTACTTAATCCCATGACATTTTACACCCAGACCTCCAAACCCTCTCTCCTGTGGCAACCATCAGTCTTCTCTATGTATCTCTGAGTATGTTTCAGTTTTGTTTGTTTATTTTGTTCTTTAGATTTCACATATAAGAGAAATCATATGGTATTTCTCTTTCACTGACTGACTTATTTCACTTAGGATAATACCTTCAAAGTCCATCCATGTTATTGCAAATAGTAAGATTTCATTCTTGTCTATAACTGAGATATATACCATTGTATATAGGTACCACTACTTTTTTTATCCACTCATCTATTGATGGGCATTTAGGCTGCTTCCAAATATTGAGTATTGTAAAAATGCTGCAATGATAATAGGGGTGCACTTACTCTTTGTAAACACTGTTTTTTGCTTTCTTTGAATAAATTCCCAGAAGTACAATCATTGAGTCATAAGGTAGATCTGTTTTTAATTTTCTGAGAAAACTCCATACTGCTTTCCACAGTGGATACACCAATCTGCATTTCCACCAACAGTGCGTGAGGATCCCCTTTTCTCTCCGTTCTCATCAACACTCATTTCTTGTAGATTTATTGGTAATAGCTATTCTGAGAGATGTGAGGTGATATCTCATTGTGGTTTTAATTTTCATTTCTCTAATGACTAGTGATACTGAGCATCTTTTCAAATGTCTATTGTCTTCTTTGGAGAAGTGTCTATTCAGGTCCTCTGCCCATTTTTTAATTAGATTGTTTGAAACTTTTCTTTGGTGTTGTTATATACATTCTTTATAAAATTTGAATAATAATCCATTTCAGAAGTCTCACTGGCAAATATCTTCTTTTATTCAGCAGGTTGTCTTTTCATTTGGTTGATGAGTTCCTTTCCTGTGCAAAAACTTTTAGTTTGATGAAGTTCGATTTAAAATTTTTTTTCTGTTGTTGCCCCTGCCCCATGAGATAAGTCAGTAAATATATTGCTCAAAGAAATGTCAGAAAGAATCCAAGATGGCAGCAGAGTAGATGGAAGCTACTCTCACATCCTCCCAGGACCAAACTGGAATTTCAACTAAATTATAGAACAAGCAACCTGAATAACCAACTGAAGATGAGCTGAAGAGGAGCCTTACAACCAAGGATTTACAGAAGCAGCAACATGGAGACTAGTAGGAAGGGCAGAGATGTGAAAAAGGCTGGCAGGCTCCCATAAGCAGTGACTGACATTCTGGAGAAATATCCCAGCTGTGAGAAGTTCCCCCTTAGAAATGTGGGTTTCAACCCCAAGCTGTGCTCCCCAGCCCAGAGCACCAGAGCCAGGAAGAGGCACCCACATAACATATGGCTCTGAAAAGCAGCAGGGTTTCTGTCCACCAAACAGAGATGACTAAAGACACAGGCAATCTCTTAAAGGGCCAATGCATTAAATTTTGTTCACAGCATCTCATTCTTGACTTCAGCAAAGGAAAAAGGGAACTAGATCCAGGTGAGGAGAGTCTGGGGTTTTTGGCTCTGGGGAGAAAGCTGAAGGGACAGTCACCAGGTCCCTTGTGCTGAGTCATTCTCCAAAACAGCAGACACCATCTTTCTAGGGTGTAGCATTCTCCTCAGAGCAGCATCAGCCTGGGGGAAAGCAATAGCTACACTGTCTGATCTCTCTCTTACCTCACCTCACCCTGTGACGTTTATTTCCTGCTGAGAAGTACAACCAGAGGCTTTTCCAGTGACTGAGCCTAACAGCCCACAGATGGAGGCAGGCAGAAGCAGATCTTGGAGTGCCTTAGTTCTTTCACTGAACTACCCCCAGGTCTGGTGCTAGTAAAAGCCAGTATTGTTCCACAGGTTGGTCCTTCCCACATATACCCAGGCCTAGCAGAGAAAGCCAAAGACTGTGGATTGCTTTTAGCTCCAAACAGGTCGCCCAGGACCAGTCATAGGCAGCATCTGACATTGGCCTATACCAGAGCCTACCCCAAATGCCCAGAATCAAACAGCCAATAGCCAGTTTCAACCAACAACAGAGCATGATCTGATAAGCTTCCCAAGTAGCATATCCAAATGGAAATCTCAGCAGACACCAAATCCTGCTGAGGCAAATTCCACTTTGTGGGGTCAGCACCTGCACAGCAACTCAAATGCCATCGTCAAGGTTGAGTCTCACCGTCAGCCAGCTTAAAGGCTGATCCCATGTATGAATGAGCCAATAGCAGTCAAGACTCAATTATAGCAGGAGAGCCCATATAATCCACACACAAAAAAAGGATGTTCCCAAAGCACCCAACTCAGGTGACCAATGGGATTGTACCACTGGACCCCACAGGACAACTACTACATCAGATCATGCGATGACGACTGGGAGTCACAGCAGATATATCTAATACATAGAAAACAAACACAAAGAGACAGACAAAATGATGCCTCAAATACAAAAACAGTAGAAAACTTCAGAAAAAGAGCTAAATCAAATGGAGGTAAGCAATTTATCTGATAAAGGGCTCAAAGTGATTATTATAAAGAAGCACAACAGCATGAAAAATAACATAGAAACCATAAAAAGAGCCAGTCAGAAATGAACAATAAAATATCTGAAATAAAGAATACAGTAAGGCTCTCTTCCTCGAGGATGCTTGGATGATCATGCTGTAGCTGCCTGAGCTTCCCAAAGGATGGTATTTTGGATGGGAGAAGAAACTCTGGGTACAGCCTAGGATTGGGCTGGCCTGGCAGAGGGTGGCAGAGTTTTCTTCTTTGGGTGTTCTAGAGGGGATTGGGCTCTGAGGCAGAAGCCTGACATTCTTCCAAAATTGTGTAGTTTTTGTATCTTGTGTTGTTTGAGTTTGTAAACTAATCCTGTAGAAATAAGATAATTAAAAACTAACAGGGGGAATGATTGAGGAACTTTAGAGCTAAAGATTTTAGCCTTAATTGATAGATTTAAGTGATTGAAGCTGTAAGAGTTAAATATTTTAACCTTAATTGATGGGCTTAAGTGATTAAAGCTGCAATTAAAGAGTTAAAAAATAATACACTAGAAGGAATAAACAGTAGGTTGGATGAAGCAGAGGGTTGAATCAGTGATTTGGAAGGCAAGATAGAATAAATAAAACACCCAATCAGAGCAGCAAACAAAAAAATTAATTAAAAAAATAAGGATAGTTTTTAAGGGACTTTTGGGACAGCACAAAGTGTAACAACATCCACATCATAAAGTCCCAGAAGGAGAAGAGACAGGAAGGGATCAAGAACTTATTTAAGAAAATGATGAAAACTTTCATAACATGGTGAAGGAAAAAGACACACAAGCCCAGGAAGAGCATAGAGTCCCAAACAAGATGGACTCAAAGAGGCCCACACCAACACCATCATAATTAAAATGGCAAAGGTTAAGGACAAAGAGAGAATCTTAAAAAGTAGCAAGAAAAAGACAGTCACTGTCAAGGTAGCTTCCATAAGACTGTCAGTTGATATCCCAACAGAAACATTTCAGGCCAGAAGGGATTGACACGAAATAGTCAAAGTGATGAAAAGGAAGAACCTACAATCAAGACTACTTTATCCATCAAGGCTATCATTTTAAATTGAAGGATAAATAAAGAGCTTCACAGACCAAAAAAAAAAAAAAGGTAAAGGAGTTTGTTACCACCAAACTCATATTACAAAAAATGTTAGAGGGCCTGATTTGAGAAGGAAGAGGAAGAAGAAAAAGAAAAAGGAGAAAGAAGAAGGAGAAGAAGAAAGAAGAAGAAGAAGGAGAAGAAGAAGAAGAAGAAGAAGAAGAAGGAGGAGGAGGAGGAGGAGGAGGAGGAGGAGGAGGAGGAAGAAGAATGAGAAGAAAAGGAGAAGAAGAAGAAGGAGGAGGAGAAAGAGGAGGAAAAGGAGAAGGAGGAGGGAGAAACAGGAATGTAGTTAAAAGAATAGATATCAATAAATATGTGCCTATAAATAATCACTTTAATATAAATGGCTTAAATGCTCCAATCAAAAGACATAGGGTAGCTGAATGAATAAGAAAAAAAAAAAAAAAAGACCCAGCCCTGGCTGGGTGGCTCAGTTAATTGGAGCATGCACCAAAAGATTGTGGGTTTGATCCCCAGTCAGGGCACATGTCTAGGTTGCAGATTCAATCCTTAGGGTATGTATGGGAGGCAACCTATTGATGTTTCTCTTTCACATCTCTCTCTCTGCCTCTCTCTCTCTTTCTCCCTTCTTCTTACTCTAAATGCAAACAAAAACAAAAACAAACATATCTTTGGGGGCACATGCCTGGGTTGCAGCCATGTCCCCGGTTGAGGGCACTTGAGAGGCAACTGATCGATAAATCTCTTGCACACCCATATTTCTCTTCCTCCCTTTCCCTCTCTCTCTAAAAACAAATAAATGTTTTTTTTAAAACTTATCCTTGGGTGAGGTTTTAAAAAATAGAAAATAAGAGCCATATATATGCCATCTGCAAGAGACCCACTTCAGAATGAAAAATACACACAGACTACAATAAAGAATGAAAAAAACATATCTCATGCAAATAGGAAAAAAACCTGTTGTGGCAATACTTAATATCTGACTAAATAGACATTAAAACAAAGGCTATAGTAAGAGACAATGAAAAACACTACACATGAGATCAGGTGCAGGGTGATATGACATAGACCGAGAGTGATAAAGACACAATACAATGTATTAATGATGTATTATAAAATTATATAACTGAAACCTATATAACTGCATTAACCAATGTCACCCCAATAAATTCAATAATAAAAAATAAAAAAGAAGTATACTATCTAATGATACAGGAAGAAATTTAAGAGGATATAGCCCTTCTAAACATTTACGCACCCAACATAGGAGTGCCTAAATATGTAAAACAAATACTGATGAACATAAAGGAAGAGATTGACAGGAATACAGTCATAGTAGGCAATTTTAATACCCCACTGACTTCAGTGGATAGATCTTCCAGACAGAAAATCAGCAATGAAACAACAACCTTAAATGACACACTAGATCACAATGATTTAATTGCTATCTTCAGAGCATTTCACATCAAGGCAGTAGAATATATATTCTTCTTAAGTGCACATGAAACATTTTCTAAGATATACGACATGTTAGGACACAAAACAAATCTCAGTAAATTTAAGAAGATTCAAATTATATCAAGCATCTTCTCTGACCACAATGCTATGAAACTAGAAATCAATAATGAGAACACTGAAAAACACACAAACACATGGAAGCTAAATATCATGTTATTAAACAATGAATGAGGCAACAGCGAGACCAAGGAAGAAATCAAAAGATACCTTGAAACAAATGAAAATATGACACAACAATCCAAAATCTGTTAGACACAGAGAAAGCAATCTTAAGAAGAAAATTCACAGCATAACAGGCCTGTCTGAGAAAACAAGAAAAATCTCAAATAAACAATCTAATTTTACACTTACAGGAACTTGAAAAATAACAAACAAAGCCAAAAGTGAGTAGAAGGAAGGTAATAATAAAGATCAAATCAGTAATAAACAAAATTAAGCCTAAAAGAACAATACAAAGGATCAATGAAGTCAAGAGATGGTTCTCTGAAAAGATATACAAGATTGACAAACTTTTAACAAGACTAATCAAGAAAAAATAGAAGACTCAAATAAATAAAATCAGATACAAAAGAAATGAAGGAATAACTGATACCAAAGAAATACAAAGGATTGTAAGAAAATATCATGTACGACTATATACCAACAAATTGGACAATCTGGGTGAAATGGATACATTCCTAGAAACATACAATTGTTCAAGATTGAATCAGAAAGAATCAGTGAATCTGAATAGACAGATTACAACTAGTGAAATTGAACAGTAATAAAAAAATTCCCAACAAATGGAAGTCTTGGACCAGATGACATCACAGGTGAATTTTATCAAATATTCAAAGAACTAATATCTATTCCTCTCAAACTATTTCAAAAGTCAAGAGGAGGGAAAATTCCCAAGCTCACTTTATGAACCCAGCATTATCCTAATTCAAAACCAAATAAATACACTACAAAAAAAGAAAATTATAAGCTAATATCCCTGATGAAAATAGATGCTGAGATACTCAACAAAACATTATCAAACCAGATCCAACAATACACTGAAAAGATCAAGTGGGATTTATTCTTGGGGTGCAAGTTTGGTAAATATTCACAAATCAATAAACATGATACACCACATAAACAAAATGAGGGATAACAACCACTTGATCTTATCAATAGAGGCAGAAAAGCATTTGAAAAAATACAGCACAAATTTATAATAAAAACTCTCAGCAAAGTGAGAATAGAAAGAACATACATCAATATAATAAAAACCATATATGATAAACCCACATCCAACATCATACTCGATGGGCAAAGACTACAAATGTTTTCCTTAAGATGGGGAACAAGACAGGGATGTCTGCTTTCACCACTCTTATTCAACATAGTACAGTAAGTCTTAGCCACAGCAATCAGGCAAGAAAAAGATATAAAAGACATTTAAATCGGAAATAAAGAAACAAAACTGTCATTATTTGCAGATAACATACTGAACATAGAGAACCCTAAAAATTCCATCATAAAAATACTAGAACTGATAAGTGAATTCAGTAAAGTAGCAAGATATAAAATAAATACCCAGAAATCAGTTGCATTTTTATGCACCAATAATGAGTTACTAAAAAGGAAAACTAAGAAAACAATCCCATTTGTAAATGCTTCAAATTAAAGAGGCTACAAATATATGAAAACATATATTGTGTTCATGGATAAGAATGAACAGCATTAAAATATCCATATTAACCAAAGCAATCTACAAATTCAACACAATTCTTACCCAGATACCAATGGCATATTTCACAGAACTAGAACAAATATTTCAAAAATTTATATGGAACCACAAAAGATGCTGAATAGGAAGAGTAATCTTGAGAAAGAGGAACAAGTTTGGAGGAATCACATTACCTAATATCAAACTATACTACAAGGCCATAGCAACCAAAACAGCATGGTACTGGAATAAAAGCAGACATACAGATCAATGGAACAGAATATAGAACCAAGAAATATAACCACACATTTGTAGTCAATTAATATATGACCAAGGATGCAAAAACATAAATGGAGGCACTTCCAGCCAAGATGGAAGCATAGACAGACACGCTGCGTCTCCCTCCACAACTAACAAGGAATACAACTACCTCAAAACTAGAGACAACCAGAAGTTCCAGAAAATCAAAGTGCATGGAAGTTCAGCAAACAAAAATATAAAGAAGAAATACTCATCTAGACAGGCAGGAGTGGCGGAGCCGGGGTGGAGAGGACACGGCGTGGTGGTGGCAGAAGCGGCGGCAGCAGCAGGCCAGTGGAAAGCGCAGTCACATGTTTTAAAAAGTCAGGAGGGACACCTGGGGAGTTCCCAGCTCCTCACCGAACCTTGCAGCTCATGGTCCCAGCACTGGGGAAAATCAAGCCTCATTGCTTCTGACTGTGCAGACCAGTGGAGCTTGGGGCGGAGGCAGAAACTGCTGGTCTTTCAGCAGAGTCCGTTTGTTTAAAGGGCCCCCATGGTCCTAGAACATTCGCAGACCGCCTCTGGGAATGACGACCAGGGCAGCAGCTTGAGGGGTGCCAGTCCCTTGCAGAAGTGGGAGAGGCACCTGGAAAATGGGTGAGCGCTGGGCAGGCAGTATTGTTCCCTCTCGGACCCCCACCACCACCATGTACAGCGCCACAACTTGGTGAAACAGGTCACCCTGTACTGACAAATCCCTAAGACTCCACCCCTTAAATGTAACAGGAGTGATAGCTGTACCTGGAACGCGGAAGCAAACAAACACAGGAGTCTGTCAGAATGAGGAGACAGAGAAGTATGGCCCAAAGGGGGAAATCGATCAAGGTTCCAGAGGGAGAACTAAGCGACAAGGAGATAGCCAACCTAACAGGTGAGAAGATAGAAAACCTAACAGATGAACAATTCAAAACACTGATGATAAATATGCTCACAGGCTTGACAGATGTACTTGAGTATGGCAAACGTATAAGAGAAGAAGTGAAGGCCATGCTAAGTGAAAAGAAGGAAAATCCACACAAAACCAAAGGTGAAGGAAAGGAAATCAGGGTTCAAGTCAATGATTTGGAACACAAGGAAGAAAAAAACAGTCAACCAGTGCAGAATGAGGAAGCAAGAATTGAAAAAAGCTATCATTTGGAATGGAAGGGAAGAAGAAGTGCTTTCCAGACAAGGCAAAACTAAAGGAGTTCATCATCACCAGCCATTATTATATGAAATGCCAAAGGGACTTACTTAAGAAAAAGAAGATCAAAACTATGAACACTAAAATGACAACAAACTCACAACTATCAACGACTGAATCTAAAAAGTAAAAACAAAATTCAACTAAGCAAACCAGAGTAGAAACAGAATCAGAGGTATGGGGATCATTTGGAGGGTTATCAGCTGGGAGGGGGGTGGGGGAGAAATGGGGATATGGTGTAGGGATTGAGAAGCATAATCGGTTGGTACCAAGTAGACAGGGAGAAGTTAAGAATAATATAGGAAAGGGTGAGGCCAAAGAACTTATATGCATGACCCATGGACATGAACTAAGTGGCGTAGGATTGCTGGAGGGAAGTGGGGTACTGGGCAGAGGTGAGCAAAGGGAGAAAGAAATTGGAACTGCTGTAACAACATAATTAATAAAATATACTTTAAAAAGCATAAATGGGTTAAATATGTCTATTCAATAAATGTTGTTGGAAATATTAGACAGATACATGCAAAAAATGAAACTAGACCACCTTCTTATGTCATATACAAGAATAAACTCAAAATGTAGTAAAGACTTTAATGTTAGACTTGAAATCATAGAAATCCTTGAAGGAAAGATAGGCAGTAAAATCTTGGATAGTTCTTGCAGCTGTATTTTTTCTGATATATCTTCATGGGCAAGGAAAACAAAAGAAAAAATAAACAGAAGGGACAATATCAACTAAAAATTTTTGCACACCAAAGGAAACTATCAACAAAGTGAAAAGACAACCCACTTAGTGGGAGAGTATATTTGCTGGACGACGACGACGACGACGATATTTGCTGGTACATCTGATAAGGGGTTTAATATCCCAAATTTGTAAGCAACTTATAAAAGTTAATGCCAAAAAATAATATCCAGTTAAAAATGGGCAGAGGACCTGAATAGACATTTCTCCAAAGAGAACATACAGATGGCCAATAGACGTATGAAAAAATGCTCAACATCACTGATCATCAGAGAAATGCAAGTTAAAACCACAATGAAATATCACCTCACACCTGTCAGAATGGCTATCAACAATAAATCAACAAGTATTGGCAAGGATGTGGAGAAAAAAGAATCCTCATGCACTGTTGGTGGAAATGCAGATTGGTGCAGCCATTGTGGAAAGCAGTATAGAGTTACCTCAAAAAATTAAAAAATGAAACTGCCTTATGACCCCACAATTCCACTTCTGATAGTTTAACTGCAGGAAACTGAAACACTAATCCAAAAAAAAAAATATATGCACCCCTGTGTTTGTTGTAGTGTTATTTAGAGTAGTCAAGATTTGAAACAGCCCAAGTGTCCATCAGTAGATGAGTGGACAAGGAATCTGTGGTACATTTACACAATAGAATACTTCTAGGCTATAAAAAGAAGGCAGCTTTACCTTTTGTAACAGCATGAATGGACTGGGAAATTATTATGCTAAGTGAAATAAGCCAGTCAGAGAAAACAAATACCATATGATTTCACTCATATGTGTAATCTAATGAACAAGCCGAACTAACAAGCAAAATAAAGACAGACTCATAGATAGAGAACAGGCTGATATCTGTCAGGGGGAGGGGCCAGGGGGTTGGAAGAAATGAGCAAAAAAGAGAGAGAGAGAAAGAACTCATGGGCATGGACAACAGTATGGTGATTGCAGGGTGGTGGAGGCGTGGGAAGGGGAAGTGGAGGAAGGTATAGGCGAGATACATGATGATGGATGGACACTTGACTTTGGGTGGTAAACACACAATACAGTATACAGATTATTTGTTGTAAAACTGTACACCTGAATCCTGTAAAATTCTGTCAACCAGTGTCAAATTAGACATCCAAGTGGAGCTACACAGTAAATGGTTGGATATATGAATATGACGCCCTATTGAGAGATCTGGGCTGATATAAATGTAAGAGTTAATAGCATGATTGTAACACTTACGAAAGAGAATATGTCTCAAGATAGAGTCCTGTGAAACTCCACTGTTTAGGGGTCAGGAAAATAACATGAAAAAAGCAAATGTATTTGAGAAACAATAGCCATAGAGGCAGAATATGGTGTCCTGCAAGCAAAGTTAAAGGAGAGTTCAAGGAGGAGAAAGTAATATATTTTGTCAAATGTTGCTTATAGGACGAATAAGATGAGAATTGAGAACAGATCATTGGATTCGGCAATGATCGAGGTCATTGATGGCTTTGACAAGTGCAGTTTCAATGGAGGAAAAGGGCAAAATACTAATTAGAATGGGTTCATGAGAGAACAAGAGGAGTCAAATTCAAGACAGGGAATATATATAACTCTTCCAAGGAGTTTTGCTGTACAGGAGGGGGGCAGTACATAGAGGGAGGAAGTAGTAAGAGGGTTTTTGCTTTGTTATGTTTTTAGGATAGGAGAAGTATTTGACTATGGGAAAACTCTAGTAAAGACAGGAAAAATGATGGTGTCAGAATATGAAGTATTATTGGAGCAGAGATTTTTAAAAATATTTATTTATTTATTTTTAGAGAGAGTAGAAAGGAGAAAGAGAGGGAGAGAAACATCACTGTGTGGTTGCCTCTCACTCGCACCCCCAACTGGGGACCTGACATGCAACCTAGTCATGTACCCTGACTGGGAATCGAACCAGCGACACTTTGCTCGCAGGCCGACGCTCAATCCACTGAGCCACAGCAGCCCGGGAGTAGAGTTTTTAAATAGGGCAGAGAGCTTTGGGTCTAGTGTACAAGGAGAGAAACTCTGTTAGGAGAAGGACAGTGTATCCATAGTAACAGGAAAGAAGTTAAAATATAATGGGCACAGATATCGGTAGGTGAGTACATATAATTATATGACCCTAAGAAAAATCTGCTACGATTGCTTCTATTTTCTCATTGAAGTATCTGAAATAGCAAGCAAGAGCATAAGCTGAGAGTGAGGATGGGAAATATATTGAAGTTTGAGGAAAAAGGACATGGAATAGTTGTCTAGAAAAGTGGGAGGGTGAATGGAATAAGGAAATGTACTGTAATTGGCAGCAGTAAGGGCCTACTTGAAATTCATTGCCCTAACTATAAAGTGAGATAATTCCTCAGGATTGTATGTTTTTCTTCAGCTATGTTCATCCAGGTTTCAGGTTACATATAATTAGTGCATGGTTCTTATCCATTTCTAGAAGCAAAAAAAAAAAAAAAATGACATCATCCACCATTAATCCTACTGAGAAGTGGTGTTGGGGAAGTGGATCATAAAGGAGAGAATCTCAGCCAGCCACTGATCTCCTTTCCCAAAGAGAAGAGCTATATCCCCAATTTGTCATATGTTTAATGGCTAAGAGAACAAAAAACTAGAGAAAGCTGGGGGAGGACACTTAATCTTCCACCTTTCATGGCTGGCTCTATGGGAAGAGATTTCTTAATCAACCCAAACCTCTTTCCTCACCTGTTATGCACTGCTCTCCATTGGAGAAGTGACTTGACTAATAGGTGAGTTTGGATGAATAACCTGTGCCTGTGCCTTGTCCTTGGCATCCTCCTCTTTTCTCTTTTGAGATCTGCCTGCCTGTAGAGGAAGGTACATTCTGCTCTGCTCGCTCCACTTTCCCATAGGCTTAGCAGTGCAGCCTGTGACCTGTGGGGTAGACCTGAAATGTTGGGGGGCGGGCAGCATAGATAAGGTCCTTAAATCTAAGCTATGTTCTCCAATCAACTGTATTTGTAGTAAGCTGATTATTTTTATTTTTATTTGCCTGATCCCTGTCTCTGTCTCTCAATTGGTTCTAACCTCAGGTAGGAAATATAAAGATACTGATTAGTTCCCTCAAATGTTTACATTGTTTAAAAAAAATGATTATTTTCCCTGGCTGTGTGGCTCAGTTGGTTGGGGCATTGTCCTGTACACCAAAAGATTGTGGGTTCCGTCTTCAGTCAGGGCCCATACCTAAGTTATGGGTTTGATACACAGTTGGGGTGCATAGGGGAGGCAATCGATCAATGTTCCTCTCTCATATCAATGTGTCTCCCTTCCCAAAATCAATAAACATATCCTTGGGTGAGGATTTTAGAAAATTGATCATTTAAGGTGATGGTAAATAGAACCATACATTGTGAAACTATATAACAATATGATAACGTAGGAAAATATAAATCTTCCTGAAACACAGTGGGCGCTCACTAAATAAATGTTGAATTTATTTTATACAGAGGTACAACCAAAGCAAGACCTACTACAAGCCTCATTTTGGCTATGAACAAAGATTTTTGGGTAAATTTTTGCTTTATTGCTAAAAATTTCATTGAAAAAATTATAAATCGTTTCCCCACAATTCTACTTTATAAAACAGGATGGAGTCTAATGAATAATTAACTTTAACTTCCCAAAGGGTCCTAATAATAATAATGATGCTAATACTAATGACAATCATGGTAAAACTGAACATTTATTTACTGCTTTGCTTTATACCAACCACTGTTTTCAGTGATTCACATGCAATATCTCATTTAATTCCCACAACTATATGAGGCAGATACTATTATTATCTGTATTTCAAAGGTGAAGGGACTGAGGCAGTTAATTAACTTGAGTAAGATCATAAAGCTAGTAAGATGACACAGTAGGACTCCAAACTCAGGAAGTCTGATTCCAGAGTTGCCGTCTTAACCTTTAAATTATACTACCAATAGTCAGTAATTGAGCAGGTTATATATATATGCCTCCTAGTTACCACAAGAGTGCCAAAGCACATACAATGGGGAATTACTGAAACCCATAGAAATAGCCCTCTGTTTTGATAGCATTGCTAACAGCAGGGAACACAGTTTTCGTTGAGTTAGATCTGACGCTTGTTTTTGACTACTTTTTGACATCTGAATCCAAGAATGACCCCAGTTTTTCTCTATCATGTCAGCTTTTTAAGGTACAGGATACCTTCCCTTTGTCCCAAAAATCATACAAAATGTACATACAAAGGAAAATAAAAAACTTACCTGAATATACTGTTTATGTAGAGTTATTTTGTCATATAAAGGCTATATATTCTAACTGTAAGTCAAATTGTGTACAAGTAGTAAAGTTCTGCTACCAAATATACATATTAAGGTATTTTATCTTTTCAAACGACAGACTAGGAAATGCCAAAGTTAGATACTTGAAACAGTCTCCTTCAGATGGCAAAGCTTTAACAAATTGCTTCATGAGACACAGTCTTATGTGGAGAGGTGGGAATATAATGTTTTTTCTGTCAACAAGTGGCTCATGTTGAACGTTTGGATCACCAGGTTTGAGGTCAGGTCTTGAAGGCCAATTCGACTCCACCCAATGCTTCTCACGAGCTCTGCTGTCCCACATACACAGAAAACAGGGGTACTTGGTGTATTCATGTTGCTGACCAAGAAGGAAGCAGACCATTTTAAGGTCAACACAGATGACCCAATTGTGCTTGTGATATTGCAAAAGATCAATGACTCTTTATGTCTTCATATTCTTGATGAAAACAAACTGAATGGTCAATTGGGACTGTGCCAAATAAATTGCCATTGTGGAGGAAGACACACTTCAAGCTCCACTTTGAGCTATCAATGAACAGCCGCCATTCAGTTGAGTTATATATTGGAATTCCCAATTCCATGTATGTTATGGCAATACAGTATTTCCTTACTTATCACAGATATTACGTTCTAGAACCCCCTCCCCCAAGATAGGTGAAAATCCGCAAAGGAGGAACCTTACATTTATTTTAGTATTTATATATATGTTAAGGCTTTATAAACCCTTCCCACACACTCACACATTTATAAACAGTTCCCACTCCCTTATTAACCTTTCCCACTCTCTTATTAATCTTTCCCACACTTCTATAAACACTACTTATGTTCTTAAACATATTCTACACTCTTAAACCTATGTAACTTTAACAACATACGAATACAGTGCCGCAAAATCCGCAATATAGCAAAAAATCCACGATAAATAATTAAATATAATATTTTTTAAAATCCTGTGATAAGTGAACCATGATATAGAGAGGGACTACCTACTGTACACAAAGCCACCGTCACTTTGAAAGTTTTTCTCATGCAGTCTTTTTTTTAAAATATGTTTTATTGATTATGCTGTTACAGTTGTCCCAATTTCCCTTCCCTCTGCTCTCCTCCACCCGGTGGCCCCCCTCCCTCCAGTTGTCCTCCTCTTTTAGTCCGTGTCCATTGGTTGTGCATATAGTTTTTCTCAATCTCTTCCTGTCTATTCCATTCCTTCCTACTATGCTTCTTAATTCCTGTACCATCTCCCTCCCTCTCCCCCGCCCCCCTCCCTGCTGACCTCCCCACAGTATGTTACCATACCTATAGTTCTTTTTCGACTCTCGTTGTCTATTTAGTTTGCCTTCATTTTGATTCCCTAGCTTCTGTTGTCGGTTCTAGTGATGCAGTTTTCATTTTAATGTTCATAGTTTTGATCTTCCTTCTTCTAAACCAGTCCCTTTAACATTTCATATAATAGCGATTTGGATCTGATGAATTCCTTCAGTTTTACTTTGTCCGGGGAGCACTTTCTCTGCCCTTCTATTCTGAATGACACCTCTGCTGGATAGAGTATTTGTGGCTGTAGGTTTCTGATTTTCATTACTTTGAATATTCATTGCCAGTCCCTTCTTGCCTGCAGGATCTCCCTTGGGAAATCAGCTGATAGTCTAATTGGGACCCCTTTGTACATGATTCTTTTCTCTCTTGCTGCTTTTAAGATTCTCTCTTTATTTTTAATTTTTGACAACTTGATTATAATGTGTCTTGGAGTGGTTCTCCCTGGGTCCAGTTTTTCTGGAACTCTCTGTGCTTCCTGGGCCTGTAAGTCTATTTCCTTCCTCAAGTTCAGGAAGTTCTGCTTCATTATTTTTTCACATAATTTTTCAATTTCTAGTTCTTCTTCTTCGCCCTCTGGCAATCCTATAATCTGTATGTTCATTCTCTTATAGCTGTCCCAGAGATTTCTGATCCTCTCCTCACTTTCCTTACTTTTTGTTTCCTCTTTCTGCACTGGTTGACTGTTCCTGCCCTATGTTCCGATTCGTTGATTTGATCTCTGGATTTTATTTCCTCATGATTTGTCTTGTATGTGTTTTCTTTTTTTTCAGTATAAGTGGCTTTCATTCCTTCCCTGTCTTGTTCCAAATATTTTGTTAATTCTCTAAGCCACCTTATAACTATGGCTCTGAACTGAGCCTCTGAAAGGTTTTTTATTTGTTCATCTGTCAGGTTCTTCATCTGCTGCCTGCTGAGCTGCGTCGCTGGGATTTCAATTGTTGTCTGCTTCATTTTGACGGATTTGTGTTTTGCTTTGTTTCCTTGGCAGAGCCCCAAGTACTCATCACCACCCTGTGACCCGCAGCGACCTGCAACTTTTTTTCGCGGCGCTGTAGCGCTTTGTGTGGGGGTGGGGGTCCAAGATGGATTCCTGCCATTATTCTCTGCTGAGAGACCAAGATCCTCTCTCTGCCCTCTGGGCCTCATCATCCAAGGCAATTGGGGGGAGGTTGCCTTTCCTAGCATTGGGGTCGTGAGCTGCTGGGACTCAACTGCAGCCAGGATTGCTCACCCTGCCGCTATCCCTGCTGCTACCACAAACAACACTGCCCGACCTTTCCGTTTCGGTTTTTTGCCCCTCCTACCCGTCCAGACGAGCACCGCTGGTTTATAACTTCATACGGTGGGCTTCCATGTAGTTTTATTTTCTGGAATTTCTTGTTATCTTTTGTTTTGAGGTAGTTGTATTCCTTTCTAGTTGTAAAGGGAGACCAAGCATGTCAGTCTAAGCCTCCATCTTGGCCGGAAGTCTCTCATGCAGTCTTGATGCTAGGAATTCTGAAGCCTTTTTGGATAGTCTCAAATCTTGTGCCAAATCATTTAAATCATGCTGATCAAATCCCTTATGAACTGAGTCATCTTCAATTTCAAAATCTTCATTGTTGCTGTCACTTAGTTATTCACCATACTCCTGTTTTTTGAAATAGGGTAGTTCAATGAAAACTGGCACTGGAATTTCAGCTGAATGAGGCACTGGGCATATAGCTGATGGTAGACTAGGATACTCTATTTTACATTTATTTTTCTTGTTATATCCTGATGTTTTCACTATACAAAAGTAACAGTCACTTGAATGATCTCTAGGCTTTCTTCAAACCATAGGTATACAAAATGGCAATTTATCATGTGTTCCCTTCGTCCACATCTGTAAACTCTTAACACGCTGCTTGCACACCTTGTGAGGGGCTCAAGACTTATCTTGATCACCAAGTTTTACTTTAAAATAAGCAAGATAGGCTTGCCCGAAAAAGGCGCTGATGTTTGTCCTTTGGGAATGGTGAAACTGCCACAGATATAACAAAAAAAATCAAGGTTGTTTAGGCACTTACAATGAGAAATAGCGGAGGCATACATGATCTGAAGGAAAGGAAATAAGTATGCATGTAAATAAAAGAATAAGTTCTGCTAACTCCTTGTTTACAGACAAGAACTCGGACTACACTTCGGAATACGATTCACTATATAGAGCAGCACGCAACCTCTCACCACACTGTATCATGTGTAACTGAGTAGCCTAGACAAGTATGAATCTGTTGCTGGTCTTTAAGGTCATCCCCCACCCGTCCCCACTTGAGGGAGGTTTGCTCTCAGCCAATAGGAGAGCACTAGTGTTTCCCTTGATCCAGGCTCAGTCCAGCCTAGAGTGGTCGCATTAAGATAAGCTGTAGAGAAAAACTTGATGTGATGGAAGAAAACTAATTGCAGTTTTGAAATTAGAATGCCTATTTCAGTCTAAAACAGCTGAAAAATAGAACTCAACCGGAATTATGTTAAAAAAAATTTTTCCCCTGTGTAATCTACTTTAAGCAATGGGAATGTACATTTCATGGACAATGGGACTATATAAGTATATTAGCTGACACTCACATTGCATTTCCTAGTTCGATAGGTCCAGCAATAGAAATTCTTCAAATAGATTTAAGGGAGACACTGAGTTCTCACCTATAGTCAGTGAAGTAAACCCTTATCTCCCCTAATTTATAAAACACCAGCTACTAAGAGAGCAAATTCTAATCTTACAGTTTAGGGCAGCTACAAGTGGGATATACTCTACTGTGGAAATCCTTCTTATACTGCTGGGTCCATGGACAGATGCTCCCAGAAGATAATCTCCTTGTGACCTGGAGAATGCACTAATCTTTATAGTCCCAGCAGTGAATGGAAGCAGCTTTACTCTAAATCTCCAGACACTACACATGGACATGGCATTGCCACTCTTATGTTTAACATTCAATTGACACAAATTTATGGTGGCTCATAGAAGGAAAGAAGAAAAGAAAGCAAGAAGGAAAGTAATAATTACTGAGTTCTAGCATTATGCTAAGTATTTTATGCTTTTTCATTTAATGAAGTAGGTCTTACATCTGATTTTAAGATAAGGAGACTGAGGCAACTAATTGGTTTGCTCAGGGTCATTCTGCAACCAAGTATCAGAGACATGAATGAAGTCTCTGCATTTATCTATTTCAAGGCCTGTATATTCTCAATAGTGTCTCTTTGAAGGAGCCTGAGATTGCATTAGGTCCAATTCCCTCATTTCAAAGTTGTAGAAATTGAGGCCCAGAGCATTAATCACCTTGTCCAAAGTTATAGGTTTAACTAACCTTCATGTGGGTAAATATACTCTAAGAAAGCAGAGTGAGAACCTTGGCAATCCCTACAGGGCCCTATGCAGAAGGAAAATTTGCTGTCCCCTTCTGAACTTGCACTTCACCCACCCTGGCCACTGGGGCAGAGTGGAAACAAGAGCAGTATCTGGAAGCTCTCTCTTTAGAAAGAATTTTTCACAGCATCACAATGTACACTTTCCCTATATGACTCAGGGGCTAATATTGTTTTCCCATTTTCTGAGGAAAAAAAGATACTATGTAGCTGGAATCAAATTTTAACTAGAGAGTCCTATTTAAATGGACTTTTAAGATGTGGGCAGCCCTGAAAGTCCAGGGCAGTGAATGTCTAGGCTGGCCTTCACTCCTAGCTTGGGAGACACAGAAATGAAAGTGGAAGAATGCCCTTTTTCATTTCTCATCTCACATGTGTAGTCTTGAACTGAAATCAAGGATTATGGCTAGGGCTGGCCTAAAAAGAAAAATGGTGAGTTCTTCAAATTAAGAGTAAGAATAGCCCACCAGTATGGATGGCAGGGGTAGAGCTAGGTGAGTAGAAGAGAAATTCTATGGTCTGAACCTAATCAGTGTGACCTGAGCTAAACTGAGGGAAGTCAGGAGACACATTTGTAACTTTTAAAAATGGCTTTTCTCTGTTATCCCATCCTTCTGGCCCAGAGTAGCAAAAATGATTGCCCACCCTATAGTCTCATGCTGCACACAAGTTAATACTGGAGAGAAAAAAAAGAAGCCAAAATTCAAAGCTATGTGGTCTTTTGTGGAGGCACCTCTGTGACCTTGGATGCTGGCAAGATAACATTAACTGCAAGGTGCTCTAGGTGTAGGCAAGCCCATATCCAAAGGGTCAGGGAGGCAGGCCCCGGCTGTCAGGTCGTCTCAATACTTCTGATACTGGACATTACATTGCTTCATTTGCCCCAAGACTGACTTGGAACCATAGACTATCACAAGTGAAGGGATTATTCTAAACCTCCTAGAACAGTCATTCTTAATGTAATGCTTCTTTTTAATACTAAAATTAATTCCTCCCATTATCCTGAAACGAAAATCATAAGTGATTAAACCTGCCTCCACATGTAATTTTTTAATGCCCTATGATGTAAAGGAGGGAAAAAAGGAAAGTAATTTATTATAAAACAATATTTATTTATATGTGTAAAAGACTGGGAAAATACAAACATGTTCCAACAAACTTCCAAAACTTCTAGAAGGCAGTACTAGGCTCTGTTGAGAACCCCTGTTCTGCACTGACCTCAGTTCTCACATGTGCAAACTGGATCCCAGAGAAAGAAAGGATCAAATCATACTGCCTTTCTTTTGCTGGGCCATTGCAGCTTTTTAGTGGGGTCCACTTAGAGTTTCCAGTCAGAAATGTTCTGGTACTCCAAGCCTAGCACCAGGAAGCTCATGCTCTCTTTGGCAACTCTTTTTTTTTTTTTTTTTTTTTAAAGAACATTGTTAGAAAGCATTTTATAAGTAAATTCTTATGCAAAGAACACACATACAGAACACACAAATTACCAGTAAGGTGGACCTCAGCCCTTTTCCACAATGGGAAAACAGATTAGAAGAGAAAAATAATTCCGTCTTGTTAATTGTTTCCATCTATACCGACAGTTTTTCAAGTAGCATTTCTATTCCTTTGCTGGTGTTCTTGTTTTTTTCCAATGCGGGAATCAGGCTTTTCAGTCCAGCTTTGACTTTGTTTGCAACTTCTTGATCAGAACTCTGAAGAAGGCTAGAAAGAATGGCCCCTCAATTCACACTAGCCCAGGACTTCAGTTTCTTTATACCAACATGCTCTACCAGGGTTTTTGCAAAACAACCTTCTCTTCCATTTTCTTTCATCTTTTTATCTTGCTCTATTAACCACTTCAGAGCAAGATGTCCTGCAGGATGTTCTGCAATGGAAAGCTCACCAACTTTGCCACCAGGATGTAGTTCTGCTGCTGCCAAGCTGGCAATGGCATTCATGGCAGTCTGAACGTCTGCAAGGGCAACTCCCAGAATGTCATACACCAACACACACGCAGACTTATCCAGCACCACTTCTTGAGCGTGACCCTACAGGTAGCTTAACAAAGCTGGAGAGATGGATTCTAGGAGCTCTCGGTGTTGGATCTCTGGATCTTTCTTACTGTGTGCATTTCTATTTCCTTTCTGCAGAACTTCAATGATTTCTCGTACTGTATGTGCAGG
This sequence comes from Furipterus horrens, assembly GCF_987537825.1. Taxonomy (NCBI): domain Eukaryota; kingdom Metazoa; phylum Chordata; class Mammalia; order Chiroptera; family Furipteridae; genus Furipterus; species Furipterus horrens. The sequence continues at coordinate 25,714,758 of NW_028327187.1, read as the reverse complement.
ATCTCTGGGGCTTAGTAGGTACAATAGGACCTTCCTTCCATACTTGTCATTAACTATGTTAGGCAAAGAACTAATAATTTCTGATATGATTATCTGCTTCACAAGCTTAGTATCATCAATACAATCAAATGTTGCCAATAAAACCAAATGAGAGTATTGGCCATTAGCCACCTTTTCAACATTGTTTTCACAATCACTTTCCTGTCCTTGGGCGTGCCATGCCACAGGCAGTGCATGGCCACTCTGGCACTATCATGTGTGTGTGTGCCAGGTAGACCACCGCCTCACGGATGGCTTTGATCATTTCTGATCTTAACTTTGTGGATGCATAGGTAAAAAAGTCCAAGAATACTTTACGCACCAGTGAGTGTTTAATCACAGCTTCCTTTTGGGCCATTGGAGTTAGAATCTGTTTCATTTCATCCATGATGAGCTCTAGTTTTTCTGGCTGTATCTCTAATACTTTGTCTACAGTTGGGAGATCTGCTGACTTGTAAAGCTGAAATGTGTTTTGATACAGCTCCTCTGTCAACATGTTCCTCTGCTCCAAAACGGCCTTGTCGTTGTATGCGTACCCCACGATGGCAGAGGCTTCCACGTGCCGGAGCATCTTCCCCACGTGGCCTTTAACTTCTTATAATCTCCGCAATCTGAGGTTTACTCCCATACATGAGAAATTTTTTAACAACATTTCTGGAATATTTAGCTTTACTTAATTCAACCAAACCATCTCATAGTTCTTCAAAAGCCTGTTTTCTCTGTTCTTCATCGCCATACTGAATGTAACACTGGGTCACATGAGTTGAATCATATGCAAATGCAATAGTTTTAATTTTTCCTTGAATCAACTTCTGCAAATCACTTACCAATTTCATTCTTTTTTCTTTGTCACGGTCTTTCCGTCTTACAATCTCCCAAATCTGCTTTGCTCGAACAACAATGTCATAGTTGGTTCTATCACTGAGTTGTCTGCTCTGCTTCAGCTCTTTCTTCTTCTTTTTGAAATCATCCCATTTGGGTTTCTTGGCAGCTGATTCATCACTTTCACCGTCTGGCTGGAATTTTCTCCTCTTGTTGAATTTATTTGCCTGCTGGAATTTGTTCTTTGGTATTTTATCTCCTTACTGTTTATTTTTGAACTGCTTCACACCCTTTTTCCCTGGTTTTGTGGCACTTTTCTTAAAGTTCTTAGATGTGATTTTAGGCCCACCATCTTTCACAGCTTTTCTTGGGAATGTCTTTGAAGAACCAGAATCATTGTTTTTATAAAATCTTTTCTTTTCTGGAGATGTCTTTGTACCTTTTCCTGTGAATTTTTTTTTTTTTTTTTTTTTTTTTTTGGTTTGACTTCCATCACAGCACTCGCACACGTGTAGTTCAAGCAGAAACCTCTTTGGCAACTCTTGTTACCATATAGCCTAGGGATCAAATGCATATGGTTTGGAGTTAAAAATCTTTCAACTTTGGCTGTCGTTCAGCAATTATGTGACCCTGTACCAGATACTTACCTCTCTGACTCTGTTTTATCATATGTAAATTGGAGATAAATTAGTACCTACTCCATAGAATTAGTGAAATATATGAAAAGGCTTGATAGATATTAATAGTTATTAATAGTTATTACTATTAAAAGTTGTAGCACCACTAACTCCTTCCAGCACCGTTACTGTGATTGTTATCACTCCATTGCTGCTGTTGCTGCCAACACAACTGCTACAGGAGACCCCAATGGGGAGCATCTCTTTTTTCAGTAACATTATCTTAACTGCCTAATGTGATCTATTCTCATATGTATACTATCCTGTGTTAGGAAATGTATCATGAATATTTTGGTTTTCTTTCTTTTATGTGAAATAAAATCCAAAGATCAGGCCAGAGGGCATATTGGGGTTGCCCTCTCGGGTCCTATTATGTGCATTTTTCAATGGTCCCAAATTGGTGTCAAAGGAAGGAACCCAAGGACCTCTCCAACTTTCAAGTGAGTTCCTGTCAACCTCCAGTATTGGAACACTCTTTGTTTCCCCTTATTTGTTCACATTTTTAGTCCTGCTATGCTAAGAACCTTCACCATTTATCCCAGGAGGCCCATGTGTCCTTAAACAAATCAGGCTCCTGGTAGTTTACCCTTCTTACCAAAGTTCCCAAAATAGAAAACTGGATTTAGTCCTCATTGTGACCACTTTTCTCAGTCATTTAGATAAGCCCTATGATTCCTTTCAACAATAATGATCCTCTGATTTGTGGCATAGACAGCTTGAAAATCTGCCAAGCTCATACTCAACAGTCTGGAGTCTCATAAGAGTAGGGGAGGAAAAGGTAGAATTAGATATACATATGAGCCTTGGACCTTGGCAAACAACTGACTTCCACAAGCAACTATGTCTCTCACACAGCTGTTGAGAAACCTGAACACACACTCTTTCTCTTCCACCCCTTTCTGCCCCTCAAGTAAAAGCACATTTCCCCAACAAATAATATAAACAAGGACCCTTGGGAAGTGCCTGTAAGGAGTACGTGTGGAGGAGGGGCACTATATTTTTATCCTTTTCAACTTATGCTGAGTTTAGACACTTATGTGAATTTTTATCTGTTCTTACTATACTTTTAAGGCCCTAATAGATTAAAATTTTTTTCAACATGATTTCTCAAGTTTCTTTTTCACAGCTCTGAGAAAATCACACTGCTTAAGTAATCGTCAGGGTGTATGCCAGCTTCCTGCTAAAGATTGCTGTGCAATGTTTCAATCACGTGCATGCATGCACACGTACACACACACACACACGCACATGCACACACACATAAAGCCATAATTATCATGCCATGTGCAAAAGCGGTTTCTCTAAACTCTTAGGAACGTTCCAGAAAAAGAACATTAAAAGTCACTTTTTGGAGGGTTTGGGGGGGATGGAGGGATGGAGCAAAAAAGGAAAAGAAGAACTCATGCACATAAACAACAATGCAGTGATTTCACAGGAGGGTAGTGAGGGAAGGTAGAAGAGAGTATGGGGGGACAAATGGTGATGGAAAAATAGATAAGTAAATAAATGAAAATCTTTAAAAAGAGCATGTACAACAAAAAAAGTCACTTTTTTTTACATTTCAAATATGCAAGTCACCAGTATTAGAATTCATCAAGCATGCAACATCACATATACTTGAACTGAGCATTTTGAATATAATTTTTCTATCAACAGAGATGTGTGAAATCAAAGAGAAATAAGCCGAGATACACTCTTGAAGAACGTGTGTGTACACAGGTATACAAACACACACACACCAAAACATGACCTGAATTTTGTCTCATTGTAACTCAGAAATGCATGGGAGAATGTTTAAAAACGAATTAAACTTAATGTAAATTGCATGTAAGTGACCAGAAAGAGAACAAAACTGTAAAGTCAAAATTCCACTGAGTTTTGTAAAATAAAGAAATCAAAAAAAAACATTGAAGATAATGGCAGGAGATGGAGAATTTGGCTCGTTTAAATCTATATAAGCTACAGAACAGCACATGCTGCATTTGACACTGCACTCTCCATCTCTAACCACATCATTCTTCCATGCTTTCTCTAGCACACCTTGTAGTACCTGAGCTGGTTTGTGACCTTCCCCACAACATCTAATCACTCAGTACCTCCTGTTTCATTTGAATCATGACCACATTACTTGGTCACTTGGACGTTCCTTCATAGGTCACACTCTGAGTTCAGCTAATTTAGTGGTGCTCTTAGACTCTCTTCTTTTCATGAGTTTCAGCTAAGCTCACATCAACAATTTGAATTCCTGGCTATGGGAAGCAGCAGCCCAGCATAATGGTAAAGAGTTCAGGCTCTGGAGTCAGACAGAATTGGATTTGAAGCCTCAGTTTTATTTTCTGAAAAATGGAGATTACAATAGCACTTAGATCACAAGATTGTTGTAAAGTTAATGCTATCACCCACGTGCAGTGTCTGGCCAGTGTAGGCATTCAGTAAATATTAATCATCACCTCTTTCATCAACACCATCATTGTAATCATCATCATTCCTACTTTCACTATGATGAAACTGTTCAAATGACCCTTATACAGAAAGCTACTTCTGTTTAACCTTGAAGCATTCCACTTCTAATATTCATGGAAGTAAAGAAGCCTATTTATTTTATTTTCTGATTCTAAGACTATAGATTTATTTTAGTTGCTATCTTATGCTCCAAATCTTCCATAGTTTTTTCAAATTAATTCCATGAATTTTCTCTCAGTTACATGCTTGCTACATGGCTGCAGAGTTGTGGAGAACAGGTTCTGGCCCTTGAGATACTACAATGAAATGTAAGCTCTGCCTCCCAGTAAGACCACATGCAATGGGAAAGTCTCCCAAAGAGATACTGTGACACTATTAGGAAGGATGATATACTGGATGACCAAACCATGTCAAATGTCTACGACACCTGTGAGTGTAGTATGAAAACTACTGACCTAGATCTTACTTATGAAGATAAATCTTAATAAATGTTGGCCAAATTTCCCCCCTAAAACCCCCATCATCCACACTTAAGAAGAGTAGCATAGCAACAGAGTCATCAAATTCCAGGACACTGTATTTGTCCACTGTACTTGGAGTTCAAGAGTCTGCCTCTACTAGGGGATTAACTCTTCAGACAATCTCTTGTTTCCATGAGGTTAGACAGGTATCAGCTCTGTCTTCTTTATCTCCTCTTCTCATTCATTCTCTTTTGGCTTCATTCCTTCCATGAAGTAAGAAGACAAAAAGAGACCAGGGACATAGAAAGAGTAGGGCAAGTGGTTCTAGATATAGAGAGAAAGGTCCTTGCTCTGATTCTCTGCATCTCTTTTTCCACCTTTTCCCATAATATCATACTTAATTATTAGATATTATTACTCTGATAGCAAGAAAAAACATATCAGCCAGTGGGAAGTAGACTAAAAGATTATGGCACTAGGGTAAGAGAGCCAAAACCAGAGCTTAGTCTAAACCTTAGTCCTGTAGTCCTGCATCTCATGGGACCAAGGCCCTTTTGAGCTCCTCTTGATGTAACAAGTCTTCCTACAGCTCCACCTATGTTCCTTTGACCTTTCCATGTGTTCATACCAAATTCCAGCTGCTACTATCTGCAGGACTGCTTGAGGGATCTTTTCCCACAACTGTAAATCTCACTCTCTACCTGGGCAACAATATAAAAAGTGCCAATTAATTAACACCCCCAGGAGTGATGAGTTGTGGCTCACATGTTGATGTATAAATATTTTAGCTCCCTAGCCCATTGGGTGGGATAATTCTGAAGTTTGTGTGTTGTACCATTTTTCAGTATTTCCCCACATAATTTCCAGCCTATCACTGTGATAGCTGACTTATTAGCACACTGTTTATTGACTTCCTTCATTTCCTTTATAAATATAGCCCATTCCCTTACAAGTGTTACCTTCAATTCCCAAACAAACCACTTTTATTCAATTATCTTTTTCTCAGGGTCTAATTCTTGGAGAATTCAAGCTAAGATTGCATGAGATTTTCCTTGAGTCAGTTAATAAATACCAATGAATGAGACAGACTCTTTCCCAAAGTGTTTCTGCTATTTTTTCTTACCATAGTCTGTATAATAAACATTTGGTTCTTAAATCATAGCCTAATGAAGACTTACTAGTCAAATGAAATATAGAGAGAAAAATTATAGTTCAGATACAGTGTAATATATTTAAATGATTTTCTCTTGAGAATATCAATCTTCCAATTGTAAGAGATGTGGAAGTTCAGCATTTTACTATGGAGTAGAAATGTTGAGATCTAAAGTCATTTTCACAAATTGGCAAATTAAGGAGATTAGGAAAACCTACTCCTGATCACTAAAAAATGTAAATATTCTCAGAATAGTCCAAATAAATACACAAATGCTTGCCAAGATTTCTTTGAAAAAACTGAAAATTTTAAGGATAAGTATTTTTGAAAGAAACTGGATACAATTTTAAAAAAGTATAAATAAAACAATATGTTATCGGCTTTAACAATAGATGAGTGACAAAAATCAACAACAAAAATAAAACTCATTTGAGCTCTTAAGTATAGACAGCTTGCTAAATATTTTATGTACATTATTTCGTTTAATCCTCACAATAACTCAAAAGTATTATTTTCATCCTCATATTACACATGAGGAAACTGAGGCACAGAAAGGTCAAGTAACCCTTTGGGGTCACACAGCTAGTAAATGGTATAGATATGATTTGAAACCATCTTTTTCAACACCAAAATTAATGCATTTTCTAATTTACCTCTCTGCTTTTCATTCATATACATTTTTAGTGCTGTATTTTGTATTTTTCTTCATGTGTGTTTATGAATTTCAATAAAGATCAATGGTAAAATATATAACTAACTAATGTAATGTTTAACTTCATAATAACTTAAAATAACTATATGTAAATAAATTCAGTCATAAAGAAAAAATCCTTAGATTATGTGTCTGATCTAGGATTCATAAATTGTAGTTGTCATATTCATAATGAGTTAACAGTACATCATATGTTCAATCAGATCTGGAGACTCTATACACTTGGCTTTATGACAGAATCAAATTGGTATGGTTTACAGTCTTGATATGGCCTTTAAGTTCCAAATGATCACATTCTTGATTCAGAGATTAGCAAAGTGGCTTGCATATAGTAGGCATTCAATAAATTAATTGAATTGAGTCCCAAATTTCTTTTTCATTGGCTTTCAGGCCCAAAGCCCTCATTAAAGCTCGAAACTGTAATCATCCAATCACAAGGATTTGACGTAATTGCTCTTTCTGCTCTGAAGTCAATGATGAGAAACTCTTTCCTTGAACCCCTGACTCCCAGCTCTGGAGAATTTTCAAGGTGTTCTCCTGGGTCTTGAAGCTTGAAGCTTAGATTTCTATCTCCTCCTGATCCTGGCACTGACAACAGATCCTACCTATTCCTCAGAAGTGCTCCATGCTTTCCTGCCTCTTTGCCTTTGTTCACAGTATTCCCTTGGCCTGGGATACCTCCCTCCCTTCCCCATGTCTTGGCTTCTGCCTGGCTCTTGTCTCAGATTCCTGAACCTTGCCTGAACCAGGTGCAGATGTAATTCCAGCCCTAGACTCCAGTCCCTGCTTTCCAGACCAGCTGGGAGTACTTATTTCAGTTTTCTAAGGTCTCCAACCTTGACCTGGCCTCTCAGATGTGGTGGCTTGCCAGTATGAGCCTGGTAATGAGGCATAGAGCCCTGAGAGGTCACCACCAGTATGTCTGTCTCAGCTGGAGGCCTGGATTCGAGCATGTACCTGCAAATATCTAACTTATTTACTCATTCTGCCCTTTGTTTGAATTCTTTCAACACAGCAGGTGCCTCCAAACGATTTCAGAGTGCATGGAAAGAGCCCTGCCCTCATCAATCCATGAGTGAAATGGCAAGTCAGTCCTGTAAGTATGATTCTGGCTTTTTGTAAAGCGTAGCTGCTTGTAGAGACATGCAGCCCCATAGCACACTCCCACAGAGACACATGGCCCGGACAGGAAGTGGTAAGATGAGTAGTGGACATGGATTGTGCACCTCTAGACATATGATTCTATTTGAAAAGGAAACTAGACTCTTGGTGAGAGTCCTGTTGACTCTATCAAGGAAAGCAGTGATGTATGTACTGAAATGTATTTAGAAAATGCAGTCAGTTGGGCTGAACCATCCCAGCCCCTAGCATATATTATAAACAATTTTCACACTCTTTTTTCTTTCGTTGTCTTCAAAAAACTGAGCATGCTTTACATACACTTTTGGAATATAAAAGAGGAAATTACTTCTGTGTTTGCCTGAAGTACATTTTCACTCATGGTTAATAAAAGATAAGTACGAGATCTCCTTCTTGCTACACTTGCACCTTCAGCTGGAAATGAAAATTCCAGGTGTTGGAACCCTAACTCTCCCTGCTAATGGGCAAGCCTGGTTCAGCATAGGGGCTTCTTCCCATTATTGTGCCCTTGCAGAAGCACGTTATTACTTACCTGGATGCTTGTTTTGTAATTGCCTAACCCTTTCCATCATTGTCTCCCCTCCTCACCAACTCTTCAGCCCTCTGCAGTCCTCATCATAGTCCACGCTTCTACCAATACTATTTAAAATTATTATAGCATATATAACAATTGTTTTCATCCCTATAAAAATATTTCTACAAGTAAAAAAAAAGATCATTCATTGATTTTGTTTTCAACAGGTTGGCATTCTTTTTTTCAATATAGGCAAATCCCATTTGTTAATGCTGCATTACTCTATTCATTGAAAATACCAGGGAGCCACATTTCCTAACGCATCTTTTCACATAGTAAAGGATAACCCAAATTGGATTAGGTTATTTATCAAGGGTGTCAGCTCTTCTCAGGCATCAGTGCCTCTGAGACAAGGCGTTCCATTTTTAATTACTGTTCTTAAAAAAGTTAAGATCCCTTTGAATAATCTGAGAGGTGTGAAATAAGGTTAGTCACAGGATTTCCTGCCACCAGAGCTCACAAACAAACTTTCCTCACTTCCTCTTTTTTAAAGTTCAATTTAGGCTCACTGTTCTACTTGCTTTTGTTTTAGTGGTTACCATCGCCATCCTGTTACCAATGGTTAAAAGGGCTGACAGAAGTTCTCTCAACATCTCTCTGCCTCTGTCTCTCAGACACACACACACGCACACACACACACACACACACACACAGTGTATTAAAATGATAGACCTTTTATTCATCAAAAACTTAGACACAGAAAAACAGTTTCCTCTAGCTTTGGCTTTTTCCTCTCTCTTCCTGATAGACTTGGTTATCTGTCTTTCAATCCTGCAAATTCTCTCTCTCTCTTTTCTCTTTCTCTCTCCCTCTATCTCTACTATGTAACCTCCCCACAAAACAAAGTTTTCTACATCATCCTCATGAAAGGCAGTGGGCTCAGCTGACCTGTGATTTTTTTGAAAGGAGGGATTGGGTTTTATGCATATGTGCATCCCCTAGTATTGTGCCAGGGCCTCAATGCTTGTTGAGTGAATGGAGACAAAACAAATGAATCAGATAAAGTCATTCCTTCCAAGTAAGGAGGTGAGGAAAGATATAAAAGGGTAAAGGGGGTATAAATGGTGATGGAAGGACATTTGACTTGGGGTGGTAAACACACAATACAGTATACAGATGGTGTATTATAGAATTGTACACCTGAAACCTATATAATTTTATTAACCAATATCACCCCAATAAATTCAATAAATAACAATAAAATAAAATGTCTGTTTCTACAATGCCATAAAAGATAGACTCTAATGGTGGAAAATTCAGACCCTGAGGCATGGTTTTCCTCACTTTGACATATCCCCAATTCAGTTCTTAAGATGCTGTGTGATGGGGCTGGAGATTTCCTTATTCAGAGTTATAGGCTCCCTATTTTCACCAGACTGTCAGGATTTTCTAGTAGCATTCCTCTCCTTCCACCTTGTCCACTGAGGACCAGCACAACATGCAATTTATATTTATAACAAAAATGTCCAATACAAAGAAATTATAAGCTAAGTACTATATACCAGTTAAGTTTTTCCCAAGTACAGTTTACATGACTCAGTTTGCACAGCTATAAGTAATGGGTGGATTTCATTCAGGATCCATCTGCTGGCATTCCTTTTCAATCCACAGACCTTTTCTCAAGAGTGATAGGATTTTTGTTGGTTCACTTTATTTCCAGCCCTGGTTCAGGATAAAGCTATTATCTTTGTTTCTCATTCTGGTATCTGGAGGAGTGATGTTCTGTTTTGTTGACCCCTAGATGAAATCCATTTGCTTCTGGTAGAACCTATTTCTGTGTATTCAGTCTATACCTTCATTACCACCACAGCTGGTACATTTTGACTACCCTGCTCTATGAATTTTGCTTTTTTGTTTTTACCTCCCTGCCCCAGCCCACAACACAGGCCTCCTTGCACTCTCCATGAACTTTCTTATGTACTTTTCTGTCTTAAGAAGTTCTTCCTAGCATTACCCACTCCATTCTTCTAGGATCCTCTGCTTTTGGGTCTTCTTTTTTCACTTCTTATATCTTCTATCATAGCTTGTCTGCTTTGTTAGTTTTATTTAAAGGCCTCAGTTAATTCCTCATAACATACCAACTGAGGGTCACCTTCACCTCCTCCCATCCCTGACGTAGTTGAGGGATCTCTCTACAACCTAACTAAACAATTTAAGAGCAAGGACCATGGTGTATGCTTCTACCTGTCCCACACAGCAATAAGGACAGGGCTTTACACATAGCTAATCCTCAATGAAAGTTGTTGATTTTATTTTATTTTTGAATAATATCCCCCATGTAGAGTCCCACAATGCACATCTGTGTTGTAAAGACAGTTTCAATTTTCTTTAAGTTTACTGGAAAAATACTAAAGGGTCCAGTTTGTAAAATGAATGCAACTACTTCTAATTCTCTGTAGGAATGGTTAAAGGGCTATTCAGAATCATTTTTGAGGAAAGACATGTAGCTTCCCAGTTAGCTAAATGATAGTGGAGGGAAACATTTCTGTAGGTCATGCTATACTATCACAGATGGTGCAAGCTATAAAATAGGAAAACTGCTGTCATTACATTCTGTTTAAGTGTAAGGGAAGACTTGGTAGTGCTGGCCATGAAAGGCAGCCAAATGGGTAGCACCAAATACCCACAATGATTTATCCAAATTTTAACTTGTTAAATAAAAAGCAAGTGTATTTTCTTTTCAATGAAAATAATGGATATGCATTCCCTTAACAAAGGTATTTCAACCATGTCACATCCCAGACAGGTAGAATTCTGCCTCCTCACACTCGTAGGAATTTATTTTCAGTTTTTGAGTACTTTCCTTTAGTCAGTCTCCTAGAGAATGGTGTTTCTCCCTAGTTAATAGAAATGCCTTCACTTTTTAAAAGGACTTGGGTTTATTAAATATGATTTACAATGAGTACAGTTACAGCTGCCAGATGGCAAATAATTGCTGCTGGCCCTTCATAAGTAATCATCATTTCTAAAATAAAGAGGTACCTCCTTAGTTTCAAATCTTCTTCCAAACTGCTATAGACTTTCAGTCAGTACTACACAATATCTCAATAATAAAATGTCTTAAGTTGTTCCTTAACAAAATGATTTGTGTAGTTCTCCCTTTTTTCAGTAAACTTGGGCCTAGTATCTCCCTACATGTCATATATTTTGGCATATGATAGCTAATTAATCATTGCTTATGAGTTTCATGTAATAAACATTTTTAAACTTCCTACTATCTTCCAAAGGTGGTTAGACAAGAAAGCTGGGTATATGTTTTATAAAACAAGTCTTTGACACTTATCTTAAAGTTTAGTGGGTCAGATGAACATGCCAATCAATAATTACAATTAAATTTGTTAAATGTCATAACAGGAATTTATATGAAGACTAATGGGAACATTCCATAAGTGTTAGAATATCTTACTGAAGACATCTGTTATAGGCTGCTTCTACACAATAACGTAGACAACAGGAGGAAGAAATTTTTCCAATCAAATAAAAAAAACAACAACAAAGGTCTTAGAGGTTCAAGTTGAAGAAGGGAGCTAGTTCTAGACAGAGCATAGTATACATAAGAAGGAGAGGAGGAAAGGGATGAGGCAGGGCATGCTAATGAATCAGAATTTTATTTTAATCTGTTGAGAAGCCATCGATGGGTTTTAAGAAAATGAGTGTCATGTTCAGATTTGCACTTTAGCAGCAACGTGTAGAACAGATCAGAAGATCATGAGCAGAATAGTTAGAAGACTATTAAAATAATCCAGATTAGAAACAATGGTAGGCTGGACTAAGGCCATGGAATGGGGATAAGAACTTCAATAGTGGATAGATTTGAGAAACATGGCGGAGGTGAAATAAATAACATCTCATGACTAGTAGAGGAAAGGGTTTGAAGGAGCGTCAGACACACTGGGAACCTTGATAGATAGTGGTAGCGTTAATCAATATCAGATGGGAGGTAAAAAGCTTAGAATTTGGAGTCAGTGCTGGAATGTTCATCATTAATCAGCTGTGAGGTTTGGGGCAAGCCTTTTCATCCCTGGAATCTCAGTTTCCTCACAGCAGAAGCACAAATAGCTATGGCTTATCTCATAGATATGTTGTATGAATTAAATGAAATCATGCATAAAAATATGCTTAATATGCTTCAAAGTGCTATATACAAAAGTTAATTGCTATTCTGTTTACTTGAAAACTCATACTTCTTGAATTTAACAGAACCAAACCATGAACTTTTTTCTTTGGGCCAGATACTGGCACTATGTCTCTAATAATTAAAGAAAATGTTGCTTGTGCAGGACAGGTAGGCAGAAGAGATTATTCAAGTCATAATGATGAGTCGGGATGACAGATCAGTCACCCAAATTCTACAGCCCTCTCCCCTATGCTACCAAGCAGGAAATGGCTGTCAGGGGTTATTGTGAAGGTGAGAGTCAACAGCCATACTTTTAACATTCCATTAGATCTAGTGATTTGGCATGCTTTTAGTTACATAGGTAAGAAGTCATTGCTTATGTCCTAGAAGAGCAACAGTTATAACTTGGTGATTTAAGATTTGTTTAAAACCTTGACTGCTGTGGCTCAGTGGATTGAGCATCGGCCTGTGAGCAAAGTGTCACTGGTTCGATTCCCAGTCACAGCACGTGGCTAGGTTGCACATCAGGTCCCCATTTGGGGGCGCGAGTGAGAGGCAACCACACAGTGATGTTTCTCTCCCTCTCTTTCTTCTTTCCCCTCTCTCTAAAAATAAAATAAACAAACAAATTAATTAATTAATTTTTAAAAAAGATTTGTTTATCTCAGCCAATTAACTATTGCTGAACAACAACAAAAAAATGTCATCAAGCCCAAGGAGAACAGAAATACAAATATTATTTTCTCTAAACTTTCAAAAGTCTACATAAATAATAGTAAAGATCACCTTTGAATTGTGATGTTTTGCCCTCAAACTCCTTTCTTGATAAGGAGTTGTACCTTCATTCTCTTCCTCTAAATTGTTTTTGTGAAAGAAGCTACATCTTGTTTTTACAAGTTGGCCAGAGATTATACCCAGTTTCTAGGTGAATAAGTAATGTTTGCTTTTGCTTCCAGCTTTATTTCATCTGCTTACCTTCTACACTGCTCTGAGTTCTCATGGTACTAATTCAGTCATCAACTATACACATTTAAGTAGACCTCATATTTTTAAAGTATGGCTTTTGAGTCTCTGTTGGAACACAAAGACCCTTCCATCCTCATGTATTTCTTGGGCTTATTTCTTATGTTATTTTAATCAAATTTATTTATTTCTAGCATCAAAGAAATTTGCAAGAGTTTTTATTTAGAAGTGGCATAAATCTGGCTCCACTAATGTACTGTTTCACTGAAAATATATACAAGGTCTGTCCAGAAAGCATCCAACCATGTACTATGAAAAATAGACATTTATTGAAGAAGATACAAATACAAGAAATATTGCACATAGGACCACGACACCTCAGTCCCCTTCAAAGTAGGCACCTTGGGACCTCACATAGTTCTCCTAATCACCGTCAGCTGTCCTGTTGTATTTTCCTAAATCTCATCAATGGTCTGAAATATCTTCCTTTTCAAAGGTGATTTTAGTTTTAGGAAAAGCCAGAAGTCACAAAGCAACACATCTGGGTTGTAGTGGGGCTGAGTCACCTGGGTGATTTGATGTTTTGCCAAAAAATTCTGCATGAAATGTGGTGCATGAGTGGGCACATTGTCATGATAAAGCTGCCAATCAGCAGTTGTCCATAGTTGCAGCCTTCTGACTCATATGAATAGTTTCTGTGGAGGATGTTCAAGCTTAATGCAAAATTTGATACAGATTTGTTGCTCTACTCACTCAGTCATTTTGAATGTGACAACCACACAGTACACATGCTCACTCAATGGCATCTACCAACTCCACTAACTAGTATAAGTCATTGTTGTTCACACATGCACATTGCAGTCCAGTCTCCTTGGCTGCCAGGTTACATCGATGTCATGCAAACTGTTGTCATTATTTTAACAATTGCTGGACTTTTTCCTGACAGATCTTGTCATATACTTGAGAATAAGCAACCTTAAAATTTGATTTATATAGTAATAGCTAATATTTCCTGATTACTTACATCATCATCGTCATCGGCAGCCGTCCGTCTCGAGAGACGATGGCGTAGCTTCTTGAAAGTCTATCTGCACCGCCGAGAATGGCTGTGCAGTCCGACTCGGGAGTGACAATCCCTGCCGCACTTGTTACAGGTGAAGGCAGATGGCTGTTGTTGCTGCTGTTGACGCTGCTTCCGCCTCGATCTTTTCTGGACCGCCTCCTCGTTGCGCGCAGCCTCTGCGCGTGACGTACCTTGCCTGACCGCGAGCCTCCAGGCTAGGCGGTCGTCTGCTTGAACTTCCCATGTGTTGAGATTGATGGAGCATTGTGTCATGTCCTTTTTGCAGATGTCTTTGAACCGCAGTTTTGGGCACCCTGTCATCCTCTGGCCTTCTGCTAGCTCGCCGTAGAGGAGGTCTTTGGGAATACGGCCTGCATCCATTCTTTTGACATGGCCGAGCCACCTGAGACGTCTCTCACTAAGAACTGCATGCAAACTGCTCATGTTGGCTCGCTTCAGCACCTCGGTGTTGGGAACCTTATCCTGCCAGGCGACATGCAGGACGCGTCGCAGGCACCTCATGTGGAAGCTGTTGAGTTTCCTTTCGTGCCTTGCGTAGGTGGTCCACGTCTCGCTGCCATAGAGGAGAGTGCTGAGTACGCAGGCTTGGTAGATGCACAGTCTGGTTTTCTCAGTGAGGCTGGAATTGTTCCACACTTGCCGGTTCAGTTTGGCCATAACTGTGGCTGCCCTGGCGATTCTCCGGTTGACCTCCAAGTCAACTGACAGAGAGCTCGAGATGGTGGACCCGAGGTAAATGAAGTCGTTGACAACCTCCAGGGTGTATCCGTCGATGGTGATGCATGGGGGAGTCCCCGTGCCTTGAGCCATAACGTTCGTCTTCGTCAGGCTGATGGCTAGTCCGAACTCCTTGCATGCGTGGGAAAGGCAAGTGACTAGCTGCTGGAGTCCCTCTTCGGAGTGTGATGTCAAGGCTGCGTCGTCGGCGAAGAGCATCTCACGGATGAGCACCTCTTTGACTTTGGTCTTGGCTCGTAGACGGGCCAGGTTGTAGAGCTTGCCATCGGATCTGGTGTGAATGAAGACACCCTCGCTGCAGTCCTTAAAGGCGTATTGGAGGAGCATGGAGAAGGAGATTCCGAATAGCGTAGGCGCGAGGACGCAGCCCTGCTTTACTCCGCTGCTGACTGGGAAGGCCTCAGAGGTTGCGCCGTTGTAGGACACCGTGCTGTGCATGTTGTCGTGAAAGGACATGACCACAGCAAGCAGATGTGGTGGACAGCCAATCTTCCGTAGCAAGCTGAAGAGTCCGCTTCGACTGACCAGATCAAACGCCTTCGTGAGGTCGATAAAGGCGAGGTAGAGTGATTTATGCTGCTCGTGACACTTCTCCTGCAGCTGGTGTAGGGAGAAGATCATGTCCACTGTTGATCGGCCAGCTCTGAAGCCACACTGGGACTCTGGGTAGATGCGGGAAGCAAGGGTCTGCAGGCGGGCAAGAGCGACCCGGGCGAATACTTTGCCGACAACGCTGAGGAGAGAGATGCCCCGGTAGTTGTTACAGTCGCTGCGGTCTCCTTTGTTCTTGTACATGGTGATAATGTTGGCGTCTCTCATATCCTGGGGGATGTAACCCTCCTTCCAGCAGAGACAGAGTAGATGGTGGAGCGGCTGTAGCAGGACTGGTTTCCCGCTCTTTAGGATTTCTGGAGGGATTCCGTCGCTTCCTGGTGCTTTCCCGCAAGCGAGGCGGTCGATGGCTTTGCCGAGCTCTGCCGCAGTAGGTGGGGTGTCTAGCTCCTCCATGACTGGTAGGTCTGGGATGGCGTTAAGAGCAGTGTCTGTTACGGTGTTCCTCGTTGCGTACAGCTCGAGGTAGTGCTCGGTCCACCGCCGCATTTGCTGTTCCTGGTCAGTGATGACCTCACCTGTCTTGGACTTAAGGGGGGCGATCTTGGAGGGGATTGGGCCTGTTGCCTTCTTGATACCCTCATACATTCTTCGTGCGTTGCCTATATCGGTGGCTTCCTAGATGCTTCTGCACAGGTTTAGCCAATAGGTGTTGGCACAGTGGCGGGCGGTCTTCTGGACTTTCGTGTCACCATGGCCTGTGCGTGACAAACACATTCTTCAAGTGCAAAGAGATCCACCAGGTGTCATGGAGGCACCCCCGCTCCCGCCACTGGCACCAGCTTGACCTCGTCATCACCAGAAGAACGGATATTGGCAGCACCCTCCTCACCCGCAGCTACCACAGTGCAGACTGCGACACGGACCATGCCCTCGTGGTAAGCAAGGTGCGCATAATGCCGAAGAGGTTGCACCACTCCAAGATGAAGGGTCGCCCACGCATCAACACCAGTTGTGCCAGCAACCCAGTTAAGACCCAGCAATTCATCAACAGGATGGAAGATGCACTCGGCAAGGGAATGGCGGCAGATGACATTATCGAATCCAATTGGCCACGTCTCCGCGACGCCATATACAACTCCGCCATTATTGCTTATGGGAAGAAAGAGCGGAAGAACGCTGACTGGTACGAGGCTCACTGGGAAGAAATGGAACCCGTGATCGAGGCTAAGAGGAAGGCCCTACTGGCTTACAAGGCCACGCCCACTCCCAGTACACTTCAAGCTCTACGGGCTGCCAGGATTACTTACAATGTCTCAGGTATTTCACTAAGTGCTTTACATGAATTATCTCATTTAATTTCTCAAGACAACCCTGTATGGTAGGTACTAATATTATTTTTATAAGCTCAGCAAATCAAGTCTCAGAATGATTAGGAGAATTACTTAAGGCCACACAGGTGGAAAGTGGCAGAACTACAATTTGAACCCATCTGTCTGACGCCAAAACTTGATTTCTTAACCATCATAGAATGTTGTTAATGCAATACCATTTCATATACTTTTAACTGCTGCTGGTTAAAACCAAAGGGGGATGTAAGAAAAGCTTATCTTCTGGCACTGTTCTGCTTTTCTCTTCTAGGAATATTCCTACTTTTACCCCTGTGTGTCCCATCCTGTACCTTTATAGTATCCTCAGAATCTGACCTAGGAATGTTCTTTGGGAATGTAAACCTCTGTATTCACTAACTTTACATCAAAATATACCAAGTGTCTTCCTTAAGGCACTCTTCTAGCTAAGTGTTAGGTGGAAGAGATCAGATAAATTAATTCACACCTGGGTGCTAATGACTGACAATGATTTATTACTACTTTCAGAAGTATTTGCATATTAATAATGAATTCTTGCCTTAAAAGTAAATAAGAGGGAATTTGAAAATTCCCAGTCAGGATTTTTTCAGTGCTGCCATAGAGGCGATTTTTAATGCCATCTGACATAAGGTTGAAACTGATGCTCTCATCACATGTTTATGAATGAAAAAGCTAGTATCATCTGTACAATGTTTTGTTAACCAGTATCATCTGTACAATGTTTTGTTAACCATTCAATAAAGAGTGTAGAAGTTCATAAGTGAAATTACTACAGGATTTATTTGCAGCTGTATCAATAACTGCTCTCTAAGTCATCAGTAGAGATGGGACTAGTATGAATTACATAGGACTTGTATAATTAGGAAATTACTATTGTCATGAGATCTTTATAGAGTATCCTTTAGGTTCCTCAAAGTACAATTTTGGAGAATCATCGTGTTTCTTTGTCTAGATGATTATTACTGGGACTTCTTTGTATAACTGCATGTACAAAAATCTATATAATACTAAGAACTTACCATTATATTTGATTTTCAAGTAACAAGGATGGAGTCATAATGGAGATTTATCCATAATCTGTTACCAATGTTCCACTGGGACCTGTAATTGTAAAATAGCTGGTTGAAGTTAGGGTTACAAAGTATGTCCATGAAACTGAATGAGACTAAGTTAAACAAATGGGGATTGAACTACTAAGTTTGACCTCAGTAATTGTATGCTCTAAACTAAGATTTGCCAGCAACTGAACAAATTTAAAAAATTCTTTCTTTGAGCTGTCAGGACAGTGGATGCAAAGAAGCACCTAGGTCTCTGGACAACATAATCAAACGACTGTGAAACAAAGGTGGTGCTATAGCTCAAGTTTTGGGGTTTCTCTAGCTGTGCCGGCTCTGGGGCTGCATTTCTAGAGCATGTATAAAGAGTTGACAAAGAGTGGAGGGGAAGATGGCTGCGGAATAAGGGCAGTGTTCTCAGCTCGCTCCTGTTAAGGAGAGACCCCAGGAACAAATGCGGAGAGGAGTGACTGACTCAAAAATTACCCTTCCTTCATTTAAAACAACTCCTATCTGTTTCTCCTATGAAATAAGAGTCCCAATATCTCCACAAGTATATTAATATGGGCTCATTTGCAGCCTATAGTGAGATTGTAGTTGGGGGAGATATTGGAGGGTGTGGGTTCCTTGCCTGGGTTGTGTGATTATGTTTTAGCAGCACCTCCACAAAAGATCTCAAGACAAGGGGGGCAGAGTGACTCTCAATCAACTAACCAGAGAAAAGGATCCACCAAAGAGTAGCTGAAATACAAACAGGCAGATTAAAGAAATAACATCAAGAACAACACAGACGGAGATCCAAGAGGGCGGAGGAGTAAGTGGAAGCTACACTAACCTCCTCCCAGGACCAACCAGTGCTGACTCAGCCCCAGTACAGCAGACAGACCATTCCCCTCCAAGTGGCGTCAGACTAAGGGGAAATAAAAGCCTTGCCTACAGGAATTAAGCTGCCACACCCACGGTCCTTAAGCCTGATGGCTACTCACAGATTGAGTAGATTAACAACTAAAGAAGACAAAGGCAGTAGATCACTGGACGTCTCCAATAGGCTATCTAGGGCCAGTCTGGTACATGATCTGACGATACCAGAGGCAGATCCAGGAAAAGCAGATCATTCTAAGAAGCACCAACAAACAACGGGAATCACAAAAATGGGGAGACAGAGAAACAACCCCCCATCAAAAGGAAAGGTAGAATCCCCAGAGAGAGTGCTAAATGAAATAGAGGGGAGCAAAATATCAGATACAGAATTCAAAACATGGATTATGGAGAAGCTGAATGAGCTCAGCGGAAACTACAAAGAACTCCAGGGAAACTACAAGAAACTCCAGAAAAACTACAAGAAACTCACAGAGAATTACACGAGCATGAAAAAGGACATAGAAGCTATCAATAAGAAGCAGGAGGAAATGAGGAATACGATCTCTGAATTGAAGAACACAGTAGAAGGAATTAAAAGCAGGCTAGAGGAAGCAGAAGATCCGATCAGTGAGCTGGAGGACAACGTACACAAAAACTCCCAGACAATGCAACAAAATGAAAAAAGACTGAACAAGACTGAAGAGGTTCTAAGACAGCTGCAGGACAACATGAAACGTAATAATATCTGTATCATAGGAATTCCAGAAGGAGAAGAAGAAGAGCAAGCGATAGAAAACCTCTTTGGAAAAGCTAATGACAGAAAACTTCCCTAACATGAGGAGAGAAAGAGTCACACAAGTCCAGGAAGCACAGATGGTCCCAATGAAGATGAACCCCAACAGGCCCACCTCAAGACAAATCATAATTAAAATGGCAACATTCAAAGACAAAGAGAGAATCCTAAAAGCAGCAAGAGAAAAACAACTAATAACACACAAGGGAGCTCCAATAAGGCTATCATCAGATTTCTCAGCAGAAACACTACAAGCCAGAAGGGAATGGCAAAAAATATTTCAAGCAATGAAAAACAAAGCCCTACAACCTAGAATACTCTACCCAGCAAAGCTCTCATTCAAAATGGAGGGTGAAATAAGGAGTTTCCAAGACAAAAGAAGGCTAAAAGAATACATCTCCACCAAACCAGCAATGCAAGAGATGCTAAAGGGTCTGCTTTAAGAAGATAAAGAAACAGAGAGAGACAGAGAAGAACATGAATACAAAGGGGAAAAATGACAATGAATAAGTACTTATTGGTAATAACCTTAAATGTAAATAGATTAAACCCTTCAATTAAAAGACATAGGGTAGCTGGATTAGACAGAATGACCCACATATATGCTGTCTACAAGAGACTCACCTTAGAACAAAAGGTCTACACAGACTGAAAGTAAAGGGATGGAAAAAAAGTATTTCAAGCAAATGGACATGAAAAGAAAGCCGGGGTAGCAATATTTATATCAGACAAAACAGATTTCACAGCAAAGTCCATAAAAAGAGACAAAGAAGGACATTTCATAATACTTAAGGGAAAAATTCATCAAGAAGACATAACCCTTATAAATATATATGCACCCAACTTAGGAGCACCCAAATATATAAGGAAAATTTTGAAAGACTCCAAGAAAGACATAGACAGCAACACACTCATTGTAGGGGACTTTAACACCCCATTGTCAACAATGGACAGATCTTTGAAGCAAAGAAACACCAAAGATATTGAGGCACTGAACAACACTCTAGATCAAATGGACTTAGTCGATGTATATAGAAGTTTTCACCCCAAAGAAGCAAAATATACATACTTCTCAAATGCACATAGAACATTTACAAAGATAGACCACATGGTAGGACACAAAACAAGCCTCAATAAATTCAAGAAAATTGAAATTATATCAAGCATCTTCTCAGATCACAATGGCTTAAAATTGGAAATCAACCTCAAGGAAAAAACTCAAAAACATTCAAACTCATGGAGAATGAATAACATGCTATTAAATAATGAATGGGTTAACAATGACATCAAGGAAGAAATCAAAAACTTTCTGGAAACTAATGATAATGAACACACAACAACCCAAAACCTATGGGATACAGCGAAAGCAGTCCTAAGAGGAAAGTTCATAGCAATACAGGCCTACCTAAAAAAGCTAGAAGAATCTCTAATAAAAAATTTAACCCTACAGCTACAAGAACTAGAGGAAGAACAACAAGCAAAGCCCAGATCAAGTAGAAGGAAGGAAATCATCAAGATCAGAGCAGAATTAAATGACATAGAGTCTAAACTAACAATTAAAAAGATCAACAAAAGTAGGAGCTGGTTCTTTGAAAGGATAAACAAAATTCACAAGCCTTTAACCAGGCTCATCAAGAAAAAAAGAGAGAGAACCCAAATAAATAAAGTCAGAAACGAAAGAGGAGAAATCACAACTGATACAACAGAAACACTAAGGATTATAAGAAATTATTACGAACAACTGTATGGCAAGAAATTTGACAACCTAGAGGAAATGGACAAATTCCTGGAAACCTATAGTCTTCCCAAACTGAATCAAGAAGAAGCAGAAAGTCTGAATAGACCAATAACAGCTAGTGAAATTGAAGCAGTAATCAAAAAACTCCCAGCACACAAAAGCCCTGGACTGGATGGCTTCACAAATGAATTCTACAAAACATTTAGGAAAGAACTAACTCCTATCCTCCTCAGACTATTCCAAAAGATACAAGAAGAGGGAAGACCCCTAAACTCGTTCTACGAAGCCAGTATAACCCTAATTCCAAAACAAGGTCAAGACACAACAAAGAAAGAAAACTACAGGCCAATATCGCTGATGAACATAGATGCTAAAATCCTCAACAAAATATTGGCAAACCGGATCCAGCAACACATTAGAAAGATCATACACCACGATCAAGTAGGATTCATCCCAGGGATGCATGGATTGTTTAATATTCGCAAATCAATAAATGTAATACACCACATAAACAAAATGAAAGACAAAAACCACATGATCATAGCAATAGAAGCAGAAAAAGCATTTGATAAAGTGCAACACCCATTTATGATAAAAACTCTCAGCAAAATGGGAATAGAGGGAGCATACCTCAACATAATAAAGGCCATATATGAGAAACCTGAAGCCAACATCATACTCAATGGGCAAAAACTGAGAGTATTCCCCCTGAGATCAGGAACAACACAAGGATGTCCGCTCTCTCCACTCCTATTCAACATAGTCTTGGAAGTTCTAGCCACCGCAATCAGACAAGAAAGAGAAATAAAAGGCATCCAAATTGGAAAAGAGGAAGTAAAACTGTCATTATTTGCAGATGACATGATAGTGTACATAGAAAATCCTTTAGACTCCACAAAAAAACTACTCAACCTAATAAGTGAATTCGGCAAAATAGCAGGATACAAAGTCAATATTAAGAAATCGAAGGCATTTTTATACACCAACAATAAAAACTTAGAGATAGAAACTGAAAGAAAAATCCCATTTACCATAGCAACAAGAAAAATAAAAAACCTAGGAATAAACTTAACCAAGGAGGTAAAAGACCTGTACTAAGAAAACTACATAACACTGAAGAAAGAAATTAAAGAAGATACAAATAAAAGGAAGCATATACCATGCTCATGGATGGGAAGAATCAACATCATTAAAATGTCCATACTACCCAAAACAATTTATAGATTCAATGCAATCCCTATTAAAATACCAGCAACATATTTCACAGACCTAGAACAAATACTTCAAAAATTTATATGGAACCAAAAAAGAGCCCGAATAGCCACAGCAATTTTGAGGAAGAACACAGTAGGAGGAATCACAATACCTGATATCAAACTATACTACAAGGCCACGGTAATCAAAACAGTCTGGTACTGGCATAAAAACAGACATATAGATCAATGGAACAGAATAGAGAGCCCAGAAATAAACCCAGGTTCATATGGTCAACTAATATTTGACAAAGGGGGAAAGAACATCAAATGGAATGAAAAGAGCCTCTTCAACAAATGGTGTTGGGAGAACTGGACAGGGACATGCAAAAAAATGAAACTAGATCACCAACTTACACCATACACCAGAATAAACTCAAAATGGATCAAAGACTTAAATGTAAGCCGTTATACCATAAAAGTCCTAGAGGAAAAAATAGGCAGGAAAATTTCAGATATCCCACGTAGCAACATTTTCACTGATATATCTCCTAAGGCAAGGGAAATAAAGGAAAGAATAAACAAATGGGACTACATCAAACTAAAAAGTTTCTGCTCAGCTAAAGAAAACATCAGCAAGATGAAAAGGGAACCAACCATATGGGAAAAGATATTCGCTAATGACATCTCAGACAAGGGATTGATCTCCAAAATATATAAAGAACTCATACGACTCAACACCAAGAAGACAGACAACCCAATTAAAAAATGGGCAAAGGACCTGAACAAACACTTCTCCAAAGAAGACATACAGAGGGCCCATAGACATATGAAAGTATGCTCAACATCACTAGCCATCATAGAGTTGCAAATAAAAACCACAATGAAATACCTCCTCACACCAGTCAGAATGGCCATCATCAACAAATGAACAAACAACTTGTGCTGGAGAGGATGCGGAGAAATGGGAACCCTGGTGCATTGCTGGTGGGAATGCAGACTGGTGCAGCTACTATGGAAAAGAATTTGGAATTTCCTCAAAAACTAAATATGGAACCAGCAATTCCATTGCTAGGATTATATCCGAAAAATCCTGAAACACCAATTCAAAAGAACCTATGCACTCCAATGTTCATAGCAGCACTATTTACAATAGCCAAGTGCTGGAAACAACCTAAATGCTCATCTGTAGATGAGTGGATCAAAAAACTGTGGTACATTTACACAATGGAGTTCTATGTAGCAGAGGGAAAGAAGGAACTTTTATCATTTGCAACAACATGGATGGAACTAGAGAAAATTATGCTTAGCGAAATAAGCCAGGCAACGAAAGAAAAATACC
This sequence comes from Furipterus horrens, assembly GCF_987537825.1. Classification (NCBI taxonomy): domain Eukaryota; kingdom Metazoa; phylum Chordata; class Mammalia; order Chiroptera; family Furipteridae; genus Furipterus; species Furipterus horrens. The sequence continues at coordinate 25,690,911 of NW_028327187.1, read as the reverse complement.
TTATGCTGTCACCTATTACAGGAAACTAATGAACAACACAAACAAATGAGCAAAATTGAACCAGAGCTATGTAAACAAGAAGTAGACTAACAGTAACAAGGGGGGAGGTGGAAGAGAGAGAAGGGGGTAAGAGGGGGAAGTTTCAAGTCAAAGAACGTGTATAAATGACCCATGGGCATGGGCAACTGAGTAGGGACTGAATGTGGGGGAAGGTAGGGGCAGGTTGCAGGGAAGCAAGAGGGGAAAAAAGTGAGACAACTGTAATAGAAAAACAAACAAAATTTTTTTTTTTTTAGTGGGGGAAAAATGAAAATATGAAGAATGGAAATGCCAGTTCAGTGAATATTAGGATAAAGATTTTCCTTCACGTTGTATATTTTTCTCCCTATTTGATCCCTCCAGAGTTTGGCATTCTAAACAAGTAAGTAATGACATGAGTTTCTTTGCTTAGAACTAATAAGACCAGTTGTTAATAGAGGTTCCTTTTTTTTTTTTTTTTTTTTGACCAAGTCTTTGACTGGAATGTCAAGCCTAAAGGAGACATACTTGGGCTCAGGTTGTTACCAAAAAGCCCTGAGGAACTGGGAATGACTTTCAAAGGTAATAAAAGCCCGTGAGATAAAAGGCCTGGTACCGTGGTTGGTTGTGCGGTCCACAGCAATCTTTCCAGGGAAGGAATGAAGGTTGTTTTCCTGAAAGATGGCTAGAGGGGACCTTAAGGCACAATGCAAAACCAGAAAGACTTGGAAAGGACAGGTGTGTACAGGCAAGGATGAATGCCAGGTATGTGGCTCAGCTTCTGTAGCCTGAAGAACAGACTGAGGGTCACCCTAAATATTCCTTGGGTAAGTTCCAGCAAAGCAGAACTAAAGATCACAAGTGAACATTTGCTGGTCTTATTATGTTTATGCAAATGAACAAGGTAAATTAAAAATGGACTTAATGTAGTCCCTTTAAAGACAAGGAGGGTAATCTTAGGGAGAAAATCATTATTCAAGGAAAATCACAATGATCAGTAGTGGACTATAAAATAGGTCAACTAACCGTCTTAAAAGTTTCTTCTCATTTAAAATATGGTTTCACTTGAAAATTAAACCATGTCTGTGATATCATCAAAGATAATCAAGTTGCAGGCAAGTAGAATGTCAAGTGCCTTGCAACTGGGTGTCTTCCCAATAAGACAGTCTTACAGATTTAGAGACTTGTTTGTGGGTTATGTTACATAAATTAACATGTGTTTTCTGTTTTCAAAGGACATAAGCCTATGATCGCATTACCTGAGTGATTGTCTGTACGCATAAGCCTCACTTAATCCTCTCTGCAGCACTGCCTCCTGAGACTCAATGGTTTGGCTGAACTAAATGGCTGGGTTGGTGAAGAATGGGGTGGTCTGTGGGCTTCACTTTAAAACTGGGTTCTCTTTTCTATCCTAATGGCTTGGACAGAAAGGGCCCAGAGGTCTGAGAGGGGGGAAACCTAAACTATTTCCCTCAGCCTAAACTAAGTATAATGGGCAAAAGGGTTTTGGACAGGTGAGATGTGCCTAGCACACCTTCCTCCAAAGAAGCCCTTTTTTTCTTTTTTTTTTCTTTCTCCTAATATGGAACATTGAAAAATTAATCCCTGCCTTTTGTCATCTAGTAGTTATGGATTGAATGATGTCTTTTAACCCTTTTCGCCAAATCTGTTGCCCCCAGAACGCAACAAGGATGCCAGCCTGTTAAACCAAGCACACCGTTGACTGGAGACAGCCAACTGACCTGGAGTCTGCACATCCTTCCCCATGTGGGAAGGCCACCCTCCCCTCCACACCCCCACTATTATTAGGGTTTTCTGGACCCAAGGGTAGCTAGGATGACGACCATGTCCAGCTTGAAGCAGCTAGAGGAGCTTGAGACCTTCGCCCATTGTCCTTTACAAGATTACAAAGGGTCTTACTATCTGAGAGGGAGGGATAGTTATTTTTTACGAACCAGGGGTATGGACTTGGGGGGGGGTATTGCTGGGGGAGGGAGGGTGCTGAGTGGAGGGGAGTATGGGGGAGAAAGTTGGAACTATTGTAACAATATAATCAATAAAATACATTAAAAAATAAAAAAATAAAATAAAATAAAATAAAAATTCTTTCTTTGAAACTAAAAGTTTGAATTTTATTTAATAGTGAAGAATCTACTTGCTTAATTAAATAGACACAATACATATTTAATTTTTAATATATTCACCTCATACTGTATACCATTCACTATATATAAAAGTTATACTCTCTCCTCAAATATAAAGATACAAATATGTCATGGTATTATTGTTAAAAATTATATAATAGCTGTGAAAACACTCTAAAGCACAATACAGATATAGGATAGTAAATTAATATTATTGTCATAATTAGAAGGGTCTCTCTTCTAGAAACCAGAATCATGTATATAACAGTTAGATACATTCAATGGGAATAAAAAGAATTAACAAGAGGAGTAACATGACTAGATCTGTGTTTTAGAAAGAGTACTTTAACAGAAATATGGTGAATGGATTGGCAGGAGATTGTGGGGTATGCAAAAGTGGGACCAGAGGAGAAAAAGACACTGGCTGCAGGTAGATACTATTACAAACAGCTCAGGCAAAAGATGATTGATTCAAGAAACATTATGGAAGGTAGAATTAATAAGTCTTTGAAATAAATTGATGGGTGGCCTGTTGGTGGGGGTGGATACAAAGGAGAGGAAAAATAAATAGTAATTCTTCACATCTGAGAAGTTAGAACCACTAAACAGTATATACTATCAACCATCACATTTCTTCTGCATGTACTTTAGACAAATAAAAATTCAAATTCACTTGGCTCTTTTGTATGTAATGATTGAGAAATCAAAAATTTTCCTTTCCATTTGTTATCTGTTCCTTCTGAGAGCAGTATCAAAGAGCCACAAATTTCAAGTCTGAAATCTGCTCCAAAGGCTTGGTTTATTGGGCAGTGGGACTATCCATGAGGGCCTATGTAGAAGTCTCAGGAAATGGGTTTGTCCCAGCAGGGCACCCATCCAAGGATGCCAATAGCTGTCTATCCAAATGGTGAATCAGATTATTGGCCAAAGAGAACTGCAGAAGTTGAAGTTTGAAAAGTAACACCAAGTACCAGGTCCTAGAGTGAGGCAAGGTGATAAGAGAAAAAATGAGTCACAAAGTAAGAAGTTAGAACACACTGAGGACGAGCTAGAAATGCCTATGAGATAAGCTAGGGTAAATGATTTGGGCCAGAAGCCACGGATACTGAAAAAATGTGGGAGGCCTGTTTTCATGTAATGTGGGCAGGTTGGTACAGGCAAATATCCGATCGCTTAAAGGCACTGAACAGGCCCAGACAACATATGTGGAATTCCTAATCCAAAGTTTCTCTACCTCAAGAGCTGAAACTTACATTCTTATAATTATAGTAGTTTCCTATTTGTGTTTCAGTTTCCTAAGGTTTGTATCAGAAATATATATTTTCAACAAGTAAGACCACAAGTTCTTTCACCTCCTCCAAATTCATGGGACACATAATTTCCAATCTAGAAGTCTAAATCCAAGGGTATCTATCTTTCTCGCTTTATTTTTTTTTATTTTATTTATTTATTTTTTTATTGCTCTTTAGTTTCCTGTATTGGGTGATATCATATGGTATTTTGCTTTCTTTGCCTGGCTTATTTCACTAAGCATAATTCTCTCTAGTTCCATCCATGTTGTCGCAAATGGCAGGAGTTCCTTCTTTCTTTCTGCTACTTTCTCACTTTAATGGGTTACTATTTTCAAAGACAAACCCTCTAACTTATAAACACAGACTGCTTCATTAACTGTATTTAACAGGTAGCAAAGGTTTAGTTACTGACAACTGCCAGGCGCTGACTTGGAACACAGCCCCTGGTTTTCAAATTTGCTGTAACATGATACAGAGCACAGAGCACATATTTTACTTCAAGAGAGGTGTCCAATGTCATTAAACCTTTTTTTCTCAGGCTGCCATAATCTGTGCATGCTGCTTTAGGCTCCCCAAGGAGTTCATATTGGCCTGTGGTTGACAAATTATAAAACAAAGGAGTAGGAAAAACACAAAAAGAAAATACAGTGACTCCTTCCCCACCCTCCAAAATATACTAGTAGTTATAAAAGGAATAAAAAAACTTAAGAAAAACTTTGTGAGGGAAAATTCAAGCTGGGAAAGGCTCAGTAATCACAGATATTTCTAATTTTTCCCAGCTGAGTTTTGACCTTCGTTCTGCTCTCAGGATTCTCCAAGCCTTTTAGCTGGGGCAGTCATTGCTACGACCATCTCTGGTTTCCATCAGTCCTTTGATTGCCCTAGCTCTCCTGGACTTGATATGGGGTTGTTCTACTGGAATAGGATTGGTGTTTTTCAAGTGGATTTTTATTAAGAAGGGAAGAGAAAACAAAAGCAAGGAAACTCTGTTGCCTAGAACTAAACAGTTTTCTTTATTCTAAAACAATGATTCTCAAAGTGGGCTTCTAAGATCAGTGGTATCAGCAACATCAGGGAACTCATTAGAACTGCAATTTTTCAGACCTCATCCAAGACCTTCTGAATCAGATATTCTGGAAGTGAGCCCTAGACATCTATCATTTAACAAGCCCTTCAGATTGAGAAGTACAGATTGGTAGTTACAAAAGAGTCATGGAGATGTAAAGTACAGCATAGAAAATATAGTCAATCATATTGTAATAAGTATGCCAAGTGGGCATTGGAAATATAATGGGGAAAACTTTGTAAAGTATATGATTGTCTAACCACTGTGTTGTAATCCTAAAACTAATACAAAATAATATTAAATGTAAACTATAATTGAAAAAAATTAAAAATTTAAAAATGTAAAAAAAAATAAGCAAGTCTTTCAGATGATTCTAATGCAGACTCAAGTTTGAGAACCATTGTTCTAAGAAAACTGCAACCTTGCCCTTAGTTTTGTTGACCAGTCCCACCTCGAGAACATGCAGCCTCCTCTTTCTTTCCTTGTGTCAGCCACGTTTGGTTTTGTTTGACCATGGCTTGGTCACCAGTGGCTAACTCTATTTTTGGGCCAGTGGACTCCATGTTTTGGGCTAGCAGGTGCAACAAGTATTACTAGTACTGATTACTTAAGGAGCCTCCACATTTTTTGCCTGTTTTTTTTTTTTTGTGTGTGTGTGTGTGTGCTCTGCACTGTACTAAGTACAGTGCACTTAGTATTTCACTTAATCCTCACAACAGTTTTATAAGCCAGCATTATCTGCATGTTCCAAATGAGGAAATGTAGGCTTTGAGAAGTGACTTGCTCAAGGGATACCAGGTAAAAAAAGAGAAAGGCCCTGATTCATATCTAGGTGTCTGTGACACCAAAGCCCATACCCATAACCTTGGTTTCATACTACCTCTATACAACCACATAGCTCCATTATCTGGGCAGCTTCTGCCATCACATTTCAACTCACTATCCTGGTTTTCTGACTCTTTTTCTTATGCACAGGCCTTTTCAAATATTATCCCAAGACAAGTTACTTAGTTTCATTGAGCTTCAGTTCCCTTGTCTGTAAAATGAAGAAATAATTCTTACCTCGGATGGTGGCTCTGAGAATCAAATAGGTAAATAAATGTATGTGAAGGTGTTGTCAGTTGTAATTGAAATGAAAGGTATTATCTACTTTCTACAGATGAGAAAACATAAGATCAGTGTGGTTACCTGACTTAGACAAAAACTGTTGCCTTTCTACCACTTATCTGAGGCTACATGGAGGCTTCTGCTCCCAAAATATCTCTACTTGCAACTAGAAAGAGAGACCATATTTAATAAGTATTCTCTATTAAGATGAAAATGTTCTCGGGCCAGGGTTTAAAATGGGAAGAACACAAATACATTTTAAATAAAAGAGGTGAGAATGGCTGAGAACCAGGGTCTGCCTGTAGGAGAACTGGCTTAGCTACTAGTTACTGAAATATGCTTTGGGCAGCAAGAGGGCACACGGTCAGAGTGAGGACAATGAGGAGAGTGCAGAGACTCTGTGCTGTGAGAAATAGAAGAACTCAAAGTATTGGGCAGCTTCACCATCTTGTTTATGGTCCAGTTATCCATATTACCATTGAAATTGACATTTAGTCCTATCTCTCTTTTTAAACAACTTTAAAATTGTAGTGTAATATACTTCAGAACAATCTTGTCCTTTCATTTTTCCCTCCCTCCTTCCTCTGTTTCTTAGGTTTCCAAACTTTAAATTTTCTTTTCATACTTCTTTTCCACACATAAGGTGAGTTCTCTACAAACCAGACATTCACTCCTAACCTTTATTCTTTTCTCTGTTTCTTTTTCATGGTGTGCCCAAAGCACTTACAGTGTTTCAATAAGGAGGTCACCAAACTGAGGAAGGATGGTGGTGCACTTTGCAGAAATGAGCACTATACCAACAAAACAGAAGAAGCCCTGAGCAATCCTGGATGACTGTCCTTGGATTTTGCAAGGATTGATGTGTCAGAGAAGGCACAATGTAAGTTTTCATGGGAGGGTTATTTACACAGGAATACTGTTTTAAGCTACTTTCCCATTTTTTGTATGAACTGTATTTTCTCCAAATGTAATTTCTTAAAGAAATATTGGCATGAAATAACCAAAAATAAATGCTGACTAGAGGATGGATGTTAAAGGGAAAACCCTCTACCTGCTTTCTTTGTGTAAATTCATTCTTCTGCAAGTCCTTTTTGAAAGAAATTTCCACTTCTTTTTTTAAAAGATTTTACTTATTTATTTATTTTTAGAGAGAGAGCAAGGTGAGGAGAAAAAGAGGCAAACATCAATGTGCTAGAGAAACAAATGTGCAAGAGAAACTCCAATCAGTTGCTTCTTGCTTGCCCCCAACTGGAGACCTGGTCTGCAATGCAGGCACGTGCCCTGATCGGAAATCAAACTACATTTCAGTTTGCAGGATGATGCCCAAACCACTGAGCCACACCAGTCAGGGCAAAGTTTCCATTTCTAATGGGCAAGATTTTGCTTTAAATAGGATTCTGTGTAATTTAGCTCTCAATGAAAACCGATCCAAGTAGAGTATAAATTGCAACTATCTTGAAATACCCACAAGGAGTTCATGTACTATTCCACTACTTATGTCATAACGTAAAAGAAAAAGCCAAATTTGAGCAAACTTCTATTTCATCAAACCCAGAATTTTTATAGGGAGACTCTAACATGTTGGCAAGTAGAAATGGAGAGAGTATGACTGTCCTCCTTAATGACAACCTCAAAGTTTAAAGACAATTTACAAGATTTTCTTAGTAAGCTATCTTGGTTTTATCTTCTACAAATATAGTTCTAAATCTTTCTTGATTCTTTTTTTCAGCTCTATTTGTACTAGTGCTTGAGTTGAGTTCCCTAGGTTTTACTAACCATTGTGTAAAGTCTTACTTACTATTGTTTATCTTGGATTTGACTCTTGAGTTTGAAGTTCTGTGCTGAACTCTAGCCAGTAAATAAATAGCTTTGACCGCTATTTACTCTGTACATACCCTTCATGATAATAGTGGGGCTACCTCATAGGGTTAATAAGTATTGCATGATTCAATACATGTCAAGTGCTTAGACCTGTGCAAGGCACAGAGTAGTAAATAAGTGGTAATTATCAGTAGTACTAGTATTAGTATGAAGTTTGGCCAATGCCTCTGTCTACATGATTTTGGGTTAAAGGATCATAATACTTTGAGTCTTCCTCAGTATAGTGCCTCCTCATTTTTCATTCTTGCTGTACAGCTCTATGCCACCTTGAGCTCTGTTTTGCCTTTCTTGACTTATGGCCTCCTAAATTAAACATTATATTCCAGAAATGGCTGTTCCAGGTTTTAATTTTTCAAAAACAGGATAATGTGTTATTCTGTTTCTATTCTGTTTTCTATTGATGCACAACATTTTATTGACCTTTCCAGCCAAAATAACATGGAGAACTGAAATTGTTCTAGAAATATCTACAATTCATAGACCTCTTTCTAGAGCTATAGGTAACATCGGATCTTATTATTTGTATTGTATAGTTAGGATTTTTTAAATTGTAAATGCTTTGCCTTGCTGAGGCAATCTACTGTTCCTTTTTCTCTATTCCCCCAATTTTTAGGGATTTTCTTGCCATTTATCCTATGCCAGCTTGTCATTTCTCTACTGAGAAGAGCTTAGTGCTAGCTACAAACAGAGAAATACCACTTCATATACCTTATTTTATACCACTTGTAACACTTAAATAAACCTAGGACCATGGGAATCTTAATGCTGACACTTCTCCATTCAGAGAGGCACCTTTTTCCTATCCTCCATTTCATTCTGAAAGTTAGCTCACCTTCCATGACAAAATGTTTTCACAAACCCCATAGGAATTCATTTAACAACAAAAAATGTCGACAGTATGGATGCTTGTCAAAGGCTTTTTAAAAAAAGTCTATGCAGGTTCTATCCCCTGGTTCCTCCTTGTTGATATGTTATTTATTCTCTTGAAGAGCACTAACAGATTAGTCAGACATACTTTTCCCTCACGGAAACTCTGCTGCCTTCCTTCCAAAGGGTCATGTTTGACTGTGGCTCTAAATATATTATTTGGTTATTAACAATGGTTCAGATATTTCCAGATTCTGCTTTTAAAGAAAATTTTCATATAATCATTAAATGTCAGTGCTGGAAAGAACCTTGCAGGTGGTCTAATTCTCTTCACTTTACAATGAAGAAACTGAGGCCTAAAAGGGCTTCTGCCAAACTCATTTTTTATTTATATTAGTCTTTTAACAATTTGAATTCTTATTCTTGATTGTGCTAAAATGTTTGGGTATTCGTTTTCTCTGATGTTTCAAATCAAATGTGTTTTTCTTCTTAGAGTGGAATGTACAATAGATGTGATTTATGGTCACAATGCTTTCAAGAATGCAAACATTACTTTAAATAGGCTTGTTACACTTAACTTTATTGTCATACTTTAGCTCACAAGTTTGCTTTTTATTTTGTTATTCCTATTAAGAATTCTACCCCCTAAATATACCCGCTTTCTTGTTATTTTAAAAATCTGAGCACATGACATATATCTTCATTTAAAGTTTAAAGGTAGACAATATGAATTCACAATGTTTGGATACATTTAGGTTGGATAAGAACATCAAGATGACTTCTGGAGTACAGGTAGTGTTCTGTTTCTAGATCTGGGTGACAGATACATGAGTGTGTTAATTTTGTGAAAATCCATTGAGCTGTTTGACACCTATGCTTTCTGTATGTATGCCATACTTCAATAAGAGTTTAAAGAAAAAAATAACACTCAATTAAGCCCTTAAACCAACTTGATTAAGTAGGTATTTTCATTACCCACATTTGGCAGATGAGGAAACTGAGGAATAGAGAAACTAAATACCTTGTTGAAGATCATAGAGTTAGTATGTGAACAAAACTTGGATTTTAACTTAAGTAGTCTGGCTCCACATCTATGTTCTTAATTAGCACACTCTATACCATATCTCAGAATTGATTTTTTTCAACTGCAAAACCATGTGCTTTTTAATCTTATAATTACTTTGCCTTTGACCCTTATTGCACTTACTTTTGTGTTTCCCCTCATTATATATCACAACCCCTTTCTTCAATGCACATGCATACACACACAGGAAAATGCTTTAATGACATAATTTCCCTGCCTTGACATCTCTTTTTATGCCTCTCTGTGTCCCTGAGAGATGTCCATGGTGAGTTTCTCCATGAAACTAAAGTGTATAAACCCCATCCTGAAACTCTAAGAACATTCTCAATATAAAAAATATGTATATAAAAACTAACTCTATGTTCCATTCCTTATAATCAGTAGCAGCATAGTGGTTAAAAGCACAAATTCTGATGTCACATTTCCTGGGTTCAAAATGTGCTTCCACCCCTTACTAACCATATGACCTTGGCTTGTAGGATTGTCATATTTAACAAATAAAAAATATAGGAGAGCCAATTAAATGTAAATTTCAGATAAATAATATTTTTAACTATAAGTATGCCTCACATAGAATTACTCATTATTTATCTAAAATTCAAATTAATAGGGCATCCTTTATTTTATCTGGCAACTTTACCTTGGATAAGTTATTTAATCTCTTTGTGCCTCTTTTTGGTCAACTGTAAAATGGGAGTGATATTATGATAGTAGTACCTAGCTTATGGAGTTGTTGTGAAGATTACATGGGAATATATGTAAATTGAAACCATGCCTGGACACAGAGAAAGCACTATATAAGTGATAACTCTTATAATTACCTAATTCTTCTATTTATATTAATATGAGTTTGGTTTGAGATTCTGCTTTAAAAAGGACAATGAAATAATTACTTTATACTGCATTTACTATGTGTGGAACTAAAGTACAAGTGTAATACTGAATTGTGTTTTTATATATACTCACATTGAATACTTTAATTTTTTACTAAAAAACATGTTCAATAACTCACTTTACAGTCCAGAAACAGTTTCTTCTGTTATTGTTCATGTAAATAAATGATCTTTCATTACAGCAATAACATTTTTATGCTTTGACAGCCTGAAAAAAATGAGAAAATACCCCTTTTAGTATATATTTTGTGAACTAAATACATCCTTCACAACATACTAAGCATTCATTTCTCTATATTTGCACAGCAGGAATCTGTATATTGTCAGATGCAAAAGTAACATTAAAATTTAAGAGCTGGTATATTTCAGTTTCTTGTGACACCTGAGAGAAATCCAAACACATAATAAAATGCATTGTACAAAACATTGTAAATATGATCTATTTGTATCTGCTTTCATGATCTCAGATTGTAAATGTCTACCAATATTTTCACAATTTATATGAAAAGCATGATTTACCTATGTTAATGTCAAGTTGGGATTAGCCATTTGAAAGCTTACCTTTACATATGCTTAACTATAGGGATGTGTGAAGTTTCATAAAAAGTCAATAGCACTGAAAGAATGGAAGAACCAGAACTGTATGACTGACTCTGAAAAATTGGAGAAATATTAACTAAAGTTTCTGTGCACTTTCACAGCAGGCAAATACCATGGCTTTGCCAGTAATCTGTGCTTTAGATTGCAATAAATTGTTCCTGTTTTTATTTCCATTGTAGAAGACACCAACCTGGCTTCACGAAGCCAGACATGCATGTCATCTCCCACCTCATTTTCTTTTGAGTGTAGGAGGGGAAATATAATACAAACTGTTCTGGTGTACGATAATCTATTTTACAGTTGCATGCAAGGAAACCATCCCAGAAAACCTGGCAAGATAGCATTCAGATTTTTTCACTTCATTTTTATTCTTTATTCAATTTCTTCCTTTATTGTCATTATGATGCATGCAAAGGGCATTCTATATATACAGGAACACAGTAGAAATATTTAGTAATATAATATTGGCATGAGATCATCATTACTTTGAAAAAATGGTATGCAGTGGGCAAAGGCAGCATTTGACTGAACCAAAACATAGGACAATTATTCAAGAAGTGATTTTCTATTATAATAGGAAGTGAATGTTGCCAACTTCCTATTTTTTATGTTCGTTATTGTCACCTTCTTATGTGGTTCCAAAGGATTTTGCTCCACTATACTCAAATCTATATTTGCAATCTGACTTTTGTTACTTTCAATTGTCTTCTGGAAATCCTCACTTAGATGTCATACAGGCACCTCAAATTCAGTGTACCCAAATTGGACTCCTTATCATCACCCCAAACCTGGTCCTCCTTCTGTGTTCCCTGGCTTAGTTCCAGGCATCTACTTTTACCCATTTCTCTAAGCTAGATGTCTCTGGCATTAAAAAATATATATTGTTGTTCTACTAGAGTTGTCTCATTTTACCTCCCGTTGCTCTCCCCTGTCCCACTCCCCACCCCCACAGTCAATCCCCTCCCTGTCGTCCATGTACATAGGTCATTTATACTGGTTCCTTGACCAGACCCTTCCATTTTAAACTCCCTCTGACCTTGTCCGCATCCAGTCAATTGAATGTTGTTGATTCTACCTCCAAATTGTTTATGGAATCTATCCCTTCTTCTTTATTCTCACGGCTATTCATTTAGTTCAGTCATTCTCCTGTACTTTTACAACGACCTACTAATGGCCTCTTAATAGGTCCTTCTGCTCTCAGTTTCTTCCATATCTGATCTATCCTTTGTATACAAACCAGAGCTTTTTTGTTTGTTTGGTTAATTTTTTAAAAAATACAAATCTGGAGCAAATTCTTCACTTCCTTAAAACCATTACATACTCCTAGGAGCCTATAGCATTAAGTCCAAAGTCATTAGAATGGCTACAAGCCTCACTGTCTTCTCCTTTCAAACTCTTTTCTCCCTCCAAGCTCATTGCTGAATAGTTTCTTGTACTCTGTTTCTGCCTGTTAAACCTAACTACCAGCTAGTCCTCAAAGAAAGATTGTCATTTTTCTAAGCTAGTAGTTCATAATCAAGAGGACACATTATAATCATCTGGGATTTTTTTTTAAGAATATGACTTAATAATTTTATTTTATTTATTTATTTTTATAATTTATTTGTTTATTTTATTTTTAGAGAGAGGGGAAAGGAGAAAGAGAGGGAGAGAAACATCACTGTGTGGTTGCCTCTCACTCGCGCCCCCAGCTGGGGACCTGACATGCAACCTAGTTATGTACCCTGACTGGGAATCGAACCAGCGACACTTGGCTCGCAGGCTGACGCTCAATCCACTGAATCACAGCAGCCAGGGCTTAATCATCTGGGATTTTTAAAAAATAAATACAAATGCCTTTAATCTATGACCTACAAAATTATGATTTGTTCAATCGGAGCATAGTTATCTGTATTTATCAGGTCATCAGGTGATGAGCGTTACACGTGCCTGTTTTAGGCATTTCTTCATGATGTTCCTTCGATCTGGAATGCTCTCTCTTCTCCACTTCCTCTCCCTAATTTTCTGCTTTGATACCTCCTTCCCATTTTCCCATTTTCAAGGTTTAGTTCAAATATCACCTTTGTGAAGCCTTCAAGGATCTACACAGGTAAAATGAATTTCTCTCTTGTGCCTGTTGCTATACCATTTTTCATGTACTGCTACTAAAATCATGCATCATTTCAAATGCTCCCTCTTTTTTATGGTGTTCTCCTGTGAGAAAGCAAACTCCTTGTGTTTCTTTGTATTCCCAGCCCTTAGCACAATTCATGACATGGTTCTCAAGAAATATGTGAGAAAGAAAAGAAGGGAGGAGGCAAGAAAGGAAAAGGGGAAATGTGGTGTGGCCTAGGCTTGTCCAAGTGAAAATATAAAAAGACATTCTGTCTTCTACTTCTCAGCAAAAATCCCCTGTTATACTCTATAGTTGGATCCTGTGGTGGGCCTCATGTTATAATAACATACCGAATTTTGACTAATCTTAAAATGTCTATTTGGCACAGGAAAAATGAGTAGAGTGGGAGTTTTTCTTGTCTAAAAGGTTGAGTTTCTGCCCCAGAAACTTCTGGTAGTTTCTGATAACAGTCCTGCAAGGGGTGACTGTTATTCTCCTGCCCTGTTCATATTCTCTTGAGCACAGCAGTAACAAATGTATGAGAGCTTTTACCACAGGGTGACATAACCTCAGCAAGCAAGTCAAAGGGTGGTAATTTTACACAACTGCCTTTCTTAGAGGTCCTGGCAACAACTTCCTTTTCCTCAGTGTGAGCTGATGGCATAGTCACTTCCTATTCAGTCTCAACTGCCAGTTTTTTTCCTGTTTTTAACTGCCACCTTTGACTAGAACTGTTTTCTTGAGAGCCTACAAATTAAAGAACAAGTGGCCAATTCAAGACATTTAAAAAAGTTAATTCAGAGGGAAAAATATCACCCAAATTGTTTGTTTAGCATCATTTCATGGTAACATAGGAAGGGTTCTCCTATGACTAAAAAGTGCACACTGGGAAGCACAAAGAAGTTACCTGACTTCATTACAAAGAACCCAGTCACCCAAAGAAAATCTGTCCTAAGAAACTCCCCAGTCTCTTCATGTCCCTCTATGGGAACACAAAAGTATCATTATAGGATGACTGGTGTAGCAAACCGTGGTTTTTGTCACCACTGAAGCAACTATGAGTGCATGCATGTTTCTGAGGGCTTTCACCTTGGGCTCAAGGCATCTAAAGATCAACAGTACAATTCTGTGAGAGTTTAGGTGGGCAGAGAAACTTAAACCAGGAAGATTCTCTTAATATTCCATTTTTTGACTCCTACCTCTATATCTGAATGAAATAGTCTGGGCCATGTTTAACTCTCTCAGTTCTGCAATCAATTGGTGAAGGCAAAAAAATTATTAACTCAGTTCTTTTGGTCACTAAATGCAAATATTTCAAAGTGAGTAAGCATATATGTAAAGAAATGTTATAAGCAGGAAACCACCTAAGTAGCATCTGCTTCCCCCCACCTCCTCTGTTGCTTTATTCCCCCTAGTAGCATCAGGAAGTAAAGTGAAGAAGAAAATTCAGCTGAGCTGAGTCTTAAATTCTAGTTTTATTATAAATGATACTATAGTAGAGTATCATGCAAGCCCCAAAAGGTGCAAGGTTACTTAGGAGAAGCAATTACATAGATTTAATGTTCCTTGACCAAGAATCAATTCAATAGGTTTTCCTTTGGGAAGCTTTGTTGGAACAATAGCAAGGATACAACATCTGCAAGAACTAGTATAAAATGGTTTCTAATTTGATACACACAGAAAGTAAAGAGAAGACTTGAGGTATTACATATACTCACGTATAAAACAAAATATAAAAAGGGCCCTTGAATGTTGTCTTTCCAAATATCACTACAGTACAGTAACTTGAAGCAAAATATTCCTATAATTGGATGATGAACTTCTAGAATTCCCCCAATAATTTCCTTTAGTCTTAAATAGATAATTGAAAGAAACTACTAATTTTCCCTCAAACTTTACACATTTATACATTTCAATATAATTGTTAGGCTCAAAATATGAAAGTTCAAAATGTGAAAACCCACCTTTAAATTTTGTAAAGTGGAATAAGAAGTCAAATTTACCTCAATGAGGTATCACATTCAAATACTCTTAGGTTATGCCTGGTACATTAGAACATGCTCCAAGAGTAAACATTTTTAAACAAACAATTGCATTTTAAAATTTTATTTTTATAATTTATTGAATTTATTGGGGTATCATTAGTAAATTATATAGGTTTCAAGGTTACAAATCTATAATACATAATCTGTGTATTATATTGTGTGTTCATCAGCCCAAGTCAAGTCTCCTTCCATCACCATTTATTCCCCCCTTTACCCTCTCCAACCCCCCCTTTCCCTCTGGTAATCATCATACTATCACTTAATTTCTTCACTTTTTTCACTCAGCTCCATTATATTTTTCTTGAAGTTATTTTCTGTTCAATATTATTTTTTATTAAGTAATGTTCACTCTTTGGGGCAGATGATCTATGATTTAGTACAAAAGTAATATAAAAATACTGCTTTGTTTCAAGTATCTCCTTGATGTGTCCCAATATTTGGGGGGGGGCTCTTGAAAGGGGACAGCAACCACATTGAACTGAAATCCTCAGTTAACAGTGATCCCAAAGTATAGTTTTTGGTTAGTAACCACTAATGCAGAGTATGGAACATGAGTTTTCAAACTTTGGCACAGTTGACATTTTGGGCTGGGTAATCTTTTGTTGTGAGGGTTGGCCTTGCATTGGAGAATGGTTAGTTAGCAGCATTCCTGGCCACTACCAATTACCAGTAGCACCCTGTTCTAGGCTCTGAAGATATAGCTAAGAACAAAACAGACAAGAATCTTTCTCACTGAGGGCTGGCATCCTATCTGAATAATTTTTATGTAAGAGAAGTTGCATCTTTCGCCTAAAGGACCTAATAATCTTGTTGGGCAGACTTAACAAATGAAGTTTATGAAATAAGAACAAAAGTACAATGTGGGTGCTGCTTCTGCTGACATGCAACACAAGTCTGAAGGAGGGCTTGGAGCAATGAGAAAGGCTAATGGAAGTGGGATTTGAGATGTTCCTTACATGATGGAACTTGATTCAGACCCTTGCTACTCAAAGTGTGGTCTAACGACCAGCAGTATTGGCCCCACCTCTGAAATTGCTAACAGTGCGGAATTTTGGGCCCACTCCAGAGTTGTTAAATCAAAATCTGCACTTTAAAGAGAATCCCGAGGAATTTCTATGAACATTAAAATTTAAGTGGCACTGCAGATTTTTTGTCAGGCTGGCATTGTTGAGTGTGAGCTTGGCTAGGGGGAAATAGAGACTGGATTGGGACCTATCATCAAGTTAGAAGTAGTAAGGGCCTAGACTTGGGGAACTAAGAGTAAGGAAAATGCAATTATACCCTTTATCATCTGAATGGATAAGAAAATGTGGTGCATATACATGAAATGGAATATTACTCAGCCATAAAAAGGATGGAAATCCTGCCATTTGCAACAATAGGGATGGACCTTGAATGCATTATGCTAAGTGAAATGTGTCAGACCGAAAAATACAAATATGGTATGATCTCACTTACATGTGGAATCTAAAAAATACCAAACTTACAGAAACAGAAAGTAGACTGGTAGTTGCCAGAGGCAAAAGATGAGGAAAATTGGTAAAGTTGGTCAAAGGTACAAACTTCCAGTTATATAAGATAAATAAGTTCTGGGGACCTAATGTACATCATGATAACTATAGTTAATAATACTGTTTTGTATACTTGGAAGTTGTTAACAGAATTGATCTTACAAGTTAGAGGTACCTGGATTTTAGTTCCTAGCTTTACCACTTCTTAACTGTGTGAAACTTTGCATCAAATTATTTAACCTCACTGAGCCTTTTCTTCATCTGTAAAATGGGGGGCGCAATATGACCTCAGAGGGCCCTTATAAAGATTCAGTAAGGTAACATATATGAAGTATTTAGCAGTCTCTGGTACAAAGACAATAAGACAATGGCACACATTAATAGTAACAATATTGATAACAGTAATAGCCTATTCTTAGAGATTCAAAAGGAACAAAAGAAATCTTGTCTACTAGACCCCAACACTACAGATCTATAACAACCTGCAAGATAGGGAACTTTATCCTCATTTTAAACCAGAACTTGGATATTACATTTTTAAAATGTCAGTAACACCTTGTAGGTTCCCAGAGGTCGCTTCGTAATGAAATTCTGGTAATTGCTATTATGATTGTTATTGTTATTATTAGAGTACTCTCAAAAGAGCTTTACTCCCTCCTGGAATGGAACTTAACATGGGGTGGAGGTAGAGAGTTGCTGAAATCAATGCTGTGTATGCTTGCTGAGTTCCATAATATGTACTGCTACCGATCCAATTTCATTTCCCATACCTCTATTACCCACATTAAATTTTTTGTGTATATACCTACCATCTCTTTTCCAACTTCCCTCTTTATTACACGTGCAGAATTTCTGAAGAAGAGATGCTCCAAACTGGCCTCTCCCCACCAAATGATAGCAGGAGAAGTAGGGGTAGCCTCAGATTTGTCACCTTAAGCATGTTTGGGGGCGGGGAATCCGGAAGCAGAAAAGTGGCGGTCCCAGGCTGGGGAGACCTGACTCCGGGAATGGGCAGGGGTCCACCAACTCGGTGGCTTTCTGTGCCCCCACCCTTGATCAGGTCAGGGTGACAGGGATTTCCAACACTCCCGAAGTTTCAACTCGAGAGGTCTCCGAGCCTGCGTGTGCCTAAGTCTTGCATGCCTGCCTGCCTGCAACGTGGCCGTGGGACACCCTAATACTCCCAGTCACCCAAACTCTTCCATTCTCTCTCCAGGCCAAGTCGTGTTCAGGTATCCCAGTCTCTGCGTTATCCTCTCCGAGTGTCCGGAGAGCCTCCAACTTCTCAGGCTCCAGAAACCCCAGGCAAACCCCTTCACTTGGAGCTTTAGCTCTCCAGACACCGCCCGACTGCCGGCCGGGGGCAGGGCTAACAGCGGAACCGCCCCCAGCCACCTCCCAGGCCAGCCGAGCGGGCGGGTTGCTGGGGCGCCTCCACCTCCTCTTCCTAAAGCGGCGAGGCGCAGACGAGCCGCATCACTCGAGCCCAGGTCCCAGCCATCGCCACACACAGAGCCCCGTATTAAGGAGTAGAAGCGGCAACGGAGGCGGCGGCTACAGCGGCTGGCGGGCGCCATAAAGGTAGACTGAGTCCCAGGGAGTACCGCAACGAAATACCCGCCTCCCGGCCCGTGGCTACCAATACTAGACTAGTAACCCCACTTCTGTGTGTCCTTCAAGGCCCAGGTCGAAAAGCCTGGGAGGGCCGCGGAGCTACCCCCAGAGGAGGAGCCAGTCCCAGCCCAAGGCGCCAGCACCGCAGAGGCAGTGCGAAGCAGCAGTCGTCTTCATGGCCCACTCACCGGTGGCTGTCCAAGTGCCTGGGATGCAGGTGAGAAAGCCCAGGCCGCCCCACCACCCACGTGACCGCCCAGGAGTCCGGAGCGCGCTTGGCTCTGGGCACCCGCGTCAAGAGGCGGCCCCTGGGATCCCCTGAAGGCAGGGCAGGGCGCTCTGTCCAGGTGACCTGGGAATTGGGCTCTAAGTATTTCCTGGTGTTCAGGCTAGGTGGTGCACTGCACTGGGAAGGCAGAGAAGGACAGGGACGCGCATCGTTGTAGGGATGGGGGGAGCGGTTATTAAAAAAATAGGCCAGAGCGGGACACCTGCGCCTGCTGAGCGTGGTACCTTCGGGGACTGGAGGCGGGAGGACTTAACTTGGGAGAGATGGAGGTGTCTACGAATTTGTAAGGTAAAAATCAAGTTGTGCTTCCCTCCCCCCCTCCCCCCACGCGTACTCAAGTTGGGGCAGAGCAAGACAAGGGGGTGTCGGTGGCGGCGGCATTGAATTGGGTTCTTCCTGTATGCGTAGAGTGGAGAGCGAGGTGACTTCGTTTCCCTTTTTGGTGCCGCTTCTTAAGAACAAAATTGTACCTTGCTCCTCCACTTGGCGCAGCCCATAGTTCGGTGTAAGAAATGCAGGGCTCCATATCAGAAACACCTAGGAGATGGCTCTCCAGCCTCGTCCCCTCCCTTTCCCACAAGATGACTTGCATGTGGTTAAAGGAAGTTTTTTTTACTTTATGGGACCCAACTTATTACTGGAGATTTACCCAGCTCCCCCACTTTATTTTCATTTAAAAAAAAACAAACAAACTATGTCCATATTTTTTATGTTGTTATGATTTTAAATCTGTGCATTTCAAACTATTTACTAAATGTTATCCAAGTCTACTAACTTTTAAACATTCGCATTTTACTTTTTTCCTTTGTTACATAGCAAAAACAATGTATTTCGGAGTAACTCAAAAGACTAGAAACACTAAAGTATCAGTCCCTCATTATCTTCTAAAAATATGAAAGCAAACTTTTTTCAAGTTCAAAAAATGTTCTGATTAGTAAATAATTTATGTTTCTAATAACAAAGAGTTATGGATTGGGGCCTTGATTTAATACTAATGTATGGAATCCAACTATTTCTTAAGCATCAGTCACACTTTATACATGGTCACAAAAAAAGTGATTTTTTAAGATACTTTCCTCAAAAGGACTATCTGTGTTAGACACATATCTTACTTAAGGACTCCAGTGTGTCCTAAGCACCAGGCCTGTTAGCTGAATATAGGACAAGTCCATGTGGATTCCCAAGAAGTTGGTGTGTGTTTAATAAAAAAGAGAGAAAGGGAAGTGAGATATATTAGGGCTTCTAAAAAGATTAATCTAGCCAATCTTTACAAAATGCCCCCAACTTTTTCTCTTTTAGGGCCACCCCTCTTTCCCCCATCTGCCCTGCCCCACACCCCATTCATTCAGTTCTGCCTTTGATTATATTAAGGAAATTGGTAGTTTGCAATAACTACACTTTGCTGTGTCTGATGTGGAAGAAAATGTCAAAATTTTTTCACCGTACCCTCCTTACCATTATGTGGAGAGGAGATTGTTAACAGAAGTAAAGTTTGTCTCCGAGGGTTTCCAAGATTTCTCTCCATTGTGTGCGGGAGAGCCTGGTTGCATTTGTCAGCAGTCAGCAGAGTGCCTCCCCTTCATCAAGTTTGTGATTGGGGAAAACTGTGTACTGGAAAACTCTTGTGTACTAAGGAGAAAATAGTTTCTGGTCTTTATTTCATTTGTCTTGACTTTATTTGATTTATATGGTTTCTGGTCCTTATTTGATTTGTTTTTATTTGATTTATGTGGTTTAGAAACTGCTTGCTGTTCAGTATTTCTTACTGCTTCCAGCTAGCTTTGTTGAATTATCTGAGTTCCTTATCTCTTGAATTTCTAAATGCTAATTAAGGTGGTTTAGAATGTGAATAACGTATTTTAAATGACAAACTCAGCCTTTCACCTTCTGCCTTCCCAAAGTTGTGATTACCTAGTTCAGCTTAATTTGGAGAGGGCACTCAATATTAGCAAGGAAAAGAGGGATATTTATTTGTCACTTTCTTCGTCTTAATGAAAAATCTTAATGAAAATGGTGAATTCTTAACTTGCTATTTCCATTCTCTCTGTAGATGTGGTTCTTAGCATTTGGTGCAACACAAATGTTTTCTACAGTTAAAGTTGTAATGTACCCTAAATATAAATTTAAAGGCCTGTAGTGTAAACTCTTGAGTCTAGATTTCTTTTACTATTGTACAAAATATTGCAGATGAGATGCAGAAATACATCATGAGCTTGTGAAGTTCCCCTAGAGTTTTGTTAAAGTGTTAGGAGTAACTTTTAGACATTTAGACTAGTAAGAAGAAAACTTGAATTAGCCATGTGTTCTTGAAATTAATGTATAGTATTTCCACAAATCAGGGTGAAGTGGTCGCCTGGCTTGTAAGTTTTTAACAGTTTACTTTAGAGAATTATGAAGATTGATGGAAAAAATGATTTTTCCAGAAATAAAAACAAAATTACTTTATCCACAGTGTTTTTCTCCTCCCCCCACCCCTCTCCCCAGGAGAGACATGAAGTAGAAGCTGAGCTACCTGTTCTATCACTTAAGGCTTTCAGCATTCCTGACTTTCAAACAAAGAAATTTCTGTTGCCACTAGTTTAAAATAGAAAAGTAACTTGGAGTGACGAAAGAAAACCCAGGATTTGGTCCAGTTCAAACTCTTCCTTATGAATTAGTTATTCAAACTCATTGTTGATATTTCTTAATATTGTGGTAATGAATATTTTTGCCAAATTACACCAAATGTTGGGGAAATGAAATTTTTTGACTTAATTTGTGCTTACATTTTTAGTATATGACTAAAGGAATTTTCCACACCAGGAGCTAAACTCTTGAAAATTATTTAAAGGACAATTTTTTTAAAAGCACAACTTTTACAAAATGAATCAATAAATCTGTTTCTTTTCATTGAAATATTTACTCTTTATTGATTTAAAACATGTTTTTTTTTTTTTGAAGTTTTCAGTTATAAATCGTACTTAAATTAAGTTTAAAATATTTACCCCTTAGAATCTGCTAATGCCCGTGACTGGTGTAGCGCAGTGGATTGAGGACCAGCCTGTGAACCAAAAGGTCACGGGTTTGATTCCCAGTCAGGGCTCAGGGTTGCGGCCAGGTCCCCAGTTGGGGACCTGTGAGAGGCAACTGATGGATATATCTCCTGCGCATTGATGTTTCTCTTCCTCTTTTTCTCCCTCCCTTCCCCTCTCTAAAAATCAAAAAGTAAATCTTAAAAAAAAAGAAACTGTATTAGTATTTATGAAGATAAAGTATTCTAAACTGGTGGCTAAATCTTTCATAAAATGTAGGTAGGATAATAAAGTTGAAGGTTGAATTGAAATATTATGTGTTTTTATGTTATGCTTCTTATGAAAGAAATGTTTTAACTTCCTGCTAAATAATTTAAAACTTAGCCTTCATGTATCTTTACATATGACCAAGTTGGTACAATTTTTTAAATGCTTAATATCTGAGGTGGAGATGGAAATTAACTTTTAAGATTAATGAACAGTTTATTGAAGACTTCTATCTAAGAGGTAGAAAACATTGTCTTGCGTTGGCTTCTGGGAAAGATACAGAAGTATATTACACAATCTCCACCCCTAAAAATCTAAAATGTTGGGGTGTTAAATCTAGCGCACGAAATCTCAAATAATGCAAAACCTGTAATACTTACTCTGTAATAGAAGTTTCTGACTGGAAGAGTAGAAGGTTTACAGAAGGTAAACTGACTCTAACAGATTATTAGGATCTATATTGGGGAAGGCATTTCCCCTGAGCAAAGGCATGTAGACAATTTTTGAGAGTGGGATACAATCACTCATACTACGATGAAGAATTCCTCTAGAGAAATAATAGGTGGTAATATAGGAAAACTACTAGGTCAGGATTATGGTGGTTCTTGAATGCTAGGGTAGGATTTTGACCTTTGGACTAGCCATTATACATTTCTGAGTAAGGGAGACTCAATGAACAAAGTTATATATATGAAGAGAAATCTCAAGAGGGGATGAATGGATGATCTGGAGGATTGAGAAACTTGAGGCAGTTTGATCTACTGAGGCTAGTTTAGTGGGACAATCATATCTGTCCAGCTGCAATGGACCTTGCATTAACTGCCTTTCATATGCCTAATACTGTGAAGAAGAAATATATAATTACTAGACTTCATAATTTGTTAGTTACCAAAGGAGGAATCTAACCCTTTGTGGTGTTGAATGTGGGAAACTGGGAGAATTATGGTACATCTTAAATAATTGGGAAGTCAGGGAGAAGAGCTAGATCCAGTAGGAAGTTAATGATTTCTGTTTTAAGAGGAAATAAATAAAATTTATAACTGATAACCTCAAAGAAAAAATGTTTTAAATCATTGAAGAGTAAATATTTGAGTGTAAATATACAGATTTATTGCTTTATTTTTAAAATTTCTGTGAGGTTTGAGGTAACAGTGGGGTGACAATGTAAAAATGTAGACAATATGTCTATTACCTTGATTGTGGTGAAGGTTTCACAGGTGTATGCATATGTTCAAACTCATCAAATTGTGTACATTAAACATGTACATTTGTTGTATATCAATATACCTCATTTAGCTGTTTCTTTTTTAAAGGTCCAGCAAATATTTGAAAATGTAGATATGGTGATTTAGTCATTTATCAGATATTTACTGAGCATTTACTATATGCCAGTCTCTTTCCTTTAAATTAAAGGATGTGAGCCACCAAGGAGGGAGAGAGGGTCATAATGCCAGAGAGAATATGTGGAAGTCAGGGCCCTCATTAGACAGAAAATATAGATGAAGGATTAGCTTGTAAGAAAAGGACCGATGGTTTTAAGGTACATGGGAGGAAGAGAAATGTGTTACTGATCCAGAGGAAGTTAATTGGAGGGAATTCTTTAACTCTTTAACTCTCATCATGAAACCTAAATTGGAGAAAAGGAATTCAGTTTGGTGCCAGAATCTAGCATGTGGAATTCTTACCTTCCTTGCACCTTCTGAAGGGAATGATCAGCTTTTCAATTTGAGGTGGAAATGATAACCATTTCCTTGCATCGATAAACCCAAACCAGAGAGATTGGGTGCATTCAGGGTGGTATGGCCATAGGCCCATACCAGACCCCCCAGCCAAGGATTCCAGTGCCAGGAATATAAGTCCCCATAACTTCTGGCTGAAAAAACCAGAGGGGAGTGAGTTGGTGGAATAAACTTCCAGAGGCCCAAACAGTTCCTCTTAAAGAACCCACACACAGACTTACTCATACTCACTCCCTCTGAGGTCCAGCACTGGGGTAGCAGCTTAAAAGGCACCAGGGGTATAGAGGGAGGAATGGAAGTGTCTGGCATTAAGGCAAGAGCTGGGGGACAGCTTAGTCCCAGACAGAAAGGCAGGCAGAGGTCATTGTCCCTTTTCTGAAGTACCCCCACCCCTCACACAGAGCCACAGTGCCAGTAGCCTGGAGCCATATCTGAGACTCCACCAATCTAGCTAACACTGTCTGTCCTACCCTGGAGATACCCTGAGGCTTCGTCCCAGCCATCTTACAGCTGTTAACAGTGGCTTTTCCACATGAATGGTTGGTCTTGGCTCATGCTTCATAACTTCCTAAATTCTCTGAAACAAGCAACAGCCTGCCTCAGTGAGTCCCCAGGACCTATACCTATTGTTAAATGGCCCCTGGCACAGCACTAGAAGCAGCCAGCCTAGATTCACAGCTTGGCTTTGCACAGGAATCTCCAAGCCCAGCACAAGTAGCAGCCATCTCTGATTGTTTTATAGTTCAGGCAGGGTGGCCCCAGACAAAACACAGGTAGGGGCTGACCTTGGACTGCACCGCCTGGGAAACTCCAGGGCCTGCACACCCAGTGGACAGCTACAGACCACATCGGAGCACCACCACCCTTCCCTTCTGCACAGCTGATCCCCCTTTGAGGGAGGAGGTTGGTGGTCAGTAGTCACAGCCAATCCTTGTGGCTGATTGGTCTGGGTAAATCCCTTCCATTGACCTCCCAACAGCAACCAAGGCTCAACTACAAGAGGAGGGTGTACTTAGCCCACATGAAGGGTGCACCTTGAGTACCCAGCTTGGGTGATAGGGGAGCCTGTACCACTGGACACTACAGGACACCTACTGTATTAGGCCTCACTACCAAGACATGTTGTCAAAACATCTCTACCTAATACATAGAAACAAACACAGGGAGGCTGCCTGAACATGACCCAAATAAAAGAACAGATCAAAATTCCAGAAAAAGAACTAAACAAAATGGAGAGAAGCAATCTATCAGATTCAGAGTTCAAAACACTGGTTTTAAGGATGCTCAGTGAGGACCTCAGCAGCATAAAAAAGATCCAGTCAGAAATGAAGGATACACTAATTGAAATAAAGAATAATTTACAGGGGAACAACAGTAGAGTAGTTGAAGCCAAGAATCAAATCAATGATTTGGAATATATGGAAGCAAAAAAACAACCAATCAGAACAAGAAGAAGAAAAAGAATCCAAAAAATGAGGATAGCGTAAGCTACCTCTGGGACAACTTCAAGAGGTCCAACATTCATGTCATAGGGGTGCCAGAAGGAGAAGAGAAAGAGCAAGAAATTGGAAATCTGTGTAAAAACATAGAGAAAACTTCCCTAATTTGGTGAAAGAAATAGACATGTAAGTCCAGGAAGCACAGAGTCCCAAACCAGATGGATGCAGAGGCCCACTTTAAGACACATCATAATTAAAATGCCAAACGTTAAAGAAAGAATCTTAAAAGCAACAAGAGAAAAAGAGACAGTTACCTACAAAAGAGTTCCCATGAGAATATCAGCTGATTTCTCAAAAGAAGTGTGGGCAAGAAGGGATTGGCAAGAAATATTCAAAGTCATGAAAAGCAGAGACCTACAGCCAAGATTGCTTTACTCAGCAAAGCTATCATTTGGAATCAAAGGGCAGATAAAGAGCTTCCCAGACAAGAAAAAACTAAAGGAGTTTATCATCACTAAAACATTATTATATGAAATGTTAAAGGGACTCATTTAAGAAAAGATCAAAACTATGAACAATAAAATGGCAATAAATACATACCTGTCAACAATTGAATCTAAAAAAACAACTAAGCAAACAAGGAGAACAGAGACAGGATCATGGATATGGAGAGTGTTTTGATGGTTGCCAGATGGGAAGGGGGTGTAGGGGAATGGGTGAAGAGGTGAGGGGATTAAGAAGTACAAATAGGTAGTTACAGAATAACCATGGGGGATGTAAAGGGCAGTATAGGAAGTGGAGTAGCCAAAGAATTTATATGCATGACCTATGGACATGAACAAAGGGGAGGGGATTGCCTGAGAGAGTGGAGGGTGCTGGGTAGAGGGGGCAAAGGGAAAGCTTGGGACAACTGTAAGAGCATAATCAATAAAATAGAATTTTAAAATACCCAAACCTTTGTCCTTATTGCTGAGTGGTTGATACAGAGGTGTTGACTATGCTAATGATAATTGCATAAAATCAGCTGGACAGAATAATCCAAGACAGTTGTTTCCTGGGAGAGTTAGAGTTAGTTGGAAGGTATGGTGTTAGGGAGCTAAGGGCTATGTGAAGAGTTAACAGTAATTGGGTGTGGTAGAACATGTGCCTTGAACAGTAATGAGAGCCTAGAAATGACACTTGACACAAAAAAGTTCCATCATGTACCTCCCTTGCTTGAGTCATAAAAAATGAGAGAATATAATTTAGCTAATGCTTAAGAAACATTGAACATTGCGATACTGATTTTTTATTCTGCCTTTCATTTATTTAGTGACCTGCAACAAATCATCTATAAAATGAGAAATAATAAAAGCTGCATTTCCTTTGCCTCAATGAGATGTTATTAAATGAATTAACTACCATCAGTGGAATATATTTTGAGCTCCTTTATAAAAGGTGTTATGATGTATGTGGACAGTTTATCCTGCAAAACAATACTAGGCTAATCACATGAAAACACTGTCATTATCTCATCTGTTTTCTGCATGATAGCCCACATATTTCTATCGAAATCCAGGCACCTTCCACACACCCATACCACCAGCATGACCAGGCCCCATACCCGCTACTCATCTCTCCAGACTTTCTGTTATCTGGATCATCTCTACAAATATAAACTTATTTACTTATCATTATTTTACAACAAGAAATTCATTTTGTTCTACCATGCCAGTTAAAATTCAGTAATTACTGACTGACCGAATCCTACCTGATTTTCAAGGTCTTCATCTTACTTTCTCCATGAACTTTCTCTGAGTGTTCCAGGCTACAGAAACCTCTCCAGTTTTCAAGCACTTATTGTATTTATTGACCGTAGCCAAAAACCCAGTCCTTGATTTATATGTTGTTTTAGAGTTTCTCTAATTAAATATGTTATACTTGTCTTTCAAACTGGGTTGTAAATTTCTTGAAGGCAAGGACCACATATTTTACCTTTCTTTATACCAATATGTATGAATCATATGTAAAAATGTTGGCTGAGTGCAGTATAAATTAGACATTTTAAACTTTTTTCTTTTGTTTCTTCAAATATATTGTGTGATGCTTAAATTCTTTTAGCTCATAAAGGCTAATTTACATGTACACAGTGTAGACTTTTTTACTTACTAAAGTGATTTTAGTGTATTATATGCATTATGGCTAAGAAAGTATGCGTGTAATTAATCAGCTGTTCACACAAGGAAGCTCTCCTTCCCTTGCCTATCAAGGCCTTTGAGAGAATAAGGAGCCTCATTGCTTTCCTAGTAACTAAGGCTAAGTTCTATTAGAAAGAGTATGATAAATTACATTCACAGTAAGGTGCTTTTGATTAATAGCTTACTGTATGACCTCTCCCATGATGTTCATATTTTACATGAAACACTGCCTTAGAAAAAGTAAATCTAATAGTAAAATTTGGCGCAGCTTGATGATAGTTTGTGACTGAGTTATGTCCTTTGAAAGAATGGTGGTTTTACCCATTTTATTTGTTGCTAGAAAATGGAGTTAGAAGAACAAAAATTAACGCCAGCATTAGTTGTGAGGCAACAAACTTTCTTTTTTCATTTTTCATCAGTAAGTCCCAAAGAATTTCCACCACAAGTATATATAAAACAATGTCTCTGGAGGAATGCCATGAGGTAACTCATTTTAAAAGAACAAAAATCAATGAAATATCCACAGCTAACATTTTGAGTCCATCTTAAGTACATTTTTATTTAGTCATTTGCCATTTTAGACTAAGATGTTATAGGGTAAGGACAACATCATTTAATTAATGCTTATTGAAATCAAACATTAAAAAAAAAAGATATCAACTAAATCCTCTCAACAATCCTATGAAATAGGAAGACTTATCCAGGAGGAAATGTCTTCAAATCTCGATTTGAAAACAAAACAACACATTGCTGGCCAACTCCATCCATCATTCCCTTTGTTGCCCATTCCCAAAATATCACATAATTGAGGAGGATCACCTGATTTGTACATTCAAAGAACCAGAAAACAGTGCAAAGCAGAGGCTATCTTTCTCCTCTTCCTTCGTGTTTCTTCCCACCACTTCTCACCAGCATTTACTTCTCTGGAGATAGAGCTACCCTCCCCCTCAGCCTTTTCTGGACTTGTAGCATTTTCCTGACAGCATCACAATGGCTTTTTATTTTCTTCATTTATTGTATGAACATGAATTATAATGATTCATGCCCTAAAATATCAGATTAACCAACTGGTATGGCATAGCTCTGGATATTCTAGCAAAATTAGAACAAAATTATGGTTCATACTTCTTGTGGACTTGAGTTAGCACAATTGTAGACAGCTTAGGTGAAAGACTTGAAAATATTCTAATTATATATTTTTTAAGTGTTCGCTTTCCTCCTTTTTGGTCAAGTAACTTCAGAAATGTGTTGTTACCCTGGCCGATGTGGCTCAGTTGGCTGAATTGTCATCTATAGACTGAAGGGCTGTGGATTCTATTCCTGGTTGAGGCACATACCCAGGTTGCGGGTTCTATCCTGGGTTGGGGTGTGTACAAGAGGGCAACCAATACATGTTTCAATGTTTGTCTCTCACATCTCTCTCCCTCTCTCTCTCTCTCTCTCCCCTTCCCCCCTCCCTTCTCTCCCCCTTCCCCCTCACCTCCTGTCCCTTCGTCTTCCACCCTCCCCACTTCCTCTCTCTCTGAAAGCAATGAAAAATACCATCAGGTGAGGATTTTTTTAAATGTGCTGTTGAGAAAATCCATGGCATTATGTTTTTGTGCTTTTCTCTTAAAAGTATTCACAGGAAAAAGTTTTGAACCATTCTTTGTGATCCTTGTACAGAGATTATGTGTGTTCTTAGTGATATTTTTCCCAATTCTCTTCCACCTGTTTAAAAAAAAAAGTGGGGGAAGAAGTCTGTGAAACCCTATTAATTCAAAATGCAAAGGACTGAACAAAATGAGATTCAAATCCACCATAACTGGACTTTTTCAATTTGTTTATTATAGAATAATAGAGCATCTTGCTGAAGAATAATAGTTGCTTTGAATTATAGGAGTGGCTTACCAGTATCATACTTAATGAAGTTTTCTGGATTTGAAGTCCATACCACATTAGATGTGTTAGGGAATTTCTAAGCACACTAGTGAATTACTCTACCAGGTTTCAATAGTAACTAGTAACAACTTAGGTGTGAATTTTTGGCAGGTGGAAGAAATACTTCAAGAACATCTTAGACACATCCATTTTTTTTGTAGAAAATGCATTTTTTTTAGTTACTCTATTAGTGACTTTTTTTCTCCCCCTGCTTTTCATTAACCCATCAGCTTTGGACGTACCACTTTATAGTATATTATATTAAACTGGGACTTAATTCATGGATACAATATATTATAAATAACAGCAGTGGGTGATGAGGAGGAGATGGGCAATAGATATCACGTGAGGCATAAGTTTTTATATTAATGCAAGAAGTTTTTGAGAAGCTGAGCCAATAAAATCCATACTCATAATTTATTCCCAAAGCCTCTGCCTCATCATTATGACTGCCCGCTAGAGCCGGGAAAGTTTTTCCACTTCCTGGTCTCAATTTTCCACTGCCTACCTTAACTTTAGGCAGAAGCACAACAGAAACCAATCTGCAAAGCATGCAGACATGCTACTAAGTATGGTGATAGAAAATAGAACTTTGACCTCTTTGTGGTTAAGGAGGCTATAGTCAGTGTGTCTGGCAGTCTCAGAGAAAGGAACATATTTTAAATGGATGTTTTTAAGTGCTACTGATCCCGTGAGGACAGTTAGCAAACTCATTAATTAGGGTCCTGTTTGCTTCTGTAGCTTTAGTTCAGATTGTTAGTTTGAATTTCACTGAGTCTTTCTACCTGCCCTTCAGTAAGTGGTAATTTATTGACTTTCCCAGATTGGACACTGGTGATTCAGGTTTAATGTTTTTACACGCTTAGTCTTCATGAAACAACAGGGTGTGCTTTAAGCTAGAGAAGTATTTGCAGCAAAGTTTGGAAAGCCTACTTTGTGTAGGACATGGTGTATGATGCCTGTCTTTGAGATACAAAAAGTATAAAAGTCCTTGACCTCAAAAAGTCTATACTATAATTGGAGAAAGTAGACACCGATACACTTAGAAATCTAAAAACAGAGCAATAGTGATGAATTTCAGACAGGATAGACACTGTGGTAGAAGCATTCCAAGGAAGACTGGATTAAGGAAGGGAACCCTCACTTATGGAGTACCTTTCTCCTAGGCACTCATGCTTTCACCACTGCACTGCATTGCTTCTGGGCAGGGCAGCCTTCAACAAACCCTTAAAAGAGAATGGGAGACAGGCAAGAGAAAAGAACAAAGGGGCACACACAAGGTTTTCTCTGTAACAGAGTATTGAAGTAGGTATTTATTGCCATTAACTGTTAGGACCAAATTATGAAGGGCCTTGAATGCCAAACTGAGACAGTTCTTTTTAACCCTGTCTACAACAAGGAGTTTTTCAGCAAGAAAGTAAACTGATGAGAACAATTTTTTTTGTTTTTTTGTTTGTTTGTTTTTGGAAGATTGCATTAGGCTTTCAACCCAATAGGCTGGGTTGGAGAAGTGGAAGGCTACATAAAATATATGAATATTGCACTGTCTCAGACTTTTTAAATAAGAATTTGATCTAGGGCAGTGATGGTCAAACTTGAGCATACTCCAGAACCAGCTGGAGGATTTGTTAAAACAAAGACTACTAGGCCCCATCTCCAGAATTTCTGATTCAGTAGGTCTGCAGTAGGGTCTGTGGATTTGCATAACTAATGAGTTGCCTGCTGCTCTGCTGGTCTGAGGTCTGCTGTGAGCACCACTCAAGGAAGACTAACAGACCTTGTTGACTAATTGGATATGGAAAGGGGAGAAATATGATAAGAGAGTAAAGACTCAAAGATATGGCTGAGTTTGAAGAAAATTGGTTTGTTTTTTAGAAATGTTGAATTTTAAGTGCTGGTCACACATCCAAGAAGAAGTAATTAGTTACAGGTTTGTTCAGGAGTGAAGATCAAGGTTTGAGGTCCTGTATGAAAATTGATAAATGAAATTTTGAGAAATTAAAATAACATGACTTCCAATTATCATTTCAAGAGGCCAAACTCAACTTTGTGTTTTAATTCTACAGCTTCCAAAATCTCAGTCACACACCACTTCTGTTTTCTTTGATCCAGGTAGGTTTGAAAACTCAGTAAATGCTATGTTCAAATCCAAACAGTTTTATTAAGAACATGAAATATGTTTGTGGTTATAGTTGTGAAAATGCAATTTGACTAAAGTAAAATAAAATGCCAGTTTCCTAAATGCCAGTAAATGGCAATATTTCCCCCAAAGATAAACATTTTTAAGACATTTTTCCAATTTTGATACATCTCTCCAATTTGTATTGTTTAGAACCCCTTTCCCTTACCTTATTATTACTCCCCCCCCCCCCCGCCAAAAAAAAAGCCCTGGACTATTGTTAAATCAAAAATACCCATTCACAGTCATGACTTTGGAAGCCAACTTGTGTTTACATATGTAAATTCCTGGAAGGAAGAGGAAGTTACTTCTGAATCATTAAGAAAATATCAAGCCACTTCCTAAATGGCCCTCTCATTCCAGCTTCTGTTCCCTAAAATATTCGCTATACCTGTCAGATTAGTAAATTAACATTTGCTAACAGGTACCATATAGGAGAACTCAGAGCTTAGTTCAAACAAAGGATCAGAACTGAAAATAATAGAAGCAAATAAGGTCTACTTAATGAGTTTACAAACACCAGACAATGTAAACAAACTTGATTTTCCCACCTCATTTAACAGCCTTGGACTTAAATCACTTTTCAGTTTCTAAAATGAACACACAACCAATAAAAACAAAATTATCCCTCAGAATCAAAGATTTGCTACCAATGAGGATGTTCAAAACATGTGAAGAAATGTACCTCTAAATTTTAAAGTATGTTTAATTTTCATTAAAATAAATTCCTTGAATCCCTAGGAGACTTGCTGTCCATTTAGGGAATACAGTGTGGGTGTAAAACTTCTGATATGTTTACCTTATACCTTAAATCTCTTATGTGGTAGCTGTCTATTTTCCAGGATACTTAATTACTCTTGTGACACATTTTTCATTATTCTGGGTGGTACGTTAAGATTTTGTTGGAGAAAATTGATGAAGGTGTGTGTACATAATGCACACAAAATATACAGTTGATCATTGAACAACACGGGAGTTAGGTGTTCTGAATCCTGTGCAGTAAAAAATTCAAGTGTAACTGTTGATGCCCCCAAAACTTAATTCAATCATCCCTTGGACTTTGTTGGGGATTCCAGATGGCTAAATCCTCATATGTTCAAGTTGCTTATATAAAATGGCGTGGAACAATGCATACAGGATACATACAGTCAGCCCTCCGTATCCAAAGATTCCAAACTGTGGATGGAAAATACTGTTTTGTGTCAGCCCTAGGTTGATTCCATGGATACAGTAGGCTGAGTGTATACTTAGTTTTAAAAATCTGCATATAAATGGACCAGTGCAGTTCAAATCCATTATTGTTCAAGGATCAACTGTATATTGTACATGAAGTATATTTTGTGCTTGAATAATCTATTCAAGAAAATAAGGTTCAACATTTGCCTGTAGAGTTTGTAATCAATTCTACCAATTCTAGACATAACTTTAAAAAGTAGAAAAGTGAATTGTAGTAATAAAAATTGATAAAAGATAAAAAGATCATCACTAAGTTTAAGAAGCAGAAAATTACAATTTGATCATGTCATTTATCATTTAGGAAGGTCTTTGTATAACAGGAATTCAGTAAAAATTATGATATCCATGGATTTGCTAAATATTTTTATTATATAGAAAATATAGAATTCTTTACCCCTTTAAAAATATTTAATCTAAGGAAAATACATATGTATAAATGCAAGGTTTGTCCAGGTTGTATCCAACCATGTACTATAAAAAATAGAGACATTTATTGAAGAAGATACAAGATACAAAAAGCATTGTACATAGGACAGTGACACCTCAGTTCCCTTCAAAGTAGGCAACTTGGGACCTCACTCAGTTATCCCAATCACTATCAGCTGCCCCATCACATTTTCCTGAATCTTATTGGTGGTCTGAAATCTCTTCCTTTTCGAAGGTGATTAGTTTTGGGAAAAGTCAGAAGTCACAGGGTGCCAAACCTGGGCTGTAGGGGGGCTGAGTCACCTGGGTGATTTGATGTTTTGCCAAAAAACTGCACAAGATGTGATGCATGAATGGGGTTATTGTCATGATGAAGCTGCCAGTCACCAGTTGTCCATAGCTGCAGCCTTCTGAATCATCTGAATAGCTTCCCCAGAGGAATGTTCAAGCTTAAAGCAAATTTTGATGCATATTTGTTGCTCTACTCACTTAGTCATTTTGAATGCGATGACCACACAGTACACATGCTCACTCAATGGTGTCTACTGCCCCCACTAACTAGTGCCATGAAGTTGTCATTGTTCACTCATGCACATTCTAGTTCACTTTTCTTGGCTGCCAGGTTACATCAATGTTGTGCAAACCATTCTCATTATATTAACAATGTTTGGACTTTTTCCAGACCTTGTACATAATAGAGTTATCAGGATTTTATGCATGTTGCAATTTTATCATGGCTTGTTCTCCTTTCTGCGTTTAATATTTAAACTTATTCTTAAAGAAATTGGACTCACATGAGTCTTATTCTATACAAATCATAGGAAATGACTTATAATGAAATTCAATACCAGTGTTGAACTATTTTAGTGAATTAGAATTAAATTGAACATTACATAGAATTATATTTATTAAAAGTCTCAATTGTCTACTTAATTTCTCCCATAAAATAGCCTTACAGAAAATCACCACATCAAAGGAACTGCTTTTGATAAATATAATCCAGTTTACTTGTTAGTAAAATCAGAGGCATGTGGGTAGTATACAAATGACTTCTAATTAACAGAAACATATGATTATTGTCTAAGTTCTTATTTTGAAGCTAATTTTGTTGTAGGTACATTATACTATGTACTCTATGGTAATAGGGAATGAAGGGGATGGGGCATTATATTCTCTTTTAGTGAAAAAATCTTGTATACAAAGAGCTGCTTTAAAATATATATATATATCTTCATGAAAAAAAATGGTGACTGCCACTGAAAGATCTCTTTTACTATGTCACAGGCTTCCCAAAGGACACATAAAATGAAAACGTGGGGTTTGACTAGTTAAACAATGAATCAATTTTGAGGTTTTAGCACAGGTGACACCTCCATGGTCATCTTTTTGGAGTGTGATTTCCGGTAATAGCACTTGAAAAAAAAACTATTACTGCTGTTGCTATGGATCTTCTATCTGCTGAGGTTCAGGCATCATTTTGGAGGCTGCAGTATATAAAGCCTGCTTAGGGAAGGTAGCATCTCATGATGGCAGAGGATTAGCGCTGCCTCATGAGCAAACATAAAGTGTAAGTGAGGAAGAGGTTTTGGACTCTGGAAGAAGAAAACGACAGTAATTCCAAGGAAGGAGAAAAGTAGTCTTTTGCTTTAAAGATTTAAGAATTCTCTATATTTTTTTGGAATGGGAAATTTCTCTACTTTCTGCAGAAAGGAGAAAAAGCTAACAGGAAAGGAAATTGGGGAGGTAATAGCAATTTATTTCTTTCTGCTTGCTTATGACTTCTGTGATAAGAGTTACATTTACATAATTAATTTGTTATGGCAAGAAAATGTCTGTAAAGAGTATATTTGGTTGGGAGAAAGCTTGTGAAAAACCAGGGGAAAGAGCTGATATCATAGGAATGGTAATCTCAGCTGCTTTTATGTTAAAGATATGCAATTTTGGTGGCATGTGTACTGGGCAAATAAGTTCTTTCTAGATCATTAAAGTCATTTTGGGTGGCCTTTTTTTTTTTTTTTTTCTCTGTAGGCAAAATGAGCACTTTCAATTAACAAGGAAAAGTGCCAGATTATCACTGGATTATATCTGGCTAATTTGGACTGTAATTTGGAGGAGAGGGTTAAAGAGAAGGAATTGCTCTTTTAAATGACTTGACTTATTATTATTGTTACCTTTCCAGTAGGTTCTGGCCTTAAAATTGTCTCTCAGGAAATGATTCAAACAGTTCTTTGGAGCCTTCAAGGCTGAATAGTATCTCAGATTTACTTTAAAATAAATCTGCTTAATGACTTTAGAACTCTTGATTTATGTCTTGGCTGAGAGAAGAGTTCTAAGTAATATGTAGTCCAGTTACTTTTTTCTAAAAACACTTACGGATATTAAATACTATATTAATCCTATTGTTGGCTTTTAACTTTCCAATCATTTAAAAAATATAAATATTTTCACACTTGAAAACCAAAGATTGTTTTCTGTCTAGTGATTACAGCCCCACCCCCACATTCCAGGATAGACAGCTCTCTCCTGTTGTCCATCCATGTGCCTGGGTTCTTTGGGAGCGTCAATCTGTGTAACTAGAAGCATTTTAATTTGATTACTCTTTTGTGTATTTTTGATGACAGTGTATCATGCAGTTTTAATGTAAGTGTGATCCTGAATGAAGGATCAAGCACAATTTTGGAAGATTTTTTTAGAACTCCTCTAACTGAAAAGATGATCTGTATATTGTGAAAAAGTAGTTTCATTTAATATGGCCAAATGGTTCCAGACCTTAAGAATTTAATTACATTTCCTGGTAAGACACTAAATTGTTTTCTCCTATCTACTAGAATGCAGAACTTAGTGTATTCTGTTCTTCTATACTATGAAATAATGCCTGCATGTGACTCCTTAAATGTAAAGTGTAGAGATTGTGTAGGTAAACCTTAAGCTCTAAAACTAAGCTTTGGGGATTCTGCACAGGAGTCTAGACTAGGTTATTATTTATAAAAGATAAGGCACACATGACTGTTTATTTATAGAAATAATCAGGTACCCATTCCAAGCAAATTTTGAATTAGAAGTAATTAATTTTATACCATGGCAATTAATGTGTAATTACTTCTCTGCCATGTGTAATTAATTTTCAACTAAGAGGTAACGAGACTATTATGTTTGGTTTATACTTTGGACAAAATGAAAGTTCCTTGAAATTTGGATTTTAACTTCTTACTTGTGAATATTTTTGAATGCCTGTATTTTTTGAAATAATAATGATCACCTTCCTCAAGTAGTATTTTTGAAGCTTTGTTAATTTAACGCAACCCTTTCTCAACAAGTTTTCATCTGAACCACAAAACAGGAAAATGATGTCAGTTAATGTTTTCTCAATTCTCCCAAGGAGGGCACAACTAAAACCATTTTAGATTCACCGGAGAGAAGTTTATTATATACAATGTATTCCTTAGAGCAGCAGTCAGCTAACCATAGCCAAGGGCCAAATCCCGCCTACAGCCTGTTTGTGTGTAGCCTGCCAGCTAAAAATAGTTTTTACATTTTTAAAGAGTTGTTTAAAAAGAATACGTGACAGACTGCAGACTGTACCTGGCCCACAAAGCCTAAAACATGTACTATGTGGCCTTTTAGGAAATGTTTGCTAATCCCTATCTTAAGGCATGGAACCCATTGAGAATTGGTGATCTATTGAAGTGCAGCTTCTTATAGTATATTCCCCTAGGTTAGGGATACAGTAAGATAGTAGGAAACTTTGTTTATATTAAGGTGACTTGTATATTGGTCACATTATTGTAATGCTTAATTCAAGGAAAGACTAGATTATAGTCAAGAGGTAGACATATTTTTGTTTGTTTTCTAGACATAAATTTTTAATGGTTAAATTATATGGAAAGTTGTATTGGTAACTGTAACTAAGGATACATTTTTGTGTGTGTACAGATACATTTAAACATTTTTGTAGTTTCTAAAGCAAGAAAATAAAACTGGACAAATTTATGCAGGGATATAAAGGAGGGCACTGATTGCTTTGATCACTATTTTAAATTAAAGGGCCATATCTGTTAGAGAAGGAGAGTGACTATAGAGAGTGTTAAGTGTCAGATATAATCATATTTGTTCCCTGCTGTGATGAATAAATGTCTTCATCCTACAATTAACACCTCAGGTACCTTGTCAGCAGTAAGGAGTATAGTACTTAATCAAAAATTAATTAAAATTATGAGATCATAGCATATGAAATAATCAAGCTTTACCAAATGCCACTTAACTACTTGATTTAGTGGGGAACCTGCCATCAACCATAAAATATATATTGGTAAATCAGAAAATTATAAAGGGAAAAAAAGAATAGTAGGCATTGTTTATAATTAGCTACTGATTTCCTTTATCTCCATGTTCAATTAATCATGAAGTTCTATCAGTGTTTTTCTCTGGAAAATGTCAGACATTATCCCTTTTTTTTTTTTTATCATGGTATTCTGTCATTTGTCACTAACTAGAGTTGAGGCAACATGTAGACATCCTTTAATGACATCCTCCAGTATAGATAGAATAAAATCTGGATGGAGGTGTCTGAAATACAGACTGTTTTTTCAGACTCATCTGATGAAAGTTTTCAGTGGCTCTCTACTAGCCTGACCAGAAATTCCTAGGAAAGATGAGTCAAGTCAGGCTACTGAGATAGTCAGGAAAGGCTAGCTGAGCTGGCTTTGAGACTAGGTGAAAAGAAGGAAAAGAAAGGAAAATAATGATAGGCAAGAAAGGACAAAGGGAGTTCTAAGATTGTGTTTTTCAAAATGGTTATGGGTCCTTTTGGGGTGGGCAGTAAAAATTTGCTTAGTGAATGGTACTTTCTCTCTGGTTAGGAGTGTGAGATGATAGGGTGCAAGTCATTTCAAGTTGTAGATCACAAATCTTTTCGGGAAGCATACTGTTCAAAGCACTTTAATAACTTTGAATGGCTCATCAAGCTTATTTTGGCTATGGAAATTCAAGGACTAATTAAGGAACTTTATCATTTGTCTCCATCATGAGGTTACTTGTTTGTCATTGCCCACTCCACTCCCAGCTAAAAATCATTCATTATAAAATAAAAAAAAATAATGTATTTTATAAGGGCCATTCTAGAATCCTATGGTCTTTTACAATTCTTGAACAGATTATATAAAGAAACTTTTTGGAAAATATCAGATTTTGTACCTGTATTCACATTTGGTACTGGATGTTGATTATTCTTAGTGGAGAATTACAGTGTTGTTAAGTTGATTGCTAAATGAAGAAGAAATATAGATTTCAACTAATACAATATATTATCTTAGCTATAGTTTTGTGGCAGACACATAAACATCCTTATGTTTATAATGGTATTTGTTAAAAATTGAAAGATTCAACTCATATTAGTAGATACCTCATCATTTCAATAGCATTTACCCCTTTATTTGAGCAATTAAGTTGTCAAATGTTGTGCTTTGGTAACATAAACAGATTTCAGTAACATCAGCACAGATCAGTGGGAGTAAATGGTGAATCTGTACCTTTAGGAATTAGGATATTCACAAGTGCTATTGACAGTGGAGTGTAGGGTAGGATGGAGATCAATTTGAGAAATTTCAGTTCAGAAAAAGTTGGCGTACTTTCAGAGGAGATTAATTCACAACATAAGAAGGGCTCTCGAAGCTGGAATTCTTTGGGAAAATGGAAATATGACAATATTTAGGATTTTTCCCAAATGAACAGATACTCCCTGTGCAAGGGAATGGGAATAACAAGGATAAAATTGTCTTCAGTGAGGATGTTAAAACTAGCCCCTGTTTTATTAACATAACAACTTTGTCAGTGTAAAGTTATTTCTCATATATGTTGGGCACATCTTGATGCTAAGTACAGAGCTAATTTTTATGCCCATTTGTAGTAGTTTGTCTTAGCTTAGGTTTTCTGGTACAACTATTACACATACACACATACACACACACGTCACTTTAGTTGGTTTCTGAGTTTATTCTTATTTATTAGTGCACTGCTTCATATCTTTTAAAGAAGTAAGTAGGGCATAAAAATAACAGTAAGCTTTATTTTTTTAGCCTTGGCACCCATACACAAACACACATTCTAATAATATTTTTCACTTTTGTAAAATAGATTGTTGAAAATATTAGAGACCATTCCTTTAAAATATTCTGTAAATCTCCTCTCTGCTCCATTCTTAGTGTGTATCATGCCATCAGTATCATTCTCTTGGGATCATAGAATGTTAAAGCCAACAGAACCCAAGAGATAATTTTCCTTAGTCTCAAGATTCCACTCAGTAACTCCCCGCAAATACTATTTGATTAAATTCATTCAAAGTATAGATTTGATTAAAGAGGGAAATTACAGTGTAGCCACTTTCTCATTAAGAATGAAAGGCAAGTCTATGTAAAATTTCACTTTTAAAATCAGTGTTAATTTTCTAAAGGAACTCATGGTGTTAATAATTTAGTGCTGTGCTTATAAGCTTCAAACTTATTGATTTTAATTGATGTTCTGCATCTAGAAGGAAGATAGGCAGTGGGAAAATCAATTTTGTTTTAATCCAGTGCATTTTAATAAGTGTGCTAAAGAGTCACCATGACATTATCCATGATAACTTGATATTTGCTATTAGGGGCCTCTGCTTTAGATTGTCTACAAAGGTATTTATTTCTGAAAGTACTAGAGTGACATCCTTTAATGACATCCTCCAGTATGGATAGAATAAAATCAGGCTCTCAGTGTCCATCGTGTTAAAGTGCCTTGTGTGGGTTTAGTTAAATAATGGCCTGAATAAATTAGGATACCTGTTGTAGAATCTTTGTCTTCCTTTCACTATATGACCTTGTCCCCCTTTCCAAATGAATATTTTATAGTTAGAATTGTTTTCAATCCCAGGTTACATTTATGTAGCTTCATCTGTAGTCAGAAGTAATCCCTTTAATATTAACATCAATGCTTATGGTTAAACCTGACTCCTGATTGAACTGTGTGTTTCTATATGTGTTTAGCCCAACTAAATTGAAATGTACAGCAGAGTGATACACAGACTGTGGCTCTTTCAGGCCTCTAATCTTTGTATTCAGGTGTAAAATCATCCTACATTCTATAGGACATACAGTAGTCATGTGGCTCTGGTTAATACTGATTGCAGGTGTGCTTGCAAAATCAGATTTGCATATATCACTGATATGCATCCTTGTTTTTAGGGCTACTGCCAACTCTCCATTGGGTATAGTTCCATATTATTTCAAGACCTTCGGTTTTGCAAACTAAAGACCTGAAGAGTATTATGCTAAGTGAAATAAGCTGGTCAGAGAAAGACAAGAATATATCATTTCACTTATATGTGGGATCTAATGAACAAAATTAACAAAATAAAAACAGACTCATAGATACAGAGAATGGACTGACAGCTATCAGATGGGAGGAGGTTATGAGCTGAGTTTTAAAGGTGAAGGAATTAAGCAATATATATATATATATATATATATGCAATATATATATATATAAACTGAAAACATACACAGACAACAGTATGGTGATTACCAGAGGGAAAGAAGGGTGGGAGGAGGTAGAAGAGGGGAAAGGGGGGGATGGTGATGGAAGGAGACTTGACTTGGGGTGGTGAACACACACTAGAATGTATAGATGATGTTTTATAGAATTGTACACCTAAATCCTGTATAATTGTATGAACCAATATCACCCCAATAAATTTAATTTAAATTTTTTTTCTTCAGTAGAAAAGAAAAATCTGTTGTCACTTTGGATAGTTTTTATGTCAATCATGTGTGAGAAAAAGGATTGACTTAGAATTTCACACCTATTTTAATATCCTCCAGTTTATTGAATTTAATCTCCCTTGCACCGAAAGTCAGAAATCAAATAGTAAATGAAAGGACAACCTCATGTCAGTGATTTCATCTTAGGATGGCCTTCAGGTAAACAACCTGCAAACATCCAAGGCCCACAGTATACAAAGCAATATACTGGGTCCTGTGAGGGTAAATGGTACTTAGTGAGACAAATCCCATTCCTTAATAAACTTACTCAGAAAATAGAAAGGTCATGGCAATGAAAGAGAATGCAAAGGTAGTGTGTGCTGTAAAGGAGGCTCAAGAAAAAGGCTGTGGGAGGGCAGAGGATGAAGCAATTGACTCTGTTTGGGTTATCAACTTCCCCTGGGGAGTTGGAGAGGTACTTTTTATGTATGTATGTATGTATGCTTTTTTATTTTATTTATTTATTTTTAGAGAGAGGGAGAAAAACACCGATATGCTAGAAACATCTATTGGCTGCCTCTTGCATGCTCCCAACCAGGGACCCAGCCAGCAACCCAGGCATGTGCCCTGACTGGGAATTGAACTGTTAACCTTTTGGTCCTCAGGCCAGTGCGTAATACACTGAGCCACACCAGTCATGGAAGGAAAGGTATTTTTAAATTAAAGATCAGGAATTTTGACAGATGAAAGAGAGGTACAGTTATTGTTGATGGAGAAAATGGTATGGCTCAAAGGCTCAAAAGTAACAAGAAGTAGAATTGTTCTCCAGTTGAACATTGATTTTATGTTTTATGTCCAAGCTACTACTCATTGGAACATTGGGTTGGGAATATGATAAGACATCCCTTTAATTTTCCCTTTGGGCACTTAGTTTTGTTGGATGTTCTACTTCTATATATGGTCAAGTATAAACTAGGTTACTTTCTAAATGCTACTTTACTTTCTGAATGAATTTACTTTACAGTTGAAGGAGAGAAAGACTAATAGAAGCTTAGGTCCTGTTTGAGCTGAATTCTGGCTCCCCTTGACTTCCTCGGAGCTGCCACTCATATAATGGAACATAGCCAGTATGAGGTGTGGGAGATCAGTGTGGACAGTACTCACTCTGTTGCTCTTTATCCATCCTTGGCTCCCGAGCCTGCTTCATTATAGTATCAGAGAGTTGAAACTTGAATGTGGTCAACTAGTGATTCTGAATTTCTCTCTGGAAAAATGGGGTAGTGTATACTTTTCATTTGAGCCATTGTATACTACTATAGAATTAGCTATGTGGCCAATGCCAGTTCATACTTACTTAATGATTACTTCAGAAGTACAATTGGCAACTGCTAGTGATACAAGCAGGGAAACAAAGGGATTTGACTTCCAATACATCACAAATTCACAAAATGAGGGTAGTAGATCATTTAAAGATTATTGAGCCCACCTCTCTCCCTCAATATACAGATGGTGAAGCCAACATTTAATCGCTGATTTCTTGTAGTTTCTGGGGTAAGCAAAATTAAGCCAATTTTGTCTGCCCTCTGCCCTCTCTGTACCTCTGTAATACATATAAGAAACCACACCTCCTTTTTCCTTCGGAATGGTTGTAAGGGCAGAGAGAAATTAATTAACTATTGCAATGGAATCTGCATCCAGCTTTTATTGTGATGATAGCCTTGAGTTTTGGTTTACTGAGAGAAAAATGTGGTTTAAGGGAACTTCGGATCCCAGAGAGTTAGTCAAAAAGACAAAATTAGTTACTTACTTTAAGAGGTCTTAGATCCAAAGATTATTTACCTGGATGAATGAAATAATCTGACATTTCTAATTTCAATTGAAATAACAGGAATTTAAATATCTATCTGGGAAATGGAACTAATAAAAGTGCTGCCTATTATGACTTGGTTTCTTGATTCAGAGTTTCTAAGTTGGAGGATGTTATAACGGTTAAATTCCTTATCATCTTGCCTGTATTTCATTTTTTCTTTAGAAAAATGTAGTGATAAAATGATAATCGAATCAAATAACTGTTTCATTCTTCTTTACCAGATTGTAAATTTAACTGTCCTACAAAAATATGTAAAGAAATGCATTCTTCACATCCCAGAATGTGTCCCACTTACTTCATTGTTCTTTTCCTCTGATCTGAGCTTGGGTAAAGAGAAGAATGCAAATTAGGAGATAGGAAGGGCTTCTCTTCTCCTATATTGAGTAGGAGGTATTAAGATGAAGAAATATTACCAATTATTCTTTTGTTCTTCAAGATGAAATTGATTCAAAATGATTAATTAGGAGAAACTCTTCAAACTGCTATTATTCATGCAGCTGTGTCAAAACTTTTAAAATAAATTTAAAGATGTTATCCTTTACTAAAATATTTCTATTCTAAGTATTTTTGCTAATGTGCATTTAAAAATAAGAATAATAAAACATTAAAAAGTACTTATAAATTTAATTTTATTTTTGCGTTATAAACACATTTTTCTTGTTGCTATGCACAGTACTGCTGAAAGTTTAATTTGTTGCCTTAAGAGGAAAAAATAATACTGTGTGAGAACTTCGACTATATGCTTTGCCATTAAGACTAGGGCTTCTTTGCTGCTACCTCATCTATCTCAAAACTAACTGTCTTTTAAGCAAGTGAGTAAAGACAGGGATTCAACTGTGAGTTAATAAAATGCTGTCTGATGACCAGAAGGAAACCCAGGTTTGTTGTGACTACATCTCATTTATTTCATTACATGTACCAAATCAATATTATATGAAATGTTAAAGGGACTTATCTAAGAAAAAGAAGATGAAAACTCAAATAAAATGGCAATAAATACATATATATCAACAATTGAATCTAAAATACAAAATAAGCAGAATAGA
Source organism: Furipterus horrens (assembly GCF_987537825.1). NCBI lineage: Eukaryota > Metazoa > Chordata > Mammalia > Chiroptera > Furipteridae > Furipterus > Furipterus horrens. The sequence continues at coordinate 25,647,368 of NW_028327187.1, read as the reverse complement.
AACAGAATCGTAGATTCAGAGAACCAGAGAATGCATTGATGGTTGCCAGATGGGAGGGGGATGGGCAAAAAAGGTGAAGGGATTAAGAAGTACAAATTGGTAACTACAGAATAGTCATGGGGATGTAAAGGATAGCATAGGGAATAGAGTAGCCAAAGAACATATATGCATAACTCAGACATGCACAATGGTGGGAGTGAGGGGTGCTAGGTGGAGAGGGGCAAAGGGAGAAAAATTGGGACAACTGTAATAGCATAATCAATAAAATAAAATTTAAAAAATTGAGCTTTGCCACTAATGAACCATCTTAAAACCTTGAATTATTTATGACTTCTCTACGCTACAGTTATTTTTCCCTATAAAAATAAGTTTTGGATCAGATGTTTGCTAAGTGCCTGTTCATCTCAAAGAGTCTGTACTTCTTTTTATTCCATGATTTATTTCTCCCTTCATTACCTTTCCCTACTTCTGCCGTTATTTTGACATAAATAACCCTAAATTCCATGGCTTCCATTGGTGGTATTAGCCTAGGACATAGCAGGCATACAATGAATACCTTTTGCTGATGGTGGTGATAAGGAGTTGGCTCAAATGACCTATACATTTCCTTGCAGTTCTCAAAGCCTGTGACTATTATAGTTCTACCTAGGGAGATACAATTGTGCTTGGATTATATTCTATAACACTAAAAAGATAGTATCCTGCAGTCTTGAGTGCAAACAGTGCTAAGAGGTAAATGGCTTTGATTTTAATCTTTATTTTTCTTCTGGCAGTATATTGATTTAGGAAGCACTCAACCAAACATAAAGCAGTGTTTGTTCATAGGACAACTGAAAAAATCTTAGCATAGGCAATCATAATAGAACTAATTGAATTTGAGGCTCATGGAATCATTAGAGAATGACTTTTATTTACATGTATTATACCTGTTAGATGATGGGTAATAGTATAAAAATGTAAGTAATCTAGAAAAGTGTTTTCTCTCTAGTTTGGGAGAAGTTATCTGAGCAATTTAAATACTAGGTAGCTAACTGGGTGCATCTCCAGTTTTTAGTACATTGTTAGGCTAAAGTTTTAGTTATTCTCTGTGATTGTCAGGGCATCTTGAGTTTGCTGCAGGTCACTCCTGGCGTTACCTGCTTAAGAATTTGTAAGAGGTCTTCCTTTCTAAGCTTTGATAATCATTAGCACATTTTTGCTCATTATTTCCTGTATACTCCTCCTCCTGAGTAAGTCACTGATAGGCCTATACAGATAATCAGTCTTTGTAAAAGTGAAAACAGTTCTTATAAACCGAAGCACTCATATAATGGGTTTTATTAAGGTTTGAAGGCAAGTGGAAAATGTCTCAGGTCAGCTTGCTCAACTTGGTTCTTAGTCCTTCAAGGTTCTTTCAGAACACCTGAGCTCAACCCTTTCTGGTCAAATCCTCTGAGAAATATACCTGTCTTCCCTAAATCTATTATATTTTCACTCTCAGCTCCAGATTAGAAATCTGATTTAGCTACATCAGATTCAAAGAATGTAGATTTGTTACATTTAGCTCTTTCTAACCTTTAGCTCTCTGGGTCTCCATTCTGATAGAACCCTAGGGTGAATTCTTATTCTGTCTACAGTTTTCTTGTTTCTCCTTGTAACTGAACCCCTGGGCTGCTCTGATTGAAACAGAACCCACGGGCTGTTTAGTTAGGGGTCCTATTGCCCGCCGCCGGAATTATAACTCTCAATACCAGAGTTTGGTGAAAAGAAAAAAAATTGTTTATTTACACATAGTCCTGCCTCCCCCTCCCAGACCTGGCCAGTGTTAGGAAAGTCAGAAATACCGTTTCCCTACTTCCTAGGCACAGTTCAGCTTTACCAGTAGCTGCCAATCACTCAGTTCTGATTGGGGAGGTCCTTTCTGTGCTGTGGTGCCCTCCAGCTCTCAATGCAGAACCGTCTGGATTCTCAGCCTCCTTGTAACCTGCCGTCTTCCTGCAAACTGCGTGGATCTCCTCTCCTTCTCAAAACCCCCTGGTGAGAGCTTCTTCTTTAAGCAGCCTGGAGGCCCCTTCTCCAAGCCACATGGAGGGAGCCCACAAGAGCCAGAGAGTGAGGGCCTGAGGGCCAGAGAGAGCCTGAGAGAGAGAGCCTCCTAGAGCCAGAGCCAGCCCAAAATGTCCACAGCTGCTCTCTTCCTCCCTGCCTCCTCTCTCCCGCTCACTGCGTCCTCTCACGCAGTGGGTGTTGCAAACAGTTCTGACCATTCACAGAACCCAACGTAGGCTCTGTCTGCTTCTTCCTACCAGCCCACAGTCCAAGATCCCTCCCATCTTCCTGAGTCTTGGAAGTAAAGCAGATCTTTGCAACAATGTATCCAGCCACTAGCTCCAGGCATGCAAGGGCATCCTGAAAGCTGCTTCCTGCTCCCTGTCTCCCAGCTGCAAACTCTGGGGTTTGTTTTTGTACTCCCCTGTTTCTGTAACATCCTGATCACTTATTCTTAATGCCTCCTCATGAGATTCAGGACAAGATACCTCAAATTATGGCACCTTGGCATGTTGGATATTTTAACCTGAAGGAGTCTGAGAAAATGACAGAAGTAGGAAGGTTACTTTGATTTGTTCTCCCATACCACCCTCCCTCTCCCCACCCCACTGCTCTTCTTTCCTGAAACAGGTCTTAATATCCTCCTGTGAAAGGTACTCTCCCTGTATTGGTAATAAAGAAGCACCCTTATCTTCAAAGACAGAGGGATACCAAAAAGAATCTGAACAAACAGGGCTTGCTAAATTTCCCCCAGTTTATGACACTTACCTCACATCCTTCCATAACTTCCCAGTCTTCATTGAACCTAACCAAAAAATACGCAGGTTTAACCATTTCTTTGAGTCTTTATTTCCTTATGGAGGCTCTGGTGTCATGGAAAACTTTTCAGCTCCCCTCCCCTCCACGATTTGTACCCATTTTCTACTAGCTAACTAGAACTAAACTTTTAACTCCTTATCAGTGTTGACTGTTACCTCAAAACTGTCATCAATAAAATCTTAAACTATTATATACCCTATTTTTATATAGACTATTTTGGGTAAAAAAATAGTTTAAGAGTATGTATACAAAGTGTATGGGATGCATTGTATATGTTTGGTAGATATTATTTATAACCTTACTTGAGGGTAGGTACTAATTTTTGAAATGTGTTCTTAGAAGTATTGAAGACTTAATTTTTGAAATATAGGTATGTGTATATAAATACCAAGGTGTTCTTGGTTTTATTTTAATTTTCAAGTTGTCCTCTTAGTATTCATATTTAAAAGAGAGCCACAGGCTTGCCTGGGAAAAATAGTGGTAATGAGTTCCATATAATCAAGGATACAAATTCAAGATATCAAGATGTCTGCTCAGTGGGTTCTAAATGCTGTTCTTAAAACTTGTGTCAAAATGACTACATGGAAAATAGTTTGGAGTACTTTTTTTAAAAAAATACTTATTGCTGGGCTCAATCTCAGAGATTCTGAATCAGTAGTTTTGGAATGAGACCTAGTTATCTTCATTTTAATGGCTGTACTGGTGATTCTCATGTGCAGCCAGGACTAGAGAGCACTTAGAGAACCTTCAAGAGTTCTTCCAGGTCTCTGATTCTGTGCTTTACATATGCAAGAAGTCTTCTCTTATCTGCCTCTAACTTTACACAAGAGACAAGCAAAATTATCATTTTATTTTCGCTTTTGGACTTCTTAAGAGTATTTCCATATGAAAAGGTTATTGTTATCATTGTTGTTTTACTAGTAAGGGTACCTTCACTTAAAAATTAAAATTGTAACAATGTACCGATAGCTGAAGAGTCCAAATTCAAGGGAAGGAAAGGTAAAGACAGTCAAGGAATAATGTGAGTGTTTGGAGGTGAATCTGTGAGTTTTTAATTTTCACAGACCCATTTTTGTGGGACATGGGTAAATCCCACTGTTCATCGTAAATCAGTATGAAGTTATTAGTGATTCCTCCTATTTTCTGCTGTAGAACTTAAACCCCTTTCCTGGGCTACGGCTTTGAAAAGGTAATACAAATACAGATGTAGAAGTCAACTGCAATTTTGCAGTAGAGGTAGAATGATTTGGAAATTTTAATATTCTTAAAATAATATTTGATTTGTGTGGAGAGGGAGCTGACGATTTTCTTAGAGGCTCTGAAGAAGAGTGATGTGAATAACACTGGGAAAATCAGTTTCTTTACATAGGTGGTTATTAAATAGTATTACTTGGGATGTTTACCATTTATTTACTTGACTCTTGCCCTTGAACCCAAAATAGAAAGGAAATCAGTCTTAATAAAAACTTAGGGTACTTTGGTGAGATGCTAAAAGGGTGGGTAGAACTCAGGTATTATCTATCCAAAATTCAGGAATTAGCAAATAGGGCAGGGATCTACATCCTCAGAGAGTTAAGCAGGCGAGGCTATACTAGTGAAAACTAGTTTTCGTGATTTCCTCCACTCCTGAAGTTGAGGTTTTGCATGAGAAGTTTTAATCCCCAAATAAAAGAGTACAAACATGTAAATGATGGTTTTTTCTCCTTTTTTTTTCTTTAATTTGCTATTCCTTGATTTAAAATCTTAAACTAGCAATAGGTTAGGATTCACTTCAGAGCTTCTTTAAAATGCAAAATGTGACTTGATTTTTAAATCTTTGATCTACGTACTTTCAAGAACCCATTTATTATAGAAATCAAGAACAGCTGTATTCTCCTGGGGGTTGATTGTTTCAGTCAAATCTTTATAAGATATGAATTAGGAAGACTAAGATTTAATCTTTGTTTCTTACAACAAAAATTTTGTTATGAAGTTAATGAATATACTTCCTACTTGAGAGTGTATCAGAATGTACATACTATGCTTTTTAAAAATAATCATGGCATATTTACAACGTTTAGATTTGTTTTATAGTTACCTCAGTAAAACTGAAAGATTTGTTCTCTGTGTTTTTCCAAATTCACTGAATTTAGAAAGTTATAGGGAGGTGAACCTGTTACCAAACTATTTGAATTTGAAGTGTCTCGGTTTCTCTCTCTCTCTCTCTCTCTCTCTCTCTCTCTCTCTCTCTCTCTCTCTCTCTCTCTCTCTCTCTCTCTCTCTCTCTCTCTCTCTCTCTGCCACCGGGTGCTAGAAAGACAGGAACAGTTGTCACCAAAAGTAGGAAGAGAGGTGCCTTTGGTTTACCTACTATGTAATAGTAATCACAATGAAGTACGGTGTCTTGGTGAGAAATAGAGCACCAAGAACATCAGTAATGATGGTACTTGGAATTTGGAGAACATCTTATAACAAAATGTGAGCGTTAAGAAGGTGTTTCTAACCTACTGCAAGTCTAAACTGTTTTTTAGAGACTGTATGGGAAGCTCAAGATGTATTTGTTTCATGTGGATACTCTAGGTGGCTGGTGATAAGAAGTAGCTTGCAACATCAAAGAGACTATTACGTAAAAAATGTAGCTTTTAGAAATGGAAAAAAAATCCAACCAAGGAAAATGATAAAGCTTATAAATCATGTAGGTCATGTGCAAACTGTGTATTTAAGCAGGTTGAAAAAAAATAAATGTTGGTGAAAAAAAATTTAAGGAGATCATAAGTTTTCAAGTTACTGAAAATTAGGTAGTTTACTGGAGTACTAGTGGATCTATTTGGTGATGATGGTGCAAAGAATTTGATGAGAAAAAAACTGTAATGATCACTTTGTCTAATAAATGAATACATAAAAGAATATACTAACTCTTTGTCTCCTGAAATTGATGACTAGGTAAAATTGTGAATGAACAGATGATCTAGATCCAAAGTAAATATAGATAGCTCAACAGAACTAGATAGCATTCTCCTATATTTTGAAGGAACTCAATAAAATTTTAGATGTAGAGTAATAAAGCACTTAAATATAAGGTAAAGTGTGCCTTTGGGGGAGATTTAAAGATTTTGTGTTTCTACTTGAATCGAAGTATATATTCAGCAATATGATCTCAAGCAAGCATCTTGTGGGAGTAAAATTTCAGTTAAAAATGCATATGATTAGACACAGGATAATTCTGAGTCAGTAAAGGACAGTGAGTTTATAAATCTAAGTCATGCCTGTACATTTGTTAACCTAAAAACGTATGCTTGACTGCAAATTTTATGTCAACTTACTCTGGATTCCCACTGTAAGATAAGTTGTGAAAGTTCAACATATTATCACTTCTTCATAAGCACTAGCAATTATGATAGAGGCATAGAATCTTATCTCAGCCATCAATGACAACATTACATATAAAATCTCAAGTAAAGAAAAAGAGGAGACTCGTAGATTCTTGAGTCTTTGGTGTTCCATGTTGTTTACATGGTGGTTTAGAAGTGTGTGGGTGAGGTGATTGAGATGTGCAAGTTGGATAGATAAAAGGAGAGTTAAAAGGTAATATACAGGGACTTCCGGCCAAGATGGAGGTGTAGACATACATACTGCCTCTCCCTCCATTACTAAGAAGGAATACAACTACCTTAGAACTGGAGACAACCAGAAATTCCAGAAAATCGAGCTGTATGGAAGTCCAACAAAGATACAAAGAAGAAATACTCATCCAGACAGGTAGGAGGGGCGGAGCGGGGGCAGAGAGGAAGTGGTGTGGTGCCAGTGGCAGGCTGGCAGAAGCACAAACATTTAAAAAGGTCAAGCAGGACACCTGGGGAGCACCCCCAGCACCAGACCAGACCACACAGCTCATGGTGCCAGCGCCGAAGAAAATCAAGCCTCATTGCTTCTGACTGTGCAAACCAGTGGGAGTTGGGGTGGAGGAGGAAACTGCTGGTCTCTCAGCAGTGTCTACTTATTTAAAGGACCCCCATGATCCTAGAACGTCCACAGACCCATCCAGTCTGTGAACAACAGCCAAGGAAACAGCTAGAGAGGCGCCAGTCCCATATGGAAGTGGGAGAAATGCCTGGAAAAGGGGCGAGTGCTGAGCAGGTGGTATTGTTCTCTCTTGGACCCCTCCCCCCCACAAAGTGCCACAACGTAGTGAAACAGGTCACCCATACTGATGAATACCTAAGGCTCTGCCCCTTACAATATAACAGGAGTGACAGTTCTACCTACGACACAGAGGCAAACAAACACAGGAGCCTGTTAAGAAGAGGAGACAGAGAATTATGGCCCAAAAGAAGGAACGGATCAGGGTTCCAGTGGGAGAACGAAACGATGAGGAGATAGCCAACCTAACAGATGCAGAATTCAAAACAGTGGTGATAAAGTTGCTCAGACTTGACAGTTATGCTTAAGTACAGCAGAGGCATAAGGGAAGAAGTGAAGACTATGCTAAATGAAACAAAGGAAAATTCACACAAAACCAATGGCGAAGAGAAGGAAATTGGGGTTCAAATCAATGATTTGGAATATAAGAAAGAAAAAAACAGTCAACCAGTGAAGGATGAGGAAACAAGAATTTTAAAAAGTGAGGAGAGGCTTAGGAACCTCTGAGACAACTTAAATGTGCCAACATCCGGATCATAGGAAGCCAGAAGGATAAGAAGAAGATCAAGAAATGGAAAGCTTATGTGAAAAAACAATGAAGGAGAACTTCCCAAATTTAGCAATGAAAATAGACATACAAGTCCAGGAAACAGAGTTCCAAACAAGCTAGACCCAAATAAGGACCACATCAAGACACATCATAATGAAAAATGCCAAAGGTTCAAGATAAAGAGAGAATCTTAAAAGCAGCAAGAGACTAGCAGAGTTACCTACAAAGGGGTGCCTATAAAGACTATCAGTTGATTTCTCAAAAGAAATTTTGCACGCGAAAAGGGACTGGCAAGAAATATTCAAGGTGATGAAAATCAAGGACCTACAGCCAAGACTACTCTATCTAGCAAAGCTATCATTTAGAATGGAAGGGCAGATAAAGTGCTTCCCAGACAAGGTAAAGCTAAAGGAGTTCATTATCACCAAGCCATTATTATATGAAATGTTAAAGGGACTTATTTAAGAAAAAAGAATATCACGACTGTGAACATTAAAATGACAACAGACTCACAACTATCAACAACTGAATCTAAAAAATAAGAACAAAACCAAACTAAGCAAACAACGAGAACAGGAACAGAATCATAGGTGCGGGGATCATTTGCAGGGTTATCAGCTGGGAGGGGAAGGGGGAAAAGTGAGGAAATGGTTCAGGGACTAAGAAGCATAATTGATTGGTACCAAGTAAACAGGGAGAAGTTAAGAATAATATAGGAAAGGGGGAAGTCAAAGAACTTATATTCATGACCTATGGACATGAACTAAGGGGGGTGAGATTGCTGGAGGGAGGGGGGTTACTGGGAAGAGGGGAGCAAAGGAAAAAAATTGGGACTACTGTAACAACATAATTGATAAAATAGACTTTAAAAAAGAAAGTAATATACTGCCGGTGGAATGTTAGAATTTTTAATGATTCGTCTACCTATAGCTTATGTTACGAGTTATCTCACTGTCACTCATCGGCAGCCGTCCGTCTCGAGAGACGATGGTGTAGCTTCTTAAGAGTCTATCTGCACCGCCGAGAATGGCTGTGCAGTCCGACTCGGGAGTGACACGGTATCTGTCTCCTCCCGTGTTAAATCGACATCTTGCGATGACGCTGGAGTGTCCTCTCCAGTGAAGCTGAAGCTACAGAGCCTGGGCAGGGTGATATGGAGGGTCTGCTGTTGCCCATGCAGCAGACCCCCCCTCTCTTCGCAGCTGAAGGGTCCAAGGGAAAGACGGAGTCAATACAGCTTGGCTTCAGGTGTGCCGCAGGAGTTGCCGGTGTTGACTACAACGTCAAACCGCCTTAGGGACTCCGGCTCCGGATTTTCTGTCGGGGTTTACTCCCTTAGCCTTTCCCCTGAAGAGGTGTGCCGCAAGGCAGTGGAGATTTTTTGGAGTCAGAGTTTTCCTTCTCTGATGTGCCCTGACTGGAAGATCGAACCAGCGACACTTAGCTCGCAGGCCTACGCTCAATCCACTGAGCCAAACCAGCCATGCTACCATGGCATTAATGTGCAAACTACCTATAACCAGCTGCTTTATTCTAAAATATTACTGGCCCTTTGGTAGGCATCAGAGACAACATTTGCCGTATAGGATTATTTGTGGTTTGCAGGATTAGCTAAGCCCCAGTGAGTGTGCATGATCCAGTAAACTGTGGACTAGTTGACCATTGGGGATTAGTGTTGTTCTAACAAAACATATGTGAAGAGTCAAGGGAATTGGTATGCTTTAAAAAATGTGCTAATGTCCTATGTGATTTATTTTTCTTCATTTAAAAAATTTATGCAAAACATTTGTGTTTTTTTCTTTCTTTCTCTCCCACCTTTTAGAATAACATAGCTGATCCGGAAGAACTGTTCACAAAATTAGAACGCATTGGGAAAGGCTCCTTTGGAGAAGTTTTCAAAGGCATTGATAACCGTACCCAGCAAGTGGTTGCTATTAAAATCATAGACCTCGAGGAAGCTGAAGATGAAATTGAAGACATTCAGCAAGAAATAACTGTTTTGAGTCAGTGTGATAGCTCATATGTAACAAAATACTATGGATCATATTTAAAGGTAATGTGTGTGTTATATTGCTTAAGTCATATTTTCATTATAAGTTTTTCTTTTCTTAATTCCATTTTTTGAAAGGCAATGTCTTAAGTTAGGGTTTGTCAGTATTTAGCCTTCAGGCAGAATCCAACTCCATTTAGAGTGCCAAATAAGCTATTCGTAGATTTAGCAGCTGTACTTCAATGCATCCCAATACTCATCTGCACTGTTTTTTCTACACCTGAACTTTTGGATTGATGGTGGAACAGAAATGTAGCTGGTCCTTGAGACATTTCCTTTGTTGGAAAAGAGCTTTTCCCTGTGCTTTCACACATTACTCTCTATGGTTCAGTCTGTCTCAACCTCAGAATTGATAGAATTGTCACTTATTCCATTGAGGTATGGTGGTTACTTACACATTTCCCTTTCCCTCTAGGTTGTGAGCTCCTTTCTAAAAATGTTTATTTATTTATTATTGTTTTTTTTCCATTACCATTTATCCACCCTATGCCTTCTTCCATCTCTACCCATCTTCTCCCCAGACCCCCTGCAATTACCACACTTTTGTCCATGGCAATGAGTTCTTTCTCTTTTTTTTCCTTGATGGCAGGGAGTTTAGCTCAACCAGTCTTTGTTTTTACATCATTTAACACAGGGCATGGCACACCTTAAGCATGTGATAAATATTTAAACGGAATTGAATTGAATAACATCTGTCCCCCCCCAAAACAAAAAGTTGGATTTTTATTTTCTAGTATCATGGAGTTAGCAGACAGGTAAATTTTCAGGAGATGAAAATGTTACTGTATAACAAAAAAACTCTGGTTAGTAAATCCAAGAATTCTTGGGTTCCAGAATTACAAGTTCAATTTTTGTCTATTGAATGTGAACCATAAATAGTTAGAAAAATCTAGCTTAAGTTTTCAATTATGTTAAAATTAAAAATTTGTATCCTAGTGTTGAATTTTTCCGAGGAAGACACTATTAGTTAGATCTTTGGTTTTCAGGGTTTACAGAGGTGGAGAGGTTGTTTGATTTTTTTTTTCTTTATCTCTAGTCCAAAATATGTATGTTTATAACTTCTCAAGCTATTGGCCTGAATAAAAACTAATGCTGTATTTTTATATTCTGCTGACCAAAAACAAAAACAAAAACAAAAAACAGCCTAGTATAATCTATCTATATTAGCTAATACTGATATAGATATTCATCATCAATTTCCCTGTCTTTTTACAAAATTTGAGTTATTCTAATATTACATGAATTAGGTGATTGTGGAAAGAATACATAATAGAATGAATAATTAAACAGCCAAACAGTCACTATGTGTCTTACACTTTATTAGGTGCTAGATATAAAAATGAACAACTCACTCCTGCCATTAAGGAGCTCATAATCCCATATTTCATTAAAAAGGTGCAAATTTTGTGATTAAGTATGTACAAGGTACAAATAGAGCACAAATAGGCAAGTAGTCACTTCTAGCCTTTTTTATGGGGGGAGTGAACTCTTCAAGAAAGGCTTCCAAGAAAAGGTGGTTCTACTGGCAACTCCATTTTACTATATACATAATTATTTGATTATTTGTAATTATTTGCATTCATATTCTTTCCTAGAAGGTTTATTTAGTGGTCAGATTCTTCTTTAGTAATCCTTTGGTCACTCAATCTCAGTAGTTTTAGATCCTCTTCCTAATTACATAGCATATTTGGTTGTAAGAAGCCCCAAGAATTTGTTGTTGTTGTTGTTGTTGTGTGTGTGTGTGTTTCGTTTGTTCATTCTGGTTTGCTCTTACTGGATTGAATCCTGGTAATTCTAGACCCACTCCAGAATAGACCTGAACCATTCCTATTTTTAGGCATCTGTAACAGGTAAGCTATTTTTGGTAACTAACAAAATATTAAATAATCCTTATTTAAAATTAGCTATTTTATATTATATTGAAAATGAGTACTGAAACAGTATTCACTCTTTAAAAAAAAACAATTTCTTCTTTTTTTAAAATATTTTATTTATTTATTTCTAGAGAGAGGGGAAGGGAAGGAGAAAGAAAGGGAGAGATAGATCAGTGTGTGGTTGCCTCTTGTGTGTCCCTAACTGGGGATCTGGCCCACAATCCAGGCATGTGCCCTGACTGGGAATCAAACTGGCAACCCCTTTGGTTCACAGTCTGGTGTTCAGTCCCCTGAGCCACAGCAGCCAGGGAAGTATACACTCTTTTATTGATTGCTTATAACCTTTGTTTATTCATGTTCAATACTCTCATGGAAAGTGAATTATAGTTCTGTTTGTATTATACATTCCCATATATTCATAAGATTTCACCTTTAAAAAAAAATTCCCCTCATAGTATACGTGTACAAATCATCCAATACATGATTAATTTTTAAGTAAATATAACTGACAGTTTTTGTCCAAATCTTGACTATAGACTGTTCTCACACCAGTCAGTGATACAAAACCATTAACTAAGATGTCTTATTAACCCTGCGGAGGTAACGACTGATATGAGAGATACAAACAAACTCTTTTCATAAATATTATAGATCGGGTGCACAGGTTTCAGGTCATGACTAGCTATGCGTTTGTATGTGACTAATGTTAAGCCATAACATTTAAGCCATCAATTTGGTTATAACATGTTTCATAAGAGTGTGTGATTTTTGATAGTAAATTGTATTGGGTTGGCCAAAAAGTTAGTTTGAGTAGCGCTTAGTTGTCTTCAATTTCATTCAAAATAATTTTGTTAGATTATATTGTGACAGCTGTCATATCAACATGTATTTTTAAAAAACATTAAAATTGGTGAATTTTTGTGTAGCCATTTTAATACTGAAGATGGAAGAAAATATGCAACATTTTCAGCATATTATGCTTTATTACTTCAAGAAATGTAAAAACACAACTAAAATGCAAAAAAGAAAAAGAAAAGATTTGGGCAATGTATGGAAAAGGTGCTGAGACCAAACATGTCAGAAGTGGTTTGCAAAGTATAGTGCTGGAGATTTCTCACTGGATAACTCTCCATGGTCAGGTAGACCAGTTGAAGTTGATAGAGATCAAATTGAGAACATTCGACATTATACCACATGGGAGACAGCTGACATACTCAAAATATCCAAATCAACAAAGTTATTAGTGAAAATGAAAAATGTTTCTTTTATTTTATGGAAAAAAATTAAACAGACTTTTTGTCCAACCCAATATCTGAGGGATACCATGAACTCCGAAGTCAGTGTTGGTGTAGTTCAGTTTTTTGTTCTTGTTTTGTTTTTGTTTTTTGCAAACTTTGAAGTCAGTGTTGTGTTTTTTTCAGTTACCATTAAAAATGGCTAGGAAATATATCAATTCAATAATCCAAGGAACGTTGAAGAACTTCAGCAAATGCCATTTGAGTTCAATGATGAGAATGATAGTCAAATATGAGAATAAAAGTGATTTAGCAAAGGAAGATTACATGGAAATTCATTCAGAAGATTCAGATACTGAGCAAGATATTTCTAGTGAAGAATGTGAAAGTGAATTAAATGTGAAGAGAATTTTTTAGAAAGGATCAAGAATCAAAATGGAGGAAAAACCCAAATCCAATACAATGACAAATTAGAAAGCTGCAGAATATTTTGTGTCAACTTCCGTTAGTTCACTCAAATGCAAAAAATGCCAAGACAGAACTTGAAACCTGGAACTGCTTTATCATAAATGATATTTTATATCTAATCTTATTATATAGAAATAAACATATTGATCCCACCTCAAGCCAGTTTTCATGAGAAAGAGATGCTAAATGAATAGACAAAACCAAATTGAAAGCATCGTTAGGCCTCTTATATCTAGCTGGTTTACATCATAGCAATCAGCTAAATTTGCAGGATTTATGGGTTACAGATGGTAGTGAGATTGAACTTTTTAGACTTAAAATATCTTTATGGAGATTTAGATTTATTCATAATTGTATCAGGCTTGATGTCAAACTTAGCTCCTAGAACACCTGAAAGGGGACAAATTAGTGGCTCTGAGAGACATTTTCTCAGCATTTGTAGAAAATTGTAAATTATTTTACTCTTTGGGAAAGCATGTAACAATAGATGAATGTTGCCTGGATTTAGAGGCAAATGTGGGTTTAGATAATATATTCTACCCAAGCTCAGTACATATGGTATACAAATTTTTGCTATAGTGTAAAGACTTAGGAACACCTGTAGAGATTTCTGAATGCCTTTTTATTTGTTCGAAAGTATTTTACAAAGGAAATTTTGAAATATATGCCAGTAAGCAGCCCAAGGGTCCTTATTTGATAAGTAATATTACCAGAAGATGTAATCAAGATACTTGTAGGATGTAATATTACAGCAGATAACTGGTTCACTGATATAAATCTTATCTCTGACTTGAAAAAGAAGCAACTTTCATATGTAGTATTGTTCATAAGAATAAACCCCAAATGCCTCCTGAATTTGTGTCTTCAAATAACAGGCCCCCAAAATTGAATTTATTTGCTTTTGGTGCAGATTGCACACTTGTATATCATACACCCGTAAAGGGAAAAAAAGTAATTTTAGTTTCAAGTATGCATTTTGACAATGCCATAAATTTAGATCACAAAAGCCTGAAGCAATAGACTATTACAACCAAAGTTAGGAGTTGACACTGTTGACCAAATGACAGGGACATATAATGTGGCCAGGAACACCAGAAGATGGCTTATGGTTATATTCTACAGAATTTTGAATATTGTGGGAATAAATGCTCAGACTATTCATATGCTGAACAGCAACGTGAAAATAAGGTGCAAAATATCAGAAATCTCATAACGCAGGCACAGAATATTAGAAATCTTGTAGCACAATTAGTCTCAGAACAAATAAAAAGGTGTACAGAAATCTCTACAGGTGTGCATGTCTTTACACCTGAAACTTCATTAATTTCAAACACAAATTGAAGGAAATTCTACCAATGATAGATATAGCTTCTTTGACAAGCAGAAAAAGAAAAAGATGTATTCAGTGCTATGCATCCAAAATATTTTTGCAAGTATTATGAAAAGTATTTATGCCTTGAGCATAGCAATATTGTTTGCAATAACTGTTACATATGTTTTGCAAAGCCAACTATTGAAGATTCTGATTAATTAATGTTAAAGGCATTTTTGGTTGTGTATTTTAGTGATATCCTTGTTTCCATTATTTGAAAAGAAACATTTTTATTCTCTATTTTTTATATTTTTAAATAATTTCTAGACTAACTGAAAATAAATAATCATGTATTGTTATATGAATATAATAAATGAAAATTTCCAGTGTTTTTAATTTTTTTCACATTTCAACACATACTAGTAATGAGTGTATCTCTCAGATACACATGACCTATGCTATAATTTTTTTTACCACTTCTTCAGAGTTAAAGGATTAAACTGAGTTATTTTTACTTCTTTTACCCATTATTAATTAAAGTCCATGAAGTGAAAGACTACTTTAAAGAACATGTCACTTCATGATAAAATTGTAGAAATTCACAGCTGGCTGATATTGTTTGTATCCTGAATATATTTACCTTAAAATAAATAAATATGTGTGTATTACCTCTGTATAGATATATACCCAAAAAAGAAATATCTTACAATTTTATAACTTTTTAATGTCATTTATTTAAAATACTTTCTCAAATTGACCAACTTGTCTATTTTCCATTTATATTAAAACAGCGTGGCAGCCTTGGCCAGGTGGCTCAGTTGATTGAAGCGTCATTTCATATACCAAAAGGCTGCGAGTTTGGTTCTCAGTCAGGGCACATACCTAAGTTGCAGGTTTGATCCTTGGTCAGGGCACTAATGTGAGGCAACCGATCAATGTTCCTCTCCTACATCAATGTCTCTCTCTCTCCCCCGCCCCACCCTCTGCCCCTGCTTCTTTCCTTCTTCCCCACCTTACTCTCTCAAAAAATATCAGTAGGTATATCCTTGGGTGAGGATTAAAAAAACACAACAACAACAAACATAGTGTGGCTATGTGGGCTTGTATTTTTAAGTAAAATCATATCAGACATAACAGGGTTCTGTTTAAT
Source organism: Furipterus horrens (assembly GCF_987537825.1). Taxonomy (NCBI): domain Eukaryota; kingdom Metazoa; phylum Chordata; class Mammalia; order Chiroptera; family Furipteridae; genus Furipterus; species Furipterus horrens. The sequence goes on along the minus strand of NW_028327187.1, from coordinate 25,631,763 downwards.
GAAGTAAATAATTCAGGGCTACATCTTTAAGTGCCATCAGGGAAATGCATCATCAATCAACTTATGTTCTTTCTGTGACCCATACTTCCATTTCAGATGACATGGGAAATTTTGTGAGTCAAGTCAATTGAGTAAAGTAGGGTATGGAGTTTTCTTAGGTCATCCTTACACAGGATATCATATGTAACTAAGACCTCACTGTGTGCTGGAAGAAGTTATTGCATTTGAGAGAAAATTATACGCTCTTTGGAACTGTATGCAGTTGTAATGATTTCCTTGAGACATGAAAAATGTACTAGGTATTCATTTGGACTGAGCTCACTGTATAACTTCATTTTAAAAAACACGGCTAAAAACCAGAGAAACACATCAGTATGACCACAGTATTTTCCTTTAATTTTAATTCACTGCAGATTTTCTTGAGAGACAAAGTTAGTCTTTATAAAGTATACTAAAATAAGCAAACCCTTCCTTTCTGATCTCATAATATTGGACGAATATTTTGTAATCTTTAAATATTTTTAGTTCAGTGTAAATATTAAAATTAAGCTCACTAAGCATTGAATAGAATTTGAATCATTCTTTTATTTGCTGTTGAAAAATGCCTTTAGACTTTTGTTTATGTTAATATGCCCCCTTCTAAATACTACTACCACTGATATATATAAAAAAAATTGAATGATTTAAGTAAACTATTCCAAAATAGGTTCTGTACAATTTTGTGACCTTTTCATTTTTCCTGAGACTTTTATATATGCATACTTCCAGCATTTGATGAATGTTTCTGGAATATTCTTTAATTTAAAAGTAATAGGATTTGTTTATAAACCATGAAGAAAATTGAAGAGGGAAAATTTATACTTACAATGTTTTTTACTCAAAATAAGAATAGCTTTAAAATTCATATAACACACCTCTGAGAAGCCCCATTTTAGGTTCAATTCAACAGACATTTATGTGTATTCCTCTCATTCTGCATGTTTTCTCTGGTCAGTCTTATTCACTTTATTCTGACAACTTCTAAATTAATGTCTTTGATTCCAGCCTCTCTTCTTAGCCCCAGATAGATATATATCTGACTTGCTTCATATTACTCACTTACCTGTGAGTTCATCAAGTGCAATAACCCTAAAACTGGGGAATGGCATTTGAACTAAGCCTTGAGTATGATTCTGATTGGGGTTGGGATGTGAAGGTGGTGTATAAACAAAGCATTCTAGATGGAAAGAAAACGATTCAGAGGCCGTAAAATATCTGGCAGGATGATATATATTGTCAATTGCAGTTTTATAAAATTTTACATTCAATCTTTTATGGTAAAATATACATCATAAAATTTACCATTTTAAGTGTACAATTCTGTAACATTAAGTACATTCAGGCTGTTGCACAACTATCACCACCATCCATCTCCAGAACTGTTTAGTCTTTCCAACTGAAACTGTACACATTAAACAATAACTGTTCGTTCTCTCCTTACCACAGTCCTTGGTAACCACCATTCTACTTTCTGCCTCTGAATTTCACTACTTTACATTCCTTATATAAGTGGAATCATACAACATTCATTCTTAAGTGACTGGCTTATTTTACTTGTATATGCATACCGGTTTATGTAGTCAGTGACATGATTGGCTATTGAATTTATTGACCAGCTCACTTAATTCAACATGTACTTGATATATAATAATGATCTCTCAAATATATACAATGGGTATTTTAAATCTGTTTACTATGAATAAATGAAGTTCCAAGTTCCATATCATTTCTCTTTCCTTTGGCCAAGTGTCCACTTTGCCAGAAAACAGTGGGGTTCTAAGGCCTCATAGGGTAACAAAGTTGATACTCCTGATACCAGTAATTTGTCAACACCAGGCTCCAATTTCTCCTCAGTAAATAATAGAATTCTAGAGTACTCACTCTAGAATTTTGGAACAGAGAGCCACTTCCTAACCCTTAGCTGACCACCTATGTTGATGCAGCACTTTAAACCTATTCCTCCAGCCCATTGTTAAAATTTGTGGATCATTTTATAAGTGGTGAGGTGGTGTTTTTCCTTCAGGAACTTCCGATGCTTAAATATGCCAGATGTATAGTTATGGCTTCCAGCCACTTAGCTCTTTTGGAATTGTAAACCAGTACATAGATACCATCTTAGCTCTTTACATTATTTAAAGGGAAACCTAACATACTCCAACCCAAACATCTTTTAACAGAAATGAAAAGTAGAAGTTTTAGTCGTTCCAAAAGAATGCAAACATTGAATCTAGATTTTTTGGTTTTGTTTACTTGTGATTGGTGTTTTCGTTGAGCTCTGCTGTGGTCAAGGAACTAGTAAGAAGAGCCTCTGTGGGTTAAGCTTTCTTGAGCAGCTTACCATTTATGCCTATGCCCACTCAGGTCTTGCTTCACCCTTCATTCCTGCCTAGCAGTCTTCTGAATGTCCAGACCTTGGCCATCCTCCAGTGAGACTTATCTCTGGAGGTGGTGATCAGAAGGAAGCAGACAGAAAAGCCTTTGGGCAGTTCTGTTCTTTGCCTTTCTCAGAAGAGTCCTAGTTACACTGAAAAAACTTTCCTGTTAACTGAAAAAACTTGCCTGTTGCTTGTTAGCAAGTTTTTCATATATGAAAGTTGCTTATTAGCCATAACTTTTATCGCATTTTAAGCTTTCTATAATTTTCTTGGTAAAAAACAGTTGGTAAGGTTCTATTTTGAATTGGTACCAAACACACACACACATGCACACACACACATTGTTTTTAACTTGGAAAATGGGTGTTTTCATTCATGCAGAACTGCAAAAATGGATAAACATGTTATTTAAGATACTTTTATTTTATTTTTCTTTTAAATTTCAGGTGAATGAGAAGCATTTTGAATTCATAAAGTAGAATATAGTACTTCCCTGACCAGTGTGGCTCAGTTGGTTGGGTGTCATCCTGCAAAGCAAAAAGGTCACTGGTTCAATTTCCAGTCAGGGCACATACCTGGGCTGCGGGTTCAATCACCAATCTGGGCACATACAGAAGACAGCCAATCGATGTATCTCTTTCACATCAATGTCTCTCTCCCTGTTGATCATCTGCCTCCCCTAGGGATCAAACCTGCAACCCAGGCATGTGCCATGACCAGAAATCAAATAACCCATGACCTTTCACTTTGTGGGACAATTCCCAACCGAGTCACACCAGTCAAGGCTTATTAAAATCTTTTTAAAAATACCATATATATATATATATATATATATCGTCGGCAGCCGTCCGTCTCGAGAGACGATGGTGTAGCTTCTTAAGAGTCTATCTGCACCGCCGAGAATGGCTGTGCAGTCCAACTCGGGAGTGACACGGTATCTGTCTCCCCCCGTGTTGAATCGACATCTTGTGATGACGCTGGAGTGTCCTCTCCAGTGAAGCTGAAGCTACAGAGCCTGGGCAGGGTGATATGGAGGGTCTGCTGTTGCCCATGCAGCAGACCTCCCCTCTCTTCGCAGCTGAAGGATCCAAGGGAAAGACGGAGTCAATACAGCTTGGCTTCAGGTGCGCCGCAGGAGTTGCCGGTGTTGACTACAACGTCAAACCGCCTTATATATATCATGTTTCCCCCAAAATAAGACAGTGTCTTATATTAATTTTTGCTCCTAAAGACGTGCTAGGTCTTATTTTCAGGGGATGTCTTATTTTTCCATGAACAAGAATTCACATTTATTGTTGAACAAAAAATCAACATTTATTAATATACTGTAGACATGTCATCACAAACATCAGCATAACCAGCCAGACTGAATTCCATCAAGAATTTGGGGGGAGCTGTAGCAATGACTGCCGCTAGGTCTTATTTTCAGGGGAGGCCTTATATTTCTAAGCTTGAGAAAATTGCACTAGGTCTTATTTTCAGGGGATGTCTTATTTTCAGGGAAACGATAATACTTACTAGAATCAAACTTGTGCAAAAGAAAAGCATTCTCAGGCTATACATTATTGTAAGAAGCACTTTTTCTCTGGAAAAGACTATAAATACATATCAGGTTTATAATTCTAAGGTACAGAGTGCCTAATTTCATACATAAAAATGAGTTACATGACCCAATCCCAGAACTCCTCTCCCCTTCCCACCATAATGAGAAATCACTTCTGCTCTTTCCTTCTATAGACACTGCTGCTAGGAAAGACTCAGCCCTTTCTTTCCAAGCTGGCCTATTGTGACAGGAGAGAGTGGCTATCAAGATTGGGGAAGGGCACATTGTTCCTCTCTGTCTCTTATACCTCCTACATAGTGTCAAGAAAGAAAGATAGAATCCTTTCATCTCAAATTAACTGAGCCCTCCCTCCTTGGTCCCTAACCCTGGGCCACATCTCATTCCCCATATTACAATGTCACCTAAACATTCATCATCATGTAACTGGAATCCATTCTCTGCCATGATAAAACCTCAACTTCATGAAGACATTGGGACATTTTGAATCAAACTCCTGAGTACTTCCCAGGGATTTTAGAATTCGATGGCTACTGACAATAGAATGAGAATCAGGTGTTCCTGGTGTCCCAAGTTGAAGCACAACACAATATATTTTTCCCATAGAAACATTTTTTTAAAAATAATTTATTTATTTGTTTATTTATTTATTTTTAGAGAAAGGAGAAAGAGAGGGAGAGAAACATCACTGTGTGGTTGCCTCTCACTTGCGCCCCTCAACTGGGGGACCTGACGTGCAACCTAGTCATGTGCCCTGACTGGAAATCAAACCAGCATAGTAACATTTTTGTGGAATAAATAGTAGTTATTTTCTCTGTTACTCTTCCTGCTGTACTATGGATACCTTTGCGCTAAATTGTCTTTTGGGGGACTACCCCAGGAAACTAGACATTATTTTAATGGGAAAATGCTTGCTTTCCAAATTCTAAAATCTTAAAAATGTACATTTGAAACACAATCAATTCACAACTTACTACTTGCCAATATAGTAAAACCAACCATTTCTCTTCCAGTCAACTCTGTAGTCCCACAAAAATTCAGAGAATGCCACTCATAAATGGTATGGAGAGAGAGGTATCCTTAGTATTTCAAGCTATTGCTAAAAGAAGAAAAATAAAGATATAATGGTCTATTCCCATTTTTATCTGCTAGAGTTGAATGATATGTGTGTATGTGTGTGTACAAAGCTGTTTTGGAATTCACATACAGATACTCCCCCTGTGGGCCCCATTTATTCTTGTACAACTTAACAGTGACAATAACTACCTGGAGTAATCATACTCTTTAAGCTATACAATCCCATTCTCTTACCTGGGTAGGGGACGGTATTCTTTCTAAGTTCCATGTGTGTACCAAAAATGTCCATTAATGGTGGCTGAGTAAAGTTGTGAAGTACATTAAAGCAAAGCCAAAAACTGAAAGAAGGCAGAATATTCCAGTGTCCCCAAACTATAAAATCATATGGAAACACTCAGAAGCCCCATTCACAATTTCTGCAAGTTTTCACTTACTTATTCATTCTTTAATGTATCTTTTTTTCTTTTAATATTATTATTCATAATAATAATTTAAAGGTACTATTTATTTTTTCTGGATTTTATAAAAATTGCTAATAGTTCTAAAATAAGAAATAATAATTAGCTATTTATTTAGGTATATCATAAGCTAAATAAATTTGGGAGAGGGTCAAGTATCAGAACTTTACTTTCATTTGTAATGTTCTATGGAAAAATATATTCAGTGTTCCAAACATCTAATTTTAAACCTGTATTTTGAAATGAGTACATTAACATGTAAGATTTAACATTTATGCCAGTTATGTAATTTGGCTCAGGTTTGTAATTATACATTGTTTCCCGGCTTTTTGCAGGGTTCAAAATTATGGATAATAATGGAATACCTGGGTGGTGGTTCAGCACTGGATCTTGTAAGTATTTTTAAATAAACCCACACACACATTCACACTATAATGTTTTTAATTGGAGTAAGCAACAACTTTTGGGCAAGCTAAGTGTTTTTTTTTTAATATGTTCAAGTTAAACTCTTTGGGACCACTACCCTTAGGTAGATTTAGTTGTATTGAAGGATTGAGCTTGTTGCTGACAATTCTTAGAGCATCTAAGAAATGCAAATAGCTTAACAAAGTCAATCACCCCAAGGAATGAGTGTGTGACAGTTGCTGTCAGTTTAGTTTTACTTTGTAAGTGTATAATTCAGGTAACTGTCACTAAAGGTGGTTCTTGGGTTCTCACCAAGTAGGCCTATAGACCTAGTTCTCTATATATAGAGTTCTCTCTGCTCCATTATAGATCATTTGGAAATGTGATGGCATTTTTGGTTCTTATAACGACTTGGAAATGATACAGCAGTTTTAGTGGGCAGGGATGAGGATGCTAAAATTCCACAATGTGCAGGAAAATTTCTACCCAATGAAGATGTCTTTACACCCAAAATACCTTTGAGAAACACTAGTTGTTTTCCCCAAATTAGTTTGATTCTATCAATCTTTTTTTCCTTTACAATCTTTATTAAGATGACATTGTATTTAAAATTCACTGTGAAGTATAATAGGCAACTTTGTTTAGTAGAATGACGACTGAGCTGGCCTATGGGAGTTTGAGGTTATAAGGATAACTATTGATAACTAAATCTTGACTGTGAACCAAACACATAAAACCCTTGGACTTTCATGTTGTATGAAACAAAGAAGTGACACTAAATTCTTTGTAAGTTAACTTCTGTCTTTAATATTATGATATATTTTATTGGTATGCTTCTGCCTTTAACATTATACAGTGTGCTATTTCTAAAAATAAAGTGTTTTGATGATTAAGATCAAGTAATATTTTAATTCTTATTTTTAAGTGGAGATGATTTTTTCTAACTGAAAGACATTAAATATTTTAAAAAGGATTTACTCCTGATTGACAATAGCTCAGTTTCCAACAGTCCTATAAACAGAAATGGCCACAAGAGATTCTTTCTTTTAAACATAACCATACTTAAACCACTCTAAAGAAATGGTAATTAAACTTGATGGAGAACCTCATCTTCTTCCAGGAATTCATCTCAGTTTAATTAGTTGCTGAGTTAAGTAATCCTTCCTTGTGTCTAATCTAACTCTTATATCCTGAAGCTTGAGTTCTCCTATCTAGTGATAGAACACAAGTGGTGTTTTTTGTATAATAATTCTTCCTGCATATGAAGTCAGATCTCATTCTTGTGTTGAAATTAAGTGATCTCATTTCTATTTGTCTTGTCACAGTTTTGTTATACAATAGCTTTTATTCATTAGCTCCATAAGAAGCCTCACAATTGCTCCATGGTCCTCCTTCCACTTTAGGTATCAAGAGCCCTTTACAAATTTATCAGAGTTAACTTATTTTGTCTCCCAAAGTGCTCATTATGTCTCTTCCTTGTTTTGTAGGCATTGACAAAGCTAGTCCACTAATTTCATCAGGATCACTGCTAGCAATGTTAAGCATTAGACACTGGCCCAACCCTAACTAACACAATCTGTATCCCCAAGTAGCAGTTTGTTTAGTTTTATGAAATATCTGAATGAAATGATTGTGAGATCTTAATCTCATTTTGCCATGCTGATCTCTGCCTCATAGGAAAAAAAAATGTGAATTAGCACAAATTCAATTAACTTAAATTTTTCTTATCCTTGTAGTTGCTAAAAATCAATTGACGTAGGTTCCAGTTCTGGTTCTTCCATTGACTACCTGCCTAATATTGGGCAAGCAACTTATTTATTTTTTAAAGATCTTATTTATTTATTTTTAGAGAGAGGGAAAGAGAGAAGGAGAAAAACAACCATGTGTGGTTGCCTCTCACATGCCCCCAACCGAGGACCTGGCCTACAACCCAGGCATGTGCCCTGACTGGGAATCAAATGGGCAACCCCTTGGTTCACAGGCCAGCACTCACTGAGCCACACCAGCCAGAGCTGGGCAAGCAATTTAACCTCTTTGTCTTAATTTCCTCAAATGTTAAATGAAGAAATTAAGTTAGTAATTTCTCTACTTCTGTTTTTCTAGCTCTAAATTTAATATTGTGATTTAATTATAAATATTATTTTACTGGGCTTTGTAGGGAGAGCAAATGATGAGAAAATATGTTTTTTTTTCTCCATGTGTAGTCCTTTACAAATGAATACTATCATTTGAGAAATCTAATAAAATATTGGGCTTATAGGCTTAGGCTACCAGGAATAAGAGAACGAGAGAGATGTTGAGCAGAGTATTTATCACTTTAAACTGGTACCTGATGAATGGAATAAGACTGAATTTTAATATATGTCAACATTATATAGTGTATATCTCAAGATTCTCTCCATTCTTGAAAAAAAATGGTTGTGTTTGTTGTATGTCAACAGTCTTTGAGCATACTGGAAATACTTTATTGAATTTATTATACCTTACTTCTCTTCAGTATGAATTGTGGTAGCTTACATTAAAAGCACATATAATAAGATTAATAGAATAAAACATGAGCAACAAGAAAAAAAGTTGGAAGCAATATGCTAACTATAAGAAGGCATAACATAACATTGCATCAGGGACAGGCTGGAAATCAAATGAGTATACACTCTTTGAAAGAACAAATGTCCCTCTCTTGTATGTCCTCAGTTGACAACAGAGGTTAATTACACAAGGCCAATACAATGCCCTGCAGCCAGAGGTACTAGCTATTACAAACATTGCACAATCTTCAGTCATTGAAGAGAAGTTCAGTTATGAACTCCAGGTACAGTGGACCAAGATCTTGGCATTCTCTTTCCCAGGATTGCATTGGAAATTAAAAAACAAAACAAAACTATTCCATCTACTATACAACTCCCTTTTTTTCTCCTTTTCTAATCATTATTAACACAACTAAGGAAACATTTTAACCACAAGGTTTGGGATTCATTTCTGTCTTGTAATGAGTAATAAAAACTCAACTGTACCACCACTTCATTCTCATTTCCCTGCCACGGGATCTCCCCTCCCCTTCTTCAGTGCCCAGTTAATTGTAATTTTACTTGTACTGAGTTTTAAACTCGACCTAAATACACCACACAAGCTAATGGCTCTTTAGGATACCTTTACTTTTTTGTTTTTACCTTAATATATTTTTAAAATACTGTTTCAGGTAATGGACCGGCTTATCCAGACCACTTTTAGAAGTCCTTCAGCATGATCGCTTGTACCCCTTATGTGGCTCTTGCCCAATTTCTTAAGTAACTGAGAGTATACCTCCTCTGGCCCTGTCAACATTTTATGTTCAGTAATACTAAGTTACTAATCTTGAGTAGTGTGATGTTTGCCTTTCAGTTATTTGGTAGTACCTCAGAATTTCATTGCCAGTAATCAATAAAATAATATGCCATTTTCCTGTTATAGAATGACTTTAATCACTACTGTTCAAATAGAAATATCTGGAGTGGAAGCTGGGAGACTTGAAAGTAAATAGATAATGTTACCTAGGAAAGGCGTCTATTGAACTATGAATATACCTGGAGTATACTCTATATCCAGACCACAGTTAATATTGAATGGTGGGACTGAAGTATGAGTTCTATTTTAAGCTGTTAAGTTTCAACATGAAAGTATTCTTTATTCAGAATAAATATGGCATTCATGAAAAATGAAATACGCAAGGTGCCAAAGGGCTGTGAATTCCTCCCAATGTGAGGCAGAGTGGGCAATGTTTGATTTTCACTACCTCTTTCCTCCTTCCAGCAAACAGAACTTTACCTCAGCTCTGACTTTGGTTTCCCACCCTTTCCTGTAAATGTTGTACAGTCTACTGTTTGTGCTTTATGAGGTAGCAGAATTTTAAAATAACCATTTATTTTCAAGAGAGATTTTCAGATATTCCATTATAAGTTCTCCTGAATCCTAATCATTGCTTCCCTTGTATTCCACTTGGAACTGTTGGCTTTGGTACAGAGATGGGAGAAGAAAGGGAAATGTGTTACATTTATTTGAAAAAACCTTTCCTTCCATGATTCGATAATTTTTTTATGAGAGTCTGAATAGTTTAATTATTATACTTCAGCCTTAATTTTAAATTTGAGTCCCAAAAAGTCTCTATGCTTTTACAATGTTATTAAAATATACAAATGCTAAGAACTGTGTTACAGGTGACCTATGATCAAATTGGATTGCTGTGGAAATCTTATGGACTGTCTGAGCTAAAAATAAGTTCAGTGTAAATATGTAATAACTTTTAAACAACAAATGTCAAAATTTAAGTAGCTGATTTTTTCCTGTCTGAAAAAAGAAAGCTAATTTTGTCATTGCTTAAGTGTATCTTAAATTTTTGATGTAAATATTTAAGAACCTCAAAATTTGAAGCTAATGTATAGGTAACACTGCTTATATTATTTCAAGAATAAGCCAATCATTTAAAAACCCTTCTAGCCCTTTGACTTAACTTTTTTACTCTCCTCCTTCACCTTTTAAATTTCTTCTCATGTATTAAAATATTAGTTTAATAAAGAGAACTGCTTCATACATCCAATTCCCTTATTTCAAAGGGAATATCAAGCTTGAACTTTATTGTTTTAAACTTGTGTGTGTGTGTGTGTGTGCACATGTGTGTGTGTGTGTGTGTGTGTGTGTGTGTGTGTGTGTGTGTGTGTGTGTTTCCCTCCAAGCTGCGAGCTGGTCCATTTGATGAGTTCCAGATTGCTACCATGCTAAAGGAAATTTTGAAAGGTCTGGACTATCTGCATTCAGAAAAGAAAATCCACCGAGACATAAAAGGTATACAAAAAATTAATATTAACCTGAGAAAAATATGCATTCTGAGAAAGCTGGGGTTTTTTTTGTTTTTCATTGTTTTTTTTTCCCCCCTCCTAGCTGCTAATGTCTTGCTCTCAGAACAAGGAGATGTTAAACTTGCTGACTTTGGAGTTGCTGGCCAGCTGACAGATACACAAATTAAAAGAAATACCTTTGTGGGAACACCATTTTGGATGGCTCCTGAAGTTATTCAACAGTCGGCTTATGACTCAAAAGTAAAGCATTACCTGTATACGTTGTTTTGTTTTTGAAAATAAGTTTTATATAACAATGTCCTATTTAATAAACTGCCTTAATTTTTCTTCCTTCTAAAGTATTTCCTTTTTTTAAGAATTTTTAAATTAATTCTTTAACAAGGTTACTTTATTTTATTTTTATTTTATTTTATTTATCTGTTTTTAGAGAGGGGAAAGGAGAGAGGGAGAGAAACATCTATGTGCGGTTGCTTCTCACGCACCCCCAACTGGGGATCTGGCGTGCAACCTAGTCATGTGCCCTGACTGGGAATCAATAAAGTATTTCTAAAGCTAGAGTTATGGCAAGTGTTGCTGCTAAATTATAAGTTCCCTTAATGCTGATAATGTTTGAACTCTATTCCCTTCCATCCCACTTGGAACAAAATCCAAAGTCTGTACTCACATACATGGCTCACTAGGACCTTGCCTGTGTCTACCTCTCCAGTTTTACCTCATATCACTCTCTAAATTCTATCTGCTTCAGCCACAGAGGCCTCATTGCTGTTTCAAAAACATAGCAAGTATACTCTGTCCTCAGGACTTTTGCACTTACCCTTCCCTCTATCTGGACTAACCTTTCTCCCAAACAGTTAGTTCTCTGCTTTAAGCATTACCTACCCAGAGTAGTCTTCTAGCCATCTGTGTAAATAAATTTGCAGCCCCTTTAACCGAAATTCATTATTTTCTTATCCTGAGTTGATTTCTTCCGAGAACATAGCACCATCTGACATCATATTATTTATTTATCTTTTCTAATAGAACATTAAGCCCCTTGAGAGCAGGGATTTTTGTCTGGTTTATTCACCACCTGAATCCTCAGTGTCTAGAATGTGGTACTTGGCACAAAGTAGTGAATTTAATACTTTTTAAAATAAATGAATTTTATTAAGAAAAATTTATTAACATCACATTTCTTCAGACACTTGAATATTGTTGTGACCATTAGATTCCACAGGCTATTTTGTGGCAGTGTTATGGAATGGAATTTCAAGGTTTTGTTTTTTGTTTTTTTTCTTTCTCTTGACCTTAGGCTGACATTTGGTCATTGGGGATTACTGCTATTGAACTAGCCAAAGGAGAGCCACCTAACTCCGATATGCATCCAATGAGAGTTTTGTTTCTTATTCCAAAGAACAATCCTCCAACTCTTGTTGGAGAGTTTACTAAGTCCTTTAAGGAGTTTATTGATGCTTGCCTGAACAAAGATCCGTCATTTGTGAGTATACGAGACCACTGTTACCTATTATTAAATCTACATAGAACCAAATGTGTTTTGTACAGTGAGGAATATAGTGCATGTGAAAATTGTGTGAGATCCATCCAGGAACCTGGTTCTTTTCCTCCGTATTGCTAATTCTGTTCAGTTCGTAACAAGAATTTTAGTTTCTTTTTTCTTTCCCCTCTATCTTTTTTTCTTTATTTCATGGTCCATAACTTCTTTCTTATTCTATTGATCATTTCCTGCTCTGGGGGTGGGGGTTGCAAAATACAATTTATTTAATTGGATGTCACTATAAAATATATGTGTGAATATTCACAGTGATTTTTATTCAACTGTGTTTTCACTTTCCATAAAAAGTTATGTTTTCATTTCATTATTTTTAAATTAATGTTTAGAAATTACAAAATAGAGTTGTATACTTTTCCTGAAATTTAGTGAGCTCCACTCATTTACCTAGCAAATTTGATTACAGTTGTTTTACTGTTTTAAAATAAATCTGCCTGGTAACTTCTAGAAACTATTGTAGAAATATATAAGAACTGTCTAAGTTTATGTAACTATTTTTAAGTTGATAATGAATACTCTGATATTAATAACATACTAGGACAGGGGGGATAACCACCACAGCACCCGGTATTTGTATTTAGATACAGCATGAATTAATTAAACAGGGGAATTATACAAATGTGTGCAGCTAATAAAGTTACAGTGTTGCTATTGTTCATCCATTTTTTAAAATTCACAGAAAATACAATAGAAGTATTTTAAAGCACTATTGTGAAATGTTTTTGAATTTTTACTTTATTTTCAAAATCCTGCCATGTCTTTCTCTGATTTTGGGAAGGCCCTACCTGCCAGCTTGCTGGTAGATAGGCCATTTTTTATCCAGTGAGCTTTAACAAAATTGGTACCAAAGCTATGAATTTAATTTGGTTGCCTTGAGCCACATCAAAAATAGAATAGCTATTGTCTTTTACAGCATTTTAATTGCCCTCATGTCTACAGACATACTTTTACATCTTTGAACTTAATAATTGAAATGATTTCTCACCCCATTCACTCATAAAGAGCCTAGAAATATTCATGCATACTTCATTTATTTCCTTAGCGTCCTACAGCTAAAGAACTTCTGAAACACAAATTCATTGTAAAAAATTCAAAGAAGACTTCTTATCTGACTGAACTGATCGATAGATTTAAAAGATGGAAGGCAGAAGGACACAGTGATGATGAATCTGATTCTGAGGGCTCTGATTCGTATGTATAAAGTCTTTAATTTTTATTTATATAGCCCATTTTAATATTGTATATCTTTTTAACTGTGATCTAATATACTTTCTCTAGCATAAAATATAAACCATATTCTAAAGTATTATTTTAGAAACTGAGAGTTTTTTAAATTAGTCTGTGGAATATAATGAATTTGATAACATGTTTTTCTTAGAAGTGAATTGCTCCAGTTTCAAATGGTCTCAGTCTAACCCCTAGTGGATACTTGAGTATATTACAAAAATTTGGAATAAGATTTGATTAAAGGTGCTATATTAGTTTGCCCAGAGTGATAAGAGGCTATGTCTTAAACTTTGCTGCCAACCTGCTAAATCTCTCTGGAGAACTGAGCTGCAGGCCTTTCCCACCTTTTGGCCATAGACCAAACCATAATCAGACTGGTACATTTAAATAGACTAAGTCCTCACTTAACATCATTGATAGGTTCTTAAAAACTGCCACATAGAACAAAATGTCTTATAATGAAACTATTTTTACTATAGAACAATCAATAGAAACAAGAGTTAAGTTCCTATAATATATATCTGCTCACAAAAACATCACCAAACTTCTAAATCATTGAAATAAGTGTGGGCTATACATAAATTTAAGAAAGATGAATAAAAACAAGTTAAATAATGGTTTTCCAGTACGCTTATTCCAGTTCAGGATCTGGCGTGGGCAAAGCCTCTCACAGCAGCTTAGGACACAAGGTGGGACCCACCCTGGACAGGACACCCTTCCATCACAGAGGCACTCACACCCCACACTCACTCAGACTGGGACAACATAGACATGCCAGTTCACCTCACATCTCTGGGATGTGGGAGGAAACTGGAGTACCCAGAGAAAACCCATGTAGACATAGGGAGAATGTTAAACTCCACAGAGCTAGTGGTCTCAGCTGGGAATCTTCTTTTTTTCACCCTCATTAATGTTATAATGAAACAACATCATTCAAGCACCTGCTATATGTATTTACATTGATTTGTACCCCCTAAAAAAGTTTGCACTGCTCTTTAACTGCAGCATTTACATTAACATTTTAACTCCTAAGTTCATAATTTAATTTAGGCCAGAAAAGCCTACAGGCTACACCAGAATTTATTCCTCCACTGGCTGAAATACTCTCAAAGAATCCTGCATTGATTTAAAAAAAAAAATTGCCTAACTTTTGAAAGGTGTAAAAAATATACCAGGATAGTTTTTGTTCCCAAATCTAATGGATGTTGGCCTTAGCTGCCCATGAGAGTTGCCCATGGAGCCTTAAAAAAATAAGCCACACTACAGGAGATCCTGATCCAGTCATTGAGGATGGTTAAGTGCAGTGCTTTATATATGGTAAGAGGTCTCTGTGTGTGATCGTGATACACACTTAGAGTTGAGAACCATTGTTACTCTTTAGTAAAATGTAATACTTACTGGAAACTGAAATCAAATGCTTTCTTATACTATGATTTTCTAATACATTAGGACAATCTCTTCTCATAGTTTGATTGCATTGATCTGGCATTTTCACCAAGCTGAATTATTTAGGAACTTATCAAAGTATCTTTGACAATCATTTTAGGGAATCCACCAGCAGGGAAAACAATACTCATCCTGAATGGAGCTTTACCACTGTGCGAAAGAAGCCTGATCCAAAGAAACTACAGAACGGGGCAGTATGTACATGGAGATGATTACTTCCTCTTGATAGACTTCTTTGAACTATGTAGTGAGGTTTTGATGGCCAGAATTGTTAGAATTTAATACCTCTAAAGGCCTGTCTACCACACTGTGTCCCTAGTATGTTTCATTTGCTATTAGCCTTGAGCTAATTAAGAAAAGGACATAGAAGTAATTTATGTAGCCACTGGTATAATTTTAAATGCATTTTACCTAGAGATACATATATATCCAGTAGAATCATGGCTATCTATTATAATCCTAAATTAGAAGCCTTCTGGATGATGGATGGGAAGTAGTGATGGGAAGAAAGCATGGAGATTTGCCTTATATTGGGTGTTTTGTGGGTAAGATCAAATTAATGCACATTTAATATAGAATAACAAAAACATGAATGAATATTTTATTTTCATGTGTATTAATCTGTATTATTTGTTCAAAGGAGAAAGACCTTGTGCAAACCCTGAGCTGTCTGTCTATGATAATCACACCTGCATTTGCTGAGGTAAGTGCAGATTCATCATCATTGGATATATATCTTAAGAAGTATAGTGATTTTGAGTGTTATAGCTATTGATCTTTCTCAGCTTAAACAGCAAGATGAGAATAATGCTACCAGGAATCGGGCAATTGAAGAACTTGAGAAAAGTATCGCTGTTGCTGAAGCCACCTGTCCTGGCATCACAGATAAAATGGTGAAGAAATTAATTGAAAAATTTCAAAAGTAAGCTTGAAATGTCCTTTTTAAAAAACGTTATTTTGAAATATTCTTTTGGATGTTAATTTAAGATACAGTGTAATTACCTTGATTCAGTTATTTCAGTTATTCCTAACAAAGTCACTTCTTAATAATTGTATACTTAAAAATTGTTTTTTTCTATAATATATCTTCTGTATATTGTATTGTGTGTTCACTACCCCAAGTCAGGTCTCCTTCCATCACCATTTATCCCCCCTTTATCTTCTGCTACCTTCCCCTACCCTCTTTCTCTCTGGTAATCACCATTGTGCTCTGTTTCTCTTTCTCTCTGTCTCTCTGTCTCTCTGTCTCTCTGTCTCTCTGTCTCTCTCTCTCTCTTGCTTAAACCTATATAATTTTATTAACCAATGTCACCCAATAAATTGAATTAAAAATGGAAAAAGAAAAAAAAAATTAGAACTGTTTTGTTTGTTACCTATCTTAAATATTAGCTTTTGCAATTATTATATTTAGGCATTACAAATTAATTTTCCACTGAATGGAATGGCTTGTTTTTTTCCCCACATCTTTCCCTGCTAGTAGGAGTATAGACAAAAGGTTACATATAGAGCAATTTTTACTGGGGCCCTTGTAAGCACAATTTAGGAATGCATTCATTTTTGCCACTAGTCTCGTTACACCATTTGCAGTTTCCAGTGCTAATGTTCATAAGTTTAATCACCATAAAAATGTTAAGGAAGTGATTTTAGGGGAACTCAATAAAGACTATGAATATTCCTTATAATTAACTTCAGTTTCTCTACTGTGTCTTAAATTGTTGGTTTAAACTTTGTTCACATTCAATAAAGTTCTTACATTTAATTCTCTTTTGAACAAGGCTTTTGTATGCGTACACAACTGCTTAGCTCAAGCAAGTTATAAAGCAATACTGATTTTAGCCTTAATCCCTTTTTATCGCTTCTCAGTTCAGCCTTATAATTTTGTAATTGTGATGCCACTGGCATCAAATAGGAACAAACTATACAACCTATAAAAGCCCACACTCATAGACCTTTCTATCTGATATAGCCTACTTGTACTTATACACTAAAGCACCTCTTAAAATCCCTTACATTTTAATGGAAAACGCCTCTCTCTTTTCCAATTTTTAAACAAATAAAATGGCAGTTGTAAAATCAGATGCAGAAGTGATTATTAAACTTCTTTATATTTTAGCATCAACATGATAACATTCAGTAGAAAGGACTTAGTTTGCTGAATCAGTTATTACAGATATCATACAGATGAGAAATCTAAACATGTATAGTTGTATATTAATTTAAGTTTTTCTTAATTTTATAGGTGTTCAGCAGATGAATCCCCCTAAAAAAAGTCCTGTTATTGGCTTTTATTTCATATGGACCTAGAGGAACCCACCAAAGTTACTTCAAGCTTAATAATTCTTAATTCATGAGCTCCATGTGCCTTTTGGATCTTTGCAACATTGAGGAGGTGGAAGAAGCTATTCAACTATTTTGTGACAGTGTTTATCATTTTATATTTTAAAGACATTATTTTGTAAGGAATAACTTTTAATACTATAGTTTTGTCTGTTTTCTAGTAAATGATGAGATACAGTTTTGCTTTTAGGTATTATTACATAAGTTACTAGGATGAGTATGTTTCATGTTTTGATCTTTAACTGTACACTGATGAAATATACAGGTCTTTCAGAGTCATCCTAAATATTCAACTTCCGTAAATCATCAAGCTTCCAAAAGCTTTTTTTTTTTTTTTTAACACAAGCATATTCTACAAACGGCTATTTGTGGGGAGGTGAAAATAAGCCACACCTTCTTAAACAGAAGGTTTTAATAAACTCTTGGAAGTGATATCTGGAAAAATATTGACTCTTCTACAAAGTTGGTATGAAATTCCAGGTAGCTCAGTGATAATCACAGTGAAGAGCCCTGTGTTTAAAGCGTATATAGGCAACATGTAGCAACAGATGTACTTCTTGGTGTGCAGTATTTACCTTCTCTTTTAGAAGAGGAAATTAACCCTTATTAACATGGTTGGGGATTTAATGCAATACCCATTAGCCAAGGATGGGGTTTTGGTAATACTGTAAGAATTAGTCAGGCTTCATTTTTTAAATCTTCAGTTTAAATAGCATATGCTTGGATTTAGGGAGCTTAAAAAGTTGATTATCATGTGATTAAATACCTGATCAACAGGTAGGGATATTATTTATACCAGCATATTTTTGTCATGGTAGTAAAATATCCTATTAACTATTTATACATTTTTGTTCTTCATAATTATCCAGTACATAAACATCATTTGTTCATTTTTGAAAGGGTATTTAAATAGGCATTTTCTAGTTCATATGAAAATAACCATAGTACAGGGTGATTTCTGTCTGTACAAAGGTAAGTTAGACTGTACGGTTAATTTTCAGTTATATTTATGGTACTGTTATATGGGTAATACCATTTTTAAGCCACACACGTACGTGTGTGTGTGTGTGTGTGTGTGTGTGTGTGTATCCTGCCTAAGTTCTGGACTATAGTTGTAGAATTATTGATATTAGTTAATTTTAATAGTTAATGTTTTGTTGTTTGGAACTGCACAATTTAGCTTTTCACAAAGGTCATTTAGTCATTTTTTTTTTAATCGGAAAATTGCCAAATATTAGAAGAAAGATATTCTTCAAGAATATAGTTTTTAGTCAAAGTGGCCATTACCTCTTATTTTTTGTAATAATAAAGACACTTGAATAAGTTGTTGTCATGTTGTATGCCAAGAAAATAATTTTCATTGGTGCCTATACTTTTAACACATTGTATTTTGAAGTAATGGTTCAGTTAAATTTTTCACCTTCTATGTAACTGAAACTCAATTACACTTTATAACCTATAGAGGTCAGGGAATAAATTTGCCACCCATATCATGAATTAAGTGAATATTTTTGTAAAAGTAAAAGCAAACAATTTATAAATTGATTATTTGAAACTTTACAACACAACTGCATCATGAATAGAAATTGTATTACCTATTCATTATAGTTATTAGTCCTGTAAACTGTTTCTAGGGGAAGTGTTTTTGGGGGGATTAAAATAAATATTTAAATTTCACAGTCCTCAATGTTTGTTTTCTTGAGGAATGTATGGTGTGGTGTTTTAATTCTTTCAAATTATTTATCCGTTGCCCTTTAATTTATTGTTGCAACTTTAACACCAATATTTCCATTGGAAACTAAAAGATATTCTTTATATTTTATTAAGCATCAATTATGGCTACACTGAATATATGTCCTCATTTCTTCCTCCTGTCCTGACAAAATTATTAATATGATAGAGTCCTCATTCACTGAAAAATTGAATGATGAATTATATGGTCACCCCTGATAATAGGTTTTTATTAGAAAATCTTATAAAAATTTGAATCCTATAGTTATCTGAAGAAAACAGATGTACAAAGATTTGCGAAATTGAAACAAGAAACTGTAAGTCTAAATGAGTTTGGGTTTTTCTTAGAGAAAAGGACAAAGAATGAACTTAATATAGCTTTGAGATGTATAGGATTAATATGTAGGTGATTGGACTTCAATAGAAGGGTGGGCAAAAGTAGGCTTACCATTGTGAGTATGCAAAGCACAGAGTTAATAAAGCTATTGTAATAATTGTAACCTGGCCCTGGCCAGGTAGCTCAGTTGGTTACAGTGTTTTCCCAATACTCAAAGGTTGCAGGTTTGATCCCCAGTCATGGCACATACAAAAAGCTACCAAAGGATGTATAAATAAGTGGAACAACAAATCGATGTCTCTCTCTCCCTCCCTCTCCCTCCCTCCTCCTCCCTCTTCCCCCTCCACCCCAGTCCTCTATCCTATATAATCATAACCTGCATGTCTTTTTCCATATGAACAACTGTAAACCTACTTTTGCACACCCCATATATTATTATTAACTAGTTATTCTAGAATTGTAAGTTACTGGATATGATTTGATATGATTCCAGGAGCAGGAAAGAAAGTGCTAGAATATGGGAAAGGGCTAGAGGGAGGTATATTAAAAGGAATTTTTCTGATGTAAAGACTAGGAGAGTAAAGAGCTTATTCCATCCATCTTTTCACCATTAAGTCATATATAAAAACAACTTGCTTGTATAATTACATCATTTTTTGAAGTTAGTACTTATCTTATAAATATGCTGTATTTAACATTAAAATCAATAAACAAAATGATATTCTTAAATAGAATGCTATGTCTTCCAGGGAGAATAGTAGAAAAATTCTGAATGGGTCAAAAATAGAATTTTAGTTTATTAACTCAATCTAGTCTTAGTACTGTCCTTTTTCTTTTCAGCTAAGCCAATTCTACCACTTCTTTATCCATGACTATACATTCCCACCTGCCTCTCTCCTTTTACTTGTTCTGTAACTGTCCTTTCCCTTAGTAGTAGGCTAGAGCCAATCACTCCTGAAATTTATTAAAACAAAAGGAAGATAGTACTTAAAACTTGTTCTTGATAAGTGAATTTCCATCACTTTATTAAAATACTATTCATCTCATTTTCTTGCCTACATATATGCAACAAGATTATAGCAAAAAATAAATCCTTGCATGAGATTAGATAAACAAATCAACAGTTAGCTTTTATCTTTCACTACATAAAATAGTTAAGAATAGAGAAGTAATATCGAACATTATAATATCCTCAGCAGGCATATATCGGGCTTTAGGAATTGATTAATTCATTAATTTCTGAAGTTTAGAATTCACCAAGCCCTAAATAAATTATAAACTGTGTTCTGTTGAATCTATGACACCATCTTGTTCCTGAGATTTAGGAGGGCCATGCTCTCCCTAACATATGTTATAAAAATTGAAGTTCTTAAGTCCTGGCTGCTGTGGCTCAGTGGATTGAGTGTTGGCCTGAGAACCAAGTGTCGCTGGATCGAATCCCAGTCAGAGCACATGACTAGGTTGCATGTCAGGTCCCCAGTTGGGGGTGCGAATGAGAGGCACCCACACAATGTTTCTCGCCCTCTCTTTCTTCTTTCCCCTCTCTCTAAAAATAAATAAACAAACAAACAAATAATTTTTTAATTGAAGTTCTTAACATTACAGGACCATTTTTACTGGGCTCCACACAGATAATGAGGACTGAAACCTTTTTAGTCACAGTACTGTGTAAGAAAAAAATGACTAACACAGTCAAGATATACTAAATCAATAAATGACATCAGAAGCTAATTCTGTATGCCAACACATACTGTTACCATTTTCAGTGTTAAGGAGCCTGACTATTTATAATGTTTCTATGGGGAAATGTCTCATGGAGATGACAAAGACCCATCTCACCTCACTTCCCCACAATGCTACTGAGGAGGGGGCATGCTCCACAGTCCCTTCAGAGGGAATAGAAGAGGAGCCTGATGAACAAGGTTGCAGTTGGATCTTTCATAAGCTAAGTGCCTATAGTTAGAGGATTACCTTAACATCAATGAATAGGAACTAAGAAAATAGTTTCTGTAGAAGGTTCCTTCTTTTTACCTAAGTTAGTTACAGAACTAGCTCAGACATGGTTACAGAGTTTACACTTTTAAGCTAAAAAGTAATTACATGGTTTTAATGAAGTCCTGTCTTCAGTAGTTGGTGTATTAAAAGAAACATTTTCATCTTCATCTAGCTGTAGACTACCAGATGACAAGCAGATTCTGGTCACGGGAGATTTCATTCCTTTACCATACAAAGAGCAATAGTCTGGCTTAAGAATCTCTGATTCAGAATCACTGAATTCACTAGCTACATGCCTTTCTGCTGCTCCCTGGACCATTAGAACTGTTGGAAACTCCTGCTCTGCAAATGTATAAGTAAACAGGTCAGCTTTGCAACTTAGAGCAGGACAAGGTCCTAAAGGTCTAAATTCTGACCCAAAAGGAAAATGGATAGTTTTCATGTCTGATTGGCTCTGGGACCGTTTAGGGGTTGGCTCTTGAATATTATATGCAAATGCATCTTCTAAATTTGGGTCTTCTAGATTTACATTGATGTTCCTACAACTAGTCCTGGCCATAGCTTCTTTTAGTTCTTGGAAGTCTTGCTGAAAGCTCTTCATTCTGGTATTCCTTGGGCTTCTTTTGGCTGGCTTCATTGCAATGGGCTCTAGACAGCTGTCTGGCCTTTCCCTTTCTTCTGCCATGATTGGAGACCGGGGCACCTGGGGTGGTTTGTCCACATAGGAAAAAACTTGAGGAGGCATAATATCAACCTGCTGACCAATACAAGGAATGTAGGGCACATCTGTGTAAGTTAGCCTTCTTGCTGGACTCACTCTGCTCGTAAAACCAGAAAATGTGCTCATGTGATTGTCAGCAAACTTACAGCTTGTTTGGAAGGAGCTTAGAGGACTTCTTTCCTCAATGTAGTCTCTGGGATTGGGGTCAGTATTAAAGACAGGATTGGTATAAATAAAAGGGAAAGAAGAACTGCTTTGCAATTGATGTAACAATGTGGGATCTTCTTCTGGTTTGGAATGCTCCAGCTCGGCTGCAAATGTCACCTCCACTGCAGAGTTTCTTCTATTGTCTAACACAGGCTCAGATGCATGCACTCCATTCACATTTCGGTAGTACCCACTGCCATATGCTAGTCTCAAATCTTCCACCTTGAGAGAAAGGACATGTCAGTGAAAGAAGAAAATAAGTCATTTGGTTGGGGTGGGATCAGGGATATAAATTATAAATTAGCCTAGTTTTGCAAAAAGTGGTTTTTCTATTCCAGGGTTGATAAATTATATAGAAAGTGTAACTTGCACCATATCCCAATTTATATGCAAAAATACACATGACACTATCCTTTCTCAATGCCATTCCACTCCCAGCCTCCAAATTTTCTATGTACTTCAGCCAGCATTGTTCTTCAAGCAGTACAGTTTAGTAGCTATATCAGTGAACCAGGAGTTCTGACTTCCAGTCCTGGCTCTGCCTTTAGCTTGCTGTATGACCTTAGGCGAGTCTTCTAACCTCACTGCTCCAGCATCCTTCCTATTTTCTGTAAAATGGTGATGAGGAGGCCTACGAATGGCAGGAGAAGGTCATATTTTAGATGGTACTTTTCAACATTATACTCTTATTATTCCAGATAAAAACTACCTGTGACTTGACTGAAGACATGAGAGTTTATGAGACCTATAATTAATTTTTTAGTGACAGTGGAAGAAATAGTAACATGGTTCATACTATAACATTCAAATGAAGCCATCATCTCACAGTTCCAGTAGAATAACACTGTTCTTAAGTTACAAAATTATAAAGCAAAAGTGCTTTAAAGCCTTAACATCTTATAGCTTTCTTTAAGCCTTAAGATTTTTATAGGTAAAAATGCAAAGCCTTTACTTTTAAAAATACAAAGTCATAGAAATTCATTTGACTCTACATTTGGAAGATGTTAGCATTACAGATTACAATTTAAAGATATGCCAGATCTTTTCAGTCTGTAAGGTACACACCAGTGGTAGTGTACTAAACGGTCTTCTATTCGCTGGAAAGACTGAACTAACAGAACTTCCCAGGAGGCTAACATACTTGAACATAGTACTTTTTACACACTGGGAGATTCTAACAATTCTTGGAAGCATTTGAAATGACACATTACACTTGTCTAAAGAAAAAGGTACTTTCAGAAAGCTTACTTGTGTTGAGACATCATAGACGAGGTCTGGTGAGGACCTGCACTGTCGTTCATAGTACTGAGATTGGTAATGTTTCCTGAAAGTATCAAATGAAGAATGAATTGAAATGGTCTTTATGCGAATACAAAATACATATAAATATCTGAATTCAACTTAAAATCAACATGAGAAAGAGCAAAACAAAACCATGTACCTTTCAAATGGCAAGCTCTTCAACCTCCCTTTTTTACCATATTCCAAAAGTTGCCTTTGGGTTCTTCCACTATTATAAGAACAAGATAAACATTTTATTAATGCTAGTTGTAAGCCAGTAGGCTTCTAAAACTTGAAAGTCTCATTTTTTATGGAAATCAAGAGTCTGGATGAATGACATGTCATGAATCTTTGACCATTGCATTAATGATAATACCCACTTAACTAGCCACCAAGCATAGAGCAACCTGAACTACTCAAAACCCAGAATTTTTTTTTTTTAAAAGCCTCTGAATAGGGTTGTATAACAGTTAAAATTTCTGGCCTTGGAAACTAATATGTTTTTCTTTATAGGCATTTTCCCTCCTTCCAAATTTACATGCTATTTCTAATGAGGCTATTTAACTGGTTTCCTAATCCATAACAGAAGAAAAACAGCTCACGAACAGTAAAAGAGGACTGCTCCAGTAAAACAGACTAGCAAAAATGCCAGCTTACTGCTAGGAAAAACACAAGAGCCAAAAAAGAAATCACAAGAATATAAAACCCCCAAAGTCTGGGTCATTTATCACTGAGGTACAGGGTCTGACATGTCTTCCCCACCCTGAGGCCATCACTGTACTACAGCTACCTGCAGAGGATAATAAGTAATATTTATAATTACTTAGGTCATTAAAATGGCAAAATATGATCAATAGCATCTCTTTAAGAAGGTGGGGAATTATAGATTACATTTTGGAAAAGTTCCATCAAAATGTGTATGTTTTAAAAATCTCAGTTCTTACTGGAGCAGGCTTCCACTGTATGAAAAATCCCTTATGGGAAGCATTTGATTAGAATATTTTCATCTTAGCAAGGAGTTTTCAAAGGTTCTTCCAAAGCATTCCTAGGTTGGTATCTTCAGGTAAAAGCAAGATCTTATTTAGACCTCACTTCCATTCCTCCAAGGTGTTACCTGTAGTAAGGAGCTTCTACTGCAATATTGCTCAAACTTTTTAATACCTTAGCCCCTCATGCTTTCTCACACTATCTTTTGCCTAACCACCACCAAAATGTGTTGAGCTTTCTTTTCCATGTCTTGCATGTAAGTTGCATATAAGCAAAACAATACTTTCATTGAATATATTTTCTCAAACTGCATTATGTCCACTCATCCTTGCAGAGATTCTGATCTAACCCCTTAAGTAAGGTGTTCCCTTCCCACTGCCTCCCATTTAGAAAATATTGACAATATGTCACACAGAGAATGAACAGTAATGAGTATCATTCTTTAGGTTATTGAAATGAAATCATCACTGTTTCTAGAATTCAAACTCCTCCTCCTACTGCCTTCCCTGTTATTGAAAAGTAGTGTGTGTAGTTTACCTATGTACAATATTAAATTACCTATAGCGGAAACTGGAACCCTTGCTGCAGAGTAGCGTTTTGGGCTTTGATTTGGGCTCTTCAGAGAGTCTGAAGAAAGCATGGTATTCCACACAAGTCTTCCAGAAAGCCTTGCAGGCATCTCGGCTGGCCATGGTGAACTCCAAGGTGTCCTTACACAACACCTGTATAAACCAATTTCCATCAAGCAAAACAGCCTTCAAGAATATAAAGATTTTCAAATCCCAACACGTTCCAAACTATTGGTCCAAGTGTCCATGTAGCTTCTGGTTTTCCACTTAGCTCCCTAATGGCTTCATACCTACTGAAACCAAATGATTGGCAACATTCAAGGAACAATGAGGGCCACTGCTCAAAATCGGAGCCTTGTCTAAGAAGCAAATCTTACCTTGTATACCCCCTCACCTCAAACTCTTTCTTACCCCCTCTTCTCTGCCAGTAACATTTTTATGAAGTAAATTAGGTTAAAATGACCATCAAAGGGCATCCTTTCAAAGTAACAAGAAGTTATAAAAGAAAAATAGAAAACAGGATGGGGGAAGAATATTTCCTTACAGATGGCAGGCTTTGTAGAATGATTACATATACATGAATCTTTATAATAAATCTGCTAGAAACACCCCTCTCTGTTGCCTTGTTCTATGATGCTTTGTATTGTTCATTTAGCATGTTCTAATCTGCTCTGGGGGAACTTAGCTTTCCAGACCTAAAAATCAAATTTCTCCCATTCCCTTGATTCAGTATATAACCTAATTTTCCCATGCAAGTGTGTAGCTGTATATTCAGCAGTCTCACCAACCCACTTTATTGGCGCCCCCAATCTCTTAATCGCTTCCTATGTTTCTATATACAGCCCTGGGACTCTCTATGGGATTTGCACTGGATACAGTCTCCTGATGTTTCTATATAAGGCTAAGATCCAGAGAATGAAGCCCAAACCACTGGATCTTCTGTGTAGGTCAAGGTATAAGTTAATACATATCTTCCATTTACTTTATAGTCATAAAAGAACATCCTTTCTAGCATCTTTGTCTTATCCTGTACAATGTAGTCTTGACCAATAATTGCTTCTTTTGCTTAATATACACCTACCCCTCATATCCTGCTTTGGTAAATTGTAGATGTTCAATTATTCGACATGTGGTAGGTGTTTGGTTACTTTTGCTTAATGAAAGAAGATGAAAATACTTTATAAAATAGAGCTGTCAAGAGCGAATAAATGTGTCCTAGATCTGGTCACTTCTTTTGACTCATCAGATCCCCCCCAAAAAATGGTTTCTAAGAAAACTTATCTTTCATCCCAGCCACCCCATTTTCCTATTACTTTATTCATTCTGAGTTGCCAACAGGATTTCTTTGTGTTCTGCCTTCAGTAAAAATATAATTAAGTAAAGCTCTGGTTTATTTACATAGAGGCAGAAGAGGGAGCACATCACCCCTCAGTGCCAGCTAGCTTTCATCACTCACATTAAAAACACGGAAACAACCAAGAAATCCCAAGTGAATAGAAAGTAACAGAAATTATTAGAAAGCTACTTACCAAGACATTGGCATGAAGTTTGATGAGAAAATGTTTTCTCTTAAAACTCAACTTGCGAATTTTAGCCCAGTTGAAAGTATTAATCTTTGTATTTCCCTATAATAAAAACATGGCAGATTTCAGGATGAAACTCAGCACAAGCTGGTTTGTAAGACAATGTAAACCTGTTAGAAAATGCAGTTCATGAACAAGACTTAATCTATCTCTTGCACAAGCTGATCCTGTCATACCTGGTAGAAGTTGTGGAACCAATGAAGCCTTTATTGTTAGAAGCCAATGAAGGAATTACAGGTGGGACACATGCCCCTTTCACATGTGTTACTTGGCATCCCATACTTCTTCTAGCACAAAGCACATCACATTTACTTATATTGTGTTGGCCAAAAAGTCAATATGTTCTTTCCATAAAATAAAAGACACATTTTTCATTTTCACCAATAACTTTATTGATTTGGATATTTTGAGTATGTCAGCTATCTTCCATGTGGTATAATATTGATTATTCTCAATTAACATCTCAATTTGATCACTATCAACTTCAACTGATCTACCCGACCATGGAGCATCATCCAGCAAGGAATCTCCAGCATGAAATTTCACAAACCACTTTTGACACATTCGATCAGTCACAGCATTTTCTCCATACACTGTACAAATCCTTTTTTGTGTTTTAGTCGCGTTTTTACCTTTCTCGAAATAATAAAGCATAATATGCCAAAATGTTGCATATTTTCTTCCACCTTCAGTATTTAAATGGCTACACAAAAATGCACCAAGTTTTGACAAATTTTTTAAATGCATGCTGATATGACAGCTTTCACCATACAACTTAACAAAATTGTTTCAAATGAAGTTAAAAATCAACTAAGCACTACTAGAGCCATCTTATGGAAAAAATAAAATGAACTTTTTGGCTAACCCAATAATTACTTGTTTCATTATCTGTCTTCCCCTTATTAGAATGCAAGTTCCACAAGGTCAGGATAACTCCTATTTGTCTCTGTAGCTCTAGTAGTACCTGGCACAGAGTGAATGCACAATAAATATAATGACAGAAGGACAAATAAATTGCTGCCTAGCACTGTAAATACTCTCAAATCCATTAAATTATACAGTTAAAACATATTAATTTTGTGGGATTAAAATTGTGTATCAGTAAAGGTGGATTTTTTTTTAAGAATAATACAATGAAGAATACATGGAAGGTACTCAATAGTAAGTATTCTTTGACTGGATTTAGTTATGGCAAAATAAACCAGTTATATTGTTCCCAACTGTCCACAGAAACATTCACGTGGAAGGAGATCACAACTAACATTATGGCCCTTGTTTGCTTACCCTCCTCATTTGCTCCCATACAATAGGAAATACCAAAGATCAGAGTTAGAGTAGAATGGGTTAAAATTTCCTCCTGCGTAAATAGATATGTCAGTGATCCATTGGTTTTTTGTCCATTAATGTGACTCTCATGCTCTAAAGTTCATAAGCAAATAAAGGAGAGACAAAGATTATTTTAGCTGAGTCTGTACCTGACCTGCTCTGTGACTTCAGTGCTCTAATTTGGTCCTTTGGGTCAGTGGGTCTGAAGTTACTCCCTCCTCTCTCATATATGATTCATTCCCAAACCTGCCTAGGTATGTGATTTTCATTTCAAAGTTTAAGCAAGTATTCTTGACCCTTAACATAGATCTAAATTCATTGAATGTTCACAGATGTGAGTAGACCTAATAGACTGAAAAATTATATTGAAAAAATAGCTTCTGTCCAAGTTCCCTGGAATAAGGATTAATAACGAAAAGAGTCCTGAGTTGGTGTCTGACCTGGAAAACAAAGTTACAAAGTCCTGGGTAAAAATGAGCCAGTAAACAGCAATAATTGCTGGAAGGACTGGGCACCAATTCCCTACTGGCTGACACTGGGTGCCTCCAATAAAACCAGTAGCATAACATTTTTGGCCCTTCAAGTTGTTTCTGGTGGATTTGTCACTGTCTAAGCTTTTAGGAGGGCAAAATCCATATTCCTTATTTAGAGTCTAGGAGTTCCAAAGAGCCTTTTGACTTCCTCTCTCTACCATGCTTGCCTGATCTAATGTGTGAGCTCCTCAGAGTCAAAACAATCAGTTGCAAATGGAAGAAAACTACATTGAGGGGATAAGACTAGCTTGAGACACTTCCTAAGCATCACCTTGCTTTCTGGCTGGTTGTATGACTGAGGGACTGGGTCACCTCGGGAACAGATACTCAAGTTTGAACCAAGATAACACCCAAAGCTGAAGGACTTTAAAGGAAAGAGTTGTTACCCGTAACACTAGTATTCCCATGTGAGTAACAGCCAGGTGGATTTGCATCCCTTCACCATCACTGGCAGGGTGAGGCCTGATGCCATACATATCCAACTTCCTTGCTATGTCCAGTAGCAGAATGTCAGTTTCAGCTGGGCTCCTGCCACTGCAAGAGGAAAGAATTTATGAGCCTAATAAACACAACATGAATGACAACTTCACCCTGAGAGCTTCATGAGGAGTTCAGTGTTTTATTGGGCCTGAAGTTTCTCTGACTGAAGGGTTTGCTTTTAATAAGAGTGTGTTCCCAACTGCAGTGTTCCCTGCTGGTAGAAGCAGGTAACAGTTCAAGTACTTACATGTGCTTCTGATGAAAGTGTATGATCTTGCTCTCTAAACAGTCTTGGTTCGGTAAGTACCAGGTTTGTGCCAAATGTTTCTTGTCTGTTTCTTCATGAAAATCTCCCAGTTCTGCTGCATAACAGAAAAGTGATATTTTTCACATTACTGTTGAGGAGTTAAGCAAAACAAAATAAACAAATGAGCAAAATAGATTGGAAGAACAAAATTTTGACAGAATTGTTTTTGAATTCCATTCATTGTTTTTTTCAACTCTTCAGAGGAAACTTTCTGGCTAATGTAATATTGTATGCCAACTATGCTTTAATAAAAAATTAAATAAATAGCAAAAGGAAAAAAGAAACTTTCACTAAAAGTGTTCAGGTATCACTAGACTACTTTATTAAAAGTAAACATTTGGCACCTATTCCCTTAATGCAGACTATATTTTTTATGAAGTTCAGTGAAGTAACGCACTTCATATCAGAGGCATTGCTTTTCTTTTTTTTTTTTAAGATGTTATTCCCCCTCCTTACTCCCCTCTGGTCACCGTCAGACTGTTCCATGTTTCCATGCCTCTGGTTCTATTGTGCTTGCTAGTTTGTTTTTGTTCATGAGTTTCCTCTTATAGGTGAGGTCATATGACATTTGTCTTTCATCGACTGACTTATTCACTTGCAGTTTATGTCTGATCATAATCTACTTTTTCCTATATGTGTCCAGTTTATTGTTAGAAACTTATATTACAGCACTGTCTACAAAGGTATATAGGACTATTTGCCCCCACAGTAAATTGCTTCAAACTGTCAGATTGATATGAATCACTTCCTGGTTATTGACTTCTCCTGAAGAGGTAGCTCTCTACTTGGCTCTAAATTGTGACTTCTAATCTACCATAAAATGGAAACCCAGAACTATTTTTCCAATTAAAATTCACATTGTAACATTTTTTAAAAAATGGGAACACATATATCCAAACCTGTTAGCAGTTTATGAATTGTAAGAGTAAATAGACTTTCCATAGAATCCTGTGTTGCTCTCTTATTGAGTAAAACACATGGATGGAAATGTGGGCACCCATATTGAGTGCTAGAAACTTACTTTTTTTTTCTTTTTTTTTTTTGTAAAGTTGGTTATTCACATAATCTTTTTTATTTATTTATTTATTTATTTATTTATCCATTCATTCACTTTTAAAGAGAGCGGAAAGGAGAAAGAGAGGGAGAGAAACATCACTGTGTGGTTGCCTCTCACACGCCCCCAACTGGGGACATGATGTGCAACCTAGTCATGTGCCCTGACTGGGAATCGAACCAGCGACACTTGGTTTGCAGACCGACGCTCAATCCACAGAGTCACAGCAGCCAGGTTCTTTTGTTTTCTGTTGTCTCTTTTAAGCGCTCACCCGAGGATATGTTTATTGATTTTTGAGAGAGAGGGAGAGAGGCAGGGAGGGAGGGAGAGAGAGAGAAGGACAAAGAGAGAGAAACATCAATTGGTTGCCTTCCATACATGCCTCGACCGGGGATCAAATCCTCAGCCTTTTGGTGTATGGGACCATGATCCAACCAACTGAGTCACACAGCCAGGGATCTGTTGCGTTTTAGACAGAAGGCATACTCATTTTTAGACAGGTGTGGTATATATGTATGTATATTTCCAAAAAAAATCACATTATAATGAAAATTTCTATATAACAAACTTTCTTAAAATATCAAATCAATGGAATTTATTTATTTCTAAAGTTGATAAATGTACATATTTATTTAAAACTTATTGAGGCACATATGATTTCACTGATTAATTCTATCAAATATTCAAAGTATGTATAAATACAAATTTTTACAAACTCTTCCAGAAAATAAAATAATGAATTCTTACCAACTGATTTTATGAGGCCAGTGCTACTCTGATACCACAACCAGACAAAAAGATCACAAGAAGAAAAAAAAACTACGTACAGGTCAATATGCCTCATGGATTCAGAGGCAGAAATCCTAAACAAAACACTAGTAAATTGAATCCAGCAACATGTAAAAAAAGAAGATTATACATTATGACAAAATGAAAATTTTCCCAAGATTGCAAGTTCAGTTCAACATGTGAAGATTAATTAATGTAACATACTATATTAGTAAAATAAAGGACAAAACATACATTATCAATTCAATGGATGCAGAAGAAGCTTTGGGGAAAACCCAATACCAATTCATGATAAAAATGTTCAATAAACAAGGAATAGAAGGGAACTTCTTCAACTTGAAATAAGTTAACTATTAAAGTCTATAGCTGAAGAAACAAGATGGCGGAGGAGTAAGTGGAAGCTACACTAACTTCCTCCCAGAACTAGTCTGGACTTACAACGTAATTTTGGAGAAATCATCTGGAATAACCAACCGAACACCAGCTGGAGAGAAGTTTTATAACCACGGAGAGACAGAAAAGGCTGCTACATCACAACGTGACCGGTAGGGAGTGCCGAGACGCGGAAGGGCTGGCTGGCATCACATGGCTGGCAGCTGAAGGGACTGAGAAACAGCTCAGCAGCCGGGGATTCCCCCTGAGAAGGGCAGGGTCTAAACCCCCAGTTGAGCTTCCCAGCCTACAGCAACAGAGTGGAAAGTAAAATAGTATCCAGCTGAGAAAAGCGAAAAGCCACAGGGTTTCTTGCTAGCCGGAGAGAAACAGCTGGAGAAAAAGAGCTCTTAAGCGGATCACATATGAAAATATTCTGCCCCCACTTACCCTGGGCACAAGCAGAGGGAAGACAGAGAGGACAGGAAATGCTTGGGGAGAGTTTGGTGTGGTGGCTTTGAGGGGAGAGCTGGGGGGCCGGCCGGGTCCCAGTGCTGACTCATCCCCAGTGCTGCAGGCAGACCATTCCCGGCCAAGTGGCGTCAGCCTGAGGGGAAGCAAAAGCCCTGCCTACAGGAATTAAGCTGCCACACCCAAGGTCCTTAAGCCTGATGGCTACTCACAGACTGAATAGATTAACAACTAAAGGAGTCAGACAAAGGCAGTAGATCCCTGGAAGTCTCCAACGGGCTGCCTAGACCCAGACTGGTACAGGATCTGACGCCACCAGGAGCAGATCCAGGAAGTGCAGATCATTCTAAGAAGCACCAACAAACAATAGGAGTCACAAAAATGGGGAGACAGAGAAACAACCCCCCATCGAAAGGAAAGGCAGAGTCCCCAGAAAGAGTGCTAAATGAAATAGAGGGGAGCCAACTATCAGATATGGAATTGAAAGCATGGATTATGGAGAAGCTCAATGAGCTCAGCGGAAACTACAAAGAACTCCAGAAAAACTACAGTGAACTCCAGGAGAACTATAAGGAACTTACTGAGAATTATACCAGCATCAAAAAGGACATGGAAGCTATCAATAAGAGCCAGGAGGAAGTGAAGAATACGATCTCTGAATTGAAGAACACAGTAGAAGGAATTAAAAACAGGCTAGAGGAAGCAGAAGATCGGATCAGCGAGCTGGAGGACAATGTAGACCAAAACTCACAGACAGTGCAACAAAACGAAAAAAGACTGAACAAGACTGAAGAGGCTCTAAGACAGCTGCAGGACAACATGAAACGTAATAATATGTGTATCATAGGAATTCCAGAAGGAGAAGAAGAAGAGCAAGGGATAGAAAACCTCTTTGAAAAACTAATGACAGAAAACTTCCCTCACATGAAGAGAGAAAGAATCATGCAAGTCCAGGAAGCACAGAGGGTCCCAATGAAGATGAACCCCAACAGGTCCACTTCAAGACACATCATAATTAAAATGGCAACATTCAAAGACAAAGAGAGAATCCTAAAAGCAGCAAGAGAGAAACAACTAATAACATACAAGGGAGCTCCAATAAGGCTATCATCAGATTTCTCAGCAGAAACACTACAAGCCAGAAGGGAATGGCAAAATATATTCCAAGTAATGAAAAACAAAGGCCTACAACCAAGAATACTCTACCCAGCAAGACTCTCATTCAAAATGGAAGGTGAAATAAGGAGTTTCCAAGACAAAAGAAGGCTAAAAGAATACATCTCCACCAAACCAGCATTGCAAGGGATGCTAAAGGGTCTGCTTTAAGAAGATGAAGAAACAGAGAGAGACAGAGAGGAACACGAGTACAAAGGGGGAAAATGACAATGAATAAGTACTGAAAGAAAGAAGGAACTTCTACCATTTGCAACAACATGATCGGAACTAGAGAGAATTATGCTTCGCAAAATAAGCCAGGCAACAAAAGAAAATTACCTTATGCTATCACCTGTTACAGGAAACTAATGAACAACACAAACAAATGAGCAAAATTGAACCAGAGGTATGTAAACAAGGAATAAACTAACAGTAACAAAGGGGGAGATGGGAGGGAGAGAAGGGGTAAGAAGGGGAAGGGTCTAGTCAAAGAACATGTATAAATGACCCATGAACATGGACAACTGGGTGGAGACTGAATGTGGAAGAAGGGGGGGCAGGGTGCAGGGAAGCAAGAGGGGGAAAAAAGTGAGACAACTGTAATGGAAAAACAAACAAACAGAAAAAATTTTAGTGGGGGGAAAATAAAAATATAAAGAATAGAAATGCAAGTTCCGTGAATATTAGAAGGACAAGGATTTTCCTTCACACTG
This sequence comes from Furipterus horrens, assembly GCF_987537825.1. Lineage (NCBI taxonomy): Eukaryota > Metazoa > Chordata > Mammalia > Chiroptera > Furipteridae > Furipterus > Furipterus horrens. The sequence continues at coordinate 25,597,846 of NW_028327187.1, read as the reverse complement.
TATATATTTTCTCCCTATCTGATCCCTCCAGAATTTGACATTCTAAAGAAGTAAGTAATGACCTAAGTTTCTTTGCATAAAACTAATAAGACCAGTTGTTAATAGAGGTTTTTTGTTTTTGTTTTTTAAACTAAGACTTTGAATGGAATGTCATGCCTAAAGGAGACATGTTTGGGCTTTGGTTGTTACCAAAAAGCCCTGAGCAACTGGGACTGACTTTCAAAGGTAATAAAAGTCCACGAGATAAAAGGCCTGGTATCTTGGATGGATGAGCGGTCCATAGCAATCTTTCCAGGGAAGGAAGGAAGGTTGTTTTCCTGAAAGATGGCTAGAAGGGACCTTAAGGCACAATGGAAAACCAGGAGGACCTGGAAAAGACAGGTGTTTACAGGCAAGGCTGAATGCCAGGTATGTGGCTCAGCTTCTGTGCCCTGAAGGGCAGACCGAAGGTCACCCTAAATGTTCCTTGCGTAAGTTCCAGCAAAGCAGAACTAAAGATCATAAGTGATCATTTGCTGCTCTTGTTGTGTTTATGCAAATGAACAGGATAAATTAAAAATGAACTTAATGCAGTCCCTTTAATGACAAGGAGGGTAATCTTAGGGAGAAAAATCATGATTCAGGGAAGATCACAATGCCCAGTGGTAGACTATAAAGTAGTGCAGCTAACCGTCTTTAAAGTTTCTTTTCATTTAAAATTTGTTTTCATTTGAAAGTTAAACTATGTCTGTGGCATTATCAAAGATGTTTAATTTACAGGCGAGAAGAATGTCAAATGCCTTGCAACTGGATGTCTTTCCGATAAGACGGTCCTACAGATTTAGAGACTTGTATGTGGGTTATGTTACATAAATTAACATGTGTTTTCTGTTTTCAAAGGGCATAAGCCTACGATCTCATTACCTGAGTGATTGTCTGTACGTATAGGCCTCACTTAATCCTGTCTGCATCGCTGCCTCCTGAGACTCAATGGTTTGGCTGAACTAAGTGGGTGGGTTGGTGAAGAACGGGGTGGTCTGTGGGCTTCACTTTAAAACTGGTTTCTCTTTTCTATCCTAATGGCTTGGACAGAAAGAGCCCAGAGGCCTGAGAGGGGGGAAACCTAAAATATTTCCCTCAGTCCAAACTAAGTATAATGGGCAAAAGGGTTTTGGACTGGTGAGATGTACCTGGCATACCTTCCTCCAAAGATGCCCTTCTTTTCCCTAATGTGGGACATTGAAAAATTAATACCTGTCTTTTGTCATCTAGTGGTTACGGATTGAATGATGTCCTTTAACCCTGTTGCCCCCAGAATACAACAAGGATGCCAGCCTGTTAAACCAAGCATGCTGTTGTCCAGAGACAGCCAACCAACCTGGAGTCTGCACGATCCTTCCCCTTGTGGGAAGGCCACCCTCCCCTCCACACCCCCACTCTTATTAGGGATTTCTTGACCCAAGGGTAGGTAGGACGACGACCATGTCCAGCTTGAAGCAGCTCGAGGAGCTCGAGACCTTCATCCATTGTCCTTTATAAGATTGTAAAGGGTCTTAAGTCTGAGAGGGAGAGATTGTTATTTTTTATTGTTAAAATATTTAATTAATTAATTATTTTAAAAAAAAGAAGAAGAATATATGAAAGGGTAAGGTAGGAGAGCTTGTATGTACGACCCATGGGCATGGACTTGGGGAGGGGATTGTTGGGGAAGGGGTGTGCTGGGCAGAGGGGAACAAAGGGGAAAAAATTGGAACTATTGTAACAATATAATCAATAAAATATACTTAAAAAATTCTATAGCTAACATTATAATTACACTAAGTGGTGTGAAATTGAATTCCCTCCCTTAAGCCTAGGAAGAAGACAAGGATGTCTGCTCTTGCCACTTCTATTCAACATTGTACTGGTGATTCTAGTCAGTGCAATCAGTCAACAAGAAGAAACATTTTTAAATTTGCACTAAAAAGAAGGAGATAAAACTGTCTTTACTTGTAGTCGACATGGTCGTGTGTGTAGACAACCCAAAGAAGTCCACACAAAAAAACTACTAGAACTAAAGTATGAGTTCAGCAAGGCATTGTATTTGCATATACTGGTGACCAAACAATCCAAAAAAGAAACTAAGAAAACAATTTTATTTACAATAGCATATATAAAGAATAAAACACTTGGGAATAAATTTAACAAAATATGTGTAAGACATATATTGAAAAGTACAAAACATTGCCAATATAAATTTCTAAGAGACCTATATAAATTAAGAGTCATTTCTAGTTCATGGATTTGAAGACTCGACATTGCAAAGCTTCTAATGCCACCAAAACTAATGTACAAATTTAATGTAATCCCCACCAATATTTTGTAGAAATTGAAAAATGATCTTAAAATTTACATGAAAGTGTACAGGATGCAGAATAACAAAACAATTTTGAAAAAGAAGAACAAAGCTGGAGGATGTACAGTTTCCCCATTTCAAAGCTTAATACAAAGCTACAGTGCTAATGGCATAAGGACATATAGATTAATGAAACATAGTTGAAAATCCAGAAATAAGCCCTTACACTTATGATCAATTAGTTTTTGACAAAGGTTCCAAGACAATTCAATGGGGAAATAATAATAGTCTTTTCAACAAATGGGGCAAATGGACATCCACATGCAAAAAAAAAAAAAAAATGAAGTTGGATTCCTATCTCACACAACTTAACATGCATGCCTACAAAAAGAATTCAAAATGGTTCATAGACCTAAATCTAAGAGGTAAGCCTATAAAAGTTCTAGAAGAAAGCTTAGGACAAAATCTTTGTGACCTTGGGTTAGGCAAAGAGTTCTTAGATATTACACCAAAAGCATCATCCACTAAACATATTGAGAAAGTAGAATTGCATCAGAAGTAAAAACTGTTGCACTTCAAAAGACAGCATTAATAAAATGAAAAGTCTAGTCACAGATTGGGGGAAAATAGCAAACTACATAACTCATAAAGGATTTTAATCAGAATATATAAAAATATCCTAAAACTCAATAAGAGAGCTTTTAAAATGGGCAAAATATTTGAATAAGTATTTTACCAAAGAAAACATAGAAGCAGATGAAAAAGTGTTCGACATCATTAGTCAATAGAAATGCTAATTATAACTGTAATAAGATACCTCTTCATATCCACTAGAATGGCCATAATAAAAAAGACAGACAACACCAAGTGTTGGTATAGATGTAGACTAATTGGAAATCACATACATTTCTTATTCTATTGTCATAACTTGAAGAACAGTTTGGCAGTTTCTTAACATGTTAAACAAATTACTGTAAGATGAAGCAATCAACTGTACTCCCAGGAATCTATCCAAGAGATATAAAAACATGTGTCCATGTAAATGTTCAAAACATTATTCATATTAGTTAAACTGGAAACAATCCAAATGTCAATGACTAGGTAAATAAACAAACAAAATGTGATACATCCATAAAACAGAATACTTCTCAGCAATAGAAAGAACAACAAACTACTGTGATTTATACTAGAACATGCATGAATTTCAAAAACAGTATGCTGAGTGAAAAAAAGGCCAAATGAAAAGTACCACATATTTTATCATTCCCATTACATGAAATGTCAAAAGAAGGCAAATCTATGAAAACAGGAAGTAAGTCAGTGGTTGCAGAGGTTGAACATGAGAACAGGGAGTGACTACAAATGGACATGAGAGATCTCTTTTGACGTGATGGAAATGTTCTAAAACTGGATTGTGCTAATGGTTGCACAACTCTGTAAATTTACTAAAAACTGTTGACTTGTAGACCCTATATTGACCCTAAGGAAAACATAAGAACACAAAAGGGTGCTTGCTTTTCTCTCCATATAAGCGTATGACAATCTAGGAAGAGACCTATGACACACAAATAAGTAAATATCATCAGCAAGAGGAGGTAACAAATGTTATGAGCACCTTCAGTGTTACCATGCTGGTTCAAACTACCATTATCCCTCTCCTGCAATAGCCTCTTATCTGGTCTTCCTACTTCTACTATTCTCTCATAAGGTCTATTTTCATTCTCTTTTTATTGAATAAATTTGGCATGTAACATTACATCAATTTAAGATGTACAGAGTGTTATTTTGATATATTTATATATTGTAATATGATTGACATTGTAGTAATATTATCACATTATATAATCATAGTAAAATTTGTTTTCTCCATTCATTATACTGTGCATTAGAGCTCTATGGCTTATTTACTACTTGTCACACATTTCTATTTTCACCATAACAGCCAAGATGTTTTTGTTAGAATCTAATTCAGATCATTTCACTCCTCTGTTTTAAATGCTTCATTGGATTCCCATTTCAGAATAATGTTATGGATCTTTAATATGCTTTTAAAGCCCTCCATGATTACTCTCTCCCTCTCTCACCCAGTTCCAGGCAGCCACAAAGCCTGCTTAAAGTTTCTTGAACACTCCAGCACACTCCCACCTCAGGCCCATTGTGCTAGATGTTCTCTCTGTCTGGAACTTCTTTCCACCAAGTTTCTACAGGCCTTGCTCTCTCACCTCCTTCAAGTCTTTTTTCAGCTGTTACCTTCACAATAAATCCTACCCTGACCACTTTACTTAAAAATTTATTACCCACCCCCAGAATCCCCATCACCTTCTCATACTCTATTATCTACAACACATTTATCACCTTCTAACATACATGATATATGAGTATTTCCTTATTTTGGTTATTGTCTGATTCTTTTCCACTGCCAAAATATGAGCTCCATGAGGGCAAGAATTTTTGTCAGCTTAGTTCACTGCTATGTTCCCAGTGCCTGTAATAGTACCTGGCATGTAGTAGGTACTCAATAAATTTTTGTTGAATAAACAACAAAGAAGAGTTACTAAAGGCATCCATAAAAATGATGGTTCATTTGAAATGTACAAATTGTGTTTCCGAGGGAGAGTCTGGCTAGAACTAGAGGTGTGTGTAAGAGAGACTTAAGCAGATGAGAGATCAGAATGTGGAGGTTCTTGAATTCTTAGAGATAAACATTGGGATGAATGAGCAATGTGGTTGTGTTCCGCACACTGCCTTAGCATCTAGTGAAATAGTTTGACATGGATGGGTTGTGAAGAGCTGACTCCTTCAAACTTTAGCCTTTTTTTTTGGAAAGAGCATCTATTAACAAAATATCCTCTAGAAAAGCTGAAGTGTTCTGTGTTATGCCTGAAATGGTCACCAGGCAATGCCCAAATCTATAATGCTAAACTATTAAGAATGAAATTGGGCTCCCCCATCAGAGGCTATCACGGAGTCTCAGTCCCCTGACTGCTGCCTTAATAGGCAGATAATGGAGAAGGATAAGTCTTACAACAATGTTTTCTCCATTTACCTTATCCTGTGACCCTCACTAAGCCCAGCACAATACTGGAAATACGGTTAGTGTCCTCGGCACTCAAGAAACCTATGCTTGAGCTTTAGTTGAGCTGCAGCCTCCATATATATGACCTCTTGTCCCACTACCATTTTTTTTTTCGTGCTGTTTTCTCTACTGTTACTACGTATCCAATGTCACTGTGTCCCTTTAAGGCCCAGCACAAAAGCTACCTCCTCCATAAGCCTTCCCTGATTACTATTGCTCTCACTGCTCACTGCCTTCCTGAGATCCTGGGGCTGTCATCACCTGTCCCAGTCAGGAGTCATTGACTGGTAAAACACTGATTCAGAAACTGTCCCTACCCGAGAACTTCACTGTGGAGTTACACAGAAAACTTCCCATTCTGGACTGTCAGAAATGTAAAGGAAAGAGGTACACAGACGAACTTGTGAAACAGAAAATAAATTCATGATCCTGCAGGAATGGTAAAGAACAGCCTATTCTTGGAAGGCCTCTCTAGAAGAGAAGGCACAGCCAGTGCTAGAAGAAGAGGTACTATCTCTATCAACACTGCCTTTAAGGGTACAGGAGCAGCCTGGTCTGTTCATCTTCACCCACTCCCAAACAGGCCCTTACTGATTCCCAGGCTCCTTCTCCCTGCCTTCATTATTCATCCTACCAAATACTTGACTGCTAGTGTATGGGGAGCTCTAACAGATGCCTAGGGCCTTTTTCCATTTTAGCCTCTCTCTACCTGGTGTACAGTGTGCTCTGTTCCCTGGAATCATGATACAGAGCAACATGGAAATCACATCAAATGTGACAATGTGCCACAAAGAGCACATACCAGAAATGTATCCTGGGGCAAGCAGAGAGGGGGGTGGCCTGCCTGGCAAAGTCTATGTCCAGATTAGTCCAAACCAGTTCCTGGACAGCAAGCCCCAGGCAGTGGGAGGGGAAAGTTAGACACACATAGAAGAAAATTAGCATTTACTTTTAATCCACATAAACAAAACTGCTTTGTGACAAAATAGTCTTGTCACTCTTTTGAAGACTAGGAATCTCAGGCAGTGACAGGTGAGGAGACTTTATTCAAAGCTACAACAGTTAGAATGCAGTAGACAAGATCTGAACCCAAATTTCCATGACTACAACAACAGTCTCCTTCTATTGGATCATGCTGTTTCTATATATCTTATCTAGGCTTTCTCTCCTAACATAATGATGGGCATGCTGCAGGTGCTCAGTTCCTTTGCTTGTTTCTCTGCCTGGTTGATTGTCCCTGAAGCCAACATTTGCTACTTACATTGTAAGATGTGAGATACCATTAATGCTGTACAGTTGTCACTGCATGGAAGCCTTCCTAGAGCCAAATCCTTCTTTATTTGAAGAGTAAAAAGATACCTGGAAAGAAGTTGAGAAAATTCTCTTGAGAAAGAAACGGGAACAAGAAAGAAGCATGTCCCTTCTCCCAGATCCAAAATGTTTCAAGAAGGAAACTGTACACCCAGTCAGTGAGATGCTTTTATGGGGTGGTAAGTAATGCATAAGCTTTGCTTCAGCCCCAAACCAACACTAGACCACAACTCAGCTGATCCAGCACTTTGGCAGACCTCATAGCCATTAGGAATCACCCTGGCCAAATCCTCTTGCCAACTTGAAGGAGTAGGCCAATCATCCTCTGGTAACGGTTTCTGCCACATAGTAAAGCTGCATACCCAGCCAGAGAGAAAGGGAAATTCAGCAACAATCAGCCTTCTCAGGAGGCCAATACTGTTCTGTTTACAAAATGCTATCAAGCACTCACTATCAAAACAGCTTAGGAGGTCAGAAGGGTAGGAACAATAACCCATTTCACAATTATGAGAAGACAGAGGATAGGTGAAATGGGCAAGGCTGTATCACCCTAAGATAGTGAAACTAACCAGAACTCAGGTCTGCCACTGAATTTAAGCCTCCTCCTATCCAAAAGATTGTGTTTCAGAAATCAAGGACTGAAGACCATGCTTCTGCCAGTTTGCCTGGACCATCTTCTCTGTGTCATCACAGCCTAGCCCAGTTCATCACTTTGGACACAGCAGGTATGCAATTACTATGTACCACATGGGAATGAAGCCAAACTGCCCTATTCTAACCAACAGCTTATCAGAGACATAAAGTGCAGGTTGGTATCCAAAGCTTTGCCAAACAGATAGCATTTGTCTCACACATTTAAGCCATTATCCAAGGAGAATCGACCCATGAAAAGACGTGTATAATTAAGGTTCTACCACTAAATGCTTTCTTCCATGGTCCAAAATTGCCTCCAGTATTTTATTTTATACATTAAAACATTTATTATCTGCTATGGGCTTCTCTTTATTTAAATAGAGCTCTATCTGGACTTTTATTTTAAACCAATTAAGCCTTGAAGGCAATGTAGAGAATCAAAATTAATTTTAAGTGCTAGATGAAAATCTAGATTAGAAAAAACAGGCAAATTAGTAGGTAATTATTCAATTTAAAAAAGCATTTGTCATAATCCTTCCAGCTGTGAGCTCCTCTAATTAGAGATGATTCAGTTATAAAAGTTGTATTTACACACCAGTCTCAGAAACTCACCTATTGGAGCCAAACAAGGCATCCTTATCAAATAAACTACAGTTAAATATTCTTAGATGGACCAATGAGGAAAAAATAAAAAAGGAATTCTAACCACTGCCATCACCTGTTTTCAAATATATATGTAAATACAATCATCAGCCTCAATTGCTAAAGGGAAAGTGAATTTTATTTTGCTCCTCACAAGAAAAAAAGGAAACTTCTTGTTATTTGACATGTTCATTGTTCTTAAGAAGGCAGCTGTCTGCTACAAATACCAAATCCTTGCTCTGAACAGCTGATGAATCATTTATCATCATATTGATTTTCTCATTCTTTTTTTGGGGTGGTTATCTCCATCAAAATTGGTCACAATTTGAGACTCAACTCAAATGGGTTAGCAAATTGATATAAATACCAGGATATCAAGTTATCTGGGAAAGTGGCTTACAACTTACAAATGTGGAGAGAATTGACAGAGAGAGAGAGAGAGAATGAGAGAGAGAGAGAGAGAGGGAGAGAGAGAAACAGAGATGACTTGTGAAAAGTGATTTCTGCGGACACCTCAGAAAACAAATACCCCTATAGAAAAGAGGTGAAAAAGAGCTGGGATGAACCACATTGGTGGGAAGGCTTCAGGGAGAATAACTGCCAATATCCTGTGATTTTGGCTAAGTCAACCATCTCCCCGGACCTGTTTCCTCATCTGTAAACCAAGAGGGCTGGACTAGATTATCTCTTATGTCATTTATACATGCAAGAGTCTAATGTCTGAAAAGCAGAGTAAGGTTTTGGGGAATGTTATGTTTAAAGTGCATTTTTTGAAGAAGTAGATTTACATTGTAATTTTAAAGGGCATTGTTAATAAGTATAAAAATGTTATTTAAAATGATTTTTTACTTTTTAATGTTTTAAAGTTTTATAAATATAAAATATTTTACTCTTATAAAGTTTAACAATTTATTATTATAAATTATTAGTAAGTTTATTAAATTATTAATAATTTATAATGATTACATAATTATAATAAAGTATCAATAATTTATATTATATATTATCAATAATTTATAAAAATGTATATGTTTTTACTTTTTAAATTTTTGTAAGTATATGTCATCATTACTTTCTACCTATAGGATACACACACACACAGACACACACACAGACTATTTTAATATCCATGAACATTAGCTGGCATTACAGTTGTGCTGTCAAGCTGCCCTCTGATTGGAACACATATGCAATGAAGGCAAGTACTCTGTTGCAGCAGTTGACGTCATAACCCCCAAGTGGGCATACATGCTGGCTACCCTTCCTTCCTTCTCCCTGAAGTCCCTACTCTTTGGAAGTTTAACACTTTGGGTGCTAGCTAGGCCCTCCTTCTGTCCAGATGGCCTCACCATCTCCCAAAGTGACTGAGAGTCAAGCCTTCCAAAGAAGATTAGAAACATATTCCCTGAAAAATGGAGAATAATTATTCTTAAATAACGTCATGTAGCAAACACACAGATAAATACTATACCTTGTAAGGTCTTCTCGCAGATGTCCAGGGTCCACTGGGAAAAATTTCACCATAAATTTGAAAACAACTTCCTTAGGATCTTAAAACACAATATCTCCATAAGTTTTATTTACGTGTCCATGACAACAGTTACAAGTATTTACACACACACACACACATACACACCCTCCCCTCTCTTCTTCTCCTCTTTCCCCCTCTCCCCATCACTCCCTCCCAGACTTTTAAATTTTAATTTTCACATTTGTAAGATGCTGTTATTTTTGAATCATGTCTTTATGTGGATAGCGGTTAAGAAAGTTATTCTGGACCTCTTCCTACCCTCTTTTCCTTTGACTTTCTTTTTGTAAAGATATGCCTTTTGGGGGCCTACTGTACCTTCTTTTAAGAAGTGCCCCATCTTGAAAAATGTTGCACTTGCTACTTAGGATTCTGCAATCCTGGTTGAGAGAAAAGCCCTGCTTTAGAGACAGATGAGTATCACTGGCTGAAGGATCTCATGAAGGGAACTACAAGAAGTATAGACTGATGCCTCTATGTATCTTAAAACCTACATTGAAGCACATTTACTTACCTTTATTCTTACTTGTATTTGAAAATAAGAAACTCTTTGCATGTAAAGAAAACACATACATGCAGAATTTAGCATCATTCAGCAAATATTTTTAGTGCATATTATATGCCAAGCATTGTACTGGGCAGGTATTGGGAATAAAATTACAATTAAGCACTCATATTTGGGTATAGCAGACACCACAGTGTTATAAGCACTGAGTACTGGGGAATCACAAGAAGGGGAAAAAGGTTTGGAGAAATTCAAGGAGATCTTCCTATAGGAAGTAGGAAGAAATCTGAGTAGGCTGCTACATTTAGCAAATAAAATACAGGACTCTCAGTTAAATTTGAATTTCAGATAAATGATTGCATGGGACATACCTATACAAGGAAATTGTTCTTTGTATATCAGAAATTCCAGTTTAGTTTGGCATCCTCTATTTTACCCAAGATGCCTACAGTTTAGGTTAGTTTCATCAAAGACAGGAGAGGTAGGAATATGAAGTGGTCAGTGGCAGAGTTAAGTCTAGAAAGGCAGGCAGAGTCCAGTGTTTTGTGGATTGTGCTAATGAGTTTGTACTTTATTCTAAGGGCAATAAAGAGTCATGGAAGTGTTTTAAGCAGAACGTTTTAAATAGTTCCCATTGGAAGTAGTGTACATGATGGGTTAGGGGAATCAGTTCAGAAGCTGCTGGAATAATGTGACATCATTTTGTGGTGGAAGAGAGACAGAACTGTGGAAAGCACCAAAATGTAAAGAGCAGGTAGGAGAAGAGACACTATAAGAGAATGTTTTGCGAAGTGTTGGCTGAAATCCAGCAGTATCAGAAACATCAGTGGAATTTGCAGAAAATACAGGTTGTTGATCCTCAAAGCAGGAATGAGGCTCAGTAATCTGTATTTTAACAAGAGCCCCAAATGATCCTAATGCACACTAACACTGGAGAACCACCACACTAGATTATGAAATACAGAGTAGGAGAGAATATTTCGTACTTAGCAGGCATTCAAGTATGAACTGACATGAATGAACAGGCAAAGGATAAATGACATTGCAGTTTGACATCAAGGATGCTCAAAAGTTTGCAGTGCTAGAACCTGAATTATATTCCCAGGGCCAATCCAGAGTGCTAGGATTACCAGCATTTTTCAAACTAACTCAAAGATCCAGCAGCATGAATTTCTTCATTTAGGGGAAAGTTAAAATTATTTTTTAGAATTGATAAATCCATTAGATGTATAAAGGATTAAAATAATAAATCAAAGCAGCTTTCTCTCTTTATATTAATGTGAGAAATAGTGTGGTGTTGCTGAAATATTTTCAAGTTTTAACAGGGAATTATATTCCTTAAAAGATTTTCAATACTCACTTTTTACTTGTTTTGTAATGGGCTTCAGAAGTTCCACCCAGACCTATAGTAATATTAATGAAAAAATTGGTTGAACATGGCATTGAGTGCAGCTTTTTTTGGTACCAGATAAAAGTAAACATGAAATAAACAAATACCAAGACTACTTAAACTCTAAAGATATTTAGAAACAGCAATGTCTAAGAACTGACATACATCTACCACACTCAATCTGCCCCCTTGTATTTTCTCAGTGACAGTGAACACTGAAGATCTATGTAACCTCTAGGTTGTTGACATTTGAATCAATGCCCTCCTGCCTGTAGGATGACAGGTGTCACATACAAGGCTCATTAGTTGCTATGAAATCTAATGAAAGCATTTGGCTCCCCATTTGAATCCTACATCCCCCAAATACTGTACCATCTTAATAGACATAATGAGCCTTTCTGGGAAGGTGCCAGGTAACAGGCAGGACACAGCAGAAAGAACATTGGGAATATTAGGACTCCAGAGAGGGTAAAGTCACCTGAAGATTCATCAGTGAGGTTAAGGGTGAATTCTGGAGGTTGAAGTCCAGCCTCTGGAAAGTCAAAATAGATAAAGCATAGATAGCTGTTCACAGAGTGACAAAAGAGGAGCATAGGGTAGAAGAGTTTTTGTTTGGCAAACTGAGGTGACTTAATAGAAAGAAGGGGGAAGAGAAAATAATTATTAAATCCAGTCATTTTGCAAGCATTTTGAAAGTGTTTTTTCCTTCTAATTTTCAATCAGGGGTTTGAGCCCTACATACCTAGCTGCAAACCACATTTAGAAGCAATTTTAGACAAAAAAAAAAACAAAAAAAAAAACCTCTATAATGAAACCAACTTACATTATTTCCAGAATGGCTACAGAATTCTAATCCAAAATATTCCTTTTCAGCAAGATTTAGATGGCTGCAACTTAGGTTAAACAGCACCTTCCCGGATGACTTTTGCTAAAGAAAATAAAGAGATTATAGCAGAATTTGCATTCCCAACCTGATATTGTTACTGCAGTGTGAATAAATGGTAGAAGTCACAAGACTCTCTTCAAAGACTGTTTCATTTAAACACTGTTTAGAAGTGCTGCGTGTCCCCAAATGACGCTGAGTTTTACAGATAGATACGTGCATCCATCCGTAAATTGTTTTAGGGGTACCCCTTAAAAAGCCTCAGACTAATGACCCTTTTGGAAAAACAAATCCCTGACCTTAACTATGGTTAGATTGGCAAATCTACCCTTTCTACAGACTTCTTTAATGAATTCATCCCACAGGCAATTTGAATGATTTTCCCCAAATTGATAGTTTAATCAAGATGCAAATCTGACCTGCTTAAAATCCTTCAGTGGCTCCCCTCAGGATAAAGTCTATACTCCTTAATACCAGAAGAAGCTGGCCTTTCTCTCCCTCACACAGAGCAATCTGCCCCTCCCCATTCTCCACACTTCCCCCTAATAATAACAGCCTGCTCCTAGCTACCCACACATATCAAGTAGTTTCATGCCTCCATGCCTCTGCTCATGTGATTCCTTCTACACAGACCGCCCTTCCCACCTTTCTTTGATTTGGCTTACTCCTATTTGTCTCAGATGTCATCTCCCTGGGACATCCTTTTGTGATCCCTATTAGCAACAGGTTGAGCCAAGGGCAACCTTGTGCTCTCACATACTCTTGCTTACCTCAAACATGCCATTTCTTACAGGTGATGTCTATTAGACTGAATTCCCTCACAGCAGGGACCTTGCTTTATGTTTCTCTTTATTCACCATGTCTAACTGAACCTGGCACAAAGTAGGGGCTCTTGAATGTTTATTGATCCAACATGAAATTTACTAAATTACTCATTTGAGCTCCTTGAGATTTTCTTTTGCAACTTTCCCCTTCTTCACATAAAGCCACACATTTTGTTTTCTTCATAAAGCCCACACACATACAGTCCTTTTCTTATGGGTCTCTAAGAACTGAGCTTTGAAGAACTCTGAAAATCTCTTTGAGCTGAATATGTCTGGGACTGATCTTCAGCAGCCACCATTGCTGAAACCCAGGGTTGATGTTCGCAGGGAGGACTGTGATGGGAAAATTGGGCTTTGGCTGTTAGGCACAAAGACATGCTGCCGAAAACCCCTATTTAAAGCCACGTCACAGGGTGCTACTGTGGTGCAAAGGAAGCCGGGTTTGGGGAAACATAGCTGGAAATCACCACCCCATAGAATTAACAGCAACCTTGTGAGGTCAGAGTACAGCCACCCTCCTCTCCATCCCCTGCCTCCTCTCTCAAGGCAGTACCACACTGAACCAAGCCCACATCTGGGATTTAATAGCTTCCAGGAAGGCTGCTACCACATCCCTTTCCACCAGCGACCAAAAATATTTCCCTCTCCCCTGGACTTCTCTCCACTTGCTTAACTGTAGCAGGCTCCACCACCTCCAGATTCATGGGAGTTAACCAGGGTCCTATTTTTAAATGCAAATAGGCTGCAAAGGGTGAAACCTACTGCTTCCTTAGCACCTGGAAAGAGCTAAGGCATAGGGGGTTTGTTTTATGTGGAAGGTCACATTGGAACTGTGGTCCAAGAAAAGGGGTTCAACCCGTGGTGTGGTGTTGCAAGGCATGGAGGGCGACAGTGGCGGAGGGGTCGTTTGTCATGGAGGAGGGAGAGGAAGTTCTTGCCTATGTGGCAACCTTGCCTAGGGCAAGTGCTGACACACACCATTCCAGACAGATGAAATCGCTCCTATTTTTAAAGTACTCCAGGAGCTGCCACAACATTTTTCTTATGAAAAAAAAAAAATTTCTAAAGACAGATATGACAGCAATACTTTTTCCAACACCAAAGAAACATTTCAGTCATGAAAACCAAAGTATATCATAGATTCACTCCAGTTTCTTTGCAAACAACTTAAGAAATTCAACATTTTCCTTTTTCTTCCTCATTTTAAATTATTTTTCCATGTGTTTGTATATGTAAATATTTCTGCAGTCTCAAAGGATATACAGCCATTCTTGTAAGGTTTCCAATCAAGGCTTCCTTTTTGCTTCCTATGTAAAATCCCATAGCATATTTATGAGAATAATCCCCTGATTCTTCCATTCCTGTGTATGTTGCCAACTGGCTCTAAAAGCCTTTGGCATTTATGCATTTGAAGGTCAAGTGCTCATGTAGCTCCATTTCTCCACCCCTATCTCAGAGAGAGGCATTTCCCTTCAGTCTTCCATAGTGTACGTTGAAATTGGCCAGCATTGTGGAATGTGTTGCATAATAGGTAAGGTCTTGGTTCAGTCTCAACATGCAGCCTATAAAGTTTTCCAACCATTATGTTCCAATTCCTCAATTTTTTGTTATGATTCTTTTTCTCATTATATCTTTCTATATACAGCTTTCCTATTTCATCTTTTCTGGACTTTTAATTCTCTTTTTAATTGCTTGTTTTTATTTAAGCTGCTACTTTTCAACATTTTAACCAACTTCCTTAATGCATCTAAATTTTTTACCACCAGTCCTCCCACTTAGGGAATTAGAACTTTAAGCCTCTTCACCCTTGTATTATAGTAGAGCCATATATATATATTCTTCAACTTACAAACTCTGTATTCACTGATTTCTGGGAGCTCCAAATTCATCTTCTCATGAAAGCAATAATATTCAAGGTAACTACCTCCAAAAAACAATCTACCAAAACTTCTATTCACCTAGAGAAGTCATATAACAATTGTTAAAACAAACTTGAATTTTAATCCTGCTCTCCCCACTTACTAGCTGGATGAATTGAGGGGGGGTCATTTTTCTCACATACTGACCTGCCTTTTCCAGGTACTTGAAGACAGAAACCATGTGTTTGAATGCTGACTTTGTGTACAGTACCTGGCAAAGTGTGGACATTCAATAAATGTTTATTAAATAAATAAATGGATCCAGATCTTTAACTTAATTCATGTACATTAGTAAGATTGTCTTGTCAGGAGGAAAAACAAATTAGTCACTATGTGTCGTAGGGCAAATTACTGAACTTTGCTGAGCTGCAGTTTACCAATCTTTAAAATAAAGATAATAGTAGTATTATCTCATAGAGTTCTGAGAATTAAACAAGTTAATTCACATCAAGGTCTTAGTACAGTGCCTGGCAAATCATATAACTTAAGGAAAACACATGTATAGATAAAGGCATACAAAAGTCTAGAAGGATACATAGCAAATATTAACAGCATTTTCCCTGGACGGGGGATAGATTAAGAGAAACTTTAACTTTTTACTCTGTTCATATCTGGATTTATTTTTTAAATGAGTAGGGACCATAGAAACTCCTTAACCGTCTTCTATTCAACAATGCACAAAGAATATGTTTCATTCCCTTTTTAAAACATTGGCTAATGTTTATGTCCTGTTGAAAGTTCGTGGTTAGTAGGATACTCTAATATGATCATGCACCTTTATGCCTATTGATGGAACCCCATACTTAGTAGTAATCATTTTCTTGAACAATTTTTGATAATTCTACTTGTTATTCTAGTTATACAACTTAACTAAATTATAAGTATGACAAAGAATTTTGAGTACTAAAAGCAAGGGTTGTTTCTATGAAAACTAAGTTGATCGCTTTATAAAAACTCAATGAGGGGGAAAATCCTCCAAAATATGCTATCAAATTAGTTTTAGATATGATAGCAGTCAAATATTGGGGGAGAAAACTCTGGAAGGACTCTGTACTCAAATTGTTTTGCAAGCATCTACATTCTTGTTCCATGTTAAATAAGCAAATGCTGGAAATCATAGATGATGCATTATGAGGATGGTTTATGGAAGAAAGACAGGGAAAACAGATCAAAAGTCCTTATTCAAAAAAAGCCTTGAGTCTACATCAAAAGATTAGGATACAAATTTAAAAGTATATATTTTGGGTCAAAATAAAAAGTTTAAGGTGTTTGTGTGTGTGTGTGAATATATTTATTATGCTTTAGCAAATATTATCAGTTAACTAACCAACAACCACTTTTGACCACATTAAAGGAGAATCTAATGTATCCATGTGTTGATTGTTTACTTAAAAAAATACAGACTTCAGAAAAGGATAAAATGAGACAAAATATAGCATACTATTAACAGTAGCATGGTAGGTTATTTTTACTATTTTCTTGCAATCGTTATGTTTTCCAGATAAATGCAATAGACATAATGAAATTTAAAAGCATAGTGCCATACAAAGAGTTTTATAGATATTTCTCCTGTTTCTAATGCTGACTCCAATATTCAAAATATTTCTCATGCTTCCCTCAGAAAATTGTTTTTGAAGTCATGAATGATAATCACTTATTCTCCTGACATTACAGATATGTCTCATTTTTTATTCCAAAATACAATCGTATTAGCTCTGCCTGCCATAACAAAATAGCATAGACTGGGTTGCTTAAACAACAGGAATTTATTTCTAATACTTCTGGAGGCTGGAAGTTTGAGATCAGGGTGCCAGAGTGGTCAGGTTCTAATGAGACTTCTCATCTTCTCTTGCAGATGGCCTCCTTCTTGCTGTGTCCTCACAGAGCAAAGAGGGAGAGAACTCTTCTTCTCTCCCATTTCTTATA
The DNA here is from genome assembly GCF_987537825.1 of Furipterus horrens. Taxonomy (NCBI): domain Eukaryota; kingdom Metazoa; phylum Chordata; class Mammalia; order Chiroptera; family Furipteridae; genus Furipterus; species Furipterus horrens. The sequence goes on along the minus strand of NW_028327187.1, from coordinate 25,580,895 downwards.
AGGCCACCAATTCTATTGAATTAGGATTCCATTCTTATGACTAATTTAACTGTAATTACTTCCTAAAATCCTTATCTCCAAATATAGTAACATTAGTCATATTTTAGGGTTAGAGGTGCAACGTATGAATTTGGAGGGGACAAAACTCAGTCCATAGCAATGACCCAGCTTGATAGCTCACTTTAGTTACCATACTTGCTCTTAATAACTTTTGACTCTTTACAAACATTAAATCCTGTCTCAAATAATGAAGATTTGTGAGGCATTTTGGAAAGAATGTGCCCAGTTACAGAAGGCCAAAAAAGAGTTTCAAGAATGTGTTGAGTACCTGCAATAAATATGAGGAGGCAGCATATCATGGTGGCTCAGAATGTGGGCTCTGGAGCCAGACACACCTGGGTCTAGTTCTGACACTTCTACCCAGTAGAGGAGTGCTCTTGGGCAGGCTAATTAATCTCTCTAAGCCTCAGTTTCCTCAACTGTAAAATAGGATTGTCAGAAGCAAAACACAAAAGGCCACATGTTTTGTGATTCCATTTATATGAAATGTCCAGAACTAGCAAAACCATTGAGACAGAAAGCAGATTGATGATTTCCAGTGACTTGGGGAGGGGAGAATGGAGAGTGACTGCTAATTAGTACAAGATTTCTTTTTGGGGAGGATGAAAATATTCTTGAATTAGATAGTTGTTATGGTTGCACAACATAGTGAATATACTAAAAACCACTGAATTCTGCCCCCCAAAAAGGTGAACCTTATGGTATATAGATTGTATTTCATTTAAAGAAAAGAATCATAGTAAACATCTAAAAGGAATATTTATGTCAAGTATTTTATTTACACAATGTCTGGTCCATAGGAAGAGCTCAAGTAGTGTTGGCTGTTTGTAGGGTAACCATATTTTATCATCCAAATTAGGACACTTTTGAGGGTTGATAAGGGCACTGGTGTTATTACATTTCCATAACAGGGATAAACCAGGAATTTCCTGGACAATCTCTGGTATCTGGTTACCTAAATACTAGCATTTGGATCACCTAAGCAGTCTGTTTTGATAAGGACAGAATTTATTGGAATATTCAAGATCTGGAATATTAAGGATCGCACACATGACAATTAGTTTCTCCTAATAGAAAGCAGTGCTTGTTAACCATTCATCCAGTGGCAAGTAAATGAGTTGCCTTTCAATGTTAACTCTAATTCCACATTTTCATAGATAAGTCTCCACCATAACAGTCTCATAAAAAGAGGAGGACAAAGAACTGCTTCATCAGTATTAATCCCGTCCTTAAACACTTCAAAAGAAAATCCCTCACCTCTCCTTTAGCATGTTCTTCCTTCATTCTTTATTCTCTTTTTGCAGTTCTTTTTGTTTTCTTATTGTAAATTTCCCTTGCTCAAACTCCAGGCTTAATTTTGATGCAGTTGCCTTTGTCCTTTTGTATATGCCCTTACTCTTTGTGACCCTTTCCACTGTCACTTCAATTTAACACACATTATTGAACACCTGTTCTGTCCCAGGTATCTTCCTGGGCCCCAGGCATAACTAGGTGAACAACACACAGGCATTACCACCAAAGAATACGTAGACTGGAAGGCAAGGCAGGCACATCAGTAGGTAATTGCAGTAGCTGGGACTAAGTGCCCTTGTGGAAGCATACATGTAGTGAGGGGTAATATGAAATCACATCCAAAGGGTACTTAACCATGAAATAGGAAAAGGGCATAGCACAATGGATTCCTAACAGAGAGGGCACCTAATCCAAGACAGGAATCAGGAGTTGAAGTTAGCTAAGTGAAGAGGATAGAAGAATGGCAGAGGCAGAGGAGATTGGAAAGCCTAATGTGAACAATGAACCTGCAAGCAGTGTGGCATACCTGAAGGAGCAAGTGAGATACAGGGACTGGAAAAGTGGTCAAGAGCCTTACCAAGACAGGCCCTTTGCGTCAGATGAAGCCATATACCTTAAGACAGGGTTTGGGAGGAGGGTAGCAGAATGATTTTAAGTAGGGAATTGACATGGTCAAAGCTGTGTTCTAGAAACCCCATCCTGGCTGTAGTTACGGCAAAGCCTCCCAAACTGTAAAGTGCATATGTGTCAACTGGGCATCTTGTTAAAGTGGTGCCTAAATTCAGATTCAATAGGTGGGGATAGGGTCTGAAAATATGCAGTTCTCCCAAGCTCCCAGGTAAGACAGATGTTGTTGCTTTTTGGGCCACACTGAAAAACAAGTCTGTAAGGAGAAGATGGAGGACGGGCCAAAACAGGTAATGGATGAATCGGGTGGGGCTGCTGCAGCAGTTCATGTGAGAGAAGATAGTAGTAGCATGGACTATGGTAGTGATAATGAGATGTGAGATATTAGACCCATCTCCATGGTAAGTGCAATTGGACTTAGGGAGATAAGAGAGAGGAAGAGGCCCAGAGATCCTGATATTCTCTTTGCTTGCTTCCCATTTGTTTTGGCCAGGTTCAGGGCTTGCACACATAGGCTACATTTCACTGCCTTTCATTCACCTTTATGCATCATTTTCCTCATTCCTGACTTTCTTTCCATACCCACCTATCTGAGAGTGGAAATGCTTGGAACATTCCTCACCAATGTCTGCACATATTTGAGCCCCTCCTTCAGCACTCCCTACCCTTTGTGCAGGCCTGGAAAGAAATTCACAGCTTGTCTTTTCCAAAGCCTTCTGCAGACATAAACATATAAAATATCTTTTGACACCCCATCACTGATGTGTCACTGATTCCATTAAAAGTCACCCACCTAGAATTTCCTTTCTGGTATTTCATGATGCATCTGGTAGCTTCCCACTTGCAACTTACCCCAACCATCTACTCTGGCATTGGTACAGAATCAGTTCCATCCAGGATAATATAAACATATTGCCATCCGGCATTTTTATGGAGATAATTATGAACTAGTTCTTCCTTGGATGCCCTGATGGCTACTTTCTATTTATCCTTTTACTTTTCCTATCCTGAACTCTGAATAGCATTTTGAAACCTAGAACCAAGCAGAATAGTCTAGTCAGAGAATATGACTTTTGATAAGTAAAATAGGAAGCCTAAAGATATTTCTGCATTTTGGTACCATTTGGTGCAGTTCCAGACTAAGCATATTTTTTGATGACTCTGATTTAATTTCATCCATGTAGGGAAATATTGTCCTGAAGCTTAGTATATACTCCTTCACCTCAATCCATATATCTGTTTAGAAACAACAATAGGCATGCACCTCATTTATACAGAGTTTGGAACCTTACAAAGGTAAGTCTTTCTCCTTTCCTATCCTCTACAGGTTACTTCCAGAAATCTCAGAATCTTTTAAGGATTAAATCCTAGAACTGTACCTGTTAAGGAATTGTTTTACCTTTCATTAAAAATGCAAATATCCTGACACTGGCAAAAAAAAAAAAAATAGGGCACATATATTACACATTTACCAATATAGTCAGATGCAATCAGCTTTCTAAGAAAGAAGTTGAACCTAATTTCAAAGTTTACACTGGGTAAACTACCTAGGGAACTAGCAAACAAAGCTCCTTCAGGGCAGGATAGAAGAAATTGTTGGCCAAGTTGTAACCCTTCTGGGGCAGTTGAACTCCTGGTAAAAAGAGAACTGAGAGTGGTGAGAGGCTAATTACCAGGTAGCAGCAGTTTATTCTAAAATGGAGCCCTTTCTGCAGGTAGTCTAGTTTTTTAAGCATCTGATGGAGAACAAAGTGCAGTAAAACACATCAAAGAACAAAGAGGAAGTAGGAAGTCAACTGAGGCACTTTCCCCAGAGGCTATGGGACTCAGTAATAAGCCCTGGAGGGAAATGCAATTTAACTGGGTACTTAAAATTTCATGGTGGCTGTAAGCAGAGAAACCAACCCTTGTAGTTGCTTGTATACATGTGAAATTCACACCAAATTACAACTGGTTTTTATTTTATTTCTGAAAACACAAAGCAGTTCAACATACTGCGAGTGTGATAGATGTAAGGCTTAAAGTTGCTCAGGATTAACTGCTCATAAAGGTTTCCAGCCCATGTGACTATCTTAAGGAGGTCCTGGAGAATCAAACTGAGCAGCTGCGTGACCACCATCCTCTTTACCCACAGCCATGCTGATACTGACTAAACTAAGTTCAGAAGAGAACTATGAAATCAGAGAGCTAGTCTAGTTCCTGATAAATGATTCTTTCTGGCAGACACTTTTTCAAATCTATAAAGAAATGATTTTTCATTGCCTGAGGCCTTATGTAGCCCTGTCAATAACCTAGACAGGTTGCTTCTGATTCATACTCTTTGTTGGACCATATCTAAGAGACTCTCATTGTTCAGAGTTACCCTTCATACTAAGGGGAAAAAGAGAAGAAAAAGAAATATTGCCACCTTAATAGCAATCTTGCTCCTACTCCTGGGACACTGAAATTACCATGCCTGTATTGGAAAGGCTGTTGAAAAGTGACAGTGTAATAATAGCATTGTCAAGACAGTGCTCCTATGTCTTGTCGAAATTACTAGCTTCTCTGGGTAATTAAAACAATTATAATTGTTTGTTCCCATGTAATGCTTTAGCATTAAATCCATGTGGTGCACATGATGCACAACTGGATTCCAAATGGTAGTTGGAATTTTTTAAACTTCATATTGATAAAACATACTGTTTATATCTAGTGATATGAGATATTCAGGACACAACAGAGACCATTATATGTCGCATAGTCAAAGCCCTTCATTTTATGAGTAGGAGATTTATATTCAGAGCAGGGAAAAGACATGCCCAAGGTCTTTCAGTAGGTTAATAGCAGAACTGGGACTGGAACCCAGACCTTTTGGCCTCTGGTAATGAACTCATTTTATTACACCACGTTGCCCTTAAATATAAAGGGAAAACCAATAGCTAGGTATGTGAGGGATAAGAAAGATAAACAAAACACCTAAAACTTGTTCTTTGATTTATTCTTTCATATTTACTGTTTTTTTTCCTTTATCATCTTTTCTCACCTTTTGAATGTACTGTTGAGTCACTTTTCTCTCCTTCTGTTTATTACTTCAATGTCTTTTCTTCAGCCTTCCTTTTTTCACTTGCTCTCCATTCCTGTCTCTTCTTTCCTAGAATCAGTTTTACTACATTTATAGAGTGCTCACTATGATGTCCAGTAGGAATGTGAGCAGGCTGGAAGCCACTCTGTTCTGAAAGGTTGTGAATTTCATGGAAACTCTATAAAGAAACCATTAAAGAATAATGCCCTTTAAAACATCTACTTAATAAAAGGCCATAAAATCCAAAGTGTTCAGATTACTGTGGAGAATCTGTGCTGACTAAACATAAAATATTTTTTAAAATATATTAAGGAAACTATTCCAAACTAAATAGAATAGGGAGGCATACGTGGAGTTCAAGGATCCATAAGAAAGGAGTATTTCAATATATATAATATACATCAAAATATTGATATATGAATGATGGGATTATACTTGAATTTTATTTTCTTCATTTTGTTTACCTGAATTTTCTAATCTTTCTATAATGAATTTACATTTTATCATATAATAATAATAATAATAATAATAAACCTCTAAGGGCTTCTAACTGATTAGCAAAATGAAAGGTCTTGTGAGCTATCCTTCAGGCTAATCACGCTGTCACAAAGTGTCTCCTTTCCCCACTTTTTTTTAACACCCCCACCTTAGCCAGGTGTGCTTGCTTGTCTACACCTGTGGACTACACTAAGGGACCAGCTCTGCCCTGCAGCAAGAATCCTACCCTATTACTCTTAACTTGGCTTCCTGCCAAGTTCCAATCTTGAAGAAATCACTTAGTATGTGTTCTTTCATTCCTTTTTCCTTACACACATATCTGCATAACTTCCTGACCTTTATTCACTTCTTCTCTTCACTTTGATTACTGTTTTGTGGTTCTGGGTAGGACCTATAATGGCAGCCAGCTAGGCTCCACTAAGCTCTGCTCTCCTCTTGATTGTTGTTTCCTATTTTGTACACACAGTAGGAGCTTCATGAAGATTTGCTGAACCTGTGGCTTAATATAACAACTCCCGGGCTTGCTTGCAGCTTTCTACCCCTTTCCTTCTAGCCCACCCTGGCATATAGCCATTCAAGTCCTGAATGATAACTCACACATGCGGGCCTTGAGGTGGCTTGGGCTCTCTCTACAACCTGAAGTCTAGGGGTTACATAGTCCCTCTGGCATAGTCCAGGCTGGTCTCAGACTTTTAGACTCTGCCATCCTCCCTCTTCAGGGCTATTTTAATATGGCAGATATATTGTTAGGATGTGCAACATAACTCAAAAGAGTTGCCTGGGATTTTCCACCTGTAGCCAGGAACAAGCACAGTGAAGCCCAGAAAAAAAAAATATTTCATATGTGTTTAAAATACTGCACATCTAAAATTCTAGTGTACAAGATAGAAAGAGAGAGCATGGTTTAACTTGGAAAATGTAGAATTGTGGGAACCTGAGAAAAAGATAGTGGCAGGAATTGTTACTTATTAGCAATCTTTAGTGGGATATTGGGTCCCAGGAGATACTAACCTTTGTATCTTAAAATTAGTTGCAAACTCTCAAAGTACCTTTTTTATTTAATTGCTTAGATGGAATTATTTGTGCAGAAAGATTTAGTTAAGCTGACTCATTGTTATTTACAAATCAAAATCAAATATATTCCTCGCTTCTGAATGCTGAGTTTGATGTTCATGGATCCCAGTTTAGGAAGCTCTAATCCACATTCCTCCAAATACAGAAATGAACAAACATGTTTATGGTGGCATCCACAGACAGACTTATAAAGCCTTCGTAGGCTAGTAGGAGTAGAGACAACCTCTCTTTTCCTGACCTTTTAGGGAACTTGAGTCAGAACATTTTTCCTCTCTGGCAACCCCATTTCAAACAGTCAATGAGGGATTACTATGACCACACAATTTTACATAGGTGTAGGGCTGATCCAGGAAACTTTTGTTACTGTAATACATAAAATGTTTGTGTCACATCCCTCCTGACTTAAGACTTGACTTCCTAGAATGTTTTGTTAGCTAACTAGTATTTTATCAGCAAACTCATTTGAGCAGGAATTAGCTGCCTGGCAGCTGAGAATAAGAAGATAATTTATTCTTTTATTGCTTCAACAGATAGTTATCAAGCATCTACTGTGTTTCAGGTTAAACACTGACTATACTACAGACTATTGAATTAAGAGAATCTACTGTGTCCTTTTGGATGCATAATGGCTCCCCAACATTGAGCCCTAAAGAATAACCTATCTTTATTGGCCTCATTCAATTCTCAGATGTCCTATATCTTATCTTTCTAATCCTATTCATTTCTCTGAAGCATTTCCATTGTTCAGCTATCCCTTGAAACCTCCCTAACAGCTCTTTTAGGTTCTGCTTATCCCAAGTCACTTCTTCCCTAAAAATACTGACCTTGTTTTCTATATCACTACTCCTTACATGCAAGAGCTGAGTAAGATGTGAAATGCTGAGGTAACTCCAACACAGAGTTTCTTGAAAGACAAGCATTAAAGAGCAAATATAGTGGTCAAGTACACGGGCTCTTAATCCAGAGTGCTCATTCAAATTCTGTTTCCACTACTTACGACTCTGTGACTTTGCGCAAGTTGGTTCACATCTCTGCCTAATTTACTGCACACTGAAATGGGGATATCGGTTATGCCTACTTCACTGAGGATTTTAATGAACATTAGCTCATTGTAAAATACTTATACTGGTGCCTCCTACATAATAAACATTCTTTTGATATATTACCAGTTATTATTACTATTTACATTGGAAAGAAATTGAGTAGTAATTGTGGGCCAGAGGGCAATGGAGTTGACATTTGGGGGTGCCTGGAACCTTCACATATTGTATGATGTGGCTATGAGCAGATTGAAATGCTTGACCCTGACATTTTGTGAGGAGTCCTTTATTTTGATTGCTTATATAGGAAATGAAACTTATGTAGCAACTGTTTTTTTTTTCCCTAAAGATTTTATTTATTTATTTTTAGAGAGAGGGTAAGGGTGGAAGAAAGAGAGGGAGAGAAATTAATGGGAGAGAAAAACATTGATCGTTTGGTTGCTCTCGCACACCTCCAATCAGGGATTTGGCTCATAACCCAGGCATGTGCCCTGATTGGGAATCAAACCAGCAACCCTTTGGTTCACAGGTCAGTGCTCAGCCCACTGAACTACACCAGCCAGGATGCGATGAGTTTTTTAAATGAAGTATTTTTTTAAATTATTTATTTATTTGTTTGTTTTGTTTTATTTATTTATTTATCTTTAGAGAGAGGGGAAAGGAGAAAGAGAGGGAGAGAAACATCACTGTGTGGTTGCCTCTCACTCATGCCCCCAACTGGGGACCTGACATGCAACCTAGTCATGTGCCCTGACTGGGAATCGAACCAGTGATACTTGGCTCACAGGTCGATGCTCAATCCACTGAGCCACAGCAGCCAGGGTTTAAATGAAGTATTTTTTATTGTTTGGTTTTTGAGGTTTTTTCTTTTTTCTCATTCAGAAATCAAAATATGCTCATTTAAAAATCAGGGTAAGGGAAGGGTCTAATCAAGGAACGTGTATAAATGACTCATGGACATGGACATATCCCTCATGGAGGGATATGATTGTGGGAAAGGGATGGGCTGGGTGGGGGGAGCAATGGGGGAAAAAATGGGACAACTGTAATTGAAAAACCAAAAAATAAAAGAAATAAATAAATAAATAAATAAAAATCAGGGTAAGAAAAGAAACAGAAACGAAAGCAAAAATAAAGTGCTTATAACCCCATCCATCAAGAGACCTTAGATTAAACTTTTAGGATAATTTTCAATATGTGTGATACAACTCTTTTTTGGTGACCAATTTTTTAAAAACTTAGTATTATATTATTAATATCATCATTAGTTACTGTATAAGATACCACCTTGTTAGATATGTAAATAATATTCTCTTTCTAGCTATTCCAAGCCACACTAAGATAAGTCATCAGAGATGTACATCCATCTTTGTACAAAAACTTAATAATTTCCTTAGGATACATTTTTCCCAGAAATTGAATTCCCCATCTTATTTAGGTTGCACTGTTGGTTATTTGTCTTATTTTTATTTGAGACTTTCAATTAAATACTAAAATGTTTATTTTGTGTAATTTTTATTTCAATACTGAAATACAAATACAAATTGTGGAAAAGATTCATAAAAGTGATTGCCTTTGCTTGGTAAAGCAGGGAAAGAATTTATAACCTAAACTTCCTACTGGGTATCAGAAATTTGGAGGCAGCAGGCTGTAGGTGAGATAGTTCGGCTCTGAAATCAACACATGTACTTTTAATTACTGGCTCAAGTATGTACTTGCAGTTGTATGACCTTGGGCTCATATTTAACCTTGCTGAACCTTGATTTCTTCATATGAAAAATCCTTCTATGATGTGGCCCATGCTTGTCTCTCCTAACTCATCTCTCATTCTCTCACCACTCTCTTAGCATTCTCTCCTCTCAAGATCCAGTCAGATTGAGCTGCTCCACAAGCCTTTCCCTATGTTTCTACTTTTGTCGCAACAAACTTTAAACTCTGCTCCTTCTTATCCCCTAACTCCCCAGAAAATATCTAAATAATTGGTATTGGTCATTAGGGCTCAGGTTAGACATTATCCCCCTCAAGAAAACCTGTCTGACAATCCCCTCAACACACATATTTCAGTCTAGGTTAGGTGCTCCTCCTCTGTTGTGCTATTAAAAAACTATCCTTGTCCTGTTATTTGTATGCATCACACTGTAGTGTATATACCTATTTCAGTTTCTAATTCTTCTACTAGACTACGAGGTCTTTGAGATCAAATGCTATTTCTTATTTTTCTCTGCACCTTCAACAGCTACCACTGTGCATGGAACCAGTGAAGGCTCATAAAAATTAGTTAAATGAGTGATGTATAATCATACCTGTTTAACAAACTTATTGACTAATGATTATATGAAATAACACAAGTAGTAATTCCTAGAACAAAGTTAGGTCTGGAAATATCTCACAAAAGCAAATGATAGTAACTTTGTGACAAATCTCTTGCAATCACTTAAAATGTTGAGCATGAAATTCTGGAGAACTTTTGCCTTCATTTAAGTCTGTTGAAAGGCGAATTCTATCATCATAGATGGAATCTTAGAGGACAAAGAGCCCTTTGTTTAAGACAACTCAGACCAACCATTAGTGGTGAGGTGCCATGCTTAAGCGCTTCCAGGGCCTGGGGTCAACTCACACAGACAGACCACCCCTATTTGGCCCCACACCTTGGGCCCACAAGAGAATGAGGAAGTGGGTAAGGAGGAAGAGAAGGAATAGAGGAAAGAGGACTGGAATAAGATTCTGTAGGGGTAATAATTGTAGTTTTTGCACAGCAGCTGTGTTTAGAACAGACCAGCTACACATTAGAGAATTTCACAACCCCCAGAGAAGTGCCCCCCTTTCACCTTCCTTTTTCCTGAGTTTTGCAGTCTTCGGTAGGTCTTTCCTGTGGTGCCTGGCTGGAGTACTTTATTGGCCAATTTCCCACCACCTCCTGTGGTGCAAATGATGTGTTAAGGGTGTATCTTTCAGAGTACTACTGGTGTAACCAAAGGTTTTTTTCAGTTCTGACAGTCCAGCACAAAACTGCTTGGTGGCACCTAGTATCACAAAGACCAGCACTGCTCTCTGCTGCTGGGATGGAAGGATCCTGGTCCTTTTAGAAAAATGCTGGGGCAGTCTGGCCACCTCTCAGGAGGTTCTGCCCCTCAGGCTATATACCCTTTTGACCCTAAGACATTGGACTCAGTTCAGTTGGAAAAATTTATCAGTCTCTCAGGTGCAACTGACAACCTCATTATCTTAAAACACCAATTAAAGCTAAGCTCTTATTAGTGTAATATAATTGTATTTGTGACAGGTCAAACAATGATGCTAATACAGTCTAGATGTCATTTAAGAGAAATATAAAAACTCATATAGAATTTAGAAGAATGCTGCCCTCTAACAAGTTTCACTCAGAAGTTCTGCTGAGAACCCTCACCTCAGCTAGTTCTTCGCAGCACACAGGAAGCAGATGGAGCTCTGCACTGTGATGAAAAAAGAAGAGGTGTCAAGGTCCCAATTAACTGAAATTCTTCGTAGAGATTCTCCTGGGTTCATACTTGAACAAACACACAACTGCCATCCATCCAGCTCCAAAGACAGTTCCCAGGTCCCTACCCCAGTGCCTTAAAAGTTCCTGGGTTCATGTTCCTCCTCCTTTCAGCTGTGGGAATGGAAAGGGTCAGGGGAGGGGTGCTGGTGGGAAGGCTTCAGTCCACGCCTTTTCTTTGAGCTCTAACATTAGGAGGGCAGCCTAACAGCCAGGTGAGAGCAGAAGACATGAGGGCCATGGAGGGGTGGGGAGAGAGCACCTAAACCACACTTGGCTGCTGCTCAGCCTGGCCTCAGGCCAGACAAAGCCTAAGAACTTTCTTTTTCAGTTCAATTTATTCTCTGAATCAACAAACCTTAGACTATAAGGGGCAAATCAAGCTCAGTAGTTTAAACAAAGGCATTCATCATGCAGCTGGGGTACCCTGCAATGACAAATAAATCCTTGGCATAGAAATGTACTACATTGGCTATGGTGGGACATTGTGATTCCAAGATGATTTTCCTAACATGGTTTAGAAGTTCCATCAACTGAATTTCTTCGTATAGGCAGGGAGCTGGTGAAGAGTTTTTATGGTCAGCCTGTTGATCAGCCTGTCATCAAACATTGATTGAGCACCTAGTGTGAATCCATCTTCTTAGAACTAGAGGATACATCAGGAAGTCCTGGAAAACCAGGAAGCTTTACAACACATACAGCAAGCCCACTTGAGTCATAAGTCTACCACCTAACCAATAACTAGCCAGGGTTTTGAAGTTCATCTGTGGCTTGAACCTCAGATCACCCATTAATTTAAATAGCAATGTTATCTTGGATAAATCAAACTCTCTGTACTTCAGTTTACATGCCTGCAAAATAAAGATAAAAATAATATTATTGGCCTCATTCACCTGGTATTGCTATTTGGGCCAGAGTATTAGAACGTATATTTACCATCTAAATTTGGAGCCAAATTCCTTGGGGCATCAGTGTAGCAAAAACTTTTACAGCACTTACTGGCTCTCTTCTAAGTGTTTTAGATATATTAATTTATTTAACCTTTGTAACAATTCTATGAAGTGGGTATTAATATTATTCTCCTTTTACAGATGACAAAACTCAAAGCACAGAGTGGTTATATGACTACCCTAGGTAGTGACACTCATTTGATTTGTGTTAACATAACATGAGATAGTGTATGCAAAATACACCTAGAACACAGGCTATCGATAAATACTATGATTTTTAGTCAGTAGTGTTGTTACTGTTATTATCAACTCCCTGGCTGGTTTGGCTCAGTGGATTGAGCGTCGGCCTGCGAGCTAAGTGTCGCTGGTTCGATCTTCCAGTCAGGGCACATCAGAGAAGGAAAACTCTGACTCCAAAAAACCTCCGCTGCCTTGCGGCATACCTCTTCAGGGGAAAGGCTAAGGGAGTAAACCCCGACAGAAAATCCGGAGCCGGAGTCCCTAAGGCGGTTTGACGTTGTAGTCAACACCAGCAACTCCTACGGCGCACCTGAAACCAAGCTGTATTGACTCCGTCTTTCCCTTGGACCCTTCAGCTGCGAAGAGAGGGGGGGTCTGCTGCATGGGCAACAGCAGACCCTCCATATCACCCTGCCCAGGCTCTGTAGCTTCAGCTTCGCTGGAGAGGACACTCCAGCGTCATCGCAAGATGTCGATTCAACACGGGAGGAGACAGATACCGTGTCACTCCCGAGTCGGACTGCACAGCCATTCTCGGCGGTGCAGATAGACTCTTAAGAAGCTACACCATCGTCTCTCGAGACGGGCGGCTGCCGATGACAACTGTGTTAGCATTACTATGAGTAGTTCCCACAGAGCAATTTTCTTTAGCTTTTTATTTTCAATTTTTTGAAATTAATTTTCCAATTACAGTTGACGTACAATATTACATTAGTTTCAAGTGTACAACATAGTAATTAGACATCTATATACCTTAAGAGTACAGTATTCCCTCACTTATCGTGGGTGTTACGTTCTAGGACCCCCCCCCCCCCGCAATAGGTGAAAATCTGCAAAGTAGGAACCTTACATTTATTTTAGTATTTATATATATTTTAAGGCTTTATAAACCCTTCCCACACACTTATAAACCATTCTCAGTCCCATATTAACCTTATAGCAAAAAATCCACAATAAATAACTCGATATAATATTTTTTAAAATCCCACGATACAGTGAGGCCATGATAAGTGAACCATGATATAGAGAGGGACTACTGTAATCACCCTGATAAGTCTAGTACCCATCTGACACCAGACATAATAATTACAATATTATTGATCATATTCCCTATGCCATACTCCACATCTCAAGTGAATACGATTAAGAAAATAACCACAGAGTGATTTATAATATAGTTAATCACGAAGAGTTTGGCTGTTTCCATCAGCTCCCTTAAAGGAAACCCAACATTATTTTAGGTAACTCAAGACAGTTATTATGGACCCTCCCAGGATTAATGACTCCAGGGGGAAGAGCAATTCCCTTGAGGCTGCTAACTAAGCAAAGGCAAACCACTCAGAAAAGCAGGATAAATTAACCTTGGGAAGCCCAAGAGAAAGTGCACCTGGGGCAACAAAGTTCTAGTGCCTGGAGGTGGGCTGCAAAAGTAAGATTATTAAAAGAAATTCTAAATTGAGGGTGAAAGGCCATTCTATGTGGATTTTGCAGACTATAGAAATAAAAAGGCCTGTAAGCAAAGGAGGGAGGAATTAACATGCTTTGGACGCCTACGTTGTGTCAGATAATATACCTCTGGAACTTTATTTATATTCACAATGACGTTGTGAGAAAAGTGTTATGATTATCACTAAAATAAGTGATAAAGGCACTGGCTCAGAGAAGTGAAGTGACTCAACTGAGGTTCCACAACCTTAAAATTGTTAGAGCTAGGACTAGAACTCTGGTCTGTACAACTCCAGATGTATTTCTTCTTTGATATCTTTAAATCTGATATAAAAACAATGGTTGCCTATCTTAAACTTGCTCTTTTTATTTTATTCTCTTTTTTGGTGAATGGGAGCCACCATCCAAACAGTCACCTAGGCCAGGAATCTGAAGATCATCTAGATTCCTTCTCACTAATCTCGCAAATCTCCAGCCCTGGCTGGTTTGGCTCAGTGGATTGAGCGTCGGCCTGCGAGCTAAGTGTCGCTGGTTCGATCTTCCAGTCAGGGCACATCAGAGAAGGAAAACTCTGATTCCAAAAAACCTCCGCTGCCTTGCGGCATACCTCTTCAGGGGAAAGGCTAAGGGAGTAAACCCCGACAGAAAATCCGGAGCCGGAGTCCCTAAGGCGGTTTGACGTTGTAGTCAACACCGGCAACTCCTGCGGCGCACCTGAAGTCAAGCTGTATTGACTCCGTCTTTCCCTTGGACCCTTCAGCTGCGAAGAGAGGGGGGGTCTGCTGCATGGGCAACAGCAGACCCTCCATATCACCCTGCCCAGGTTCTGTAGCTTCAGCTTCACTGGAGAGGACACTCCAGCGTCATCGCAAGATGTCGATTCAACACGGGAGGAGACAGATACCGTGTCACTCCCGAGTCGGACTGCACAGCCATTCTCGGCGGTGCAGATAGACTCTTAAGAAGCTACACCATCGTCTCTCGAGACGGACGGACGGCTGCCGAATCTCGCAAATCTCCATAAGCATCAAATGCTCCTAGAAGTTCTGCCTCATTACCATCTGTTGTATAAGCCCTTTGTGTCTCTCCCCACAATTCACTTCTGGGCTGGAATATTGATATTTGGGCATGTGTTAAGAGATAGGTTGACTATCTAAAATTGGAGCCACTGAACTTGAAGCTATTGTTCAGAATCTACCTGGAATCTCCAGCACTTAGAACACATATTTCATTAAATATTGACTAAGCGAATGAATGAGTAAATTAATTAGTAAGCAGATGCTAATATGCCTATTTTGAGCTTCTTAAATTCTTTAGTGTTTTCTAACACTTTCAGAATAAAGCCCAAATTTTATATATAGACCACATGCCTGAACAATCTAGCTTCTAACTACCTTTGCTTCATCTTGATTTCCAGCTTCTCTCCATCTTCCTTTCAACACTCCATTATTCATCCAGATTCACCCCCACTCCTCCTTCAAAGGGTCATGTTCTATTTTGCATATTGGTCTTTAATTTTTCCTTTGTGTAGACCACCATAAATCTCCCTACACCCTAGCTTGCATTCTTTATTTCCTTAGCTCCTACTCAGGAACTCAAATTGTTTATTCTTTTGAAAGTTTTGCCTAACACCTAAAGTCCAGGTTTTTAGAGTTGACACAACTAAGTCTCAGATAGTCTAAGTGACTTGCCTAAAGCCACGCAGCTTGTAAATAGCACAGTCAAATTTATCCTACTTTATCAGGCTCTAAATATACATTATATCATTTATGTTACTCCTCACAACAACTCAAGGAGCTAAGGGGTTAAGTGACTGGCCCAAGATTACACACCTAAAATGGGACAGTATTTGTAGCCCCAAATCCAGGTACATTCTACTACAGCAGAGCAATTCCATCTCATTGGCGTTGGGAGAACTTTTTCTTATGAAGGGAAAAGGTATCTTTTCATCATTGGCAAAGCTACAAAAGACCCCTTCTTGTTTGAATTTGAAAAACTGGCTCCTGGACAATCATCCAAGAGTAAATACCATTACCAATAAAAAAAAATCACCAGGCAGTTTTTTGCTTTATTATTTATCTTGAATACTGCTCAGTTCTGGTACTGCCTCTTTCAGAAAATGTGGACTGGTGGCCTTTATGATGGGCTTTCAAAGGAATGAGGTAAGCCAACTCACCATATCCTCTCACTGTGTAAACCACTAGGCATCTACTGTGCTTGCCAATACAGTCACTTAGCAATCAAGTACATGTAAGATTTTAGATATTACAAACCTCTTACATTGACTTTAGGCTCTAGAACCATCAAAATGAATTATGCTTGTGAGAAAATTCACAAACAATAGCTCTTCTTCCCTTCACTATGCTTCTACAAAAACAGGACTGCCACAGGCAGTGGGGATGGCAGACAGAATTGTATCAAATATAATGATGGGATTATTATTTTTTTAAAGCCTCCATTTAAACCTGAGATAAGCAAACAGTTCAGGCTTTAAATAAAAGTCATCTTTCAAGGGCATTCATTACTGTGACTGGTATGTGTGGGTATTGGTAAAATTAATGGTCAAGCTAGAAACCTGACCTTCTCTACTCTTTCTAAGAGTTTAAGTCTTCAATTTGGTCTTAACCTCCTTCTTTCTATCAAGAAAAGTTCCAGTGCCCTTGTTGAAGAGATAAAACTGAATTTACACTAAAATTTGCAATTACTTTTAAGATCATTACCTTATTCCATTTCTCCTGCCTACCCACTCCCATCATTATTCTAGAGAGTACTGCTTGATTATCTAAGGACATGAAGTTCATGAAAAATGCCACGCTAGGGATGATGTTGATATCTGACAACAATCAATTTTATTAAAGAAATAGGAGGGCTTACATAAGATGAGGTTTTCACTAAATACATTTTCTTCATTGAATTACAGTTTAGAAGGTGTATTCCACCAATTCTGAAGTCTTATATCTATCCTGAATTCCTGAAATACTTTTGGAAATTCAGAAAAGGGAAAGGTTGACAAATAGTCTCAGTGTGCATCAGTAAAATTAACACACAGTACCTCAAAGCACAGACACTTAAACTCCAAAAAAATAAAAAAGGATATTTCTGGGTCAAGCTCCTCTTTCCAGTAATCTAATTGAAGGTGTTAAAAGTGAAAGGTCAATCTCAAAGGGAGTATTTCAACCATGCAATAAGAGAAAAAAAGAATCACTGAAGCTGTGGTTGGTAGCTAACAGCCACCACTGCCCATGTGAGAGTGTTCCTTTGCTCAAGAACCTTAACTACCCATATGGTAGAGTCTAATGTGCCCATACAGGACCTGGAACATATTCTGATTAAAAAAAAAATAACTAAATGAACAAATGAATAACTAAAAGTTCTCAATGATAGGGTCTTTGTGAAGGTAGATGTATTATCAGGCCATCTAATATTAGAATCACAGGTCTAGTTCCTTTAAATCTGACCCTTCTGATATTTGGCATTTGATGTAACTGATGAGAGGAACTTAGTGTCCTCAATCCCATTGTAAATGGTGACACTGGCATCCTGATTTTAAACATCAGTCTCTGACTTGAGTTCTTGTGGAGTGCTGACAAATCAGGCTTCTGAGTCTGTATGCCTGAGCCAGATCTTGGACACCGGAAAATTCATCAAGATATTGCCACTGGGAGTAGAGTAAAGGATTCGGGTTGCCAATTAGCCTTAACCAAAAGACATTCTATCTGATCATGTGTCCTTTTCATATTTCTACTACTGTACTTTCTGCAAAATCAGCACCAATGCCCATGACTCAATTATTTCTCCCCATGCAGCCAACTCTTTATTAAAATCTTATCTTGAAGAACAATTCTCCCTGGGACTGATCTATGCTTCTTGAGATTTCAGTCAATTTTGGTATCAAAAGCCCCTCCATATGGCTTTCCTTAGCTGCTAATAGCTCTCTCTCCATTATGGTTCCAAGCATTCCTTCATCCTGTTAAAGATGCGGCGGCGGCAGCCGTCCGTCTCGAGAGACGATGGTGTAGCTTCTTAAGAGTCTATCTGCACCGCCGAGAATGGCTGTGCAGTCCGACTCGGGAGTGACACGGTATCTGTCTCCTCCCGTGTTGAATCGACATCTTGCGATGACGCTGGAGTGTCCTCTCCAGTGAAGCTGAAGCTACAGAGCCTGGGCAGGGTGATATGGAGGGTCTGCTGTTGCCCATGCAGCAGACCCCCCCTCTCTTCGCAGCTGAAGGGTCCAAGGGAAAGACGGAGTCAATACAGCTTGGCTTCAGGTGCGCCGCAGGAGTTGCCGGTGTTGACTACAACGTCAAACCGCCTTAGGGACTCCGGCTCCGGATTTTCTGTCGGGGTTTACTCCCTTAGCCTTTCCCCTGAAGAGGTATGCCGCAAGGCAGCGGAGGTTTTTTGGAGTCAGAATTTTCCTTCTCTGATGTGCCCTGACTGGAAGATCGAACCAGCGACACTTAGCTCGCAGGCCGATGCTCAATCCACTGAGCCAAACCAGCCAGGGCTTGTTAAAGATGATAGTATTAACAAAAGATGAAATGTTTTGGTTGCCTTTTAAGCGTTTGAATCAGTGAAAAGATTCATGTCATGGTCTCCTTCACCTCTAGGAACCACTTTTTGAACATAGCTCTTCAGGACATACCAATCATCAAAGGCTGACTCTATGTCAAATTCTATGCTGTTGGAGAGCAACAGAAAATAAATAATGTGCCTGAGCAATATTACAAGACTAGAAGGCTATTAACATATACATCTTCTGGGTAAAACTATACATTGAATAGTAAGGAGAGTTTGGATTGGAAGCCCCAGCTCTGCATTTATATGCTGTGTAGTCCTGCACAAGTCACTTAAGCTCTGTAAGCCCTATCTCTTAGTTTGCAAAATAGGAAAAGATTAATTTTTCTCTTACCTTCACTCACAGGGTGGAATGAAGGATCAGATGAACTAATGGATATGAAATTGCTTTGTAAATGTTAAAGAATAATTCATTTGTAACTCACTATTACTTTTATCACCATCATCATCATCAATCTGCTATTAAGGAGAGAAGATTCTGTTGGATAACTGGCTGTTAACTTAAGGTGCCATTCCCCTCTGCAGAAAAATGCTCATGGCACTACAGTTAGTGCTATTGCCACTCACAGTAACAGCATGATTGCTACTTACAGAGTAGCCTTCCACAGAGCAAAATGAATCAAATACTGTGACACCTGAATTGCTGGGTATCAAATCTCTCTTATTATCTTCCCAAGGAAAACAACGGGTTGCAGCTGGAAAGAAACCATCTGACCTGAGGACAGATTATGTTGGCTTCAAGTTGCTAGAATCAGCTCCTCAGAAAGAAATATTTGTAAAGATATGGTACTGTACACCTCCCCCCCGCCATTTAATTGGATCTGAATTTGAACTCCACATTCAGAAAGCTCTTCCGTCAGTTTTTGTCAAAGACTTCTCATTGAGTTGCTTGAAATATCTGTTAAAGAGTTAGCCTAAAGCAGTGTCTTTTGAATATCCAGCTCACTAATTCAGGTACTGGAGCACAGTGAGTGTACACCACCAGCTTGCAAATGGACAAACTACTCAAAAGACATTTTCCACTTCTTCAACATAGTTCCAAGAAAGAATAAGAAATGCCTCATACCTCTAATGGAAGCTATTTGGTACAGAAACAAATTATTCAGGTCCATGGACATAGAAATGCCTTTTGTGAATAAAAGTGAAAGGAAGAGACAGCAAAACAGCATCTGAAGTCATGAAGTCATCACCAACAAGCACATGACTCAAATAAAAATGAAACACTTATTTGAAAAATAGGTTACCCACACACCCACTAGCCGTTGTTAGTTTTTGTATAAAGGAAAACAACCAGCATTTTGTATAAATTTAAAGGAAAACAAACTTTTTGCTCTTTGTTAGTAGTTACTGTAAATATTAGAGCAAATTGCATTTTTTGTTACAATAAAATCATAGATTTCAAAATGCCCAGGCATAAAACCTGACATCAAAATGTATATATTTTATGATATTGGAAGATGAGCCCCAAATGATGTGTTTAATACATTTGTTCTTTCTGGAAGAGATGAGGTATAATGGTACACAATCACCTTGTAGCTAGGAATGATGTAAAGAACCCTGAACTACAAGTACTAAATCAAACTAAATAGTCTATTATCTTATTTTTCTCTTTCATACTTGTCTTCACTTCCTGAAGTTCTCATTACAACTGCATAATTTCATCCCCACCCCAACTCCCACAGATTTTCTTCAGAAAAGGAGGGTAGCTTTTCCCTTCTCTTTTCCCTCAGAACCACAGTTTCTCCCCATAAATGTTCATGGAGTGAGACTCATAGGCAAATTATTGCAATGAGCAATAATACCTTTTTGGATAGGAAAACTAAGTTAATGCTGCTTTGTCTTTTTACAAATACTTAGAATATTTTTAAAATTTGCTTTCATTGTCCCTTGAGAAATGATAACCTATTCTAGAAGAAAGGTTAATGGAAAAACATGAACTATATTGTGATATCAAATACAGATTCCTTTTTCCAAAGCTAAAAACCACAGTCCTCCATCATTCAATCCTAAAGACATAAAATTGCTGGCTAATGGGCTGTCAACAAATGACAATTATTGAATGAATAATAAAGGAATAATAGAAATGTAATTTCCACTTACGTCAACCACAAAAATCTTCTGGGAATCATCCAAAAACTGCACTTTTAAATGCAGCATTCTCGGAGAGGCTGTTGAGCTGGGAGCAGGCTCAGAGTGCTGTGAGTGCTGTGACAGGAAGGGGGTTTTCTCAAGGAATCTCACTCTCAGCTGGATTCACTGCTCTCCGGCCCCTCCACCCCAACCCCCACCCAAACACCCCACCCTCAGCAGGGCACACTTCTGTTTGCTTGAATTAATGCACAACAAGGGTGTTTGTGCTGCCAAGTGCTGGTGATCAATAGCATCTGGGAAGTCTATTATTTGGTCAATGTCAAACCCAACTGGACTCCCTCTAGTCCTCTTAAACTCAGTGCCTTCCTTGAAAGAAAAATAAAAAGAAAGAAGGCAATTGTGACCCTTGGGGATTTTCTTTATTTCACAAGACCGCAATTTGAAGATGTTACATGAAGCATCAATAAGCAGAGAACAGTCATTTTCAAAACAAAAAGGGCTGGAGTTAGTCTAATATTGTACTAGAAATTTCATGGTTGAACGAAGAAACTTTATATATAATAATATTAATTGACCTTGAATTTACATAATTTAAGAATGAAAACTTTATAAAAAGGAATATATAAAAAAGCCTCACTTCTACTTCTGGCCCCTTGATTCTGTACCCCCATTGCACCTTACTATTAATTAGTTTTATTACTTTTTTTGGTTACTGTTATTTAGCCTTCAATGTTTCCTTATGCAGGTATTGTACAAGCAAATATAAATGCATTTCTCAGATGTAGGTAGCATACCATTGCACTGTTTTCTGTCTTCCTTTCCTTACTTAATATGTTCATGTGATCTCTCTTTAGCTATGCATGGTAAGTTTCCTCATTTCTTTTTAGAAATGCATAATTTTGCACTATGTCAGTGATGAGCATTTTACTCAAATACTCCCCTATTGGTGGACATGGGGTTGTTTCCAATATTTTTCTATTATAAACAGGGTTGAGATGAGTATCCTTGAATGTATGTCATTTTATATAAGTATAACTCTATGGTAGATTTCCAGAGCAAAATCTGGTCAAAGATAATGTATTGGTCATTTTGATAGCTATTTCTAAATTTTCTTCCATAATGGTTGTTATGGGTTGAATTGTGTCCTCCAAAACTCTTGTGTTGAATGGAGTTCTAACACCCAGATACACAGAATGTGACTGCATTTGGAGATAGGGCCTATAAAGAACTAATTAAGTTGAAATTAAGTCATTAGGGTGGTCTCTATTCCATTCTAACGTGTTTTTATGAGTAGAGGAGATTAGAACACAAACATGAGCAGAGAGACCATTTGAAGACACAGAAATTAGAAGATGGCCACCTACAAGCTAAGAAGAGAGGATTCAGTAGAAACTAATCCTGGTAGTGTCTTGATCTTAAACTTCTAGCTTCCGTAATTGTGAGAAAATAAATTCTGTTGTTTAAGCCACCCAGTCTGTGGAACTTAGTTATGGCTAACTTACCAAACTAATAAAAAGCATTGTGCCTATTTGTAGTTCCACCAGCAATATATGAGAGTGCCTATTTTCTCCAGGCTCACTAACAGAGTGTGATGTCAAACTTTTAGATTTTTGTCAAGTTGATAAGTGAGAAAAAGAATCTCAGTGTAGTTTTAAATAAGAATTATTTATATTATTAAAGAAGTTGACTCTTTTCAGATGTTTAAGGGCCATTTGGATTTCTTTATTTCTGAGCTATCTGTTCATGAAGTTCCATATTCCCTTTCCAAAATATTAGTTATTGAACATTTTTTCATGTGCCTGTTGGCCATCTATATGTCTTATTTGAGAAAATGTCTAGTCACACCTGCCATTTTTCAATTGGGTTGTTTGTTTTTTGCTGTTGTTGTTGAGTTTTCTGAGTTCTTTGTATGTTTTGGATATACAGTAGTCTCTCTCTATATCGTGGTTCACTTATCGTGGCCTCACTGTATCACGGGATTTTAAATAAATTATATTTAATTATTTATTGCAGATTTTTTGCTATATTGAAGGATTTTGTGGTACTGTGCACGTATGTTGTTAAAGTTACGTAGGTTTAAGAGTATAGAATATGTTTACGAACATAAGTAGTGTTTATGAAAGTGTGGAAAAAGTTAATAAGGGACTGGGAACAGTTTATAAGTGTGTGGGAAGGGTTTATAAAGCCTTAAAATATATATAAATATTAAAATAAATGTAAGATTCCTACTTCGTGGATTCTCACTTATCATGGGGGAGGTCTAGAACGTAATACCCGCAATAAGTGAGAGAATACTGTAATGCCTTATTGGATATATGGTTTATAAATATTTTCTCCCATTCAGTAGGTTTCCTTTTTGTTTCGATGATAAAGGCCTCCACTGTGTAGTTTTTTTATTTGATGTAGTCCCATCTGTTTATTTTTTATATTTCTTCCCTTGCCTTTGGAGTCATATTTATAACAATATCACTAAGGCCAATGTTAAGGAACTTACTTCCTATGTGTTCTTCTAAGGATTTAAGATTTTAGGTCTTACATTCAAGTCTTTAACCCATCTTGAATTAATTCTTGTGTATGGTAATACAAATCAAAATTGCAATGAGATAACACCTCACACCTATTGGAATGGCTATTTACTTTCTGTACAAGAAATAACAGGATGTGGAGAAAAGGGAACCCAGATATACTGTTGGTGGCTATGTAAATTGGTGCTTCTACAGAAAAGAGTATGAAAATCTCTAAAAAATAGAGTGCAAATCTACCATATGATCCAGCTATTCCACTTCTGTGGATTCATATAAAAAATATAAAAATGTTAATTTGAAAAGACATATTTACCTCTATGTTCATTGCAACATTATTTACAATAGTCAAGATATAAAAACAACCTAAGTGTTCATCAATGGATGAGTGGATAAGGAAGATGTCACACACACAATGGACTGCTTCTCAGCCATGAAAAAGAATGAAATCTTGGCATTTGCAACAACATGGATGGATCTTGAGGGTATTATTGTAAGTGAAAAATAAGTAACATCAAGAAAGACAAATATCATATAATTTTATTTATACATGTAATATAAAAAAACAAATGAACAAACAAAACAAAACAAAAATTAATTCATAGATACAGAGAACAGATTGGTGGTTACCAGAAGGGAAGGGTGTTAGGGATGGGTGAAAGGGGTAAAGGGGCTAAATTGCAAGATGATGGATAGTAACCAAATTTTGGGGGTGATCACTTTGAAATATATACAAATGTGAAATTATGATGTTATACACCTGACACATGTAATAAAAAATATAAAATATAGGTAATTGTTCTTTCTCCTCAATCTAGGAATTCTTTAAACATTAGGAAAATTAGCCCTTTGTGATATGAGTTACAAATATTTTCTCCCTTTTGTCATTTGTATTTTGATTTGCTTATGATGCATGTGTGTGTTCTTATATGTCATGAGAAGTTTTTGATTATCATATAGTGAAATCTAACAATAATTTTAAATGGCCTCTGGATTTTGAGTCATAGTTAGAAAGATTTTTTATGATATTATGACTTATATTTAAGTATTTTATCCATTTTTGAGTTTATTCTAGTGTATGGTGTAAATTAGTGGTCTAGTTTCATTTTTTGCATGTACCAGTCCAGTTCTCCCAACACCATTTATTGAAGAGGATATTTTTACTCCATTATAAGCTCATGCCCTTTTTGTCAAATATTATTTGACCATAGAGACATGGGTTTATTTCTGGGCTCTCTGTTCTTGTCCATTGATCTGTATGCCTATTCATATGCCAGTACAAGAATGTTTTGATTACAGTGGCCTTATAGTATAGTTTGAAATCAGGTATTGTGATCCCTCAAACTTTGTTTTTCTTTCTCAAGATTGCTGAGGCTATTTAGGATCCTTTTTAGTTCCATGTAAATTTTTGGAATACTTTTTCTAGATCTGTGAAATATGCCATTGGCATTTTAATAAGAATTGCATTGAATCTATATATTGCTTTGGGCAGCATGGTCATTTCAATGATGCTAATTCTTCCAATCCATGTACAGGGTATATGCTTCCATTTATTTTTATCTTCCTCAATTTCTTTCTTCAATGTTCTATAGTTTTCCAAGTACAGGTCTTTTACCTCTTTGGTTAAATTTATTCCTAGGTACTTTATTTTTTTTGTTGCTATATTAAATATAAATTTTGATACCATAAAAGTCCTAGCAGAAAACATGGGAAGTAAAATTTCAGATATCCCACATAGCAATATTTTTACCAATATAACTCTTAAGGCAAGGGAAATAAAGGAAAAAATAAACAGGTGAGGACTACATCAAATTAAAAAGCTTCTGCACAGCTAAAGAAGCCATCCATCATCAAAATGAAAAGGGAATTGACTATATGAAAGAATATATTTGCCAATGATACATTAGACAAGGGTTTAATCTCCAAAATATAAGAATAACTCATATGATTCAACACCAGGAAGACAAACAACCCAATTAAAAAATGGGCAAAGGACCTTTTTTTAAAAATAGAGAGAGGGGAAAGGAGAAAGAGAGGGAGAGAAACATCACTGTGTAGTTGCCTCTCATGCGTTCCCAACTGGGGACATGATGTGCAACCTAGTTATGTGCCCTGACTGGGAATTGAACCAGTGACACTTGGTTCACAGGTTGATGCTCAATCCACTGAGCCACAGCAGCCAGGGCCTGGGCAAAAGACCTTTGTAGTCACTTCTCCAGGAATACATACAGATGGCCCATAGACATATGAAAGAATGCTCAACATCACTAGCCATAAGAGAGATGCAAATTAAAACCACAATGAGATATCACCTAACACCTACCAAAATGGCTATCACTAATAAATCAGCAAACAATACATGCTGACGAGGATGTGGAGAAAAGGGAACCCTAGTGCACTATTGATGGGAATGCAGACTGGTGCAGCCACTGTGGAAAACAGTATGGAATTTTCTCAATAAATTAAAATTGGAACTACCTTTTGACCCAGTGATTCCACTGCTGGGTATATACCCTAAGAGTCCAGAAACACCAATGCAAAAGAATGTATGCATTCCTATGTTCATTACAGTGCTATTTACAATAGCCAAGATTCGGATACAGCTTCAGTGCCGATCAGTAGATGTGCGGATTAAAAACTGTGGTATGTTTACAGAATGGAATACTATGCAGCAAAAAAAAAAAAATTCTACCTTTTCTGGCAGCATGGATAGAACTGGAGACTCTTTTGCTAAGTGGAAAAAGCCAGTTGGTGAAAGACAAATACTGTATGTCCTCACTTATAAAAGGAATCTAATGAACAAAATAAACTAACAAGCAAAATAGAACCAGAGACATAGAACCATGGAATAGACTGACAGCTGTAAGAGGAGAGGAGGAAGGTAGGAACTGATTAAAGGAAGATGAAGGGATTAGTCAAAGAACATATATGATGGACCCATGGACATAGATAAGAGTGTGGGGCTTAACTATGGATTTCGGTTGGGGCGAGGTCTCAGGGAAGCACCAGGGCAAGGTGAACAGTGTTAGCCAGGTTGGTGGAAACTTAAGATATGGCCCCCTTCTGCTGGTTTTTTGAGGGGTGGGCTCAGCATAGTAATAATGGCCTCTACCAACATTTCTGTCTGGTAGAAAACTGCCTCTCCAATCCTGATCCTGTAGCCAGTTCCTCCCATTATGTTCCTGGAGCCATTCAAACTCTTCTCCAACACTTGCTGTTTGTTGAATTATTGACGATAGCCATCTCTGACAGGTGTGAGGTGTATCTCATTTTGGTTTTAATTTGCATTTCTGTGATGATTAGTTACCCTGAGCATCTTTTTATATGTCTATTGTCCATCTCTATGTCCTCTTTGGAGAACTTTCTAATTAGGTCCTCTCCATTTTTAATTGGATTGTTAGGGCTTTTTGGCGTTGAGTTGTATAATTTCTTTATAAATTTTAGATATTAACTAATTATTAGATGTATCATTGGCGATTATGTTTTTCCATCAGTGGGATGTTTATTCATTTTGTTGATAATTTCCTTTGCTGTACAAAAAGTTTTTAATTTTATGTAGTTTTATTTGTTTAGTTTCTCTTTTGTTTCTTTTGCCACATATTAGAAAAAATATTAGTAAGAGAAATGTCCAAGATTTTCCTACCTATGTTTTCTTCTAGGATTTTTATGGTATCCAGTTTTACATTTAAGTCTTAATCCATTTTGAGTTTATCCTTTTATATGGTTTAAAAAGGTGGTCTAGTTTCATTTTTTCAAGTGTCTGTACAATTTTTCCAACACCATTTATTGAATAGATTATCTTTTCCCCATTGAATGTTCTTGCCTCCTTTGTCAAATATTAACTGACCAGATAGAAGTGGGTTTATTTTGGGGCTTTTTATTCTATTCCATTGATGTATGATCTATATGTCTATTTTTATGCCAGTACCATACTCTTTTGATTACTATGGCTTTGTATTATAGTCTGATACAGTGTGATCTCTCTAACTTTCTTCTTCTTTCTCAAAATTGCTGTGGCTATTCAGGGTCTTTTGTGATTCCATATAAATTTTTGAATTATTTGTTGTAGTTCTGTGAAATGTATCATTGGCATTTTGATAGGAATTGCATTGCTATAGATTGTTTTGAGTAGTATGGACATTTAACAATGTTAATTCTTCCTATCCATGAGTATGTATATATTTCCATTTATTTGTGTCTTCTTAAATTTATAATTTTCCAAGTACAGGTATTTTACTTCTTGAGTTCAATTTATTCTTAGGTATTTTAAAATATAATTGTAAACGCAATTGTTTTCTTAGTTCCCCTTTCTGATAGTTCATTATTGATATATAAAATACAACCAATTTTTGAATATTTATTTTGTATCCTGCTACTTTACTGAATTTAGTTATCTTGAAAACATATTGAACTTTCTTAAATGTTTCATATTTCTTTATTTGATTCTTGTGTTTTTAGGTATAAAACAATTACATTGTGAATAGGAATTGTTTTATCTTTTTCTTCCCAACTTTTATAATGCTAACTTATTTCTTTTGTTTAATTGGGCTAGCTAATACTTTCACTGAAATGTTAAATAGAGTAAGAGCCATGGCAAATTTCAAACAGCTGTCCCAGTTCTGAAAGTGAGGAAAGAATATTGTTGGCATAGGATGGAACTACACAGTCTACTCAAGAGTGATGGAAAGTGCAGTGATGAGGGAGCCTATCCTCTTCCTGAAGCCATCCACCATCTATGCCCTAAGCGTTACCCATTCTCATGCCCACCTGCAATTGAAACCAGCACCATGAGTTCAAATAGCATAGTGATGGGCAATAAAAGAATACCATGTCCATGGACTACATGGCCAACTATGTCCTGGGCCTGGACATGATGGTCAGAGATGTTCAGAGTGAGTGCAAGAAGAAGGGGCTGCCCTGGACTCTGGTAAAATGCCTCACTGCCAAAGAGATATCCCTGACCCTCAAAACCTGTAGCTCTGGTTTAAGGTCAATGGCAAACTCAGACAGGAGGGTGAGATATCCTCCATGATTTTTTCCATATCCTATATCATCAGCTACATTTATAAGGTAACGACCCTGGAGAAGGAGAAATCTCTGGGGCACCAAAAGGAGTTGGACCCATTAAAAAAAAAAAAAACAATATCCAGGCTGGCATACTCAGAGTCATCAATATGAGGTTTAAGGTGAAAAGTACTCTAATAGCTAATGAGTTTCAGTAAAGAAGGCAACAAGACAGAGCAAGCAAGGGTTATTTAATGTGACCATCCTTTAATACAGAACTGTTTTTTTAAAATGATTTACTTGATTTGCTATACCTCAACTCAAAGAAGGTGGACCCTCTAAGAAAAACTTCTAGAAATGCTGGTTCAGAAATGGAAATAAGAAACAGTGTCTTTTAAGAAACAACCAGAATAAAGTATTTGTGATGCTTCCGAAAAGAATAGTTTATCATACCAAATGTTCAGAAAACTTTCTTTACTTTCCTAAAACTGGACTGGATAAGATGTTTCAGCAGGTCATTCTGGAATCAATATTTTGAGACTTAAAATCTGCAAGTAAAGTTGAAAAGCATGTTTCAACTCAGTATTACCCAAATTTTCTTGATCATGATACTCA
This sequence comes from Furipterus horrens, assembly GCF_987537825.1. Taxonomy (NCBI): domain Eukaryota; kingdom Metazoa; phylum Chordata; class Mammalia; order Chiroptera; family Furipteridae; genus Furipterus; species Furipterus horrens. Next base: position 25,552,276 of record NW_028327187.1, on the reverse strand, counting down.
TTTGAATATATTTGTAAAGATAAAAATTCTCAAGTCATTGACCCATAAACTATGTTAAATAATAGTGGCAATAGTGGACATCCTTTTCTTTCTCCTGACTTTAGCAGGAATGCTTTCAGTGTTCCACCATTAAATATAACACTTGTTTCTGAAGGAGACATTTTCAAAAGTACATTTGAACATGATTGGGGAAGAAGCGCAAAACACCATCCTTTGTCTATATTAAACAAACTTATTCTATGTCACTAAATAAATAGGCTGGTAAAGTTAGACCAACGCAATGCTGTCATCTGATGAGCAAGAGTGCATAGCTTTACTAATATTTTAATAGCTCACAGCACAGTATCCACAACTTCAAGTGGAGAGACAGCTGTGAGGATGGTAGAAAAAATCAATCGCTCTGATGATCAAAAAATCTATTTTGAAAGTTACCATGATTGTGACCTGAGGAAGGTCATTCCAACTCCTTGTACCTCAGTTTTCTAACCTATAAAGTGACAATTCTAATTTATGGAGTTGTGTGAGAAATAAAGGATTTGGACATTTGAGAGCATGTATTTCAGTGTCTGACACACAGTATGGTCACAATAAATGTTTGTTCAATAGGTGAGTATTAAGGAAAGAAATATGAATAAATCATTGTTGCGAAGTTTAAAATGGTAAATGAAGAATGAGTTATTGCTCTGGGCAAGTACTCTGTTGGTTAGAGCATTATCCTGAAACACCAAGGTTGCATGTTTGATCCCCAGTCAGGGCACATACAAGAATCAACCAATGAGTGCATAAATAAGTGGAACAACAAATTAATCTCTCTCTCGCTCTCTCTCTCCCTCTCTCTAACTCTCTCTCCCTCTCTCTCTCACTCCTCCTCTTCCTCCTCATTCTCCTCCTCTCTCTTTCTCAAATCAATAAATACATTTTTTTAATAAGAATAAATTCTCTCTTTTCCTCTCTCTCTTTCCACCTAGACATTATTCCTTCGGCTATTACTGGCAAAATGTTACTAATAGACTATGATCCAAAACAGAAAACTGTCCTAAAGGAAATTTTCACATTCTACTTTAAAGTAAAAATCCAAAGTTGAGCTCACTCTTGGAAAAATTAGCTTGGCCAGTCTGTCTTCCCTTAGTCCCTCCACACATTGGGATGTGAAGAAGGAGAGCTGGGCAGTAGGCCAGAATAGGAACAAAAGGAGATTGGAGAATGGATTCCAGGGTTTGTGAGCTAGGATAGAAATAGAAGAGTATATTATACTACATAGCTTTTACAATTATCATTTAAAAATAAAATAAAAAGTATCTGTGACATGACTTTGAGGGATACAAGTTAAGAATTCTGACTAAAATTATGGTATTTCATTAGTACCTTATTACTTTAGGGTTAAGGGCTGTTCTTTTTTAGGGGTCCATTGTTTTTTCCTTTGCTTTATTGAGATGTTAAGTTTAAGGAGTACAACATGATAATTTGATATATATATATTATAAAATGATTACATCAGTAGGGTTAGTCAACAACTCCATTACCTCACATAATTACCATTTCTTTTTTGTTATGAGAACATTAAAATATACACTCAGCCCTGGCTGGTGTGGCTCAGTGGATTGAGCACCGGCCTGCAAACCAAAGGGTCATTGGTTCTATTCCAAGTCAGGGCACATGCCTGGGTTGTGGGACAGGTACCCAGTTGGGGCTGTGCAAGAAGCAACCACAACTTGGTGTTTCTCTCCCTCTCTTTCTCCCTCCCTGTCCTTCCCTCTAAAAGTAAATAAATAAAATCTTTTTAAAAATCTACACTCAGCAACTTTCGAGTATATAATACTGTGTCGTTAACTATAAACATCGTGCTGTACATTAGATGCCCAGAACTTATTAATCTTATCACTGGAAATTTGCCCAATCTGATTGTTTCCTCATCACCGCCCCAACCTCCACCCCCTGCAGCCCTTCACTATCACCATTTTACTTTGTTTCTGTTTGTTTGGCTTTTTTATATTCTACATATAAGTGACATCATACAGTATTTGTCTTTCTGTGTCTGACATTTCACTTAGCATAATACACTTAAGGTCCATCCATGTTGTCACAAATGGCATTATTTTCTACTTTCTCATGGCCTTAATAATATTCCCATGTGTATATGCCACATCTTTATTCATTCATTTGTTAATTGACACTTAGGTCGTCTCCATACCTTGGATATTATGAATAATGCTGCAATAAATATGTGAGTACAGTATCTCTTAGAGATCTTAATTTCACTTCCTCTGATGATTAGTAATGTTGAGCATCTTTTCATATACTTGTTGGCCATTTGTATATCTTCTTTAGAAATATTTGTACTCAGTTCCTGTGTCCATTTTTAAAACAGATTGCGTGTATGTGTATTTGCTATTGAGTTATATGAGTTTCTTATATATTTTGGTAGATGATTTTTAAATATTTTCTTTCATTCCATAGTGTGCCTTTTCAATTTGTTAACTGTGCATGTTGCTGTACATATGCTTTTTAGTTTTTAGTTTTATGTTTGTGCTTTTGGTGTTATATCCAAAAAATAATCAATGTTAAGACCAATGTCAAGGAAATTTTTTCCTCTGTTTTCTTCTAGGAGTCTTATTGTTTCAGATCTTAGGTTTAATTATTTAATCCATTTTGAGTGGGGTAATATAAGGGTTTATTTCATTTTTCTGTATGTAATTATCCAATTTTATTAATGTCATTAAGTATTCTTCATCAGAGAAGGAAAACTCTGACTCCAAAAAACCTCCGCTGCCTTGCGGCATACCTCTTCAGGGGAAAGGCTAAGGGAGTAAACCCCGACAGAAAATCCGGAGCCGGAGTCCCTAAGGCGGTTTGACATTGTAGTCAACACCGGCAACTCCTGCGGCGCACCTGAAGCCAAGCTGTATTGACTCCGTCTTTCCCTTGGATCCTTCAGCTGCGAAGAGAGGGGGGTCTGCTGCATGGGCAACAGCAGACCCTCCATATCACCCTGCCCAGGCTCTGTAGCTTCAGCTTCACTGGAGAGGACACTCCACCATCATTAAGTATTCTTGATTCCCTTGGCCAAAACTAGTTGACCATATAATATAGGCAAGGGGTTATTTCTGGGCAAATGATTCTGCACAATTGTTACATTTGGCCATTTTGATGCCAGTGCCACACTGTTTTTATTACTATATCTTTGTAGTATAGTTTGAAATTAAGATGTGTAATGCCTCCCACTTTGTACTTCCTTCTCAAAATTACTATATTAATTTAATGTCTTTTGTAGTTCTTTACAAACTTTAGGGATTTTTTAATATATATATCTGTCAAAAATATCACTGTGTCTTCAATCAGAATTGCATTGAGTCTATAGATGGCTTTGGGTAGTATGGACATTTTAACAATATTATTTCTCCTAATCCATGAACATGGGATATATTTCCTTTTATTTGTGTACTCTTCAATACCTTTATTCAATGTCTTACAGTTTCCACCACCCAGATCATTCATTTCCTTAGTTAAATTTATTTAAGTACACTTATTGCAGGTATTACATTCTAGACTGCCCCGTGAAATAGAACCTTACATTTATTCTACACATTTAAACCTATGTAACTTTAACAACATACATTTACAGTACTGCAAAATCCCGCGATATAGTGAAAAATCTGTGATAAATAATTAAATATAATATTTTTAAAAATCCCACGATACAGTGAGGCTGCAATAAGTGAACAGCAATATAGAGAAGGGTCTACTGTATTTTGTTTTTTTGATGCTATTGTGGATGTGATTATTTTCTTCATTTCTTTTCCAGATATTTCATTGTTATTATATAGAAATGCAACTGCTTTTTGTGTGTTGAGCTTGTACTCTTTAACTCTACTGAACTTATTGATTAGTTATGTTGTATTGCTATATATGTACTCACAGGTTGTTGTCAGGATAACTCAAGAAAGTAAACATGAATAACCTTGGTAGGTCAAGGGCCCTCAAATTGTTCTGGGGAAATGAGCTTTTGTTGAATGTTCATTATGAGTCAGGTACTTTACTAATCAATTAGCTAATCAACTCATTTAATTTCCTCATGAATCCATTACGTGGGTACTGTTTTGATCAGATGAGAAATGAAGATAGAGACTTCCGGCCAAGATGGACATGCTGCATCTTCCTCCACAACTAAGAAGGAATACAACTACGTCAAAACTAGAGACAACCAGAAGTTCCAGAAAATCAAGCTACAAGGAAGTCTAACAAAAAAAGAAATAAAGAAGAAATAATCATCCAGACAAGTAGGAGGGGTGGAGCTGGGGCAGAGAGGATGTGGTGTGGTGGTGGCAGCAGCAGCGGCAGTGGCGGGCTGGCGGAAAGTGCAGTTACATGTTTTTAAAAGTCAGGAGGGACACCTGGGGAGTGTTCCCAGTTCCTGACCAGACCCCCATGACTCACGGTCCCAGAACATGGGGAAATCAAGCCTCATTGATTCTGACTGTGCAAACCAATGGGGGTTAGGGCGGAGGAAGAAACTGCCAGTCTCTCAGCAGAGTCTGCTTGTTTGAAGGGCCCCCATGGTCCTAGAAAGTCTGAAGACCCACCCACTCTGGGAACGACGGCCAGGGCAATAGCTAGAGAGGCACCAGTCCCATACGGAAGTGGGAGAGGTGTTTAAAAAAGGGGCAAGTGCTCAGCAAGCGGCATTGTTCCCTCTCAGACTCCTCCCCCTCATACAGCATTACAACATGGTGAAATGGGTCATTCTGTACTGATGAATCCCTAAGTCTCCACCCCTTACAATGTAACAGGAGTGACAGCTCTATCTAAGACACAGAGTCAAACAAACACAGGAGCCCATCAAGATGAGGAGACAGAGAAGTATGGCCCAAAAGAACGAACGGATCAAGGTTCCAGTGGGAAAACTAAGTGATGAGGAGATAGCCAGCCTAACAGACACAAAATTCAAAACACTGGTGATAAAGATGCTCACAGGCTTGACAGATATGCTTGAGTATGGCAAATGCATAAGGGAAGAAGTGAAGGCTATGCTAAGTGAAACAAAGGAAAATCCACCCAAAACCAATGGTGAAGGGAAGGAAACCAGCCAGGGTTCAAATCAATGATTTGGAACATAAGGAAGAAAAAAAAAACAGTCAATCAGTACAGAATGAGGAAACAAGAATTGAAAAAAGTGAGAAGAGGCTTAGGAACCTCTGGGACAACTTTAAATGTGCCAACATCTGAATCATAGAGGTGCCAGAAGGAGAAGAGGAAGAGCAAGAAGTTGAAAGCTTATATGAAAAAATAATGAAGGAAAATTCCCCAAATTCGGCAAGGAAAATAGACATACAAGTCCAGGAAGCACAGAGAGTCCCAAACAAGCTAAACTCAAAGAGGACCACACCAAGACACATCATAATGAAAATTCCAAAGGTTCAAGATAAAGAGAGAATCTTAAAAGCAGCAAGAGAAAAGCAGATAGTTACCTACAAAGGGTTGCCTATAAGACTACCAGCTGATTTCTCGAAAGAAACTTTGCAGGAAAGAAGGGACTGGCAATAAGTATTCAATGTGATGAAAAGCAAGGAGCTACAACCAAGATTACTCTATCCAACAAAGCTATCATTTAGAAGGGCAGATGAAGTGCTTCCCAGACAATGAAAATAAAAAAAATATTTCATGCATAGTGAACTTGCAACAAAAGAAGAGGAAGCATATTTTAAAAGATGTGGCTACAAGATACAGCCAAAAGAGGAAAACTAGAAACCATTAACTTCATCAAATCCAGTATTAGAACTTGAACTGGCAGAGGAAAAGTTACCTATGATTCTTTCTAGGCAAGAGGTTGTCAGAAGATTGAGAGAAAGAGGAGAACCAATCAGACTATTTGGGGAAACTGATTATGATGCTTTTCAATGTTAAAAAAAAATAGAGATTCTCATGCCAGAAGTTAACAAGGGACTGAGGAATGATCTGAAAGCAGCTTTGGATAAGATTGATCAGCAATACCTCAATGAACTTCTAGGTAATCAGGAACCTGGAAAGGAAGACACACAGAATGATTTGAAAGTTCATGAAGAAACCACCGCAATTGAAGAGTTAGAGGTATTTGGGAGAATGTTTAGGAAAATGTGATGATCATAAAGACATGGACATCATTACAAAATTCCTTAAGTTCCTTCTTGGTGTTTGGGATAAAGAATTGAATGGCAGAGAAGACTATGTGAAGTGCAATGTGCAGGGCAAACTGAACAGTGCTACACAGAAAGACTGAGTCCTATCTCAGACCCCTTTTCAGAAAGCTACGGAAAAGGAATCTTCCTGCTGACATTAAAGAATCCATAACATATATTATTAAATTCATATTGTAGAGAGAATATGTAAAGGCTAATAATGTTTATCTTCAGATGGCCTTTGGAAATGCCCCTTGGCACATCAGTGTCACTATTGTTGGTATACATGCCAGGACTGGTAGGGAAAAGATTTTCTCCAAGCATGTTGCACATGTTTTAAATGATGAAACACAGAGGAAATATATTCAGGGATTGAAGAGGTTAATGACTGTTTGCCAGAAGCACTTTCCTACAGATCCCTCAAAATGTGTGGAGTACAATGCCCTCTGAGATCTGTGTATGATGTGTAGATAACAATAAGAAACTTAAGGCAGCATGGTATGGACTTTTTCTATTACCAGCAGGAACAAGGGAAGAAGAAAAATAGATTTTCTAGACTCTGAGTTCTACCTAATGCAGCTCTTGGTTTTAGGAAGTGTCTCAGTGTTCATATCACATCTGACTGCAAACTGACTTGTCTTGCTTATATTTTAAATAGTTAAAAAACTAAGATCAAAGAGATTTTCCCCCATAATTTAAATGTGTCACAGAAGGGGATTTAAAATGACTCCCTCTAGACCTGAAAGTTGCAGTTAGATGATTAAAAGGGAACATTTGAAGATAGACTTACTTGTTTCTGTAAAATATGATGATTTTCACATTGTTTTTTATGTAATATTTTCAAAAAGTATTTTTATATATTTCAACAAAAAATATGGAACCATTCAATGAAATTTTATAGTCCTTAAATGATGCTGAACTTTTGCCATCTTGATATAGAATCTGAATATAAATGTTGTTATGGTTAACCCAAGTGTTATTTTTCCTGTATTTCAAAACTTGCAGTTTTAATCTTCTAAGGAATGTAAATTTTCATATTTGTTATCTCTTGGGCCACAGAATAACAGGAAATAGAAGTTTGAAAACCAAAAATGGTATGTTATACCAACAGAAGTTCAAATTAAGTAATCTCAGCACATCCAGTTCCAGGTGGGGAAATGGATTGTCAAGCCAGCAAAGAATGGGGACATTTTGATGTTGCTCGTTCTTCCTGGAATAGGACTACCTGCAAGTTCCATCCTCATGAGACCTGGGTTGGACTGCTATTCTCAGCTTCATCCCTCCAAGCAGAAGAGAAAGGTGCCATTACTCTTGTCACTGCCTGCGATAGTAGATCTTGGGTCTGATTTCCCACAAGTCAGGACTTCTGAATCTTGTAGTGTCATACCTAGGTAATTGTGATAAATCACTGTGCTTTAGGAGTTGAGAGAACTCTGTTAATAGAGGAAAGTGGGTGAATACAATGTTACCTGACCAGGTACCAGTGGCAGTACCAGACAGTGGTAAGAGTGGGACTCTGTCTGAAGCCAGAACTTCTAGCTTCAAATTTCAGCTCTCCACCTACCGACTATAGACTGTGAGTAGGTTAATCTTTCTGAGTCTCAGTTTTCTTGTCTGCAAATAGTAGTTAGTAGTCCGTGCCTCCCACCGTCATCATAGTGTTTAAGTAAAATAAAATGCTTAGCTGCTTGGCAAATAAAAGCTCACTTGATACAAGTTGTCTTGTCCTTGTTGTTATTATCAGTGTTGCCAAAGTAGCTGTTATGAACTCCGTGGTCAGGGGCAGTGCGTGCTCACTGAATGATAACAATAATGGTGGTGTTAGCAACAGCAGCCATAATAGACACTCACTGAGCATTTACTACATGTAGGCTCTATGCTGCTCCCACTTTCTGAGTTTACAAGAGTAGAGAATGTGGGAGCTGAGTCAGCTGATTAGGTAGGTGAGTGGATATTCATGATCACTTATTCTGGCCCTCTTGGGTGAAAGCTGGTTTTGGACTTGTGGTCTGTGCCCGTGCCTGTTTGTGCTGGTTATTTGCATGGATGGTGGCTGCGGCAAACTGCCCTAGATTAAGTCAAGTTCCTCATCCCCCAATCCATCCCACTTCCCATCCTGGAAACCATATCTTAGACTTTGCTAAGCTGAGATGACAAAGCCTAGCCACCCCACCCCCCTATTTTTTGGCAGATTGGCAAGAGATATATTTTGGTGTGCTGCAGAATTTTAGTAATTAGTTTATGTGTACCATGAGATGAAAAAAGTTGAAAATCACTGATCTGGACCTTTTGCTATGTAGTCTTACTGTATAGAACTCATTTATAAGTACTGTTGACTGAACACTGCCCACATTACTTTTTGTTTATTCACCAGGACACAGCATGGCAATCAGTTCATTTCACATTGCCTTCCCATTTGCTGTTAGTTAATGTGCCACATAAAGAATAAACAGCATCATGTAACAGCAGTACCTTTTAAAACTAAGTATATGGATAGGTAGTTTAAAAATGTAACATTCTACAGTGCTGTGAATGTTAACCATTTGGGGCTTAGGTGGAGGGAGGCAGGTTCAAAGATGTAGATGCTTCATAGAAAAGTTTTTCATTTCTCTGAAACTGAAGATTATAGGTGACTACAAATATGTTGGTATATTAAAAAATAAAAAAGACCTCTTGCATTCTCTGAAAAAAAAAAAGAAATGAAGATAATTTTGCAGATGGAAAAAATGAGGATCTTACCAAAAGATCACCCAAGCAATAACTGGCAAGTGTGGAATTTGGGGCTTGTTAACTCCAAAGTTTGAATTTGTTCTTCTTCAATCAAGGTGCCTGTTAACTTTATTTGTCCACATCTCAAATCTGACTTGTTGGCTACAGAGCTAAATATATTGCTTCTGTTCTTACTGATGCACTATTATTGAGGAAGATGTTTGCTTAATTGTGGCACATATTTGTGTTTCACCAAGTGCTCAGTATGATTTTTGCAAGCTGTGTCATTTGCCCAGAGGTTATAGAGAAGGTGGGAAAGTAGTGATGATGTCAAAGTCACTTTGTCTGGTATCTTTTTGCCCCTTGCACAGTCAATATCTCAGTTCACACCTAACTGTCCAAGGAGAAGAATAAAAAGAGAAATGACAAGGTAGGTGTGTGACAGGGGAGAGCATGATTCTTCTCCCAGGTAGTTCTTATTCTAACTCCAAACAACATATCACTCAATTTCCTGGAGGATTTAAGTTGGGTGAAAAGAACTAAGATTTTCTTGGGTGTGTATTAGTGCCAGCCTTCTTCTTGTACTATTCCTCCATTATGCATTCAAAAATATCTGTTGAACACTATTAATATAAAACATTGTTATAGACATTGGAGTTGCAACAGTTAACAAAACAGGCAAAATACCTGATGTTCTAGAGCTTATACTCTCCTGAAAAGCAAATAGAATTCTACTTTTTTTCCTCTTCAGCTCTACCCCTAGTTCCAACCTCTGTGTCTTTGCTTTTATTTATTTAGCAAATTGGGGTTCCCAAGTGATAATTTATTTGATAAAAAAGACCTTGCTGCCTAGGAGAAAAATAAAGTTTAAGAAAGACCATTCTAAACGTATCAGAAAATTAGATCTAATGTAGATTCTTAATTTAAACATGATTCTTTGGATCTTAAAAAAAACCCTTTCATTGAAAATTAAACAAATGATTTTTTTCAGAGAACATCATTCTAAATATGAATCTGTTCTGATTAATGGCTTTTGACTCAGACAGCAAGACAGTGATTTAAATTCTTTTATTGTCAAACATGCAACAAAACCCCAAATAAATTAAAATATTATTTAATATAGTTTTAAATTATCAAGTGAAGGTTAACTACAGCACCATTGCTCTCTTATTTAAATTTCATTGCAACTCTGTAAAGTAGCTGCTGTGATCATCTCATTTTGCAGACAAATTAAAGCTTGAAGATATCTAGTTACTTGGTGCTAGGGAGCAGAAGTAGCAGGGCTTACATGAAGATGCATCTGTATTTCATCCATGCAGGCCGTATGTGAAAGAGTTGGGACTTGAATCCAAGTCTGTTTAACTACAAAGCCCAGACATTTTTTCCTTGAGCACATACTCTCTTTTAGGACTAAACATGCCTGAGTTTCTGCTTCTTACGCTGATACCAATGAAAGACAGTGTTCAAGAGACTTCATTAGTTTTTTGGCTAAGAAAGATTTGGAAGAGGAATGTGGTTCCCACTGCATCATGTACCTCCACTGGGCTTCCCAGGATGTCATTTGACCTGAGGCCCTTGGGATTGACCAGGACAAAGAGGGCATGCATTTGAAAGAAGGCAGTCTTGCCTCTTGTCAGATTCCAAGGATTGAATTTCAATCAGCTATAAAGGAAAGGACAAAATTTTAGTTATTTCCACTCCTTGAAGGATTTCTGTGATCCTTGCAAAGACAATCCAGTTTCATGGAAATACAATGAATCTCTTTTAAGAGAAGGGGCATGATGCACACTATGCTTCTGAGAGAAACCAACCAAGCAAGCACTATGTATCTAGTTGACTGTGTGCCAAAATTTCAGTTTCAAGGCATGAAGAATTGTACATTCTTCCTTATTTGCCCCTTAACTCTGGCTTCCTCAAGTAACAATCCCCAGTGTCCTGTGCAGCTAAAATATTCAGCAAGTCATGGGTGTCCTCATTTGGCAGAATGGAACCAGATCATTGACAGCAGATACAGTGAAATCCACCAGATGGTGATGTTTCCAAACAAGGTGATGTGGAGCATGACTTGGAGCTGCCTGGGAGGTCTGAAGTGTTTACTGATGCCAAACTAAAAGAATGCTTCACATGTTGTTCAAAAGTCAAAGGGCATCTCTAAAAGACGTAAAGATGATGGGTCTGTGCAGAGGGAAAAAAACAACTTAAAGCAGGTTGCTTGGGTTCAGAAATCAATCATTCATTCTCTAAACAAGGAACTCTTTAGCCTGCAGGGGATGAAGCCTACGCTCCTGGAGGGCCTTCAGTATTTTACGTTTACAGAAGGAGATACATGACTGAAAATTTGGGCTGATGTCAGACATTTCAGCAAGAAAGCAAGTTCTAATGTCTGTCTTAAAATCAGCCTAGATGAGGCCCCATGTCCCACATGATCTATATCACTTGTTGGCAAACTTTCAGAAAGGGCAAGCCACAGCTTTATTTAGCCCCTCTAATTTAAGGTTATGCATGCCAGGAATACATTTGAGCAATTGAGGTCTCTTGACTCAACCCTTCATGTATATACAGCAAATATGATTTCTTAAGTGTTCAAGGTCATCTTAAAATTCAACTGCAAAGATGATTTGGCCATTTATGTGTGATTTTCTTACTTGACTTTTCCTTGCAGAATATCTTCCTGTACCTTTAATCTACACTGACAAAATATAGCCCCCAGCAGTAACCTTCTTCTCCCAGATTTGTGCCATTTCGTTTTGCATTTCCCAGGGGATTAGAGGGTTTGTTTCCAAAGGGCAAGCCACTGGTATTCTTTTTCCCCAGCCCCCAAGGACCTTCTCTCCTAACTGTGGAGAACTTATAGTTCTTCCCTGTAGGCAGCCTCAAGTCCTGCTAAGAATGTTGTCTAGCAGGCTGAGCACCCTGGACCTATTAGAGACTATCAAAGTATCCTGGGTTCACTCATCCTCTTTGTCTTATCCCTCTTCCCCAGGCTAGTTTATGCATTCTACATACCACTGCTTAAATGTCACCACTGCAGTGGATATGACTTGTCTGATCACCTGTGCTAGATTTCCTTCTTAAATGTGTTCATAAACCCCTTTGTAGCACTAATCACAACTCTAAATTAAAATTATTTAAATATGGTTTAATCTCTATTTTCTATACTAGACTAAGATACATGAGGACAGGGGAAGTATTTATTTTGTTCACCATTATATCTCTAATAGACAATAAAGTTAATCATATAATATTCACTGATAATAAACACTTAAATTTGTCACATTTTTCTATGTGCTTATGAGCGTACTATGTGTTTATTAATTCTTTTAAATTTCATAGCAATCCTATAAAGTGTGCACTATTATTATCATAGTTTGACAGTCAAGGAAATTGAAGCATGGAAAGGTTAAGTAGCTTGCCTAGGGTCACATAGCTAAGAAGTGATAAGGCTGAGTTTTAAACTCAAGTAATAAGGATTCAGAGTTCATGTCTGTAACCATTACACTCTAGTGCCTCTCCCTGAAACTAATACATGAATGGAAATGAGGGAAATTAAATGATGCACCTCTAACATATTCTCCTGTTATGATCAAAAGTATTGCTCTTCTTGAACCTCGGAAATGGTTTGTGTTTGAAACCACAAGCCATATGGAAGTAAACACACATTTATTGGCACTCTCAGTTTAGAGGGGTTCAGCCAAGTAGAAATGTCCTCTGCCAGACTAATGAGAAAATACCTTAGGCTCAAATAAATTTATATCATACATTGAAAAATACATTACTAAAAGTCAAACAGAGATTTTAAAAGATCTTATTTTTAGGACAAGGCAAAGAAGGCTAAATAATACTATATAATTTGGATTAGTTTCAATTATGTGCAATGTAAATTTTTTAATTCAAAAGTTTCCACTCACCTGATTTTTTTAATTTAGAAGAGTAAAATAAAACCTCTACTCAATAAAATAAAAATAAAAATAACTTTAAGTGACCCCAAACAGAAACTCTATGCCTATTAAACAATAATACCCTATTCACTCTCACCTCAGCCCCCAGTAACTTCAAATCTATTTTCCATCTCTGTGAATTTGCTCATAATACATAGTTCATATAAATGGCATCATATAATATGTGATCTCTTCTGTTTTCTTTCACTTAGCCTAGTGTTTTCATGGTTCAAATGAGAGGAGGGAAGTAAAATGCCTCAGGGAATTAGGGGATCCCAGAGTAAGGCAAAGGATATGCAAGACCTTAGGGGAAATGGAAACAAAGAGATGGAGACAGAAATTTTAGAAAATGGACAGAGACAAGGAAACAAGTGACTAAAAAAGTCTGTCTTGGAGTTGTGGGGAGGTGTAGATCTGTGGACAGGGTGGCTAAAGATAAAATGTTAGTCCCATAATTACCAAAGGTGTATCAGAGAAATCACTAGATGTGTGAAATGCTCACAAGCTCCACAATTCAGGAACCATGTTTTTCTTCACTGGGAATATAATTCTGCATTTATTTTCAAAATGAAAGCTTACTTATTTATTTATTTATTTATTATTTTTATTGTTGACACTATTACAGATACCCCCATTTCCCCCCCTCTTTGCACATCTCCACCCAGCCCTTGCTCCCCCTTTCCACCTGGCCATCGCTACATTGTTGTCTGTGTCTATAGGTTATGTATACATGTTCTTTGTCTAGTCCCCTCTTTTTTTTATCCAGTCTCCCCTTTCTTTTCCCCTCTGACAGCTGTCCATGCCATTGTTTCTATTTTGTTCATCAGTTTATTTTGTTCATTAGATTCCATAATAAGTGAGATTATATAGCATTTGTCTTTCTTTGACTGGTTCAATTCACTTAGCATAATAAGCACCAGGTTCATCCACATTCTCACAAAAGGTAAGATTTCCTTCTTTTTTACAGCTGAGTAGTGTTCTATTGTGTTAACAATAGCCAAGATTTGGAAACAGCCCAAGTGCCCATCAGTAGATGAATGGATAAAAAAGCTAAAGGTTTGTTTTTAAAATAAAGCTTCACTTACCTGTGAAATTCTGAAGGTTTTTGATATTCTTCCAGGAATGCTTAGACTGTAGAAATCTTCTTTAGAGTCTTAGAAGGTCAATTTTATAGCTTTAATTTTAAGCTATTTATTCTTGGAAAGTTTATTTCCAAAAACAGCAATGAGATACCACTATATACCTAAATGACTAAAATTTAAAACAAAAACAAAAACAAACAAACAAAAAAACTAATACCAAATGCAGACAAGGATGTAGAGCAACAGGAAATTTAAATTATTGCTGGTGGGAATTCAAAATGGTACATCCACTTTAGAAAACAGTTTTCAAGTTCTTACAAAACTAAACATACTCTTACAATACTATCCAGCAATTACATTCCTTGGTATGTGTCCCAAAGAGATGAAAATTTTCATTCACACAACAACTTGTATATAAATGTTTACAGCAGCTTTATTTATAACTGACAAAACTTGAAAGTAACCAAGATATCTTTTGACAGGTAAATGGATAAACAAGCAGTGGTACATCCAAACAATAGAATATTATTCAGCACTAAAAAGAAATGATAATAAGGCTACAAAAAAAAAAAAAAACCCACTGATAATCCTTAAACATGTATTACTAAGAGAAGAAGCCAATCTGAAAAGGCTATATACTGTTTGATTCTAAAAATATGACATTTGGGAAAAGGAAAAGTTACAGAGACAGTAAAAATAACAGTGGTTGCCAAAGGTTCTAGGGGAGGAAGGGATGAATAAGTGGAGCACAAGATTTTTTAGGACAGTGAAATTATTCCATATGATACCATAATGGTAGACATATGACATTATCCATTTTTTAAAACCCACAGAACTATATAACACAGGGTGAACCCTAATATGAAATATGGGCTTCAGTTAATAATAATGTATCAATATTGATTCATCAATTGTAACACATTTACCACATTAATACCAGGTGTTAATAGCAGGGGAAACTGTGGAGAGTGGAGAGTGAATACTTTCTGCTTAATTTTTCTATAAACCTAAAACTGCTCTATACACAAAGTGTATTAATAAAAAAGGAAAGGAAATAAAAATGCCATGCAACACCCCTAAAATTTTATTTCCCCTTACATAATTTGTGGTTGTTGTTATTTCTTATCCTTACCAGGATAATACCCCAACTAAAAATATGGATTTAATTTGTGAAAAAAAAATCCAAAATAAAGACATAAACTTTGATTTCCAGTAAAACTTTAGGAATTATGTACTGAAGTAACTTAAATCTCCAAGAACAAAGATCATCTAAAATTCTTGGAATAGTACCAAGACTTTCACCACTCAATTCTTTTATGAGGTAGCCAGAGGTTACAGTCTGAATGGAATCTTTACAGTAACCCCTCTTTTGAGGGCTTATTATTTTGACTGGAAGCTTAGCCCTGGAGCAATGATATTTTTTCGTATTTGCTAACTGTAGTTGTTCATAATGTTAGTTTTGAATGTTCTACCCAAGCCATTCTTCCCCACTTATTTCTAGGTTGTTTAAAACAACAGAAATCAATTCTTTCTTAGTTCTGAAGGCCAGAAGTCTAAAATAGGGACATCAGCAGAGCCATTATCCTTCTGAAACTCTGGGTAGAATCTTTTCTCGACTCTTCCTATCTTCTGGTGATAGTCACAATCCTTGGTGTTCCTTGGATTAAAGTTACATCACTTAATCTTAGCCTCTATCATCACATGGCATTGTCCTTATGTATCTGTCTGGGTTTCTTCTCCTCTTATAAGGACACCAGTCATATTGTATTAATGGTCCACCCTACTCTACTATGACTTCATCTTAACTTGATTACATCTACAACAACCCTATTTCTAAATGAGGTCACATTCTGAGATACTGGGGGTTAGACCTTCAATATATGACTTTGGGGAAACACAATTCAACCCATAACACTAACAGAAGAATGAGGTCCTGCTGTGGGTAAATTTTGGTCTCTGGTCTGTAGTAAGGCCTTCTCAAAAATGATATCTTCTACTAAGAATATCTTGGAAATTTTAGATACATCAACAGTCCAACTCTCCTTACCATGTCCAGTATGATTCCTAAAACACCAGTCTAAACATTCATTCAGGGATTCTACCTAGACTATATAGGTCAGGAGCTCTGCAGCTTTTCTTTTCAGTCTCACTGGGTGGCACTATATAGTTTCTTAAAACCATCAAGCCTGCCAACTCATACTACATAGGTAGAACTACCCCAAAACAAGCCTGTAAGCCCTAACTTGTCCACAGTCTGAGTTTTGAAGGTCCTTCCCTAGTCAGTATCCCCCACTGATTTCTGATTCTTTCAGCTTCTGATCTCATGATCTCCCCCACTGATGATTGTTTTGTTTGTCCTTTGGACTTGATGTTCAGCGCCATTTCTCTGGCTTTGACCAATATTTTTCTTCCTGGGTCCCAAATTGAACTTACCAAGGACCATATTGTAATCATGCACTGTAGAAAAATACAATATCTTTCCATACACTAGCACAGCCATTCACAGATAGCACTCCCATTGGATCATAGCACCTTCATGAATCAGAGCCAAACATCAAACTCTAACCTCTAAGATTCTAGACCATTTCTTGTGCTGCCATGAAAAATTCGACCTTCTTTTGACCCAGACATAACAATTATTTTTCTACTAGGAATATATTTCTGCATTTATTTTCAAAACTGAAAGTACATTTTTAAAGTAAACACTTATTTGCCCATGGAATTATGAGGGTTTTATGTAGTTATAAACAAATGTCTTAGGGTGTGAAATTTCCATCAGAATTTTAACAATATCAGTTTCTGCCCTCACACCTACCCTGGAACAACCTTAGGAAAGGTGCCCAATAGCCTCCCAATCACTGTATTCAATCCATTTTTATCAGCCCTCACCATGCTTGACTTTACATTACCATTTGACACTATTGATTACTCCTCATATCTCAAAAATCTGCTCTCTTGACTTAAAAGATATAACCTCTTCTATTTTCTACATTTTCAATGATCACTATTTCACAGGTCCCTTGGTTCTCTCCTTTTCCTCTGAGCATTCTTTAAACATTGGTGATTTCATGGCCTTTTTCTTTGTATTCCTGTTGTCATGCTTCACCCTTTGTGGATGATCCCATTTAATATTATGGCTTCCATTATATATTCATGATTTCCAAGTCTGTATCTCCAGTCTTGTCTTCTTTTCTGAGCTCCAGACCTGTGTATCAGGTTACTGAATGAACATCTCTATACTAGGATAATCTATGGGTATCACAGATTTAACATGTCCAAACAAATCTCACTTATTGCCTATATTGCCTACCTCAATGAAAGTACCATCAGTTTAGATTTTTCCACCCATCTCACCCCTCACATCTAATCTACAAGCTCTGCCTCTCTTAATTGACCTTTTCTCTTTGTACTTCCTATATTTACCCTAGTTTGAGCCTTTATTATACTCTGCTTGGACTATTTTAAAAGCTTTCTGCATGTTTTGTCTCTCACTCCAAAACCCCTGGCACTCAGAGTGAAAATGTCACATCATGAAACTCTTCAGCTGCTTTCCATTGCTTATAGGCTAAAGTTCAGTTTCCTAAGTGAGGCATTCACTTAATGGTGGCCTCTTTTGAACTTTTTATCTATTGATTTGCTACACTTCCTCCCCAAAGTTCCAATCATATCAAAATACTTATAGAATCCCAAAGTGTATTATTGTTTTATGCCTTTACTTAAACTTCTTTCTCTCTAACCAGAAGGCTCTCCCTTCTTCACCCCACAAGATTACTTAGAAAAGGCTCAGAGCTAGATGTACTGTCTGAAGATCAGATAAAAAAGGTGGATCTATGTGAGAGCTTACTCCTACGGGAAGTCCCAGTACACATTCTATTTAACAATTGCCCCCTTTGCATTTGGGCCCTGGAGCACTATAGCATAGTGACCCTGGATCCATGCCAGAAGCTTCAGGGCAAAGATAACTTCTGTGGTGGGCTCTTCCGGATGTGTGTCAGTTCCTAGTGAGGCTTTGAGTCTGCCAAGTTCTCAGGCTGGACCTCCTGTTTGTAGGCTGACTGCGTCTCCATGCCCTAGGTGCTAACATTGTGAAGGTTTCTACCAAGGGGAGGGGTTCGGTTTTCCACAGTTCCACAGACAGTTAGACATACCTTGCCTTAGGACCTGACTCAGAACAAATTGGTGACTGAACAGTTAATAACCCTATTGGTCCTGGGCTGCCTTGTGCCTGGCACATAGTATTCAACCTGCAAAGGGCTTCTTTTTCTAAATAACTTAAATAATGGGCTCTCTCTCTCATCACTTCTATCAGCATTTAATCAATCAGCCAATATTTATTGACAGAGTACTATATACACCAGGCACTCTACAATACTGAGGACAGAGCAATGTACAAAAAAACAGGCACACACACACACACACACACACACACACACACACCACTGCCTTCTTCGCAGCTTACCATGTGGGAGACAGTCATTAAATACAAAGATATATAAATATTTCCTTAATAATAGTTGTGAAGAAAAAGTACAATGAAACAAAATACAGGGTTCTATGAAGGAACTGGGCCTTTATTAGCCTAATTTATCAGAGAAATAAAGTTCCTCAAATGAGTACAAAACAACTTAAAATTTTAAGTCTTCTTCTCTATTTGTATGAGTCTTTATACATTAAAGCTACTAACCCCTTGTCTACAATATTTGTTACAATTATTTTACAAGTTTTAAAAATCTAAAAAACAGATATATTTGAATATTATAGGTCAATTATGTAGATGTCCCCATTTGATTTGATTTTGCCTAATGATTAAGTTCATGTTATGCATTTTGGGTACAGTGATTACAGAAATGATGTTTTAGACTTTTCATTGCATCCTAGAAAGAAGCCTATGATTTTAATGTATTTTAAAAATTATCATGTTCACTTTGATCACTTGATTAAGGTAGTATCTGCCAGTCTCTTTCTCTATTAAGATGCTCTGTTTTTCTGTGTATTATTATTTTTTATTCATCAGCTATCTTTCCACCCACTAGAATATAAACTATATAAAAGCAGAGTTTTATTTGTTTTGTATAACTGTATTCTTAGTGTCCTGAACCATGGCTGGGACAGAGTAAATTTTACATTGGTGTATGTTGAATAAATAGCTGAAGGGGCTCTACATAATCTGGCCTCATTTCTCCATTCATTCGCTCTTCATGCTCTACAGAGCACACTTTATTATCCCCTGTTCATTTACCTGCACTCCTGATTACACTGTAAGCTCCATCAGGGCTGGGATCTCACTCACCACAGAATCTTCAGCATCCAGCACATTACCTGGTACCAGAGTTGGCACTCAACAAATGTTTGTTGAAGGAATGAAATTTTATAGGTATTCAGAAGGTTCTGAATAAGGAGGAAGATCACTTTTAGTTGGATGAATTGATAAGAAAAGCTTCATAAACAGATGACATTTAAACAAGCCCTTTAAAATGATAGAGCTTTTTGAAGTAATTCAGGTAATCCTGGAGGCAACAGAGTGCCTAAAGATATTTAAGTACCAAAATTAACAAAATGAAAAAAAATCATACAGTCATATAAATGGATGTAGACAAGACATTTGACAAAATCCAATATCCATGTATGATAAAAAACTTTCAACAAAGTGGATATAAAGGAAACATACCTCAAAATAATAAAGGCCACATATGATAAGCTCACAGCTAACATCATACTCAATGGTGAAAAGCTGAAAGCTTTTCTTCTAAGATCAGGAACAGGACAAGGATACCCACTCTCACCAGTTTTATTCAACATAGATAGTATTTGAAGTCCTAACCACAGCAGAAAGGCAAAAAAAAAAGGAAATAAAATGTATCTAAATTAAAGAGAAAAAGGTAAAACTATCACTATTTGCAGATAACATGATACCATATATAGAAAAACCTTAAAGATGCTATCAAAAAACCCTGTTAGAACTAATAAATGAATTCAGTGAAATTGCAGGAGACAAAATTAATACATAAAACTGTGACATTTCTATACATTAATAATAAACATCAAAAAGAGAAATTAAGAAAATAACCCCATTTACAATTGCAGCAAAAATACCTAATAATAAATTTAAACATGGGGGTAAAAGACATGTACACTGAAACTATATGACATTGATAAAAAAACTGAAGAAGAAAAAGAAATAGGAAAATATTCCATGATTATTAATTTGAAGAATTAATATTGTTAAAATATCTATACTACCCAAAGCAATCTACAGATTCAATGCAATTTATATTAAAATTCCAAAGGCATTTTTCACAGAAGTAGAACAAATAATCCTAAAATTTATATACAATGACAAGAGACCCTGAATAGTTAAAGCAATCTTGTGAAGGAGAATAAAGCTGTAGGTATCACAGCCCTGATTTCAAACTATATTACAGAGCTATAATAATTAAAACAGTACAGTATGATATTGGCATTAAAAACAGACAGAGAGATTAATGGAACAAAAGAGATAGGCCAGAAATAAACACAAACATATATGAAGAATTAATTTATACCAAAAGATCCAAGGATATACAGTGGGAAAAGGACAGTCACTTCAATAAAGGGTATTGGCAAAACTGGACAGCCACATACAAAAGAATGAAACTTGATTATTATACAACATACTTAAAAATTAACTCAATATGATTTAAAAAGTTGAATGTAAGACCTGAAACCATACAAATTCTTGAAAAAAGTTAACAGTGAACTCCTTGATATTGCTCTTCAGCATGTTTTTGTGGATATGACTTCAAAAGCAAAGAAAACAAAAGCAAAAATAAACAAATGAGACTACATCAAACTAAACAGCAATGGAAACCATCAACAGATGAAAAGGCATCCTACTGAATGGGAGAAATTTGCAAACATTACATCCAATAAGAGGTTAATGTTAAAAATATATAAGGAACTCACACAACTCAACATAAAAAAAAAAAAAAAAAAACATTTAAAAAATGGGCGGACAGACTGTTAAACCAAGCACGCCATTGTCCGGGGACAGCCAACTGACATGGAGTCTGCACGGTCCTTCCCCATGTGGGAAGGCCACCCTTCCCGCTACACCTCCACTCTTATTAGGGATTTCTGGACCCAAGGGTAGGTAGGACGATGACCATGTCCAGCTCGAAGCAGCTAGAGGAGCACGAGACCTTTGCCCATTGTCCTTTAAAAGCTTATAAAGGGCCTTAAGTCTGAGAAGGGGGAATTGTTATTTTTATTGTTATAAAAATTAATTAATTAATTTTTTTAATGGGCAGAAAGATATCAAAATTACAACTAAACTACAGAGCGACCTTCACTCAGAGCCATCAGAAATTGAGTTGAATGGAAGTTTGACAACTGTGAAATTGAATAAATCACATCTATCCAGACTGATAGAAAGGGCGGAGACATGGAACAGGCGATTCCCAAATCCATGTGCGGTGGATAAAAATTCAGGAGGGATATCTTGAGAGCAAAGAGCTCAGGTCAACATGCAGTCCCCCAGTGACAGAAAGATAAGTCCCCAAAACTTCCGGATGCAAAACCAGCGGAGATTGAGTCAGTGGAAGAAACTTCTGGAGTCCCAAGCAGTTCCTCTTAAAGAACCCATACATGAGCTTACACAGACTCACTCCCTCTGAGCTCCACCACCAGGGTAGCAACTTGAAAGGCACCAGTGGCCTACAGGGAGAAACTGAAGTGTCTGGCATCAAGGAGAGAGCTGGGTGACAGCTTTCTCACATACAAAAAGGTGGACAGAGGCTATTGTTCCTTTTCTGACCCCCCCCCAAATAGCCACAGAGCAAATGCCATATCTGAGACTCCATCCACCTGGCTAACACTGTTTGCCCCACCCTGGAGACCCCCTGAGACTACCCCACCCAACTTATGGGCCCACCCAAGCTGTTGGCAGTGGCTTTTCCATATGAATGTCTGAACTTGGCTCATGCTTCACAACTTCCTAAATCCTCTGAAGTAACAACAGCCAGCCTCACTGAGCCCCCAGCCCCTGTACCTCTTGCTAAGTGTTCCAAGGCCTGGCACTATCAGCAGCCAGCTTAAGGTAACAGCTTAGCTTCACTTGGAAACCTCCAAGCCCAGCAGAAGTAGCAGCCATTTGCAGATTGCTTTACAGATCATGCAGAGTGGCCTGAAGCAGAACATAAATTGGACATAAACTTGGCCTGCACCACACGGGAAACCCCAGAGGCTGCACACCCAGTGGACAGCTACAGACCACGTTACCACCACCACCCTGACCCTGCACAGCTGATCTTCCACAGAGGGTAGAGGTTGGTGATCAGTGGCCACAGCCAATCCTTATGGCTGACTGGTTTGGGTAAGTCCCTCCCATTGACCTACCACAGAAACAAAGGCTCAACTACAAAAGGAAAGTGTACTCAGACCACACTAAGGGCACACCTCAACTACCTAGGTTGGGTGATAAGGGAGGCTGTGCCACTGGACCCTACAGGACACCTGCTACAATGGGCCATACTAACTTTGTTAAATGGAGCAATATTGGCTGTAGGTCCTTGCTTTTCATGACTTTGAATATTTCTTGCCAATCTCTTCCAGCCTGCAAAGTTTCTTTTGATAAATCAGCTGACATTCTTATGGGAACTTCCCTGTAGGTAACTAACTGCTTTTCTCTTGCTGCTTTTAAGATTCTCTCTTGATCTTTAACCTTTGACATTTTAATTATGATGTGTCTTGGAGTGGCTCTCTTTGCATTCATCTTGTTTGGGACTCTCTGTGCTTCCTGGACTTGCAAGTCTATTTCCTTCACCAAATTGGGGAGGTTTCCTTTTATTATTTTTTCAAATAGATTTCCAATTTATTGCTCTTTCTCTTCACTTTCTGGAACCCCTCTGATGCGAATGTTGAAATGCTTGAAGTTGTCACAGAGGCTGCTTATAACACCCTCATTTTTTTGGATTCTTTTTTCTTCTTGTTCTGACTGGTTTTTTTTTTTTTTTTTTTTTTTTGTTGTTGTTGTTGTTGTTTTGTTTTGTTTTGTTTTTGCTTCCTTATGTTCCAAATCATTGATTTGATTCTTGGCTTCATCTATACTGCTGTTTTTCCCTTATAAATTGTTATTTATTTCAACTAGCGTATCCTTCATTTCTGAATGGGTCTTTTTCATGCTGCCGAGGTCCTTACTGAGTTCCTTGAGCATCCTTGTAATCAGTGTTTTGAACTCTGCATCTGATAGATTGCTTGTCTCCATTTTTGTTTAGCTCTTTTGCCGAAGTTTTGATCTGTCCTTTCATTTGGGCCATGTTTCTTTGTCTCCTCATTTTGGAAGCCTCCTTGTGTTTGTTTCTATATATTAGGTAGAGCTGCTTTGACTCCCTGTGTTGGTAGTGTGGTCTAATGTAGCATGTGTCCTGTAGGGTCCAGTGGTACAGCCTCCTCTATCACCCAAGCTGGGTACTTGAGGTGTGATCTTCAAGTGTATATACCCTCCTTGAGTAGTTGAGCCTTGGTTGCTATTGACAGATCAATGAGAGGGATTTACCCAGGCCAGTCAGCTGCAAAGATTGGCTGTGGCTACTGACCACCAACATCCACTCTCCATGGATGATAAGCTGTGCAGGGGCAGGATGGTGGTGTTCTGACATAGTCTGTAGCTGTCCACTGGATGTGCTGGCCTTGGGCTTTCCGGGGTGGTGTAGGCCAAGGTAAGCCCCCACCTGTGTTTTGCTCAGGACCACCCTGCCTGAGCTAAAAAGCAATCTGAGACAGCTGCCACTTGTTCTGGGCTTGTAGATTCCCAGGAGAAGCCAAGCTATGAATCTAGACTGGCTGCTGATAGTGCCAGGTCTGGGACTCACTGAGACCAGCTATTGCTTGTTTGAGAGAATTTAGGAAGTAGTGCAATATGAGCCAAGACCAGCCATTCATAAGGAAAAGCAGCCTGGGTGGGCCCATAATTTGGGTGGGGTGAAGTCTCTGTGAATGACCTAGGCTGGTCAAACAGTGTTAGCCAGGTTGATGGATATGGCACCAGCCTGCTGGATCCATGGCTTTGTAGGGGAAGAGTTGAGGAAAGGGACAATGGCCTTTCCTCACCCCAATGCCAGACACTTCAGCATCTCCCAGCATGCCACTGGTGCCTTTCAAGTTGCCACCCCCGTGCTGGAGCTCAGAGATAGTAAGTCTGAGTAGGTGAGTCTGTGTGTGGGTTCTTTATGAGGATCTGCTTGGGGCTCCAGAAGTTTCTTCCACCAACTCAATCCCCACTGATTTTTGCAGCAGGATGTTGTGAGGAGTTATATTCCTGACACTGAAACCTTGGGCTAGGGGGCCTGGTGTGGGGCTGGGACTCCTTGTTCCCAATATATCCTTCCTGCATTTTTATCCTCCACACATGGGTGTGGGACCAGGCCATTCCATGTCTGCACCCCTCCTACCAGTCCATATGGATGCAGTTTCTTTAATTCCATTGTTGTCAGACTTCTGTTCAACTCAATTTCTGACAGTTCTGAGTCATGGTTGTTCTATACTTCAGTTATAATTTTGAAGTGATTGTGCAAAGAATTGAGCCATGTCTGCCTATGCTGCCATCTTGACTGGAAGTCCTGAATGGCTTCTTTCACTTAAAATATTGTTTTCAAGGTTCATTCAAATTGTAGTATGTTAAGTGTTTTATCTCTTTTTATGGTTAAATATTTCACTGTGTGAATATACTGCATTTTTATCTGTTCATCCATTGATAGACAACTTGGTTTTATTCCACCTTTTGACTATTATGAATAATGGTGATATAAACCATTCAAGTACAGGTATTTATGTACATATATGCTTTCACTTGTCTTAGGTATATGCCTAAGAGTGAAATTGCTGGATCATATGGTAACTCTATATTTAATAATTTAAGGAACTGCTAGGCTGTTTTACTTAGGGAGTTTCTAGAATATACTAATGCCATGCCCACTCCACCCATCCTTTATCCTCTGACCAAATAAATCATACTCCCTGGGGTTGGTTCCAAGTTGATTCCAATAACCTCCATCAGTAGGTTCCAGTGTGCAATCTGCATTGAGTACCACTGCACTACATCGTGATCTAATGATATTGATATATGGCACTACTTTTGAAGAGTCATTAGCCATAAGGATTCAATGGGAAACCAGTGGTGCTTGAATATTTATTCGTTAGCTAAGCCAACCACCCTGATGACTCATGATTCTGGGAAGAGAATCTCTGACTAGAAGCTCTAACTTGTAGCTCTTTTTTCTGTCACCAAGGCTGATCTTCAGAACAGGAAGATCAAGAAACAAATTTTGGGCTGGATTATCAATGTATTGAGAAGGCATTGATTCCACACATTGTTTGTCACAGTGCCTAGAATGATACTATGAAAAATTCCCTCACTGGAGTCTGGAAAAATAATGGGTCTTCAAGATTTCCTTAAGAAATAGCAAAGCTCCTTGGTAGAAAGGAAGTTGACAAGGAGAGAGAGAGCCAGGTGAAGACATGACTTCTTTTTGGCAAGGGGAAAAGGAGGAGGAATTGACAGGAATTATTGCTTGCCTTCTTTCAGCCTCTTTCTGCCCTTAGGCTGTTTCAAGTTCTCACATTTCTGCAGAGTGAGATACTTTCTGACTCTGCCAGCAGGGGACACTAGGGGCATGGATGGAGTGCGAAGGTAAAAAGATACATCCTGGATTTCATTATTCCACCTAAGGAGACACCCCCCCCCATTTAGCTTAGCTTGGTACCAGGTGATATATAGCTGAAGATTTTCAAAATATGTTTAGGAGGATGCTTACAGCAAAACACACTGAATCAGTTGCTAATTATGAATTCTCTGCTCACTTCACATTGCTTCCAGGCCTTTGCCTCGATGACATTTCACCTCAATTTGTTTCAAAAGAATTTCCAAACGTTTGGTATTTCCACCATTTCTCATTTTGAACATGTTTGTAGTTTAGATATGTGCGAAATGTTTTTATATGTGTTAGTTACAATTTTGACCCTTAAAAATCTCTGTGAGATATTATTGCCTCTATTTACAGATAAGAAAACTGAGGCTTAGAGATGGTTAGGTGACTTACTCAGACACACTACAGTTTCAGGCAGAAATGGAACTAGACTTTGAGCCTTCTGATCCAATGCTATTTCTTCTCTACCTTACCTAGATGAATGTTCAATATGCCTTGCGAAGTATCTATAAGTAAAAGAATCAACACCAAATATAATTTTGTGACTGTTTTTGCCCTCAAATTTCTCCAACCCCTGAACTTTTAATAGGAGTAAATCAAGTGACATTAAATAACCAGTTGCATTATCATAACAAATTTACAATGGTAATGATTATTTTGTTTATTTTTAATATTTTCCATTATCATTTTATGTAATAGTTTTCAAATTCTTTTAAAGTCCTGAATATTTTTGGAAATGTAAATACAATGGGTTGTTTATTCATATAAAAGGGCATACATGGAAATTTTCTCTTTTTTAAGTTAATCTTTATTGTATTTTTTTCATTAGCATTTACTCCCCTTATGCCTCCATCCGCTCAGCAATCACTGTGGTGAAAATGTGTATATAAGTCAGAGGATTCATGAAGCCCATCTTTGGACCCCAGGTTATGAACAAATAAGGGGAATAGGAACAGAAAAAAGGAAACATGACTGTGTTTGTCCATGACTGAGGGTTAGGAAGACAGATATGACAAATTACAAAGTAGAGCAAATTTCAGCTGGAATGTTTGACAAAACAGACCATTTAGTTGGGCTGGAAAAAATAATGAAGCTACAAGGTGGCTGCCAGACTTGGAGGAAAAAGATGGGGAATGGGAATTGAGGTCTTGATGAAAGTGAAAAACATGTTGGAACCAGGTAAAGGTGTGAGTGATTGTGATTAGAAAGGGAGGGGATTCTCAGAATAAGAAATTTCAGAGATAGAGCTCTCTCCTCTGAGCTTCAAAGATGGGTATCCAGTTGCCTATTTTAACATATTCCCTTGGATACTTGACAGAGCTCAAAATTTATCCTTGCTAAAACAGAATTCTTGATTTCTTTCTTCCATGCCAACACACCTTTCTTCTTATCTTTCCCATCTCAGTTATTGGCACAACCCAGTTGCTGAAGCCAAAAACCTGGGTTAGTCTTGCTTTTTTCTTGTTCCTTTTCACATCTAATCCATCACCTAATCCTGTAAATTTTACTTCATTATGTATCATTATGCATTCTATATTCATCAGCTTCTCTTCATCTCACTTGCCATCAGTCTACTTCAAGATAGGCTAATCTCTTGCCTAGACTACAAGAATAGCCCCTGACAGGGGCTGGGTGGCTCAGTTGGTTGGAGTGTCATCTCATACACCAAAAGTTTGTGGGTTTGATTCCCAGTCAGGGCACATAACTAGATTGAGTTTTTGATCCCTGGCTGGGGCACATACGGGAGGAAACAGATTGATGTCTCTCTCTCATATAGATGTTTCTCTCTCTCTCTTTGTCTCTGTGTGTGTCTCTCTCTCATTCAATAAAAATAATTATTTGTGTGAGGATTACAAAAAAGAAAGAAGAGAATAGCCACCTACCTTGCCTCTCTGCATTAAAAATTGATTTTCCACAATTCGTCTTCCACACAATGGCTATTTGTACTTCTTAATCCCCTCACAATTTCACTCATTTCCCCACGACCCCCTGCTATCGGGCGACCATCAAAATGCTCTCAATATCTATGATTCTGCCTTAGTTCTTCTTGTTTACTTAGTTTGTTTTTTAGATTCAATCGCTGATAGATATGTGCGGGTTTTTTTTTTTAATTTTATTATTCATAGTTGGGATTTCTTTTTGAAGAATAAATCCCTTTAACATTTCATTTGATAATGGTTTGGTGATTGTGAATGCCTTTAGTTTTTTTCTTCTCTGGGAAGCTCTTTATCTGCCTTTTGATTCTAAATGATAGTTTTGCTGGGTAGAGCAATGTTGGCTGTAGGTCTTTGCTTTTTATGACTTACAATATTTCTTGCCAATCCCTTCTAGCCTGCAAAGTTTCTTTTTTTAAACATGCTTTATTGATTATGCTGTTACAGTTGTCCCAATTTCTTTTTCCTTTGTTCCCCTCCACCCAGTGACCCCTCTCCCTCCAGATGTCCCCCCCTCCTTTGTCCATACCCATTGGTTGTGTATATAGTTCTTCTCAACATCTTCCTGTCTACTCCACTCCCTCCTACAATGTTTCTTAATTCCTGTACTATCTCCCTCCCTTTCCCTCTTTCCCCTTCCCTGCTGACTTCCCCCCAAAATGTTCCCCATACCTATAATTCTTTTCCCACTCTCATTGCCTACTTAGTCCACCTTTGTTTTGGTTCCCTAGCTCCTGTTGTTGGTTGTTATGATACAGTTTTCATTTTAATGTTCATAGTTTTGATCCTCTTTCTCCTAAACAAGTTCCTTTAACATTTCATATAACAGTGGTTTGGATATGATGAACTCCTTCAATTTTACTTTGTCCTGGAAGCACTTTCTCTGCCCTTCTATTCTGAATGACAAGTTTCCTAGATAGAGTAATTGTGGTTGTAGGTTTTTGCTTTTCATTATTTTGAATATTTCTTGCCAGTCCCTTTTTGCCTGCAGTTTCTTTTGAGAAATCAGCTGATAGTCTAATTTGGGACCCCTTTGTATGTAATTCTCTTCTTCTCTCTTGCTGCTTTTAAGATTCTCTCTTTATCCTTAATTTTTGACATTTTGATTATAATGTGTCTTGGTGTGGTTCTCCCTGGGTCCAGGTTTTTGGAGCTCTCTATGCTTCCTGGACCTGTAAGTCTATTTCCTTCCCCAAATTAGGGAACTTCTGCTTCATTATTTTTTAACATAAGTTTTCAATTGCTAGTTCTTCTTCTTTACCTTCTGGCAACCCTATGATTCAGATGTTGGCCTGCTTATAGCTGTCACATAGGTTTCTGAGCCTCTCTCATTTTCCTCACTTTTCATTTCCTCTTTCTGCACTGGTTGACTGTTTGTTCCTTCCCTATGTTCCAATTTGTTGATTTGATCCCTGGTTTTCTTTCCTTCGCCACTAGTTTTGTATGTGTTTTTGTTCATTTCAGAAGGACTAGCTTTCATTCCTTCCCTGTCTTGTTTAAGATCTGCTGTTAGGTCTGTAAGCATTGGTATAACCAAAGCTCTGAACTGTGCCTCAGGAAGATTTCCTATCTGCTGAGCCATTAGATTAGATATTTGCTGTCTGATCAGCTGTGTCACCAGGATCTCCACCATGATCTTTGCCATCCTGACAGTTTTGTGTTTACCTTTGCTTCCAGGGCAGGGCTGTCACACCTCCTACGCTATAGGTGGCAGAGCCCCATGCACGCGTCACAACCGAGTGACCATTCTCACCATGCTGTGGCATTTTCTGTGGCGTGGGGGTCCAAGATGGATTCCTGCCTTTCGCTCTCTGCTGAGAGACTGAGAGCCTCCTCCTACACTCCCACCCCCTCCGGGCTTCACAGTCCAAGGCAATGGGGGTCTGACTTCCCTGACGTTGGAATCGCAAGCTGACGGGCCTGGTCCGCAGTTGGGGGTGCTCCGCAGTCCCACTGCCATTGCCACTGCCGCCACCACTGCAAGCACAGCTTGACCTCCCCATCCCAGCTTCACCCCTCCTACCCATCCGGATCAGCACCACTTCTTTATAACTTCATACATTGGACTTCCATTTATTTTCTGGAACTTCTGGTTATTTCTGGTTTTGCAGTAGTTGTGTTCCTTCTTAGCTGTGGAGGGAGACCCAGCATGTTTGTCTAGGCCTCCATTTGGCCAGAAGGCTCCTGTGTGTGTTTCCAAAGTTTCTTTTGATAAATCAGGTGACATTCTTATGGGAATTCCCCTGAAAGTAACTAACTTCTTTTTTCTTGCTGCTTTTAAGATTTTCTCTTGATCTTTAACCTTTGGCATTTTAATTATGATGTGTCTTGGAGTGGCTCTCTTAGCATCCATCTTATTTGGGACTCTCTGTGCTTCCTGAACTTGCAATTCTATTTCCTTCACCAAATTGGGGAGGTTTCCTTTTATTATTTTTTCAAATAGATTTCCAGTTTCTTGCTCTTTCTCTTCACCGTCTGGAACCCCTCTGATGCGGATGTTGAAATGCTTGAAGTTGTCCCAGAGGCTGCTTATACTATCCTCGTTTTTTTTGGATTCTTTTTTTCTTCTTGTTCTGATTGGTTGTTTTTTGCTTCCTTATGTTCCAAATCGTTGATTTGATTCTTGGAGTCATTCACTCTACTGTTGTTACCTTGTAAGTTGTTCTTTATTTCAATTAGCACATCCTTTATTTCTGCTGAATCTTTTTTATGCTATTGAGGTTCTCACTATGTTCCTTGAGCGCCTTTATAATCAATGTCTTGAACTCTGCATCTTATAGATTGCTTCTCTCCATTTTGTTTAGTTCTTTTTCTGGAATTTTGATCTGTTCTTTCATTTGGGCCATATTTCTTTTCTTTCTTTTTTTTACCAACTATGAAATCCATTTATTTTAAATGTAAAATTCAATGGCTTTCATGGGCCATATTTCTTTTCTCCTGATTTTGGAAGCCTCCCTATGTTTGTTTCTATGTATTAGGTAGAGCTACTATTACTCTGTGTCTTGGTGGTATGGCCCAATGTAGCAGGTGTCCTGTAGGGTCCAGTGGCACAGCCTCCCTTATCACCCAACCTAGGTAGTTGAGGTGTGCCCTTAGTGTGGTCTGAGTACACTTTCCTTTTGTAGTTGAGCCTTATTTCTGTGGTAGGTCAATGGGAGGGACTTACCCAAACCAGTCAGCCATAAGGACTGGCTGTGGCCACTGATCACCAACCTCTACCCTCTGTGGAAGATCAGCTGTGCAGGGTCAGGGTGGTGGTGGTAACATGGTCTGTAGCTGTCCACTGGGTGTGCAGCCTCTGGGGTTTCCCATGTGGTGCAGGCCAAGTTTATGTCCAACTTATGTTCTGCTTCAGGCCACTCTGCAAATGGCTGCTACTTCTGCTGGGCTTGGAGGTTTCCAAGTGAAGCTAAGCAGTTACCTTAAGCTGGCTGCTGATAGTGCCAGGTCTTGGAACACTTAGCAAGAGGTACAGGGGCTGGGGGCTCAGTGAGGCTGGCTGTTGTTACTTCAGAGGATTTAGGAAGTTGTGAAGCATGAGCCAAGTTCAGACATTCATATGGAAAAGCCACTGCCAACAGCTTGGGTGGGCCCATAAGTTGGGTGGGGTAGTCTCAGGGGGTCTCCAGGGTGGGGCAAACAGTGTTAGCCAGGTGGATGGAGTCTCAGATATGGCATTTGCTCTGTGGCTATTTTGGGGGGGGTCAGAAAAGGAACAATAGCCTCTGTCCACCTTTTTGTATGTGAGAAAGCTGTCACCCAGCTCTCTCCTTGATGCCAGACACTTCAGTTTCTCCCTGTAGGCCACTGGTGCCTTTCAAGTTGCTACCCTGGTGGTGGAGCTCAGAGGGAGTGAGTCTGTGTAAGCTCATGTATGGGTTCTTTAAGAGGAACTGCTTGGGACTCCAGAAGTTTCTTCCACTGACTCAATCTCCGCTGGTTTTGCATCCGGAAGTTTTGGGGACTTATCTTTCTGTCACTGGGGGACTGCATGTTGACCTGAGCTCTTTGCTCTCAAGATATCCCTCCTGAATTTTTATCCACCGCACATGGATTTGGGAATCACCTGTTCCATGTCTCCGCCCTTTCTATCAGTCTGGATAGATGTGATTTATTCAATTTCACAGTTGTCAAACTTCCATTCAACTCAATTTCTGATGGCTCTGAGTGAAGGTCGCTCTGTAGTTTAGTTGTAATTTTGATATCTTTCTGCCCATTAAAAAATTAATTAGTTAATTATGATGTGTCTTGGAGTGGCTCTCTTTGTATCCATCTTGTTTGGGACTCTCTGCTTCCCGGACTTGCAAGTCTATTTCCTTCACCAAATTGGGGATATAATAATATATTATATTATATTATTCCTTTAATATTAAAGCCAGAATAAGAAAATTTGTAAAGACAGTAGGCAGATTAGTAGTTGTTTAGGGCAAGTGTGGAGGATGGGGAAATAGCAAGGTGATAGCAAATAAGTATGGGATTTCTTTTCAAGATGATGAAAATGTTCTGAAATGGACTCTGCTGAAGGCTGCACATATCTGTGAATATTCTACTCACTGAAATGGGTAAATTGTATGGTGTAAATTATATCTTAGTATAGCTGTTTAAAAGGGAGAGAGAAAAATACTCCCCAGGTGATGTTAATGTGTAGCTGAGTTTGAGAACCACTGATGTAGTTGAAGGAGCATGCACTTGAACTTAGACAGACGAACAAAATGACTGTATCTTGAGGTGACCCAGCTGTGGCTCTCTGAGCCTCATTTTGCTCATCTGAGGAGTGAGGATATAATTTCTGTCTCATAGGCTTGGAAGGATTTAGTGTGGAAAACAAATGAAAGTATGTGTACAGTCTGACACTTAGTAACCTGGCACTCTATTAGAGGAAGCTATTGCCATAATTGTTTTTCTTTTCTGCCTGAGGGCTCAGAAGGCCAGCATTAGAAATATCAGTTCTCACTGCACAAGCTGAAAGGAAGCAATCTGAAGAGTGGAGGGGAAAAAGCAAAATATATTATCTGAACGTAGACTCAATAAATGTCCTCTGTGCTGTTAATAATTTTTGGCCCCATCACAAAGCCCACATTCTTCCCATGAGTGAGACTGCAGAGTCATTGTTCACTAAGGGGATGTGTTACTTCTTTTTGCCTTTAAAACTCATGGAAAATAAAACACAAGTCCATAGTAGATCTATTGACATTCCCTTGCATTTCATAATATATTTGCCATCAAATTCTGTCAAATCTATCACTGTAATATGTATCTTAAATCCACTCACTTATATGCATTTTCACTAACACTAGCCTAAACCAGGCCTCTTAACACTTCTCACCTAATGATAGCAACATCTTCCTTAATAACCTCCTTCCTTTTCCCCTTCAACTCCACCCAGCAGCCAGATTGATCATTGTAACATACCATTCTGATGGGACTTCCCTTGTTTAAAGAGTTCTCAATGGCTTAAAACCTTTTTCAGTATTTCTGTATAGCTCTTAAAGTTCAATCTCTGCCTAACCCTTCAGTCTTATCTCTTGTTACTCCCTGTGTCCTAAACCTCTTTTACGACTGTACATTTCTCTCCAGTTCCACTCACTTGAGTGCAGTCTGCCATCACACTTAATCTGGACTCTTGTACAGCCTGCTAACAGGTATCCTTGGCTTTAGCCATGCTGCCTTTCAAAGAACCTTTTATGTAGCATACAGTGTGATTCCATTGCTTATAACCCTTCTTTGCCTAACAATTTTCCTACAGATAAAAGTCAAGCTTCTTAACAGAGCTACAAGACCTTCCATGATTTTATCCTGCCAATTTTCCCGTCCTGTTTCCTCACTGCGGATGCCTGTACTCCTACAGTTTTCCATATACATCACTTTTTTCCTATCCTTGGATCTTTGTGAACATTCTTGCATTCTCCTGGAATTTCCTTCCTCTGTTCTTGTATGTCCAAATCCCCTAGAGCCTTCAAGGCCTAGTTTAAATGATACCTTTTTTCAGAACTTCTCTCCAAACTCCCCCAAATACCACTGCTTTCTCATTTTTTTGAATCCTCATTATGCATACTTTCTGTCTATTCCCACTAATTTCTTATTTATCATTATATCTAGGATGCACCTCTCTGTCTTGGAGTTACTTTTATGGTTGCTATTTAGCTAGAAAGGGGGAGAAAAGGGAACTAGACATTGAGTTTAATAAACTGGGAAGCAGGAGCCTGCTTGCTAGCCAGGAAGCTACAGTTTTACACTACAGGTGGCCACAGCATTGTGTTCTGCCAAGGGGATTAACATTCCTCCCTTCCCCTCTCTGGTACCAGATACCCAGGTGGGAGCAGGGGAAGGCAGGCATTGGTGTAATAGAAGGGAAAATGGGGCAGGGGTAGGTGCTAGACCAAAGAGGCTTGTCAGTCTATCCTGGGGAAAGAAGAAATTGGTTGGGAGGTAAATCCATCCAAAGCCTGCAGAAGCCTGGGAAGTTGATTGGTTCTTTTGAAAGGGTACCTGGTATGTCCCAAGCCCAAGCTAATATAATCAATCACAGGGGAACAAAGAAATTACATTCTTTCCCATCAAGTGATGCATACACCCAGTCATTTATGCACTCTCTTGCCCGGGGGCATGCAACAGTGTGAGTCTAGCAGCCACCTAGCTCACAGCAGACGGTGTGGGGTCCAAAAGGATGAAGCTGCAACATGCTTGCCCCATGTGCTCATGTGTTCTCTCTCCATAGCCATGTGGCCATCTCAGTTACCTGGCTGGCAGCAATGTGGACTCTGCCACCAAAATGGTGGGAAACAAGCTAAATTACCTGGATGGGGACTGAGACCGCTTAGCAGCCACCTGTGGGCTTCAAAGGACTAAGATTTAATATGAAGGAGAAACTGGACACTGGCTTTTCTCTTGGCCTTGCTGAGGACACGGTTGGACTTTTTCCATGGTGGGACAGAGGGATATGGGACATTGGAAATCCAGGTGAAGCTTCTATTTCCACATGAATAAACCATCTTGCCACCCCACAATCTCCTATGCCTGTGTCCTTGGAATGCTTTTCCTCGTGATCACGTGGGAAGGCCAAATATCCACTGACAACAGTCAGATTGTTGAGGCTTAACCACAAGGTCCTAACTGAGGCTCAAACAAGAAAGTAGATGACCTGGGAAAACCCTAAAGATGCTTTGATAGGAATGGCCGTGCAAATTGTTAGGCATGGTGAGTGTACTAGCGATAGAAGCTCCTTGGCTTTCTGAGTTGGATTAGAGTCATCCCTGCTAGGTGGACCTACTGTGTAAATTTAGAATAGTGGAGTTAAGTCAAAAGGAGAGGAGTTGCTATAAAGTTGAAAAATAGAATCAAAGATCCTTGGCAGGAGCCGAGCTCTAACTGGAAGTGTGTTATAAAGGTGTGCTGGGTATATACTTCTGTATATACACATATGTATGTAAATGTGTGCATGAGTGCTTATTTTCTATAGGAATGAGTGATTACATACGTATGTGAGTTCAAGTATGTGAATATATGCACCTGGGAATGATTATGAATATATTAAATATGGTTATATATTTGTGTACTGTTGGTGGTAGGGAGGGTCTTAACTTGAGTCTAAGCGGTGTCAATTGCTTGCATTGAACATGCCTGGGCATGGCTGGAAAACTGGTGAGACAAGCCTGTCAGAAATGTATATGTATTAAAGGACTAAGGAGCCTCTTGGGAGTTAATTTATTCTAGGGAAATAAAGAGCCATGTATACAAAGTTGGCCTAGTAAGAAAACTTTAGACATGAGAGGGGAAAGACAATTCTGATTAGAGCATAGTACTGTCACTTAAATTTGTCTCCAGGCATATGTTCATGTATCCAAATTCAGAGCCTTATGGCAATGCAAGAATATGTACTCAAGAATTATAAGAGCTATTTTTTTACAAAAGCATTTTGTCATTTAGGGCACAAGTGTGATTGCTTTAGGACTTCAATAATTCATTTATATATTCAGTCAAGAAACATTTACTTAACCAGATATTGTACTAGGTGTTGGGAATATAGTGGTAAACAAAGCAGACAGACCTTAAATTCAAGCGTGGCCTAAGTAGATACATTGTCTGCCAAATCATACCAAATATCATATACTTTGACATTCATAGGCAGAATCACAACTAGTCTATACTGTGTCTTTGCACAAATTAGAAAATGACACTTGTTCTAGGCAGCCCTATTGCTTGGTGAGGAGCAATTGACCTCTCTGAGAAGGTGAATTTTAAATAGGTATTCACTCCCTTACCTGGTACAGATTAAACAACACTGGCATAATGTATGGCAGGGGAACACAGGTTGGATTTCAGATTCTTTTAATTCTCTCTGCTAGGCATCTCTTTTGTGATCTGGAAGCTGCCCAACTGGCCACGGTAGTCTTGCTCCAAGGCTCCAACGTATCAACAGTTGCTCTGGGCACAAGATAGTGGTGCCTAGCACTAATTTTGGTGGTATCTATAAAAAGCCACTACCAGAGAAACTATTACCACATTTAATATATTCATAATCATACCCAGGTGCATACATTCACATACTTGAACTCACATATGTATATAATCACTCATACCTATAGAAAATAAGCACTCATGCACACATTTACATACATATGTGTATATACAGAAGTGTATACCCAGCACACCTTTATAACACACTTCCAGTTAGAGCTCGGCTCCTGCCAAGGATCTTTGATTCCATTTTTCAACTCTATAGCAACTCCCCTCCACTATTCTAAATTTACACAGAAGGCCCACCTAGCAGAGATGACTCTAATCCAACTCAGAAAGCTAAGCAGTTTCTATCGCAAGTACACTCACTATGCCTAAGATTTGCATGGCCATTCCTATCAAAGTATCTTCGGGGTTTGTCCAGGTCATCTACTTTCTTGTTTGAGCACAGTTAGGACCTTGTGGTTAAGCCTCAACAATCTGACTGTTGTCAGTGGATATTTGGCTTTTCCACATGATCATGAGGAAAGCATTTTAGGCCAAACATCATAAGAAGAGTTGATGAGCAAAGAAAATGATAAATGTGTGGGAATAAAGAGTTATTAATAATTAAAATAATTAAACCATAAGTTTTTAAAAACAAGATAATTTAAATATACAACAATAAAATGATATTTCTGTTTCTTTATTTGCATATATTTTGTTACCAGTAAACTAGAACACTGTTTATGGCCATATATACATCTTTTTCTTTGAAATTTATCATTGTCCAATTTTCTCTTGAGGTTTTATGTTTTTCTCCATATATGAGTTTTTAAAGGTATTTTAATGCTATTAACTCCTGTCTATCATATTTGTTATAGTTATTTTTCAATTTTAAAAATCTAGTTAAATCTAAAACTTACCTTTCATTATTTCCTCCATAGCTTTTTAAATTTTATTTTTCAATTAAAGTTACTATTCAATATTATTTTATATTAATTTCAGGTGAACAATATAGTGGTTAGACAATTACGTAATTTTAAAAGTGATTCCCCAATAATTCAAGTAACCCACCTGACATCATACATAGTTATTACAATATTATTGACTGTATTCCCTATGCTGAACTTTACACCCCCATGAATATTTTGCAACTACAAATTTGTACTTCTTAATTCCTTCATCTTTTTTAAACTTAAGTTTTCCCTTTACAGGAAAGTTGATGAGTATTTTTTTCTATATATTTTGGTTTTTCTATATATTTGTTTTTTACATCCTTCTGGGTTTTATTCTGATGCATGTTGTGAGATGAAGCTCTAAGTGACTGACCACCAAAATAGTTAACGAATTACCCAGCATCATTTGTTGTGTATTTTTTCTATATTTTATTAAATTTATTGCGGTGACATTGGTTAATAAAATTATATTGGTTTCAAGTCTACAACTGTATAATATATTACCTGTGTATTGCATTGTGTGTTCACCACCCAAAGTCAAATCTCCTTCCATCACTATATATTTGACCCCCTTTCTTCTCTACTACCCCACCCTTTCCCTCTGGTAACCAACATACTATTTATTGCCTGTGTCTATAAGTTTCTGTATGTTTGTCTTGTTTGTTTACTTGTTACTTGTGACCCAGCAAACCCTCATCTGGGTATCCATCAGAACAATATGAAAACATTTATTTACAAAGATATATACATCACTATGTTTATTGCAGCATTATTTACAGTGCCTAAGACATGGAAACAACCAAAGAGTCTTTGGATAAATGACTGGATAAAGAACATGGGATCCATAAATACAACAGAGTACTTACTTAACCATAAGAAAAAATAACGCACTTCCATTTGAGATAACATGGATAGATATTGATAATATCATGCTAAGCAAAATAAACCAGACCGAAAAAGTCAAGAACCATATTTTACTCGTATGTGGGATATAAAAATGTGTAATTTTTCAATCCTCACATGTTTTAATACCTTATAATATACTAAGTTATATGAACAAGACATATTTGGGGGAATGATCCTTGTCTTTTATTAAACTGTTTATTCTTACAATTGTATCATATTGATTTAAGTACTATAACTTTGTAGTATATTTTCATGAATGCTTAAGATAAGACTTGAGCTTCTTATAACTCTTCTTTTCTTCAAATAATTTGAAAATAACAATGAATATCTAATTGTTTTTCCAAAAGTACATTGATTGATTTGACCCTGAGGCCATATAATTTAACTTTAATAGATCATCGAGGAAATAGGTTACAAGATGATTAAAATGTCTTCAGAGTATGACAGAATCAAAATAAAAATTATATGTAATTTACCTGTTTTAGGATACCCAGAAGAACATAAGATATGGGAAAAAGAGAAATGGCCTTTTCTTCCATGTACTAACTTTTAAGATCTTGATAAACTGACAGAAACAGATCAATTGTGGTGAAGGTTGTACAAGATCCTGACAGTGGTGAGATCTGATGCTTTGGTGTGGAAGAAAGTCTTGAGGTAGCTTAGTGCAGAACTGTAAGTGTAAGGAAGTCCTGATCTCTGAGCCAAAGAAGGCCTTTTAGGAGTAGTTGCCTTGTCTTGTCTATGGTATAGTTCTACAATGTAAATCAATTTGTCTCCCAATGAGACAAATTTAGAGAACAACACACAATAGAATGAAATCTCATGTTACACAGTATAGTTGTGTTCTATGGGATGACTGTTCTCTACAACACGATTAAGCTCTACATTTGATTTGGTAACACGACTATGCATTATTTTCTAATAGGAAATAAATGAACATATCAGAACCCAAATTCTTTGCCGAAGGTAATAGGTATACTTGTTTCTAACACAACCATGGAAACCTTAACAAGAAGCTGAAGCCCTTAACTCTGCTTACATCAATGAAAGATATTATACTTAGGTGCTGATGTGCACATCTACATAAAAGATGGAAAATATTCATTCAGGAGGAGTAAGGAATATCTTGATTTGGGGGAGAGAGGCAGGAATTTACACATATAGTTTGCAAGGATTTGAGGAGTGAGAAACTTGATATTAGCTTTGTTTGACTTCAGCTAAAACCCCAGTTGAGGCTGATGGAAGGAAACAAGTCCTCATTCTCCTAATCCAATTGTCACCTTCAGGCACAGAGCAAGAGGCAGCGAGAACTATTGTATAAACTTGACTTGGATAACTTTTCTGCATTGGGTATGGATTCTGTATTCATGTAAGTTGGAGGTTGACATCACCCTGCTTATATAGAAACAGTGCTTGGATCTGCTTTGAGTGTAACTCTATGAATGGGCACACATAGAGGCTTGTCCTTGGATATACAATAAGAATTTCCCATTGTATCTTATCACCTGTATGCCCTTAGACATCAGGGATCCACAGAAATGGTGAGTTGAGTTGTTTCTTCAAATATTTTACTATATTTTATTGATTATGCTATTACAATTGTCCCAATTTTTCCCCTTTGCTCCCTACTGCCCAGTACTGCCTCCAGCAATCCCTCCTTAGTTCATGTCCATGGGTTGTGCATATAAGTTCTTCGGCTTCTCAATTTCATTTACTATTCTTAACATCCCCCCTATTTATTTTGTACCAATTATGCTTCTTAGTCCTTGTACCTTTTCTCCCATTCTCCCCCTCCCCCTTCCCTGCTGATAATCCTCCATATGGTCTCCATATCTATGATTCTTTTCCTGTTCTAGTTGTTTTCTTTGTTTGCTTTTTAGATTAAATTATTGATAGTTGTGTTTGTTGTCATTTTATGGTTCATAGTTTTGATATTCTTTTTCTTAAATAAGTCTCTTTAACATTTCATGTAATAAGGGCTTGATGATGAGGAACTCCTTTATCTTTACCTTGTCTGGGGAACCTATGGAAGAGATAAACAGTCAACCAGTACAGAATAAAGAAACAAGAATTCAAAAAAAAAAATGAGGAGAGAATAAGAAGACTCTGGGACATCTCCAACAGTGCCAACATCAAAATTATAGAGATGCCAGAAGGAGAAGAGGAAGAAACTGAAAAATTATTTGAAAAAATAATGAAAGAAAACTACCCTAATTTGATGAAGGAAATAGACATACAAGTCCAGGAAGCACAGAGAGTCCCAAACAAGTTGGACCCAAAGAAGAGCACATCAAGACACATCATAATTAAAATGCCAATGGTTAAAGATAAAGAAAGAATCTTAAAAGCAGGAAGAGACAAGAAGAGAGTTATTTACAAAGGATTTCCCAAAAGGAGTTTCCAAAAAGAAACTTTGCAGGCAAGAAGAGACTGGCAAGAATATTCAAAGTGATGAAAAGCAAGGGCCTACAGCAAAGATTACTCTATCCAGCAAAGCTATCATTTAGAATGTAAGGGCAGATAACATAAGTTATGTCTTGAAGGATGAGTAAGAATTCCCTAGGGGGCAGATGTTGGGGAGATTATATTGTGGTGGAAGTAGTTCCTGCAAAGGCATGGAAATGTGGATGAATAAGGTTTGTTTCAAAACAAGCAACACGTTTAGGGTCATTGGGACTAGAAGCTAGCTTATGAAAGGAGGCATAGAAAAAGATAAGGTTGGAGAGGTAGGCCAAGTTGGAGTCTGAAAGCCCTTGTCTTATGCCATAGATCCTGGAGAGTCAAGAGAAAATTTTAAGCTGAATAATTTGATATTATCAGATTTGTGACATGAGTCCATATTTTGGGGCCACTTTATCACCATCACTTGATTTTTCCTGATTTTGCCCTGTTAACACTCTTTCTCATTTATATAATTCCAGTGGTCTCCCAATAGGTCTCCCAGCCTCAGGCAAATCCCCTTCAATTTATCCTCCACTTTGGTATTTTTTCTAAATAGCCTATCTGTTCTTGCCATTCTGCAGCAGCCTGCCAGTAGCTCCTCATCCCTGCCAGGAAAATTCCTCGAATGCTCAATATGGCATGCAAGACCCTCACATTGCAGCCTGTGCTGCTTTCCAGTCTTATGTCTCATTCCTTCCTCCTCCTCTTTTTCCAGGCTGCCCCTTTTGCTACCCTTGCTAACTCAAGGTCTTCTAAGCCTTCCAGAAACATCCAGGGTCCATACCTCTTTTCACTTTCTTTCTCCAAAGTCTATCTAAAATGTCCTGCCTGCAAATTCCTCCTTAGCCTTCAAGATTCAAGTCATAAGGCAACTTCCTTCTCTTGACCCCTACAGAGAGAACATACCTCTTCTCTTCCCTGGGCTCCTTAGCAGCTAGTACATGCTGATATTAGAGCATACATTACATTGCCTCATAATTATCCCTTGCAGGGTTGTCCCCTAGGCTAGAGTTTAAGATCCACCAGAAAATAAGGTCATATTATATCACATTACTCTTATAAACTCAATTCCTAGTACAATGCCTGACATATACTTAGAAGCCCAGTTGAATGGAGTTAAATGAAGGCACTGATCTTCTTGTCCCTTTTTTGTCTAGAATAGTTATCCTTCTCACCAAGCAACTACTTACTGTCAAAGAGAAGTCACTTTTTTTTCTGGGCCGGATTTGCATTCCTAGGTCACTGCAACTATTCTTTTTAGTCAGCTTGAGAGCAAAAGACCTATAGCGCCAACTTCTGGGTTAGAAAACAAGGGCTTTAATCTCCATGCCATAGAGGGCAGAAGTACTCAAGCACCTGCTGTCAACTCAGCTTGCAACCAAACACTGTAATAAAAATCTTGCTTTTACCATTTTAATGTTTACGCCTTCCATTCTGTATATTTTGGGGCCTGAACAAAAGACCATAAATACTTGTAGAGGTATCTTGAGGCATGGCATATTGTCTACACCTCACCTGAGGATTTTTCTAAGGATAACCATAGAAATGTACAAAAAAGGAATCTAGGGAACTACAGAAAACTGTGTCCACTGGTATCAGGGCTTCCTGGGGCTACCTCTTAAACAGAGGAACAATGACCTACCAAAATGGAATTTATTGAAGGGTCAGAAACCTCAGTTATTTTTATATTTCTCAACTGTCCACTTTCAAGCTCCAAGGGAAGTTCAGTATGGGCTTAAGTCCTTCCTCCCTCACACCCACTCCACCTCCCACCCCCACCTGAACTTTAAAGCTTACAGAAGCTTGAAGGAGGTTCAAACTACTAATTCCAGGGTACTCCCTGGGGCTTACAGCATGAGGGAAAGTATCTAGAGTCTTGGGAACCAATTCCAGGAGGGTTTTCTGGGGCATCGTAAGTTCCCAGGTACATGGCAGACTGCACAGATCACTGATATTGAAGTACATACACAGGGCTGGCATTTGGGGGATAACCTTACATTGGTATAAGGCCAACCAGAAAATGTCTCCAACTATTGGTGTCAAAGGGTTTGGAGATTGAGAGTTGGGGTTGGGGAACCAAAGTAAAAAAATCTTACTTTTATTAGTTTTATTACTCATAAAACTATCTTAATATTCATACAGCAAAAAGAGAGGGGCAGGGTTGGGGTTTGGTTATATGGAGTACAAGTCAGTTGATAGGTACACTGAGGGAATGGGGACAAGGATGAAAGGAAAGGTGGATGGGATGACTGCAAGGGTGTTGGTGGGGAAACACCTAAGGTTTTCCAGGGAAAATAGGAGTTATTGCCTCATTAAAGGGGAAATATGAGTGCTCACTTCAGCAGCACATATACTAAAATTGGAATGATACAGAGAAGATTAGCATGGCTCCTGTGCAATGACACACAAATTTGTGAAACGTTCCATATTTTTATGGGACAACTGTAACAGCATAATCAATAAAATATACCTTAAAAAAGGGGAAATATGAGACATGGGCAGTAGCATCTTGGAGGACTTAATCTCAGGCTCAAGGCTCTTTAGACCATATTCACATTACGCCTGCCATCTCTCTATGGTATACACTTCTCTTGGAAGTGAGTCTATAAACATGTACTTCTATTATAAACAAAAAAGGAAAGCAAAACAAGCAAAAAAAAAAAAAACCCAATAAACTTAGTGCTGCAGAGGATGAAGGAAGATGAGGGAGAAAATGCCTTTTCCATGTTATCTAACAGCTAGAAATGAAAAAGACCAATAAGAAATGATACAAGCAGGATTTTCTGAAGAGTGAACACCCATCTGCCACACTGATTCTGTGACTATAATTTTACAAAATATTTATTGAACACCTATAATACTCTAGAGGAAAACACTGAGGATGAAAAG
This sequence comes from Furipterus horrens, assembly GCF_987537825.1. Taxonomy (NCBI): domain Eukaryota; kingdom Metazoa; phylum Chordata; class Mammalia; order Chiroptera; family Furipteridae; genus Furipterus; species Furipterus horrens. The sequence continues at coordinate 25,509,148 of NW_028327187.1, read as the reverse complement.
ATGACAGGCAAAGCCCTTACCTTCATAGAGTTCAGTGTATGGGAAAAAACTCACAAATTATAATAGCACGACCATTGAGTTTGGGAGTGGGACAGCCTGGGCCTCTACAGAGACTAATGCTAATAAACACAGAACTAGGTTGCTGCTGACAAAGGATGTTTCTGGGATCAGCTGCACTTGTGGATCTTCACTCAAATGATACACTTAGGTAGAAAAAGGGTGCAGCTGAGCTCTGCAATGGATTCAGGATACAGCTGCAAAATCTAGCTACAGTTCTTTTGGCACTGCTCACTGGGCTGGATTCTGCCTAGCAGCAAAAGGCAGCCAAATCCTCATTTAAGACAATTGCCTTTCCAAAGAAAAATAGTTCTAATGAAAATAACTTATGTCTTATACAAAATCTTAGCAATATAAGAAATACCTTCCCTTTAAATAGGACCCATAGTATTTTGTTACATATGGACTATCACAGTCACTTAAAAGTTATTTCTTGCTTGTTTCCATGAGGCTTATAATTTTAATAGCACCAATTCTACTCTACTTAACGAATTTATTTTATAACTTGTCCAAAAGAACCTTTGACAATATTTTAATTATTTGACCTTGCCTTTATGATCTGAAGTCACAGCTTTCTCATGAGCGCTGTTTTCATCATCAACAAAATGGGGATAATAAAGTCCAAATGTCAGATAGCAGCAAGGTTTAAATGATAGAGATACATATGGAAGAAGGAGCCTATCTGAAAAATGATCCCTTTTTTCAGTGAGTCTTACTGCCTTGGATCCTGAACCCAAGCTTTTATATCCTGGAGGAGTGTGAATACTAGATGAATCTTCTCCCCAGATAAGAACATGAAGAGGGACAAGAAGGGGAAGACCTAAAGATCACCCGGCTGTGAGAAAGTACCCTACTGATATCCAACACTACTTGACTCATCAGGATATTATCCCTTAACTCTTACCCTACTCTATCCTCTTATCCCCTCTCCCTCTGTTATTCACTTGGTTAAAAATGTTGACTTTACTCAGGGATCATCGAGAATGAGGTGGGCATATAACATTGAAAGAGCCTGGTAAGAGAAGCACAACAGGCATACAAATATGACACCATCTTAAAGCTAATCCTCCTTAATTGAACCTGGACCCAGTCACCCTATTTCCCTCAGAATTGAGAAATTAATAACAAAAAGGGGATATTTATAACAAAGTGAAATGCCTAGCCTATATCACTCCATCTTGTTCAATTCAGCTCTGTTCTCATAGCCTTCAGGATTCTGCTTAGTGTTGTATACAGACATACAAATCATTAGAGGAATTCTGCTTGCTTCAGTTTTACAAAAACAGCCCCTTACCAGAAGGTCCCTCTCCGGAGGAGATAAGGAAAGTTATGTACAAAAATAATGATCATTTATCAAAGATTTGCAGAAACCCTGTGCAAAATCTTTCTCAGACCCCTGCTGGCTCCTGCATGTCTGCAGTTGTCAATCCCATTTCCACTTCCCTTGACATAAAAAGTGTGAACACTGTACTTTCTTAAGATGGATTTGAGGCACCACAAGCTCTTCCATCTTATTGGTAGGGACATTCTTGATCAATTAGTCTTTCCTTACTGCCCCCCAAATGTTGACCTTGCTGAATGAAGGAATACTACTCCTTTAGTGGAAAACAAGGGAGAGGGCCCTGAAATCATGATTGCCTTCATTGTAGAGAAGGATTTTTGGACTTCAAGGACAGCATCTAGTAAACATGGGGTGTTTGGCACCCAACTAAAGACCAGTAATCAGTGATAATAAAAAATAATATAGTTTCTATATATTGATACAGATATATAACCATGCCCATTTGTACAAAAAAAAATTAATCCAGTCCATATACATTTGGAGAGACAGAACTGTCCAACTTAAAGATTAAAGGTTTTAAAAACCTTGAGGTTCAAAAATCTATTCAGTTCAATAATTTAAAATTATTATTAAAATAAATTATTACTCTATTTTTAAAATTTTTATATATTTATTTTTAAAGAGAGGTGAAGGGAGGGAGAAAAAGAGGGAAACATCAATGTATGGTTGCCTCTTGCACACCCCCAACCAGGAACCCAGCCCACAACCCAAGCATGTGCCCTGACTGGGAATTGAACTGGTGACTCCTTGGTTCGTAGTCGGGCACTGAATCCACTAAGCCACACCTAACAATATTGAGTTATGCAGCACATTATCAAACTTCACTGGACAAAACAAAATTATAACTTAATTATGTTGAATTTTTTTCATTCAGCATTTCAAAATTTTAGTTATATTGTTTAATACTGTATGAAATGACCTATACTTAAGACGTCTAATTCCCAGCCAACAGATTTGTGGGGCCACTTTCGCTATATACATAATTGTTCTTTACTCATTATTTACAATTTATAATTTATTTGTTATTCAGCTGATTAAATATAGATTTTAAGATATACCTCAGTTTTCTCCACATATGGCAGAATGGTGACTAAGGACACAGCGAACATTTAACTTGTTTAAACATGTACTGTAATACCTATTATCATTGTGATAATAAGTAATGACTTTCAGTTATGAGAAAGAGATTTACAAGCTAGCAAGTCTAGAAGTAGCAATACACCAAATAATTCAAGAAATCAACCTCAGTAATACAGATGTGTATTTTATTAAAAAAGTTACAAACAGGTGGACTGCAGGGTCATCTTACAAAATGACAAGAATGAAATCTATTGGAAAAATTTTACTTTTACAAATCTTTATAGGTCATTGTTCAATGTTTGTACTTGTTATTTGAGATTTTTACCTTTCATTGATAAAGTTACAGTACATTAGATCCGTAATAGGCTACATGATTTTATTTGCAGAGCCCTACTGCAGTGATTTGAACAACTCCTAAACAGATGCCATAGTAAAGACAACACATATATTGCATTTAATATTAATTTATTTTCCTAATAAGCAACCTGACATGCAATCTATTGAGGAAGCTAAAATAACTTTTGGTCCCTTTTCTTAAAATGTGCTGGAGAAACCACCTTTAAATCACTTTCCCCTGATTCCTGTGATCCTAAGTTAATTCAAGTTAAATTTGCCGCTGAGGTTAATGACAGAGAGGGAGGGAGGGATGAAGGGAGAGAGACAGAGGGGGAGAGAGAAGGGGGAATAAGAATGGGAAAGGAACACTATTTAAAATAATCTATCTTCAGAAAATTTAAATCATCATGAATTACTTGATTCCTTTAGAATTTCACAAAGCTAATAGAAATGAACCACAATCATTTAACTTATTTTGAATTGAGTGTTTGGTTTTAAGTTTGGTATTAAAGTGCAACTTAGATGTTCATTTTAAGCAGTTAAAAATAAGAAACAATGTTTCAATTGCCTCCATCCTTAAAATCTCGCAATAAAATCCAAACTTTAAGATCAAGAGTTCACTTTGAGAGAATTTATCAGGAATCAAATGCAACACGATTTAAAAAAAGGAAATCAAAGTTTAATTAATTTCTACGCAATAATTAATGGTCGTGCTGACCAATAAACCACATGAATGTAGATAGCAGTTTATTTGAACATCACACACAATATAAATTTAAAATTGCCACACCCTTCCATAAACCATCACTGCATATATTAGAGCTTTCCTTGACAAGGTTATTGAGCTATTATTATAGATCAAAAGTATAGTTTTGGTTTGTTTGTTTGCTTGTTTTATTTAGAAGCATGTTCAAATGACTAAAGCTGGGCTCCTAAAATTGAGAACTTTGGTGCAGTAGGTGAGCTGCAGTTATCAACTTCTGCAAATTAAATGTACACAATTAAATCAAATAATCCAACAACAAAATACTGTCAAACTTACAAAATTTTAAAATCATTGCTAGAAAAAGCACTTGTCATGATGTGAAAAACAAACCAAAAGATTACTCTTTATAAGTTTCCTTTCTGCTTCTAAACCTGTGTTACTGATAAAATGTTCAAGTATTCAGACAAAATGTGCTATTAGGTAAACAACATGGAAGGCAATGGCTATTAGAAGCACATTTGGAAAAAAAAAAAAAAAAAAAAAGCCCAGAGACTTGGCGCTCTTTTCCCTCCTGTTACACAGATTTTTTTGTCTCTACTACGAACATGCTTCTTTAAAATAACTAAAAAGCAATTGTGATAGTGCAAGAAAACTTTAACAAATATTGCTTTAAACTATTATTTGGAAAGACAAATATTAAGAACTACAAAGTATATATGATTTTACTTGAATTCAATTTTACATGTGCAGAAGTCTATTAGATGTCAATTACAAGCATGACAGGCAAAGCTGAGCTATCTCTGTTTAGGTATACAATTAATTTACCATGGATACAATATCCCTTTTCAAAGGCATTGGTAAGTAGGTCATAACTAAATTTAGAACTTAACAGAAAGGAAAATGTTACTGCTGCAATTTGATGCTGTAAATGAGATTAACACATGTGAAAACCTAATGGAATCAAATGCTTAAATCTTCAGCTAAATGCTCTACAATCAATTTCAAATATCAGTTGTAACTTTCAGAACATGTTAACTATGAAAACACATCGCAAACTGCACCTGAAGGGATATTTCATCCATATTGGTAAAATGCCATCTTTAGGTTCTTTTTACAACACTGCCACACGTAAACAGTCTCAAAGTATTAACCAATCATTTAAAGGAGAAAGATTTTACAAATAGAATGAAGCACTGGTGCGAGGTAATATACAGAAGTAACCATGTGTTTAAGGCTCAATTTTTCTCCATTATAACTTTCTTTTAAAAGGCATTGAGTAGGTAATACTGAGTTTGAGTATTTAATAAATACAAGTTGAGCACATGATTAAAGAAATCAATTAAAATATTAAAAATTAATTCTTGCATATTAGCCATCAATAAGAACTCAGAAAGCTACAAAAGGACTGATTGATAAAGAATAGATTTTAAACATATGGTAAACGTGCTAAGCATTCCTTTTTAAGGTCAATGGATCTTGAAGGCCAAAGACCTTATGCACTTAATTAGATGTATGGCAACATGCTGTAATAGAGACAGGTTTACCAAGGCTCAGTTCTGCAACCCAGGTTGTAAAGTTCTCCAAAGCAGCATCTGTGCAAATTTCCTCTGAGTTTTATCTGCAATTAATATAAAAATGTCAAAAAAATATAGAAACATAGATTAATGATTAAAATAATCTACACACACGGAAGTAGTACCAGAATAACTATGTTAAGGTGGAATTTTTCTGTATTTTCCATAAATTTAACTTAAAAAGTAATTTTCTGTGGTCCAAAAAATGATGAAAATAGAAACACTCTAATGATGCATTGGATATAATATACTGCATGTATGTAACAACTCTGGTTTATTTTTAAAATAGTACTATATGCTTGTATTATACTTCAGACAATATAAATTTTTTTCTTACTGGTTTAAAAGATATTACAGTATGAAAGTGGTAAATGTTACTTCTACTTTGAATTTGATGTTTATATTTTAATGGAAAATGGTATTAGAATTAAATACCTACTAATTATAAGCTAATTTTACAGTATGCAAAACTTTCCCAAAATATGGGTGTTTTGGTTTTTTTTTTTTTTTTTTTTTTGAGAATTTAAAATACAAAAGTGTCATACCATCAGGTTCCAGCTATTGTGTACCTGCTAGGTGCCCTGACGTGGAACAGATGCTAAGTGACAGCAGTAGTTCTTACTTCCCACTCTGGTCTGCCCTTTTCAGGACATTCGCCCAACCACAGGAACTTCTATGACTGGATATCTCAGTTCTGCACTTACAGTTGTTAGACTTCTGCCTTTCTAATTATTACCAGATGGTGGGGATCTATCATTCAGATATAATATTCTTTAATGGTGCTGGGTCAATAAATAGCTTCTAAGAGAGTGAAATTACATTTGTGTTTACTGTTAAAAAATTGTTAAATAAAACCAGAAACAACGAGTAGACAGCAACTATGAAAGAATGCCAAGTGAAACCAATTTAAGATAATTTAAGGGCTCTACCAATGTTTATACAATGCATAATTTTCATTTCATTTGACAGCTATACTTCTATTTGTATTCAAAAAGCCTGAGAGAATTTATTCGGAGCTATAACATAAAAAGAATTAATTTAAAAAAATATCTCTCTGCTCATTATTGCAATTCAGTCACTTAAACACATTGAGAAAAAGACAAAAATTTACCTCTTTAGAAATTATTCTAAAAATATTTTTCTTCCAGTTAAAATTAAAACGTTTTTGCATTAAAGGACATTGTTAATTAGGACACTGGATATTTAAGTTAGGGCAAGTCCAGTTTCCTCATTAAAATAAGGATAATTCTTTCTCCAAACATTTGGTAAATATCATAAGGTAATATGTGAAAGCACCTTATATGTCAAATATAAGGTAGTTTTTCATTTCTTAACTATGTTATACATTTCTAGAAGAACAGGATTATGTCTTTGGCATCTAAAGACCATTTTATTTTTTTACATTCATCCGAATTTTCATATTTATTTAAACGCAACAGTATTTCATTATATTTGCAATTCTCTGGGAATACTTCTCAGAAATCCACACTAGACTCTCCTCAATTAATATGAATTAATAAGTTTTCTATGAATTTTAATCCACATTTTTCAAATTAAGCAATTACAATGATTTGGGATTTTCAAATATGATTATGTCTGAATAGTGAAAACTGGTAATATGTGATGATTTAATAGTTCAGGCATTCTCTGAAATAAAATTGAGGAAATAGTGATTATTTATTTCTAGACAAAATAAGCACAAGAAATACAAACCAGCTTATTAACCATGATCTACATTCAATAAAAGATAATATATGCATTACTTCCCACCCTCTAAAAGCCTGGCTAACATTTGGTTCATCAATATTCCACAGGATAATACTCCAGTGCAATCAAGAGACATAGATAAATTCCAGGTTATACTCGACAATCTTAATAGGAGGCATACCATTAAACAACGAAGTATTTGTACCAGCTACTTTCAAGAGAGTACTAAATTATATTCTCTGGAGTAATAAATCCTGAATCAAAAGTCTACATTAAGAAAAAGGACAGTCTCTCTCAGATTAGAATTTCACAGAATGTAAAATGTAAATGTTACTGCGTCTCATTGTGACAGCAAAATTTTCAGTGTACTAACAACTCTCATTCATTAAAAAAAAAAAAAAAAAAAAAAAAAACATTCTAGAAGCTTTACAGGCAGCTGGTCAAACTCATACTTTTTAATTCCCAGGATACCACAGATACATTGCAAAAGTATAACTTGCTTCTTGTGAGATTGAACACAAGTGATCTTTGTCCTCGCTCTCAAGTTTCCAGCAAGACACCTAACAAATCTTAACTTTGGAAGCCTCTTCTCAAACTCTTGCATAACTGTTTTCATTTTTTTCTAATTAGATTTTGCTAGGGAAGAGTACAACAAAAATATCAAAGAATAGTCCAAACTTTTTGTTCAGGAAATTATGAAATAGGGTCTCCCCAGTGGGGGAAATTGGTACCTAGGAATACCAAACACAGAAGTGAAAGAACGAATATCATTATTTATGTCAGCATGAAGAAAAAGGGAGATTCTTGATTCAAGACTTGCGCATCATTTCATGTGGCAGCAGAATGCATGGGAGGAAAGGCTTAACAGTTTATAAATGTCTTTTTAGCTTAGCTGCACTTACCATTTCTAAATATAATGGCATTTGTTAGCATTCTTTTTAGTGAATAAAAATATGCAATTGAAATCAATTTTAATTTTTTCCCAGTTTTAGACATATGATATTCTGGGGATTTAACCAAAAAAAATTTTAACTAAATTTCCCTTCCCATTTTTTACTTGACATTTTTGTATCCAAGATAAATAATAGTTATATTGGCAAAACACTAGGATGGATGTTTTGTTAAATATCTTGTTTATCTAATTTGCATAATAATCATAAAGCATAGGGGGGTGGAGTGGGAGGACTAGGTCATTAAAAATGTTCATCTGTCACCCATTAAACACAGAGAGCAAAAGCTGAACCTATGGAATAGAATTCTTGAATGAAAGTGGAACAATGCTTTAAGGAGAACATGCACCCCAAAAGTTTATGGTGAATCCAGGGTAGGAGGGAGGGAGAAGCAATTTCTCTTACGGCCTGACCCTAAAATCTCTTTAAGTTTCAATTAATATAATGAGTTCAATTCTGAGGTCTCAAATATTATGACCACATCCAGTGATAATAAGCAGCCACAATGTGAACCCAATGATCTGATCCTAGCTGCTAACTTCAAGTTAGACAGTATCCAATATTCCCAAGACTATAGCTAATCAAATAAATTTGGGATTATGTTTGTGGTAGAGCAAATTTTTCTTACTGATATTATCTTCTGGATTTTAGAATTCCACTGAGAAGTAATCCCATGAGGGCAATCTTTCTTGTAGTATGGCTACAATACTTCCTCAGTGGCAATTCTCCAACTCCATGATGCAATTTTTGTTAATTCTACTGATGGTTCATTCTAAACCAGAGAGGTAATATAGTAAAACTAAATGGTCACATGCATTTCATTCTATGATAAAAGCCTAATCTTGAGGTTAAAGGAAGCAATTAAAGAGGGAATAGATATGCAAAAAATCACCAGACACCTCCACGCCCAGAGCAGGTATAATTAGGCACCTATCCACTCTGAAGAGTCACAAACTATGAACCTTGTAGGGGTCAGTAAAGATCAGAGAGAATTAGTTGGGTAGAAAGGACAAGGCAACTGTGTTCTTCCTTCTTACCCCAGGGCCATTGCAGGTCTTTATGGTACAACATTACCTCTAAAGCATGCTTCTCCCGCTACATTCAGGACTGCCATGCCACAGGCTCCATTTGAACTGGATGATAATGGAGCGTTGAAAATTATCTACTTTCCCCACTGAAAGTGATATGCAAAATAGGGATGGGGAAAATGTATCTTAACTGGAATTTCTGTAATAGAATTCCATCCCAGTGTTTTACTGATATGATTAACATTTAACTTGGATGAGAAAATGCCAGCATTTTAAAGTACACAATGTGATCTAATGTTCATGATTTTCTCCTCACATTTGCTAACTCCCAAGCGTATCATATCTAATTAAAAGATGGAAAATATCAGAAACAATTGATACCACACATTTATTTAAAAAATTAAAATACTAATCAATTCCACTGTTTAGAAATACCAAAGCCACCTAGACTAAATGACATTAATAAATGGTTCGGCCTTTCAGGAGCCTTTGTTAACATCCTGGGCATTCAGCTGCCATGTGAAATGAAGTGCTATTCTTGAATCAAGAATTTCCCTTTTTCTTTGGGATGACATATATAATGACCTGAGGCTGACATAAATATTGATCTTTGTTCTTTTAGCTTGATTCCTGGTGTTTGGTATTCTTATGCACCATTTACTTTCGTTGGGAGAACCCTTTCCATAATACATAGAGAAAAATAGGATTAAATCTTGCAGATCTTCAAACCATAGTGAAGAACAAATTTTTTATTCCTGTTTTTTTTTTTTTTTTTTTTTTATAACTTTTGTCAATATTGGACAGGGATATAGCAATCTTTGAAAAGTAATCCTTAACAATTGTATTTACCAAAAGAGTATTTACTGAACTGTCACATTTCAGTTATAGCTTCACTTCATTTCCCACCTTCCTTTCAGGGAATCAACAGAGTATTTTAGGATATTACGTATTTTATTCCTTTATGGCATTCCCTCTGTTTGCAATCACCTCTACTCTGCCCCTATACACTCATATCCTATCTATTCTTTAATGCCTTACCCAAATGCTACTACTCCCCAATTCCTCTACAATTAGCAAGCAAGCACAACTACAAACTTTCTGGACCTCAGGTTACAGATTTCCACATGCATCAGGTTCAATCTTATTGAGGAGAGGGGAGGGGAGGGGAGGGAAACTGCATAAAATGCACTTTGTCCTAAAAGATCTTGGTCAGGAAATTCCCTTAAGTATTTTCAGAAATTTAGCGGTTCTTAGGAGAAATTTTGCCCCCTAGGAGACATTTAGCAATGTCTGGAGATGTTCTTGTTTGTCACAATTTAGAGGTGGGGAGAATGCTACTGATATCTAGTACAGGGATGCTGCTAAATATCTTACACCCCGCCCCCAACAAAAAGCCCAGAATGTTGAGAAACAGTTTTGACTGGATGTGGACTCTCCTCTCCCTGATCCCCGAAAGCACTGTGACCTACGTCTTTTTTAGTATTATGAGATTAACAAAACACCCATCATTCTCAACAACCCATATACATAACAAAATAGCCATCTGTCAATTATACACACCATCTCAGAGGAGCTATGATGTAGTTAGTAAAAGCAAAATAGGACTGCAACACTGACCCAGGTTTCTATTATACTGCTGCTGCAAGTAAAAGAGGTCCTTCAATGCACTTGATGGCAGGCTACTCAGGTCAGTAAGGAAACCAGTCATGAAAGCAGTACATAAAGAATCTGGCCTTGAATCCAAATTCACACTACAATTACTGGCAGTGAGAGGTTGAAAGGTGAGGAAACAATCCTGGGAACCACGCAGACAGACAGGTGTTTGGCAAGAGACTGGTGACCCAAATTGAAAGGTGGAAAGAAATAAATGTGAGGAATTATCACAAGCAATTCTTAGTGCATTAATAAATTTTCTCTTTCAATTAAGAGCAATCAACTTACAACAATCACAGTCTTTCTGAGTTACTGGTGTCTTATTATTTCTAACTGGAACAAGGTAGTCTTCTAAATATTAAGGATAAGCACTTCTCAAATCAATTTTACTTACCAGAGTTTGATATTCAATCTAGGTCTGGGACTGACAGACTTCAGGCTTCATGATTCAAGCTACAGGGTTCAGAATCTATCACCTATGACTAAATAATGAGCAAGCAAGCACAACCACAAACTTTCTGGACCTCAGGTTACAGATTTCCACACACATCAGTTCAATCTTGCTTGATAGAAATAAAGGAAAGAAAAGGAAAAGGAAAAGGAAAAGGAAAGGAAAGGAAAAGGAAAGGAGAAGTGCATTTTATGCACTTTGTTCTAAAAGATCTTGGTCAGGAAATTCCCTTAAATATTTTCAGAAATTTAGCTGATTATATATTTTATTTAAAGGGTCGCATTTTCAATACTGTATTCTGTTTAAAAAATGAAAACCAAACAAAAGACTACACAGGCAACTTGACCCATTATAAAAAAATGAGCAATTATTGGTATATTTTCTGATTTCTTTATACATTAGTAAACAAAAAAGTGTAAACAGAATTGGCTTGAGATATTAAAAATATTTAATCATTCTTGTAGGTAACCAAATGGATTAAAAACAATTTAGTCACAAAATTTACAAAAGAAAATAAACTCAGAAATAACCCAGAAAAAGAAAGACTTAAAAATAGCTTTAGAAATTGCCCATTTTCCGATATGACTGAGACAATTGCCCCTCTATATGTATGAGACCAATTTTATTCTGTTTACTTTATATAGGTGTCTATAATAATGATGGAAAGAAAATTGGGAACGTTTGTGGGAGTTGGTTAATTTTTCATAAAAATTATAAAATTAAAATGTGTAAACGTGTCATTTACCCAATTAAAAGTGTGAGACAGAGAAATAGAGCATAATGGTGAAAGTATAATCACTATGCAGAACTGGTTCAAACTTGAAGCTGGCTTACAGTTTAAGAAGAGAGATTACGGAAACAAGAACATGAGACTCGATCACCTAGATATGCCTGTTCCTACCTCAAAGGACTATACTGTAAGCGTGACACTATCATCAAAACATATGCTGGAATACATTCTGAACAGTGACTTTATAAGGTGTAGCTAGGTATAAGAAAACAAATGATTTTCTATCACATTCCAGTATGCTGGTATGAGTGAAAGCATTTTGAATGAAGCACTGTGGTCATCCTTCCTTCTCAAAGATGATACTACCTGACAGAAAATCTTGTCAGAAAAGATAAATTAGGGACTATAAATCTTTTGTCCAGGGAGCACATAGGAATCCAGACCTTTGATTAGGAATCACCACTGTGATCTGAAGTGCCTGTTGCCATTTGCAATACTGCCCCCTACACTTGAGGTCAGTCTTGGCTCAAAATAATCAATTCCATTCCTGATGTTGTTGGGCATGTCTGGCATTTGCTGTGTTTCTCAGTCATCCAGGCTATTAGTTGTTTTATCTCACTATCTAACTGTTTAAGTGAGATTATCTGTCCAATTACAATATACATTTAAAAATCATGATATGAATAAAATAATCTTGTTTTAAGGCTCAATAAGTTTTATATAACAACGTTTTCATTCATTTAAAAAACTTTTAATAAGTTATCATTTGACTCAATGAAAAGTTAAAAGGGTTTGTTATTATTTTTATTAACTTTGTTATTTATTAAAATTAATAAAAATGTTTCCTGGGTGGGACTGTTCCTTCTAACACATCACAGACGATTTTGCTAGATTCTCATTTGGACCATATATTCATAATAAAGTCAAGGTACATTGTAGCACTATAATTTGCTATTATCAGAGGTAACTTAAGTCCCTCAAGTGCCAGGTACAGATGAACCTGATTAAATAATCATCCTGTTAAATCAAGCATTTTGGTAATTAGTAAATTGATTATTTCAATTATAGCAGCTCTCTAGCCCAGGATAGAAAAGTGTAGAAAACAAAACTAATCATCTTCTGAAATTATTACTGGATGCTTTCCTGTGCATTCTGAAAGCTAAATCACCAAAACACTGAAAAGGTGTATTATCCTTTAACTCACCTCTCTCCAAAGGAATGTTATCAGTCCAGCAGAGAGAGAATAGTGACTCAGTTTAAAAAATCTTGTGGTGGGAATACAATAATTTCTTACCTTTGTTTTCCTTATCTATATTTTTCAGATTTTCCGCATTGAGTGTTGACTATTTTGTGCAAAGGGAAATGTTATTTAAAAAATACAAAAATTTAAGATAGCGCAATGTATATAAATATTAACCAGCTTTGTTATACTTGATCAAAACAAAACATTCTCTGATTCATAAGATTCCATCAATGACTAACCTGCTCGGTATGGCCATGATTGAGGTTATCTTTTTTACTGGACAACACAAGTTGTACAACACTGATCTTGCTTCTCGGGCAGGGATGAATAGTTCATTTGTCTGACGATCTCAGCAAAAAGTTCATCCACCATTGATTTACTTTTTGCCGATGTCTCCATGAAAGGACAGCCCCATTCTTGAGCCAGTGCTCTGCCTTCTGAAGACATAACCTCTCTTTCTGGTTCCAGATCCACTTTATTTCCTACTAGGATTAGTGGGACTTTTTCATATCTCTTCACTCTGACAATCTGATCTCTCATTGGCTTGATATCCTATTCAAACAATCAAAAGAGAAAGAAAAATTATGCTGTTTGCAAAACTAGAAATATAACAATATCAGAAGAACTCATCCCTCAGTGAGTATAGAACGCTGAGTTAAAAAACAAAACAAAACAACGTAGCCCATATGAGAAGGCAACCATTTCATGTTTCTCTCTCCACCCGACTTCTCCCCTCCCCCCCTCATCTCCTCATCTCCTCTCTCTCTCCCTCTTCCTCTCTCCTTCTTTTAAAAGCAACGAAAAAATGTCCTGGGGTAAGGATAAAAATAAATAAATAAACCTCACACCCAAACAGAGAAAATGTCATTTTCTCCAGTAAAGTAGAAACTAGATCCTTTCCACAGACCCTACTTGCTGGGCTTTTGTCAAGAATATTAAATGTAGGTTGCACGTTTACTTTCCGATTCATTTAATCACTTCTTTCCCACAGTTTATACTTATTTAAAAAGTAAGTTGCCAAATATGATGAATCCATTCATACATTAAGGTGTTTGGCCATCTCCTTAAACCTGCCAGCTTGTCATCACTCCTCCTAACACCTGATATCCTAGCACAGGATTGAAGCAACTATGCATTTCTAGCCATTTAGCAAGAGCACTTGAGAGAAAGTGTTTAAGGTGGAAACAAAAATACTGTGTCATGCCTAGAAGACCAATATTAAAAATATTTATATACTTACATGTTTCATTTTAAATTTAATGGTATACTTTTATCCCATTAAAATCAAATACCTTAAAATACACTTAAATATAATAACAACTATTATAACAATGAACAATTCCTGGGATCCACAGCAGGCAGGAATATGGGAAAAAGTCATACTTTTCTTTGCCTACATTTGGGTTTACAACTTGAATTTTCTCCTAGTGTATTACTTTTTTAAAATTACAATTAATTACAGAAGATAAGAGCCTTAGCAATTCTCTAGTATCATGAACTTTTGGGGGGGGATTGGATAGACAGTATTATAGACTTAATAATAACATTACAATTTTTTTTGATTTTTCATAAAAGGTTAAACTTAAATATAAATGTGTGCTAATTTAAATAGTTATAGTAAACAGCATATTCACGTGTCAGATGTCGAAAAAGAAGGAACTGTGAAAATATACAAAAACATAGTTATTTCATATTTGCAACAATTTTATTTGGTCATGTAACAATTCAGTCTTCTAGGTTAAGCTTCATTTCCCTGTATTTCATAAAAATCCAAGTTCAGCTGAGAATCCAAATTTACGGCACTTGGCTTTAAAAGAGTTGAAATAATGGCAGATTTTTCACTCCCTACTTATGGCTATAAGAGAAGTAGATATAATTGAAATCTTATGAAAATCTCTTCAAAAGACTTCCAGCCTCTAGAGAGTCAGCTAATAAAATAACAAATCTCAGAAAGAAAATGCCTGCCAAATCGCACCTTTGGTACTCTTGGGAGGAAAATGTGTTTACAATACTATTTTTTGGAATTTAAGCCTACATAAGGTGAACTTGAGTTTGGTCAGTCTAACTTTGAGTAATTTACCCAGAACTTATTATCTTTAAAAGAAAAAAATCCTGAAGTGCTACATCTGGTTACTGAAAAAGTTCTCTATAGTACTTTAATTTAAAATACTAAGAAAACTGGAATTAGCACATTGACTTGACTAAAGCACTTAATGTCTCCTAAATAAGAAACATTAAGTGAACACCTTTAAATACAGAAAAATATCCATTTCCTAAATCAATGGAGGTCAATATAATGGGTCAATATGAGGTTATTTTCAGGGAATAAATAGCAACATTTATCACATCTCTGAAAATAATGTTAAACCCAGTGGAGAACAGGACAGAGTTTCCAAGGAAACTGGACCATCTACAGTTTGGCCACCCAGCCAAGGTTAGATATCTGCACTTAAGTGTTTCCAGGTCCATGTATTTTCTATAAATATTGTCAGTGTTATCAGAAACAATTTGGATAACTGCAGAAAAGAAGGGTCATTTTACATTTTTGCTGGTTACTAATTCTAAGCACTAGTCTGTTCAATTAATAACATTTCCTTCGCATGCCCCAAGTAAGTAAAATGCGTAGAAGGTAGGTCTTGAGTTCATCTTGCAGCACGGAAGATTTATGAATCTGGTTAAGAAACTTGGGTGAGCAGAGAGAAGGGGGTGGGGGAAACAGCCACAGAGGAGGTGTATGTGCAACAGATATTTGGCTCCAAATAGTTTTCCCTCCAAAGTGCTCTGTGTAACCAAGATTATTTGTTAGTGCTGATTGGTTGAATATATTAATCAATACTTGTTGAAATGAACAAGCATCTTCAGAAGGTTATATTCCAAGCTAAATATACACGGACTGATATGTTACTTTTTCACTTTTCTTTGACTTAAAAATAACTAAAATATTTGTGGACGGTTGTTACTTTACTACTCTCTATAGAAACAACCCAATATATTTCCATGCGAGGGGTAACCTCAAAAATGCGCCATGTCTAACTTTCAAAAGCAAAAGATAGTCATTAACGCACGGTTCAAGCAAACCAGAAGTAAAAGTAGAATTACCACACCCCCTTTTAACAAATTACAAGACTTGGTTTGGTTACCTGAAAAGACTGTTGATTAACGAGACTATAAACCAGGATGAAACCTTGGCCGTTTTTGATGTAGAGATCTCTCATGGAGGCAAACTGCTCAGTTCCTGCGGTGTCCAGAATTTCCAGCACCGACGGGGAAGAGTCCACTTCGATCTCTTTGCGGTAGAAATCTTCAATGGTGGGGTCATATTTCTCAATGAAAGTCCCAGTGACAAACTGCACAGTCAGGGCCGATTTGCCAACCCCTCCGCTCCCTAACACCACTACCTTGTATTCCCTCATGAATCTCACCTTCACCAACTCCTACACGAGGGAAGAAAAATAAAGCCCCGCTAGCTGCTGCACGGCTTGGGGAGGCAGAAGGTGGGCGGAAAACTGCGAACTGAGGAGGAGAGCAGAGAAGAGGGCCCAACCGGAGAAGAAGAGGAAGTTAAAGGCGGGGGAGGGGAAAGAGCGAAGTGTCAGGGTGGGTGGGGATGGGATGGTAATGTCCCTCCTATAGGAACTGAAGCCCAGGCAGGGGGCGTGGGGAGGAGGGCGCGCCTGGAGAAGCCCAGCGAGGGTGGGGAGATGAAACACGCCCCTCTGAGGCAAGGGCTGGAGGCCGCAGATCTGGGGGCCCTCGCGGGCAGGCGGGCGACGGGGGAGCTCGCAGCCAGGGGCTGTCCCACTCCTCCGCCCTTCACACAAAGGGGCCCTGGGACCCCGCTTCCTGCTCTAGCAGCTGAGCGGGCCCAGGCCTCTGGGCTCCGCGCCCGTCACTGCCGCCGGGCGGGTCTTTGGGCCGCGGCTCCCTCGGGCGTCGTCGGCCTATGATGAGAGAAGGGCGCACATTACCCGCCTGACCCCCGCCCGCCCCAAAACTAGCAGCCCTGGCTTCCGCCTCCCCCAACTCCTCCCGCCCCCGAGACCTGACAGTCTCAGCTGCCGCCGCCGCCGCCGCTTACCCCGCTATCCTCACCCGCCCGGCAGTCCCGGAGAGGTCTCCGTCAAGCCAAAGCCATGGTCATGGGACGGTTTCTAGCTCTCACCGCCGCCCCAGCGCTGCTATTCGCAGAGGTGAGAGGGGTGGGTGCCGTCCTGGCGGCGGCGGCCGCAAAGACTCCAGGCGAACCCACCTCTTTTTTTTTCTTCACCCACCCCCCACCCCCCACCCCCAGAACACACCCGGAAGGGTTTCCCTAACACACCGGCTGAGGTGCCCCAGTTCCCCGAGACTGTACTGTATCACTTCCGGTGGGGAAAGTCCCACCTCTTTGGAGCAAGACTGATGGCGCTGAGGCCGTGCCCTGCTGAGCGAGGTAGCTGGGGACTGTTTCTGGTCCGTGCTATGGACTTGGCAAAGGGCCTCTCCGAGAATCTGCACCAGCCATCCTTTCCCCGCCGGCCCGCAGTTGCTGCTTGTGCGGCTGCTGTTGACAGCCCCACCCCCAAAGCCTTTGAAGCCCATCTGCATCTCAGCCGCCCTTAGCCCCGCCTGAGGACTTGATCAGCTCATTGGCCTGTGCAGGACAGTCAGTAATAATCTAACGACCGGGAGAACCCCATACATCCCTGGACTAGAAGTGGCAGGGAGAACAAAACAGCCAAGAAAATTGATTCTTTTTGCTGGTATTTCTTCCGCTTGAATTTTTTTTTCCTAAGAAACGTGTGCAAACTACCCTTAGACGTCACTATTGCTCTAATTTCATATGTGGTGTGTTTTACTTAGCTGTCCCTGACAAATAATTAAATATACACTACCTTTATCATCTGGCAAATCTACCTTGACTCTACCAGCAAATGCCAAAGGCACTCCTCTTTCTTATGACTAGGCTCAGAAAACAAAAGGATTATAAGTAGACTTGGCAGGTACTCTTAACTCAGCTTTGCCTCCAATTCACTCCAACAGCTTCACAGCAGGAAAGGAAACCAATATTCAGGGAAGGGTTGATTGGAAATTGTTTATTCCTGCAGACTAACTTATTTTATTCTTTAATTTTCTGCATGCCCAGCAATTTGCATGGCTGGCTTTTCCTCATTAAAATTTGTTTTAATATCCATCCTTCACAGTCATTGAAATTCAAAAGGGAAGAACTCTGGTGTTAAACAATGTTTCTATTTTTAGATAAAATTGGTACTTCTTACATATCTTTCTGCCAACTTTCTATTTGTAAACTTTGTGTCACATCCACAGGCCCAGAAAACTAGATTTTATTTTAGGCATGTCACTCCCTTTTTGAGTCAAGCATGCACCCAAAAACCTGTGAGACTTGTTGGCCAGTCAGCTTAAATTGACTCCGAATTCCTTACCTGCAAGCCCTAATGGTCAGAATGTATAAAAATATTACCAATCCCAAGTTGTTAGATATTAGAAAACAAGTGAATCACAGTAGTGTGAAGAAGTCCTACGGTGTCTCTCCCTGAGTACTCCTCCAATGTCACTTACAGTATCCCAAAGACAATTTAGTTGAATTTCTCCGCCTAGAACTGGTGCAATCAGTCCAGCGAAGTCTCCAGCTCTGGCTCCAGCTGGCCCTAGTCTAACCTGATATCTGAGGCACGCCCTCTGCTGGAAGAAGTTTGGTCTATGAGTTATGAATTTCCCCATAGGTCACTCTCCTTCCACACGTGCTGTTGCCTGATTTGGAGTTCTGCTGCCCATCCCCATGTCTAACTGTTTCCAGACCGTCTGGTGGAATCCACAGTGCTGCACCAGCCATTCTTGTAACTTAGTGTAGAAATTCCTCTTCTGATCTAGCAGTATTGAGCAGTCATGGTAAGTTTCTTCACTGTTACTAAACTGCCAAAACAGAGAGCTCTTCTTTCTCAGGTCATCCCATGTGTTAGCAACTCTAATAGCTCTGAATGTGATGGCCAAAGTATTGGAGAGGATTCTTTGTTTCTCTGCACAGAAAACATACTCCTCCCGTCAGTACAGAGTCCTTTTGGGTCACTCTCAGCAACTATAGGGTTGATACATGTCATACTCAATCTAAAGATCCTTCTAAACTTTCTTAGGAAGGAGATTCATTAGATCAGTGTTTAGGAAAGCAAAGAATTGGAAGTAATTTAAATGTCTCCCAATAGGTGATCAAAAATAATAATGTGTGTCTGTACACTCACAAAATGGGATACTATGCAGCTATTTAAAAAAGAGGAGTAGATTTGGAAGTGCCAATATGAAAAAATGGCCAAGGTATATATTGTAAGGTTGAAAAAGAAAACCAAAATACAGAATATATAGTTGCTCCCATTTATGTAAAATATGTAGGAATGTATACAATATATAGTTATAGCCATTACAATCTGAAACAGTCATTAATTATTGGTGAGGGGTATTATGAAAGGACTTTTATTCATATTACTTTAATTTTTAAGCAATAATCAGGTATTACTGAGAAAAGGAAATAAATATAATTTTATACTATTTTTAAAGGAGAAACAAAAGAAAGTTGTTCAAAAAACAATATCCTGATTGTCTAGGGGTCTATACACAGGGTCTGCCCAATTTAAACAAACTCCCTACCCCTACCTCTCTTTCCTTCACCAAACATCTCTATACTTAGAGAAGTATTTTCACATATATTATCTCATTAGACTCCAGTTGTTCGCCAGTCTACTTTTATTAGGCAATAAGAGTGTAAAGACCAATTAGAACAGCACCGCCTGGCAGTTGAAAGCCAAGGGCTCTGAACTAAGGCAGACAGGTATTTAAACAGCAGCTCCCCCACCTCCTAGCTGTGGGACCTCAAGCACGTGATTTCACCCATCTGAGCCTCTAACTCTTCACCTGTAAAATGGAGCTAATCATTTAATATGAGAATATAAGTATTATATGTAAAATGCTTAGCACATTACCAGGTTCATTATGACCCTTTAATAAGTGCTAGCTATTTGGTTTTAAAGAGTGTTATTTTTAATGCTTAAAGTGCTATTTTTAAAAAATCAACTGACACAGAGAGGAAAACAAAACTTAAAAAGTCCAAATACTTTCAAATGACACAAAAATAAAATAATTACTCTTTCTAAAGGTATCTATTGTTAAAATGCTTCTTCTACAATATTTCCTTTCAGGGGAAAAATGTTGTTTATATGCCAGTATATCTATCAACCTGTCTTCTATATATACTTTTGAAAATCACTACAAAAGTAATCTCACTATACACACCATTATGCACCTTGCTTTTTTGCACTTACTACTATATCTTTGTGATTTTTTTGTTTCAGAACGTATAGATCTACCTCATGTTTTTAATGGCTGAACCATGATTTAGTCAACCAGTTCCCTGCTTAAGGGCACTGGTTGCTTCTAGTTCTTTATACTGAATATCTTCCACACAACCTGTAACTTTAGCAGCTAATACTTAAGGTGAATTTCAGTACCTCAATGATCAAAACAACTGATTCTTGCATTTAAAATCCTTCTAGTAAATATCGCCAAATTGTCCTTCAGAAAGATGAAACCAATTTACATTTCTACCAACACAGTATGGCTGTAACTGTTTCTTTATCATCTCACCCTAGGCATTATTAATTTTAGTAGTTTATAACTATTGTTACTTGCTTTAGAATATTTTCAAAACTAACAAATGTAGGGTACGGTTATAAAAGAGATTTGGACTTCAGAGCCAGATAGTCTTAACATTGCCCTTTGCCAGCTAGCTCTCCATTCCCTGACTTGTAAAGTTGCACATAATAGCTATTATCTAGCTTATGGGTGTCCTTTGAAGAATAAGTGAGACCATCCATTCAAAGCACTTAGCCTCCCAAACACTGACTGCTTAATAAATGTAAACTGCTTAAATAATAACTTTCCACTACCAAGGTTCAAAGATAGGGGGAGCATAATTTTTCTGGAGAGTATGTCCTCTAGATTCAGAAATTTTGCTTTAATTCTGCATTAACCTCCACTCAAAAACAACTATTGCTTAGGCAATCATTTTCAAAAACATAGCCAATTTTTACCCTAATTTGGAGAAATCTTGGGGTATAAACTATATACAGAATACAGAAGTTACAGGTACAGACTTATGTCCAAGATGGAGGTGTAGGTAGACATGCTTTGCCTCTCACACAACCATAACAAGGATCATAACTAACTTTAAAACAAAAAAACAACCAGAAATATCAGAAAACTGAACTCTACAGAAGTCTAACAACCAAGGATTTAAAGAAAAAATTCATCCAAACAGGTAGGAGGGGCAGAGACAGGGAGCTGGGGTGGAGAGGACGAGATGTGGTGCCAGCGAGGCAGTGGGGGCAAGGCAATGGTCAGCAGAAGGGTTGGCCCTGCAGTCACATGTGGTGGATAGAATCCAGGAGGGTCACGTGGGGAGTGATCCTAGTCCTAGGCCAGACTGTGCAGCCCAGGGTTTCTGTGCCAGGAAAATAAAACCTCTTAGCTTCTGGCTATGAAAACCAGTGGGGATTGGGGCAGTGAAACTTCCTGTCTCTCAAGCGAGTCCATTTAGAGGACCCCCATCATCCTAGAACATATGCAAACCCATCAACTGTGGAACCACAAACAGGGGAACAGCTAGAGGGGCACCAGTTTCATATGGGAAGTAGGTAAAATGACTGAAAAGGGGGAGAGAGATGAGAAAGTGGGTTTGTTCCCTCTCTGAATCCTGCCCCAAATACAGCACGACAAAGAGGTGAAACGGGTCACCTTGCACTGACGAATACATAATGTTTCACCTCTTACAATATAATAGAGGTACCAAGACATGGAGTCAAAGCAGCTCTACCTAATACACAGAAACAAACACAGGGAGGCTGCCAAATTGAAGAATCAAAAAAAAAAAAAATGGCCAAAATGAAAGAACAGATCAAAACTCCAGAAAAAAAAAAAAAAAAAACTAAGCAAAAAGGAGAAAGCTAACCTATCAGATGCAGAGTTCAAAATATTGGTGATAAGGTGCTCAGAGAACTGATTGAGTATTGCAAAAAATAGGGAAGAAATGAAGACTACATTAAGTGAAATAAAGAAAATTCCACAGGGAACCAATAGTGAAAAGAAGGAAGCTGGGGTTCAAATCAATGAAATGGAACATAATGAAGAAATAAACAGTCAACCAGGACAGAATGAAGAAACAAGAATTCAAAATAAAACAAGGAGAGAATAAGAAGACTCTGGGACATCTCCAAAAGTGCTAACATCTGAATCATAGGGATGCCAGAAGGAAAAGAAGAAGAGCAAGAAACTGAAGACTTCTTTGAAAAAACAATGAAAGAAAACTGCTAATTTGGTGAAGGAAATAAACATACAAGTCCAGGAAGCACAGAGAGTCCCCAACAAGTTGTATCCAAAGAGGACCACACCAAGACACATCATAATTAGAATGCCAAAAGTTAAAGATAAAAAGAGAATCTTAAAGGAGCAAGAGAAAAGAAGATAGTTACCTTCAGGGCATTTCTCATAAGACTATCAGCTGACTTCTAAAAAGAAACTTTGCAGACAAGAAGGGACTGGCAAGAAGTATTCAAAGTGATGAAGAGCAAAGACCTAGAACCAAGATTACTCTATCCTGCAAAGCTATCATTTAAAATGGAAGGGCAAGACAGATTATAGAAGATGGTGGATGAGTGAGGAGAGGCTGCCCTTGCTTGTTACCGAGACTGGTCTATAGTTTCAGCTGAATGTGAACAGAGCATTTGTTAACATCTGGATACTGGCGGGAGTTGAGCCTTGGCGCTACTGGCAGTGGAGGAGGTGGCCTTTGAGTGACCTGTCTGGTGAGTTACATGGAGGAGACATGGGAGAGGCAGGAGTTCTGGTGGGCTTGGCTCTTTGGGCAGCGGCTGGAGGAGCACAAAGTTTTCTCAATGCCCCTGGGTCTTCCCTGAGATCAGTCAGAGGTGGAGATCCAGGCTGTGCCCACCAGCAGAGCCAGGAATTGGCTGGGTGATGTCTGGCTCTGGGAGACTGGAAGCAGCGTTTTTTTTTTTTTGTTTGTTTGTTTGTTTGTGTGTGTGTGTGTGTGTGTGGTTTTTTTCCTTTTTTTAAAAAAAAAATTAAATTTATTAATTTTTTTTGTGGATGGGTAGGAAAGGCAAGGGGTGGGGAGAGATCCTTGAGGAATGTACACCCAGGAACCCACTTGCAGGGACACGCTCGGCCCCCACACCCACGAGTCAGGGCGACACAATGCCCTGGCCCACCCACTGGAAGAGGGAATAGCTAGTGGCCCGTAGGCAGGAGAGCCAGCACGAGGGAAGGCCCCATCCACAAGCGCTGGAGAATCCTCCCAGCATGCCCCCCAGCACATAGAGGATGGCCCTCAGCCTGTGCCATCACAGGGGAACGCCTCCTCCCTACTTCTACCCGCTCCCTAGCGCCTGCCCGCTGCCTCAGCTGGCCTGCCAGCTGGCAGAAAAAAGCACACTTCCCACACTCAACCTGGACTGCAGTTGAAAGAAGGTGAAATGAACTAGAGGAGCTTTGGAAAACTTTGGACGCTGGTTCTGGAGAAAAAAAAAACTGAAGAAGCAGACCAGACCCCAGGGCAGACTCAACCTTAGTGCTATGGGAGAAATCTCATAAGAAGCCTACTCCCCTCCAAGAAGCATCAGCCAGACGCAGCTCAACAACTGTCAGAAGTGGACAGAGTGACTCTCAGTCAGCTAATTTAAAGGAAGGACCCACCAAAGAGCAACACAACAAAGCCAAAATACTATTAAAGTCCAAATAAAAGTCATAAAGGGAATCCAAAAAGCATCAAGTTAAGGTGATCAAGGAGTCTGCATCACTGAATAACACAGATTCCTACCACAGAAGGTCACAGCACAAAGACAGGGAAAAAAGCAGATAAATCTAAGAAGCAGAAACAAACAAGACCAGTGCACAAAATGGGGAGGCTTAATAACATCCACCAAACAGACACAACACTCCACCAAAAGGAAAGAAGGAATTACCAGAAGGAGGGATAGATGAAATAGAGGCAAGCAAACTATCAGACATGAAATTCAAAACAATAGTAATGAGGAAGCTCAATTAACTCAACAAACTCAAAGAAAACTACAAAGAACTCCAGGGAAGCTACAATGAACTTACCGAGAACAACACCAGCATAAAAAAGGACATAGAAAGTATCGATAAGAACCAGAAAGATGTGAAGAATGCAATTTCTGAACTGAAGGACACAGTAGAATCGATCAAAACCAGGCTAAATGAAGCAGAGAATTGGATCAGTGAGTTAGAGGACAACATAGAAAAAATTCCGAGACAATGCAACGAACTGAAAAAAGACTTAAAAAGAATGAAGAAAGTTTAAGAGAACTGCAGGACAACAGGAAACAAAACAATATCCATATCATAAGGATACAAGGAGAAGAGGGGCATGGGATAGAAAACCTGATTGACAAAGTAGTGACAGAAAATTTTCTAACTTGATGAGAGAAAAAGTCATGCAAGTCCCAAGGAAGCACAGAGGGTCCCAATGAAGATGAACCCAAAAAGGCCCACTCCAAGGCACATCATAATTAAAATGGCAGCATTCAAGACAAAGAGAGAATCCTAAAGGCACCAAGAGAAAAACAGCAAATAACATACAAGGGAGCTCCAATAAGGCTATCAGCTGATTTCTCAATAGGAACACTACAAGCCAGAAGGGAATTGCAAAAAATATTTCAAACAATGAAAAACAAAGGCCTAAAACCAAGACTACTCTACCAAGCAAGGCTCTCTTTCAAAATGGAAGGTGAAATAAGGACTTTCCCAGACAAAGGAAGACTAAATGAATACATCACCACCAAACCACCATTGCAAGAGATACTAAAGAGAATGCTGTCAGAAAAAGAAGGAAAAGAGAGAGGGACAGGAACACAGGTACAAAAGGAAATGAATAAATACTTGTCAATAATAACTTTAAGTGTAAATGGATTAAGTGCTTCAGTCAAAAGACATAGAGAAGTGGAATGGATATGAAAACTTGAACCACATATATGCTGTCTACAAGAGACATGCCTCGAAACAAAAGATTTACAGAGACCGAAAGTGAAGGGATGGAAAAAAGTATTCTAAGCAAATGGACATGAAAAAAAACAAAAACAAAAAAAAAAAAACGGGTAGCAATACTTATCAGACGAAACAGATTTCACAGCAAAAGCTATACAAAAAGACAAAAACATTTCATAATACTTAAGAGTACAATCTTTCAAGAAGATATAACCCTGGTAAACATATATGCACCCAACATAGCAGCACCCAAATATATAAGGAAAATATTAGAAGAGTACAAGGATATAGACAGTAACACACTCATAGTAGGGGACTTTAACACACCATTGTCAACAATGGACAGATCTTCAAAGCAAAGAAATACCAAGGATATTGAGGCATTGAACAACACTCTAAAACAAATGGACTTAGTTGATATATATATATAACTTTTCACCCCAAAGAAGTAAAATATACATTCTTTTCAAGTGCACATGAAATATTTTCAAAGATAGACCACATGGTAGGACACAAAACAAGCATCAAAAAATTCAAGAAAATTGAAATTATATCAAACATCTTCTCAGATCACAATGGCTTAAAATTGGAAATCAACCTCAAGGAAAAAGACTCAAAGACATTCAAACTCATGGAGAATGAATAACATGTTATTAAATAATGAATGGGTTACCAATTATATCAAGGAAGATATCAAGAAGTTTCTGGAAACAAATGATAATGAGCACACAACAGCCCAAACCTATAACACAGCAAAAGCAGTCCTGAGAGGAAAGTTCATAGAAATACAGGTCTACCTAAAAGGAATAGAAGAATCTCAAATAAAAAATCGAACTCTACAGCTACAAGAACTAGAACAACAACAAACAAAGCCCAGAGTGTGTAGAAGGAAGGAAATCAAGATAAGAGCAGAATTAAATGACATAGAGGCTAAGAAAACAACTCAAAAGATCAACAAAAGTAGGAGCTGGTTCTTTGAAAAGATAAAAAAATTGACAAGTCTTTAGCCAGGCTCATCAAGAAAAAAAGAGAGAGAGGACCCAAATAAACAAAATCAGAAAAGAAAGAGGAGAAATCATGACCGATATCACAGAAACACAAAGGATTGTAAGAAGTGACTACAAACAATAGTATGGCAAGACACTTGACAACCTACATGAAATGGACAAATTTCTAGAAACATATAATCTTCCGAAACTGAATCAAGAAGAAGCAGAAAGCCTCAACAGACTGATAACCATGAGTGAAATTGAAGCAGTAATTAAAAAACTCCCAGCACACAAAAGCCCTGGACCAGATGGCTTCACAGGCGAATTTTACAAAACATTTAAGAAAGAACTAATACCTACCCTTCACAAACTATTCCAAAAAATCCAAGAAGAAGGAAGACTCCCAAACTCTTTCTATGAAGCCAGTATTACCCTAATTCCAAAACCAGGTGAAGACACAACAAAGAAAGGAAACTATAGGCCAATATCGCTGATGAACATAGATGCTAAAATCCTCAACAAAATATTTGTGAACAGAATCCGGCAACACATTAAAAAGATTATACACCACGATCAAGTGGGATTCTTCCCAGGGAGGCAAGGATGGCTTAATATTCGCAAATCAATAAACGTAATACACCACATAAACAAAATGAAAGACAAAAATCATATGATCATATGTATAGATGCAGAAAGAGCATTTGATGAAGTACAACACCCATGTATAAAAAAAACACTCAGGAAAATGGGAAAAGAGGGAGTATATCTCAACATAATAAAGGCCATATACAAGAAACCTGAAGCCAACATCATACTCAATGGACAAAAACTGAAAGCATTCCCCCTGAGATAAGGAACAAGAGAAGGATGTCCACTCTCTACACTCCTATTCAACATAGTCTAGGAAGTTCTAGCTGTAACAATCAGACAAAAAAAAAAAAAAGAAAAGAAAGAAAGAAAGACAGAAAAGCAAGAAAACACATCCAAATTGGAAAAGAGGAAGTAAAACTGTCATTATTTGCAGATGGCATGATAGTGTGCATAGAAAACCCTATAGACTCCACCAAAAAACTACTCAACATAAAAAATGAATTTGGCAGAATAGGAGGGTACAAAGCCAATATTCAGAAATCAAACGCATTTCTGTATACCAACAATAAAATATCAGCGATAGAAACTAGAAAAAAATTCCATTTACTACAATAACAAGGTAAATAAAGTACCTAGGAATAAACTTAACCAAAGAGATATAAGACCTGTACTCAGAAAACTATATAACACCGAAGAAAGAAATTAAGGAACATACAAATAAATGGAAGCATATACCATGTTCATGGATGGGAAGAATCAGCATCATTAAAATGTCCATACAACCCAAAGCAATTTATAGATTTAATGCAAACCCTATTAAAATACCTGTGACATATTTCAAAGACCTAAAACAAATACTTCAAAAAATTTTTTGGGAGATCATTCTAAGAAGCACCAACAAACAATAGGAGTCACAAAAATGGGGAGACAGAGAAACAACCCCCCATCGAAAGGAAAGGCAGAGTCCCCAGAAAGAGTACTAAATGAAATAGAGGGGAGCCAACTATCAGTGGAATTGAAAGCATGGATTATGGAGAAGCTCAATGAGCTCAGCGGAAACTACAAAGAACTCCAGAAAAACTACAGTGAACTCCAGAAGAACTATAAGGAACTTACTGAGAATTATACCAGCATCAAAAAGGACATGGAAGCTATCAATAAGAGCCAGGAGGAAATGAAGAATACGATCTCTGAATTGAAGAACACAGTAGAAGGAATTAAAAACAGGCTAGAGGAAGCAGAAAATCGGATCAGCGAGCTGGAGGACAATGTAGACAAAAACTCACAGACAGTGCAACAAAACGAAAAAAGACTGAACAAGACTGAAGAGGCTCTAAGACAGCTGCAGGACAACATGAAACGTAATAATATGCGTATCATAGGAATTCCAGAAGGAGAAGAAGAAGAGCAAGGGATAGAAAACCTCTTTGAAAAACTAATGACAGAAAACTTCCCTAACATGAAGAGAGAAAGAATCATGCAAGTCTAGGAAGCACAGAGGGTCCCAATGAAGATGAACCCCAACAGGCCCACTTCAAGACACATCATAATTAAAATGACAACATTCAAAGACAAAGAGAGAATCCTAAAAGCAGCAAGAGAGAAACAACTAATAACATACAAGGGAGCTCCAATAAGGCTATCATCAGATTTCTCAGCAGAAACACTACAAGTCAGAAGGGAATGGCAAAATATATTCCAAGTAATGAAAAACAAAGGCCTACAACCAAGAATACTCTACCCAGCAAGGCTCTCATTCAAAATGGAAGGTGAAATAAGGAGTTTCCAAGACAAAAGAAGGTTAAAAGAATACATCTCCACCAAACCAGTATTGCAAGAGAAGCTAAAGGGTCTGCTTTAAGAAGATGAAGAAACAGAGAGAGACAGAGAGGAACGTGAGTACAAAGTGGGAAAATGACAATGAATAAGTACTGAAAGAAAGAAGGATCTTCTACCATTTGCAACAACATGATTGGAACTAGAGAGAATTATGCTTAGCAAAATAAGCCAGGCAACAAAAGAAAATTACCTTATGCTATCACCTGTTAAAGGAAACTAATGAACAACACAAACAAATGAGCAAAATTGAACCAGAGGTATGTAAACGAGGAATAAACTAACAGTAACAAAGGGGGAGATGGGAGGGAGAGAAGTGGTAAGAAGGGGAAGGGTTAGTCAAAGAACATGTATAAATGATCCATGGACATGGACAGCTGGGTGGGGACTGAATGTGGGAGAAGGGAGGGACAGGGTGCAGAGAAACAAGAGGGGGAAAAAAGTGAGACAATTGTAATGGAAAACCAAACAAACAGAAAAATTTTTAGTGGGGGGAAAAAATAAAAATATAAAGAATAGAAATGCAAGTTCAGTGAATATTAGAAGGACAAGGATTTTCCTTCACACTGTATATATTTTCTCCCTATCTGATACCTCCAGAATTTGGCATGCTAAAGAAGTAAGTAATGACCTAAGTTTCTTTGCATAAAACTAATAAGACCAGTTGTTAATAACGATTTTTTTGACTAAGACTTTGAATGGAATGTCATGCCTAAAGGAGACATGCTTGGGCTTTGGTTGTTACCAAAAAGCCCTGAGCAACTGGGACTGACTTTCAAAGGTAATAAAAGTCCACGAAATAAAAGGCCTGGTACCTTGATGGACGAGCGGTCCATAGCAATCTTTCCAGGGAAGGAACAAAGGTTGTTTTCCTGAAAGATGGCTAGAAGGGACCTTAAGGCACAATGGAAAACCAGGAGGACCTGGAAAAGACAGGTGTTTACAGGCAAGGCTGAATGCCAGGTATGTGGCTCAGCTTCTGTGCCCTGAAGGGCAGACCGAAGGTCACCCTAAATGTTCCTTGCCTAAGTTCCAGCAAAACAGAACTAAAGATCATAAGTGATCATTTGCTGCTCTTGTTGTGTTTATGCAAATGAACAGGATAAATTAAAAATGAACTTAATGCAGTCCCTTTAATGACTAGGAGGGTAATCTTAGGGAGAAAAATCATGATTCAGGGAAGATCACAATGCCCAGTGGTAGACTATAAAGTAGTGCAGCTAACCGTCTTTAAAGTTTCTTTTCATTTAAAATTTGTTTTCATTTGAAAGTTAAACTATGTCTGTGGCATTATCAAAGATGTTTAATTTACAGGCGAGAAGAATGTCAAATGCCTTGCAACTGGATGTCTTTCCGATAAGACGGTCCTACAGATTTAGAGACTTGTATGTGGGTTATGTTACATAAATTAACATGTGTTTTCTGTTTTCAAAGGGCATAAGCCTACGATCTCATTACCTGAGTGATTGTCTGTACGTATAGGCCTCACTTAATCCTGTCTGCATTGCTGCCTCCTGAGACTCAATGGTTTGGCTGAACTAAGTGGCTGGGTTGGTGAAGAACGGGGTGGTCTGTGGGCTTCACTTTAAAACTGGTTTCTCTTTTCTATCCTAATGGCTTGGACAGAAAGAGCCCAGAGGCCTGAGAGGGGGGAAACCTAAAATATTTCCCTCAGTCCAAACTAAGTATAATGGGCAAAAGGGTTCTGGACAGGTGTGATGTACCTGGCATACCTTCTTCTAAAGAAGCCCTTCTTTTCCCTAATGTGGGACATTGAAAAATTAATACCTGTCTTTTGTCATCTAGTGGTTATGGATTGAATGATGTCCTTTAACCCTGTTGCCCCAGAATACAACAAGGATGCCAGCCTGTTAAACCAAGCATGCCGTTGTCCAGAGACAGCCAACCAACCTGGAGTCTGCACGATCCTTCCCCTTGTGGGAAGGCCACCCTCCCCTCCACACCCCCACTCTTATTAGGGATTTCTTGACCCAAGGATAGGTAGGACGACGACCATGTCCAGCTTGAAGCAACTAGAGGAGCTCGAGACCTTCGTCCATTGTCCTTTATAAGATTGTAAAGGGTCTTAAGTCGGAGAGGGAGGGATTGTTATTTTTTACTGTTAAAATATTTAACTAATTAATTAATTATTTTTAAAAAAAGAAGAAGAATATATGAAAGCGTGAGCCATGGGCATGGACTTGGGGAGGGGATTGTCGGGGAAGGGGGGTGCTGGGCAGAGGGGAGCAAAGGGGAAAAATGGAACTATTGTAACAATATAATCAATAAAATATACTTAAAAATTTTTTTATATGGAACCAAAAAAGACCCCGAATAGACACAGTAATTTTGAGACAGAAGAACACAGTAGGAGGAATCACAATACCTGATATCAAACTATATTGCAAAGCCACTGTAATCAAAGCAGTCTGGTCCTGGCATAAGAACAGACAAATAGATCAATGGAACAGAATAGACAGCCTAGAAATAAACCCCATTCTACATGGTCAGACAATATTTGACAAAGGGGGAAGGAACATAAAATGGAGTGAGAAGATGGTGCTGGGAGAACTTGACAGGGAAGTGCAAAATAATGAAACTAGACCATCAAATTACACCATACACCAGAATAAACTCAAGATGGATCAAAGACTTAAATATAAGGTGTGACACCATAAAAGTCCTAGAGGAAAACATAGGCAGAAAAATTTCAGATATCCCACATAGCAGTATTTTCACTGATATATCTCCTAAGGCAAGGGAAATAAAAGAAAGAATAAACAAATGGGACTACATCAACATAAAGAGTTTCTTCTCAGCAAAAGAAAACATCAGCAAGACAAAAAGGGAACCAACCATATGGGAAAATATATTTGCCAATGACACATCAGACAAGGGATTGATCTCCAAAATATATAAAGAACTCACACGTCTCAACACAGAGAAGACAGACAGCCCAATTAAAATGGGCAAAGGACTTGAACAAAAACTTCTCCAAGGAGAATATACAGAGGGTCCATAGGCATATGAAAGAGTGCTCAACATCACTGGCCATCAGAGAGATGCAAATAAAAACCACAATGAGATACCACTTATGCCTGTCAGAATGGCCATCATCAACAAATCAACAAACAGCAAGTGCTGGCGAGGATGTGGAGAAATGGGAACCCTCGTGCACTGTTGGTGGGAAAGCAGACTGGTGCAGCCACTATGGAAAATAGTATGGAGTTACCTCAAAAAACTAAAAATCAAACTGCCTTTTCTTTTTTTTCAAAGTATATTTTTTTGATTATGTTGTTACAGTAGTTTCAGTTTTTTTCCCCTTTGCTCCCCTCTGCCCAGTACGGCCCTTCCCTGCAGCAATCCCACCCCCCTTAGTTCATGTCCATGGGTCATGCATATAAGTGTTTTAACTTCACTCTTTCCTATATTATTCTTAACATCCCCCTGTCTATTTTGTATCAACCGATTATGCGTCTTAGTCTCTGCACCATTTTCCCATTTCTCCCCCTCCCCTCTCCCAGCTGATAACCCTCCAAATGATCCCCATAAGTATGATTCAGTTCCTATTCTAGTTTGCTTAGTTGGATTTTGTTTTTATATGTTAAATTCAGTTGTTGATAGTTGTGAGTTTGTTGCCATTTTAGTGTTTAGTTTTGATCTTCTTTTTCTTAACTAAGTCCCTTTGATATTTCATATAATAATGGCTTGGTGGTGATGAACTCCTTTTCCTTTACCTTGTCTGGGAATCACTTCATCTACCCTTCCATTCCAAATGATAGCTTTGCTGGATAGAGTAATCTTGGTTGTAGGTTGCTTTTCATCACATTGAATACTGCTTGCCAGTCCCTTCCTGCCTGAAAAGTGTCCTCTGAGAAATCAGCTGATAGTCCTATAGGCACCCCCCTGCAGGCAACTCTCTGCTTCTCTCTTGCTGCCCCCAGGACTCTGTCTTTATCTCTCATCTTTGGCATCTCAATCATGATGCATCGTGGTGTGGTCCCCTCTGGGTCCAGCTTGCCCGGGACCCTCCGTGCTTCCCGTACCTGTATGTCCATCTCCTTTGGAAAATTTGGGAAATTTTCCTCATTTTTTTCAATTCTTACTTCCCCATTGTGCACTGGTTGACCGTTTTATTCTTCCTTATGGTCCAAATCACTGATTTGAACCATGGTGTTCTTCCCTTCAACATTGGCTTTGTGTGGATTTTCCTTCGTTTCACTTAGTATAGCCTTCACTTCTTCTGTTATGCGTTTGCTATACTCAAGCATATCTGTCAAGCCTGTGAGTATCTTTATCACCAGTGTTTTGAATTCTGCACCTGTTAGGTTGTCTACCTCCTCATCTGTTATGTTGGCTATCTCCTCATCGTTTAGTTCTCCCACTGGAACCTTAATCCATTCCCTCTTTTGGGCCATACTTCTCTGTCTCCTCATTCTTACAGGCTCCTGTGTTTGCCTCTGCGTCCCAGGTAGAGCTGTCATTCCTGTTATGTTGTAAGGGGTGGAGCCTTAAGGACTTGTCATTACAGGGCAACCTGTTTCACCACGTTGTGGTACTGTATGTGAGGGAGGGATCCGAGAGGGAACAATGCCGCCTTCCCAACACTTGCCCGTTTTCCAGGTACCTCTCCACTTTTGCACCGGACTCGCATCCCTCTAGCTGCTGCCCTGGACATTGTTCCCAGAATGGGTGAGTCTGCGGATGTTCTAGAACCATGGGGGCCCTTTTAACAAGCAGACTCTACTGAGACCAGCAGTTTCTGCCTCCACCCCAACCCCCAGTCATTAGCACAATCAGAAACAATGAGGCTTGATATTCCTTGGTGCTGGGACCATGAGCTGTGAGGTCCAGTTAGATGCTGGGAACGCTCCCCAGTTGTCCCTCCTGACTTTAAAACATGTGACTGCGCTTTAAGCTGGCCTGCTGCTGCCACTGCAGCTGCCGCCACTGCTGCCACCATCACACTGCATCCTCTCTGCCCCGGCTCCACCCCTCCTACCTGTCTGGATAAGTATTTCTTCTCTATATCTTTGTTTGCTGGACTTCCATGCAGTTTGATTTTCTGGAACTTCTGGTTGTTTCTAGTTTTGAGGTAGTTGTATTTCTTCTTAGTTGTGGAGGGAGATGCAGCATGTCTATCTACGCTTACATCTTGGTCGGAAGTCTTGGAACTGCCTTTTCAACCAATGACTCCACTGCTAGGATTATACCCAAAGAATCCTGAAACACCAATTCAAAAGAACCTATGCACCCCTATGTTCATAGCAGCGATGTTTACAATAGCCAAGTGCTGGAAACAATCTAAGTGCACATTTGTAGGTGAGTGGATTTAAAAACTGTGGTACATTAACACAGTGGAATACTATACAGCAGTAAGAAAGAAGGAACTCCTGACATTTGCAACAACATGGATGAAACTAGAGAGAATTATGCTTAGCGAAATAAGCCAGGCAACGAAAGAAAAATACCATATGATATCACCTAATAAAGGAGACTAATGAACAACACAAACAAAAGGACAAAATTGAACAAGGAACAGAGTAACAGTTATCTGGGGAGAAGGAGGGAGAAAAGTGGAGTAAGTAGGAGAAGGGTTTAGTAAAGGAACTAGTATAAATAACCTATGGACATGTACAACGGTGTGGGGATTGACTAAGGGAGTAGGGGTGGGCTGGGTGGTGGCGATTAATGGGGGAGAAAGCGGGACAACTAATAGAAAAACAAACAAACAAACAAATAAATAAAATGGAAGGACAGTTAACATGCTTCCCAGAGAAGGTAAAGGTAAGGGAGCTCATCATCACCAAGCTATTATTATATTAAATGTCAAAGGGACTTATTTAAGGAAAAGAAGATCAAAGTTATGAACATTAAAATGACAACAAATTCACAACTATCAAAAATAAAAACAAAATCCAACTAAGCAAACCAGAATAAGAACAGAATCATAGGTATGGGAATCATTTGGAGGGTTATCAGTGGGGAAGTGGAAGGAGGAGAATGGGGGAAATGATGCAGGGATTAAGAAGTATAATTGGTAGGTTCAAAACAGACAGGGGGATGTTAAGAATAGTAAAGGAAATGGAGAAGCCAAAGAACTTATATGCACAACCCATGGACATGAACTAAGTGGGGAGATTGCTGGAGGGAAGAAGGTATTGGTGGAGAGGGACAAAGGGAAAGATTTGGGACGATTATAGTAAGATAATCAATAAAATATACTTTAAAAACTTTTATTGAAAAAAAAGCAGCTACAGTTACATAATTTCATTTTACGCAGTTAGTTTGATATAAGTTTAAAGTTCTAAATATTTTGCTTCAGGCACCAGTTGTTCACTTCTCTTATATCCCTCCTTTCCAGTTTATGCATCCTTCAGTTGTGAACCCTGTAGCCATTAACTTTTCTGGATAAATTTCCCTCACTTCCACTCTCCAAAGTAAGCCCTCTCACCTTTTGGGTCCTGTGAGGAGAAAAAAACAAGCCCTGTTCTTCTCATGTTCCAGCACTTTCCTTTTCTTTTAGTTCCAGTTGTCTTCAAGTTAATAGAAAGCTAGACATTAGTGTATCCATCTGTGACTATGGAAATCTTCAACAGGACATCTCCTCTCCTTATTTCAAGTGCTTTAAGCTTTAAGAGCCCCCATGATGGCAGATTGTCCTGGGCC
This sequence comes from Furipterus horrens, assembly GCF_987537825.1. NCBI lineage: Eukaryota > Metazoa > Chordata > Mammalia > Chiroptera > Furipteridae > Furipterus > Furipterus horrens. Next base: position 25,474,137 of record NW_028327187.1, on the reverse strand, counting down.
CTTCCCAGCTACTTCCAGCATCTAAAATCCCAATCTTGCCTTTCAAATTCCACCTCCAGCTACACCTGCGTATCAGTCTCCCCAAGTACACAGAACCAATTTTTATACCTTTGTCTTTTTCTCATTGTAAAAATGTATTTTATTGCAAAAAAATTTTAAAGGTATAATTCCAATAACCAAAGAAAATCACCATTGTATTTTAGTGCCCTTTACAACATTTTACGGTGAGAGTGAAAATGTTTTTTAAACTAAGAATGAGTCATATAATTTTCCAAGCTGCTTCTTTCACTTACTAAAACTTTATTCCTTCATGAAGTATTAAAAATACTAATAACTTGAGTATGCCTTCTTCCCTATAGCTTTAGCTTTTCTACAACCCCAATTAACATTCAATCACATTCAACCTCAAATCTTTATCCAGCCAATGGGTTTTCATAGCAATATCCACTTTACCACAAAGGCCACTGCTACCCAATCTTGGCCAAGCAAACATTCCTATAGAGACACAAAACTCTTGTTTCCCAGATGTGATGACTAGGAGAGTTAGTTCTACATAACTCAGTGAACTACTAAATAGAGTGTACCTAAAACAGATCTGAAGTCTGTAACCATTTTCCTTCTTCATTTTGTCTTTAATTTCAAACATAGTAGATAGGAAAGCATTTTGAAATCTATTAAGTACCACTAAATTTAAGAAATTATTATTGATAATAACCATATTTTGTTGTTTATTTCTGCATGTTCATTGGAAATTTTAATCTGTTGCATAACCATACTCTTAATTTATGTATATCTGAATCATCTGGAGGTGTTGTTAAAATACAGATGGCCAGGCCTTGCCCTCAGAGTTCCTGATTCTGGAGTGGGACCAAAAATTTACATTTGTAAGTTCCCAGATGACCCTGTTGATGGTCCAGGGACCACACTTTAAGCACCACTGTTATAAAAAGTGATAGGGCTTTATATTTGTATTTTTCCTGCTCAATATTTATTAATTTATCAACTCATTCAATCATTCATATAACACACATTGATTGAATTTATACTTTAAGCCAAGCACTTCGCTAGATATTGGGAATGGAAAGATAGAGAAGATACAGTGCCCAAAGTAGTTCACAGTCTTTTGAGGAACATAGACAATTAAATCAATATTTATTTACATTACAGAGTGTCAAGTGCCATGATAGAGATATGGACAGGGTGTTCTGGGAGACTCAGGAAGGACACCAGGGAGACTCAGGAGGAGGTGACTGGGCTGTGGGCGAGGAGGCCAGAAGTGTTAGTAGGGGTTAGATTCAGGTTAAAAAAAGCTTGAAGTAGTTAACTGAGAGGCTTGACCTTTCCCCTAAGGGCTTCAGGAAGTTCTAGAACAGTGGTTCTCAACCTGTGGGTCGCGACCCCTTTGGGGGTCTAATGACCCTTTAACAAGGGTCGCCTAAGACCATCGGAAAACACATATATAATTACATATTGTTTTTGTGATTAATCACTATGCTTTAATTATGTTCAATTTGTAACAATGAAAATACATCCTGCATATCAGATATTTACATTATGATTGATAACAGTAGCAAAATTACAGTTATGAAGTAGCAACAAAAATAATTTTATGGTTGGGTGTCACCACAACATGAAGAACTGTATTAAAGGGTTGTGGCATTAGGAAGGTTGAGAACCACTGTCCTAGAAGGTGGTTTTACAAAGGCAGGGCATTACTATACTGAGCAAAAGTATCAATACATTTGGCATCCAGGCTCAGATTCAAATACTAGCTGTGCTGCTTGTATAACCTGGAGCATTACTTAACCTTCTCTGAGCCTCCCATTCCTCATGTGTAAAGGGAAAAATGGTATCTACCTTATTTAGATGTTTTGAAGATTACATAAGAGAAAGTACCTAAATTCCTGGCATATGGTAGATATTTAACAAATAGTGATTATAATCAGCTTTGAACTTTAAAAAGTTAAAGACATGGAAGACATGCTTCTCAGATTTTTTTCAGATCAAAACCACCAGGCTAGTTCAAATATCAAGGCCATATTTTATTGAAACAGTGGCAAGTTTAATGATCTAATGGTATAATGATAATAATTTATTGTTACAGACTATATGCTAGGAATTGTGTTAAGTGACCTACACTCATCATTTCATTGTATTCTTACAATAATATTAAGGCTCAGAGAAGTTATATGACTCGTACAGAGTCGCACAGCTTGTCAGTGGCAAAGCTTGAATTCAGACTCAGGTCAGTCTAACCTCAGAGTGTACACTATATTACAACCTTGTTCCACAACAAGGAGTTCTGTTTCTTTGGAGTATAGAACAGTGAATGGGTGGTAAGACAATGTTGAATAATTTGGGCTTGATTTTCCTGTTTCTATAACCTTGAGCAAAACTGGCTGTTCCTACTGATTTTGTATTTCTTCCAAAAACATCCCTCCATGACCTGCCAGAAGTCATTGACCTGGGGTCTGTAGCACCTTCTGCTGATGCTGAAGTTGTTGCAGTTACCTTCCAAGGTATCCTGGAGCATTTACAACAAAGAACCTCTTTCTCTTGCTACTGGGACTATATTCAACTCCATGGGAGGAGGCTTAACTACTTTTAATATTGTTTTACAAGTAGCAGTTATCATTTATCAGGTACTTGCTATGTGTCTGGAATTTTGTGGTGCACTTTAACCCTCATAGCAAGTACTATTTTCGTCATCCCTAGATTAAATATGAGGAAACATGGTCAGGGAGTTCAAGAAACTTACCCAAGATTACACAGTTAGCAGAGGTAGATTAAAGTACAGAACAAGTACATTCTTTTTTATAAACCTTACATTTAAAACTTTTTGTTTTGCTTCTGTAGCTATAACATTTCCAAACACAAATGTAATTCTCCTGAGTGCTTCTACTGCCTATGTTATCTAGTTACCACACAATAGTTCAAACCCCATTTTTAATGATATGTATGCAATTAATGCCTGTTTCCTCAAAATTATTGTATACCATAAGGAGTCCCTCTTTGGCTATTGCCAAGAAAAACAAGAAAATAAATGTTGGTGAAGATGTGGAAAAAGGGATCTTTTGTGCACTGTTGGTGGGAATATAAATTGGTGCAGCCACTATATAAAACAGTATGGAAGTTCCTCAAAATTAAATATAGAACTGCCATATGATCTAGCAATCCTACTTTTGGATATGTTTCCAAAGGAAATGAAATCATTACTTTTTAAATATGCTTTATTGATTATGCTGTTACAGTTGTCCCAATTTCTTTTCCCTTTGTTCCCCTCCACCCAGTGACCCCTCTCCCTCCAGATGTCCCCCCCTTAGTCCATGCCCATTGGTTGTGCATATAGTTCTTCTCAACATCTTCCTATCTACTCCACTCTCTCCTACTATGCTTAATTCCTGTACCATCTCCTTCACTTTCCCCCTTCCCCCTCTCCACTGACCTCCACCCAAAATGTTCCCCATACCTATAATTCTTTTCCCAGTATCGTTGCCTACTTAGTCTGCCTTTGTTTCGATTCCCTAGCTTCTGTTGTTGGTTGTTGTGATACAGTTTTCATTTCAATGTTCATAGTTTTGATCTTCTTTCTCCAAAACAAGTCCCTTTAACATTTCATATAACAGTGGTTTGAATCTGATGAAGTCCTTCAGCGTTACTTTGTCCTGGAAGCACTTTCTCTGTCCTTCTATTCTGGATGACAACTTCACTGGATACAGTAATCGTGGTTGTAGGTTTTTGCTTTTCATTATTTTGAATATCTCTTGCCAGTCCCTTCTTGCTTGCACAGTTTCTTTTGATAAATCAGTTGATAGTCTTATTGGGATCCCTTTGTATATAATTCTCTTCTTCTCTCTTGCTGCTTTTAAGATTCTCTCTTTATCCTTAATTTTTGACATTTTGATTATAATGTGTCTTGGTGTGGTTTTCCCTGGGTCCAGTTTTTTTTTTTTTTTGAACTCTCTGTGCTTCCTGGACCAGTAAGTCTATTTCCTTCCCCAAGTTAGGGAACTTCTGCTTCATTATTTTTTCACATAAGTTTTCAATTTCTAGTTCTTCTTCTTCACCTTCTGGCAACCCTATGATTCAGATGTTGGCCTGCTTATAGCTGTCCCATAAGTTTCTGAGCCTCTCCTCATTTTCCTCACTTTTCATTTCCTCTTTCTGCACTGGGTGACTATTTGTTCCTTCCCTATGTTCCAATTTGTTGATTTTATCCCTGTTTTTCTTTCCCTCACCACTAGTTTTGTATGTATTTTCGTTCATTTCAGAAGGACTAGCCTTCATTCCTTCCCTGTCTTGTTTAAGATCTGCTGTTAAGTCTGTAAGCATTGGTATAACCAAAGCTCTGAACTGTGCCTCAGAAAGATTTTCTATCTGCTGAGACATTAGATTAGATATGTACTGGCTGGTTAGCTGTGTCACCAGGATCTTTATTATGATCTCTGCCATCTTGACAGGTTTGTGTTTACCTTTGCTTCCTGGGCAGGGCTGTCACACCTCCTATGCTGTAGGGGGCGGAGTCCCATGCACTTGTCACTACTGGGTGACCCTTCTCACTACACTGTGGTGTTTTGTGTGGGGGTGGGGGTCAAAGATGGATTCCTGCCATTTATCTCTGCTGAGAGACTGGGAGCCTCCTTTTCTGTCCCCATGTCCTCAAACCCCCACAGTCTGAAACAATGGGGGTCTGACTTCCTTGGCATTGGAATCACAAGCTGACAAGTCTTATCTGTAGCTGGGGGTGTTCCCCAAGCTCTTCTCGCCTCCCCTCAAATACAGGTGTCTGTGCTTACTGCCATCCTGCTGCCATCACCGCAGCTGCTACTGCCAGCACAGCTTGACCTCTCCACCCCGGCTTCACCCCTCCTACCCATCTGGATGAGCACCACTTCCTTATAACTTCATACATTGGACTTCCATGTAGCTTTATCTTCTGGAACTTCTGGTTATTTATGGTTTTTCAGTAGTTGTATTCCTTTTTAGTTGTGGAGGGAGACAGAGCATGCCAGTCTAGGCCTCCATCTTGGACTGAAGTCGCGATCATTATTTTGAAGAGGTATCTGCACTCCCATCTTCACTGCAACATTATTCACAATATCCCTGATATGGAAACAACCTAAGTGTTGACAGATGAATAGATAAAGAATATATCATATATATTATGTATATGAATATTATTGATCTATGTGAAAGAAGGTGAAACTCTGACCCACTGGGGCCTCCATATGCTCTCAGGAATTCCTCCAGCAGGTAAACAAAATTAATACTAGAAAGAAATTGCATTAAAATTGAAGTCTTAGTCATTTAAAAGGACTGATGTCTGAATGCTTTAAAAATGCTAATATATAAATGTTAGAAATGATGTGGAAAATTAATGTAAAGATTGATATTGGTGATAGCTAAAATAAATTATCTGTTTCAAACTCGTAGCAATGTATAAATCCTTTTTTTAAAAAATTTAGCTTCTAGCTAGCTGAATATGCAGATTTCTGGCACTAGGTGTCAGCAAAAGATTAAATTAGAATCATCCACCTTTTTTCTTTTTCTTTATCTTAAAAGTTTTTATAACAGTAAAAATAAAATATATTTCCTGGATTTTTTTTAAAAAGAAGACACCACACACTCCTTTGTTGCTGTGACAACATCAGTGGGGGAGTGGCTGAGTTGTTGCTGATCAAAGTGGACACCTTAAGGAGATCATGGTGGCTCAACAATTGTCTATGTTTGACCTTCAGCTTTGAATGGTATGGAACTCAATTTTGTGTCAATTGGAAAGTTGAGGAATGAGAAGTTTTGCAGGTGAGGGTGGAGGGTGAGTCCACTCCAGTGAACCGTTCCTAAAAGTTTAATGTTATTTCACACAGAGAAATCTAACTTTGAAGCTGACCGCAGCACTGTGTTAATCAACTCATTGAATGTTTTCCCATGTGGACAAAAGAAAAAAAAATTAACTTAAAGGATCACTTAAAGAGCCAGGGGAGTTGGCTGATCCTAATGACACTGCAAACTTACTATTTTTGATATGTAGCATAGAATTGTTTTTGTTTAATCTCCAGAATTTTACCCATGTCCTGTGAATTCTATCACAATAAATGGTACCACCATCCACCACTTACGAAAAATAGAACTTTATGTATCATCCTCAACTCTTCTTTCATCCTAGCTTCCCATAACCAAACAGCTACAAAATCCCGCCAATTTTACCTACTTGGTGTTTCTTACGTCTGTCTCATCCTATGTCTGCTCTAGTGTGTAGAGATTTGAGCAATGTATCTTTTTCCTAAATTTTGTAATGACCTCCTAAATAGTTTGTAGGTCTTTAATCCTTTCTTCATACTTCCCCTAATGTCATGAAGCAAATCTGTTTGAAGCCATTTTGACTACATGTACCTGCTGATTTCAATGACTCCCTATCTAGATAAAGTGCACTCAAAAGCATAGAATATAAGGTATTCTATAATCTTATCCCTGTTTGCCTTCCAAGTATATGTCCTATCTTCACACCTTTCATGTTCAAGCATGACTAAACTCATCATGGTTTTAGTAAATTTTCACCCAGCCTCGTGGCTTTAAATAACATGTTATATACTCAGACGCCCAAATGTATATGCCCAGTCTAGACCATTGCCCTGAGTGGTAGATTCATACCTACCCTATATTTCTTTTTGTATGTATTCAGATATCTCATATTTAACATGTCCAACACTGAGCATTGATATCCACCTCTCTAATAAAGAAAGAAAGGAAGAAATCTGTGCTGCTTCTGCAGTCTTAAAAATCTCAGTATGGTGATGAAAGGAGACTTAACTTGGAGTGGTGAACACACAATACAGTGTATAGGTGATGTGTTGTAGAACTGTGCACCTGGAACCTCTATAAATTTGCTAACCAGTGTCACCCCAATTAATTCAATATAAAGTGGAACAAATCTCAGTAAATGGGAATTCCAGCTTTCTAGCTGCTATGGCCAAACCCTTGCAGTTGTCTTGAGCCTTCTGTTTCTCTCATGCTATACCTGATCCATCTGGAGAAACAGAAGTTTTTACCTTCATAATTCAGTCGACCCTTGGGATTGAATGGCCTGGGTCCACTTATACACGTTTTTTCCCCCTTCGTTCAACAAATCCTTGTGCTGTTCTCAGTCTTTGGTTGGGAGTCCGTGGATGCCAAAGACGAACTGTATGCATTGATCTATGCCAGTTTACAAAGGGGACTTGAACATGCACAGATCTGGGTATCTGAGGTGTGGTCCTGAAACCAATCCCCAACAGATAGTGAGGGACAACTTAAATTTGGGGGAAGGCAAAACTTATACTCTATTTTCAACTGTGTGGAGGTTGGTGCTTCCTAACCTCCACATTGTTCAAGGATCAACTGTATATCCAAAATTTGATCACCTCCAGTGCAATGAATCTGGTTCAAACAGTCATTTACACTTTGCTGGATTACGGCTATAACATCTTAATTGCTCTTGCCTACTGCTGCACTTACTCCCCATTATCTTTTCAACACAGTAGTCAGAGTAATCCTTTTACAGCCACAAAACCTGACAGTAGTTTGCTCAAAGTAAAGTCAAAGTCCTTACAATGATCTAGAATGACTATAGTTAAGTACTAGAGAAGCTCTTTAAGAGTGTGAACACCAAATAGAGAATCCCTGAATATAAAATGCTATTAAAAAACTGTTTATAGATTTAAATTATAACCAATAGCTTATCAGAGTTAACTTCGAATATATGAAAAATAATATTCTCTTCCCTTGTGGTTTTAGCTCTGGACTTGCTGTGTGACTAGACATAAAGTGATATGATATAAAATATCTTTAATTGGAAGTAATCTGTGTTACTGACAATTGAGGTCCTTCTGTCCCAAAGCTGAGTAGAGCCCCATCTTGTCTGGGTCTGTAGCCATCCCATCTACTTATACAAACAACAGATTGCTGGAATGTCAAGTTTTATATACATCTAAAAATTATTAAAGACTAAAACACTTCCATTTCAACTTAAAAAAATTGTCTAGAGGGCCCTACATGATCTGGCTCCTCCAAAATGATAGGTGTACTCTGGCACCAGCCTTTGCACTTACTGGGCTATTTATCTGGAAAGTTCTTTCCCCACGTGCACACTGCTTCCTTCCTTTATTTAGGTCAAAAGCTGCTTTTGCAGTGAGGCTACTTTATATAAAATTGCAAATCCTTAATACAATGCCTTTGATCTCTTTTATTTGTTTCATTTTTTGTTGTTGTTGTTCTTGTTCTCAATAACACTTATCCTGTTCTAATATACTGTATGCTTTAACTGGGCATTTTATTTAATATATTTCCCTATGAGGACAGTGATTATTGTCAGTTTTGTTCACTGCATATCCCAGTGCCTAGAACAGTGTCCACAACATACTGTTAAATAATAATAAATGGATTAAACTGCTTATGCTATTCTACAGATATGATATTTCTTTCCCATGTGTCTCTTTTTATATTGTTACTTCTGCCCAGAAGGTTTTTCTCTTTCTCTGTTTTCTTCCTATAAATTTCTTGTCAGCATTCTTTTTTTAAAAAAACAGATTTATTAAGATATAATTCACATGCCATATAGTCCACCCATTTAAAGTGTACAATATAATGGTACTTCCTGTATTCACAGAATTGTACAATCATCACCACAGTCAATTTTGGAGCATTTCTATCATCTCAAAAAGAAACTTTCTAGCTACTGCCTCACTATCCCCCCTTCCCCTCAGATATAAAAAGCCACTAACCTAATTTGTGTCTCTATATATTTGACTATTCTGGGCATTCCATAAAAGGAGAATCATGTAATATATGGTCTTTTGTGACTAGCTTCTTTTACTTAGCATAATCTTTCCAAGGCTCATCCATGTGGTAGCATTTATATCAGCAACTCCTTCTCTTTTCATGGCCAAATAATATTCTTGTATTGATATACCACCTTTTTAAATCATTCTTCAGTTAATGGATATTTGGATTTTTCCATCTTTTCAGTATTATTAATAATGCTGCTATAAATATTTGTGTTCACATTTTTGTGTGGGCACATGCTTTTATTCTCTTGAAGATATATATGCATATACACATATATATTATATGAGTAGAATTGCTGTGTCATATGCTTACTCCAGAATTAACTATTTAGGAAACTATTGAACTCTTTTCCAAGTGGCTGTGCCTTTTACATTTCCATCAGCAGTGTATAAGTGTTCTAGTTTCTCCTCATTCTCTCCAACATTTGTCATTGACTTTTTTATTCTAAACACCTTAGTAGGTGTGACATATTATCTTGTCATTTTGATTTGTAGTTCCTTGGTAACTAATGACATTGAGCATCTTCCCATGTGCTTAATAATCATTTATTTTGAAGCACAAACATTTTAAATTTTGATTAATTTCAATTTATCTATTTTTCTTTGGTTGCTTGTGCGTTTGGTGTCATACTTACGGATGCTTCACCAAATCCCAGGTCAGGAAAATTTAACCTATTTTTTTTCTCTAGGAATGTTATAGTTTCAGCTCTTCCAATTAGGTGTTTGATCCATTCTGAGTAAATTTTTATATAGTGTGAGTAAAAGGTCCAAATTCTTATTTATTTATTTATTTTTTGCATGTGACTAACTGGTTGTTGCAGCACCAGTTGTTGAAAAACCTAAAACATGATCATAATAGCCTGTTTACTGCAAAAGATATAAGATAGTCCAATGGTTCTCAAAGTGTGGTCACCATAGCCTTAGGCATAAGACCTGGGTTCTGGGAATTCTGGTATGATTTTAGCAAGCCCCATTAAATCTGTTACCCCCTCAGTAACAGTTGATGTTAATAACTGCCTATATCCTTCTAAGATATCTTAGCCTGCTGGCAAGGCTTGTGCCCTTCTAAGATATTTTAGCCTGCTGGCAAAGCTTGTATCCTTCAAAGATGTCTCAGCCTGCGAGCAATAATTTAGTAATTTTCTGTTTTAGTAAGCCTCTCTGTTCTCAGAGCCAACTCCCCAAAAGCCATCTACAGAGAATCCCTTCAAATCCCTCCTCCCTTATCCCCTTTAAAACCCCCTGCCTTTCTTTTGTTTGTTGTTAACACCTAGGGTCTCAGCCCACCTGTAGCAGCTGGCCAAATAAATCTTTTTAAACTTATGGCCTGTTCTCCTGTAGTTTCTCCTCTCACTCTTACCAGACCTAACACATAGCAGTAGCTTTACTTGTTAGAAATGCAAAGGCTCAGAGCTACTGAAAGAGAAATTCAATAGTTGGGCCCATCAATCTGTGTTTTAATAAGCTCACCAAGGGATTCTGATGCAAGACCAAGCTTGAGAACCACAGCAAGTCAAATCAATTAATGAAGCACATGTACTTAATAAGCACCTGTTGTATTTTCCATCTCTGTTTCCCCCTTACCCTTGGTCAGGACACCAAGTCCTAATGATTCTTTCTCTTGAATACTTCTGTATCCATTTGCCCCCACCTCTTCCAATTCTCAGCCTATCGTAGTTAAGGTTCTCATCATCTCTCACTACAAGAGACTCCTTATTCTCCTCTCCACCTCTAACATTGTCCCTTCCAGGTCAACCCAAGATTCCTAGAATTAATTGTTCAGAAAGATTACTTTGTACACATCAGTCAGTGTCTTATGTAAAAGTAAGTGATAATAGCTTCATGCCTCCAAGATGAAACACGCATTCTTCAATTGAATATTCAAAGATCAGTTTAATTTGGTTCCATACTGACTTAAAAACTTTCTTCCATGTATGAATCCTTGACAGGAACACCCTATACATCTAAATTATTCCTTACATATACCATGAAATTTTTTCTTTTGTACTTTTCACTTTTCCAACTCCTCTTATCCCATACTCACCACCTGTCCCATTTAATCCCTATGTATCCCCTAGTGTTTGGGTGTCTTCTTTTTCAGGATGCCTTCCTGGGTGCTTCAGAAAAGGTGCCCCACTTCTGTGGTCTAATACAACACTGTACTTCCATACTGTATTTTAATTGTGTGTTTGTTTGTCTCCTCCACTAATGGGTAAAGTCTCTAACAGCAGAGACCTTCTTCATTAACTCAACAAATATTTACTGAACACTGCCTGTATCCTCATCACCTAGGAGACATTCAGTAAAAATTTTAATGAATTCAAATAAGGTTCATCCCTTATTCATGCTTACCTCTCCAGCTTTACTCTGTAAACCATGAATTAGGGTGGGGATGAAATTTTGGGACACTTAAGATGACACCCAAGGACAAATAAGTGATGTCAAAAATACAATAGCCATAGATCTAATGACAAAGAGGAAGGAAACATATTCATTAATTACACTGTGATGGCTTATTGGAAATAAGCCCTTTATTTTCTCCCTCTCTATTATGTGAATTTGCAAACTAAAATTAAATATGTGCAAATAAAGAGAATTTAGTTTGAAAAAGCAAATCTTTTTTGGCATTTATTTGTGTGTCAGAAAAGATAAGTGTTTCATACTAAGATTGAGAAAGGGTATTTTGGGTATGAACTTCGTTTCACTATTCGTAATTTACAAGTAAGTTATAAATCTTTTCCCCCACCTCTTACCTTATTCTTCCCTCTATCTAACCCTTATTAATTAATTAATGGTATCAATTGGAATGCATCTGACTTAGGAAAAAGTACCAGAGAGTAAAAATGGGGATTCAAAATGTTTTCAGATAGTCCAGGAAGTTCAACCTCTTTCAGAGTGATCAGAAAAGACTGGACTGTGAACAGGATTCCAGATTCATCTAAGGTTTAAGGTAAAGGTTTCCAAGTTAGGAGCTGTGGATCCCTTAGGGGATTGCAAATCATATTAAAAAAGAAACGCTGTCTGTATACAATAAGTAAATCTGGTGCATATATACAATGTTTCAAATTTATGTACATATTATTTTGATAAATAAAATATAAATGCATGTACTTTTACAAATACATTTTAGTTTTTCTCATTACTAAAGAAATACATATTAATTATAGAAAACTATACACTTAAAAAGAAAGAACATAAAGTTAACCTAAAATTCTACTAACCAGAGGCAACCACAGTTTTATATTTTAAAATAAACTTCTATTTTACCATAGATTTATATTACAGAAAAATTGTGAAGATAGTACAACACACACTCATTTCCTCTATTATTAACATCTTACATCATCAGTATGGTACATTTGTTATTAATGGTAGTCCCAACTTTATGTAAATTTCCTTAGTGTTTATTTAATGTCTTTTTTTTGTTCCAAGATTCCATCCATTACATTTAAACACCACATTACATTTAGTCATCATATTTCATTAGGGTCTTTTTAGCTGCGACAATTTCTCAGACTTTCTTTGTTTTCGATGACATTGAGAGTTTTAAATAGTACTGGTCAGGTATCTGTAGAATGTTTCTCAGTGGGATTTGTCTGATGGTTTTATTTTTCCTGATCAGACTGGGGCTACTGGATTTGGGAAGGAAAACCACAGAGGTAAAGTGCCATTCTTATCACACATTTAAGATATATCTAGATCTAGACATATAATTACATTGTAAATACTGTTTATACCTTGATTTTTCATTTGATTGTCTATTATGGAACCTTTCCATGTCATTAAGAGCAGTATATGAATATCTATATATATTTTTAATTTTAAGGACTTTAAAGGAATGTTTTGCCCCCATCGTTTCCTTCAAAAGATGGAATCTCTGGATCCAATTCTTATCCTATGGAAGACAGTGAAATTTGTTTACATTATACAGGGGTTTTAGTTGAAGAATTTGCTTCCTGCACCCTGGTATTGGACATTGAGGGTTCTTGGTTGGGTTGGACTTCATGAGCTATTTCATGCACACTGAAGTTTTCTTGGAATCAGTGAGATATCAGAAGGTAAAAGAAAAATATAGAGGATGGGCTATGTAGGGAATTAAGAAAAACAGGGGGAGAATCCAATTCAAGGTCACTACCTAGAGGGTTGTACCAGGATTGAAGTTAAATCTATTATTAAAATTAATTTTATTTTGCTTCTCAAAAACAAAAGAAGTAACCTCTTTATGAATTGGAAAGTGACCCCAAACAATTAGCTAATTTGGGCTTTGGTGCAACATTTCATTAAATATTAAAACTTTCTTATTCTAGTTGGATGTTTGCTTAATATAATCATATTGAATAGTATAATCATATCATTAAAATTAACATTGTGGAGAGGAAGATGGTGGAGGAGTGAGGGGAGGCTGCGCTCTCAGGCTCCCGAAACCCATCTGTGGTTTGGACTGGTTGCAGACAGATCATCTCAGTGAGCGGCTGGACACTGGCAGGAGTCAAGCCTTGGCACTGCTGGATTAGAGAAAATCCATCTGGGAACAACCTGTTTAGTGAGGATAGCAGAGGAAAAAGGGAGGAGACAGGATTCCTGACTGGGGTGGCTGCCCGAGCTGCGGCTGGAAGTACACAAAGGCTTTTTGGTGACCACAGGCTTCCCCAGGGGGGAGTCGGGAGGAGAGCGGATCTCTGCCTGCTGGCGGAGGCAGGACTTGACCAGGTGGCATTGACGCTGGAAGACAGGGGACAGCGTGCTACTGTACAAGTGAAAGCGTGATTTTTCCTCTGTATTTTTGTCTTGTGAACTGCGGAGAGGGGGGAAAGTTTGGGGGTGATAGGACATTCTTAAGGAGCGCAGGCACAGAAGTGTGCTTCCCCACTCCCCAACCCTCCCCTTGGGTCACGGGGCGCGCATATGGAAGTGCCCTCATTCGCTGGCCCAGGTGCGAAGGGCTGCGCGTCCAGGTGCCCCTTGGACACACGCCAACAGACATAAAATCAGTGACCCAACAGGTGCAGGGAGGGTGCACACCGGCACTCGAGCGAAAAACAAACAAACAAACAAAAAAAACACCTCGCTGGCTTTGCCGGAGCACGGCGCAGCCGGTTTTCTCAGGGCACAGCGCGGCAGGCCTGAGCTTAGTTCCCCGGCCACCTTGGGCATGCACCAGTGCTCAAGCCAAAAAAAAACACCTCGAGGGCTTTCCCGGAGCGCGGTGCGGCTGGCCTGAGCTTAGTTCTGTGGCAGCCTTGGGCGCGCACTGATGCTTGAGTGAAAAAAACACCTCGTCAGCTTCCCCACAGCGCGACATGGCCTGCTTTCCTGGAGCGCGGCGTGGCCTGCTTTCCCGGAGCACGGCGTGGCAGACCTGAGGTGGGCTCTTGGCTGCCTTGCATTGTGCCCTGCCGGCCACCTCGCGCGCACCGCTGCTGCAAGGAATAGGAATCTCTGATCCATCACATTAGACCAGCTGTGAACGCAGAAGATGAAGACGACACAAGAAAGCTGAACTGAGTAAAAACATTCCTTTTTTTCTTTTTCCCTTTTTCCTTTTCCTTTTCTTCCTGAAAGAGGAGGGGAGGAGGGAAGAGGGGAAGGAAGGAGTAAAAAACAAACTATATCTCTAATCTGTTTTATATAATCTTTCCTTCTTATCCATCTTCTTCAATTGTTGTTTATTTGTTTGTGGGCCTAGTTTAGCCTCCCTTTCACTCTAAATAAATAGAATATAACTACTATATAAATCCAATACTATATAATTCCACTTTCCTACTATATTCTGCACTCTTCCCCCTTTTTTTCTTCTGTAGTTATTAACATACAATGTAAATATTACCTACTGTCTTGCACAGTCTCAAGTATTATTAACCTATTATCCCCTCTCTCAAAAATCATATTTTTCCTTCACTAAAACAACTCTTATCTATTCTTCCTATAGTGTAAAAGCTCTAATCTCTCTACATTTAATTAATACTGGCTCATTGGATGACGATAGCAGGATAGAGGGTCGCGGATATTTTTGAGGGTGCGGGTCTCCTGCTGGGGCTGTGTGTTTATGTTTTTAACAGCATCTCCACAAAATAATTTGAGATAAGGTGGATAGAGTGACTCTCAATCAACAAGCCAGAAGGAAGATCCTAACAAAAAAATCTGAAATATAACCAGACAGCATAAACAAATGATATAAAAGATACCCCAAGAACATCAGGCTCAGGAGATCAAAGAGACTGCATCACTGAAACCCCCAGATCTACCATAAAGAATCTCATACCACAAAGGTGGGAAGGCAAAGCAGACAAATCCAAATAACAAAAACAAACAAGAAGAATCCAACATGGTAAGACGCAGAAACAACCTCTCAATGAAAAGAAAAGAGGAATCCCCAGAAAGAGAGGTAGATGGAATAGACATAGCCCAAATGTCAGACATAAAATTCAAAACTATGGTGGTGAAGAAGACCAATATGCTCGAAAACCTCAAAAACAACTATGACAACCTCCAAGGAAGTTACCAACAGCTCCAAGAAAATTACAGGGAACTTACAGAGAACTACACCAGCATAAAAAAAGACATAGAAACGATCAACAAGAACCAGGAAGAAATGAAGAATGCAATCTCTGAACTGAAAAACACAGTTGAATCAGTCAAAAGCAGCCTAAATGAAGCAGAGGATCATATTAGTGAGTTAGAGGATAATGTAGGAAATAATTCTCAAACGATACAACAAAATGAAAAAAGATTGAAAAAATATGAACAAGATGTAAGGGAATTACAGGATAGCATGAGAAAAAATAATATCAGGATCATCGGAATAAGAGAGGGAGAAGAAAAGGAGCATGGAATTGAAAAACTGATAGGAGAAATAGTGACAGAAAATTTTCCGAACCTGATGAGAGAAAAAGTTATGCAAGTCCAAGAAGCACTGAGATTTCCAATAAAGAGGAACCCCCCAAAACCCACTCCAAGGCACATCATAGTTAAAACGGCAACATTCCAAGACAAAGAGAGAATCCTAAAAGCCACAAGAGAAAAACAGCAAATAACCTACAAGGGAGCTCCAATAAGGCTATCGACCGATTTCTCAACAGAAACATTCCAAGCCAGAAGGGAATGGTCAAAAATATTTCAAGCAATGAAAAACAAAGGCCTACAACCAAGAATACTCTACCCAGCAAGGCTCTCATTCAAAATAGAAGGTGAAATAAGGAGTTTCTCAGACAAAGGAAGACTAAAAGAATACATCTCCACCAAACCAGCATTGCAAAAGATGCTAAAGGGAATACTCTAAGAAAAAGGAAGAGAAAAAACAAAACAAAATAAAAAAAAAAGAGTAGAGGAACAGAGATACAAAGGGAAATGAATAAATACATGTCAGTAATAACCTTAAATGTAAATCGATTAAATGCTCCCATTAAAAGACATAGGGTAATGGAATGGATAAGAAAACAGGACCCACATATTTGCTGTCTACAAGAAACACACCTCAAAACAAAAGATTTACATAGACTGAAGGAAAGGGGTATAAAAAAATATTCCAAGCAAATGAACCTAAAAAAAAAAGCTGGGGTAGCAGTCCTCATATCAAACAAAATGGATTTCAAAGCAAGGGCAATAAAAAGAGACAAAGAAGGACATTTCATAATACTTAAAGGAACAATCCATCAAGAAGATATAACACTGATAAACATATATGCACCCAACATAGGAGCACCCAAATACATAAAGAAAATACTAGAAGGCCACAAGAAGGATATTAACAACAACACACTCATAGTAGGGCACTTCAACACTCCATTATCAACAATAGAGAGATCATCCAACCAAAGAAACACCAAAGATATGCAGGCATTGAACAACACACTAAACCACATGGACTTAACTGATATATATATATAGAACTTTTCACCCCAAAGAAGCAAAATATACATTCTCTTCAAAGGCACATGGGACATTTTCAAAGATAGACCACAAAGTAGGACACAAAACAAGCCTCAACAAATTCAAGAAAATTGAAATCATATCAAGCATGTTTTCAGACCACAATGCCTTGAAACTAAAAATCAACCTCAGGGAAATAAATCAAAGGCACCCAAACTCATGGAGAACGAATAACATGCTATTAAATAATGAATGGGTTAACAATGACATCAAAAAGAAAATCAAGAAATTTCTAGAAACTGATGACAATGAACACACAACAGTACAAAACCTATGAGACACAGCAAAAGCAGACCTAAGAGGGAAGTTCATAGCAATACAGGCATATCTGAAAAGACTAGAAGAATCTCAAATAAAAAACCTAACCCTAAAGCCACAAGAACTAGAACAACAACAACAAACAAAGCCTTGGGCAAAAAGAAGGAAGGAAATCATCAAGATCAAAGCAGAATTAAACGACATAGAAACTAAACGAACAATCCAAAAAATCAACAAAACTAGGAGCTGGTTCTTTGAAAAAAATAAACAAAATTGACAAGCCTCTAGCCAGGCTCATTAAGAAAAAAAGAGAGAAGACCCAAATAAACAAAATCAGAAATGAAGGAGGAGAAATCATGACTGATACCTCAGAAATACAAACAATTATAAGAAATTACTACAAACAACTATACGGCAAGAAATTTGACAACCTAGTAGAAATGGACAGATTTCTAGAAACATACAATCTTCCAAAACTGAATCAAGAAGAAGTAGAAAGTCTCAACAGACCAATAATAAAGAGGAAATTGAAACAGTAATCAAAAATCTCCCTGCATACAAAAGCCCTGGACAAGATGGCTTCACAGGCGAATTCTACAAAACATTTAGGGAAAAACTAATTCTTACCCACCTCAAACTATTCCGAAATATCCAAGATGAGGGAAAAATCCCAAACTCTTTCTATGAATCCAGTATTACCCAAATCCCAAAACCAGGTCAAGACACAGCAAAGAAAGAAAACTACAGGCCAATATCACTGATGAATATAGATGCTAAAATTCTCAATAAAATTTTGGCAAACAGGATCCAACAATACATCAAAAAGATCATACACCATGATCAAGTGGGATTCATCCCAGGGATGCAAGGATGGTTTAATATTTGCAAATCAATAAATATAATACATCACCTAAACAAAATGAAAGACAAAAATCACATGATCATATCTATAGATGCAGAAAAAGCATTTGATAAAGTACAACACCCATTTATGTTGAAAACACTCAGCAAAATGGGAATAGAGGGAGCATACCTTAACATCATTAAGGCTATATATGAGAAGCCTGAAGCCAACATCATACTCAATGGACAAAAACTGAAAGCATTCCCCCTGAAATCAGGAACTAGACAAGGCTGTCCACTCTCCCCACTTCTATTCAACATAGTGTTGGAAGTCCTAGCCACAGCAATCAGACAAGACAAAGAAATAAAAGGCATCCAAATTGGGAAAGAAGAAGTAAAACTATCAGTATTTGCAGACGACATGATAGTATACCTAGAAAACCCTATAAACTTCACTAAAAGACTATTTGATATAATAAGTGAATTTGGCAAAATAGCAGGGTACAAAATAAATATACAGAAATCTAAGGCATTTCTGTACACCAACAATAAAATATCAGAGACAGAGGAAAAAAAGAAAATACCATTTACTATAGCAACAACAAAAATAAAGTACCTAGGAATAAACTTAACCAAAGAGATAAAAGACCTGTACACTGAAAATTATGCAACATTGAAGAAAGAAATTAAGGAAGATACAAATAAATGGAGGCAAACACCATGTTCTTGGATGGGAAGAATCAACATCATCAAAATGGCCATACTACCCAAAGCAATTTACACATTCAATGCAATCCTTATTAAAATACCAATGACATATTTCACTGACCTAGAACAAATCCTCCAAAAATTCATATGGAACCAAAAAAGACCCCGAATAGTGAAAGCAATCTTGAAATAGAAGAACACAGTAGGAGGAATCAGGATACCAGACATCAAACAATACTACAAAGCCACTGTGATCCAAACAGTCTGGTACTGGCATAAGAACAGACATATAGATCAGTGGAACAGAATTGAAAGCCCAGAAATAAACCCAGGCCTCTATGGTCAACTAATCTTTGATAAAGGAGGAAGGAACATAAAATGGAATGAGAAGAGCCTCTTTAACAAATGGTGCTGGGAGAACTGGACAGGGACGTGCAAAAAAATGAAACTAGACCACCAACTTACACCACACACGAGAATAAACTCAAGATGGATCAAAGACTTAAATGTAAGCCATGACACTATAAAAGTCCTAGAGGAAAACATAGGCAGGAAAATTTCAGATATCTCACGTAACAATATCTTCACGGATACATCTCCTGAGGCAAGAGAAATAAAGGAAAAAACAAACAAATGGGACTACATCAAACTAAAAAGTTTCTGCTCATCAAAAGAAAATATCAGCAGGATGAAAAGGAAACCAACCATATGGGAAAACATATTTCCCAATGATATCACAGACAGGGGACTGATCCAAAATATAGAAAGAGCTTATACGACTCAACATCAAGAAAACAGACAACCTAATTAAAAAATGGGCAAAGGACCTGAAAAAACACTTCTTCGAAGAGGACATACAGGAGGTCCATAGGCATATGAAAAAATGCTCAACATCACTAGCCATCAGAGAGATGCAAGTAAAAACCACAATGAGATACCACTTTACACCTGTCAGAATGGCCATCATCAACAAATCAACAAACAACAAGTGCTGGCGAGTATGTGGAGAAATGGGAACCCTACTGCACTGTTGGTGGGAATGCAGACTAATGCAGCCACTATGGAAAACAGTATGGAATTACCTCAAAAAACTAAAAACGAAACTGCCTTTTGAACCAGTGATTCCACTGCTAGGATTATACCTGAAAAATCCTAAAACCCTAATTCAAAAAAACTTATGCTCCCCTATGTTCATAGCAGCCCTGTTTACAATAGCCAAGTGCTGGAAACAGCCTAAGCGCCCATCTGTAGATGAGTGGGTCAAAAAACAGTGGTACATCTACACAATGGAATAGTATGTAGCAGAAAGAAAGAAGGAAATCCTGCCATTTGCGACAACATGGATGGAACTAGAGAGAATTATGCTTAGTGAAATAAGCCAGGCAAAGAATGCAAAATACCATATGACATCACCTAATACAGGAAACTAAAGAGCAACACAAACAAATGAACTAAATAGGCAAAGACTAGAATAGTAGTCAGTAGGGGGGAGGGCAGAGGAAGAGGAGGGGGATAAGTAAGGGAAGGGTCTAGTCAAGGAACATATATGAGTGACTCAGGGACATGGACAACGGGGAGGGATATGTTTGTGGGAGAAAGGATGGGCTGGGAGGGAGGAGCAATGCGGGGAAAATGGGACAACTGTAATTGAAAAGTCAAAAAATAAAATTAAAAAGAATAAATAAAATAAATAAATAAATAAAAATAAAATTAACATTGTGGTTGAGCACAACCTCATATTTTGGGTGTTACTGCCACTTGGGTGATATTTTCTTACTACTCCATATGGGCTAAAAATAAACTAACTGCACTGTTTGTTTATTTTTATGTCTGCTTATATTGATCCAAACAAATGTCATTAATATCCACTAACATTATTATTTTAATGAAGTGAAATTAAGTTTGTATTTTTATGAATAATTCAGTTGATATTGTTAAGTATTTGAGATTGATTACTGGGGACTTGTAGTAGAGCTTCAACTGATTTTGCTTACACATCAAGAAAAGTACGTATGTAGTATCATGTTATGAAATGAGTGGCAGGGTCTTGGACTGGGAGCATTATACCAAAGTTGCAGAAGCAAGACTAAAAACCCATATAGGATGTTCAAACTTCAGGAGATCTTCATTTATTCATTCAAATATGACTGTAGCCGACTTAGAAATATGAAGGTCTCAGTTTGAAAGCCAATTCTCTATGTCACCTAGACCCATCACTTCCTCTCTCTGAGTTTCAATCTCCTCAGGTTCTTTCTAGCTCTAATATTGCATGAATCTGTGGACAAAAAGGGGGATTCTGTATAAAGCTGAAAAGTTCAGTGACAGAAAGTAACTGCACAGTGTGATCTGATCATAAATTCTTAACTAGGCAGGTCTTAGCGGGTAGTCCTGCTGCAGGCTTATAACTTTTTTTTAGTAAAAGGTTTTTTGTTTTTGTTATGTTTTGTTTTGTTTTTTGCCTTAAGCAAGCCCAGTCTGTTGTTCTTGTACTTCTCGGTTTAACACACCTTTGAAATGGCAGAGTAATCCTTTCTCTCTTGTGCATCTAGGTTAACACATCTTTAAAATACCAGAGTATGTAATCCTCTCTTTCAGACCCCTTGGAGGCCCTAACCACCCTCAAGGGAGCACATAATCTTGTTAACTGTCCTGAAATCCAATCCCCACCTTGCTTTTTCCCACATTCATTTAATCTTCCTTCCCTCCTTAATTCAAATGCATAAGAAATTGTAAAACTGTCATTCTACAGAGCATTAGAGATCTTGCTTTCTGGCAATTGTTAGTTTGGCTCAAATAAATTCTTAAAAAATTCTGTGTATGTTTGGATGTTTCTTACATTGACAAATCTGTGATTCTACTCAGTGTGGGGCACTATGCTAGTACTTTGTGGGAAGAAAAGTTGTACAAGACATCGTTTACTGTCTTAAAAATCAAAGTAAGAAGTTTAATGATTCCATGAACATTTAGCAAACATTTGCTACCAGGATTCATGAAAGGCCACAAGTACTGAGGTAGAGATAGAGCATGTTTTAGGGATAAAGAAGCAAGCCAGTGACTCTTAAACCAGTAGGAGATAATTAACAGATGAATCATGGAAAAGGGGAGAGGAAATGACATTCCGAACCTCCTCACACATATCTCTGGGATTAAAAGGAGAAAGATTGTCATCACCAAACACAGAGAAATAGGAAGATGTAGCTAGATAACTTTGCAAATAAGTTGGAGATAGACCTATAACTAGATTACCCTTAGTTAATCACACCCTGAGTTAAGTAGATAATCACGTTGGATTGTGAACCCCGATTAACCAGTAATGGAGAAACCGGGAAGAAAGAGAGGGGAGGGAGAGCTAATTGCATTAGCATAAACCAGTTTACTTTGTCTACTTCACACACACGCTCCTGGCTGGCGGTGCACCAACTCTGCAGGCTCATGAATAAATGTCTCGCTTTGCTGAAGTCCTGTGTCCCAGTGATTTATTGTGAGCATTTCTCACACATGTAAGTACAGTGACACAATCCCAACAATGAGACAAGGCTATGATATGTCTTACCTTCAATTCCATTTATGATCCTCTAAATTTCTACTTATACACTACAAATATGAAGTAATAACATTGATTTAAACACAAAAATATCAGAACTTAGGCGTGTGTGTAGTCTCTGAAGTAATATCCTTGTAAGATTATTCAAAGATAGTTGGTAACTGCCTTTGTAGCTTGGGGCACAGGTTAAAATTAACCAGCTGGAATAGATCTTGATCACTGGGGAACAGACAAGATGTTTGGAATTGGCTAAACAACATGTAAGAGCCAAATCAAAAGAATAAGACAAATGATAGAGCTGGGCCATATATTTTGAGTTAAAAATGAAGTATGACAATTAAGAAATGAGACTGGTTTCTCTGAGTCCCTGTAATTGGTTATGAAGGCAATTCTTATTTCTAGAGATGTTTTGAACATCACAATAAGTAGATGTTCTCCAAAGGGAAATACTTTGAAAGACAACAGTACTTATTTATCTGCCACACTTAGGACTTCAAGGTTTGTTTTGTTAGAAATACCAGCTATGTTATTAACAGTTAAAAATTAACTGTTACAATTAACTGATCCTTGTTACATTTTGGGGAGAAACAGCAGTTTTCCTTTCCAAAGGAATAAAAAATAGGTATATTTTATTGATTATGTTGTTACAGTACTCTCAATTTTTTCCCCTTAGCTCCCCTCTGCCCAGTACTTCCCTTCCCCCAGCAATCCCACCCCTCTTAGTTCATGTCCATGGGTCATGCATATAAGTTCTTTGGCTTCACCCTTTCCTATATTATTCTTAACTTCCCCCTGTCTATTTGTACCAACCAATTATGCTTCCTAATCCCTGCACCATTTCCACATTTCTTTCCCTCCCCCCTCCCAACTTGATAACCTTCCAAATGATCCCCATACCTATGATTCTGTTCTTATTCTGGTTTGCTTAGTTAGATTTTCCTTTTATTTTTTAGATTCAGTTGTTCATAGTTGGAAGTTTGTTGTCATTTTAGTGTTCATAGCTTTGATCTTTTTCTTAAATAAGTCCCTTAACATTTCATATAATAATGGCTTGGTGATGATGAACTTCCTTAGCTTTACCTTGTCTGGGAAGCGCTTCATCTGCCCTTTCATTCTAAATGATAGCTTTGCTAGATAGAGTAGTCTCGGATGTAGGTCCCTGCTTTTTATCACATTGAATACTGTTTGCCAGTCCCTTCTTGCCTGCAAGGTTTCTTTTGAGAAATCAGCTGATAGTCTTATAGGCACCTCTTTGTAGGTAACTCTCTGCTTTTCACTTGCTGCTTTATCTTTCACATTTGGCATTTTAATGATGCTGTGTCTTGGCGTGGTCCTCTTTGGGACTAGTTTGTTTGGGACTCTCTATGCTCCCTGGACTTGTATGTCTCTTCCCTAAGCCAAATTTGGGAAGTGTTCCTTCATTATTTTTTCACATAAGATTTCAATTTCTTGCTTTTCCTCTTCTCCTTCTGGCACCCCTATGATTCGGATGTTGGCACATTTAAATTTGTTCCAGAGATTCCTAAGCCTCTCTTCATTTTTTTCAGTTCTTGTTTCCTCATCCTGCACTTGTTGACTGTTTTTTTCTTCCTTATGTTCCAAATCATTGATTTGAATTCCAGTTTCCTTCCCTTCACCATTGGTTTTGTGTGGATTTTCTTTCGTTTTATTTAACATTACCTCTACTTCTTCCCTTATGTGTCTGCCATACTCAAGCATATCTGTCAAGCCAGTGAACATCTTTATCATCAGTGTTTTTAAATTCTGCATGTTAGGTTGTCTATCTCCTCATATGTTAGGTTGGCTATCTCGTTGCTTAGCTCTCCCACTGGAACCTTGATCCATTTCCCTTTTTGGGCCATACTTCTCTATCTCCTCATCTTGACAAGCTCCTGTGTTTGTTTGCCTGTGTCTTAGGTAGAGCTGTCACTCCTGTTATGTTGTAAGGGGCAGAGTCTTAGGGATTCATCAGTACAGGGTGATCCGTTTCATCACATTGTGGTACTGTGTGGGGGGCAAGGGTCAGAGAGAGAACAATGTCGCTTCCTCAGCACTTGCCCCTTTTCCAGGCACTTCTCCCACTTCCATATGGGACTGGCACCTCTCTAGCTGTTGCCCTGGCCATCGTTCCCAGAGTGGGTGAGTCTGTGGATGTTCTAGGACTGTGGGGGCCCTTGAAACATGCAGACTCTGCTGAGAGACCAGCAGTTTCTTCCTCTGCCCCAACCTCCATTGGTTTGCACAATCAGAAGCAATGAGGCTTGATTTTCCCCAGTGCTGGGACTGTGAGCTATTACGTCTTGTCTGGGGCTGGGAACACACCCCAGGTGTCCCTCCTGACTTTTTAAAATGTGTGACTGCGCTTTCCACTGGCCACCAGACCACATCATCTATGCCTCTCCTACTTATCTGGATGAGTATTTCTTCTTTATTTCTTTGTTATTTGGACTTCCATGGAGCTTGATTTTCTGTAACTTCTGGTTGTCTCTAGTTTTGAGGTAGTGTATTCCTTTTTAGTTGTGGAGGGAGACCCAGCGTGTCTGTCTAGGCTTCCATCTAGGCTGGAAGTCTCTAAAGGAAAAAAATTTAAAGTAACATTGCATCTCCCCTCCACTCAGACATCCATTAAGTACTAGATGCTGAGCTAGATGACTCCTACAGAAATCCTGTCTGAAGTAGGCATTATTTCCCCCATTTTATAGATGCAAAAACTGAGGTGCAGAAAAGTTAAAAGGCATGTCAGTAGAAGTCAGGATCTTCCTTCAAGTTTGCCAGTAATCATAAAAGAAACCTTCTCCATGGTGTGTTTGAGAAGCTCTTGCATGGTGGTTAGCAATGCATGTAGCATTAGTATGATTTACTTTCTCTTTTTTGATGTTACACAACCATTCAATCAACCAAAGTATACCATTGTTTTCATATTTACTGTCAAAGGTTAATGTAATGAAAATAAAATTTTTATTTATTTGACATTTGCTGCTCAGCAAATTATCAAATTTGCCAGTTAGCTACAAAAGGGTTTTGCCTTTTTTGTTGTTTGGTTGTTTATTTTTTTGAGCTTCAAGTCTTTTTACCTGTAGTGAATATTCACCTTGGCTCCTGATAAAAGTTATTTTAAAAAGTCTCTAGGTTTCTAATTTGTTTTACAGCCAAGAAAATAGTCGTCGTCGTCGGCAGCCGTCCGTCTCGAGAGACGATGGCGTAGCTTCCCGAGAGTCTATGTGCACCGCCGAGAATGGCTGTGCAGTCCGATTCGGGAGTGACAATCCCTGCCGCACTTGGTACAGGTGAAGGCAGATGGCTGTTGTTGCTGCTGCTGACGCTGCTTCCGCCTTGATCTTTTCTGGACCGCCTCCTCGTTGCGCGCAGCCTCTGCACGTGACGTACCTTGCCTGACCGCGAGCCTCCAGGCTAGGCGGTCGTCTGCTTGAACTTCCCATGTGTTGAGATTGATGGAGCATTGTGTCATGTCCTTTTTGCAGATGTCTTTGAACCGCAGTTTTGGGCGCCCTGTCATCCTCTTGCCTTCTGCTAGCTCGCCGTAGAGGAGGTCTTTGGGGATACGGCCTGCATCCATTCTTTTGACATGGCCGAGCCACCTGAGGCGTCTCTCGCTAAGAACTGCATGCAAACTGCTCATATTGGCTCGCTTCAGCACCTCGGTGTTGGGGACCTTATCCTGCCAGGCGACATGCAGGACGCGTCACAGGCACCTCATGTGGAAGCTGTTGAGTTTCCTTTCGTGCCTTGCGTAGGTGGTCCACGTCTCGCTGCCATAGAGGAGAGTGCTGAGTACGCAGGCTTGGTAGATGCGCAGTCTGGTTTTCTCAATGAGGCTGGAATTGTTCCACACTCGCCGGTTCAGTTTGGCCATAACTGTGGCTGCCCTGGCGATTCTCCGGTTGACCTCCAAGTCGACTGACAGAGAGCTCAAGAAGGTGGACCCGAGGTAAGTGAAGTCGTTGACAACCTCCAGGGTGTATCCGTCGATGGTGATGCATGGGAGAGTCCCCGTGCCTTGAGCCATAACATTCGTCTTCGTCAGGCTGATGGCTAGTCCGAACTCCTTGCATGCGTGGGAAAGGCAAGTGACTAGCTGCTGGAGTCCCTCTTCGGAGTGTGATGTCAAGGCTGCGTCGTCGGCGAAGAGCATCTCATGGATGAGCACCTCTTTGACTTTGGTCTTGGCTCGTAGACGGGCCAGGTTGTAGAGCTTGCCATCGAATCTGGTGTGAATGAAGACACCCTCGCTACAGTCCTTAAAGGCGTATTGGAGGAGCATGGAGAAGAAGATTCCGAACAGCGTAGGCGCGAGGACGCAGCCCTGCTTTACTCCGCTGCTGACTGGGAAGTCCTCAGAGGTTGCGCCGTTGTAGGACACCGTGCTGTGCATGTTGTCGTGAAAGGACATGACCACAGCAAGCAGATGTGGTGGACAGCCAATCTTCCGTAGCAAGCTGAAGAGTCCGCTTCGACTGACCAGATCAAACGCCTTCGTGAGGTCGATAAAGGCGAGGTAGAGTGATTTATGCTGCTCGTGACACTTCTCCTGCAGCTGGTGTAGGGAGAAGATCATGTCCACTGTTGATCGGCCAGCTCTGAAGCCACACTGGGACTCTGGGTAGACGCGGGAAGCAAGGGTCTGCAGGCGGGCAAGAGCGACCCGGGCAAATACTTTGCCGACGACGCTGAGGAGAGAGATGCCCCGGTAGTTGTTGCAGTCGCTGCGGTCTCCTTTGTTCTTGTACATGGTGATAATGTTGGCGTCTCTCATATCCTGGGGGATGTAACCCTCCTTCCAGCAGAGACAGAGTAGATGGTGGAGCGGCTGTAGCAGGACTGGTTTCCCGCTCTTTAGGATTTCTGGAGGGATTCCGTCGCTTCCTGGTGCTTTCCCGCAAGCAAGGCGGTCGATGGCTTTGCCGAGCTCTGCCGCAGTAGGTGGGGTGTCTAGCTCCTCCATGACTGGTAGGTCTGGGATGGCTTTAAGAGCAGTGTCTGTTACGGTGTTCTTCGTTGCGTACAGCTCGAGGTAGTGCTCGGTCCACCGCCGCATTTGCTGTTCCTGGTCAGTGATGACCTCACCTGTCTTGGACTTAAGGGGGGCGATCTTGGAGGGGATTGGGCCTGTTGCCTTCTTGATACCCTCATACATTCCTCGTGCGTTGCCTATATCAGCGGCTTCCTGAATGCTTCTGCACAGGTTTAGCCAATAGGTGTTGGCACAGTGGCGGGCGGTCTTCTGGACTTTGTTCCTGGCAGCCCGTAGAGCTTGAAGTGTACTGGGAGTGGGCGTGACCTTGTAAGCCAGTAGGGCCTTCCTCTTAGCCTCGATCACGGGTTCCATTTCTTCCCAGTGAGCCTCGTACCAGTCAGCGTTCTTCCGCTCTTTCTTCCCATAAGCAATAATGGCGGAGTTGTATATGGCGTCGCGGAGACGTGGCCAATTGGATTCGATAATGTCATCTGCCGCCACTCCCTCGCCGAGTGCATCTTCCATCTTGTTGATGAATTGCTGGGTCTTAACTGGGTTGCTGGCACAACTGGTGTTGATGCGTGGGCGACCCTTCATCTTGGAGTGGTGCAACCTCTTCGGCATTATGCGCACCTTGCTTACCATGAGGGCATGGTCCGTGTCGCAGTCTGCACTGTGGTAGCTGCGGGTGAGGAGGGTGCTGCCAATATCCGTTCTTCTGGTGATGACGAGGTCAAGCTGGTGCCAATGGCGGGAGCGGGGGTGCCTCCATGACACCTGGTGGATCTCTTTGCACTTGAAGAATGTGTTTGTCACGCACAGGCCGTGGTGACACAAAAGCTCAAGCAGTCGCTGACCATTCTCATTGATCTTTCCTCTCCCAAAGTTTCCAAGGCAGGTGGGCCAGGCCATGTGGTCGGCTCCTACTCTTGCGTTGAAGTCTCCAAGGAGATAGAGAGCGTTACTTCTGGGAATCTTGGATAACGCTTCGTCCAGTGCATGGTAGAACTGTTCTTTCTCTTCGGTGGTGGCGCAGAGGGTTGGGGCATACGCGCTAAGAATGCTGACTGGGCCTAAAGTTGTTGACAATCGGAGGGTAAGTAATCTCTCTGTGCCTCCTGTGGGTGGCTCTATGGAGTTAACAAGCGTGTTCTTCACAGCGAACCCAACACCGTGCTGTCTTGGTTGGTCCGGAGACTTCCCTTGCCAGTAGAAGGTGTAGTTGGTTTCTCTGATAGTTCCGTTGTCGGCCAACCGGGTCTCCTGTAGAGCCACAATGTCGATGTTTAGTCGTGCCAGTTCCCTATCGATGACAGCGGTTTTCCTGGCACCCTTGATCCACGGAAGGTCTGCAGTAAGTCCGGGGCACATGGTCCTGATGTTCCAGCTAGCGAGGCGAAGAGCCGGAGGCTTCTTTCTTGTTGTTTGCTTGGAATTAACTGGTGCGGGTGTTTTGTGGCCCACTTTTCAAGAGGCGCCTCTCTGATCCCCACGCACCCAGTGGGGCAGGCGAGCCATGGCGAGACGGTAGCTGTCCAGTGAGGTGCGATGACCTCTCCCACCGTCAGAGGAGACCCCTGGCGCTCGTTTCCTTCGCCAATCGGATGAGCTTATAACCGGTATCTGTCTCCTCCCGTGTTGAGTCGACATCTTGCGATGACGCTGGAGTGTCCTCTCAAGTGAAACTGAAGCTACAGAGCCTGGGCAGGGTGATATGGAGGGTCTGCTGTTGCCCATGCAGCAGACCCCCCCTCTCTTCGCAGCTGAAGGATCCAAGGGAAAGACAAAGTCAATACAGCTTGGCTTCAGGTGCGCCGCAGGAGTTGCCGGTGTTGACTACAATGTCAAACCGCCTTAGGGACTCCGGCTCCGGATTTTCTGTCGGGGTTTACTCCCTTAGCCTTTCCCCTGAAGAGGTATGCCGCAAGGCAGCGGAGGTTTTTTGGAGTCAGAGTTTTCCTTCTCTGATTTTAGAGATGTCCTTCCTCTTTCCTCCTTTACAGTCTTGAGGGCAGCATTTACAGGCTAAAATAGAAAACTGGCAGTGTAACCTTCTAAGCAGATACTACCAATACCCTGCTTGGGTATACTCACCCAACAATAAACATCTCTTAAATGTCCTCCAAGTGCCATGCCTCGAATTAGTAAATGGCAGTGCAATGGCAGCCAAACATTTGGATCAGTAGTGAATATTCACCTTGGCTCCTGATAAAAGTTATTTTAAAAAGTCTCTAGGTTTCTAATTTGTTTTACAGCCAAGAAAATAGTACTACTCTTCAAACCTAGGTAATTTAGCTAATTATTCCGAACCTATTTTCTTATATTTTACTTGGGGATAAAAATGCTTACCTTACCGCCTCTTAGGATTGATGAACAACCTAAACGCAGTCATGTATTTGAATGGACATTGAAGAAGTATAATGCATGATATAAAGTGCATAGTATTGTTTTTTCACATGGATTATGTCATTAACTAACCACTAAGCCAATGTGGATTTTGATGTACTTTGATCTAAATTTTGGGTTGGCTGCAGAAAAAGATTGCTTTCTCTGTCTTAGCTCCAGAAAACAAAAAGGAGTTCATACATTACTAAAGACCAGACCCTGAAAGACCTCCTTTTGACAATTAAACATGACAGTTCTTATTAATCACTGTCAAAAACATTCAATTATTCTTTGCAACACATACAAATGTTGAATCACTATGTTGTGCAACTGTTAGGTAGGATGGTAGTAAACCAAGGCAGGGAGGAGGGAAGACATGTCTCATCTGTTGATTCAGCAGTTCTGAGCCCAGTCATGTTCTGAAAATCACAGGCAGAACTATGATAGCACAGGAAGACAGGAGTCTTTGAAATTCTGTGTATCACTTTCATGGGAAAGAAAGTGTTTGTAATGATTTCTCTAACTGGGAAAGGAAGCCTCTGTAGCAATTTCACTAGCTGAGAAAGAAAGCCTTTATAACTGTATATTAATCCCAATATCTGGAAGGATGAGAAAAAGGGGAAGCCTAGAAACTAACTAAAGTGTATAATTCCTGGAGTTCCAATATTTGGTGCACTCGGATTAGCTGAGTGCCTGCCTACTTGTAGCCTTGGCTCAAATGTGTACAACAAACCTACAAACAGTCTTACTAGCCAATTTAACAACTTTATTTCCTCTATACATGGGGAATTCAGGCTAGCTGGGTGCCTTCCTGTACTTTTGTTACAGAACCTCTGGGCTGCTCCAATTGAAAACAAACCCATGTGCTCTTTAGTTAGGGGTCCGATTGTCCGCCGCCAGAATTACAACTCTTAATACTTCAGTTGGGTGAAAAAAAATTGTTTATTTAACAGTTACACATATCCTTGTCTCCCCCCTACCAAACCTAACCAGTTTTAGGAAGGTAAGAAACACCGTTTCCCTACTTCCCAGACACAGTTCAGCTTTACCAGTGGCTGCCAATCATTCAATCTGATTGGGGAGGTCCTTTCTGTGCTGTGGTGCCCTTCAGCTCTCAATACAAAACCGCTGGGATTCTCAGCCTCCTTGCAAACTGTCTTCTTTCTGTAAACCGCATGGATCTCCTCTCCTCTCCTTCTCCAGAGCACCCCTGCAAACACCTGCCGGTGAGGGAGACAGCCCCAGAGCGCGCCCCCCCTCAAGTGTTCGCAGCTGCCTATATATCCCTGACTGCGTCCTCTGACACAGTGGGTGTTGCCAACAGTTCTGACCATTCACAGAACCCCACGTAGGCTCTGTGTGCTTTCCTTACCATCCCCTGGTTCAAGACTCCTCCCATCCACCTGAGGCCTTGGAAGCATCCAAGCAATTTTGCATAATGAATGACACCAGCCATCAGCCTCAGGCATGTGGAGGCATTCTGAAAGCTGCTTCCTTCTCCCCATCCCCCAGCCGCAAACTCCAGGGATTTTTGGACTCCCCTGTTTCTGTAACAGTTTCCCCCCTCTCAGACTTAGACCCTTTATAATCTTATAAAGGACGATGGGCGAAGGTCTCATGCTCCTCTAGCTGCTTCCTGCTGGACATGACTGTCGTCCTACCTACCCTTGGGTCTAGAGATCCCTAATAAGAGTGGGGGTTGGAGGGGAGGGTGACCTTCCCATATGGGGAAGGATTTCACAGACTCCAGGTCAGTTGGCTGTTTCCGGGGAATGGTATGCTCGGTTTCCAAGGGCTGGCACTGTTGGACTAGTTGGCATCCTTATCGTATTCCGAGGGCAATAGTTAAAAGATATCATTAAAACCATAACTAATAGATGACAAGAGGCATGGATTAATCTCTCAATGCCCTACATTAGGAAAAGAAATGGCGTCTTTGGAGAAAGGTGTGCAAAGTGTGTCACACCTGTCCAAAGCCCTCTTGCCCACTTCACTTAGCTTGGGCTGAGGGGTGTAGTTTAAGATTTCCCCCTCTCAGACCTCTGGGCCCTTTCTGTGCAAATCACTATGACAGAAAAGAGAGACCAGTTTTAAAGTAAAGCCCACAGACCACCCCATACTTCACCAACTCAACCACTTAGTTCAGCCAAACCGTTGAGTCTCAGGAGGTGGGGATGCAAATAGGCTTCTTAAGTGAGGCCTATATGTATGGGTAATCACTCAGGTAGAGATCATAGGCTTATGCCCTATGAAAACAGAAAAAAAGAACCACACACATTAATTCACACAACACGATTCACAAACCAGTCTCTAAATTTGCGAGACTGTCTTATTGGGAAGACCTCCAGTTGCAAGGCACTTGCTATTCTTCTTGCCTGTAAATAAAATATCCTTTATAATGTCACAGGCCTGGTCCAACTTTTAAATGAAAACAACCTTTAAATGAAAATAAACTTTAGGGACAGTTAGCTGCACTAGTTTATGGTCTACCACTGAGCATTGTGATTTTCCTTGAGTCTTGATTTTTCTCCCTAAGATCACCCTCCTTGTCAGTAAAGGGACTGCATTAACTCCAGTTTTAATTTAGCCTGTTCATTTGCATAAAAGCAACAAGAGCAGTGGTTGATCACATATGATCTTTAAGTCTACTTTGCTGGAACTTACAGTAGGAACCCTCATGTTGACTTTTAGGTTGCCCATCATGATGGGCACAGGAGCTGAGCCACACACCTGCCATTTAGCCTTGTCTTTAAGCACCTGCTTTCCCAAATCCTTCAGGTTTTCCATTGTGCCTTAAGGTTCCTTCTAGCCACCTTTCAGAAAAGCAACCTTCGTTCCTTCCCTGGAAAGATTGCCATGAACCGCACAACCAGCCAAGGTGCCAGGCTTATTATTCTGGGCTTTTCTTAGCTTCTAAAGTCAAGTCTAGTTACTTAGGGCTTTCTGGTGACAACCAGAGCCTAAGCATGCCTCCCTCAGGCATGTCATTCCAGTCAAAGTCTTGGTTAACCATACCTTTATTAACAACTGGTCTTGTTAGTTTTATGCAAAGAAGCCTAATGTCATTACTTACTCCTTTAAATTGCCAAATTCTGGAGCGATCAGGTCAGGAGAAAAGTATACAGTGTGAAGGAAAATCCTTGTCCTTCTAATTTAACTTTATCTGGGAAACCTCAATTTTCCTTTCAGATTATATGGCCAGTACCACTACAGAGAATTCCAGACCTCTCCTAGGTCTCAGAGAATTCTAACCAATACAGAGAATTCCAGACCTTTCCTAGGTCTGAGAATTCTAGACCTTTTGCAACATACACAAGCTTTCCATATATATTTACCTATTCAGATTTAACTATAACCTATTTTCCAATTCTCGTTCTTTTCCACACTGTAAAGGACTCTACCCAAACTCAGTATTTGGCAGCTAAAGTTTTTTCTAGATTTGCAAACACATGCCTAAAGCAAAAGAAACATTTTTATTCTGTGTTGTGGTTCACTGTCCTTTTTCGAAAGAGTAGTTTCAAATCTTCTTCTGGAGTGCAAGTCCAGCTTTCCCTTTCGGTGTCAGTTACAACAGCAGGTTCTGTGTCCTCCTCAGGCGGTGCACGTTTTACCTGTGTGTGGTGTATCCAGGGCTTGATTCCTACTAGCTTCAGTGAAGAATGTGTTGTTAACAAAACATCATAGGGACCAGTCCATTGTTCAGCTAGCTGCTGTTCAGGACCTTGTGTCTTCCAGGTCTTCAGTAAGACTCTGTCTCCAGGTCCGAATGGATGCAAGGGTTCATCAGATGGATATACTGATCTGCAATGAGCAAACTTGTGCAAAGTGGTCAGTGTTTGCCCTAAATGTTGTACATATTGCTTAATTCTTGCCTCGTGTTCCAAATCCAGAGGGGGTGTTCCTAAACCAGAGATTTGGAGGGGTCTCCCATAGACTATTTCAAAAGGGCTCAATTGAAGCTCACTTCTGGTTACCACCCTAATTCGGAGCAGAGCAATAGGAAGTATCTGGTCTTTTGCAAATGTGTTTCTTGACACATTTTTGCCAGAGTTTTCATTATTGTATGATTCATTTTTTCAGTCTTTCCTGTAGATTGAGGTCTCCAAGATGCATGTAATTTCTACTGTATTTGTAATGCCTGTCCAACTTTCTGGGAGATTTCCGAAGTGAACGATGGTCCATTGTCACTTTGAATGCTGCGAGGAAGTCCAAACCTAGGAATTATTTCTGTAAGTAACATTCTTGCTACTTCAGTTGCCTTTTCAGTTCTAGTTGGATACGCCTCTACCCATCCAGAGAAGGTATCTACAAAAACTAACAGAAATTTGAAATTGCCCCTGGTCTTGGGCATTTGTGTGAAGTCCACCTGCCATTACTCAAATGGGCACTTCCCTTTATATTGTATGTCCTTTTCCATTGGGACAGGCTCTGTCTTAGGATTGTTCTTGGCACATATCTGACAGGCGTGTGTGATCCTCTGAATAGTCCTTTGTAAATATGGACCATTTAAATAGGGCCTAATGAAGTTCATTAAAGCATCCTTTCCATAATGGGTCCCTTCATGTAAGTGTTTAAGGACAGGATACACTAGAGCCTCAGGGAGTAAAATCATACCATGGTTGTTGACCTTCCACACAGAATTGGGGTCTGTGTTAGTGAATCCCCATTCACGGGCCCGTTCCTCATCCCATTCTGTGTAATGAGGTTTAAACTCTGACAAGTCTAGATGGGGAACTAAAACCCCTAGGTGTGGTGGCTCTCTGGCTGCCTGCCTGGCTGCTTTATCAGCAGCTTGGTTTCCCTGGCTCGTTTGGGAACCATCTCTCTGGTGTCCCGGGCAGTGCATTATGGCGACCTGGTCTGGTAGATTCACTGCCTCCAGCAACTGCAAGATTTCTTCTGCATGCTTAACATCCTTGTTACCTGAGGTTAAGAGTCCCCTTTCCCTCCATATTGCTCCATGGGCATGAACTACCATGAAGGCATATCTGGAGTCTGTGTATATATTAGCCTTCTTTCCTTGGGACAGCATTAAAACTCTGGTGAGGGCTACTAGTTCAGCCTTTTGTGCTGAGGTTCCTGGTGCAGGGGCTTGGGCTTCGATTACCTTATTGGTGGTGACTACTGCATATCCAGCTTGTCACTGGCCATTGTCCATGAAGCTGCTCCCATCTGTATACAGCTCCCAGTCTGCTGCTGCTAGCTGTTGGTCCAGCAGATCTGGCCTGCTGGAATAAACTTGCTCAATAACTTCTAAGCAATTATGCTGAAGGGCTGAGTCCTCCTCTACATCTGGAAGTAGAGTTTCTGGGTTCACGGTTGTGGTAACCTGTAAGGTGACATTCAGATTATCCAGCAGAATGGCCTGATATTTCCCCATGCACCCTGCCATCAGCCAGTACCCTCCTTTTTGTTCCAACAGAGTTAGGACCTGGTGTGGTACCAGTACTGTAGTGAGCTGTCCCAAAGTAAATTTCTCGGCTTCCTGTAGCATGTCACAAGTAGCTGCTACTGCTCGGAGGCATGGTGGCCATCCCTTTGTTGTATGGTCCAACTTCTTTGAGAGATAAGCTCTGGGTTGGGGTATACTTCCCAGAGCCTGGGTTAGTACCCCTAGTCCAATTCCCTGTCTTTCATGAACATATAACTTGAAAGGCTTCTGTAAGTTAGACAATCCTAGAGCAGGAGATGAAACCAACTTTTCCTTCAAGGTATCAAATGCTACCTGACAATCCCCTGTCCATTCGAGAGGTTCAGAGTCCAATCTCTTCAAGGAGTTATACAGTGGTTTCTCTATGAGTCCAAAGTTTGGAATCCAAACCCGACAAAACCCTGTGATTCCTAAGAACCCACGAAGCTGCCTTCGGTTTTCTGGGACTTTTAACATAGCGATGGCTTGCTTTCTATCTGCCATTAGGCTTCTGGTACCCTGTTTTAGTTGAAATCCCAGGTATGCCACCTCCTGTCTGCAAATCTGGGCCTTGTGAGGTGACACCTTGTATCTTTTTTCTGCCAAATGGTTTAGGACTGTAATGGTATTGTGAAAACAGTCCTTATAGCTGCTGCTGGTTATTAATAGGTCATCTACATATTGTAAAAGGACTCCTGACTTCAATTGAACATCCCTTATGTCCTTTGCCAACACTTCCCCAAATATAGTTGGGGAGTTTTTAAATCCTTGTGGCAGTACAGTCCAGCAGTATTGGAATGTGGCTTTATTTTCTGGATTTTGCCATTCAAAGGCAAATAGTTGTTGAGCCTGTTCATCTATTGGGATGCAGAAGAAGGCATCCTTCAAGTCTAGGGCTGTAAACCATTTGCTGTCCCCAGGCACCATGGTCAAGAGGGTGTAAGGATTAGGCACTGTAGGATTGATATCCTGTACAATATCATTAATGACTCTCAAATCCTGTACAAATCGATACTCATCAGAATGTGGCTTCTTAACTGGTAAAATGGGGATATTGTAGGGCGACTGACATGGCCGAATTAGTCCTGATTTTAAAAACTTTTGCAACACTGGCTGAATTCCTTCTAATGCCTCCTTCTTGAGGGGGTACTGCTTCTTTCGTGGGACCTTTGCCCCTTCTTTTAGATTAATTTTTATAGGTTGCACATTAAGCGCTTTACCTGGGGTTCCATCAGCCCAAACAGTTCTGTTTACCTGTTCATGGATCTCCGGTGGGAATGGTTCACCTCTGGGACCTTCTGGATAGGTCAAAACTGCCTGTAGTTGAAAAGCATGCTCCAGTGGGACTTCTACACATAGCTGCTGTTTCTCAGGAGAAAAAGTTATTTGTGCATGCAATTTACAAAGTAAATCTTGGCCCAGTAATGGAATGGGACAATCCAGCATATAGAAAAAACTATGTATTAATTTTTGATCCCCAAACTGGCATTCCAAGGGTTGCAGGAATGTTTGTTTTTGTAACTGGCCAGTCACCCCAGTAACTGTTACTTCATTCAGACCTTTCTTAGTTACTTTTGTATTCAATACTGAATACGTTGCTCCCGTATCTACGAGAAAGTCAACTTGCTTATTCCCCACTTTCAACTTTACCCGGGGCTCCCGTGGGGAAATAGTAATAGGTTGGGAGATGTCCAATGGAGCCCCTGGGCCTCCTCATTTATCATTGTCCTTCTTTCTCCTTTCCAACATTGCTTGGCAAGGGTTTTCATTTCTACTTCCCTTCTTAAGATTTGGACACTCATTTTTCCAATGGCCCTTCTTTCTGCAATAGGCACATTGGTCCTTGCCCAATGGCTCTTTCCCCCTCTCTTTAGAGTCCTGTTTCTTCCTTTGGCCTCTCCAGCCTGTTTTAAAGGACATCAAGTCCTGTCTTCTCTTTCCTACTCCCCTTGCATGGTAAACTTTAAATGCTATGTCCACTAACTGAGAGGGGCTCATTCCTAATACTCCATCTATATGCTGGAGTTTCCTTCTGATATCTGGGGCACTCTGCCCTATGAATGTCATGTTCACCATTCTTAAGTTCTCTTGTGCCTGTGGATCAACATCAGTGTACTTTCTATAGACTTGATAGATCCTCTCTAAGAACTCCAAAGGATCCTCATTTGGCTTTTGTTGAATAGTCTGTACCAAATTCAGGCTTCTGGCTTGGGTACCCCTTTTCCAAGTCCTTCCAATATACATTTCCTATAATGTTTCAAAGGGACTATGCCTCCATCATTTGGGTCCCAGTTAGGCTCTGTCCAAGGAATTGCCACAGTTGGGTTGGGGGTCCCATGGGGATCCTCTCCATGGAGACGCTGAGCCTCTTCATTAGTCTTACTTATAACCAGCCGCTTCTCATCCCCAGTTAGCAGAATATTTAGGAGAGCCTGTACATCTGCCCAGTTTGGGTTATGGGTGGCAAAAATGGAAGCTACAAGCTCTGCCATTTTCTGAGGATCATCCCTATATGAGGGGTTAGAATTTTTCCAATTTAGCAAATCTGAAGTGGAAAATGGAGTATGGACCCAATAGTAGCCCGAGGGCTGGTCTTGCTGATTTATTCCACCTATTGGGTACTGCCGTAGAGGGAATTGGCTTGCTCCGAATTGGGGGGCCCTCTGACTATACTGAGTTCCTTGGTGGGTTCTGGCGGGGGAGACCCACTCCTCCTCCTGTAAGGTTGGAGCCACAGACCTTGCAGTCACTTCAGAGGCCGGCACCA
The DNA here is from genome assembly GCF_987537825.1 of Furipterus horrens. Taxonomy (NCBI): domain Eukaryota; kingdom Metazoa; phylum Chordata; class Mammalia; order Chiroptera; family Furipteridae; genus Furipterus; species Furipterus horrens. The sequence goes on along the minus strand of NW_028327187.1, from coordinate 25,436,496 downwards.
AAAAGGGTGGTGCGAGAGAAGTCCTTTGAGTTTGCAAAGGGGTGGGCACCACAGAAGCCACTCCCATCTCTGGAGGTGGTATGGTGGAAGCAACCTCCACCTGCAGAGGGTGCTGTGCCATCGCCACTGCAGGAGCTGCGGTCGCCTGCAGAGGGGGTGGAGTCACTGTCACGGCTTCCTGACCCGCCCCCACCTGTGCCTGGTTTGGCGCCAAATTAGGGATTTTGTCTCCCAGATTTAGAGAGTTAAAGAGGGCTACTTCCTCATTTTCCCTTTCTTCCGGCATTTTATTCTCCGGAGACGCTTTGAGACCACTTTTTTTCTCTGCACCATTACTCGGTCCTCCATTTCTGCTAAGGTCTTATGCAACTCTACAAATGCATTTAGATAATAGATATCTTCCCAATTTCCCAACTGCAGACAGTACCTCTTTAATTGATTTAATCATAAGGTAATTCAGAGAACCATTCACAGGCCACCTTTCCTTACCATCCAGAACATACTTAGGCCAAACAGTGTTACAGTAATAAATTAATATTTTCTTAGTCATAGGATAACGACAGTACATATCCCAATTTTCCAAAATTCTCCCGTGTGGGCTGCCCTCAGGGACTTGCCCAGAACTGCTTTTATTAACCCTGACATACATGACAATGGCTATAACCTGAAAAATCTCAAGAACCAGAAAACATATATACCACTCAGGCATCCATAATTTTATTACTTCCAGGAGTTCTCTTAATCGGACAAACAAATCTAGTAACCACGATGCCATTATTTCAGAAATACTTCAGAAATAAACTTTAGCAAACAATTTTACTTCTCTAATCCCTTCCCAGTTCTATTTTCTTTTCACCACACAGGCGTACTTAGGCGGCCGGCGCCCTCAGAAGGTGTCTCCCAAGGGGGTCGACCTGCGACGGGCAATTATTAATGTCCCATCAAGGGTGCCAAATTGTTACAGAACCCCTGGGCTGCTCCAATTGAAAACAAACCCACGGGCTTTTTAGTTAGGGGTCCGATTGCCCGCCACCAGAATTACAACTGTTAATACTTCAGTTGAGTGAAAAGAAATTTGTTTATTTAACAGTTACACATATCCTTGCCCCCCCCACCAAACCTAGCCAGTTTTAGGAAGGTCAGAAACACCGTTTCCCTACTTCCCAGACACAGTTCAGCTTTACCAGTGGCTGCCAATCATTCAATCTGATTGGGGAGGTCCTTTCTGTGCTGTGGTGCCCTTCAGCTCTCAATACAAAACCGCTGGGATTCTCAGCCTCCTTGCAAACTGTCTTCTTTCTGTAAACCTCATGGATCTCCTCTCCTCTCCTTCTCCAGAGCACCCCTGCAAACACCTGCCGGTGAGGGAGACAGCCCCAGAGCGCGCCCCCCCTCAAGTGTTCGCAGCTGCCTATATATCCCTGACTGCGTCCTCTGACACAGTGGGTGTTGCCAACAGTTCTGACCATTCACAGAACCCCACGTAGGCTCTGTGTGCTTTCCTTACCATCCCCTGGTTCAAGACTCCTCCCATCCACCTGAGGCCTTGGAAGCATCCAAGCAATTTTGCATAATGAAAGACACCAACTATCAGCCTCGGGCATGTGGAGGCATTCTGAAAGCTGCTTCCTTCTCCCCATCCCCCAGCCGCAAACTCCGGGGATTTTTGGACTCCCCTGTTTCTGTAACAATGCTACAATGTTTGTGTTCCTGAAAATCATATGTTGAAGTCCCAACATCCCAGTGTGGCTGTATTTAGACAGGGGGCATTTTTAAAGTATATTTTATTGATTATGCTATTACAGTTTCCCAATTTTTCTCCTTTTGGCCTGGTAACCCCCTTTCCTCCAGCAACCCCCACCCCCACTTAGTTCATGTCCATGGGTCATGCATATAAGTTCTTTGGCTTCTCCATTTCCTTTACTATTCTTAACATTGCCTTACTTTGTACTTACCAATCACACAGCGGAACAATTTTTAACATAATTCCTGTTGAGTTTGATCTTTCACCTGTTTCAGACTTACACAGGCATGCTGATTTCAAAATTGCAGGGAGTTTTCTTCTATCACATCAAGTTTTTCTTACAGCTTTTTTTTTTACTCGGTATTTTTTAAAGTATATTTTATTATGTTGTTACAGTAGTTCCAATTTCCCCCCTTTGCTCCCCTCTGCCCAGTACCCTCCTTCCCTCCAGCAATCCCACCCCCCTTAGTTCATGTCCATGGGTCATGCATATAAGTTCTTTGGCTTCACCCTTTCCTATATTATACTTAACATCCCCCTGTCTATTTTGTACCAACTGATTATGCTTCTTAGTCCCTGCACCATTTCCCCATTTCTCCCCCTCCCTCCTTCCAGCTGATAACCCTCCAAATGATCCCCATACCTATGATTCTGTTCCTATTCTGGTTTGCTTAGTTGGATTTTGTTTTTGTTTTTTAGATTCAGTTGTTGATAGATGGAAGTTTGTTGTCATTTTAGTGTTCATAGTTTTGATCTTTTTCTTAAGTAAGTCCCTTTGACATTTCATATAATAATGGCTTGGTGATGATGAGCTCCTTTAGCTTCACCTTGTCTGGAAAGCACTTCATCTGCTCTTCCATTCCAAATGATAGTTTTGCTGGATAGACTAATCTTGGTTGTAGTTTGCCTTTCATCACATTGAATACTGCTTGCCAGTCTCTTCCTGCCTGCAAAGTGTCCTCTGAGAAGTAAGCTGATAGTCCTATAGGCACCCTCTGTAGGCAACTCTCTGCCTCTCTCTTGCTGCCCCCAGGACTCTGTCTTTATCTTTCACCTTTGGCATCTCAGTCATGATGCGCCATGGTGTGGTCCCCTCTGGGTCCTGCTTACCCGGGACCCTCCATGCTTCCCAGACCTGTATGTCCATCTCCTTTGCAAAACTTAGGAAGTTTTCCTCATTTTTTTCAATTCTTGCTTCCTCATTATGCATTGGTTGACTGTTTTTTTCTTCCTTATGTTCCAAATCACTGACTTGAACATCGGTTTTCTTCCCTTCACCATTGGTTTTGTGTGGATTTTCCTTCGTTTCACTTAGCATAGCCTTCACTTCTTCCCTTATGCGCTTGCTGTACTCAAGCATATCTGTAAAGCCTGTGAGCATCTTTATCACCATTGTTTTGAATTCTGCATCTGTTAGGTTGGCTATCTCCTTGTTGCTTAGTTCTCCCACTGGAACCTTGATCCATTTCCCCTTCTGGGCCATACTTCTCTGTCTCCTCATTCTGACAGTCTCCTGTGTTTGTTTGCCTCTGCATTCCAGGTAGAGCTGTTGCTCCTGTTATGTTGTAAGGGGTGGAGCCTTAGGGATTGGTCAGTACAGGGAGACCTGTTTTAACACGTTGTGGCACTGTATGTGAAGGGTGGGAGTCCGAGAGGGAACAATGACACTAGGGCAGCACTTGCCCCTTTTCCAGGCACCTCTCCCACGTCCGCACCAGACTGGTGCCCCTCTAGCTGCTGCCCTGGCCATTGTTCCCAGAGTGGGCAGGTCTGCGGACATTATAGGACTGTGGGGGCCCTTTAAGCAAGGGAACTCAGCTGAGAGACCAGCGGTTTCTTCCTCTGCCCCAACCCCCACTGGTCTTCACAGTCAGAAGCAATGAGGCTTGATTTTCCCTGGTGCTGGACAGTGAGCTGCGAGGTCCAGTGAGGAGCTGGGAACGCTCCCCAGGCATCCCTCCTGACTCTTTAAAATGTGTGACGGTGCTTTCCACTGGCCTGCTGATGTTACCGCCACTGCTGCCACCACACTGCTCCGGCTCTGCCCCTCGTACCTGTCTGGATGAGTATTTCTTCTTTATATTTTTATTTGCTGGACTTCCATGTAGTTTGACTTTCTGGAACTTCTGGTTGTTTCTAGTTTTCAGGTAGTTGTACGCCTCCCTTTGGCCGGAAGTCAGGGCTTCCACCTAGCTTATCTTAATGCGACCAGTCTAGGCTGGATTGAGCCTGGATCAAGGGAAGCACTAGTGCTCTCCTATTGTCTGAGAGCAAATTCCCTCAAGTGAGGAGGGGTGGGGGACAATCTTGGAGACCAGTGGCAGGTTCATACTTGTCTAGGCTATTCAGTTACACATGAGGCAGTGGGTGAGAGGTTGTGTGCCACTCTATATAGTGAATTGTGTTCCCAAGTGTAGTCCAAGTTCTTGTCTGTAAACAAGGAGTTAGCAGAATTTATTATTTTATTTACATACGTACTTATTTCCTTTCCTTCAGATCATGTCTGCCTCTTCTACATCTCGTCGTGCCTAAACAACTCTGATTCATTTTGTTATATCTGTGGCAGTTTCACCATTCCCAGTCAAAGGACAATATCAGTGTGTTTGTCAGGCAAGCCTATTTTGCATATTTTAAAGCAAAACTTGGTGATCAAGATAAGTCTTGGACACCTCACAAGGTGTGCAAGCAGTGTGTCAAGAGTTTATGGATGTGGACGAAGGGAACACGTGATAAATTGCCATTTGGTATACTATGGTTTGGCGAGAGCCCAGAGATCATTCAAGTGACTGTTACTTTTGTATAGTGAAAATGTCAGGATATAACAAGAAAAATAAATGTAAAATAGAGTATCCTAGTCTGCCATCAGCTATACACCCGGTGCCTCATTCAGCTGAAATCCCAGTGCCAGTTTTCATTGAACTATGCTCTTTCAAAAAACAGGAGTATGGTGAAGAAGTAAGTGACAGCAATGATGAAGATTTTAAATTGAAGATGACTCAGTTCATAATGTATTTGATCAGCATGAGTTGAATGATTTGGCACGAGATTAGGGACTATCCAAAAAGGCTTCAGAACTCCTAGTATCAAGACTGCATGAAAAAAAAATTGCTTGAAAAAGGAATGAAGGCATCCTACTTTTGATCAAGAGAAAGTGCATTTCTGCAGTACTTTCAAAGTGACGGTGGCTTTCTGTATTGCCATAATATACATGGTTTATTGGAGGAATTGGGAATTCCAGTCTATAATGCAACTGAATGATGACTGTTCATCGGTAGCTCGAAGCAGAGCTTGAAGTGTGTCCTCCTCCACAATGGCAATTTATTTGGCACAGTCCCAATTGGCCATTCAGTTTGTTTTTGTGAAGAATATGAAGACATAAAGAGAGTCATTGATCTGTTGCAATATCACAAGCACAATGGGATCATCTGTGTTGACCTTAAAATGGTCTACTTACTTCTTGGTCAGCAATACTGATACACCAGGTATACCTGTTTTCTGCATAGGTGGGACAGCAGAGCTTGTGAGAAGCATTAGTGGAGTCGAATTGGCTTCCAAGATCTGACCTCAAACCTGGTGATCCAAACATTCTACATGAACCACTTGTTGACAGAAAGAACATTATATTCCCACCTCTCCACATAAAACTTGGTCTCATGAAGCAATTTTTTAAAGCTTTTCCAACTGAAGGAGACTGTTTTAAGTATCTCATTTTGGCATTTCCTAGCCTGTTTGAAAAGATAAAATACCTTAGTATGTATGTTTGGTAGCAGAACTTTACTACTTGTACACAATTTGACTTACAGTAACAATATATAGCCTTTATATGAAAAAAATGACTAACTAAACAGTATATTCAGGTAATTTTTCTATATTTTCCTTTGTATGTACATTTTGTATGATTTGGGGGACAAAGGGAGGGTGTCCTGTACCTTAAAAAGTTGACGTGATAGAGAAAAACTGGTGTCATTCCTGCTCTCAGTTAATAAGCCTTCAAATAATTACTATACCTATAGTTCTGTTTTTGTTCCAGTTGTCCGCTTAGTTTTTTGGGTTTTTTTTGTTTTAGATTTAGTTGTTGATAGTGTATGTTGTCATTTTAATGTTCATAGTTTTGATCTTTTTTTTCTTAAATGTGTCCCTTTCACTTTTCATGTAATAATGCTTTGGTGATGATGAACTCCTTTAGTTTTACCTTGTCTGGGAAACACTTTATCTTCCCTTCCATTCTAAATGATAGCTTTGCTGGATAGAGTAATATTGATTGTAGGTCCTTGCTTTTCATCACTTTGAATAATTCTTGCCAGTCCCTTCTTGCCTGCAAAGTTTCGTTTGAGAAATCAGCTGATAGTCTTATAGGAACTCCCCTGAAGGTAACTATCTTCTTTTCTCTTGCTCCTTTTAAGATTATCTCTTTATCTTTCACCTTTGGCATTTTAGTTATGATGTGTCTTGGTGTGGTCTTCTTTGGGTCCAACTTGTTTCAGACTGTCTGCTTCCTGGACTTGTATGTCTACTTCCTTCGCCAAATTAGCGAAGTTTTCTTTAATTATTTTTTTCAAATAAATTTTCAGTTTCTTGCTCTTTCTCTTCTCCTTCTGGCACCCTTATGATTCAGATGTTGGCGCTTTTGGAGCTGTCCCAAAGTCTTCTTATACTCTCCTCATATTTTTGAATTCTTCTTTCTTCATTCTGTTTTGGTTGTTTATTTCTTCCTTATGTTCCAAATTGCTGAATTGAATCCTGGCTTCCTTCCCTTTACTACTGGTTCCCCATGGGTTTTTCTTTATTTCACTTAGTGTAGCTTTCATTTCTTCCCTTATGTTTTTGCCATACTCAATGAGTTCTCTGAACATCCTTATCCGCAGTGTTTTGAACTCTGCATCTGATATGTTCCTTATCTCTATTTTGTTTAGTTATTTTCCTGAGGTCTTGTTCTGTTCTTTTACTTGTGCCATATTTCTTTGTCTACTCAATTGGCAGACTCCCTGTGTTCGTTTCTGTGTATTAGGTAGAGCTGCTTTGACTCCTTGTCGTAGCACACCTGTTAAATTGTATGAGGCAGAGCCTTAGGAATTCACCAGGGCTGGGCAACCAGCTCTACCACTTTGTGATTCTGTGGGGGTTGGAGGGGTTGGAGAGGAGACAAAGCTTCTGCCTGACTTCTGGAGGCTTGCTCTGCACTTGCCTTGTTTTCAGCTACTTCACTCACTTCCCGTATGGGACTGGTGCCCTTCTAGTTTTTGCCCTGATGGTGATTCCCAGAGTGGGTGAGTTTGCATACTTTCTAAGCCCTTATGGACCCTTTATATGGACTCTCATGAGAAACTGGCAGTTTCCTCTGCTACCCCAACCCCCACTGGTTTTTACAGCCAGAATTGTAAGGCTTTATCTTCCCAGCACCAGAACCCTGGATTGCAGAGTGTAGCCTGGGGCTGGGATCGCTCACTCCTAAGATATCCCTCCCAATTTTTATCCACCACACATGACCCATCCTGTTGCCACCATTCCACAACACACCATTTCCTCTCTATCCTAACTCCCTGTCTCCACCCATCTTATCTGGATGAATTCGGCTTCTTTAAATCCTTGGTTGTTGGACTTCCACACAGTTCAATTTTGTAGCAGGTCTGGGTGTTTTTTGTTTTGAGGTTAGTTGTGATTCTTCTTGTGGTTGGGCAAAGAGGTGAAGTGTGTCTACCTGAGCCTTCATCTTGACTGGAAGTCTCAGCAGGGGGCCTCTAAGGAAGCAATAAAGGTTAAATGATGCCCTAAGAGTGGGGTTGTGACCTGATAAAATTAGTGTCTTTATTAGAAGGGACAAGAGAAAGCTTTCTTATATTCTCTCTCTGCATGAGCACTGAGAAAAGGTCATATGAGCACACAGTGGATTATCCAAGGGATGAGCTCTCCAACCATACTGCTGACAACTTGATCTTTGGACTTCCAGTCTTTCTAACTGTGAGAAAATAAATCTGCTGTTTCAAAAATAAAAACACTTGCTTTATGCTATATTGCAAGCTAATAAAAGTTGAAATTAGCAAAGAAATTTGATTAGGTAGTTTACATCAATAAACCAAATGAGGACAAGTCTAATAAGGGATCCCCTGCAGACAGAAACTGCTTGGTATAAACAGGGAGGACAAGGGGAAGGAGCAAAATATCTCTGTGTGAGAAGTAAGGGGTCTCCCAGTGCTATCAGCCCTGATTCTTGCTCACTGTTTAAAGGTGGGCAAAGCTCTGGTATAGTCTGATAATTGGTTTATTTAACTAGAACAAGAAGAGAGACATAGAGAATGATGTTTTACTTATCTCATTGGGTTACTGTGAAGAGTTTTGTCAACTGTGAAGAGCTTTGCACACGTAAGTAATTAATTAACTAAATAAATGTTTCTTGAGTGGCTATTGTGTACAATGCACAAAAGGAAACTTTCATCTGTCCTCAAGAAACTGACAGTATATTAGAGAAAGAATAAAATTTACAAAAATAAGAAATGTGAGGTAGGCAATTTAAGTGCCACAGTAGAGGTAAACATTATAGTTACATTTCTGCAAATATTCGTATTTTCCTGAATCTCATGGATGGTCTAAAATCTCTTCCCTTTAAAAGGTGATTTTAGTTTTTGGAAGAGCCAGAAGTTACAAGGCACCAAATATGGGCTGTAGAGGGGCTGAGTCACCTGGGTGATTTGATGTTTTCTCAAAAAACTCTGCATGAGACCTGATGCATGAATGGGCACATTGTTGTGATGAAGCTGCCAATCTCCAGCTGCCCATAGCTGCGGTCATTGTCATCATATTGCACCTCTCAACTGCTGAATAAAATTGAGGTAGTACTCCTCATTAATTGTTTGGCCTAGAGGGGTGTACTCGTGATGGACAACATCTTCCCAATAAGAGAGACACAGTTAATATGGTCTTGATCTTGCTGCGACTTTACGGCACCTTCTTCAGGTATGGAGAACCAGCTGTCTTCCATTGGGATGACTAGGCCCTTGTTACCAGATCATAATCATGAACCCATGATTCATATCCAGTTATGACCTTCTTGAGGAAATCTGGTTCATTGGTGGTGGTTTGAATCAACTCATTGGCAACTTCAATACAATGTTCCTTCTGCTCTGGTAGCAAAAGCCACAGAATGAATTTTACCACAACATGTTTCACACCATGATCCTATGTCAAAATCTCAGACACGGTAGTTTTTGGTATCCCCAGATCAGCTTCTAGTTCCTGCACTGTCAGTCGTTGATCTTTGTTGATTGCAGCCCATACACATTCAACGTTCTCAGGTCTTTTGCTTGTTGAAGACCTTTCAATGTGGGTCACTTTCAACAGATTCTCGACCATCTTTGAAGTGTTTGCGCCATACTTTTATCTGCACCAAACTCATTGCATCATCCCCAAAAGCCTTCTGAATCATCTGAATAGTTTCTGTGGAGGAATGTTCAAGCTTAACACAAAATTTGATGCAAATTCATTGCTCTATTTTCTCAGTCATTTTGAATGCGACAGCCACACAGTAGACATGCTCACTCAATGGCATCTACCGTCCACACTGACTAGTAGAGTAAAGCGATCATTGTTCATACAAGCACAATTGAGTCCACGCTCCTTGGCTGCCAGGTTACACTGATGTCATGTAAACCATTCTCATTTTATTAACAATGGCTGGACTTTTCCCAGACAGACCTCATACAATGGGGATAGCTGATGGCCATTCCAACAAAAGATTTTGCAGAGTGTTTTGAACAGTGGAAGAGACATTGGGAGGTCCCAAGGTGCCTACTCTGATGGGGACTAAGGCATCATTGTCCTATGTACAATGTTTCTTGTATCTTCAATAAGTGTCTATATTTTTCCATAGTACACGACTGGATGCTTTCTGGACAGACCTTTGTATTTCCCTCTCAAAACTGGAGAGTCTTAAGCCCTGGCTGCTATGGCTCAGTGGATTGAGCATTGGCCTGTGAGCCAAGTGTCACTGGTTTGATTCCCAGTAAGGGCACATGACTAGGTTGCATGTCAGGTCCCCAGTTGGGGGTGTGAGTGAGAGGTAACCACACAGTGATGTTTCCCTCCCTCTCTTTCTCCTTTCCCCTCTCTCTAAAAATAAACAAACAAATGAATAAATTATTTTTAAAAATCAGGATAGTATAATGTTAAAAAAATTGGAGAGTCTTTATCTGCTATTGACTACAGGCTATCTTGCATGAGAATCATTTCTGCCTCTTCTACAGGAGCTAATCTAGTGCAGTAGCCATTTGCCATAGGAGAATTCCATTACGTTTCCTTACCATAAGCATAGATTCTGTCTGGTGTTTATACTCGGATGAAGAAAATTTAACTAGACTTCCAGACAAGATGGAGGCCTAGACAGACATGCTGCATCTCTCTCCACAACTAAGAAAGAATACATCTCAAAACTAGAGACAACCGGAAGTTCCAGGAAATAGAGCTGCATGGAAGTCTAACAAACAAAGATATAAAGAAGAAATACTCATTCAGACAGGTAGGAGGGGCAGAGCCAGGGTGGAGAGGATGCAATGTGGTGGCAGTGGTGGTGGCGGCAGCAGGCCAGTGGAAAATACAGTCACATGTTTTAAAAAGTGGGGAGGGACACCTGGAGAGTGTTCCCAGCTCTTGACCAGGCTGACAGCTCACAGTCCCAGCATCAGGGAATTTAAGCCTTAATGCTTCTGACCATGCAAACAAGTGAGGGTTGGGGCAGATGAAGAAACTGCCGGTCTCTCATTAGACTCCACTTCTTTAAAGGGTGCCCTGGTCCTGGAATGTCCACAGACCCACCCACTCTGGGAATGACAACCAGGGAAACAGCTAGAGAGGTTCCAGTCCCATACAGAAGTGGGAGAAGTGCCTGGAAAAGGGGCAAGTACTGAGCAAGCAGCATTGTTTCCTCTCTGACCCCTCCCCAAGATACAGAGCAACAAGGTGGTGAAACGGGTAGCCCTGTACTGATGAATATTTAAGGCTCTG